>NC_137770.1:197412665-198905383 GCF_963455305.1 Plecotus auritus | reverse complement strand
AGCCAGGGTATGCAGGTGGCAGCCTATCGATGTTTCTCCCTCTTCCCCTCTCCCCTCCTTCTTTCCTTCTCTCCCCTCTCCCTCTCTCCCTCTCTCCCTCTCCCTCTCCCTCTCCTATCCAATCATTTATTTATTTGCACTATAATAATTCCATTGTATAAATAAACTAATTTTTCCATTCAGCTATGACATTTTTGTTCCCTCTCTCTCTTTCTCCGTCTCCCTCTCTCTCTCTCCCTCTCTCCCTCCTTCCCTCTCCCTTCCTCTCTCTAAAATCTCTATTGCACTATAATATTCCATTGTATAAATAAACTAATTTTTCCATTCAGCTATGACATTTTTGTTCCCTCTCTCTCTTTCCTCTCCGTCTCCCTCTCTCTCTCTCTCCCTCTCTCCCTCCTTCCCTCTCCCTTCCTCTCTCTAAAATCCATTTATTTTCTTTGCACTATAATATTCCATTGTATAAATAAACTAATTTTTCCATTCAACTACGACATTTTGTTCATGACTTTTGATGCACTTATGTCCACATTTCTGAAGAATGTATGCACACTTCTGTTAGAAGTGGAATTGCTGGATTCTATTATGTGTCTGTTCAGCTTAAGTAGATATTGCCATAATTTTCCAAAGTGGTTTGCCAATGTACAGTCTCACCATCAGCATATTACAGTTCCTAAGGATCTATACCCTTGCTAGTACTTGTTGGTGTGAGCTTTATAGAACATTTTTAATGACCATGTAGCCATTGATTCTATGTATGAACATAATTTATGTAATTAAAGTTAATATAAGTTATCATCTTTCACTATTTTAAACAGCACTATAATGAACATTATTGTAGATAAATCTTTGTACATGTCTTTATTTCCTTGCACTAAATTCTTAAAAATAAAACTGTTGGATCAAAAATTTTACACATTAAAAAAAATTTTTTTAAGAAATCTTTTTATTTTAATTGATGAAAGAGAGAGAAAAATGGATCAGTTGCCTCTCATATCCATCTCAGTGATCAAACCCACAACCTGGGTATGTGCCCTGACTGGGAATCAAACAGGACACCTGGTGTAAGACGAGGCTCCAACCAAATGAGCCACACAGGCTAGGGCCACATTTTTAAGACGTGTTTTTGATACCATTCTTCCCAAGGCCTTCCAAAAGGCTTATATCAATCTGTTCCCCTACTAACAATGCATAAGCATGTCTGTCCATCCTAACCCTCGGTATTAGTTGTGTTTTTAACCTTTGCTAAAATTAATAGGCAAAAATGTCATCTTACTGTCTTAATTCATCTTTGAATATTAGTGAGTTTCTACATTTTTTATGTGTTTATTCGCCATTTATATTTCTTTTGTGTGTGTGTGTGTTATATCTTCAGGTCCTCTTCTATTTTCATATTTTAAGGTATAATGTCACATATATATGTGTGTGTGTGTGTGTGTGTAATATATATATATATATATATATATATATATATATATATATATATATACACATATATATATATTGAGGATATGAACCATTTAACTGCCATCTATGTTGCAATTACTTTTTGTTGTCTTTAATTCTAATTAATGGGGTTGGTTTTTTTGTTTTTTTAATTCAGACTTTTTTGTTAAGTAGTCAATTCTGTATTTTCTCTTGTATTGTCTGACTTTAGCCTTTCCCACCTTAAGATTATATAAACATTCCCTATATTTTTTATAGTTCCTCATGGTTTTTATCTTTACATAAATTTTTAATACATAGACTTTCATCATGTTTTATTATGTATAAGGATATAACTGTTTTCTTATTTGATTTTGACATTATTTATAGCTTTTCTCCACTTATTTATAATTCAATTATTTTATTCTAAAGGCTTTTATCTACTTGAACTATTTCTAGATTTTTCTGTCCAGGAGAGTAGCAAACCGGTTTTACTATTATTTCTGTGTAAAAATTTTTAATACCTGGAGGACATATCTTCTCTCATTATTACTCTTCTTTTTTAGGAAAATTTGTGCTTCTAGATGAACTTTAGAGTAATTTTGGAAAAGTTCCTTTAAAGTAATTTCAGTGGAATTTAAATTTTACTGACTTTCAAAAGCTGTTTTCATTAAAAGAAATGTATTAATTTTACAGAGTTAGGAAGGAATACAATTTTTAAAAGGACAGAAGAATCTACAATAATTGTTATTAACAATTCTTAACAGGGGAAAAGAGAACAGCTTCATTGTAGAAAAAACTTCACCCTCAAACCCCTTCCAGTCACAAACAACAATCACCAGCTTGTTGGTGCTTCCTCGTGTATTGAAGAATTTCAATCCCAGTTCATTTTTGTAAGTAAAATTACTTACTGAGCTGATGTTGATATTTTTAAGATGAATTTTTCCTTTCCATTAGTCTTAAACCTTTCAAAATCTTATTTAAAAAAACTAGGAGTTTAGATGTTTGAGATTTTTCTTTTTAATCTGTAATATCCAAAAATATACTACTTCCCAGGGCCATGGTAATACAATAACAAATTAGAGGTAGTTAAGCCTTTGTTTACATATTTAGTTAACAGTATGCTTTCACAAGGATATTTCAACCAAGAAAATGCAGTTCCTCCCTTTAGATACTATATTTTTATATGGAAACATCTAATTTAAAAAATAGTTATGTCTTTAGGTTTTAAAGTGTAATTATACACATACAGTAGTCAAGCTTGCACTTATTTATACATTTCATTGTCTGTTCATGTTAGAACCAGGCCTGGAATCCAGATCTATTTTACTATCTTGATTACTATAGCTTTATAATAATTCTTTAAGTCAAAGTTGGTAGTTTTCCAACTTTGTTCTTTTTCAAAGTTGTTTTGGTTATTCTAGGTCCTTTGCATTTTTATATGAATTTTAGAATCACTTTGTAAAACATCCACAAAAAACGCCGGCTAGAATTTTGACTGGGATTATATCAAATCTATAGATTAATTTGGGAAGCATTGCCATCGTTTTTTTCTTTTTAAAGAATTGCAATCTTAGTAAGTCTCTTTTATGACTTTTAACCCATTAACTCAATATATCTCTTCATATATTGAGGCCTTTAACTTCTCTCAGTGATGTTTTGTAGTTTTCAGTGGACAGGTCTTTCACTTCATTTTTATAAGTGGTATTGTTTTATTTACTGCTAGTATGGGGAAATACAATTGATTTTTTTATATTGACTTTATATCTGGAAACTTGCTAAACTCAAATATTAATTATCAAAGCTTTTTGTAGAAGCTATCAGATTTTCTACATCACGTCATCTGTCATTAAAAATAGTTTTGATTCTTTTCAATATGAATAACTGATTTCTTTTTCTTGCACTGCCTTGAACTATACCAAATAGAATTACTAAGAACTAATTTCCATGCCTTGCTCCTGATTTTTTTAAAATTTATTTATTGATTTGATAGAGAGAGAGAGAAAGGGAGAGAAAGAGAAGCAAAAACATCATTTTGTTATTCCACTTATTTATGCATTCATTGGTTCAATCTTAATATGCACCCTGACTGGTGATTGAACCCACAACCTTGGCGTATAGGGATGATGCTCTAACCAACTAAGCTACCTGGTCAGGGCTCCATGCCTTGCTCCTGAGTTTAAGAAGAAAACATTCAGTCTTTCACCATTGAAGACATTAATATGATATTAAATGTGATATTAACTACAGCTTTTTGTAAATGCCCTTTATCAGATTGAGGAAGTGTCTTTTTATTCCTAGTTTGCTGAGAATTTTTATCGGAAAAGAATGCTAATTTTGTCAAATGATTTTTTTGTATCTATTGAGAGATCATATTTTTCTTTTCTTAGTTTGTTAATATGATTAGTTACATCAATTGATTTTTGAATGTTAAACCATCCTTCCATTCCTGGGATAAACCCTACTTCTTTTTTTTTTTTTTTTACAGAAAGAAAGGGAGAGGGATAGAGAGTTAGAAACATCGATGAGAGAGAAACATCGATCAGCTGCCTCCTGCACACCTCTTACTGGGGATGTGCCCACAACCAAGGTACATGCCCTTGACTGGAATTGAACCTGGGACCTTTCAGTCTGCAGGCCAATGCTCTATCCACTGAGCCAAACCAGTTAGGGCAAACCCTACTTCTTAATGATGCATTTCTTCTTTCATATATTATTGGATTCGATTTAAAATTTTATTTAGAATACTTTCTTGTATGTTCAAGCGTGATATTGGCCTGTAATTTCCTTTTGTTTCAATCTTTTTGTCTGGTTTCACTATCAGAATAATGCTGAACTCAAAAGAATGAGTTAAAAAATATTGCCTCTTTTTTATTTTCTGGAAGAATTTGTATAGAATTGGAATTATTTTTTCCATAAATATTTGGTAGAATTCTCCAGCAAAGCTGTCTAGGTCTGAATTGTTCTTTGTGGAAAAGTCTTTTTGCTAGCTTGTATTTTCCAAGGGATTTGTTCATTTTATCTCAGTTGTCATGCTTATTAGCTTAAAATTGTTCATAATATTTCCTTATTATCCTTTTAATATCTCTAAAATCTATAGTAATATCTCATTTCTGATCATTTGTTTCTGTTCGCTTTTATTGCTGATCAGTCTGACTAGACAGTTATCACTTTAATTGATCGTGTCAAAACTTTATGTCTTGGGCTTTGTATTGATTTTTTTAGATAGGAGTCATTCCAGTCTCTTATTTCATTTTGGCTGGAAGCAAAAGTTCTCTTCATTAATTTTAATATTAAATAAAAGTTTTTCAAAAATTTTTATAGTGCCTTTATAAATGTCAGTGTTTTCTTTCATATTTTCAAATGAAAAAGGTATACCCAGCAAACATAAGCATAATCATAATAAATATTAAGAGAACTTAAATTATCTCTTTAAAAATCCAAGGCCTGAGTCCTCTTTAAACCCATAACACCCAGCCTGAGGGCCTGCTTCAGTCAGTGCTCCTTTCCTGACTTCCTTTATAAAGTCAACTGTTCATCAGACTGAAGTCACTCAGTTACTAATTTAACAATGTAAGTGTTTTTTATTGTTAAAACAAACTTAGAAGCCCCACACTTAGGGAATAAAAGCCTTATAGCCATTGTGGGTTTCAGTGTTCATAAGCAGATACCTACTTTGAATGAGAAGTGCATCCCATCCATAGCATTCTGCTCTCCTCTTGTCTGCCTAGCCTTTGACAAAAGAAAGAGGCTTTAGGCACCTGAAATATTGCTTACTCCATTATCCTCTTCTTATGTTCACCAACTTACTATCACCAACCTAAAGGTCTTCCATAGCACAGTAACTGGAGAAACAGCTGAAGCCTAGTTATAAGCTTTTGGCTAATTACTTGTCTGTTCATTTTACTAACTTGGTATTTGTGTTTTTAGGAGCATAGCTACAGTGTAATGGACAGTCCAAAGAAACTTAAGTATAAATTAGATCATGTGATCAGCGAGCTAGAGGATACCAAGAAAAGTCTGCGGAATGTTTTAGACCGAGAAAAGCGTTTCCAAAACTCATTGGGGAAGACAATCAGGGAATTAAAGGATGACTGTCTCATCAGCCAAGAAACAGCAAATAGACTGGAAGCTTTTTGTTGGGAGTATTATCAGGAGAGCATAGAAGGAGACTGTATATCATGAAATAATTTCACGTTATGTTTAACCTAAAATTGACATTGGTACAGCTTTTTAGAAAATAATTCTTATTTACCATTATTAAATACTGTTTATCATTTAGTGCTTCTTTGGATCCTCTTCAGCATTAAGCATTATAGTTGTTATCCAAAGACCATTTTTGAAGACATGCAGAAATTTGTGTTAGTTCTTATGTTTTGGTGTGACTTGTGACAATTACGTTTTTATATACCTAAACTAGTGCCACGTCATTATTGTAAGTTAAAAGATCAAGAAAATTCCTCTGGACTAAGGAAATGATATCAAATCAGCCATGTTAAGCTATGGTAGTAGGAACTGAACACTTCTTCAGCAGTAGCAGATTTTTTACTTCAAAGGAATACTTTTACTATTATTTACATAGGTACTCTTTATGGTAAATATGTTCAGTTATACTTTAAATGTATCTTACTACAAAGCAGAATTTATTTATAACACATGTTGACCTTGGATCCAGTCCAAGGTGCTTTTGTTATCAGTAATACCAAAAGATCTTTTTACAAGACATCCTGTGGTACTGACCCTGAGAACAGCATATGGTACAGAACTTTAGGCTTTTAAAGTTGTCCAGAGACAAGTTAAGAAGAACCCTGGACAAGGTCTCAGTTTTTCAATACAGTACATTGTTCTTCCTCACTATGAGTACTTTGATATAAACCTGCGTAGCTTTAAAAATTTTAGAAAGGATCATAAATCTGATTTTTCTAATTAGCTACTCTGACAGTTCTGAACATTCTGTTTTTTTACTGTTATTTCATCACAAAGGTGTATCTTCAAAATCTGAATGCCAGTACTAGAGGAATACTTTTAATGCTGCTTTATATTTTATAGAAAGTAATATTGCTAACACTTTTAAAAATATAAAATATAGAAGAAACTATTTAAAAAAGAATGATGTGGCTCTTCCAGTGGAAATAGGAATTGGAGAAAGGGTTACAATATTTTCCTCTAATTAGAAGAGTAGATTACCATTCAAGAGCTTTTATATAGAGAAATCGGTAAGAAAAACATCAGCTTTATAAATATTTTCTTACTGAGTTTACAGATAATAACTCTTAGCTATTTTCTGATTGATCCAAGTGTCAGAAATTTTGGTTTTCCCCCAGTTTCTTAGTAAAAGCAACTGAAATTAAGAGTCATAAAAACTATGGATTACAATACAATGTACTAGCCCAAAGTCAAATTCTACTTTGAAGCATATGTACATATATAAATCTCATTAAGGCATCTATGCTATAGTATTTAGAATTTGAGTGTCAATTATTTCAATGTGTTAACTAGAAATGAACTACATTTGTGCTAAAATGTTCATTATAATCTTATTTGTGATATATTAATATCAATAAGGATATGGTTGCTTGAATTTTTTTTATATTTAAGAATTCTCTGTTTTAATGCATGTTATATTTTTATATAGGATTCCAAACCTTCCTTCTGAATGGGATTTTACCCACATTTGACGGATCAGCATTATGCTAAGAAATCTCTGAAGTCATATATTTTTACTACTTTAAAAAAAACTCATTAGTTACCCATTATTTATGTTAGTTATTTAACTTTGAATTCATAATGAACACTTAAGTGGGAAGTTTGGGTATGACCTTAGGTTTTATAGTGATTCTGTGACAGATATGGAGATTTTTTTCCCTCACCCTATTTTTTCATATAAAAATTAAAGTCAGTGAACAGTGGAGAAAAGTAAAAGGATAGATCCAAAACAGTGTGTCCAAATTCTAGCTCTCTACAGGCTGCTTAGAATAAATCAAGCCTGGGAGACCTTCACAAAAGCCAAGTCCCAGTTTCTGCCTCTATCAGTTACCAGTCACTTTTACTATTTGCGTTCAGAATGAATTCAGTCCTTGTGTTCTTTTTCATTGGTCTTCGTATCACTGAGCAAGAGATAACTGTGGGAAAATATTGGTATCATCAATGACTTGGAGCTACACATTTGCTCTTTATTTTTATGGAGATGTGATTACCAATAGAAATGTGACATAAACAAGGCCCTCCCCACCTGCCACCCCAAACAAATGTCTAACTGCAGTATATACCTCAGTTCCCAGTTCCCAGAGAACAGTTGTTAGCCTGGGTAAGAGCTGTTCTATACGGAGCAAAACCAGTCATCTCCCATCCAGAGGTTCCTGCAGGAACCAAGGCCAGTCTAAGGGTTTCACTTCGTTTTAAGGCTTAGAGTGACCTCTGGATTCTGGAACAAACCAAAACACCAGTTCAACCTCAGCACCAAATCAGGTATGAAGGACTTGGCGTTTTTCTCCATAAAAAGTTTAAATCTTTAGACTTTAGTTGCTAAAGATAATCATAATTATAACATGGTCTTTAAATGGAGAAAAGATGAAATGTATTAAAATTTGTATACTTAGTTTTAATAAAAAGATAAAATTGTTACAGAAATAACTGAGGGGTGAGGAACCCATTATATACTTGAAAAAGAAAATATTTTCTTCCGTAATGTGCTCTATGTGGTTTTTGTACATTTAGTTATTCAATAAAATGAACCAAAAAAATCAAGAGTTTGCCTTAATTTTTTCCACATTTTCCTCTCCACCAATAACTCTAATATCATAGAGTCTACTAGGTTAGATGACCCAAGTGGCAATATGGACCTGCCATAGACCCCTTTCCTGCTCATGTCATCCAGTGTAGAGCAGAGAGCAGTATTCTTAGGTGTGAAATATGCTGTCTTCAGAACCCAAAGAGGCCTATTAAGCACTGTGCAGCCACCTTCATAGTAAGATGCAAGTTGCACTAATGTGTCTTGTACTTCAGTGGGGATGTTCTAGCATGCCCCTCCCCAAAATTTTACTGATGTAGGCTCCTAATGCTTTTCTCCTCACTGTGCACTGCTCTATTGGATGACACACATGTTCAGTAGATTTCATACCACAACATCTGAAAATTTAATGTTTGAGTCTCATTTAGTCTCATTTATTTAATATTTATCTTAGGCACATAAAGAAGTCTATAGACTAACATTATTACACTAGAGGCCTCGTGCATGAAATTCATGCACAGGGTCGGGGGAGGCACTTTGTCCCTCAGCCCAACCTGCACCCTCTCCAATCTGGGACCCCTCAAGGGATGTCTGACTGCCTGTCCGGGCAGTCGGACATCCCTCTCACAATCCAGGACTGCTGGCTCCCAACTGCTCGCCTGCCTGCCTTCTTGATTGCCCCTAACCACTTCTGCCTGCCAGCCTGATCACCCCCTAACCACTCCCCTACCAGCCTGATTGATGCCTAACTGCTCCCCTGCCAGCCTGTTTGCCCCTAACTGCCCTCCCCTGCAGGCCTGGTCACCCCTAACTGCCCTCCCCAGCCGGCTTGATCACCTCCAACTGCCCTCCCTTGCAGGCCTGGTTCCTCCCAACTGCCCTCCCCTGCTGGCCTGATTGCCCACAACTGCCCTCCCTTGCAGGCCTGGTTCCTCCCAACTGCCCTCCCCTGCTGGCCATCTTGTGGTGGCCATCTTGTGTTCACATGGGGGCAGGATCTTTGACCACATGGGGGCAGCCATCTTGTGTGTTGGAGTGATGGTCAATCTGCATATTACTCTTTTATTAGATAGGATAGAGGCCTGGTGCATGGGTGGGGGCCAGCTCGTTTGCCCTGAAGGGTGTCCCAGATCAGGTGGGGGTTCCCTTGGGGCATGGGGCGGCCTGGGTGAGCAGGCTGGCCATGCCCCCCAGCGACCCAAGCAGAGGCCTTGGGATCTGGGATTTATTTATTTTTCTACAATTGAAACTTTGTAGCCTGGAGTGGAGCCAAGCCTTCTGCTCACTCCGTGGCGGCAGCCATTTTTGGGGGGATTTATGTATCTTCTACAATTGAAACTTTGTAGCCTTAAGCAGAGGCCAAAGCAGGCCAGGGTGTGCGGAAAACTTGGCTTCCTCCATCGCCGGGGCAACTCTAGCCTCCTGCTCTCTCCAGCTCCGTGGCTGCCGCCATTTTATTTATCTTCCATAATTGAAACTTTGTAGCCTTAAGCGGAGGCCTGGGCTGGCCAGGGTGTGCGGAACACTTGGCTTCCTCCATCACTGGGGAAACCCAAGCCTCCCTCCTGCTCTCTCCGTGGCCGCAGCCATCTTGGTTGGGTTAATTTGCATACTCACTCCTGATTGGCTGGTGAGCATGGCTTGTTGGTGTAGCAGAGTGATGGTTAATTTGCATATTACTCTTTTATTAGATAGGATGTACTAACCTATTACATGTAATGCTTTCAAAGCTCCATATACTATTGTGTGGGATCCAAAGATGACAAGATGAGGTGTTCATAACCTACAGGGATATACAAGTATGTAACACAAATACAGAGAAGTGGGCAATTGTCAGGACTGTGTCAATTAGAGAAGGTAGACCATGAAACTAACAGAACCTCAAAGTTCCAAAATGGAACATTAGTGTGTCAGTGTGCATTTTTAAAGTTCTGTCCTGGGTCCTGGATTCTATTAGCACTCTCCTTGGATGTGACAATAAAAGACCAAACTACCCAGAGACCTAGGTTTCAATCTCAAATCTTCCACTTTATTACATACAATCTGTACCCTCTCGCAATCGGGGACCCCTTGAAGATGTTGGAATGCCAGTTTCAGCCTGATCCTCGCAGGCTGTCCAACATCCCCCAAGGGATGTAGTAGTGCATGAAGTAGCAGGTGGCCAAGGAGGAGCCTGAGCCCTGGCCAGGCGCCCTGCAGCTACGCCTGCCACCGCCATTCAGTAGTGCTGCCTCGGCGGCCAGAGAGGCTCGCGCCACCACAGCTGCGCTCATGGGTCAGCTGAGTGGTGCTTCCACTGTGGAAGCACAATGCTCCTGCGTTGACCATATGTCCCCTGGTGGTCAGAGTGCGTCATAGTGACCAGTCAATCAGTCGACTGGTCATTTGGTCGCTTAGGCTTTTAGATATAGATGGGACCTGGGTCAAGTTAACTGAACCTCTGAGCATTTACAAAGTGGACAGTAATACTTCCTCACCCACTTGTGAGAATTGTATTTAATTGTGTGTAAAACATAGACCATACAATGAGCCCTCCATATATTGCTTTCCTTTTTTAAATCCCATGCCAGAGTTAACAGGAAGAAGGGCAAAAAGCAAGATGGGGAAATGAGTTTGATAGGGAACGATAGTAGCCCAGTAGGCTATTTGGGCCTTGAATAACCACCTCTCCTTGTGGCAACTCAAAACCAGGGAAGGAACATTCCCCCACTGAAAGAGACTATTTTATTTATTCGCCATCCTTCTCTCCATTCTGCCACCTCCAGCCTGAAAAGCCATTTAATCCATTGTAGGTATATCATTCATTTATTCAACTCCATAAAGCACCTTAGATGGTACTACTCAAATGTGGTTCACAGACATGTGTACACGTTAAAAAGCTTGCACCAGAATGCAAATCAACTATATCTCAAAGCACTGTTAAGTTCAGTCAACATTTTTTTCATGGCAAGACTTTCTCGGTGAATAAAATAGTGTGCTGATTTACATTCTGAAACAAACATTTCATTCTGGACCAGTAAAAAAGTTCACAGGGGAGTGATTTTTAATAGCACTATCTCAGAGTATCTAGTCACTAAATAGGCAATCTTTGAATTAACCTTAGCTTATTGGTTTGTGGTGGGTTGACAGTAGAAGAGGCCCCGACAGATCTGTGTCAGATAGCGAACTTTCCAAATGCTTGTGGTAGAGCTTGTGAAGTTGAAAGATAACATCACATCAGACTTAGTAGATCTGGGCCTCATGCTTTTGAAAACAAGTGTTTTATTAAACAGAGATAGTGAAGAGTACAGGCTGTGCAGAATGCTAACCACAAATACTGGTGATGAGCACCTTGTGGAGACGGGCATCCCACTGCAGACTTGCCAGCAAACTGTACTCAACATACAATTTAACTAAAAATGAAGGGGACTGGTGTTTATGAAAGAGATTTTGTAATGGTAAAAAATGTTGCCAGGCTACACAACTGAAGGAGATTACCTCTGAAATCCTGAAAATTATAAGAAATGTTTTGGTTGCCACTCATATATAACTATGACACTTGCAGATTACTCTTAAGTAGGGAATGTCTTACTGAGATGGACATTTCACCTTTTTTTGTGGCCATCACCATTATCTGGCCATTTTTCATTGAAAAGATAGGAAATGCTTTTAACCAGCAATAAAATGTGGCTATTCAAAAAAAAAATCAAAGAAGGCCCATAGGGACTGAAAACTTTTAGGGTGGAATGAAAATGTATTCCGTAATTTAAATCTAAATCCAGTTTGGCAAGTTATTTTTAAATGTACTTTATGGCACAGAAACTGCATGTGCCCAAAGAGGACTATGAGAGGATTGTTTGTAAGAGCAGAAAATGGAAAGCAACCCAAATCAAGTGGTGAATGGATAAATAAAACTATGATGCACCCATATAATCTATCCTATCCTATCTAATAAAAGAGTAATATGCAAATTAACCATCACTCTGCTACACCCACCAGCCACGCCCACCAGCCACGCCCACCAGCCAATCAGGAGCGAATATGCAAATAAACCCAACCAAGATGGCTACGGCCACAGAGAGCAGGAGGGAGGCTTGGGTTTCCCCAGCAGTGGAGGAAGCCAAGCTTTCCGCCTGCCCTTGCCGGCCTAGGCCTCCACTCAAGGCTACAAAGTTTCATTGATAGAAGATACATAAACCCAAACAGAAATGGTGGCAGCCACAGAGCTGGAAAGACTAGGGTTGCCCGTGGTGATGGAGGAAGCCAAGCTTTCCGCACACCCTGGCTGGCCCAGGCCTCGCTTAAGGCTACAAAGTTTCAATTAGAGAAGATACATACATCCCAATAGAAATGGCTGCTGCCACAGAGCAAGCAGAAGGCTTGGCTCCGCTCCAGGCTACAAAGTTTCAATTATAGAAGACAAATAAACCCTAGATACCAGGGACTCTGCTTGGGTCGCCAGGGAGCGTGGCTGGCCTGCAAACCACCACAGGCCCCTCGCCCAGGCCGCCCCACACCCGAAGGGAACCCCCACACTGATCCAGGACACCCTTCAGGGCAAACCAGCTGGCCCCCACCCATGCACCAGGCCTCTATCCTATCTAATAAAAGAGTAATATGCAGATTGACCATCACTCCAACACATAAGATGGCTGCCCCATGTGGTCAAAGATCCTGCCCCCATGTGGACACAAGATGGCCGCCACAAGATGGCAGCAGGGGAGGGCAGTTGGGAGAGGCCAGGCTTGCAGGGGAGAGCAGTTGGGAGGGTCCCAGGCCTGAAGGGGAGGGCAGTTAGGGGAAAACAGGCTGGCAGGGGAGCAGTTAGGCATCGATCAGGCTGGCAGGGGAGTGGTTAGGGGTGATTAGGCTGGCAGGCAGAAGCGGTTAGGGGCAATCAGGCAGGTAGGCAGGCGAGCAGTTGGGAGCCAGCAGTCCTGGATTGTGAGAGGGATGTCCGACTGCCCGTTTAGGCCCGATCCCTAAACGGGCAGTCAGACATCCCTTGAGGGGTCCCAGATTGGAGAGGATGCAGGCTGGGCTGAGGAACACACACCTCCGTGCATGAATTTCGTGCACCGGGCCTCTAGTCTAATCTAATAAAAGAGTAATATGCAAATTGACCATCACTCCAACACACAAGATGGCTGCCCCCATGTGGTCAAAGATGGCTGCCCCCATGTGGACACAAGATGGCCACCACAAGATGGCCAGCAGGGGAGGGCACTTGGGAGGGACCAGGCCTGCAAGGGAGGGCAGTTGGGGGCGATCAAGCCTGCAGGGAAGGGCAGTTAGGGGTGACCAGGCTGACAGAGGAGGGAAGTTGGGGGCGACTGGGCCTGCAGGGAAGGGCAGTTGGCCTCCACTCAAGACTACAAAATTTCAATGATAGAAGATACATAAACCCAAACAGAAATGGCAGCAGCCACGGAGCTGGAAAGTTTTGGCAAGTTATTTTTAAATGTACTTTATGTCACAGAAACTGCATGTGCCCAAAGAGGGCTATGAGAGGATTGTTTGTAAGAGCAGAAAATGGAAAGCAACCCAAATTCCATCAAGCGGTGAATGGAGAGCAGTTGGAGGGGACCAGGCCTGCAGGAGAGGCAGTTAGGGGCAAACAGGCTGGCAGGGGAGCAGTTAGGCATCAATCAGGCTGGCAGGGGAGTGGTTAGGGGGTGATCAGGCTGGCAGGCAGAAGTGGTTAGGAGCAATCAGGAAGGCAGGCAGGCGAGCAGTTGGGAGCCAGCAGTCCTGGATTGTGAGAGGGATGTCCGACTGCCCGTTTAGGCCAAATCCTACCAGGATCGGGCCTAAACAGGCAGTCTGACATCTCTCGAGGGGTCCCAGATTGAATAGGGTGCAGGCTGGACTGAGGGACACCCCCCCCCATGCACAAATTTTGTGCACCGGGCCTCTAGTATATATATAAAAGCCTAAGCAACTGTCACAATGAAACAAACGAACAGGTGACCAAACAGGCTGCGTGGGGTGACCAGGCCGGAAGGGGGGTTAATGAGGGACAACCAAACAACTGAGCAGCAGGCTGCGTGGGGCGACTAGGCCAGCAGGGGGGTTAGTGAGGGGCGACCAAATGACTGAACAGCAGGCTGCGTGGGGCGACCAGGCCAGCAGAGCAGGAGGGCAGTTAGGGGTCACCAGACTGGCAGAGGGGGGCAGTTAGGGGCTATCAGGCCAGCAGGCAGAGGGAGTTAGGGGTGATCAGGCAGGCAGGCAGGTGAGTGGTTAGGAGCCAGCGGTCCAGGATTGTGAGAGGGATGTCCAACTGCCGGTTTAGGCCCGATAAGGCCTAAACCGGCAGTTGGACATCCCCCGAGGGGTCCCAGATTGGAGAGGGTGTAGGCTGGACTGAGGGCACCCTCCCCATTCCATGCACAAATTTCGTGCACTGGGCCTCTAGTGCTGTAATAAGCAGCAATTCAAAAGAAAAAGATCAATCTATATGTATTGGAATGGAGAGAAAAGACATTTTAAGTGAGAAGAAATAATGTAGGCAGCAACTCAAAATATCCTGTTTATATAAAATAATTTTAAACCCCCCTACAAAACAATTTCTAATTGCATGTGTGTGTAAATATACAGAAAAGGGAACTGAAGGATCTGCCAACTGCTAAAAGTGCTTCTGGAGAGGGGAACGTATATAGTTCTTGTGACAAAGACAGAGAGAGGAAAGAGGAAGGGAAAACATCCAGGCAGGGAGGGAGGGAAAGAAAGGAAAGGAAGGTATAATAACAGCATTCTATGTATTTAAATAAAAACATTTCATCTCTTAAAAACTAGTAGTTGATTGTTATCATTACCCTCATCACCTCCTTGAGACACAGACTAAAGTTGGATCCAGGTCTTGAATTGCTACCATTTCCTGTGAAATTTGGATATTTCAAAGAACTCTCTCACACCCCTGTCAGCTTAGCTATTGAGATTTACAGAAACAACTGTCTGGGTAGGTATGGTTACAGATTTTAGTTAGCTGTGACTAGTCACCTAGAGAACCCTAAAAAAATAAATAAAATTTTAAAAAAACACACACTTTCATTCCCTGCTGAGAACCTTTCAATCCAGCTTTCCAGTTGACTCAGTACCTCAGAAAACTAAAAACCATGACTTCAGAGTACTGATATCTGAGAAGTATGGCACACTCCCATAGAACTTTCCACAATTCATAAATATTCGTATTTCTGCCTTTTCTTTGTTTTATTTCAGATACCCAGGTTCTAGAGGAATGTTTATCTGAGGCAGAAAATTATTAATTTTCAATAATAATGACAGCTAACATTTACAAAGTGCCCATCTCTATTCCAGGTGCTTAAATGTTAAGTCATTTCACCTCACAACAATCCTATACAGTAGGTACTATTATTATTCTCATTTTACAGGTGAGGAAATTAAACAGAAATGTTAGGTGACTTGCCCAAAGTACAATGATAAATATTCTCATCCTTATACAAGGAGACACATTGTCGTCATCCCTGATCTACAATGCCAGACCTGGAGGTTCCAATTCACTAAATGTTGAATTGCTATTGAGCATACACAGTATCTAAGGCTAGACTTAGATCATTCCATTCAGAAGCTCTAGATGGGGTAGTTACAGGTCGGAGGATAAAATGCAAACTCATCCTGTGTCTGAAGTTGGGGAGAGCCCACAGTTACTCATTACCACAATCTGAATCTGTCTGATGCTACCGCCGAGCATACACAGGGCAGCGGAGCACTCAGATGATGTCACCTTACCACATACATCTGCAAGACATTTAAGTATTTATGGGTTTCACCTGCACAGGGGTTTGTCTAGTCACCTGGTTTCTCTCAGCTCTCAGGAAGAATGCATGGAATAATAAAAATCTAATCTCTGTTAATGCTTTACCCAACCACTAGAACTGACATAAGTTCCCACTGTGTCTACATCTATAGTAGTTTCTAATCCAATACAGGAATATGAAAGTTAATAGCTCTTCTTTTCCGCTTAGCAAGCAACACTAGGCTTAAAATAGAATCTTCATTCCCTATGTGATTTGCAACTATTAGACTATTAGACTGTGATGGTAATATTTCAGAATCTATTTTAGCAAACCACATGCAGTACACTGTATGTGACATCACGTACAGCCAGATCCAGGGGTTCAAATAATCTCAGAATCTGATATCTCTTCACTCTACTTGATCATGTAGGCTCCTTCTTCATGTAAGTATTGCCCTTCACAACTTCAAGTCCAAAGGCAATTGTGTGCCTCTTTTCCAGTCATTCGTGCAACAGTCCCAGGACTAGTTTTGACTGGGCCTGTTGACTTGGCTTGAGTCAAATGCCCATCCCTAAACATATCACTATGGCCATAGGACTGCTATGCTGATTGGCAGGTGTAGGTTACAGGCAATCCTGGAGATAGGAGAGTACAGAAATTATGTTTCCACAGGGGGAACTCAGAACTAGGTAATCAGAAGAATTGGGATGGATCCTGGGCTGGGCAAGCAAAAATCAATTGCACTGGAACTCAGTGGTGGGGACACAGCACCTGAGTGAAGATTCTGTGTTAGTAAATTTGTTCATGTGCCTTGGTCCACCAGGGTAAAGAGGGACAGTGTAGGAATATTTTGGTCCTTGTTATGATTGTTGGTAGAGAAAGTTGCCTTTATGCAGTATTTGGTTAAATGGGAAAATACAGAATCATTTTATTATATTTGGTCTGAAAATTACTAGAGGCCCAGTGCATGAAATTCATGAAAGGGGCTCAGCCCTCGCAGCCCCTCACAGCCCCTCACAGCCCCGGCTGGACCTTGCAGCCCCTTGCAGCCTCAGCCGGCCCTCACAGCTCCACTTCTGGACGGTCATCCAGAATGTCGTCTGGATGGTTGTTCGGCTGTTTGATCTAATTAGCATAGTAGCTCTTTATTATATAGGATTGCTGATCTTGGGACAGAATGGTTCTCCAACTTACTATATAGACAACATTCATTCATATGCTCATGCATTCACACAGTCATGTATTGAACATCTGCCATGTGGAAAAAGCACCAGGGATCACCCTGAAATAAATGACAGCCTTTGAAGGTGAGTCTTCTAAGCAGTGTCCCACAACTCTCTCAGTATGGACTGTTATTCTTCCCTCTAGCCCTGTGAAGTAGGTCCATGGTGCTTGTGACATTTCTGAGAGAATAAAACAAAAATTTATTCTGGGTGATTTTTAAAATCTTTTTATAATGGCAAGTTCCAAACAAAAGTAGAGAGTATAATAAACTGGAATGCACCATCACCTGGTTTCAACGGTTATTAACTATGGATGATCTTATTCCACCTGCACCCGATGCCCTCCCCATTTTCTGATTGTTTTGAAGCAAATCCTAGGCAGCATCTATATATATATGATGACCGTGGTGTCCAAATGACTGGTCACCATGAGGTGGTCCCACCCCCCGGCCCATGAGCGGGGCGGGGCAGGACTGGGGACTGGTGAGCAGGCTGAACGGCTGACCTCTTGGTCCCTGCCCCCAGCCCACAGGCTCTGATGGATCAGCAATGGTGAATGGGGGAATCGAGGTGGGTGGCGGGAAAATTGGGCTGGCTGTCAGGCCATTGGGATCACCAGCTCATCCCCGGCTGCTCAGGGGTTCAGGCCTGTGGGAAAGCAGGTGCCGGCGACTTCTGTAGAGAGCACCTGAGAAGGCACATGGGCATTTCTTTAATTATTGTCAGCTGAATCCAGTGGCGTTGGCAAAGCCATGTCCTGGAAACACGCTTTGTCAGAGGCAGGAGTGTTGTCAGCTTGGCCTTCAGCCCAGGTGCCAGGGGGTGGGTTTTGTTATTGAAATCCAGCCAAACACCAGGAATGAATATGACTCGAGCCCACCCAAGAATGCACATAATCTCCTTTGTCTTAGCTTTTAGTAAAACTTCCCGTTTTTGCTGTATAAAATAAACACGCTGTATTGGCTCTGGGTCCCTGTCCCTGTCCCTGTCAGAGGACAGTGGTTCCACCCGGCCCCAGCTTTTCCCTTCTATCTCTGTCTCTGTCTCTTTCATTTTCTCAATCCCCAGCAGCCCCTACTCAGGAACTGGACCACTCTCTAGCCACGCTGGATGTGGAGAAGAGAGAAATATTTACAGACTTCACCTCCATGTGCATGCGCATGTGCCGGGCCGGCCGCTGTTGGAACTTGCTGCCCACTTGGGTTGGGGCCACTTACACAGGCGCCACCGCCACTGTCGCTGCTGCTGCCACTGCTGCTGGGGCTTGAGGCCCTGATGGAAGCTGTGGGGCACACCCGTGACCTACCCAACTCGGCGTGAGTGGGTCTGAGTGGGCAGCGCATTCCATCCGCAGCTGGCCTGCGCATGCGCATGGATGTGAAGTCACCAGTGCCTGCTTTCCCATAGACCTGAGCCCCCGAGCAGCTGGGGATGACCTGGTGATCCCAACGGCCTTACAGCCCGGCGGCGGAAGCAGCGTTAAGCCTGGGGACTGGCAAACAGACAAAAGATGGCCCTGATCGCAGGAGGCTAGGCCCTAGGGACCCTACCTGCACGATATTGTGCACTGGGCCTCTAGTCTATATATATAAAAGCCTAAGTGACCATTCGACCATTCGACCAGTAGCTATGACACTCACTGACCACCAGGAGGCAGATGCTCAATGCACAGGCATGGAAACATGGAACAGACTGATGAGTCTCAGAGGAAAGGGGGGAGAGGGGAGGGCTGGAAGAGATTAACCAAAGATCTTATATGCATACTAGAGGCCCGGTGCATGGATTCATGCACTGGTGGGGGTCCCTCGGCCTGGCCTGCAGGAATCGGGCTGAAACCAGCTCTCTGACATCCCCCAAGGGGTCCCGGATTGCAAGAGGGCACAGGCCAGCCAAGGGACCCCACCAAGTGCACAAATCCGTGCACTGGGCCTCTAGTATTACCTATAAATATTTAGCATCTATCTCTAAAAAGTAAAGACTAATTTTTTTTGGATAAAGCCATTTATCTTTATTACACCTATAATAATCCTTTAATATCAAAACATCCAATTAGAGTTAGTATTTCCCCAATTGTCTTTTGTTCTTCCTTATTTTTTACAATTAGTTTATTTCAAACAGCACCCGAATAAAGTTGGGATTGTAATTGGTTAATATGTCTCTTAGATCTCTTCTAAACTGTAGGTTTCCCTCTCCCTCTTTTTATTTATTTTGCCTTGAAAAAAAATTGTTTAGACCAAGTCTTTTGTCCTACACCACATGACTGAATTTTAAGGCTACTTTCATGAAGCTTTTACAGCAATCAGTTGACGGCCAGGACATCAGAACACACCCAGCACAGTGGTTTAGAGCAAGAATTCTAGAGCCTGACTGCCTGGGTTCATATCACTGCTCTGCCACTTATTAGCCATACAAGAGGCCCGATGCACGAAATTTGTGCAAGGGGCTCGGCCCTCGCAGCCCCGGCTTTGTCCGGAAGGCCATCTGGAAGGACATCCGGAAGGTCTTTCGGCTGTCCAATCTAATTAGCATATTATGCTTTTATTTTTATAGATGACTTAACCTCTCTGTGCCTCAGTTTCTCATCTTTAAAATGAGGGTGACAATAGTACCTATCTCATTGGATTAATGACAGTTAAATGGCCTAATGGATGTGCAGTAATTAAAATAGTGATGCTTAGAATACAGTAAATGATACTTTATACATATGAGGAAACTGAGGGCAGGGAAGCTGATTTATCCCACTGGTTTAATAGCTTCAAACCACTGATAAACAAAGGCTCTCATGTAGTGGGCATCTCTCTGACCCTGACCAGGATAGTATTGCCATTCTGCTGTTAAAGCACTAGGATGACTTTAGAACCTTCCCAGGCCTCAGTCTCCTGATCTGCAAAGGGGAGAATTGGAGATGTGTCTAAGGGGCCTGAGATCCCTCTTAGGGGAAATTCCAGCAGAAGATGCGCTAGCAAGCTTTGCAGGGGAATCATCCAGGCCACTACAGAGCAGCACCTCCAAATCAGTACCGACCACAGAACCTTTAGATTCCCTGAAAAGGTGTCTGCCCCATCCTGCCAACAGAGAACCCTAAGCCACCCAGGCCTCCAGGAGATAAGCCTCACAGCGCCAGCCGCTACTTCCTTAGCCTGACTCAGAGTCCAGACCTGGTCCCCACGACTCCCCTGATAACCTGACTCATGGAGGCCCTAATGGCAGCTTTCTGCATTACTCACTGTGGCCAGCGTGTGATGGGAATGCCTCTCCCAGACAGGCAGTTTCTGCAGCAGGAGAGTAGTAGCCTCACTAGACGTAACTGTAGTTTGCCTTTGCTTCTCCAAGCCCTGGCAGCAAAACAGGACCTTCATCCCACAGAGATGAGCGGGTGAGATGCAGCTGATCCATTCCTCAGGCAAACATCCCGGCGGGGCCCTGAGGATGTGGAAGGCTGTTCTGCAGAGCGGCGCCCTAAGCTGCAGGTGGACAGCTAGGACAGTCCAGCCTTTCTGAACATTGCTGGTTGTGTTTTTCCCTCTCAGGGAGCTTGATTCCGTTTCAATTAATACAGAAGGATGACTTACATTATCTCAATTTGAGCATCTAAAATAAACTACTTACCCAAAACCACTTTTATTGTATCCAAACCCAGTATCTTCAGCATTTGTGCTCCCTGAAATTCTAAACACATTTTTAAACCACCAGGAAGGAGGGCAAGAGAGGCTGATAAAGGAACAAAGCAAGGAGGTCACTATGAGAGTCTCCCCAGAATACAGGTGTTCAGTCTCCAGTTAAAAGACAGGCTTTTTGAAATGGGGGAGGGGAGTGCTACTCTCCTCATGAGTATCTTTCTGAAGCATGTGTGAGGCAGTTCAGTACTCACCATCCAGCCGAAAATTCCTAAAGTCATGGTCAGGAGCACTGGGCTATGCCCTGCATTATCCACAAACACCTAGACTTTTATTTGAGAAGAATTTGGTTTATTAAGTCTCTTCATACATACATGTGCCCTAAACCTGAGAGCAGCATGCATATAGGTGAAAGTGAGAGAGAGGATATGTGTGTGTGTGTTGGTCAGGTTTTTTAGAGAAAGAGAATCAATAGTATGTATATATAAATAGGGGGACATTTATCTTAAGGAATTTGTTTATGTGATTACGGAGGCTGGCAAGTTCAAAATCTGCAGGGTCCAAAAAGCCTGCCAGTCTGGAAACCAGGGGAAGAGCTGATGATGCAGTTCAAGTCTGAAGGCTGTTTGCTCAGCTCCTTCTTGCTCTTGCTCCGAGGACATCAATGTTTTGTTCTATTCAGGCCTTCAGCTGATAGATGAGGCCCACCCATGTTATTCAGGGCAATCTGCTTTACTCACAATTCATCAATTTAAATGTTACTCTCATGTAAAAGCATCCTCACAGAAAAAAACATTCAGAATAATATTTGACCCACTATCTGGGCACCATGTCTCAGCCAAGTTGACACAAAACTAATCATCATAAAGTGCAAGTGGGAGGAGAAAGAAAGGTGTTAACATTTCCCGGAGCTCAGATCCAAATAGCAGGGTGTGGCAGAGATCTGGAGACCCTGGGTACAGCCACCTTCCTGCCCTCCTGTCCTCTCCTAACAGGTAGTTGCCAGACAACAAGGTGCATGAGCTCATATGCACAAGCAGGGACCCTTCTCCTTCCCCTCCCCAGGCATTCCGCTATCCATGCACTCCAGACTACTTACTGAGTGCCTATGTGCAGGGCACTGAGGCCACAGCTGTAATTAAGACTCAGTTCTTCTGTGTACTTAAGAATGGTTTAAATGATCATTTTTAGGTTGTCTATTTTATCACAATTTAAAAATTTTAAAAAATATTTAAAAATACTTAGTTCTTGCCATCAAGGATCTCAAAGTCCAGAGAGAGAGAGGATAGATACAAAGCTCAATGTTAATGTAGGGTCTCACCCATGGTAAGACAGGGCAAGCAGAGAACCCAGAGCCCACGTGGGTCAGGAGAACCTATGCCTCACTCACCTGCTCACCTCATCCTTTCCATCCCCTGTGAGCAACACTGCGCTGGACATAAGAATCTCCTGGCACATCACCAACTGGGCTGCAAGCCAATTCCCTCTTATTGCCCAGAAATGACAGTCTCACTTCTCTAGTCCTGCATTTCATGGAACAGGTCCTCAGACTAATAACTTGTCTCAAGTTGTAAAGTTTGTTAGTATTTATTCACTAAAGTGTCAATTTATATTGATGGAAAAAGCAATATTATAGTAACACTAGAGGCCCAGTGCACAAAATTCATGCACGGGGGGGGGGGGTTGTCCCTCAGCCCAGCCTGCACCCTCTCCAATCTGGGACCCCTCAGGGGATGTCTGACTGCTTAGACACATGTTGGACATCCCTCTCACAATCCGGGACTGCTGGCTCCTAACCACTCACCTGCATGCCTGCCTGATTGCCCCTACCTGCTTTTGCCTGCCAGCCTGATCACCCCCTAACCGCTCCCCTGCTGGCCTGATTAACATGTAACTTCTCCCTTGCCAGCCCAATCACCCCCAACTGCCCTCCCCTGCTGGCCTAATCTTGCCCCTAACTGCCCTCCTCTGCCGGCCAATTTGGTTCTGATTGGTCAGTTTCTATGCCAGTCAGCGTCAAAAGCTCCACCTCCTAGGTAGCCTTGGCTCCTCACAGTTGACCCAGATTTGGTTCTGATTGGTCGGTTTCTATGCCAGTCAGCATCTCTGGGCCTATCAGCATCTCTGGGGCCTGATCAGAAAGGCGGGGCTGATCAGCAGCCCCAGTGGAGGCCTAGAGAGAAATGGAGACACGGCTGCTGACCAGGCCCAGAAAGAGAGAGGCAAGTGCTGATCAACAGCTGCCACAGAGGCTACGAATCAGACCCTGCTTCTCTCTTCAGGCCTCTCTCCGGGCCTGATTCGCAGCCCCCTCGGCAGTCAGTGCTGGGTCACCGTGCCTGCAGCCATAGCAACCCAGCACTGACTGCAGGACTGACTTCCAGTTGGTCGAGCCTCCCGGTTGTTGTGGATGTGACAGATGCAGAGTTTTTACATATTAGGATTTTAGAAATTCAACCATAATCTCACCACCTGACCACACCCAACCACAGCAGTCAAGTCCTCAGACCAAAAATCTTGGTGTAATCCATGACTCTCCTGTGTCTTCCACACCCTACTTCCAATTCACCAGGAAATCCTATCTATTCTACCTTCAAAATACATCCAGAATCTCCCTATCCCCGCACCTCTGCCGCAACTTGAGACAAGTTATTAGTCCTCAATCTGAGTCATCATCCTCTCCCCCTACACTACTGCTGTAGTCTTATAACTGGACCGCCTGCTTCCACCCTTGCCCCCAACAATCTGTTCTCCACACAGCGGCTAGAATTGTCTTTTCAAGATGTAAGATCATGCCATGCCTCTGCAAAATCCTCCAATGGCTTCACATAATGACCCTTGACCCATGACCTTATCCTGGTACTGTCCCCCTTGACTCACTCTGCCCAGTTACAACCACCTCTTTGCTATCGTCTGTTACATGCAAAGTCTACTCCTGTCTCAGCACCTTTGCACTGGCTGTACCCTCTGCCTGAAACACTCTTCCCCCATAGAGTTACATAAATAACTTCCCCACTTCCCTCAAGTCCTTGTTCAAACACCATCTTCTACTTAAAGGTGCAACACCCACCCACCCTTTTTACCCTGATTATTTTTTTATTTTTCTTTAGTACATATTACAGAATATCCTAACATTCTCACATATCCTAACATATTATATAATTTATTCCTTTGTTACAATTATTGTTTACTCTCTGTCTCCATCCCACTGAATGATACTGCACTAGGACAGGTAATTTTTGTCTGTTTTGCTCACCTGACATAGTGTCTGGCACACAGTTAAATAAGTGGTTGTTGAATGAATAATGAAAACAAAGTACACATTCACAAAGCAGCACTCCCCAGTCCCAGGCTACTGCTTCTCTGGGCTCCAAACCTGAAAGGAGGACATGAGGGACTTTTCCCTAAAATGATCAGCAAGGCATTCTGGGTAACATACTGGAGAATGGGAAGGAGACATTCTGGGTGGGAAGGTCATGTGACACTGTGGATGTAATAGACACAAATTAGGGCAGCTCCTTGGCCAACATCCCCTGTGGCCCAGTCTCTGTTACCCTTATCTCTCTTCTTCTTGTATTGATTCCCCCCTCCCTTCCCCAGCCACAAGCTTAGCCAACCAGAGCTCCTCCCTGGGTCATTTCTAAATGGTGCTGGCGGGGTAGAGCTTCTTTCTTTATAGATTGTTAAGCCACGTGGACATAAAACAAAGTTCAATTAAAATACGAATATATATTCATTAATGAATTAGTGAGTAAATGAATGAATGGATTTTTAAAGCAAAGTCAATATATCTAATTAGAAGAAAAACATAAATTTTGGATCCAGAAAAACCTCAGTTCTGAATCCCAGCCTTAATATCTGAGTCTTTGGGAAAGAAGTGTAACTACTGTTAGTTCTATATCATCTCCTCATAAAGTTATTGTTAGAAAAACCTAACACAACTGGTCATATGGGCATTTCCCCTTACCACATTGAACCAACAACAGTGACCCAAAGCTACTGCAGCTTTTTTGACATTGGGATTATGGAAATTTGCATCTCATTGATCAATCTTCAACTAAATGACTAAGTTATGATTTGTGGATTTTTAAAGTATATGACTGAAAAGATACTTTTATCAAAGTTACCACATTTGAAATAAGCTTTCAGAAATATTTCCTTTTCTGAGTTAAAAATTTTTGCAAATGAATTTGCTAACCTAATGACCCCACAACAGCTTCACTGAGTTTATATATTGTTGATCACTTGGTTTCACTTTATATATAACATATAAATAAACAAAATATGGCAAGAGTTACTCTATACACCAACAGTAAAGAAATAAGTAAGAACTTTGTGTCAAATAAAAATTTAATAAAAACATTTAAATGTCCCTTTTAAAGTTTTACTCCTTTCTTTTATAAATTTCAGGGCAATAGATGCAAATGAGGAAAATATGCCACTTGCTTTTGTCATTTATTTTCATCAACATGTAAATTGGAAGCTCTTTAGAAATCCAGTACAGAAAAGAAAGGAGATCAGAAGAAATAATACAAATGTCCTTCAACTAAAAGTTTGGTTAAATAATTAAAATAAATCCATAAAATGGAACACTGGGCAGTAGATAAAGAGATTACGTGGATCTGGTTTTATTGGCAAGGCAGTGTGTTACCAATGCAGAGGCAAAGTAGCATCTGTAATACATACCCCGTGACGGAAAATTACAGATTCTGTGCTCTGCTTCATAGCCTCCTGTACTTCCTCTCTCTTACCCCTCAAGATCCTTTGTTGTTATTCCTTAGTTAATATTTAATGTCCCTGCCAGACTGTGTGCTCGATGATAGCAGGAAGCCTATCTTTAGTCCAGCACCTAGGGCACATCATGCGTGGTCAACAGAGACCTGCTGAACCAGTGGGTAGTGCCTTAATCAAAGGAAATGAGCTGGGTCTGGATGATCCCTGCGTCCTTTCCAAGCTGCTGACAAATCGTCCATTTAATCATCTGTTCCAGAATTTTGCCTAGGATTATAACAAGCCTGTGGAATTTACCATTTTGCCTTATTCATTTTGGTTCTCTGTTTGCCTAGTCTCCCTCATTCGATTGTCAGCTCTTCGAAGCTAGGGACTGTGTTCTGTGTTGCTGTTCTGTAATGCCCAGGAAAATGCTCTAAGTGGGGGCCTTTTGAGCAATTGAATGACTTGGCAAGTATCACCTCCTAAGAGAACAAAAAATTGGAGTCAGAATAATTTTATAACCACAACCACTCATTTCACGGGCCACACACTGAAATAGTTTTAAGTCAGTTGACTCTTTTATTCCACAACAATCCTCTGAGAAAAATACTACAAGCCCCATTTTACAGATGAGGCACCTGAGGCTTCAACCACTCTCAGGGACTCACCCCAACTTACCCAGCTGGTAGGAAAAAGAACAGACCCACTGGTGTGGCTCAGTGGTTGACCATCAACCCATGCAGCAAGAGGTCACCAGTTCCATTTCCAGACAGGACACATGCTCAAGTTGTGGGCTCTATGTCCAGTAGGGGGAATGCAGGAGGCAGCCAATCAATGTTTCTCTCTCCTCAATGTTTCTATCTCTCCCTCTCCCTTTCCCTCTCTCTAAAAATCAATCAAAACATTTTTTTAAAGCAAATTAGAGTTGGGCCTGACCGGTTTGGCTCAGTGGATAGAGCGTCGGCCTGTGGACTGAAGGGTCCCAGGTTCGATTCTGGTCAAGGGCATGTACATGGGTTGCGGACACATCCCCAGTAGGGGGCGTGCAGGAGGCAGCTGATCGATGTCTCTCTCTCATCGATGTTTCTAGCTCTCTATCCCTCTCTCTTCCTCTCTGTAAAAATCAATAAAATATAAAAAAAAAAAAATTAGAGTTGGACTATGTACCAAGATTGGAGCCAGGTTTTTGTAACTCCAAGGTCCACGCTCTTAATCACTTGTGACCATCCCATCCCACTCCTCCAGCAGCTGACAATCCTTCTCTCAGGAAATAACTGGGTACAGATGTATCACGTCCATCATATTGGCAATTTCGTGCATAAGGAGGAGCCTGGAAGACAACTCGCTAAGTTAATCTTTCCAAACTTTGGTGTTTGTTTAGACAGTGATCATGATGGCTATCAGAGAAGATACTTTGCTTATTGCTGCCCTTGGCCCCTGCACAAAAGCAGAGAAGCCATAAATCCTGGTCAGAAGCCTACGAACAAACAGCCTCTCTAAACTGCCTGTGTCAGGAAGCCTTTTGATAATGCCCTCCCCGTCCTGTTTGGCTTTTTTAAGTAAGTAAGCTCCACAGAGGGAAGCAGTGTTGACTATTTCCCAGACAGAGTCTTTCTCTTGTGGAGGGAGACTCATACACACAAGTAAACAGGGGAGAAGACTTGAGGGAATTAAAAGAATACAGTCCAACTCTAAGGACAAATGAATGATGTTTGGCTGTCATTGCAAGAAGCTTCTGGTTGATAAATACTTTCTGGTACTTCCTTGCTGATTTCTTAGCCTCACACCGCAGGCCCTGACCACTGTGGTCCACTATGCAAATGCAAATTACCTGACTCAGGCTGTTGAGTCACCAACTCCCTTTTAAACCAATGCTAGGTTCAAGGTAGTGACTGCTCAGGTAGAAGCCATGGCTCACAGGCTCTGCCTCTCCTGCTGGCTGTTGGTCTGCTGGTTGGTGGTAATGATGGCAGAAGGTAAGGGTTTTTGTGTTTATTCTACTGTGGGCCCACTAATCAATAAGTTGTGTGAAAAGATAAAATTTTGCTCCATGATTATACGTGTTCATAAATTGAAAATGTTTGTCAGCTTCCACCAGCCTGTGTGGTTAAAGAAGAACAGGCTGAGTCTGATCATCTGAGGATCTTAATCTCAGTCTCAGTTCTCACGCTGTGACGTTAGACATACTTAACCTTTCTGATATCAATCTCTTCATATGTGAAGTGACAGGATTAAGAACATGCATTATTTGGGGGGGTTGTGAGCCATCATGCAAGAAAAGCTCTTCAAGTTTAAAACACTGTATGAATACTACTTACTATGGTTCTAAAGCTAACAATTTGCCACCCTGAATGACAGCAATGTCCACCTCTTTCTATCAGAAACACAGTGATTTGCACATGGTGGGTATTTAGTCTCTGTTTGTTAGTTGCTTTAATTAATCACATCTATTTAGCTATGTTTGGTGCCATTCAGGTGAGCATAGATTTCTTTCTTTAGGATTATATTATATTCCATCTCTCCACTGTTCCTTTTCTTTTTCCTTTCTCCACTATGAAATTTCCAAGTGGCCTGAGCCTTAGATTTGGCTTACAAACCTCTGGGGAAATGAAAGAAAAGGATAACAATGGGAGGAGAGAGGGAAGAGAGAGAGGAAGAAGAAACTGGGAGACCTGGGTCTGATGACAGTTTCCCTTCGCTCCAGAACTAACTATGGTTCAGGGAGTAGAGACCCAGGAGTCAAACTGAATCTTTCTCCCCTTCACATGCCCCTGGGGGCTTTGCAGGGGCCCAGCCAGAAGCTAATCAGCCTTCAACAAATTCCCTGCTTCCATCCCCCAAAGCTCACAGCAGAGAGGAGAGAGATCTTAGTGCTGGTGGAGAGACCACCAGAGCTCACCCTGTCCAATCTCTGCATGAATTCCAGTGATCAGAGGGCAGGAAATAGAGATTACAAATGACCCCTGCCCCACTTCTTTCTAAGACAAGGCCTCCAAGCATCACTTGCTAAAAGTGACATCTAAAAGAAACACCATAAATAGAACTAGCCACCTCATGCCTTCATTCCAGAAAGTGAACCTTTGTCAGGAAACTTTGTAATGTGTAGCTAAACCGGTTATGAGATTAGAGGTTTATTCACACCAAAAAAACACCAATTAAAATGTGAGATATGATTTCTGAACTTGACTCACCCTTCTTCACTGTCCCTCAGACAGGCTCGGAAGTCTATCCAATGTAGCTTCACTCTATCCAAACCGCCCTGGTCCCAGCTCATTGTTCACCTCCACAACCCTCACTCTCTCCTCTCCTCTCCCTGGCAGGCTGGACTGCCCCTCCTCCTGTTCTGCCCCCTGTTTACTGCAATTCTGCTTCTCATGACAATGTTTAAATGTCACTATGGTACTGCCTTTACAAAGGCTTTCTTAAGACAAAATTGCAATCTCTCCAATATCTTAGAATAATACTTATAATAACTTGTGCATCACCCATGGCATTCCTGCATTCTGCTCTGTGTTACAAATCCACGTATTTGCAGCGTGTCTGTACTCCTCAGCTCAGGCCGGGACTTTATCATCTCTGCATGCGCCACAGTATCTAGCGTAGGATCCTGCGCACTGCTGAAAATGAAATAAGCCTGTGTGACACTTTCTGGGTTCCAAATTATTTACCTGTAAAATTAGAGATATGCTCAAGATAGCCAGTCATTCTGTGAGTCTACACAATGAATTGAGTTGCAGTAAACTAAGTCAAAATCAAATTGAGTTGAGTGGTGAGTAAATTAATCACAGGTTTATATTTCTTTCTGGTTCAATTCCAAAAGCATGTGCGAATTTTTCTAATACTCCATGTGTCATGGAAAGGAAGAACTGCATACTAGTACTTATAAATCAAGTATGAAGCTTACTTCTCCTAAAATCTGTATAGTTCTCTACAACCCAACTATTGTCTGCCCAAATAACCACAGACTACAGGTAATTATATATTTATATAAAAGTCTTCTTATGCTTACTCTTTTTTTAAAAAAAAAAAAAGTACTGGTTGTTGGTATGCTATGAATTTTATGTCTAGACTATAATAAACTCACTTAAAATTGATATCTAAACTCGAAGCAATATTTTGGCTTAATTTTTTATTTTACTCTAATTTTAAATGTAAGTTGTTATTGTGAATTTTCTAGGACTGACATTAAATATTCACTGAGCTTTACAAAAATCTATAGAGAGGAAAATTCAATGTCTGGCTGGCCATTCACTCCATTTATCAGATCCATGTGTTTGCAGTGTGTCTGGGCACCGCTCTAAGCCAGGGACTATTCTATAGGCTAGGGACAATGCAGTGACCAACAAAGTCAGCAGTCCCTGTCTTCATGGAGGCCCTGTTGTAATAAGATCTGTACCCTTTAGTCCTATCAATAGTGCACAGATTTTTATGTATAAAGTGTAACCAAATGGAACCAAGAAAATTGGGCTCTTGCTAACAGAATCTTTCCATAGCATTTAAGATTAATCGTAACAGTAGCTAACACCTACTAAATGCATACTGTGGATCAGGAATGTTCTGAGCACTTTACATATCTTATTTCAGATAATACAACAAACCAGTGAGATAGGCAGTATTATTTTCTCCATTTTACAAATAAGGAAAAGGAGACTCAGAGAAGTTAAGGAACCCATCTCTGGCCACACAGTTGTTAAATGGCAGAGCTCAGGACACCTGGCTCTAGAGCCTATGCTTTTAAACATTATGCTGTTCTGCCTCTCAAAATGTTTTAAATCTGCATTTAAATATTTGACCTACTTTGGCCTGAATAAGGTTGCAGAAGCACTCTCATCTTTGATATTGAGTGCCTTTGGTGGCATGTCAGTATGTTACACAGTGAGAACTATTTGCTTAGTAAAAATTGCATTATCCCTGAGAAATAGGAAAACAGTAACTTTTGTAGTTATAGAAACAGATTTCTCTCAATCAATCAATTCTACTCTAGGTACCATGCTGGGGATGAGGTCAAAGGATGTGGTCTACAGGATGGTCAAGTGGATATTTCCGTGGAGGAGGAAGATAACCTCTGAAGTGTAATCACATGACTCATGAGTATCATGGACGCACAGGATGCTATGGAAGCATACTGCATATTGCCTTAACACAGCCTCAGGATTAAGGCCTCCCTCAAGAAATGAGATATGAAATCTGCATAGAAGTAAGCCAAGCAAAGATGGCAGGCAATGGTGCTCTAAGCATCTGGAACCAAATTTCTTAAAGCCCATAACCATTGGTAACTTTTGCCAAAGTAGCCTTTGTGGAGTGGAAGAAGCAGAGACAGATTCCAATCCATTTAAATAGGTGAGGGAGGGGCGGCAGAATCGGAAGTGTGCAGACTTTTCTTTGCAATGATTGCAATGAGAGTAAAAACCAAGAATTTCATGGCAGATCACCAAAGTTTTCTCTATGAAATATGAAGCTAAGTAATCTATTTAGAAAGGTAGAGAGAATTTAGAAGAGAATTCTTCAGGTAAATGAAGAAGAATGGGAATTTTGAAGCAGCTTTGAGGAGTATATTAAAGGTTTAGAAGACAGTGGGAATTGAGCAGAACAAGGATAAACAAAAGAATTAATGAGCCCTAGCTGGTTTGGCTCAGTGGATAGAGTGTCAGCCTGCAGACAGAAGGGTCCCAGCTTCAATCCCAGTTAAGGGCACATGCCTGGGTTGTGGGCTCAATTGCCAGTAGGGGGCATGCAGGAGGTAGCCGGTCAATGATTCTCTCTCATCATTGATGTTTCTATCTCTCTCTCACCCTCTCCCTTCCTCTCTGAAATCAATAAAACTATGTTTAAAAAAAGAAAAATAGCATTAAAAAAAAAAAAGAATTAATGAGCAGTATTAACTCAGTCATAGTTGGAGACCATGAATGGCATCACCCTCTCACTCAGATGTTTGGCCTTAACCTTGTAAAGACTCTGTGACAGTTCCCATATCAAACTCTATGGATTCCCCATTTTACAGCACTTGTGCTAGCCAACCAGTGACCTGGAATAGTCACCATGTGTCTAGTCTGCTGGAAGAATGTGGTTTTATGTGGGCTTGCCCACATTCTTAGGTTGGTTAATGGGACAAACTTGTACCTTGATCTTGAGCCCAACAGAAATTCCCAGAAGAAAACACTGAACACCTCGGGACATCCCAGGGTCAGAAAAAAGCTGCCTAGCAGGTGCTAACACCCACTGTCAGCTGGAGGCTGTGGAGAGTAGCTTCAGGTTTTAAGAAATGAGATGAGCGTAGGGGTGGGTGGGTGGGTTGGTTGGTTTGTACAGCTGGAATGCAGCTTATTGAGTGACAGAGCTCAAGGCCTAGCTCAGTGGTCGGCAAACTCATTAGTCAACAGAGCCAAATATCAACAGTACAACGATTGAAATTTCTTTTGAGAGCCAAATTTTTTAAACTTAAACTTCTAATGCCACTTCTTCAAGATAGACTCGCCCAGGCCATGGTATTTTGTGGAAGAGCCACACTCAAGGGGCCAAAGAGCTGCATGTGACTCGCGAGCCACAGTTTGCCGATCACTGGCCTAGCTAAGTCTAATCTGACATCAAAGTGCCAAGATGGGGATGAAGAGTAAGGCTAGCTTCTCCCCTAGCAACTGAAACCTCAGCAGAAGATTTTTATGTTACAAAAGGTTCAGAACTGATCTAATTGTGTAGGAGGAAAGAATGAGCAATGTGGGATTTAACCATCTTCTGGAAGTTGAAATATTTTAATCTAGTTTCAGTCATAGAATTTCAATACTTAGTAGCCTGGATGGGTCTGGAAGAAAGGGTCAGCATTTCCTTCGAGGAATAGACACCAATTCAAGCTAGCTTTTAAAAAGAGAACTGGAAGTGGAGTCGTTATTATAAGAATATCTCTAAGACCCTAAGTACAACCAGCCCTCAGTCAGATCAGCCCTGGAAAGTCAGGAATCAAGGCTACTTTCATCATCACTCTGGTACCACATGGTCTCTTGTCTCTTTTTCTCTTTGAGAGGCCTTCCCCATTTTATAGTTTCTATGGAAAGACGGGCTTCTCTGCTTACTCAACATTCAACTGACCGAAACCTAACCCAGCCCCTGTCTTACACCTTCCACTGACTGTGTCTCTGTTGAAATTCTCAAGTGAGAATCTGATTAGTCACTGGCCAGGCAAATTGAATGAGTTAAGTGTCTAGCAGCAGTCCAATCAGCCATAGCCAAAAGTGTACAGGATTGACCTTTCCAGGGGTTGTGGGTGAAACAGAATCTCTGGAAGGGACTATGAGCACAGGCAGGCAATAAGCATATGCAATACAACCAAGAAACCTGGATTCGGTTGTTCTAATGGTGAGGGGTACCTAGCTCTTTTTAAGTGCCTCAGTACTCCCAATATCCTGTGAGGAGCTCAATTTCCCATCATTCACACTCAGCAGTCCTTTCCAGGTCTAATTGGTAAGTCGCTAGGAGAGTGAAGGAATAATTTTCTAAAGGGAAGCTTACTTTCTCATAGCCAATTCAAGTAGATAATAGAGCTAGACATTGAGCTTCATCCAAATTTCTTCTCAGAAACTAATGTCGTCCTGGTCCTCAGTGCTCGTTCCCCTGCTGCATGCAGAGGCTCCCTGCTTCCTCCTTGGGGAATGATTGCACTGCTGGGGCAAGTGAAGCAGGCCTTTGGATTAATGGCCTGTTGGGGTGAGGGGCAGTTATTTTTATTTTCTTAACACTAAGTTCTGTTTTTCCACTAATTTTCTTTATTTAGTTATAATTTATATACAATAACATGCACAAATCTTTTTAATTGAATTTATTGGGGTGACATTGGTTAATAGAATTATATAGGTTTCAGGGGCAGAATTCTATAATACATCATCCGTATATTGTATTGTATGTTCACCACCCCAAGTCACATCTTCCATCACCATTTATCCCCCCTTTCCTCTCCTACCCATCCCCTCTTTCCCTCTGGTAGTTATCATACTGTGGTCTGTCTATGAGGGGTTTTTTTTTGTTGTTGTTTTGCTTAATCCCTTCACCTTTTTCACCCAGCCCCTAACCCAGGGGTGGGCAAACTTTTTGACTCCAGGGCCACAATGGGTTCTTAAACTGGACCGGAGGGCCGGAACAAAAGCATGGATGGAGTGTTTGTGTGAACTAATATAAATTCAAAGTAAAGGAGCAGAGGGGAGAGCAAGAGAACCCTCCGCTCTTTCGGCTCCGCGGGCTGGATAGAACAGCCGAACAGGCTGGATCCGGCCCGCAGGCCGTAGTTTGCCCACAGCTGCACCTCCCACTCTTCTGACAGCTGTCAGTCCGTTCTCTGTATCTGAGTCTGTTTCTATTTTGCTTTTTAGTTTATTTTGTTCATTAGATTCCACTTGTAAGTGAAATCATATATTTGTCTTTCTCTGACTATAAAATGCACAAATCTTAAAGGTATAGATTGATCACATTTTACACATACATACATATATGTGTGTGTAAACATGTGTGTAGATATATATATACTAGAGGCCCAGTGCACGAATTCGTGCACCAGTGGGGTCCCTCAGCCTGGCCTGCAGGGATTGGGCTGAAACTGGCTCTCTGACATCCCCCAAGAGGCCCTGGATTGCGAAAGGGCAGTTTTCAGGTGACGCACCCCAGAATCGGGCTCCCTCCTCTCTGGTTCTGGGTGCGTCACTGGAGAACCACCACTGCCAAGTGACCACAGCTTGGCAGATCCAGTATTGAGCATCTGCCCCCTGGTGGTCAGTGCATGTCATAGCTACTGGCCAATCAGCCAGTCACTTTGGCTTTTATATATATAGACTAGAGGCCAGTTGCATGAAATTCGTGCACGGGGCGGGGGTGTCCCTCAGCCCAGCCTGCACCCTCTCCAATCTGGGACCCTCGAGAGATGTCCGACTGCCTGTTTAGGCCCAATCCTGGTGGGATCGGGCCTAAACGGGCAGTAGGACATCCCTCTCACAATCCAGGACTGCTGGCTCCCAACTGCTCATCTGCCTGCCTGCCTGATTGCCCCTAACCACTTCTGCCTGCCAGCCTGATCACCCCCTAACCACTCCCCTGCCAGCCTGATTGATGCCTAACTGCTCCCCTGCAGGCCTGGTCACCCCCAACTTCCCTCTTCTGCCAGTCTGGTCACCCCTAACTGCCCTCCCCTGCAGGCTTGATAGCCCCCAACTGCCCTCCCTTGCAAGCCTGGTCCCTCCGAACAGCCACCCCTTGCTGGCCTGATCGCCCACAACTGCCCTCCCTTATAGCCTGGTTCCTCCCAACTGCCCTCCCCTGCTGGCCATCTTGTGGTGGCCATCTTGTGTCCACATGGGGGCAGGATCTTTGACCACATGGGGGCAGCCATCTTGTATGTTGGAGTGATGGTCAATCTGCATATTACTCTTTTATTAGATAGGATAGAGGCCTGGTGCACGGGTGGGGGCCGGCTGAGGGGCTGTGGTGGTTTGCAGGCCAGCCACGCCCCTCGGTGACCCAAGCGTAGGCCGTGGTATCTGGGGTTTATTTATCTTCTACAATTGAAACTTTGTAGCCTGGAGTGGAGCCAAGCCTTCTGCTCACTCTGTGGCGGCAGCCATTTCTATTGGTATTTATTTATCTTCTATAATGGAAACTTTGTAGCCTTAAGCGAGGCCTGGGCCGGCCAGGGTGTGTGGAAAGCTTGGATTCCTTCATCGCCGGGGAAACCCAAGGCTTCCTCCTGCTCTCTCTATGGCTGCAGCCATCTTGGTTGGGTTAATTTGCATACTCGCTCCTGATTGGCTGGTGGGCGTGGCTGGTGGGCATGGCTTGTGGATGTAGCAAAGTGATGGTTAATTTGCATATTATTCTTTTATTAGAAAGGATAAGTGTATATGGGTGTATGTGTGTGTGTGTGTGTGTGTGTGTGTGTGTGTGTATGTATAATCTTTATCTCCATATCTATGTAACAACCACCAAGATCAAGATCTAAAGAGTTCCCTGGTTACTTTTTCCACTAACTAATACCTACCCCTAACCTAAGCTAACTATTTTTTTTACATTTTTTAAAACCATAGATTAGTATAGCTTGTTCTTGAACTTGATACAAATGGAATCTTTTGCTCAACATAACATCCGTGGGATGCATCCATATTGTTGTATTAGTAATTCTTCCTTTTCATTGCTGAGTACTATTTCATTGTATGAATATCTACAGTCTGTTTATACATTCTCCAACTGATGGACATTTGTTTTGTATCCAAGTTTAGGCTAATATGAATAAGGTTGCTATGAACATTCTTGAACTAGTCTTTTATAGACATATACACTCGTTTCTCTTGGGTAAATTCCCCAGAGTGCAACTGTGGGGTCATAAGGTGTGTTCATGTTTCATTTCACTGAACATTGGCAGTTCTTCCAAACACACTCAGACCTCTCCATTTCTCCCTTCTAATCTTTTTCTCCTGCCACCCCTCAAGCATCTCCCTTCTGCTGTTGTTATCAGGCCTGCTTCCTGACTTGCATTTTTCTCTCCACAGGACAAGTAGGGGTAGTCACCCCTCCCGGAGGCTCACAAAATCCTACAGATTGCCAGATCTTTACACTCACCCCTCCACCTGCCACAAGGAAGCCGGTGACAAGGATCCAGCCCATCACAAGGACAACCAAGTGTCCTTTCCATTTTTTTCCAATACGGAGGCCCAGCGTCCAAATTAGGTTTCCAAACAGACCTTTCCTCCCTCCGAGGTGCAACCACCGTTTTCAGTACCGTCCATATTTTTGGCCAAACAATCGTCTTAGTCCATATTATAACTATTTCCCCAGAAGAAGACTCCGGAGAGGAAGCTCATCTGAAGAAAGAAGAGGGAAGAGAGAAGCCCCAAGCCTGCTCAATCAGAGGAGGTCAATGCCTCAGAAAAGACTATAAAAATAGTTCTGTTTTCTTTTTCCAAACTAAAATTACTGAATTTGAAACTTATCTTAAACACCACTGACTAGAAATTGTTCTCCTTGCCAACAGTGAGTATACTGGTGTATAGGTCATTCAAGTTTGCAAAGTAGGAGCAATAACCACATTATTCTTATTCCCAACTTTTTACAACCACATAATATTTGTGCAAATAAAACCCTAAAATGAGAGGTTCTGGTCATTCCTGTCCATACTGAGATGCCAGAAGAATCAGCTCCATCTTCTAAATTAGAGCAAGGAGCATTTCAATAAATCAAGATTGCTATAAATCAAATGAAGACATTAATGAAGCCCTTTTATACTCACTGGAAAACTTATGAGCAAGGTGCATTTACAAAGTGAACTTTAAAAGAAATTATGGGAAACTGAAAGCTTTATTTAAAGCATGTCTGGCAGGGATGTAACTAGAGGTTAGTTATTCATTTATTATATTTTTATTAAGGTACAATTGACATAACATTACATAAGGATTCAATATTTGTATATATTGCAAAATGGTCACCACAATAAGTCCAGTTAACATCGACACCATCCGTAATTACAAATTTATTTTTCCTTGTGATGAGAACTTCCAAGATCCAATCAGTTTTCTAACAACAACAATTTTAAAGATTAAACTAAATTATAGGACATCTGACTATAGATAATACTTTAAAGCTATCATAAACTGAATTACCTAACCCAAGAACTCTTTTTAATTGTAATGTCTAAATGTACTTTAATGTTAACTTTTTAAGCAAATTAGCATGATAAGTATCTCACGTTCTCCCATTATCATCATATAGACACTAGCTTAAATGATATACTTTCCCTAAAACTTTCTATGTGGTCTGGGCTCAAAGTCTGATTAAGTTGACATGAATGTTATCCTAATTCTAGGACTCCACAGACATAAGTTTACTCCTCTATAGGAAGCTTGTATTTCGAGGGTGCAATATAAGTAACCCACCCCACAGATTACATGCATTGGTTATTTCTTTAGCCATTTTGTAACATACCAACTCCTGTTTGTGCCACTCATCTTGCCTGTAACATAGGAACTAGTTTTGTATATGTGGTTTGTATCTTAACACCTCTTCCTCCCAAGAACTATGTGCAAAAGTTGCTGCTGGTGCTGCAGCTTTTACAAAGAAAACAGAACATAAAGATGTGAGGTCGCTGGGAAGGTTGTCTGGGAAATGGAAAGAGATTGCTTTGCTTCCTTGCTGTATTAAAGATAAGAAGGGGGGGGGGGATACACAACTATTTCCTTTACTTGCTTCATAACAAATTTTCATTATAAGAACAGATATTTGCTTCAAAATGACAGTCTTAAATAAAATCTATACTTGAAATCCTCATTAAGAAATTCTATATTTTGTTAATAACCTTGATCTTTTTTTTCTTTCTTGGTTAGTGGGCATAAGCAGAAACGAGCCAACCTTGGGCAAACTTGAAGACAGAGAAAGATTTGTATGTGATCTCGCCTCCCTCTCAGGACCCCCTCTTTTATCACTGCTCCCCACTCACCCTCACCCAGTACTCACTGCTCTTGCCAGAACTCCCACTGTCCAACCGGCCTGGCTTTGACTGCGCTTTCTCTCCCAAACATGAGAAATTGTGCAATCCAAACGCTAACTGCTCTGAACTGAGTCCCTGAAGGCCTTGCTACGTGATATTAATCATTAGGAAAACTTAGACAAAGTAAAGACAGATTAACAGCTTCATTAGTTAGTTATTGCATCTATTATGGAAAGCAGACGACTGCTGTGGTGTTTCATAGTGAGGGCCTTTTGTAAATAACTAGGTAAAACTGCATTGCTTCTCACCCTTGAGCATGTATATAAAAAGCAGGCCCACACCTGCAAATACAAGCATATTCTTGTGACTTCTTTGAGAAATTGCATCCTTTGGGTTAATAGATTATTCTCTTAAAATACAGTGATGCCTAGCAGGTTTATGGACTCAAGTACTAGTAGTCTTCGGTCACTAAAGTTTATCAAATGTGTTCCTCTTAGCATACAGGTGGGATTAGCCGCTTTTGAAGCAATGGGAGTCTGTGGGGAGGGTGTGATGACCTTTAAATTCAACTTTTGCTTTGTGGTAAAAATAGCCTATGCAAGTCTGAAGTTCTAATTATGTGAAAAAAGCATAACTTGAATGCAGTCATCAGACAAACCCAAATTGAGGGACATTTACAAAACAACTGCCCTGTAATCTTCAGGAATGAAGATGTCATGGTAGACAACGTTTAAAGATGATTACAAAGACGCAGCAACTAAATGTGATCCTGGAGGTGGGAAGGAAAGGGAGAGATTGCCATGAAGAATATTATTGGGACAAATGGCAAATTTTTAATGTGGACCATGTGTTAAGTAATAGTAGTATATCAGCGTTAAATTTTCTGAATTTGATAATTAGGTAAGAAAGCATACTTATGTAAGATCTGAAGTATTTGAGAGTAAAGGAGTATGATTTCTACAAATAAATATCAAATAATTATGGAAAAAAAGTGTGTGTGTGTGTGTGTGTGTGTGTGTGTGTGTGTGTGTGTGTGTGTGTAAAAGAGAGAGAGAATGGGAAGAAGGGAGAAATAAAGCAAATGTGGCAAATGTTTTTACAATTGGTGTATAATAGGTGAAGAGTATATGGGAGTTCTTTGTACAATTATTGCAACTCTTGTGCAGTTTGAAGTTACCTCAAAATGAAAGTAAAATGATACTATTAACCACAACACAGAGGTGTCAGTGACAAGGAGTGCCACCCTGGGTTAGTCATGGGGGAGGAAGTGGTTAGTTTAGGGCCTGGGACGGATGGAGGAAATGACAGAGTAAGATTAGACTGGGGTGGGGGTACAAAGAAGAGGAAGGTTAAAAAGGAGATGGATCTTGGGGAAACAAAGCTGGGGAATGCTGCATTGCAAGTGCCTAGAGTGGCCCCAGAGTGGACAGCAACACCCCAGGCTGGGCGACCCGCTGGAAAAGGGGAACTTGACCTGGGAGGATGCAGCTCCATGTAGACTTAAAAACATTTCAGTCCGAGATTTTGGTGTGCATGTAAAACGAAGTTAGATACACTCTTTTGTAACTCATTTTTCCCCCCACTGAGATACTTTGTGATTGAAAATTCCAAGTGAAAATGCAATGATTTCTGAAGAAATTTTGTCTGTTGAGTAGTGCCTTACAAACACACCTTTTGTCTTTTCTGTGTTTGTGGTCAGTATCAATAACAGCAAAAGTTTCTGCTTACTATTATCTTTTCATAGTCATTATAAGCAAGGAGAACCAAATAATCTTTTGTGGTCGCTGTAAACTTACTATAATGTTTGGTAACAAACAGAGATCATGCACTCTTTCTAAGGTTAGAGTTAATAATCCATCGCCAGCTTTAGTTTAAATGTTTCTTTGTGCTTTTTAAATAATCCAACAGTAGAGAATAAACTATTAGCCAAAATCATTTTGGGGGAATAAGAGCAAAACACTGGGTGGGGCAAGGAGGTGGGAGGGCGGACCTTTACAAGTTGTGATCTCTTTGTGAAACTTCAGGGGAAGGTCTGAAAACCCTTTATGTTAATACTAGAGGCCCGCTGCACGAAATTCATGCAGGGGAAGGGGCAGTCCCTCAGCCCAGCCTGCAACCTCTCACAATACAGGATCGCTGGATCCTAACCACTAGCCTATCTGTCTGCCTGCCTGATTGCCCCTAACCACTCTGCCTGCCTCCCTGATCACCCCTAACCCCGCTGCCTGTCTGCCTGATTGCCCCTATCCACGCTGCCTGCCTGCCTGATCACCCCTAACCACTCTGCCTGCCTGCCTGATCGCCCCTAACTGCCTCTGCCTCACCCCCTGCTGCCGCAGCTTCATCCAGAAGGATGTCCGGAATGATGTCTGGAAGGTCATTTGGCTGTCCAGTCTAATTAGCATATTATGCTTTTATTATTATAGATTTGTTTCTGAGCTGCATCTATTAAATTGGTAAAGTATTACCATGGTGTGTGTGTTTTTAATATGTCCCTCTTCCCCCTTAAATTTTACTTAAAATTTTAAAAATCTTCAATACTTTTTCCTTTGGGATTTTTCTGCCTTCTGGGCTTTTTTTTTTTTTTTAATGTTTAAAACTATGTTGGCATGATAGTTCAAGTCTTAACCAATGATTCGGGTATGTTACAATGACTATCATTGGAATTTAAGGAGTATTAGGAGTGCATGTATGGGGAAATATGTTCAAGTATGCTGTTGTGAAATTAAAACTGTAAAGGTAGGCGGTTAAAGTGCTTGTATGTTGCTCTGTATGGTAAGAACTAGTCCTGTTGCATCATGTATATTATTACTAAGCATTTCTCTTCTCCTTTACAGCACAAAGAAAGATTTGAATTCTAAACTAAAAAAAAAAAAAAAAATCCCCACAAAATAATTAATCTTAAATTTATCCATGCCTTAAAGATAAGTTAAAAATAAAATCCTATTCCTGCTTCCCACACTACTAACAACCTTGTAATGATTCACACTTTAGTTATACTGAAAGTCATGGGCTGGTTGAGTTGAGATTCTCATATTCACTGATATTTGGGGGAGGATGGAAAGTATGGTTGGAAGTTTGGGTCTCAAAGGGATCAATAGAAAGCATGAGACAGCATGAACTTCCATACCACCACTTGGATTGTATTTGAGCCCGGAGATTGAGTCAGTGGTGAGCACCAGATAAAAAAGTCTTTAAAAGAAATTTTAGGAGATGCTGAACATAGGGCTGCCTTGGGGCCAACATGACAAAGTGTGGCACAGGTTAGAGAAAGGATCCATTCTCCCCCCCCCCCCCCCGCCCCCTGCACAGAACTCACTCCTCTGTCACCCCCCAAAATAGCAGCAACTTTTGAAAACGTGGGAAACAGCAGCGTCCTAGTGCTCACAGAGGGCACTGTCCACTGCAGCAGTGCTGGAGCGCCTTCTGGGGCTCTGTGGGCAGCATGTGGCCACAAGGGACAGCCAAGCAGAGGAAGGACATGTGGGCTGCATGGGCCTGCTACTGAAGGCACATTAAAGCACTGGTAAACTCTGGGGTTTGCTAGTTTCTGATTAAAAATGAAAAAATTAAGAAAAAGACTTATTTTATAGATGTTACCTTGTGACATTTGGAAAACTATTTGAGGAGGTATCTTAGTTTGCTAGTTAGTTAGGACTACTATAATAAAATGCCATAGCCTTGGTGGAGGAGGGGGCCTTATACAATAGAAGTTTATTCTCTCTCAGTTCTGGAAGCTGAAAGTCCAAGATCAAGGTGTCGGCACATGAATTTGGAGAAAATAAATTCAGCCCATAATAACAGATGTCCAATTCCGTAGTAGGAAGTTCAAACTCCCAGACAAGCTGCATAATCTAGAAAAAGCTGGCTCTAATTTTAAAGAAAACTGTGGTCAGAATGTTCAGGTACTTTTAATAGTAAAAAAAATAAATAAACTACCACTTTCCTTTTTTAAGCCTAGAGCACATTTGACTTATTTTTATAATAAAACTAGAGGCCCGGTGCACGAAATTCGTGCACGGGGGTATGTGTCCCTCAGCCCAGCCTGCACCCTCTCCAATCTGGGACCCCTCGAGGGATGTCCGACTGCCCGTTTAAGCCCGATTCCCCTAACAACTCCCCTGCCAGCCTGTTTTCCCCCAACTGCCCTCCCTTGCAGGCCTGGTCACCCCTAACTGCCCTCCCCTGCAGGCCTGGTCCCTCCCAACTGCCCTCCCCTGCAGGCCTGGTCACCCCTAACTGCCCTCCCCTGCAGGCCTGGGTCTCTCCCAACTGCCTTTCCCTGCAGGCCTGGTTGCCCCCAACTTCCCTTCTCTGCCGGCTTGGTCACCCCTAACTGCCCTCCCCTGCAGGCTTGATCGCCCCCAACTGCCCTCCCTTGCAGGCCTTCTCCCTCCCAACTGCCCTCCCCTGCTGGCCATCTTTTGGTGGCCATCTTGTGTCCACATGGGGGCAGCCATCTTGAGTGTTGGAGTGATGGTTAATCTGCATATTACTCTTTCATTAGATAGGATAGAGTTCTCATGCATGGGTGAGGGCCAGCTGGTTTGCCCTGAAGGGTGTCCCAGATCAGGTTGGGGGTTCCCTTGGGGTGTGGGGCAGCCTGGGAGAGGGGCCTTCTGGTGGTTTGCAGGCTAGCCATGCCCCCTGGCGACCCAAGTGGAGGCCCTGGTATCTGGGGTTTATTTATCTTCTACAATTGAAACTTTGTAGCCTGGAGCAGAGCCAAGCCTTCTGCTTGCTCCGTGGTGGCAGCCATTTTGGGGGGGATTTATGTATCTTCTATAATTGAAACTTTGTAGCCTTAAGCGAGGCCTGGGCCGGCCAGGGTGTGTGGAAAGCTTGGCTTCCTCCATCGCCGAGGGCAACCCTAGCCTCCTGCTCTTTCCAGCTCCGTGGCTGCCGCCATTTCTGTTTGGATTTATGTATCTTCTATCATTGAAATTTTGTAGCCTTGAGTGGAGGCCTAGGCCGGCAAGGGCAGGTGGAAAGCTTGGTTTCCTCCATTGCCGGGGAAACCCAAGCCTCCCTCCTGCTCTCTGTGGCCGTAGCCATCTTGGTTGGGTTTATTTGCATATTCGCTCCTGATTGGCTGGTGGGCATGGCTTGTGGGCGTGGCTTGTGGGTGTAGCAGAGTGATGGTTAATTTGCATATTACTCTTTTATTAGATAGGATGTAAATAGATAACAGGTTCCTATAAGAATCTCTAAGCTTGTTCTAAACAATAGAGAGATAAACAAATCAAGGCTGAGAGGCACAAAAGAGTAGGCACAACTGAAACAATTTATTTGGGGCAATCAGTTCTATATATCTCGGCAACTCCTCAAGTCATCACCAAGGAAACCCACTGAATCATCACAAAATACCTCTAAACTGGAAACAACACAAATGTCCATCAACAATAGAATGGATAAGAACATTGTTATTGTATCGTATACTGGAATGCTACACAGCCACGAAAATGAAGGGATTGCTGTTTCACGCAGCAGCATAAATGAATCTCACAATTTCATGTTGAGTGAAAGAAGCCAGACTCAAAAGAATGCATTTAACAAGATTCCATTCATATGAAATTCAAGAGCACACAAAACTAATCCCTGGTGATCGAGGTCAGAGTAGTGATAAGTTTTGGTAGGTAATTGGCTGGGAAAGGGCAAAAGGAAGCCTGCTGGGAGCTAGAAATCAATATTCCATCTCTTAATCCGGGTGGTTTTTACATGGGTGTGTACATTTATAAAAATTCATCAAGCCATATACTTAAGGTTTATGTGTTTATTGTATATATGTGAAATATCAGTTGGAATATTTTAAATGCTGCAGAGTAAAGGAAATCTCTATGTATATGTTCCTTGAAATTGTAGATTTCATTTATCAAACAAACATTCAAATATTCTATTGACTGGTAGTTACCAAAGTTTCATTAAGCAGTATATGACTGCTAAGTGAGAGAAAGACAAGTGCTATATGATATCACTTATATGTGGAATCTAAAAATTCAAACTCAGCCTCAGCTGGTTTGGCTCAATGGTCAGAGCGTTGGCTTGCAGACTGAAGGGTCCCAGGTTCAGTTTGAGTCAAGGGCACACGCCCAGATTGTATGCTCTGTCCCCAGTAGGGCATGTGCAGGAGGCAGCCAATCAATGATTCTCTCTCATCATTGATGTTTCTATCTCTCTCTCCCTCTCCCTTCCTCTCTGAAATTAATAAAAATATATTTAAAATAAATAAATATAAAAATTCAAATTCAGAGAAGCATTTGGTGGTTACCAAGGGCTGGAAGATAGGGGAAATAAGGAGATATTGATCAAAGGGTACCAACTTGCAGTTATAAGGTTAATAAGTTCTGGGGATCTAATGCACAGCATGATGATTATGCTAATAATACTATGTTATATACTTGAAAGTTGCTAAGAGAGTAGATCTTAAATCCAGGATGGAAGTATTAACTAATGCTATAGTGATAATCATTTTGCAATTTATTAATATACCAAATCAACACATTGTACACCTTTAACTTACATAATGTGATATGTCAGTTATACCTCTGCAGTTCAAATAGATTAAGCACTCCTTAATATTGGGCCCTTAAAAATGGAAAAAGAAGGCTATTTATTGCATGGATAAAAGGAACAGAAAATACCCCTCAGGTCAAATTCGTCACAGGTTTTTACCATTTTTCCCCTTGGGAAGGGTAAGGGTTATAGTGAGTGGGGCTTTACTGCCACCTCCTGGATGATGGCTTGGCAGCCCTAGGCTGTCCTGGGCAGAGCCAAAGGATTAGGGTGTCATCCCAGGGAAATGGATGTAAGGCCAATTGCAGCCACCCCTAAGTTCAGGTGTTTCAGAACTCTCCTTAAATAATTTCTGTCCATTCCAGCAGAACTGACTTCTCCTTCATCCCTCTAGCAGAGGAGGGAGAAGCACTTGTCTCTCACTAACTTTTTCCTTCCAGGACCCATCAGAAGAAAGGGGACCTGACTGTCTTACTTTAGACGAAATAAGAAGAAAAGTGTAATTAAAACTACATTCATCTGACTAGGTTGCATTTCCTAGTACAAAATAATTTTTGATCCTACAATATAGTTTGAGCCAAACTTTATTATCTGAATCTGGTGTTTGCCTTTGTTTTCAGGAGGTAGGAGACACATCTACAGAGGAATATCTCCAATAGTCAAGCTAAAATCTGCTTTTCAAATGACCTATAATATCTTTATTCACAGAAGAAGGAACTCAAATGGTCTATAAATCAGTAATAAGAAAAATATATGAAAGTATATATAACAAGTAGTAATCAAGAAAATGTAAACTAAAGCGAAATAATTTTTACCCATCAAATTGGTGAAAATAAAAATTATTAATATCTAAAATAGTTCCAAATATAGGAAATAGATTTTCTCATACAGTGTTGATGGTAATGTGAATTGGTATAGCACTTTTGGAGGATAATTCAGAAGAATCAGTCAAAATCTAATATGAAACATACCTTTTGCAGCTTCGAACTGTCCACCTCTGGTGAGCATTGCCATGGTTTCTCCAGCATCCATTCTCTTCGCCCTGGGCTTTGAAGGAGCCAGGTGGTTCCATGGGGAGGCTGTGATTGGCCTGAACCAATCAGCATAATCCCACGTCCTTTAGCTCCCATTATTAATTCAGACAAAGGAATTTAACAAAGGCCCACGCTAATCAGAACATGCCATGCCCCAGGCTACATGCTTGATTCAAGGTGAGCAGTATCCAAATTTGGCTTAATCAGAGTGAAGTTTTGTTTGGGGGCTGGAGGAATGCACTTCTTCCTCTTTTAAGAGGGTGAGGACATGTATAGCTCCAGGAGTCTAAGCGCCCAAAGTTTATATTATCTAAACAAAAAATGTTTTAATTGATTCCAGATCTAAAATTCATGACCATATATTTACTTCAACAAACATGCATGGCTCTATCATTTATTGAGCGACTAACACTGAATAAATTCCTTAAACTTTCTAAGCCTATTACCTTGTCTGTAAAATATGACTAACATTCCTACCTTCATAGGAATATTATTACTATCGTCCCATAGGAATTGCTTTGCTAGATGTATGGAACAGAGATAAATAAAGTGTGGTTCCCAATCTTCAGAAACACAGAAAATGTAGTGGGCAGTGACACTGAGTATTGTTCTTGCACATGTGCCTTCAGAATCTGGCCCTGACTCTTCTGTGGGGGCCTAGGAGCAACTTCATAAACAGATGTTTCTACTTAAAAATATGTCTAGTGGGAAACAGACAAGGAGGTATACATATCAGAAAAGGAATAATAATCCAAGGAAAAAGACTAAAAACAGGGAAGTAACCAACTGAAACACTGTTGCCATGGGGCGGAGGGATGGTTTGTTTGTTTGTTTGTTTTAATATATTTTATTAATTTTTTACAGAGAGGAAGGGAGAGGGATAGAGAGTTAGAAACATTGATGAGAGAGAAACATCAGTTAGCTGCCTCCTGCACACCCCCTACTGGGTATGTGCCCGCAATCAAGGTACATGCCTTTGACCGGAATCGAACCTGGGACTCTTGAGTCCGCAGGCCGACGCTCTATCCACTGAGCCAAACCGGTCAGGGCAATTTTTAATTCTAGCAGCAATATTAATAGAGATCACTTTCCAGATCCAGAGGCAAGGAGATAGAGGAATAAAGATAAACTGACATTAAAACCTGCTCCCTTGAATGATAGGAGATCCTATCCTAATCTATGGATAGGAAAACAGGCTGAATTGAGATATTTTTATTTCATTTTCCTGATTCTTGTTTTCATTCATGTTAGACAACAATACATTTTCAAAAGTTTTGTTAGAACCTTCCTCACTTCCACTGGAGATGCCCCGGCATGACAAAGCAGAACAAGAGGATTAAAAAGGCTACATCTGCTAGGGAAGGGGAGCGGATTTTACTGAGAGCAAAGAACAATGACATTTTATGGATGGTTTTTTTGTTTTGTGAAGAAAATGTCTCAGTGTATAATACATTCAATGTCAGATATCCCCAAACATCTATAAACACAAAGGTCTAAATCACAAGTCACACAAATTACATACAAGTGATAATGAGTGATGTTAAGATTTGGGGCCAGATATTTCGCAGAAGGACATGTTAAGAAACAAATAGTCCAGCTGGTGTGACTCAATGGTTGAGCATCAACCTATGAACCAGGAGGTCACAGTTCCATTCCCAGTCAGGGCACATGCCCAGGTTGCGGGCTCGATCCCAGTGAGGAGGCATGCAAGAGGCAGCTGATCAATGATACTCTCTCATCATTGATGTTTCTATCTCTTTCACCTTATCCCTTCCTCTCTGAAATCAATAAAAATATTTTTTAAAAAGAAACAGATAAACTGTATGTTCATTACATTTTCAAATTAGTTTATATCTAAAGCTATCAAAAGAAAAAATAAAACCATTTAAAAAGCAATGTGAGAACATAATTTTTCGCTCACATAGTGTTAGGGGCCCCTTTCTAATGTAAAAACACAATGCAAAGCAATAGAGAAAAATCCACTTGGTCCAATACACTAGGACTAGCCTTAAAGCTTTAGGAGCAGTGACCCTAGAATTTCGGATCCTCTGCCAGTGGCTCGGTTACATTGAGGAGGGCTCAGAAAATAAGTCAGTCACATTTTTCAATCTAATCTGATTTACAGTTGCTTATAGATCCAGCCTTATATTTTAGCACAATTAAGATAAAGAAACGAATAATGAGAGAGTCACATAAGACAACACATCTTCTGCGTTTCCATTTCAATAGGATGCTAGCTAATCTAACCAAGCAAGGGATTCTCAACCAGGAGAACCAGGTTCTAAGCCTGGGTCTGTCACCACCTTTACCAGGTAGTCTTTACAAGACATGTTACTTTATGACCAGATGGCTTGTATCACTGGCTGTACAAGAAAATTAACTTGTCAGCCCTATATCCTAACTTTCCCAAAAAGAATTAACTGATTATTTCAAACATATTTGTTAAACACCATACAGTGTTCTATACATTGTTTATAGTTTATTTATTAAATAAATGCAAATAAAAACTATCTATGGAGCTCAATAACATATAATATTTATTAATTGTAAAATATACATACACACAGCAAGCCCATTTACCCACCAGTACATATACATATTTCCTATTAGTATGTGACTTAATCATATCCTTGTAAGAAAAGACAAAGTAACCTTAAATTGAAAAAAATAGGATTATTTTAGTTCAGGGTCTATAGCCCCAATTTGCAAAATCTTTCTCAAGTAGTTCTTCCAAGGTTCTAACCAGATACGAGCTTTAAGTCTCAACTTGGACTTATAGTAAATAGTTTTTAGTTCTTTAATTCTAAAGTGCACAAAATGTTTCAATCCATAAGAGATACCAAGAGCAAATATAGAATGAAAAAGGTCTAATCCTAGACCCTCAGACATTGAGGTGATATTTTCACACCAATCTTTAAATAAAACTAACATTGAAATAAACTGGACAGCTACTTGGCTTTTCAGTAGTGTCTGCTTTTTATGCTGTGGTGGCTGTTGACAACATAATTCAAAGTAAAAATAATAATATTTTAATTTGAGGCCTATTAATGCCTATACACTAACTTTGTTCTGCATATTAGCCATACCTAGTCTAGTCAAACACCTGGTCAGAGGTTAAAGATAGAGCTTCACAATCAAGATCAAAGTTTAATTGAGCCACCTACATAGACTTCTACATTGCAGCCCCTTATTTTGCCTCCTGAATGTCCTACTCTTTTGAGGCTCAGGTAAGTATGATTAGAATTTTAATATTAGCTCCACAGAGTAGGTAATAGAGAAAAGTGCTAGTAAAATTCCTGGACTAAGTTCTCTAGTCAATGTCTTTTGGAAAAAACAACAACATACTATTAATTGGTTAAGGCAAAAAAACCCCACACAAATTCTGGTCCCCTTAACAACCATTCTCTAAAACGATAAATGCAGAGCATGACTAGAAACCCAGAAACGAAAAAGCGAGAGCCAAATTGGTTTAACTCTCCCACCTAAAAGTTGAGGACCAGTGCATTAGGAAAGATGTGTGTCCTGTGGGTTAATAATTTTGCACCTTGGTTACAAGCTTTTGGGAAGGCCTAGGTGTTTGAGGAAATAAGAAGACAGGAGTATCTCTGGGATTTTAGAAAGATATTCTATTTAATATCACCTTCAAACTACCAGTGGATAGGAGTAAAGTCCAGAACAATGTTCATCCCGTGCCCAAAGCCTCTTCGGCTGGGGAGTTCAGAGGATTCAGCCCAGAGAAGAGTAACCAGTCATAGTCAATTGGTAACCCTGCTTCCCATTTCCTGATTTTGCGTGTATACCTCTTTTGTCAATGAGAAGTATTCAACTCCAAGGTATACCTACAAAATTCTCTTTTCCCACTCTTGTCCCAATCACATTCCTGCTCACAGGAACATTAGCCCCCGAATCACACAGTGCAAAGGACTATCCAGACCCGGCTGTACCAAATCGTTAGAAATAAGAAGGGTTCTTTGCAAAACTTGCATTTAGTGTGGTTCTTAAAAGATCAGCAGAGAGGCAGATTCCCATGATACACTGATCAAACATCAACTATTATCACAGAAACCAAAGAAATACATCTATCCACAGAGAACAGGCACATATCTTGTTAAAGCCTAGAAACAAGCAAGATTCTTAAATGTGTTTTTATAGTTAGGTTAGGGTAAAGGAAACATTTTTTTTTTTTTTTTTTTTTTTACTGATCCTAGTTTTTTCATTTTCTTCAACTGATTCTAGTTTGTAGCACCCACATCCACCAAACACACTCCTAAATAAATGTACACATTAATGCAGGTAACACACAAAGTTCAATGCATACGTAACATAAACTTTTATAATCTTTCTCCCCTTTTTTACTTACTGTTAATCTTGGGTACCTTTAAATACACAACCTACTAATAGTAAATATACACTCATGTAACGAGAACCATATCACTATTCTTTCATTGGATATATCTTGAAATAGCATCAGTGGACTTCAAAGATGATGGGTAACAGTTTGGGAGGACACTTGCCCAATCTTCCTTTGAAACACCTGGAAGTCATTGTCTTTCCTTCTGCAAAACATTTCTCAGAAAATGCAGGCAGTTCAGAAGTAAGTGATCAAAACCATGTATATCTCCTCCTGGGATATCAGCACTTTTGTTCCAAGAGGATGTCATCTCAAGCGCTAGAGCAGCATCTAAAAGCACAGGAGGAATACATGCCACTAAATATTTTACATAAAATCTTTATAGATTTCTATCCCACTTGTTTCCTCACATTATATTTACAAATATACAAAATATTTTCCCAAAAAAGGCTACACAGCTTTAAATATGGGAAAGAAGACCTACCCCATTCAGAACCAAATTGATATTCAGTGCTGGTGCTCCATCCAAGGTAAATCTGCCTCCGAGTCCTCTGGCAGGGGAGATCCTGGTACCTATAAATTCATAATCCAGCATTATAGATTCCCAGTCATTATACGTCCCACTCCATGAAAACCCCTATTTTTGTTGTTCAGTTACCAGATGTTTAAAATTAACTATTCAGAGAAAATAAGATGGCAGCATAGGTAAACAACTAAATTGCTGCCTCACACAACAATTTCAAAACTACAACTAAAAGACAAAACGGACATCATCCAGAACCACAGGAAGGCTGGCTGAGTGGAAATTCTACAACTAGAAGGAAAGAGAAAAGCACACTGAGACTCAGAGGAGCTGCAGGAGGCAGAGGTACTGAGACTCGCACACGGAGTGGACTGGCAACTGAGTGCGTGGCTGGCTTTCTCAAGCGGGAGGGAGACAAAAGCTCCCGACTGTGCTGAACTCCAGTTCCAGGAGAGACTCTGGGGACCCAGACTCATTCGGGGAGAAAGTGGACTGTCTGGCAGTGGGCGGAACTCAAGGGCGGCTTTCTCTCAGAGGTGCTTGCAGCGATTACCATGGGTCACTGAGACACAGGGGCCTATTAGGGCAGGGCTGACGGGAAACCAAGGCTGTCTGCTCCGCCCTGAGACTCCGCCCCATCCAAGCTGAGCACAGAGGCTTTTTGCAAGTCTTGTCTCATAAGGGTGTCTCCAGCACAGAAGTTCTCCCAGCATAGACACAGCTGATCCTCACAGCCAATTGGCCTGGAGGTCAATTCCTCCCAGTGATACCAACAACAATCAAGGCTTAACTACAACAAGACTGTGCACCCAGCCCACAAAGGGGGGCACCAAGAGTGTCCACCTCAGGTAACTGGGGAGGCTGACCCACTGGGCCCTATAGGACACCTAGCACACAAAGCCACTCTATCAACACAGGGAAGCAGCCAAAATGCGGAAACAAAGAAACAGGTCACAAATGAAAGAAATGGAGGAAAGCAAATGACTGGATATAGAATTCAAAACCACGGTTATAAGGTTTTTCAAGAATTTTCTAGAAAAGGCTGATAAATTTAGCAAGACCCTCGAGAATATGAAAAAGGACCAACTAGAAATTAAGCATACACTGACTGAAATAAAAAATATTATACAGAGATCTAACAGCAGACTAGAGGATCGCAAGAATCAAGTCAAAGATTTGAAATACCAAGAAGCAAAAAACACTCAACCAGAAAAGCAAAAAGAAAAAAGAATCCAAAAGTATGAAGATAGTGTAAGGAGCCTCTGGGACAACTTCAAGCATACCAACATCAGAATTATGGGGGTTCCAGAAGAAGAGAGAGAGCAAGATATGGAAAACCTATTTGAAGAAATAATGACCGAAAACTTCCCCCACCTGGTGAAAGAAATAGACTTACAAGTCAAGGAAGTGCAAAGAACCTCAAACTGAAGGAATCCAAAGAGGACCACACCAAGATACATCAAAATTAAAATGCCAAGAGCAAAATACAAAGAGAGAATATTAAAAGCAGCAAGAGAAAAACAATTAGTTACCTACAAGGGAGCACCCATACAACTGTCAGCTGATTTCTCAACAGAAACTATGCAGGCCAGATGGGAGTGGCAAGAAATATTCAAAGTGATGAATAGCAAGAACCTACAACCTCTACCCAGCAAAGCTATCATTCATAATTGAAGGGCAGATAAAGAGCTTCACAGATAAGAAAAAGCTAAATGAGTTCATCACCACCAAACCAGTATTATAAGTAATGCTGAAAGGTATTCTTTAAGAAGAGGAAGAAGAAGAAAAAAGGTAAAGATAAAAATTTATGAACAATAAATACGTATCAACAAGTGAATCTAAAAATCAAGTGAATAAAAAAATCTGATGAACAGAATAAACTGGTGAATATAATAGAATCAGGGGCATAGAAAGGGAGTGGACTGACAATTCTTGGGGGAAAAGGGTGTGGGGGGTGCGGGAAGAGACTGGACAAAAATCGTACACCTATGGATGAGGACAGTGGGGGGTGGTAAGTAAGGGCAGAAGGTGGGGTGGGAACCGGGTGGAGGGGAGCTATGGGGGAAAAAAGGAGGAACAATTGTAATAATCTGAACAATAAAGATTTATTTTAAAAAATTAAATTAAATTAACTATTCATAACTCAAATTACTTGCACAGAAGATGAATTAAGGGGATGTTATTTTTTTTTACCTCTTTGTTGATACATATATTAAAGTATACTTTGGATGTGCCAGGGCAGTACAAACTTACTACAAACCCCCTCTCCTATTTATTATAAAACAAACAATCAAAACGAAGAAAGAAATATTTGGGGAAAATACAAAAACAAACAAACAAAAAAAAACAACACTAAGGATTAAGGAGAGAAGTCAAAAATTTGAAGATGTGGCCTTTCATGTGGGAGTAGGTTTCCAATTTTGTTTTTTCCTCCTGTGGCTTTGCCCTAGTCCCAGAGTAGTAAGGAAGTGCAGCAGGCTAAAAGTCTGGAAGAAACCCCATTTTATAGAGAAACCAGGAAAAGGAATCCCTGCAGCCAAAAAGGATGGGGGTAATTCTGAAGGGACGAGAACTAGAAAAAGGGATCCTCTAATTCTGTATATAAGCCACAGAAATATCAGTCCAACTCCTGATATATACACATGGGAGAGATTTAGACCAGCACAGCAAAGGCTTACAGAACTAAACTGAGATTTGAATCACTTGCATAAGTCTCCTGAACTACACAAGTACAGGATAGGTGCAAACCAGGATAAGAAACACTTAGAGAACTGATATTTGTACCACCTCTCACAGAAGCTAAGGCAGAATTTACAATGTGAACCACACTTGGGTGACTTCCTGCTAAAACAAAAAATTCAACGTTTTCCAGAGTATTATAACAGAACCCTGAGGCTACACAACATAATATCCACAATGTCCTAGATATAATCCAAAAATACTGGGCATAAAGACATCCAGGAAAGTGTGATCAAGTCAATCAACAAATATCAATCCTGAGGTGGTCCAGATTATATATATATGGTGTGTGTGTGTGTGTGTATATACTTATTTTTAAGTAGCCATTATAACTATGGTATATGAGATAAAAGAAAACATAATGAAATGAAGGGACAGGAATTCTTAGCAGAAGAGTAGAACTCTAAAACTGTCTGGAACTAAGTAGATATTTAGGATTAAAAAACAGTACTGAAATTTAAACTTCACTGGATGGGCTTAATAGCAGAATGCAAATGACAAAGTAGAGAGTCAAAAAACTTTACAACAGATCAATAGAAATGACCCAATCTTAGGAATAAAGAGAAAAAAGATTGATGAGCATGAACAGATGCTCAGGAACCTGTGAGAAAATACTAAAAGGTCTAACATATATGTCACTGGAATCTCAGAAGGAGAAAAGAGATTGTGGCGGGAAAAAATTTTTTGAAAAAATAAAGTCTATGAACTTCCCCAATTAGGTATAAGTTTACAGATTTAAGAAGCTCAGAAAACCCCAAACAACATTAAAAAACAACAACAACTATGCCTAGACATATTATACTCAACCTAATGAACACAAAAGATAAAGATTAAATCTTGAGAGCAGCCAGAGAAAAATTAAACATTACATACAGGAGAATAATTATTCAAATACCTGAGCACTTCCCCCAAGAAATCACAGAAATCAGAAAAGAGGAATAACATCCTTATAGTCCTGAGAGAGAAAAAAAAATTTTAAACAACCTACCAACTCAAATTTTATATCCAACAAAAATATACTTCAGGAACAAAAGCAAAATAGTCATTCTCAAATGAAGGAAAACTAAGAGTTTATCACCATCCGACCTACTCTGCAAGAATTGCAAGAAGTTTTTCCAGTGGAAGGAAAATACCAGAAAATAAAACTGTAATCTTTAAGAAAAAAGAAAAAGCAGAAATGGTAAGTAGCTAGGAAAATATAGACTACTTTTTTTCTCATAAATTGTTTAAAATAGTTATGACTGCTTCAAGCAAAATGTATGACAGTGTAGTGGAGTTTTCAATGTATGTAAGTAAAATATATATGATTAACTCTAATATAAAGTTCAGGCTGGTGGCCCAGCCATAGTGGCTCAGTTGATTGAGTGACGTCCTGTGCACCGAAAGGTTGCCGGTTCATTTCCCGGTCAGGGCACTTACCTACCTAGACTGTGGGTTCAATTCCTGGGTAGATCGCGCATGGAAGGCAACCAAGTGATGTTTCTCTCTCACATCAATGTTTCTCTCTCTCTCTCCCTTCCTCTCTCCAAGAATGTCCTTGGGTAAGTATAAATAAATAAAATTATTTCAAAAACAATTCAGGTTGGTGGGAAGGGAAATATATTTGCAAGGTTTTTACATTTATAAGTGGCCTAATATTTGCTATAAGTAGACTGTGAAAATTATGAAAATTATATATATATATATATATATATATATATATATATATATACACACACACACACATATATGCTGTATATATACTGTAACCCCTAGACCAGTGGTCGGCAAACTCATTAGTCAACAGAGCGGCAAACCGCGGCTTGCAAGCCGCATGTGGCTCACGAGCCGCGGTTTGCCAACCACTGCCCTAGACCAATGGCTAAAAAAATAATACAAAGAGATATCCCCCGAAAGTCAACACTAAAGATATTTAAATAAGAAAGAAGACTGGAAAAGGAAAACAGAGGAACAAATAAGAAACAAATAAGAAAAAGAGAAAACAGAGCTAGACACAAACATATCAATAATCACATTAAATGTTAATGGCCTAAATATTCAGTGCTAGTCAGAATTCTAAAGATATCCCCCTAAGGTGCCTATTCCTGGTTAGTCAATCAAACTAATTTAGTTTCTGTGTGAAGGGACTTTGCACATGAAATTGATGTTACTCATCAGCTGACCCTAAAGTAGAGAGATTATCCTGGTGGGCCCAATGTAATCACATCATCCGTAAAAGCAGAAGAGTGAGTCAGAGATGAGGCAGAAGAGGAGGTAAAAGAGATTCAAAGAATAAAAATAAAAAATCCAGCTAATGTTGCTGTCTTTGAAGATGGAACTAAGCCATGGTTCCCAGGAATGTGGGTAGCCTCTAGAAGTCGAGAACAATCCCTGGGGATCAGCCAGCAAAGAAACAGGGACAACAAGGAAACGGGTCCCACACCACATGGAACTGAATTCTGCCAACAACCTGAATGAGCCTGGAAACGGATTCTCCCCTAGAGCCTCCAGAAAGAAATGCAGCCCTGATGACATCTGGATTTCGGCCTGTGAGACTCTGAAGGAGAGAAGCAGCGTGGCCCGGGCTTCTGGCCCATGGAAACTGTGAAATAATAAATGGATATTGTTTTAAGTTGGAGTAATTTTTATCGGCAATAGAAAACTAATACACATTCCAATTAAAAGAATTGGAATTGACAGAATGGATACAAAGGAAAGATCCTACTTATATGCTGTTGACAAAAGGAACACTTTATGAAAACCAGATAGGTTGAAAGTAAATGAAAGTAAAAAGATATACCATGGAAACATAAGTATAAGTAGGCTGGAGTGTCTATTTTAATCTCAGACAAAACAGACTTCAAGGCCCAGAGTACTATGAGAGTTAAAGAGAGAAATCTCATAATAATAAAAGGGACATGTATCAGGAAAACAACACAATTAAAATGTGCATGTAATTAAAAAGAGATTAAAATACATGAAGCAAAAAATAAACAGATAAAAGAGAAAAATAGACAATTCCACAATCGTTGTAAAAGAGTTTGACAATACTCTTTCAGTAACTGATAGAAGTAAACAACAAAAAAATCATTAAGGACATAGGAGATCTGAACAACACTATCAACTACCTTAGTTTAATTTCACATTTATAGAACATTATATCCAACAACTAAAAAATACACATATTTTCAAGGGAACAAGTTTAATTTACCAATATAGACCATATGCTGGGCTATAAAACACATCTCAATGAATCTAAAAGGATCAAATTCATACAAAGTATATTCTCTAACCACATGGAATTAAATTAGAAATCGATAACAACAAAATATCTAGGGAAACTCCAAATATCTAACCATTAAACAAACATTTCTAAGTAATTCATGGGTTAAAGAAGAAATTGCGTGGGAAATAAAAAAATGTTTGGACTGAATGATAATGTAACTACAGCATATCAGAATTTGTAGGATAAAGCTAAAACCATGCTTACAGGAAAACACATGTAGTTGTGTGTATAAGTACATAACATGTGTAAGTGTGTGTGTGTGTGGGGGGTGGATTATGCAACACTTTACTTACAAAAATCTATCTTACAGATTTTTCCAAAAGGTACAAATAGACTTTTATAAAGGTGAAAAGTTTTGTGTTATGTACAGAAATGAAACATAGTTCAATGTATTCTTAATAATAAAGTAAGAGTGTAGGGCAAGTCACAGCGCCTACCAGAAAGTCTTTTGCTTTCAGTCTTCTGGTGTTTTTCTTTCCTTCAGATTTTCTGTACATAAGCTCATGTTATTTTGGTGTTAATTTGTGATTTTCTCCTTTATTGTAGTTTAAATACAACTGGAAATTAAGCAAGTAACTTGAGACTAAACATGCAGAACCAGTTTATATGTATAAAACGATTAGTTCAGCCCAGCCGGCATGGCTCAGTGGATGAGCATCAATCCCTGAACCAAGAGGTTACCAGTGCGATTTGTGGTCAGGACACATGCCCTGGTTGAAGGTCCCAAACCAAGTAGGGGGCGTGCAGGAAGCAGCCAATCGGTGTTTCTTTCTCTCATCAATGTTTCAATCTCTCTACCCCTCCCGCTGCCTCTCTCTCTAAAATCAATAAAACCATTTAAAAAAAAAAAGATTAGTTCAAAACAACATATAAAAACCTTTTCTTCCATTGACTGAAACTAGATTTGGTATGTCAACCCTGAAAAGTGCTTTTGAACCATAGTGCACTCTCAAAGAGCAAATGAAAAATTCTGCACCTTTAAAATGCACATTAAATTTAAGTTTAGGAGTATACAAGGAATTTATTGAGACTCTATAGTTACCAGATGTTAAATCTGTGACAGTGATTCATTTTCATACAACAGGAATTTGTTTAGTTTTGATAATGTTGCTACAGAAATTGTCAACAAGAGATAAGGCCAAGCAACAGCAGTCAATAAACCTTTTTCTCAGTATCACTGGGTAACTGCCTCTGTAATTTATCCTCAACAATATTATTCCCCTTGTTTAGAGAGCTCTACAAAATTATTTAAGGAGCAACATAGTTAAGGAGAAAAGAGTATTCACATAGATAAAGAGGCAACATACAGTTTCTCTATTAAATTAAATGGAAATGCTTAAAAAATAAGGATGGAGAATTTCACTCTGAAACAAAAGTTTCCAAGCATCAAGTAAAGGTGAGAAACCTGAAAAAGTAAAAGTGAAGTACAATGATACATATCCAAAGTTTGTAGCAAGTTATGGTTGGCTCAGGACATTTAAAAATTTGCCAGTTTTCTCAATGTGAAAATGAGTGATATGACTGTTGTTGATATAAAAGTAGCAGAAACATAAATAGTCTTAAGAGCTAAGAGAAATTATAGAAAATTAGAAATTATAGAAAAATCTTTAACACTGATGAAGTGAACCATCTTGGGGAAAGGGTCAGACAATACATTTTAAAAGAATAAAAACAGTTTCAGAGTTTTACTCTTTGAAAGATAGATTATAATTTTGGGGCTAATGCAGTGAAATACTATAAACTACAACAAAACCTGTGGTTATATAAAAGCCATAACTAGGCTACACACACACACACACACACACACACACACACACACACATTTTTAATCATAAAACATTGATTACTGTAAACTGTGAAATGTTAATATAAACATACTAGAGGCCCGGTGCATGAAATTAGTGCATGGGGGGGGGGGTGGTCCTTCAGCCCGGCCTGTGCCCTCTCGCAATCTGGGACCCCTCGGGGGTTGTCAGATCTAAACCAGCATTCAGATATCCCTCTCACAATCTGGGACACTGCATGCACCAGTGACCATACTTTTCATACAGGTGAAAGGCATCTTGCTGTTGTATGGGCAACTACATTTTTTTGCCCTGATTATAAAAAGTAGTACATCACATGATCCTTCTGAGGCAGTAGTACCATTTCCCCATCTTATGGTTGGAAAAACTGAAGCAGAGAAAAGTTAAGTAATTGGCTTTGTCACAGAGTTATAAGTGTCAGAATCAGGGCTGACCACAAAATGTGCAAGCCAGAGTCCATGCATGCCATCGCTGCATCATCCTGTTTTTTCAGCATTAGAGTAGCCTTGCCAGGTTTTAATTTTTAAATCTAAGAGACTGTTCCCAATATATAGGGTAGGATCCCTAGGCCTGGCCGGCGATCAGGGCCATCTGTGGGGCGATCAGTGGGCAGGGTGATCAGGGCCCCCGCTGGCACCCGCCGTCCGGCCCCACCCCCTAATCGCTGCTGCCTGTCGCCTCCCTCTCAGGGGGCAGTGTGCATCATAATGACCCCGGTAGTTGCGCTGTTCTGTCGATTTGCATATTAGGGTTTTATTATATAGGATATGTCATAGAGGTACTAAGTTCAATGTACCATAATACACAATTTAACAAGCAAAATTTTATAGATCCCACCAATAAACCTTCCCAATCCATAAGAGCAAACTCTCCCTAAGGAACTTGAACAGGAAATATGAGAGAGACCGGAGCTCCACACAACCTACAGAGTATTTCTGTACCTGATGCAGTGTAACACTGGAGGCATGCAAGTCAATAGCAGCCAGAGAAGGAATTTGAGATTCTGAAAGATTTTTGTTCTCTTTCCTCATTAGCCTGGAATTTCGAGCTGCACAAAAATAACCATAAGCACAGTGAAAAAAATAGACATTTTTGTTAGTTTTTCACATTCTGTATCTGTCCCTTTGTATGTAGTACTTATTGTACATATTTACATACATAAAAATGTAAAATTACTATGAGTTTTTGATATTCTGTTCATTTAACATGCATTTATGAGTTTTTGATATTCTGTCACTTAACATACATTTTAAACAATGCAAACAAAAGTGCTGACAAGGTAAAAGCATTGTAAACATACCTATGCCTTCCAAGGCTCTCAGTTCAGGGAGATGATTATAGTTTAATTCAGGCAAATGGACATCTGTCTTTGCGTATTCTCTTCTTTTCTTATTTGCCTGAAGGAGGCTCTTTTCACTAGTGATCTAATATCATCAGAATGATTAACACAAATGAATTAGCTTCCAGGTAAACTGGGCTTGCCCCTTTTCTAACTACTGTAGTCATAGCCTAAAATGTATGGATTTGAAGATCTGGAATAATACAATATTTGAAAAATATAAGTAACACAAAAAAATAATTTCACCTAGTTATTTCAAACCTCTCCCTCAATAAATGTATTAAAATTGCTACCAAGTGGATTACTGGTTGATATGAGTTTCTCCATCTCCCTCTCCCAGCCTTCAGGTAAGTCCTGGCGATCAGTAAAAGGTTAGCAGATGGGCATCAGGCCAGCAAGGTCAGGCCTTAGGACACTTGCTGAGCTTTTCAGCATATAGTTGCATAATTCTGAGCAGTTTATATTGCCATGTATATCACATGTCCTAGGTCAGTGGTTGGCAAACCGTGGCTTGCAAGCCACATGCAGCTCTTTGGCCCCTTGAGTGTGGCTCAGCGTTAGAACCACTTCTTCAAAATAGACTCGCCCAGGCCAAAAACCAACTTCTGCGCATGGGCCACGAAGTGTCAATCGCACTGTACGTGCGCGCCCGCACCTGGTATTTTGTGGAAGAGTCACATCAATGGGCCAAAGAGCCGCATGTGGCTCGCGAGCCGTGGTTTGCTGACCACTGTCCTAGGTTGTTTCTTGCTTTTCCAACATAATCTTGCTGCTCATTTTAAAAACATTTGTCCTTGTCCTGCTCCTCAGAGTTAGCACATGATACTATCTCCTAGTTACAGTTTATTCAATAAAGAATTACAACTTCAATTATTTTCCAAATCTTAGTATTATTACTTCATAGTTGATAAAGTCTGAGAAAACAATAAAGTGAAGAATAGTAGGAGCACTTCAACTCTGCACTTTTATAGATTTGACATTTTTCTGTTTCATTTGAGAATGACAGAAAGTCTATATTCTTTTCTACATTTTCAGAACAGGTAATATATAAAGTATGTGATTTTCTTTAAAAAAACACCTACATATAATGAAATCATATATGTGTTTTACATATGTATGTATGTATAATGAAATATACACACAAACACACATAATGACAGTGTTAAGCCACTGAGGTTCCTTGATGTCTCAAATTTAATGTTCTGTGAATTATGCCACTCTGCCTTCCACAAAGTATTCACAAGTCCTGAAGTGAAAGTTTGAGTTTCTTTCTTTTGGATGTTTCTGTTTTTTCTTTTAATAGAATAAGCGGTAAGGCTCTTGGCTCAAGTCAGCTACAAAATAAAATAATTAGTTCAAAAAAATTATCTGCAAATGTAAAAATAAATAAATAAATAAATAAATAAATAAATGAATAAATAAGTCCAAACTACCATATTTACATATTCAAACAGTGGCAAGTAAAATGCATTAGAGATGTTTATAATAATATATTTATTATTGATCTTCAACCAAGAAGTTGAAGAAAGTTTAGGCTTAGCTCTACTTGCGTTAATTTTCCAGTGGGTCTTCCCCCCACTAATCTTTACCTCCTTTTTTAATTGCCTGTTCCAAAGAAGGATAAACAGAAATAAGATCTAAAATTACTAGCCAGTGATGGTTATGCAATGCCTGAAGGAAGGCTGATATCAATTCCAGAAAAATGGTATTGAACCAGCTATTTGGAATAGCCTAGCTGAGCAAAAGAATCTTCAAAGCAGAGTGGGAATATAAAACACAAAATATCCACAGAGAAATCAAAAGGGAGGCTATGTCAAAAGGAAAGCATGATGGGTACAGATATTGCAGTCTAAGAAAAACTTAAAAACAAGCAAATATAATGTCTAAATCATGAGAGATGAAAAAGAAAGGCTATAATTTTCAGCACTGAGGATAATGAAAGAAGTAGAGAAGGAAAATTTGTGAGAAAAATACTTTTTTGGGAATATGTCCATACCTCCCTTTCCCTGGCAGAACTCATTTGCATTTCTTAAGCAGTTTTAACCAGGGGTTCTCAAACTTTTTAAACAGGGGGCCAGTTCACTGTCCCTCAGACCGTTGGAGGGCCGGACTATAGTTTAAAAAAAAAACTATAAACAAATTCCTATGCACACTGCGGGCCCGGGACGAGCTGGCTGCTAAGCAGGACAGGCAGCAGCACCTGGCGGGCCAGATAAATGTCCTCGGCGGGCCGCATGTGGCCCGCGGGCCGTAGTTTGAGGACCCCTGTAACACTGTTCTAGGTGTGAGGGAGAGCAGTGAGGAAACAAAGCACAAATGCCTGCCTTGGAAGCTTACATCTTAGTGAGGGAGACAGACCATATATAAATAAAAGAATGTAGAGGATGTCAAATATATATACTGGAAAGAAATTAAACACGGTGAGAGGATAGAAATTAATGGGAGACAAAATGCGTTATCATATTAGGAAAGACCTCATAATAAGGTTTCATGTAAGCCAAGGCAGAGAAAAAGCAAGTTTCCTGGATTATCTGGAGAATGTTCCAAAGCGGAGGAAAAGCAAGTGCAAAAGCCTAAATGTGGGAGCATGCCTGACCATGTTGCAGGAAAAACAAGGAAATCAGTGTGGCTGGAATAGATTGATCAAGAATGAGAGTAGCTGTGAATGGGACAGAGGAATGGGGACTTAAAGACTCTGCAAGGACTCAGGTCTTTACTCAGAAATGAAAAGCCAAGGGAGGATTTTGAGTGGAAGAGTGATGATGATTTAACTTTAAAAAGAAGCTATCTTGAGCATAAAAATGCTCCTCTGAAGCTTCAGAAGACATATGAACCTCGTACATGCTTCTATTACAATCTATGCTTTAACTTGCTGATCCTCTACTAAACCAAGAGTTCCTTGAAGAGAAAGATTGACTCATTCATTTCCAGTGTTTTATATATAATAGGTAATCAATAAATATTTGTTAAATGAAGAAACAGAATACTTTTACCAAAATCCTAGTGTGGGTGAGATAAGACCATTTATCTTCTCTACTCTAAAACAACAACAACAACAACAACAAAACTGATCACCAAGCATTAGGTTAAGAAAATTTACTGTTGCCTAAAGAATTAAAACAGATGTCATTTTAATAAAATCTTACATTTTAAGTTCCAGATTGATATTACTTTCTAAAACTTATTTAAACTTTAAGTCTTTCACATTTATGATTATGGCAGGCTGGGAAGATACCTACATAATTAAGCTTCCATTTTATGATTTGTCCTCAAATAAAAATATAATTAAATTATATTTAATATTAATAAAAGTCTAGAAATTACTTAGCTTGTTCTTCTACCACTGAAAACAGATCACTTACTGGTTTGGTCATGTTAATATTATAAATGCTTGATGGAGTCTGTTGATTTGGTTTAACAAATGGAATACAATACTTCTTGGTCTTCTCATCCACTCTGTAACAACAAGGACAAAAAAATTAAGTTAGAACCAACAGTAATTATTTTTCAAGCACAAAACCAAATTACATAGCACCAAGTGACATGCAGTTTAATCAGCATTTAATGCCTGTTCTTAAATACACTATGCGCACAGATCTGGTAAAACATTCTGTCCTATACTCATGCCTCCTACCCAGTCCCCAACTCCAACCAAACAAATTACCTTCCTTTAAGCAAAATTCCCAAAAGGAGCTTCTTTGTATCCCTAAATGCCTGTAGCCATACAATGCAGAAACAGACCTTGAAAATCAATTACTTCTTTGGTTATGACAACCTCCTTTCATGTTATTAGAATAAATAGCTGTAGATTCTCTTCACCCTAAACAATACAACCCTACTTTCTTAGGACTCAGGTTAATTTTTTGACCATATGCTAATAATCTTCATTATATAGGCCAGAAAGTCTTTTGAAGCAGCAACCTGACAAGAATGAACAGTATCCAGAAGCCTGAGAGTAACACAATGGGGCTGAAATGACAATCACTTACAAATTTGCAAATATATCCTTAAACAACCTTTTGTCCTTATTTTCTTAATTCATACCTGTAACTCTGAACTCCTGGGATAGTCCCCATTCCAGAATTAATACCAGGAGCTACTGCAGAAAGATTGTGTGTAAGTGGAGGAATAGCCATGCCTGGATTCCTTGTGTGCTCCACACTGCCATTGCTGCAGTCTCTGAGGCTTGTTGAAGGCACTGTTTTGATGTGGCTAGTCACGTTGTCATGGAGACAGCTGACATTTGAAGCTCGACTGATTTTTTCAACTTTCTCTCCATCAATTTTTGACCCTTTTATCTTTAATACTTTAGAATCCTTAATTTTGGGGTCAGCATTGGAATCCTGAGCAATAATAAAAATGTTAATAACATTAATGATCTGAGGATAATGAAAAATCACCTCTACCTATAAAGTACTTGTCCACTAAACCAGAATTCCATAGACATCACCTCTTTGTGCCTTTTTTTTTTAATCTACCTATGGAATTAAAATTAAACCCAAGATTCTCAGTCAGACATTTATTTTGAATAGAAATGAAATTTACACTAGCTCTGATGTGTACAGGGTGGGGTAAAAGTAGGTTTACAGTTGTTCATATGGAAAATAATACAGTAATTAATAAATAATAATAGAAGAATAAACTCTGTTTCGCATATTCACACCTGGAAACCTATGTTTGCCATGCCCTGTACACCTCAGATTTACATGATACATATATCTAATTTATAAATATTTCAGTGGGGAGAAATGTGGAAGAGAAATCAAGCATGCCCACTTTTGTTCCTATATATTTAGAGTCAGGAAACACAAAATTGAAAGTCTTTTCTTTTGGCTCATGTAAGAAAACAGGAGTGGTTGTCGGTGGATTTGAATTACCTTACCAAGAACCAATTCTGGATAACATACCAGGAAAAGTAAACTTCAAATAAATTCCATACCCAAAAATTGGAATTGATTGATTTCAGAGAGGAAGGAAGAGGGAGAGAAAAATAGAAACATCAATAATGAAAGAGAATCATTGATTGGCTGCCTCCTGCATGCCCCCCACTGGGGATCGAGCCTGCAACCCGGGCATGTGCCCTTGACTGGAATTGAACCTGGGACCCTTCTGTCCACAGGCCGATGTTCTATCCACCAAGCCAAACCGGCTAGGGCGATATTTTCTCTTCTATCATTTAAGGGGAAAAAATGGTGTGCATCTGTGTTTGTGTCCATGTATTGGTATGTGGATACTCACATGTGTGTCTAAATGTTCTTGAATGAGTAAGATTTCCTGCACAGTCTGGTACACAGTAGGCACTCACTACATGATATGTTAAGATTTTTTAAATAGGCAACGTCTATAGAAAAAATACATTTTTATAAAGAAGCTAAAAGTTAACTTATTCCCCATCAGAAAATATTTTAACCTTCATTTTTTTCACCATCCAACATAATGAATTTAAATTTAATAGACATCAAAACATGGACACTTACCTGTACCACAAGAGTGTTTCTCTCCTCACCTAAAAAGTCATCTTTTTCCTTCTCCTTCTTTCTGTTTTGGGATTTTTTAGATAAAGAAATATTTCTGGCATCTTTCTGTATTTTTAACTGTAGTTCCTGAGAGAACCTACATAAAAATACATTTGTCAACAAAATAAAATTGTGTGAGACAGATAAATCAAGGGGAAAAAATGGTTTTCAAGATATCTATTTTTAAAAATTGACTATTAAACTAGATTGCATTATTTAACATGAGAAAAATTATGGCCTACATTAGCAGTTCTCAAAAGGTAGTTTGTATACCCCTGGGATTCACTAAGAACCTTTCAGGAGGTTCAAAAGGCCAAAGCTATTCTTAAGACGAAGATGACTTCCTTTTTGTCCGGATAACATTTGCGCTGATGAAAGCAACAGTGGCACCGAACTGCTCTAGCAGTTGCTGTATTCTTCATAGCCACACATTCTCAGTTAAACAAAAAAAAAAAAAAAAGAGAGAGAGAGAGAGAGAGAGAGAGAGAGAGAGAGAGAGAGAGAGACAGTTGTATTTAAGGATGTCCCTGATAAAGCAGTAAAAAAGTATTAATTTTGTTAAATCTAAATCCTTGAACATATGCCTTTTTCATATTCTGTGTGACAATATGGGAATATGCAAAAAGAACTGCTGCAAACTGAAGCACAATGGTTATCTTAAGGAAAGCACTGTGTGATTGTTTGCGATACAAACTAAACTAGCCACCTGTTTCTTGGAACATTTTTACTTGAAAGAAAGACTGACAGAAGAGCTATTGTTATTCAGAGGGGGTATTTAGAATATATTCTCTTTTAAAAAGTGAACGAAGGAGCTTGTCACTTCAAGGAAAACAACTGGTAATATTTGTGTTAATAAAATTCAAAATTTTATGAAAAATTAGAATTCTGTTAAATTTGTATCCACTCCTGTGAGCTGAGCAAATTCCCAATATTTAAAGACTTTTCTGATGAGATAGAATGTGGCTTTTTGAATGTGGCATAATGAAATAGGTCAACATTTTCAAGATCTGCATAATAGCAAAACATTATTTTCCAAGTGACTAATGTATGTTATTACAAAAGTATACATGGTGAGATTTCAAAGTGTGAGATTTTAATGTAACTGGGTAAAAAAAGCTCACTGATGTGGTTTCAGATTCCACAACCAACATTTAAGAACTACCACTGTAAGTTTTAGTATAGCATCGAAGTTTTTGGTATGGGATCAAAGAAGAATGTGCACAATTATCTAAAAAAAGCTAGTAAAATATTCTTCCATTTCCCAACAACATATTTGTATGAAGTCAGGGTTTCTTCATATATTTCAAACAATACAACATATCACAATTACTGAAATTAGAAGCAAGTATGAGAACCCAGGTATCTTTTACTAAGCTAGATATTAACTAGACTTGTAAAAATATAAAGCAATGTCCTTACCATTCATCTCACTATATTTTTGCTTTCTCAGCTATACTGATGCCAGTAGCTCAACAGCTCTGGCACCCACAGGTTTGGCACACCAAGGTCTCCAGCACATCAGCAGTGTCAGCAGGGTCACAGTACTGGGTGTGGTATGAGTTTGGCAACAACAGGAGATGGTACCTTTGCAAATGCATCAGTACCCAAGATGATGGCATCATACAACTGGTAGCAACATAGAAATCAGTGCCCTGAGTGATGCATGTTACCACAGGAAGACAGGAATAAAAGCCGGAAGTGACTGCTTTGTGAAAACCAAGAGCCCTAAGTTAGTGAATACAGGGACCACTCCTACAAATTCCATGGCTGTAAGGATGAATGGAGGTAGGGTGGTAAATATATGAGATCCTATAAAAGTAGCTGGGTAGAGAAATACTGTCTGTTACTATTATGAAGACCTTATTTCAACTCTAGGCTGGGGAGACCTGGAAAACATGAGCCAGTACTATACCGTTCAGCAAATCCATCCATACAAAAGAAATCATGGTGCAGGAGCTCAGCACAGAAGGGCCTTTTGTCTGGATCAATATGTAAGCATTTCTGGAAAACCAAAAGAAAAACATGTAGCTCATATTAAAAAAAAAAAAAATCTAACCACATTTAAATGTCTAAATATAGAAAATATATCATTATAGTCATGAATTTAAATATCTATGATAAATTATAAAGAATAAATCACAAATCTAGACAATGACCAAAGGTTGTTAATATCACAAAAAGAAAGACCACCAGACATTCTGATCAAGCTCTAGCTCTATGAATTTACAAGAAATACAGGACACAGAGGAACATATTAAACTATACTATATGGGAAATTCTAAGCGACAAACAACCTAGTTTCTTCAAATAATTAGCAAGGTTAAAGCAGACAAAACAAAGAGATGAAGATGAGTTTGTAAATTAAGAATCTTTTAGAAAAGATAAGTAGCCCAGTCAGTGTGGCTCAGTGGTTAAGCGTTGAACCAGGAGGTCATGGTTCTGTTCCTGGTCACAGCACATGCCCCCATTGGGAGCTCAATCCCCAGTAGAGGGCATGCAAGAGGCAGTCAATTGATGATTCTCTCATTACTGAAGTTTCTATCCCTCTATCCATCTCCCTTCCTCTCTGAAATTGATAAAACATTTTTTTAAAAAAGATGTAACCTCCTTAAAAAAAGAAGTTAACTGATTGATATATAGACTCTATGTGAATCCTAATTTAAACTATAAAAAGAAATTATGAGAAAATCAATGAAACTTTGAGCATTGATTAGATGTTTTTTTTTTTTTTTTTTTTTTTTCAAATTTTTATTAAGGTATTATATGTGTACATATCTTATCATTGCCCCCGACCCCCACCCCACTCCCATATATGCCCTCACCCCCCAATGTTTTGCATCCGTTGGTTACTCTTATATACATGCATATAAGTCCTTCAGTTGATCTCTTATTTCCCCCACCTCTCCCTAACCTTACCACTGTAATTTGACAGTTTCTTTGATGCTTTACTGCCTCTGTAACTATCTTTTTGTTCATCAGTTTATAATGTTTTTCATTATCCCCAAATGAGTGGGATCATGTGGTATTTTTCTTTCATTGACTGGCTTATTTCACTTAGCATAATGTTCTCTAATTCCATCCAAGTGCCTACAAATGGTAGTAATTCCTTCTTTTTTACGGCAGCATAGTATTCCATTGTGTAGATGTACCATAGTTTTCTGATCCAGTCATCTGCTGATGGGCATTTAGGCTGTTTCCAAATCTTAGCTATTGTAAATTGTGCTGCTATGAACATAGGGGTGCATATATCCTTTCTGATTGGTGTTTCTGGTTTCTTAGGATATATTCCTAGGAGTGGGATTACTGGGTCAAATGGGAGTTCCATTTTCAGTTTTTTGAGGAAACTCCATACTGTTCTCCACAGTGGCTGCACCAGTCTGCATTCCCACCAGCAGTGCACGAGGGTTCCTTTTTCTCCGCATCCTCGCCAACACTTGTCGTTTGTTGATTTGTTGATGATAGCCATTCTGACAGGTGTGAGATGGTATCGCATTGTTGTTTTGATTTGCATCTCTCGGATAATTAGTGACTTTGAGCATGTTTTCATGTGTCTCTTGGCCTTCCTTCTGTCTTCTTTCGAAAAGCTTCTATTTAGGTCCGTTGCCCATTTTTTTATTGGATCATTTATCTTCCTTTTATTAAGTTGTATAAGCTGCCTGTAGATGTTGGAAATTAAACCTTTATCAGTGATACCATTTGCAAATATGTTCTCCCATACAGTGGGGTTTCTTGTTGTTTTGTTGATGGTTTCTTTTGCTGTGCAAAAGCTTTTTATTTTGATGTAGTCCCATTTGTTTATTTTCTGTTTGGCTTCCATTACCCTAGGGGCAGTATCACTGAAAAAGTTCTTTTGGCATATGTCTGAGATTTTGCTGCCTGTGGATTCCTCTAGTATTTTTATGGTTTCCCGTCTTATATTTAAGTCCTGTACCCATTTTGAGTTTATTTTTGTGTATGGTGTAAGTTGGTGATCTAGTTTCATTTTTTTGCATGTATCTGTCCAATTTTCCCAACACCATTTATTAAAGAGACTGTCTTGACTCCATTGTATGCTCATTCCTCCTTTGTCAAATATTAAATGCGCATATTGGTTTGGGTCGATATCTGGATTCTCTATTCTGTTCCATTGATCTATATGTCTGTTCTTGTGCCAGTACCAGGCTGTTTTGAGGACAGTGGCTTTGTAATACAGCTTGAAATCTGGTATTGAGATCCCTCCTACTTTATTCTTCTTTCTCAGGATTGCTGTGGCTATTCGGGGTCTTTTTTTATTCCAGATGAATTTTTGGAGAGTTCTTTCTAGGTCTGTGAAATACGCCGTTGGTATTTTAATGGGGAGTGCATTGAATCTATAGATTGCTTTGGGTAGTATGGACATTTTAATGATGTTGATTCTACCAATCCATGAACATGGTATGTTCTTCCATCTGTTTACATCTTCCTCTATCTCTTTTTTCAGTGTCCTGTAGTTTTCCGCATATAGGTCTTTTACCTCCTTGGTTAGGTTTATTCCTAAGTATCTTAATTTTTTTGGTGCGATGGAAAATGGGATTGCTTTTTTAGTCTCTCTTTCTGTAAGTTCATTGTTGGTGTATAGAAATGCCATAGATTTCTTGGTGTTAATTTTGTATCCTGCTACATTGCCGAATTCATTTATTAAGTCTGTTAGTTTTTTGATGGAGTCTTTCGGGTTTTTTATGTACAATATCATGTCATCTGCAAATAAGGACAGCTTTACTTCTTCTTTTCCAATTTGGATGTCTTTTATTTCTTCTTCTTGTCTAATTGCAGTGGCTAATACTTCCAGTACTATGTCAAACAGGAGTGGTGAGAGTGGGCATCCCTGTCTTGTTCCTGTTCTTAGGGGAAATGGTTTTAGTTTTTGCCCATTGAGTATGATGTTAGCTGTGGGTTTATCATATATAGCTTTTATGATGTTGAGGTATGATCCTTCTATTCCCACCTTGTTGAGAGTTTTTATCAAGAAAGGGTGTTGGATTTTGTCAAATGCTTTTTCTGCATCAATTGATATGACTATGTGATTTTTATCTCTCAATTTGTTTATGTGATGTATCACATTTATTGATTTGCGGATATTGAACCATCCTTGCATTCCTGGGATAAATCCTACTTGGTCATGGTGTATGATCTTTCTGATGTACTGCTGGATCCTATTTGCTAGAATTTTATTGAGGATTTTGGCATCTACATTCATGAGGGATATTGGCCTGTAATTCTCCTTCATTGTGTTGTCTTTATCTGGTTTTTGTATTAGGGTGATGCTGGCTTCATAGAAGGAGCTGGGAAGTGTTCCTTCCTCTTGAATTTTTTGGAATAGCCTGAGGAGGATAGGTTTTAGTTCTTCCTTGAATGTTTGGTAGAACTCTCCTGTGAAGCCGTCTGGCCCCGGGCTTTTGTTTGCCGGAAGCTCTTTGATGACTGCTTCAATTTCTTCCATAGTTACTGGCATGTTGAGCTGTTTAGATTCTTCCTGATTGAGTTTTGGAAGGTTATATTTTTCTAGGAATATGTCCATTTCCTCCAGGTTGTCCAGTTTGTTGGAATAGAGTTGTTCGTAGTATTTTTTAACAATCCTTTGTATTTCGGCAGGATCTGTTGTTATTTCACCTCTTTCATTTCTGATCTTGTTTATTTGGGTCCTCTCCCTTTGCTTCTTGGTGAGCCTGGCTAGAGGTTCATCAATCTTGTTTATCCTTTCAAAGAACCAGCTCTTGGTTTTGTTGATCTTTTGTATTGTTTCTTTGGTCTCTATGTCGTTTATCTGTGCTCTGATCTTTATTATTTCCTTCCTTCTGCTTACACTGGGCTTTTCTTGTTGCTCTTTTTCTAACTCTTTGAGTTGTTGGGTTAGGTAATTTATTACCCCTGTTTCTTGTTTTTTGCAGTAGGCTTGTAGAGCTATGAACTTCCCTCTCAAGACTGCTTTCACTGTGTCCCATAGATTTTGGATTGTAGTGTTTTCATTGTCATTTGTTGTCATGATGTTTTTTATTTCTTCTTTGATCTCTCTGGTAACCCAGTCATGGTTTAATAGCATGCTGTTTAGTCTCCATGTGTTTGATTTCTTTGGGTTGTTTTTATTGTAGTTGATTTCCAGTTTTATGCCACTGTGGTCTGAGAAGATGCTTGATATGATTTCTATCTTCTTGAATTTGAAGAGACTTTGCCTATGTCCCAACATATGGTCTATCTTTGAAAATGACCCATGTGCGCTTGAGAAGAATGTATATTCTGTGGCTTTGGGGTGAAATGTTCTGAAGATGTCAATTAATTCCATCTGGTCTAGTGAGTCATTTAGGATTGATGTTTCTTTGCTGATGTTTTGTTTAGAGGATTTGTCCAATGGTGATAGTGGGGTATTAAAGTCTCCTACTATGATTGTATTGCTGTCAATGTCTCCCTTAATATCCTCCAGGAGTTTTTTTATGTATTTGGGTGCTCCTGTATTGGGTGCATATATGTTTACCAGAGTTATTTCTTCTTGTTGGATTGCTCCCTTTAGTATTATGAAATGGCCTTCCTTATCTCTTGTTATGTCCTTCAGTTTGAGATCTAATTTGTCAGAAATAAGTATTGCTACCCCAGCTTTTTTTTCAGTTCCATTTGCCTGGAAAACCTTTTTCCATCCCTTCACCCTCAGTCTGTGTGCGTCTTTTTTTCTGAGGTGGGTTTCTTGTAGACAGCAGATATATGGGTCGTGTTTTCTTATCCAATCTGTTACCCTATGTCTTTTGATTGGGGCATTTAATCCATTTACATTTAAAGTTATTATTGATAGGTACTTATTTGTCGCCATTCCTATTCTTTACCCCTGTGTTACTTCTTCGCTTCCTGTTTCTTTCTTTCTTTTTTTTTTTTTACAGTAGACCCTTTAGCATTTCTTGCATTGCTGGTTTGGTGGTAATAAATTCCCTTAGTCCTTTTTTGTCTGTGAAGCTCCTGATTTCACCTTCAATTTTGATTGACAGCCTTGCTGGGTACAGTATTCTTGGATTCAGCCCCTTCCTTTGCATGACTTTGTATATTTCATTCCATTCCCTTCTGGCCTGATGAGTTTCTGTTGAGAAATCAGTTGCTAGTCTGATGGGGGTTCCTTTGTATGTAACTTTCTGTCTCTCTCTTGCTGCTTTTAAGATTCTTACTTTGTCGTTGGTGTTTGCCAATTTAATTATAATGTGCCTTGGCGTCGGTCTTTTGGGGTTCATTTTGCTTGGGACTCTGTGAGCTTCTTGGATTTGTGTGGGTTTTTTCTTCCCTATATCTGGGAAATTTTCTGTCATTATTTCTTCAAAGAGGTTTTCTATTCCTTGCTCAGCTTCCTTTCCTTCTGGAACCCCTATTATGCGGATGTTGTTTTGTTTCGTGTTGTCCCAAAGTTCCCTTAGGCTCTCCTCCTGCCTTTTAATTTTTTTTTCTAGAAGTTGCTTTTCTTGGGTATTTTTTTCCATCTTGTCTTCTAGCTCACTGATGCGGTCCTCTGCTTCTTCTAGTCTACTCTTGATGCTTTCTATTGAGTTCTTTACAGCAGCGATGTCATTTTTCATTTCTTCTTGGTTCTTCTTCATTTCCTCTTGGTTCTTGCTCATATTGTCAAATTTGTCTTCCATTCTTTTCAGCCACCTTATGACCATTTCTCTGAATTCTTTTTCTGGAAGGTTGCTTGCCTCCATTTCGTTTACTTCCTTTTCTGGTGATGCCTGCTTTTCTTTCATATGCGGGCTGCTTCTTTGTCTCCCCATGGTCTCTCTTCTCTGGGTGTCTGGTTATGTAGTTCTCTCTCTCCTGGGTTGATTTAAAGGCACAAAATACAGCACTACCAGGTACAACTCACAAGGCACTGAACAGAAATGTATTCACGATATTAATAACCTCCAATAAAGGTGACCACCAGAGAAAGGCAAATTAGGTGATAGGAGAGAAAGAAGAAGAGGAAAAAAGAAAGAAAGAAAGAAAAAAAGAAAAAAGGAGTGTGAAAATGAAATTGGGAAAAGGGAAAGTAAAGAGAAAAAAAAAAGTAAGAGAGACAAGAAAGTGACTAAGAGAGAAAGGGGAACAGACTATATATATTGGGGATAAAACTCCAATAGAACAATCACTAATCCCAGCAAATGCCAGCAACAAGTGCCTGGGGATTAATACAAACTACAACACCAACTAATATGGATTGAGGCAAGGGAAAGCTGAAGCACAAAACAAACAAAAAAAATAAACAAAAGAAGAATAAGCAAAACAATCTCACAAAAACAGCATAAAAATTGGATATAATCTACATTCAAGCAAACAACAACAAAAGGACAGAGAGAAGGACAAGTTTATGGATAGCTCAGACAGCGAAGGGAGAGGTGTATGTGGACTTGGAGCAGGGGATTAGAGATTAGATATGTAAGTAGGGTGAAATTTTAACAAGGGGTAAACAGAAAGAATAGGGAAAATCTAAAGCAGTAAAAGGGTAAGACAAACAGGACACTGAAAAGGGGGAGGTTAGGAAGAGAGTGATGGCCTAAAGGTAGAGTTGAGATAGAGTAAAACGATGCTAAAGGAAAGATAAAAAATAGAATGTAGAACCCTAATCCCAAAATAAAATGAAGAGAAAATAAAATGACACTTTAAAAAAAAAAAAAAAGATAAAATAGCAGTAGTAATAATACGGATTGAAAATAAAAATGTAATCATTAAAAAGGTAAAATCAAGTGATGAAAAAAGAAAAAAAAGTTTCTTGATTAAAGGATGCAAAAAATGAAAATAAAAAAAAATAAAAAATAAAAAAATAAAAGGTAAAAATAAAATGTGAAGTAGTGAAGGTCATTCACTTCCTCTGTTTTTCTGTTTGGCACGCCTGTTTCTCAGTCCAGACAGTATTGCAGTTCCCTGCGATCCACTGCTCTTCGGTGTTGTAAGCCAGTCCTGATTTTAAGCAGGCGGTGTGTCTTAATTTCTCGTATTCCTTTATTTTTGATTACGCAAGAGTCAATTTGTGATTCAGCCCCTGGGTGGCAGTGTTTCTGGATTGACTTCCGGGTCTATCTATGGCCTCTCTAGGCAGTGTTAGAGCCTTCTTTCCCTGTGGCACTGCCACCGGCCTGTGGGCGTGGTCTGCCTCAGAGCTGACTCTCTGATGGTCACTCCCCGCTCCGATCCCCAGGTTCCAGAAAAACAACTTTCCCCTGCAGTCTCCCAGGGTGTCCCCAACTGGGTGATCCTATGTATTGGGCTTAGTAATCAGAAGCAAGGATTTGAAGAGGAAAAAGCCCAAGTGTGCGAACTCCAGGACTGCGAGTAAACCCAGGCACAAAGGGAGCGCACGGGCTGCGCGTAAGTCTGGACAGCCTGAAATTCTTAGGGTGTCCCTGCACTTCAGATCAAAATGGGTTGCTTTTTAGAGTGCCCTTCTCTTAGCAGCTCTGAGGACCCCTTTCCACAATCACAGATCACGCCAGCCCCTACAGCCACGGATTTTTCTAGGCACAGACTTCCCTGGTCCTCCAGCTCCCGCAAAACGCGCGTTCCTCTCTCCCGCCGGGACCAGAGACCTCACCTTATCCCAGGCGAAATCTGACCTTTCCGTGGTGGAGTGTAGAGCTCCTCTGAACCCGTGTGTTTGCGCCAGTTGGGGAGCGTTGTTCTGGGGCTCGCAGCTGTTCCTGGGGTGCCGCAGTTGTGGATTCTCAGGCTTCAGATAAGCTCCACTTTCCGGATCAAGATGGCGCAGACTCCGCGTCCAAGCCCGCAGCTCCGGGAGGGGACCCAGCCGCAGTTGGTGCTGCCAGGTCAGGGGAACCCCGTTCAGCAGTCCCCCACCTCCTTCTGGAATTCAGCTGTCTCCCAACCAGCCAACAAACACTCCTTGTGCGTCCCTCAGCTGTTCTTTCTTTCTGCTCCGGGACAAGGCTCGGAACACGTCTGTCTATTCCGCCGCCATTATTCCCTCCTCTGATTAGATGTTTTATGATATTAAGGAATTATGGTGAAATGTTAAAGCCCTTGCAGAATGGGAGGGAAAGGACCTGCTCTGTGCTTATTATTGTGGTAGATACTTTACATAGAAGATTCTATTGTAATGCAGGGCTTGTTCTGATTAATTGAAACCATTCAATGTTAGTAAAAATAAAAGGGACTCAATAAGTAGCTTTAAATGAACAAGAAAAGTTCTACATATAATTAAGGTATTTATAACTGAAAAAATATATCTGCAATTTGTTTCAAAATGCTCAAAAAATGGTGCTGAGGTTGTAGATAGATGATAAAGATTGTCTAGAGCAATGGTTGGCAAACTGCGGCTCGCAAGTCACATGCGGCTCTTTGGCCCCTTGAGTGTGGCTCTTCCACAAAATACCACGTGCGGGCACACACATACAGTGCGATTGACACTTCGTGGCCCATGCGCGGAAGTCGGTTTTCGGCTCTCAAAAGAAAGTTCAATCGTTGTACTGTTGATATTTGGCTCTGTTGACTAATGAGTTTGCCGAACACTGCACTGGAGGTTGTTAATTGTTGAAGCTAGATGACAAGTATATGAGGAGACATTCTATTGTTATTCTTTATTTTCTGTTGAAAATTTCTGTAATAAAATGTTTTAAAAGTTATATGATTCTACTATAAGGGCCATAAGTTAGACAATGATTTTATTTTTATTCCCTTTAAATCTCTTTATAGATTGATCATAAAGCAGGTTTCAATGAAAAATATTTGCATGTGTTAGATTATAGAGAAAATTAGAAATGTGTTATTCTAAGAACTTATTATGATTAGTTATAAGCTCACTAAACTTTTTAAAAAATATATTCTTATTGATTTCAGAGAGGAAGGGAGAGGGAGAGAGATACAAACATCAATGATGAGAGAGAATCATTGATTAGCTGCTTCCTGCACACTCCCCACTGGGGATGGAGCCCACAATCTGGGCATGTGCCTTTGACTGGAATCAAACCTGGGACCCTTCAGTCTGTAGGCCGACGCTCTATCCATTGAGCCAAACCAGCCAGGGCTCACTAAACTTTTTTAATGAATTATATAGAAAACTAAAAATAATGATAATAAAATAACTTAGATAAATGTTATGTAATCCTGGTGTTTTAGAGATATTTATTTAATCAATACTTTAGGACAATCCTAACAAGAATTTTTCTGAGCTAATAATTCCAAAATGTCTACTTTCAAAGACAATTTGATCCATTGAGACTCTCCCTAATATCTACCTCAATCAAACACAAGGCAAAGGTGATGATGATTTGCAAATTAGCTTCACCAAATCCAGTGGCTCAGTGGGATACACAACAGATCACCTCTTGGCCTTTTGGCTCAGATCAAGTGTAGTATCTATTCTTATTGGTTTAACAATACACCGCAGGCAATGATCCTATGCCATTTAATTTAATTAATTTTCCTACTACTCTGCCCTTCTTTTAATTTTCTTACCCTATTTTCCTTTTCCACTTAAACAAGGCTTACACTTTAAATGTTAAACATTAAAAACATCTCTATGAGGATGTTTTCATACTTAAAACATGCTAAATAACACTAAATGATTTCTTAGGTGAAATTTTCAGGTTTTTATCTCTGAAGTCATCCTCCCTAAACCCCCACACATACATACACACAAATTGTTGACTTAAATGATCAACTAAACAAGAAAAAAAGACAGAAAGCCAACTCTCCGAAATATAAATTCCCTGTCAGAAAGTGAAAGAAAAAGTATGGTTACCTTTGCTAAATCGATCACAACTTCAGGGAGCTTGGGATAGCGTCTTTCAAGAGGTTCCATTTCCTTGATTTCAGGCAACCTTACTCCAGCAAATGCAGGGTTTTTATAAAACAGCTCCTGGTGCCTTGGAATAAGATTACCTGGAGGTGAGGACAGCACACATCTCTGTCATTATACATCATGAGAGTAATGGCAGAGACAGGTGATGTAGAGTAAAGAGTAGGACATGCTTATGAAGTTGGGGCTCTCTCTGCAAAATCAACTGAAGACAGTGCTCTTAATGAAAGTTCATATGCCAGTAAACATTGAACTGAAGACACGAAGGAGCATAGGAAAAGGAGAGGCAAAGCATTTTATAATTTTAAAAAATATATTGTTATTGATTTCAGAGAGGAAGGGAGAGAGAAATTGAAACATCAATGATGAGAATCATTGATCTGCTGCCTCCTGTGTGCTCCACACTGGGGATGGAGCCCACAACCTGGGCATGTGCCCTGACCAGGAATCGAACCATGACCCCTGGTTCATAGGTTGACGCTCAACCACTGAACCACTCTGGCTGGGCTATAATTTTTAAATATAATCACCAGCACTTCATTTGTAACACCAAAAAGCATAAAAGTGCTGACTAAAACAATGAAAATATGGTCAGAATCTAATCTAGGTAAATCAGTCTTATCATTTAAGAATTTAATTTTTGGTCAACTGATTTTATAATTATGTTCAGGTCTGATTTTTACACTTTTATCTTTTTTTTATCAACTTCAGTACCTATCTCAGCATGAAATATATATGAACCCATTATATTGTTTGTTGAATTTCTACCTGGAAACTTAAAACCCAATAGTTAAATAGCCCCCACGTATTTTACCATTTTTTCGATTTTCCAAGTTCTATCTCCCAACGAAGAAGTTGATATTTCAACAAATGTGAGAATAATGTGGTAATCTAGCTTTGACACTCCATCCAAAGCACTAACAACAAAAGTCACATCTGCAACAAGATTAAACTACCTTGGAAGTCTCTGTATCTCTCAATTTGAAGGTGGGGATGAGGGTATAGTCATATTACACCAAATGCTTATTGATCCATAGGTAATAAGCAATCATTTGCATCCTTTCTATGTGTGACTGAATGCAAAAGTACAGAGAAATATATATAACCTTTGCTCTTTAGGGGGAAGTGGGGCGGTAGGTGGAGTGAAAGCATGATTAAGACCATAGGTCACACAGACCAAGGCCAGGCTGAGAATGAATGAATATGTACATACATATGAAAATTTCCTATTTGCTTCCTACCTTGTAAAATCAATACAAACAAACAAACAAGCACAGGAGAAAGCCTCTAGAATTGAAAATGCAGATGCATAATCTTACCTAAACATGTCATAATATGATATAGCTGATCAATATCAGAATCTCCAGGAAAGAGGGGTTCCCCCATGAGCATTTCAGTTACCAGACAACCAATGGCCCATATATCAACAGCTCTGAAAGAAAAGCAGTGTGGTGTAAAATCTGCCTCCTTATATGTTAACTGTGACTTGAATCTGCTCTGCATATTACTACTAAATATTCTAGGTATTGAGAATAGTAGTAGCAAGCTTTAAATCACCTATAAACTTAAAGTACTAATTCCCAATTTTATGTAAGTCAGATTTCCAGAAACTTTGATCATGTGACATAGAGGGAAAAGTCTTCTAAAAAGTCGTAATAGTTATGTGTCCTTTATTCTGAGGATAAGCCTTTTGGGTTTTCATTTAGAAGCTATTCATTCTTTGTTTACACATCATTCTGATGAGTTAATCAGCCTATCCCACCATACACTGAAAACTACTAGAAGGAGGTGGTCGTTAGGGACACATATAGTAACAAGAAGGAAAATTGAAAGCTAATAGAGAAAAAAAATAGAAAAACTGTCTTTAAAATCAGTTGTAAGAACTTAAAGAATATTCTGGCATTATTAGCATAAGGACAACTACCTTGAAATTTCTCAAGGTCATAGTTATATTATAAAATGATATAAAGGTTACAGTATGACAGTAAAAGGAGAACTTAAAGTAATCAAGAAAACATTAAATGATGTATAATCTGAAAACAGAAATTGTAGAAAATATTTTTTAAAGATTTCAATAAAAGCAGTAAAAGTTACAATCCCATCTTCTTTGATTCATTTATGGAAACAATTATGTTTTAAAAACATTATTTTTACCCTGAGCCTTGTCCACTCACCTCATTCCAATAGTTTCAGACTTATCTAATCCATGTTACCTCTCTTTATAAGTGAAATATAGTATACCTATTTCTGAACCACTACAAGAAAACAGACTACTTGCTCACCTTGATTTCCCTATCTTTAAAATATTAGTATACTCACCCCAAATTGTTTCACAAGAATACTTAAAGGGGAAGCACCAAAAATTACAAATTACTTTGTAAAGTTCCCTAAATTCAAAACTTCCTTCCAGTGTTAGAGGAATCTTTTTTATATTAGAAAGATATTAGCACCCCCCACACCACCACCACCATGTCTTACTTGCCATACTTCACATCACCAACCAATAGTTCTGGAGCTCTGTACCATCGGGTTGCCACATAATCAGTATAAACCTCCCCAGGAGCTGCCAATGTCCGTGCAAATCCAAAATCACATAACTTGACAACACCAGACTGGGAGACTAATATATTCTCTGGCTTGATATCTCTGTGTATGATCTAAGACAAAAAACAGAGAATGACATATATTGGCACAACAAGGTAAACAAGTTAATTATGTTTTTAGTGCCTGCCAAGTACAGGGCACTGTTTTTGTCCCTATAATGAATAGAAATAAAAGCATATGAAATTCTTCCTGGCTTTAAAGAACCTGAAATCTAGTTGGGAAAGAAATAACATTTATGCTTAAAATTTTATGTAAATAATCAAAGATACTAGATTTTATATACATATATATGTATATAAAAACAATATATATATATTGTTCTGTTACTCACAGCTCTCAAGATTAAGAGAATAAAGCTGTAATCAAAGATTGGGTAATCAAGGAAAAATGTTATGAACGGGGTGGGCTCTAAGTAGGCCTTTAATCTAAGAATGACCTGGATAAATGTGGAAATGAAAGGGCACTCCAAGTGAAGGTAACAAAGAGAACAAAAGAATGAAGAGAAATAGATCAGGAGACTAGAGAAATGTTACTTCCATAGTACAGGTTATATACCAGGGAGAAAGGATGTCTCAACTGCCAGCCTGAGGTCTGAACTCCTGTCAAGGCCATGGGAACCCATGGAAGTGGTATGACCAATATGACGATTAAAGATTTTGGCCATAAACAAGCTAAATCAGAGAGAGGGACTAGAGGCAGGGAAAAGAGCAGTGGGACAACTATGGGGCAATAAGGGCCTAAACTAGACTGGTGCTTGGAGGAATGGAAAGGAGGAGACATAGTTTATAAATATTTTAAATCAAGCATCAATAGAGCTTAGGAAGTAGTCTCAGATATTTTATTTAAACATGGGAATCTAAAAGAATGGTGGTTTTATTGCAAAAATTAAAAAGCTTAGAAAAAGTTAGTTTTGATGGAATAATTAGCAGTTTACTTTTAGCCATAGGGACCTTTATGAGGATTGCTGAGCATCCAAGGGGAGGCATTATTCAGGCAATTAGAAATGTAAAGAGGGTCGCCAGGCCAGTGTGGCTCAGTCGCTGAGCATCAACTCATCAACCAGGAGGTCAGGGTTCAATTCCTAGTCAGGGCACATGCCCAGGTTGTGGGCTTGATCCCCAATAGGGAGCATGCAGAAGGCAGCCGAGCGATGATTCTCTCTCATCATTGATGTTTCTCTCTCCTTCTCCCTTCCTCTCTCTGAAATCAATAAAAATATGTTTTAAAAAAAGAAATATAAAGAGGGTCAACAAGGTCAGTGGTAAGATTTGTAAAGGAGAAAATATCAACACTGGGAGACAATACTAAAAATTCTACAGCTAGGCAAAACAAAATATTAGACCTAATTCTCTAATACAAGTAAACTGTATTTTGAAAAAATTTTATATATATTTTAAAATCTTTCAGGGGACCAGCATCTTAAATGGCACTATGCCATAACTGAGCATTTTGCAGAGGCTACCAACTGCTATTACATCCATGCAAGCTCACAGGGCCACCCCCACATCTACCGTTAGCATCTATTACTTTTATAATCACATAAAAAATGTCATTTAAAATATTTTGTAAAACTGGGAGGATAATGTGTTTAGTTATTCATTTTGTACTTTGTGCCATTTTATCTAGAGGTACTCTTATTGATGCTCAAAGGATATAAAATTATTGTGATAGACTACAGGCTAAGAGCAGGGATTTTTTAAAGAATCTTTATTGTTGAAAATGTTACATATGTCCCCCTTTTTCCCCATTGACATCTTCTAGCCCGCCCTCACCCCTCACCCCAGGCCTTCACCACACTGTCTGTGTCCATGGGTTATGCATATATGCATACAAGTTCTTTGGTTGATCTCTTCCCACCCACCCATCCACCCCTTCCTTCTCTCTGAGATTCGACAATCTGTCCCATGAAGAGCAGGGATTTTTATACTTCACAACACAGCAACAGAATCTGAACTAACATATACATGGATCCTTGGTGAATGCATTTGTCAAAACTCATATGTTAGAATTTGTGCATTTCACTCAGTAAATGTCACCTCAAACAAAAGCAAAAAAAATATTAAACTCTAGTTAATATATATAGCCAAAGTATTTAGAGTTGAAGTGTACTGATATCTGTAATTTACTTACAAATACATAAATAAGACATTAATAAATAGATAAGTATATTAATAGATAAATAAATACATCATAAAGAAAATATGGAAAAATATTAACACGTATAGAATCTGGGTGGTAGATTATATGGGTATTCATTGCACACTCTTTTTATTTTTCAGTATGGTATGGCCCACACTTTTCATAATAAGATGGTGGGGAAAAGAATACATGTATTGTGGCACATGAAAATTGGCAATGTCAAAGTAACAGTTCATTTCTATGACTTTACTGGTCCAAACTTTAAACAAGTATCTCATTAAATTAAATGACTGGTGCCTGGAGAGTCAATAATTGGCAAAATAATTATTTAAACTAAATACTTACATTGTGACTATGACAAAATCCAATTCCATTAATAATCTGAAACAAATACTTTTGAACCAGCTGGTAGTCTAGTCCATTTGGAAAGAGTTCCAAGTCATCAAGAATGGTATGGTCAACAAACTCAAAGACTAGGTACCATCGTTTTTTTTTCTTACACACCTCCAACAGATTCACCAGATTTTCATGCCTCAGTTGCTGTTATAAAAAATGCAAAATAGTTTTTACAACATCAAATGATTAGCAATTAGTGACAATCCAAAATAGGTCTTAGCATAAGAAAGACATAGAAATAAAATGCATGAACAGTATAAATTGTAAATGTATATCCTGGTTTTTAAATTCTAGTTAAAAGACCACATTGCTCTATTGTCCTCTCAGAGAACACAATAAAACCAATAAGGAAAAGAAATATAGCTTTATTTCTGATGAAACTAGGTAGGATCTATGACCCCTACCCACAACAAATGAAGTGAAACTGCAGAATGCAATCAAGGTCAAACAGGAGTGTAGGAAGATACCAAGAGATTATCTATGGCCACAAAGCTGGCAGAGCAGAGTTCTCCAAAGTTGGTGACATACCCTGAAAAGGAAAAACGACAACAACAAAAAAACAACCCAAAACCTTCTTAGATATAATGGGAACAAGGTTGCAGAAAATAAAACTAACTTATGTTGATTGTAATCAAGACAGTTGTGACCTGAGTGGAAAAGGAAGACGGTAGTGACTAGAGAAGGTATAAGGGGCGGGGAGTAGGGGGGTGGGGGTAGGGGGTGGGGGGAGGATAGGGGGCCTTCTGGGGTTATTTTCGTGTTCTCTTACTTGATTTAGATGGTGGTTACATGGGTTATTCAGTTATTTAAATCCATAGAGATATATTTTTATGATATGTATACTTTTCTATATGTATATGTCAATAAAAAGTTGAAAGGGAAAAAAAAAGATCCAGACATAAAAGAACAAACTTAAAAAAGAGCAGCAATCGGACTGACAGCTGACTTCTCAAGAGCCATAATTGAAGCCAGAGGACAAAACAATGTTATTTTCATTTTGTTGAAAGAAAATAATTGCCAACCTGAAATTCTATACATAGCAAAAATATACTTCATGAATAATAACAAAATAAAGATATTTTCATGCAAACTAAAATTGAAATGTTTTATCTTCAGTATTTCCTCACAAAAGGAAATCCTAAACAAGAAGGGAAGAGATCACAGATAAATAATAAATGCAGAAAGAAAGGAAGAACAAAGAAAGTGGTAAAAACAAATCTAAATAAACATTTAAAAATAATTACGTCTTATGATGTTTAAATAACATAAAAGATAAAAGGGAATAACTAGAGGTGATTATTGCAAGGTTTGGAAGAAGGATAAAATTACTGGATACTGTTAGACGTTCGCAAATGTCTAGGATAACCACAAAAAGAAACAATATATAATTTTCTAATTATTTGAGAAAATAAAGGAATGATAAATGTAATCCATCCAAAGACAGAAAGAAAAAAAAAGAATACAGAACCAGTGAGACAAATAGCATATATTAAGATGGTACATTTATACCTAAATATATCAGAAACTATATTACATGTAGGTGGGCTAACTCTTTCAATTAAGATACAAAGGTTGTCAAACATGATGAAAGAAAAATGTAACTCTATGTTCACAAGAGGCACATCTAAACAAGGACTGAGATGGGGAGCCAGGCAGAAGAGGGTAAAGGGGGGAGAAATGGGAGACATCTGTAATACCCTCAACAGTAAAACAAAAATGGAAAAAGATATACTATGCAAACATTAACCAAAATTAAACTACTGTAGCCTTATTAGTTTCAGCCAAAACAGACTTTAAGAAAAAACATTACTATAATAAAAAGTTATTTCAGCCCTTGCCGGCATGACTCAGTGATTACAGAACGTTGGCCTATGCACAGCCTGCACATGGGAGGGTCTTGGGTTTTATTCCCGGCCAAGGGCATGTGCCTGGGTTGCAGATTCTATCCCCATCAGGGCACATGTGGGAGGCAATAAATCGATGTGTCTCTCTCACACTGATGTTTCTCTCCTTTCTCTCCCTCCCTTCTACTCTCTCTGAAAAAAAAAAAAAAAAAAAATCAATGGAAAAAATATCCTCATTCCTTAGGTGAGGATTTTAAAAAAAAGTTATTTCATGATGGTAAAAGATTTGATTCAGCATGAAGATATAATAATTCTAGATATAAAATATTAATGATATGGCTTTTCTACTTGTAAATTTAAATCTTAACTGAATTAAAATTTTAAAAGGACAAATCAATAATCACAGAAGATTTTAACATATTTCTTCTCAGCACTGGATAGAACAAACACACACATACACACACACAGAGTTAGTGAGAATTTAGAAGATTTAATCAATGCAAGTAACAAAAGCTAATTTAATGGAATACTTTTCAAGTACATGAGAAAAATTTTTTTGTTTCTTAGTATATTCTGAACCAAAAAGCATGTATCAAGAAATTTCAAAGGAATAAAATCTTACACAGTATATACTCATATCACAGGGCAATTATATCAAAAGTGAAAAAACCAGGGAAGGAAAATCTAGAAAATTTCCAAATATTTGGAAATTCAGGGCAATAAGAAAATATACATACCAAACTGTTCTGAGAGGGAAATTTATAGCTTTAAATGCATAAAGGAGGTGGGGGGAGAGGCTGGAAATACTATTAAAAGACATAAGTATGTATTTCAACTAGTTGGAAAAAAGAACTACAAAATAAACCCTCCCAAAATAAGTAGAAGGAATGAAAGACTAAAAAACTAAAATTAATGAAATAGAAGAGAAATAAATAATAGCGAAGATTAACAAAGCTAAAAGTTGGTTCTTTCTAAAGATAAACAAAATTAATAAACTTCTCGTGAGACTGATTAAAGAAAGAGGGACGTAACATAGCAGGCCTGAGACTGCTATCCTTAGATAGGCATGCTGGCACCGTGGCTGGTACCTGGGAATCCTTGGTTGGTACCTGGGAACTTGGATTTCAGGAGGATTCCCTTCATTTCCAGAATTGATAAAAATGGCGCACTGTGCAAACAATATTGTTTATGCTGAATACCTGCATTCCTTCTGGGAGTCTGAAATTTTGGTACGAGCCAGGCAGATATGCCTACATGACCAGTCACCAATAAAAACCCTGCACACTGAGAATCTAATGAATTTCCTTGGTAGACAATATTTCACATGTGTTATCACAACTCTTTGCTGGAGGAAATAAGAGTGTCCTGCTGCGTGACTCCACTAGAAGGGGATGCTTAGAAGCCTTAACAGGTTTCCCTTAGCTGATTTTGCTTTATATCCTTTCAGTGTAATAAATCATGGCCATGAGTACAATTGCAGAGTGCTGAGTCCTCCTAGTGAATCACTGCACATTGGAGTGGTCTTTGGGGACCCCCCCCCCAATACAAATGATAGCTGGCTAGCTCTACCTACCTAGGGAGGTAGACAGAGAGAGAGAGAGAGAGAGAGAGAGAGAGAGAGAGAGAGAGAGAGGGAGGGAGAAAGAGAGAGAGAAGCAACAAGTACTTTTTAAATCAACTTTCCATACATTTGCCATTTTAACTTCCATTTAATGTCTATCAATTATTTTCAAATAAAAAAGTCTTAGAAAAAAAGTCTCAACGTTATTTTCTCTCTCCTTTTTAAATAATTTTTCCTTCCACTAAGATAGCATGTTTTTATCAAGGACTAGACTGTAGGTTTATCATGTCAAGGACAATTTAGTTATGTTCATGATATAAATGAATATACATATGTAATCATTTTATTTGTTTATTGCCAAAAAATATATACTTTAAACCTTGTAATATATGAAACAAATATAATAACAGTAATTTCCCCCAAAATGTAATCTTGATCAAGAAACAACTTATTTTTTTTAACAAAATATTTACTCACCTTTAGTAACTTGATTTCTCGCATAGCAATTTTTTTAACCATTTTGTCATCATCACTTTCTAAGAACTTCTTAATGGCTACAATTCTTCCAGTATCTTTATTCCTACACTTCATCACCATTCCATAGCTCCCTTCTCCAACCAATCCTAGGTTCTCATATTTTTCCATTTTAATTCAAAACCAGAAGGATTTTTTCTTGCTGTAAAAACCAAAATATAGTTAATAATGTTGAGTATATTAATTTTCTCCACACTCCCAGCAAAGTAATTCTTCCCAACTTGTTTTCCATATTAAAGCAGTCATTGTGTTGATGGTTCTCCCTTGCTGACTCACAATTTCTTATTGTTTCCAATTTTGTTATGTTTTCAAAATATTCATATACATTTCATAATAGACAACACAAATATAACTGAAGCCATTAACTTTAAATTTAAATTACTAAATGTCATGTTGATGAAATTCAACATATTTTTAATTTGGATAAAGTAACACTAGAACTACCATACAAAACAATTACAGCTCACTTTATTTTTTTTTAATATATTTTATTGATTTTTTACAGAGAGGAAGAGAGAGGGATAGAGAGTTAGAAACATTGACAAGAGAGAAATATTGATCAGCTGCCTCCTGCACACCCCCTACTGGGGATGTGCCCCAACCAAGGTACATGCCCTTGACTGGAATCGAACCTGGGACCCTTCCAGTTAGGGCTACAGCTCACTTTAGAAAAAATATGATTCCTTTTCACACAAAGGTGAAAAAGTCGCAACTGAATTTGGTTTTAGTGAAGATCATGTTTATTTTTTTTTACATCAGGATTAAAAGATCAAAGATGAAAATTTTTATATACTCTCTACTCAATGAGGAAGAATATTTGTTCACAAAATGGTCACTTACCAAATGAATACTAAGAACCTTTGATAAGCTAATTTTCTTTATTTTTCTTACTATATTAATTAAATTACTATATTGAACTTAGAAAATAACAATAATATCACAGTATATAGGCAGGTTTTATAAATTAAATATTAATAGTACCAAATAGAGTATTTCAAAAATCCTTTTAATGATTACTCACTATGAGAATAATCATTTGAGTTTTGTGCTTATAATTCTTTTCTTTTTAAATACTTTTTTATTGATTTCAGAAAGGGAGAGGAAGAGAGAGATAGAAACATCAATGATGAGAGAGAATCATTGATTGGCTGCCTCCTGAACACCCCGCACTGGGGATGGAGCCTGCAACCCAGGCATTCGCCCTGACCAGGAATCAAACTGTGTGACCTACTAGTTCATTGGTTGATGCTCAATTACTGAGCCACACCAGCCAGGCTGTGTTTATAATTCTTTTCTACTCCCAATTACATGTCATTTTCTGGATAAAGGCAACCCTAATAAAACCTTTCTTACTTTACTAATGATTGACGAAGGTCCAGCAATCAGTCCACGACATATTTTAGTACAGAAAAAAAAAACTTTTCAGCCCAAATACTGAAAAGATTTTAACTCATAAGTTTTATTGCAAATTTCAAACTTTATTTTTAAATATGGTGTTGAAATTAAATTCTAGAACCAAAAAATAAAAAATATTCATCTTAACCCCATTACATTTCTAAAAGTTTAAGGAGGAAAAAATACCTTTAAGTAAGCTTATATTCAAATGATGGTTCATGGTTAAATTTTTTAACCTAACACTATAAAAATACTCATTTATAAAAGAAGGGGGAAATATTATCACCTATTACGTTGTGTATTTATGGCAATCTGAAACTAATTTACCGGATGGTGAGTTGTGATGCTTTTCCTCGCTTCCTTATTGTTACACTGATGATAAAGACAATACAAATATCCTCTCTTTAACAAACTATGATAATCCAATGAATATATTTTTAGCATTTTACATATGATAATTTATATAGGTTCTATATAGATATACATGGAAAACCAGAAGATTGACCTGGGGTGAAGGGTGAATGAAAATAAATCCAAGTCAACTGCAACTCAAATTATTTCATTATTTTACTACCAGCTTTGATAATACTATAAACTGTTTACACAGCAGTGTCCCATAGACTGTAGGTTTATGATGTCAAGGACAAAAATAGATGGAATCTATAACTTGCATCATTTAAAAATATTTTGCAACTGGTCTTCCCATTATTTGAAAAAGCAAATTAAAATTACCTTAAGCATATCTAAGATGTTTGGAAGCATATTATAAGCTAACACTGTGTAAGTTGACTACTCCAAATTTATTCTTGCAGCCAATTGCACATTTGGTTACAGCACATTGAACACACCCATTTTTCAAGTGGCACTGCCTGCAAATACCTTAAAGCTATCACAGCTTATAAAGCCTCTTGTTTCCTGAAACAGTTACTCATAAACTATAACTTTTCATGCCTTCTACCCCCGAATGTAAGGGAAATACAAACGAAGCCTGCCCGACTGGCAATGTGGTATTTCTGGACATGTGCCATGTAAGAGTATAGTTCTAATACCAACAAGTTAGATAAAAATAATGCTAATTTATCTTGTTAAAGAGATTGAAATCTATTGTACATAAAGAGTGAGATAATAGAAGCCTTTAAAAGTATTATACTTACTGCTTCTTTAATATCCTTTCACGTGGAAAGACCCAAAGGTTTTCAACTTGGAAACAAATTTGAGGTGAAATTCATCTCTCTCGCGGGTCTAAAAAATGCTGACTAGCAAACTAGCAATTTCAGTGCTGTTACGATTCCTAGTGAGGACACAGTCACGGGCCCCAGGTGAAGCAGAGAGAGGCAGATTGGCCTCGGCCCGCCCCAAGCTCACACTCAGGAGGACCACTGCCTGCATGCTGTCGTCGTCAAGGCAACGACCTCACTCTGTCCCCAACCATAGGCACAAAGTCTCCCGGGAGAGATACGGCTCAGGTCAGAATGCGTCCACGGCAGGATCGACACCTGCTAAGGCCAAGGCCGGCAGAGAAACCAGCTGGGGTGGGAGGCAGGGTCCCAGCTCGGAAGGTGCCCAGTCTCTGGACTCGGGAACCAGCTCAGCTCTAGCCAGCCCTGGGCGAAGGCGTTGGCCACCCAGCTGCAAGGGGGCGGGTCCTTACCCTGCGCCAAGCACCCCGTGTTCTGATTGGCTGATCCCTGTTGTCATGAGCTATGATTGGCTTAGCGCCAACCACCCTTCCCCTTCACCTGGGGCTCCGCCCGGGTTCCGCTCACTGACGGCGTGGGTGCCAGCATCTGGACACACCTACATTAAGTAAGGAGACACCTTTCTGCCTTCGCTGGAGACCTCTCCCCACAGATATGGGCAAGAGACGATTCTGGTGTTCATGGGGAGGGTAAATGTGGTGGTGGTTTGTAGGACTGGGAGAAAATGGAAGAGGGAGATGATGCAAAGAGCTCGATAAAGTGTTTCCCCGCAGCTTCCCCGCTGGGGCGGGGAGCGGGCCCACGGCGCCCTCACCCGGGAAGATTCGGTGTGAGAGGTGGGGCCAGTCTGGGCCTGATGGAGGATGAGGGTGTCAGTCTAGGTAGGAGGTGATGATTAATAGGTGAGGCAAGGTAAAAGTAGGCAGGTGACGACAGAACTTACCTTAGGAGGGACCTTGAGAGTAGCCTGGGCACTGAAAGTGAGGGGAATGGAGATAACATGAATGAAATAAAAGGACAAAGGCTAGGAAGGTTGGAGAACACAGTACTGGCGTATGGCAGCCAAATTGGGTGCAGTTGGGGGGGTGCGATCTTTAATACACAGACCAACTCAATTCATACATAACCTGTTAAGACTGGTAGATCAGAATCATGCACATGCTTAAGTCACCAAGAAACAGGGTTTAGGGCAGCCGTGGGCAAACTACGGCCCGCGGGCCGGATCTGGCTGTTCTATCCAGTTCTCTTGCTCTCCCCTCCGCTCCTTTACTTTGAATTTATATTAGTTCACACAAACACTCCATCCATGCTTTTGTTCCGGCCCTCCGGTCCAGTTTAAGAACCCACTGTGGCCCTCGAGTCAAAAAGTTTGTCCACCCCTGGTTTAGGGGTTTAGGCCATACCTCTGCAGTAAGGACGCCTTCAGCACTCAGTTATTTTCACGTTAAATCATGAAAACTAAACGTTTTATAATCATATTTGATCTCTATCTTGATTCAGTTAAGTGTGTTCTGGATAGCAGATATTTATACCCAGTCAATATTACAGTATTAATTCCTTTTTGTGTACTAAGAAATAAACATTCTAGTTTATAAATAATCCTTTGAGAGTTTGGTTAGCATGAATTAATTTTTCAGTGCTTGATCACATTGATCAAAAGGTTTAAAAACTAGTTCCTGAACCTGTAATATTAAGGACAAGACCTAGGACCTAGGTATGAAAATAATGTAAGTATTTGGTCAATCCAGGATATAAGTCTTAATATAGCAATTATCTCTTCCTTTGCTGTGACCAAGTTGAAGGGAGCCATGCCCAATGTTGTTACCTCAGGCTATAACAGAATCTGATGAACTTATTTTATACGAGGGGCGGATCACCTTTTATAAAATGACAAATCCAGGTTTGGGGGGCCTGAAGCTTGATAAGAATGCAAAAATATTTTTGCTTTTGCAACTTTACAAAAATATTCCACAACAAACATTTTAAAGGCTCCTTTAAGCAAGAGACCCTGAAGCTTAAACCCCACAGGCAATCAAAAGTATAACTAAAAATACTGGATTTGGTGACTAGGAAACACTTGAGAAAAACAATTTAAAAAAGAACTGAGTTTAAAGCCAACTGTAAAGGAGACAGGGCATTTAAGAATTACACATCCTAGGTAAAGTCATTTACATGTTTGTGGAAGAGGAGGTAGCATTATATAGGTGCAAGGCTAATTTAAAAAACACAGGGAAATCTTTGTAGTGAAGACGAATGGAGAGAGAGGCGTTAAAGAGTGAAGAAAATGAATAATTTATTTTAAAAAAAAACAGCTAAGGATAGGTAGTGAAGAGAAAGTAATTAAGTCTGAAAAGGGCTTAGCCTTGAAGAGGTTTTGAAAAAAAAAGGGGGGGGGTAAAGAAAAACTGAGAAAAGTGTTGGACGGACACATTAGCTGGTCTAGATCTTCTCAGGTAAAAAATTTTGGTTTTGCAAAACAGATAATGGTGAGATTAAGTCTTAAGGATTTGAGAGCAGAAATTCCTTGAAATAGGTAGTTATGAGAAAAGTCATTTTGATATGAAAGGGATTCAAAATAGTAAAATGTGCCCACTTGAAACCTACTGACTCTGTTTTAAGGGACTTGGCATTCCCAAGGACAAGAACGGAGAAAGGAGATGGTATGTAAGTTTCCTCTTAGAGAATTGGTAGCACAGATTAAACAAAGAAGAAATCGAGGATGATAAAGAAAAGCATCACTGAAATAGCTTGCCCTAGGTTCCAGCTAGATAGGAAATTGGCTAATAAACTGAAAATACAGAGGCATTGAGGAAGTGGAAGTCATCATAGGCATGAAGAATAAGTTTAATAGGAGAGAAGGCTACTGTCAAAGAAATCAACTTGTCAATTTAAGATCTTAGAAATGGCTCTATCTTCATCATCTGGATTCAGTGCTGCATCTCTGAGGATTACTCAATAAAAGTTGAAACTAACTTCAGGAGCAAAATTGGAACCTGCCTTTTGGTTTTGAAAAACAGTAGAAATATAAAAATATGTAATTCTGTGGTTAAGACATGTAATCTCTGTGAGGCTGCTGGTAAAGTTTTCTTACCAGGTTTTTAAAGAAAACTCCTACCTTAGAATGGCAGCAGAGTTCTCAGTAATTGAGGTTATTATTAACCTTGCCCACCAAAAGCTGTGTCAAGTCCTCCTGGTGGGTGGCTGCCAGGGTTTGGCATGAAAGCTCTAAATGACTAAACAAGCAAATAACAACATGATTCTCTCCCACTCCCACCCTGCTGTAGTTTCCCAATTATCATTTTTGTGTGTTTGCTTGATAAAGTTGTAGCTGGGCGGGGGGGGGGGGGGGGGGGGCCAAGATCTTAGGAAAGTGAAAATGTTCTAAAAATCTAAAGAAAACAGTATGGGAGTGCGTGAGGTTAGCAACTAGAGAGGAGAGCTTGAGAGATATGTTAAAGAATTAAAGGTTAGAAGAGACTAAGGATCATATGACCTAGTAATTCCACTCCTAGATATATACTGAAGAAAAATGAAAACTTATTCATATAAAAACTTGTACATGAATGTTTCATAGCAGCATTGATATTCATAATAGAAAAAAAGGTGAAACTCAAATGTCCATCAACTGGGTTGATGAATGGATAAATTGTTATATCCATACAATGAAATACTATTCAGCCATAAAAAGGAATGAAGTACTGATACATGCTACATGGATGAATCTTAAACATTATACTAAGTGAAAGAAGCCAGACATAGAAAGCCACATATTATACCATTCCATTTATATAAAGTGTGCAGCACAGGCAAATCCATAGAAACAGAAAGTAGATTACTGGTTACCAGGGACTGAGAGGGAGATGGGAATGAGGAGTGACTACTAATGGGTATGGAGTTTCTTTTTAGGGTGATGAAAATATTCTGGAATTAGTGTTACACAACTTCTTAAAGTAAGTATACTAAAAGTCACTGAATTTTACACTTTAAAAGGGTGAATTTTATGTATGTGAACTATATCTCAATTAAAAAAAAAATAGACTACTGGAGGATAAGAAATTTTCAGACTTCCCAGAAATCTGCCTTTTAAAATAAATTTATGTATTTTAGCTTAGTCCAATTTTCTTACATTAGCAATCATCTCCGTTAAGTGACTTTTGGCAACAATCATTTTCTACATATCGACATCCCCCATAACGTGCTTGGGTGTTTTGTGCAAAAACAAACAAAGAAAAAACCACCTCTCACTTAGGTCCCATGAGATACTGATTAGTCATGGGTTTTTGGCATCACTTCAATTGAGTCACCAAGTGAATGGAAAGGGCATAAAATCTTCAGACTACAAAAAGTAAGATTGTTTTCAGTAGAGTATAAGAAGCATGCAGCTATGAATACATTCTACCATTCTATTAAGAAAATGGACTGATTCACTTTAAAGTTCTGGTTCTTTGATGGAAGGACACTTGCCAAAGAAAATAGAATTCTGTTCTCAACCTAGTAGTTGATTCAATGACATCATTACTACATTTTAAAGTAATTAAAACAATTGGAATTTGGAAACCTAAAATACAATATACTACTTATTTTGCCAAATTCAACATACACCAACGCATCTATAGCAGCAGTCGCCAACCTTTTGGACCTCAGGGACCACCAGTGGTCCACAGACCACCGGTTGACAACTGCTGATCTATGCTATAAAATGGTAAAAGTGTAAACCTTGGAATTCATTTCTTTCTTTTTTAAAAAAATATATTTTATTGATTTTTTACAGAGAGGAAGGGAGAGGGATAGAGAGTTAGAAACATCAATCAGCTGCCTCCTGCACACCTCCTACTGGAGATGTGTCCACAACCAAGGTACATGCCCTTGACCGGAATGGAACCTGGGACCTTTCAGTCTGCAGGCCAATGCTCTATCCACTAAGCCAAACCGGTTAGGGCTGGAATTCATTTATTAAATGTTAACAATAGTATACATTCTGTTTGCACTAATAACATGCCTCTTTTGAAAAATCTTAGCATCCCATCTCTTTCTAGCCTCTATCAGATTCCTTTGTTCATCTTCATAGCAAAACTACAGAAAAAAAGGTGTGTTCATTTCTTACCTCCAGTTCTCTTGGGCTTTCATCCTTATCACTTCACTGAAATAGTTCTTCCCAAGTCATTATGACCTACATCCTGCCAAAGCCATCTGTAGCAGAGATTGCTAGTTACAATAAGCTAGTTCTGTTTTCCTGTGTGGCTTTTTTTCTTTTGTGTGATCTCCATTGCAGTTAGGAGTGGTCATGTGACTGAATTCAAGCCACATGGGCACCATTTCCAGTCCTGGTCCATAAAAATCTCCATTCAACAGTCTCTATGTTTCTTTTCTCTTTCAGCTAGCTACAATGGAGATGACTCAGGGAGGAGGGCCAGACCACTGACCTCTTCATTACCACTTTTCTAATTTTTTATACTGGGGTAAAAAAACTATTGTGTCTGGGCCATTATACATCTTGGGGTCTATTTATTATAGCAATTAGCCACTCTAATTAATCCACTACCTCATATGACCTCTCAACAGCATGACTCAACTGCTTATTTCCTTTTGAGATAAACTATTGAAACTTAGCTTTCCGTGACATCAATGTTGTCCTATTTTGTCTTCCTCAGTTTTCTCTGCATGCTTCCCCTGTACTAGAACCCTAAATTTTGGGAGTATATGGGGGCTCAGTCCTGAGCTGCTTCTCCTCTGTACACCCTCTTCCTAGGAAATCTCATGTAATCCCATAGCTGCAGCAAAGACCTATATGGACAACTCATAGCACTGAGCTCTTTTCAGAATTCCAAAATCATACCATGTGACACTCATTCTTGGATATCTAATTGGCATATGAAACTTAACACATTGCGAACTAGTAGTTTTATTGCTAGCTTTACCCAGTGGCCAGATAAGTTTCTATTGAACTAGTACAAAAAAAAAAGCTTTGGAGAGAAACCAAGATGGCGGCATAGGTAAGCACCTAAACTGCTGCCTCGCACAACAATTTCAAAACTACAACTAAAAGACAGAACGGACACCATCCAGAATCACAGGAAAGCTGGCTGAGTGGAAATTCTACAACTAGAAGGAAAGAGAAAAGCTCACAGAGAATTGGAGGTACGGCAAAGGGTCTTTGTGCGCGCAGAGAAGAAGGGCGGCTGAGAGCCTGGCTGACTTTCTCTGGCGGAAGGGGGAAGGCAGCCCCCGACCGCACTGAACCCCAGTTCTGACTGCACTGAACCCCAGTTCCAGGCAAGCCCCTGGGGACCCACGCTCTTGTGGGGGGAGTCTGGACTCTCGGGCGGAGACTCAGGAGCCTGGGAAGGCAGAGGTCTGAAGGCACGCGTGTGCCAGTGCGCACAAAGGCAGCGGAGGTTGCCACAGGCTTTCCCTAGTGGAAGGGAGTCAGAGGCTCCTGACTGCACTGAGCCCCAGTTCTGACTGCACTGAACCCCAGTTCCAGGCGAGCCCCTGGGGACCCACGCTCTTGTGGGGGGAGTCTGGACTCTCGGGCGGAGACTCGGGAACCGGGGAAGGCAGAGGTCTGCGCATGCGCGCAAGGGCAAGGCTGACGGGAAGCCAAGACTGTCTGCTCCGCCCTGAGACTCCACCCCATCCAAGCTGAGCACAGAGGCTATTGCAATTTGGCAAGTCTAATCCTATAAGGCTGTCTCCAGCACCGAACTTCTCCCAGCATAGACGCAGCTGATCCTTACAGCCAACTGGCCTGGAGGTCAAGTCCTCCCAGTGATACCAACAATAATCAAGACTTAATTACAACAAGGCTGTACACACAGTCCACAAAGGGGTGCACCAAGAGTGTCCACCTCAGGTTAACTGGGGAGGCCGACCCACTGGGCCATATAGGAAACCTAGCACACAAATTTACCCTACCAACTTAGGGAAGCAGTGAAAATGCGGCGTCAAAGAATCAGATCACAAACAAAAGAAATGGAGGAAAACAAACGACTGGATATAGAATTCAAAACCACGGTTATAAGGCTTTTCAAGAATATCCTAGAAAAGGCCGATAAATATAACGAGACCCTCGAAGATATGAAAAAGGACCAACTAGAAATTAAACGTACACTGACTGAAATAAAAAATATTATACAGAGACCCAACAACAGACTAGAGGAACACAAGAATCAAGTCAAAGAATTGAAATACAAAGAAGCAAAAAACACTCAACCGAAAAAGCAAAAAGAAAAAAAAAAAATCCAAAAAGTTGAAGATAGTGTAAGAAGACTCTGGGACAACTTCAAGCGTACCAACATCAGAATTATGGGGGTGCCAGAAGAAGAGAGAGAGCAAGATACTGAAAACCTATTTGAAGAAATAATGACCGAAAACTTCCCCCACCTGGTGAAAGAAATAGACTTACAAGTCCAGGAAGCACACAGAACCCCAAACAAAAGGAATCCAAAGAGGACCACACCAAAACACATCATAATTAAAATGCCAAGAGCAAAAGAGAAAGAGAGAATCTTAAAAGCAGCAAGAGAAAAACAGTTAATTACCTACAAGGGAGCACCCATACGACTGTCAGCTGATTTCTCAACAGAAACTATGCAGGCCAGACGGGAGTGGCAAGAAATTTTCAATGTGATGAACAGCAAGAACCTACAACCAAGATTACTCTACCCAGCAAAGCTATCATTCAGAATTGAAGGGCAGATAAAGAGCTTCACAGATAAGAAAAAGCTAAAGGAGTTCATCACCACCAAACCAGTATTATATGAAATGCTGAAAGGTATTCTTAAAGAAGAGGAAGAAGAAAAAAGTAAAGATAAAAATTATGAACAACAAATACATATCTATCAACAAGTGAACCTAAAAATCAAGTGAATTAAAAACCTGAGTAACAGAATAATCTGGCGAATATAATAGAATCAGGGGCATAGAAAGGGAGTGGGCTGATAACTCTCAGGGAGAAAGGGGTATGGGGGGTTCATGAAGAGACTGGACAAAAATCATACACCTATGGATGAGGACAGTGGGGGGAGGTAAGGGCAGAAGGTGGGGTGGGAACCAGGTGGAGGGGAGCTATGGGGGAGAAGAGGAGAAACAATTGTAATAATCTGAATAAAGATTTATTTTTAAAAAAAAGCTTTACATAAATGTTATAGGCACGCTTTAAAATTAAATACCCATTGCATTTTGAAGTTATTTATTATATGTTCTTATAAGCTAATACCTTTTTTAAGTATGATATTCTGTAAAACACTGTAATGTGAAGCGAGAATTCTCGTGATCCGTCTGCAATGTGTTAACATGGCTAAAAGAAAACTGTTTTCTTGCCACAATCCACTCCTGCTTTAAATTCCCAGGAATCCCTTGAATATTATCTTTTCCTCACATTCAAAATCCAGTCCATAAAGGTCTTATAGGTTTTATACACAAAATAAATCTTAATAGCTAACCATTTATCACCATCTCTGCTACAGCTCTAATCCAAGCCACCATCACTATTAGCTGACATTTTGACAGGCCGCTCACTAATTCAGATCACATCACTTCCCTGTTCAGATCCCTACAATCCCAGTAAAATCCAAGAGTAAACATAAGAGTAAAATACAAAGTACAAGGCCACCCTCAAATTAGCTCTTATCTACCTCTTGATATCATCTGCTTACTGTTATGGCCACACTGCCCTTGAATACAACGAACTTTCTAAACAAAGGGCCTCTCTACATGTCCTTTCTTATTCTTGGAACATTCTTCCTCCAGATCTCAGGACTGCTTTCTCTTCCTTTCAGACCTTAAATGTACCTCTTCATAGAGGCCGTTCATTACCACCCTTGCTAATGATTAAGGACCATCACCAGTCACTATTACGTTATCTATCTTCACTAGTTCAACGCATTAGTCATGTGATCTTGGAAAAGTAGCTAACCCCATTGTGCTTGAGTGAACCCTTCTGTAAAACAAGTAATACTCCTCAAAGGATTACTGTTAGGACTAAATGAGTTGTGTTGTGCCCAGGACTAATAGTAAGTACTTATTTACATAAGTACTAAAAAAAACCCCCACACATTTCCTGAGAGTAGGCTATACCTGCTGTATTGCCAGCCATCATCTAGGAAGGTTTCTGGCTCATATTAGATGCTAATAATCACGGCATGCTACACAAGTCTTTGCCACCTAGTACATATTTGTTACATAAGTGCCTGCTTTGAAATATCACTGAGTCATTTCTGATGTCACCATTAATTGAAATATCTCTCACGTTTTCTATGCCAAAGTCACTATCCTCATCACAATATGCCAGGTGGTTATGGTTTTTATGTCTCCAAGTTTTACTTTAGTTCACATCTATAAAAAAATATTAAAAACTTAGGGTAATCGAATTATAGGATATAACATATGTAAAATGACAGGCCCTCAACATTTTTTGTTTTTTTTGCTTTCGGCTTTTGGCTTTGAAAGTTAGGTGCAACTTTCTTTGGTCATACCAAATCCAGGTTCATCTGACACCAGCCACCTCCATGATGCAGCCAAAGTTTGGCCCCAAAGAGATCAAAGTCCTATACCCGAGGTGCACCGGTGGGGAAGTCAGTGCTGCATCTGCGATGACCCCCAAGATTGGTCTTCTGGGCCTGTCTCCCAAAATGGTTGGCTTTGACATCAACAAAGCAACTGGTGCTTGGAAGGATCTGGGGATTACAGTAACTCTGAACATTCAGGACAGGCCCAGATTGAGGTAGTGCCTCTGCCTCTGCCCTGATCATGAAAGCCTCAAAGAATTGCCAAGAGACAGAAAGAAGCAAAAAATCATTACAGTGGAAATAATCACTTTTGATGAGATTGTCAACATTGCCTGACAGATGCAGCACCGATTTTTGACTAGAGAACTCTCTGAAACCATTAAAAATATCCTGGGTGTTGCAATGTTGATGGCTGCCACCCTCATGACATCACATAGATAACATCAGCAGTGGTGCAGTGGATACTGGGCTAGTTAAGAACCACAAAGGAAAATGTTTCACTAATGAGGTATATTTAGTGACATTATTCCATTAAAGATTAATCATGCAAATTATTAAAATATTTGTGTTCAAAAAAATGTTTCAATTAAAGATCATTTGACAACCAAAGAAAACACATCTATATATATAAAACCCTAATATGCAAATAGACTGAATGGTGGAACAACTGAACTGGTCGCTATGATGTGTGCTCATCAGCAGGGAGCGCGTGTGGAACATGGCAGGCAAGGGCAGCAGGAGACAGAGCGCGAAACATAGTGGGTGTTGGCCACAGAAGGATGGCGGAGCAGGTGAGCAGGGGCGCCAGACGAAGGCAAGGTGCTGATCACTATCATCGGGGCAAGCCTCTGCTGGTTACTGAAAATTCTTTGCTCCTGCGCACTGTGGTCCTGCCCAGTGCGAGCACCTGCTGCTGGCGCCAGAGGCAACGCTTGCACCTGATTGCTCAGCACCGTCAGTGTGTGCGAGCAGCAGCTGCCAGCCCCAATCACCCCTGAGGGCTTCTCCACCTCCCCATGCTCCTGAGGGGCGATCGGGGCAGCAGCTGCCTCTTGCACCCACTGATGGTGCCAGCCCCAATTCGCTCCATGTTGTCAGCAGGTGTGAGCAGGGCCAGAGCCATCAGTGCATGGGAGCGGCAGCAGTGGAAGCAGGGCTGCCGGCAGAGGGGACCAGGGACCACGGCAGGAGGGGCCGGGCGGGGGCGTGATGGGCTGAGACCCACCCCTGTGCCCACCGCAGCCTCACGGCCCACAGTTCAAGGTGCACAAATTCATGCACTGGGCCCCGTGTGTGTGTGTGTGTGTGTGTGTGTGTGTGTGTGTGTGTGTGTGTGTGTATTTTTCCCCCTCAATTCAGAGACTCACAGTATTTGACAGCTATTTGATTTCTGTTCCAAGTCTCTACTCTCTTATTCCTTAAGGTTGTACTTCCTGAATGTTATACCTGATTAAGGGATCCTTAATTTTAGTCCTGCTAATGCTGGAGGCTATAATTTTAGAATTTTCTGAAAGTCACAAAAATGCATTGCACTTAAAGTTTAAATTTCTGAACTTTAACTCATCCTTGAAAGCAGATTGACACTTTTTGCTAATCCAGTATTCCAAATAATTTCATATTAGTGTGACTTATCCTTTCTGAGGCTGTCTCTTTGGCGGTAACCTAGGTAATTATACTTAGCTTGCCTAAATGTTAAATCAGATGTAAAGCCACAAGCAGTGATTCATAGTATATTCTCAAATATTGTCAGAAAACTCATTTTAGAGATAAGAACAAGTATAAAAATAACTATTTTATTGGTTACACTATTTTCAAGTAGAAGTGTCTGCTTTTCATTGATTTCTGTCTTTATGCTAACTATCCAGAACTTGAGTCATTCTCAATTCCTTTTAAGATACCTCTTACATTCAGCTGCCAAAAAAACTAAACCTATTTCTCTCCCTCTAAGTTTTAAACTATTGCAACAGTCTTATCAATTTTCCTGCTTCTATATTTTTCCCATCCTCTACAAGGATATCACTGCCATACTTAATTCTCTTTATGGGCTTCCTATTGCAATTAGAAGAAAATCCAAATCAACTCCTTACCCTGGCAGATTACATGATGTAGTTCCTCTCTCTCCTACCCCACCTCTTATCATTTTGCCACCCTTTGAGCCAACTCCATCTATCCCAGCCTCTTATAATAAAAGTAGTCAAATATTCTGTTTCATATTAAGTTTCCTGGACCAAAAGATAGTTTGCTCCCTCAAATTTGGTTGTTTTTAATAGTGGCATATATTCCTTCTAAAAAATGCTTTTTCCACAGCCATAAAATTATGTAAGTCACCTATATTTTTAAAAGCCTGAATAACCGTTTGCTATGACATGCACTGACCACCAGAGGGAAGACGCTCAACGCACAGGCTGTAAACATGGAACAGACTGATGAATCTCAGAAGGGAAGGGTGAAGAGGAGAGTGGGAAGAGATTAACCAAAGATCTTACATGCATACCGAGGCCCAGTGCACAGATTTGTGCACTGGTGTGGTCACTCTGCCTGACCTGTGGGGATCGGGCCGAACCCGTGCACCGGGCCTCCAACATCCCCTGGATTGCGAGAGGGCACAGGCCAGAGCGAGGGGCCTCTAGTTACATTATAATTAACATGGAAAGTGAGTTTAATATACATTTATAAAAATTTTGTCCGACTTCCTTAAGAGTATTTTAAATAATGGTTATTTTGGTTTCTCTCCAGTACAAACTTGCGAAGTCTAATTTAAGGAATCTTCATTGAATATATCAGGAAGAATTCAATTATACCATCCATTTTAATGAAGAAAAAGTCTCAAATTCCAAAATTATGTAAGCTTTAGGACTCATAAATATGATTAAATGATTATTCCTCCTTTAATATTCTTTTAGAGTTTGACAAATTTGTTTCAATTTCTGAATTGGGTCATGTCCACAGCTTTAGATAGCCTCAATATTCCCATCCCTTTTCTCCTGTCCGAGATGTGAGGTAGCAATCCTTTGGAAAACCAAGATTAAAAAAAAAAAAAATTTAGTAGTCTGATTTAGATCATTCTCACCTCCCTTATTACTTATTACTCTAAAATTCTTTAACTTGTAAATCAGCTGAACTGGGATAGATCTCTTTAACAATTATTAAGGAAAAATATAAAAGTGCTTTAATTCTTATAGATCCATTCTCACAAATAGTAAGCAGTTGGTTTTGGAACAACTCATTTTTACTTAGGATGTGTGAAATGCAATTGGGAGAAAACATTTTGGAACACAAACCTATTCATTAAATTAGGGACATAGATAAACGCTGCAGACATCAGTAGTTTATTGTTTGTTTAGTCCAAACACATTCAAATGGAAACCGAAAGAATACTTTCCACCTGAAACAATTAAACTAGATTCTACTAGCATATAATGCTTAACACATTACAGCAATAAAGATGGTAATCCATTGTCTTCTATACCTACTAAAGCCGAGATGGTAAAGCCAATTTGGTTGCAATAGTGTCTTAAGAATAGAATATTACCATCCAAAAAAAAAATTTCAGCAAATAACAGTTATGGTAGATGAATATTTTTACTATGGTTCACTGAAAAGGGGACAAAATGTTAAAAGTCCACAGTACTGCAGGTGAACAATCACCATGTAAACTTCTCCATGTGATGTTTTAATGATTTATTCATGGTATGTAAAGACTGAAGCTGAATGGCTCTTTGCTCTAATTTTCTATTACACTTAACATTTGCGATTACTTTTGGTGCCAGAACAGTTTTCATGAGTGGCAGGGCAATATCCTGGATTAGAAATTTCACATATATAAAATGGGAAGAAAGAAGAGTAAAGGAAAAATATGGTATAGAAAAACACTGACAATAAACCACTCATTTAAAAGTAGTTTGAATAAAGGCTTCAAAACTTAAATTTTCTGGTAAGAACTTCAAGTACTATACATCAGAAAGTGTAAAAAGTGTTTTAAGCAGGAAAAAGAAAAATCCTTAAGCCCCCCAAAATGGCAACTTTAAGATATCTGTGTCCCCAAAACATATGCAATAGTGCAAGACTTTTCCTCAAACATGGAAGACCTCATTCAAAGGAAAAAAAGGGACAGATTTAATTTTACTTATATTGCCCAGTACATGAAAAACAAAATATGTGCATCATTTGCTAATTTACTAAATAGCAAATAGTTTTCATAATTCAAAATCCGTTTGCTACTATGTCAAGTGCATTTTTGTTTTTACCAAGATAGAATGGAGAAGTCTTCCATGCTAACAAGCAGCTTTAAGTGGTCACACTTATTTACCCCACTCCTAGCTTGAAACATCAGAAATTGGTGTACCAAATGCTTCAAGCATAAAATTGAACATCCTTTGCCATACTTGCGGTTTACTGGAACTTGCTAAAAAGACAGACAATAATCCAGCAGCTACAAACTTTGCTCACAGAATTGTTTAGAGATTCATGTAAAAATAAAAGATGTCATCCCAGACTTAAATTCAGAGCCACTTGGGTGCTGACATCAGTTCAAGAATTGTGCAAAATGAATGACAGTTCCCTGCCCCCAAAATAGAAAATGCAAACACTTAAGAGCTGCTGTTCTTTTCTCTGAAAATTGCAGTATCCTCACTTCAGGTTTACTTGCCATTTATGGAATCTGACTGCTTTTAAAATGTCACTAAAAATGTACATCAAGGTGATTGACTTTTCCAAGCACCTCTCAAGTGATCTGCTTCATCATTCGCATTCATGCTAAGAGAAAAGTCAACAAGAGACTTACTCAAATAACCAACTTCCTCCTTCCCACTCCCTCCCAAACACACAAGACTCCCTCCCACAGAGAACACAAAGTTGTTAACTAAAGAACAAGGTAAATAATATGCTAGTCAATTTTACTAATTTTAAAGATACTGCAATTTTTATACACTTCAATGATTTTTCAACATTTTGCAGCTGTTTGGCTTTGCAGCACAGCAATTCATACACTATACTGTACAAAATTACCAGCAAGACTGGAATGATGTATTAATAGAAGGCACCATCATGCTTATTACATTACCAGAGAACAAAAATACAGTAAAGACAATTTTCACTGTACACAGCTTAAAGAAAGGAAAAAGGGGAGGAGGAGTGTGTTGAGCAGCCAGCCATCCCTGTACTGAAGAGGGGCAGGTAGAAAAATCTTAGATATGAAGCTACTAAATCTGGTCTAGTATTCAAGACCATAGCATTTGAAGTTCTGATTTTTGTTATTTAGTTCAAACTAAATGATTTTCTTCTGGAATATACTTGTAGTCTTGTTAAGGTTTATGTGTACACACGCTGGTCACAGCAAGCAGATAAAATGCCCTCATCATTTCACAAACTATTCTCTACTGGAAAAAAGGATGAAAGATTTTTCTCCCCTGTTGCCTCCTGTTGCAGATGTCAATGTTAATGAGTTCAGAGTACCCATTAGTGCATTTTGATGAGTGCATAAAAAGTTTCTGTTGGTTTGTATTTTGGGGGAGCCAAGAAAAAAGGCAAGATTCTCCAATTGCACTATTTGTGTTTCCAAGATTAGTAGGCAGAAACAGTAACACTTAAAACAAAATGTGCAGCAGAGGATTTTTTTTTTTTTTTTTTTTTTTTACTCAAAGGACCTGAATTCAGTTGGGCATGTCCTCTTAAAAAGTTCATTTTGTTGTAGATAGTTTAAGATATGGTCATTCCTCAGTCCTCAATTCTCCAAGTCTAGATTTATAAATTAACAATGTGAATCCTGTTGTGAAATTGGGGAAATAATGTCCACCTCAATTTAACTCATAACCAAAAGATGCTTTTCACATCAAAGAAATGATCAAAAAGGCTGTGTCACATTCCAAAGCCAAAAAAAAATTAACAAGAATGCAAACACGATGAATAATGTACCACTGCCAAGACTTTGCCAACAGTGGGGCTTCAGCGACGCTGTCCTGTGAAGCGGCCTTCCATCTGCCCGGTTCCTCTTCCAGAGCCAAGTTTCTGTGCCATGCCACCTCTTGGAGGAGGTCCTCTTCCATCCCGGTCACGCATCATTCCACCACTCACTATTCCACGTGGACCACCAGGACCTCGATCATTGCGCCTAATATCCCTGCGATCATCACCACCACCTCTGGTTTCTCGCTCTCTTGCAGCTCTCGTTTTTTTCTCTTCCACATTTAAACGCACTTCCCCTCGAAACATTATTGGCTTTAAAAGGGGACAAAAAGATTTACATGGGCAGGTTAGACAGTAATAGTAAAGTATTTCCTTGTATATGTAAATAAGAAAACCCTAAGAAACAAATTTAAAATGACCCACATCTCAGACTTTAAAACGAACAATTCTCTATTCTTTGCATAAACCATTTACTTCATAGTGAACAATTTTTAGTTTTAACATTAAAAAAAGATTCTCTATGGTTTAAAAATGCACCAGATTAATATTATATACAACAGGAATAATAAAGTCTTGAATTTTGCCCTTTAAGTCACTTACTTTTGCAATTAAGATTCTCTGAACTGGTTCAGAGTCATCAAAAACCACAAAACCAAAATTTGGAAGCTTTCCGCCAACACCCTTGGTATTGATGCGAAGTTCCACAACATTCCCAAAACCTGTGAAAATATACATTGCACCAAGGGTTATTTTTTTTTAATGATAAGTTCACATTAATAGCTCTATTTTTATTTTATTTATTATTATTTTTAATCCTCACCCGAGGATATTTTTCCATTGATTTTTAGAGAGAGGGGAAGAGAGAGAGAAAGACAGAGAAAAATACTGATGTGCGAGAAACACATCAATTGGTTGCCTCCTGCATATGCCCTGACCAGGGCCTGGGCTAGGGAGGAGCCTCCAACGGAGGTACGTGCCCTTGACCAGAATTGAACCTGGGACCCTTCGGTCCATAGGCCGATGCTCTATCCACTGAGCCAAACTGGCTAGGGCACCAAGGGTTAAATATTTTAACAGAATACTTTGTGGCCTCAATTGTTCAAGATGAATAACCTTAATCTCCTTGATCCATCTCAAAATAAAAGTTGCAAGTGGCTACATCTAACAACAACTAAGGTACATATTCACTCATATAGGTCATTCATCTAAGACGCCAACAACTAGCTGGACTGTTTGTTTTGTAACCCTTTAGCATCTTTATTAGACATTTCAAAAGGAAAGGTATCTACATGATTTTAGAAAGACAATGATATTTTCTGATTTGTATTTGCTAAATTCATCCCACCTCCAAATTTAACACCGATTCGTCCTGCTCCTTCTTCTCACCTATAGAGAACCAAACCAGTCAACACTAAGTACAATCACTGAGAAACTGATATAGCCATCTACTCTCTTCTGATAAGTGGCTGGTAACTGGAGGTATTCTAATTACTGTGGGAAAAGCTCTGTTTTTCTCCTGCTTAATTTTAAGATAAAGCAAAATAAACCACTTACTCATGAAGAACTCTTTCAGTTCATTTTCATCAATATCATGTGGCAAGTTACCAACAAAAAGTTGATGACTGTCTGGATAGCGAATTATTCTACGGTTGTCAGATTCATTCTGTTCTATATCTCCTCTGCCTGAGAAAAGAATAGAGCAGATATAAAGTTCACAACATCTTATAAAAACTAGTTCAAAGCAATGAATATAAAAATCACTTAATATCAATAGTCCTGGTTTAGTTTAATAAGATAGTGAATTCCTTGAACAGAGATGAAGTGCCTATTATTAGTAGGTTAATTAGGAAATGTGATATTGAAGTGTAAAGTGAGGGTACTGACTAGATTTCACAAGTTCCTTCTAGATCTACTCATCTGATTAAATGAAAGACAAATGTTAGTAGTTCAAGTTTCCCTCCTTAATCAAACTCTTGCCATTATCCAGGAATCAAATAGATTTTATATAGTGAGGTATATTTGTACTAAATGTGTTTAGTATTTTGAAATACACAAATTACTTAATCTTTGGTAGTATGAAATTACAGCCAAATCAGTAAATTTAATAGTAATACTTCCTGTATATATTATGTATGTTAGGGTGTTCATATACATTTTTATACACATATGTATAAATCATATTTGATCCTCCCAGTAACACAAAAAACACAGGCATATAAGAAAGGCATTGCACAAGAAAAATTTGTATAATAACTGAATGGCATAAGAGAATCTCATAATTTAAGGGGTATCAACTCAGTCAGTGGCAAAGCTAGGACAAACCCTAGCTTCCATGACTTCTGGTTTCATAACACATCACTTATATTTTACTTTTGTGAAAAAATTACACATTCTAAATTTGATGTATACTATCTCCCACCTCCTCCCAAAAGCAATCTAAATATACTTATTTTATTCAAATAGAGGTGCTACATGTATTAGCTAAAAATGGAAACAAGTCAAAAATCATGGCAACTTACTTAAAACCTAAGACAATCAAAATAAGAAGAATCAGGGTGTGCTTATTTGTTTATCTGTGAAGAGATAAGAGTGCTAAGTAAGAAAGTAGGTTATTGGCAGCTCGGTTTTGAATTCTTAGAACCAGTGACAATAACCAAATAATACTTGGCTCAAAATTATTAGTAACTGTCTTCAAAATACATGTCTCTATGGCATGACAACTAATCCTCCCCTATAAGTTAGTTGTTTTGCACCAGACTGAATTTTAGCAGGTTATTTAAACCTTTAAGCATTTTGAAAATCAAAGAAAATAAAAGAATTTGGGTATAAAACACTATCTGTATTGAAACAATATAGATCTTGTTTCTGTAAAAAAAAACAACAATACAGAGTTTTCAAGTTCAGTATTTTCCAACTTTTCAAGTAATAAACACTAAATTCTAACAGTTACAGAGGAGGGACTGACTCACCTGGTCTTGGTCCTCTAGGAGGAAAACCAGGTCGTTCTCTAGGTCGTTGTTCACGCACACGAGGTGGCTGAGACTGAACTTCTGGTTTAGCTTCAACTCTTGGCTAAAATACAAGGGAAAAAACACATTATAAAATGCAAGGGAAAAAACACATTATAAAGAAAAGAAACACATTCCATATTAGAAAAACCAACTAAAGCAACTACCAAAAGTCACTAACACGCATAATGGTAATCTTAAGTTTAGAATGTTTTTACATAGTGTCTAATATATATGAAAAATAATTTTATAAAGATATTCTGTACCAATCTAGGACTGTAGGGTAGGCTTTGTTTTCCCACTCAAGGCCATTTAACTCACAATGAGCTATTTTTTACAACCACATTTTAAAAGTTACATCCACACTGGGAAAGCATAAAAATCACAAAAATGCAAGATGAACCAGCCACTCCATGTAAACACACATACAAAAGAAAGAGCCATCTTTATTTCAGGAAGACAAAAATATCTGACACATACTTTCTAATTATCTAGCTTGCTGCCCTTCAAATGTAAGTGCTCAGCAATATCCTCTAAACCTCACCCTATAAATAAACCTTGAAAATCAATATTTTGATAGTTCAAAACATATAACTTAGCTTATTCTAGTATCTAAAAATACTACTTTTAAGTCAAAATGCACATAATAAAACAAGATAGAAACATGTATATAGTATCTCAAATAGTCAAAAAAGTCTTAACTTCCTATTGTTCTTCCTTATGAGAAAGGTGTGCATTTATTTAAGGACTGACCCCAACAATTTTCCTTAACTGTTTCTTGAGGAATAATTGGGGGGAGGGAGGGTAATGGGACATTTAAGATGCCTTCCAAAAGTTTCTGCTAACTGCTGAATTAAACACATACAAGTAAACTATTTTAAAAACAATAACATCCACATCTATTACATTTTCTTTTAGTATAATGGCATGTTCAGTATTCCACACTTCTTCAGGTTATCTACTGCCCAAATATTTATAGTCCAAGGAAGAGATAAAATATTTGGACCTTCAAAGGATGCTGAAAACACTCAGCAGTATATGAAGAACATGTTGTCAAGTCAGGAAGCTAGTAATTTCAGGGCTGTCTTTATGGTTGATCATCTCTAAGGACCTCAGTCCCAGCAGTGGCTCAAACTCATCATTTATATATCTGAAGTATTATAATTTGCAAGGACATTTTTTTTACAAGGACATATTTTGATACAAAAAGTTATGCTTCCTTCACCAATGACAATTTATTGTAAATGCCTTCACCCACTGTAACCACTGTAATTCCTAACAGTTTTTAACAGATTTGCCTGACTCTTCCCAAATTCTTTTTCTTCCATGTAGATTCTCATTTCCTCCAACAAGATGAATTGTTTCCCATGTTCTAGAATTTTGCTAGTTAAAAAATTTTTAACTCTCTCCAGATTTATTCAGTTATTTATATGTATTTATTCCTACAAGGACCGTATCTTTATTTCTACACCACCCAAAGAACCAAAACAGTGCTGTTAGACATAGATGTTTAGTAACTATTGATTCACTTAAAGTTAAATCACATTTAGTTAGTTCTCTAACCCAAACATGTAGAAGAATGTCCTATGCCTGACCCAAGGTACAGCCCTGAGACCAATACTATTTATAGTTGGAATTGAACACTATAAGATATTTTGACCCATGATGTGATGCCTAAAAAAGGCAGTTATCTAGAAATTTCAACTTAAGGGGGCCTAAAGTGCAACTTAACTTGAATATTAGATTATAAAACAGAATTAAAGAATAGATGTACTCTAACAAAATTTTGATGAAGCTAGTGTGTTTTACAAATTCATAAAAATAGCAAATGCACATTTTAATTTAAGAATATCAGAAAAACCTAAGACTCATTCAATCCAAATGTTATCAAAGAATTTGAGGCAACCTGACTGATTCAAATTGTTTTTCAAAACAGATTACCAAAACAAAACCACAAGTAGCAAAACAGAAAAGTTCTTCATTATCCTTTAAGGACTTCAAAGTAACAATTACTTTAAATAATTTTCAACATCTTACAAATAAATCAATTTAGTAACCTTTTAATATATATATATCTGATCATACCAATGCAAGAAGAATGAGATTAAAAAATCTAACAAAATTCTTTTCAATAACAGATTAATATTTTAACTAAGCCAGCTGTGTAGTTTTAAAACTGTAGGCTCAAGTTTATGATTAAAACTACTTACTCAACTAGATAAAATGGCTAATATGCCACATACTATTTTATTTTAGGGCCTTAAAATTATTTCCATGTAACAAGAAATTGTGCTCACATGACAAATCCCACAAATGAAAGTCAAACGAAATGTGAGATAAAAATGAAACCATCAAATCAAGTCAATAACAGCAAATAAAAACTGCAACTAATAAACACATCCTTCAATGTAACATAAGCTATTTAGATAAAATAATCAATTTCCAGACAAAATCTTTTCACCAAGAAATTAACACCTACTAATAATACCCTAAGAACTACATTTAATTATTTTATTAATTACCTATGCTAAAACTAAGGAAATAAATATTACACCAAAGTAACAATAAAATTGAAAGGTTTATTAAATCAAGGGGAAAAATCATGAATTCATTCTAAATACAGCCTAAGGAGATCAGAAATTTTAAAGTTTAAGTTATAAACATTTTGTTTTAATAAGGGTGTAGGTTGGGAAATACAATCTAGTCTCCTACAATTCAAAAACTAACTTCAAAAATTTTAAGATAATTGTTTTTCCTAGGCAAGAGGCTAGGATATAATGAAATGCAATTTAGACATGCCTTAAATATAGTTAGTACTCTTCTTCTTAAATGTAAATACACATTCCCGCCAAAGGTCTAAAGAAATCTATATAGGTTTGCATAAATCACAGATGGACTCTGGTGCTCATGGCGTCCAACTGCATGAATTCAAAGCCTAGCCCTACTATTTATATACCTGTCTCAAGTACTACTCAATTTAATTAAGTGGGAAACAGGAATAATAATAGTAACTAACCTCACGAAGTGGTTATGAAAATTAGATGAGAATGAATATAAAATGTTTTGACAATGCCTGGTATAATGAGGATTAGCTATTTTAACTTTTAATTAGCAGTAATTTTTTTTTAAATGTAGCCAACTCTCTGAAATGAAGTAGCAATCCAAAGGATTCCAAATGCAAATATGATAAATCAAGCATTTAAAAGCATATCCAGAAATCACTTATCAGGTCTTCAGATAGGTTGAAAAGTACAATCAATACTTGGTAAATTAATTTTCTTTAAGAGAGAATCCTGATTTGTGATCTGAGGTAACTACTCAACACTTCCTGAATATCTAACTGAGCGGAAAAAAAGGTTATCATGAGGCCATGTATTGTACCTGATTATGTGTACCAACACCAGAAAGACTGGCTCATTATTACTAGCTTTTTGAAACCACAAAGTTTCACTATTTAGAGCATATTAAGAAGTGTATACAAACAGGTGTATACCAACAAATTTATGTGCACTAACAATTTTAATTAAATTTTCTAGCGGAATGAAGTTTAAGTCAAAATGTAGGTAAAAGAATAAGACATTCTTTTAAACTGTGCTTATAAATTTAATTTAAGTTTAGTTAATTCTAAAATACACCTATTTTCAATGTTTTGAAAGCTCTGAAATGGGTATGATGACCACAAACAAAAAGCAGAATACTGGAATGATTGGTTAAGGTGAACACTACAGTCGTAAGTTGGTACAGGCTTCGATTAAATGGTGTGAACCACTTACAAAGAGCTTAGGCAGTATAATTTTTAAAAGTATTTTATTTTTTTAAAACAGTGATTCTTTCTAATGCCATACTACTTTGTGCCTTTCCAAATTTCTTAAAATATGTTTGCTAAGTAAAATTTAAAACTTTTTAAAAAAGAACTATTTTGGTTATTTTATAGAAGCCTTTTAAATGACAATATAATATATATATGTAAAACCAACTTAATCTGCATTTCACACACCCAAACCCCAAATACCACCTATGCAGATGATGAATGGAGATTTGGCATTTAAAGTGGGTGCACTGACATTTAATACAATTTTTTTTGGTATATCTAATCCATAATTTCTGATTGACTCATTTTAAAAAGTATTAAAAAGATAAGCAATTGGCAATGTAACAAGGATACAATCCAATGTGTTCACAGATTGGTTACCTGTGAGACTGGTGCTTTAACATGGGGTGGAATTCCAGAGGAAGAAACAGTACCACTAGGAGGCAGGTTTTTACTGGTCACTGAAGCCCAGGAGAAAGCCTGCAGGAAATGCAACAAACCTAGACTACTAATCATGGAAAACCACCAACATTCCTATAGGGAAACTTCCAAATATATATTTTCTTTTCACTTCTAAACTACTGTTCTATATTGGAGGACTCCTAAAAGAAAGGCACACACACACATGCCAGTCTATGTGCCAGCTTTCATAATCTCATTATACAAGATTATTTGATGTTTTTTTCTGAACTACTAAATAAATCCACAAGCAAGTTCCTATATGCCCTAAGTAGATGAGCAAGTGGCACAAAACCACTAACACATGCTAGAAAAATAAGAGCCTAATAGAACCAATTTCTTTCCCCTTTTAGAGAAAATGGGGTGTGTGGTGGTGTTAAGAGGGGAAGGATAGGAAAGAAGAAAGTACTAGCTGGAAACTTTAACAAACATTCACAAATTGAACAAGGAATCTCCTCTGACTACCCAAATATACTTTAACCTTCTACTTTTACAGAAAGATAAAAGATGTATAGATAGGCTTAAACGATACATTATGGGTGTCACTCATCTTTCCAAGATAGTTTAATTGGTGTAGTAAGGAAACTGTTCCGATTAAGCCAGAAGTAAGAGGTATCTCTTCTTTTAATAGGCCAACTTATTTAAGTTGGGAAATTGTAAGACTCCTTGCATCCAGTGTGTAGAGGATTTATTAGTACAGAATGGAAGAGCAACTCTCAGTTTTATGCATGGACCCAAATAATTTCATGTAAGGTACTAAACATTGCATAGAGACAAAGATTAATCTTCAACTTCACTCTGAGGGGTATTTTTTGAGGTGGAAAAAACAATGAGATTTTCTCAGGATTACCAAAAAACCCACAGCTTCTTTCATAAGCACAAAAAAGTATAGTTTACTATATGAAACAGATGAACGTAATAGAACAAAGGTCATGCTTCATTAATGGTACCAAATATAAAAGTGTGATGTTATAGATTAAAGAGTTCCTTTGATCTAACCTTCGGTGGTTCTTGTGGCAGAGACACAGGTTCAGCAGGAGGAGGAGAAGTAGACTTCTCCTCTAATTCTTCCAAGTTCTTCTCTTCCACTGGCGGCTTCAGCTCTTCAGTCTTTGTTTCAGATTCTGGCTCAGGTTCAGGTTCATGAGAGGATTCTTCCAAAGGCTCCTCTATGCCATTACTACAATAAAATATTTTATTTCCTTTTCAGTATGAATAAAATGATCAATTCAAATAAGATAAAATTCAGTATCTCTCTAATCTAATGGGAAAAAGTCCAGTAAGAACTAAAAGGCAGAAGGGAATACTCTCAAGCAACATTTCTCAATCCCACTGTTTTAAAACTGGATTACTAAAAATGTTTACTTTAGTATCAACTAGAAATAAACCCCCTACTTATAAAAATAAAAGGCTCATGCCCTAGCCAGTTTGGCTCAATGGATAGAGTGTCAGCCTGCGGACTGAAGGGCCCTAGGTTCAATTCCGGTCAAGGGCATGTACCTCGGTTGCAGGCTCCAGAGCGAGTGCAGGAGGCAACCAATCGATGTTTCTCTCACATCGATATTTCTCTCTGTCTTTCCTTCTCTCTTCCACTCTCTCTAAAAATTAATGGAAAAATACCCTTGGGTGAGGATTAAAAAAAAAAAAATGATGTTGAAAAACAAACAAATAATAAAATAACCTAAAAAAATAAAAATAAATAAATAAATGTTCACTCTGTATTGTCCTAAGTGATCTGCATTATCAGTAAGTGATCATGGTTTTGGTCCAAACCATGTTCAATTTTTTAATTAATTAAAACAATTATTTCCAAATTTCTTGCAAAGTACTCAAATACTGTCCTAATAGGTACCTTTATCAAAAACTTACTTCCAACAATTCTAGGAACAAAAACCACCTGACATTATTATATAGAACAAATTTAACTTGGCAAGCACTATTCTTACGTCACAGGGTGAGCTTCATAGTATCCACTGTTAGCATTTTCTTGTACAGGTTCTGGAGATGGTTGCCTTTCTTCTTGTTCCTCTTCTACTTCATCTTCCGATTCTGACAACACATAATATACCAAATATTTTTTAAGAGGTTCAACACACAATGTGATATACATATTTTTAATGATTAAGGTAGTGATATGATAGTAAATAGCAAAAAATTGCCATATTTCTTACAAAAGCATTCGTGATATTCCCTAGTCTCTAAAAAAATGAAGAGCAAACAAGATAAAGTTTGGTATTTAATGGTATTTTTTAAAAAAATCTATTAGTTGTCCTAGCTGGTTTGGCTCAGTGGATAGAGCTTTGGCCTGCGGACTGAAGGGTCCCAGGTTAGATTCCGGTCAAGGACATGTACCTTGGTTGCGGGCACTTCACCAGTAGGGGGTGTGCAGGAGGCACCTGATTGATTTATGTTTCTCTCTCATCGATGTTTCTAACTCTCTCTCCCTCTCCCTTCCTCTCTGTAAAAAATCAATAAAATATATTTTAAAAAAAAATCTATTAGTAAGGAAAGGGTAGGAAATAAATTATAAAGCCATAACTCAGTTTCCTTTGTCACATCTATTCAACAGAGCAAATAATAATTTTAAAAAAATGATGTATATCAACGGAAGATCAATTAAATAATTATGGTATAACTAAAAAATTACCAGTCAACAAAGATATTAAGTGAAAAACTAAAAGCAAGCTTTATTATTTTTTAAAAATATTTTTATTGATTTCATTGAGGAAGGGAGATGGAGAGAGAGAGAGAGAAACATCAATGATGAGAATCATTGATCAGCTACCTCCTGCACACCCCACACTGGGGATTGAGCCCACAACCTGGGCATATGCTTTAACCAGGAACTGAACTGTTACCTCCTGGTTCACAGGTCGATGCTCAACACTGAGCCACACCGGCCAGGACTAAAACCAAGCTTTAGGCCAAGCATAGGATTCAACAAAATTCTGTTAATTTGCACCAAACTCTTAGTTATCTATAAAGGATGAGATTGAGAATTTTTTTCACTCTCTATGTCTGACTTCTTTATAATTTCATATAATGAACACCTATATTGTTTACAACAAATACCAAAAGGAGAAAGGGGTTTTGACTCAGTTATAATATACAAAAGCTTCTGTAAGTTTCATACTTTTCCTTAAAGAGTGATGAAAGAACCTTTCTACCTTGAAAGTAACCTCACCTTCATCAAGTTCTGGTTCAGAATCACCAAATACTTCATCCTCATAACGAAACATATCATTGTGAACGTAAAATTTATTTGGAACAGATCCCTGTAAAAAGAACAACAACATCTAAATATGCCATAAGTACCCATAAAGGTGGCATAACACAAAAAGAACAAATTACACAACACATTCAATTTCTATTTCAATACTATAGAAATAATGTAGACTAAATATAATTTCCCAAAGTTGAACATACTATATCATGTTAATAAAGTAAACTAAAGAAGATCAATCAAAGAATATTGGAACTCGAGAAATGTCTACTCAATGTAAAAGAATCTGAACAATTAACAAATGGAACTTTTCCATTCTGTTTAATATGTAACCTATAATACATAATTTTTGTATTAGTTCTGTAATTTTAATCATCTATTTACCCATTAGTATCAGTATCTGTCTTTTACCTCTAGTCAAAGAGTGCAAACACACACGCACACAAAGCACAAGTAAATTATATCAACATGTTCACTACAAATTTCTCAAAAAAGCTACATGTATATGTATGTAAACTGGTAAGAAGAAACTCTTTGGACACGTCAAGCAACTAAGAGCCAAATAAAATTATGTAAATGAAAACTTACTTCAGGAGCTAGAACAAAGGTTTGCATAAACTTCCTCTCTGGCTGTCCACTGTTAGACAGCAAACCCATGACCTGGACAACTACTCCATCACTCAAGGTTGCGTGAGCATCCACATGACGAATTTTAGTATGACATTCACTGAAGTTCAGAGATAATACTTTGTGGTGTATATCCTTTATTAGGAGAAGGGAAAAAATACAAACTCTTGTGATACTGCATTACCTATATAATACTACAATAAAACTTCACTGATTTCTTCCTTACAATTTGTAGATTATTTACTTAATCCTTCTGCCTCACTTGAATCCATTTCATCATACTATGTGTTACTGCCAGACTGGTATTCCTAAGCCACCATTTTCAACATATCAACTCTCTACACAAGAAATCACAATGGCGTCTCTTATTATGCAGAAGTATGGGCTTTATAAAGCTTCCTGCCACTATTCTGTATTGGGTATTTACTCACACAAAATGTGTTGACTACCCCTTGACCTCATAGCTAATTTTACTTTACTGCATGCTTGCTGAGGCCTTTTCTTCTACTTTCAATTTCCTCGTTTGGCAAGGCCAAATCTATAATTCAGAGTCTAGCTGAAATCCCACATCCTATTCTCTACAAAATCATAAGGAGCATACATACTTCTGTACATCCCTATTAAAGTAAGATTCAGCCCACATTTGTATCAACTTAATACACTGTTTCAACTGTTTCATGTATAAATTACATCAAGGAGAGAAAAACATCCCATCTTCTCCTTTGTATCCACCCCCATGTAATACTGTGCTTTCATACAAAATGGGTGTTTTTAAGAACTCAAAGCACAATCACAATCATTGTAACATAAATTCTAGTTACAACTAATGATCACATTCAAGAAATTAATGGCAATGGGGGGAACATATGTAATACTTTCAACAATAAAGAATTATTTAACAGGAAATAAAGTAATGGGCACACGAAGGCTATTTTTCAAATCTCTATCAACACACAAGAAAAATCTAAAATGTATATGAAATTGATACTTACATTTTGGCCATAAACAGCCTCCTGGGGCTTTCCACTGGCATCTACTCCACCATGAACATAGGAAGAATTTCTGCCATAAAACCTGTAAAACCATTGATAATGATTAATATTCAATTGCCAAGAGAAGTCTAAGAGGCAACAGTTCTGGTATCAGAGAGACCTAATTTCCAGATCCAGCTCTCTCATTGATTAGTTGTTTACGTTTAAGTACATTTAGGGTTTTTAAGTTCACTTTCCTTGGTTATAAATCAGAACAGTGACTACTCCATAGGGTTTTTGTAAGGGTTAAATGAATAATGTCATAAAATTATTAGCGTGTCTAGCACACTGAATATACCATGCACCCAGATAATTAGTTATTCTCATCTAATTCCTGTTACATCTGTTTTTTGTTAAGTGGAAAAATGAAATATTCATAAAACATTCTACATACTGATGCTGCAGTAGTTGACCCATTTCTTTTCCTTTAGATTAAAAAACTCAGTTACTAGATTTGTTTGGGAATCAAATGCTGTTTAACATTCTACTTGGAGTTCCAAATGATTACTAACCCTTGAAAGGCTTAGATTAAATCAGTTTAGATTTAAAATAACAAATAATTCAGAGATTACATAAAAAAATCAACATTATTTCAACACCCAGTTTTTTATTAATATTTTTATATTGCTCTTAAGTACACGATGCTTCTCTTGCATTACCTAAAGCAATTAGAATTAATATCTTTCTAGATTAGGGTTATCAAACATGCAAGGTTGATCTTTTCATAAAGAGAATTCAAGTTCTATCATAATAAAACATGTTTAAGACTTCCTCTATGCCAAGTAATGTTCTCAATGCATTACATACACTGATTCATTTAGCCCTAACAACTTCATGAAATAAGTGCTATTATCTAAATGAGCAAACTGAGATTCAGAAGAAGTTAAATTAACTTACCTAAGATCACACACCTTTCAAGTGGGGCAGCTAAGACATAAACTCAGTCTGTCTCATTCCAGTGTCCATACTTTTAACTGCTACCCATATTTTAAAGTTTATACTATTTCCTCCCATGTAAAACTGGCAAGCACATCAATTGCTATTATTTCATTGGAGGACAATTTGGCTCTAAATGTGCATAAGAAAAACCTTTAACATTTTGACTTCTAGGAACTTATTCTAAAGGTGCACAAAATATATGTGTAAGGATATTCATTACAGTATGAACCAGTGCAAAATTATAAACTAAATTTTCATTACTAGGGAAACTGGTTATGTAAGTATAAAACAGAAGTTAGTGCTGTTATTTGAAATGATGGTGGAAAGTCTGTTTTACATTTTTTTTTGTTGTTGTTGTTTTACATTTTTTACATTTTACTTTTTGGTCACTATAAAAAAAAGTTCCTTGCTTAAAAAAAAAAAAAAGCTAAAAATGTTAATACCTACATTGTAAAAAGATTAAATTTCAAATCATGAATGGCCCTATTAATTCCATTCTCCTTCCATAAACATTGTCAACAAGAATGCCTTTATTTTTATAATTAGGAAAATGTGCAAGTATTCATTTTGGGTGTGGGGGGGTGTTGCTATACAAAAATGTCTCCTGTAACAACACAGAATAATACACCCATGTTTAACAATGCAGGGCATATTGCAAAATCTAACTTTAGAATAACCAGTATCCTTGTAAGAGAACCTATAAATAATATATTTATCCTTAGCTCACTTGGCTAGAGTATTCTACAACAAATACTTGCAAAGCCTAATACTTACAAAAGTCTCACTTATCTTCCACCTGCTAAAATATACCAGAAAGAACATAAATCAATTTCATTTCAATCTCTGGAAAAAATAAGCTTACAAATCCAACTCTTACCAAAATAGTAAACAAGGCTCCTGTTGCTGTTTTATCAAGAAATGCTATTTTGCAGATTGATCAAGAAATGTTCACAAGTATAATCACTTAATGGATTCATTTCCTAACGTTGCTATAGAGAACTTTAAGGAGATGACTTAAGCCCATGATTTCAAATTGCACACTGGAACTCATTAGTTGTCAAGCCAAAGGTGATTTTTTTTTTAATGAAACATAAAGTACCAGAGTATATAATTTTGTGCACATGCATAAGCGTGTGATGTGTTATGTTGTGTGAAGTGGTTTTCTTACTGTGGATTTCATTTAAAAAAAAAAAATGGTTTTAGCCACCAGATGGTTAAAATATTAGATACGGTTTACAAAAGATACTGTCAAGACAGGAGGTGACAGGAAGACAATATGGCAAGTCATACTCAAGAAAATAAAACTAAATAAAAAATACTAAAATATATCATTTAAAATTTACCTGTGTAAATATTCTGGAGCTTTATTCAGCAAAGTATAATACTGCCTCACAAACTCCCGCCCTACAAGCAGCGGACTGGGCTTCTCCATAACCATTTCTTTGCTGCACAATGTCAAAATCTAAAGGAGCAAACACAAGAATATTAAGTATTGGAAAGTCATCTTTGTAAACTTCCATGAAATAAATTTTCTGAGCCATCCAAGTGGTAATTAAGAAAATTAATACCACTTATTAAAAAGTAGTTTACAATGGCAAAGGAATTCCGAAAAACCACTGGTAACCTCCAACATCTGCCTCTCCTGCCTTATCCCTCAAAAGGGAGAAATAGTACCGTTATTTCCAAGACAGTCCAGTGCTGCCTCAGACTGAATTGTAAAATCAAGTAACCAAGAACAAGACAGTCCACTGCTGCCTCAGATTATAAGAAAAAGTAATAAGAACAAGTAACCAAGATTTTCCATTCATAGCACCATTTTTCCTTTGGGGACCATTATCTCCTTATGTTCATGAATTCATTTTTAAAAACTAGGTAGAGGAGACAGGACTGAGAGATTACACTTTTGGAAAAAGTACTAACTTGTTTCTTTTTCATACTTTCAAAATAATGATTACCACTAAAAATCAACAATAATCTTAGTACTCAAAAAAATTTGAGTCCTTCCAATCGTTCTTTCCATTGATTAAGCATCTAAGCCAGGTACTGTACTGTTTATGGTAAATTAAATACACTGGGGAATAAGATAAGACTCTAGCCCTCAAGGAGTTTATAGTCTGTCAAGGAATACAAAGAAGCAAAGAACAGAATGCGTTAGGTGCTATGCTAAAAATTACTTTTAAGCTGAAATCTCAAAGATAAGATAAAAAACACACAAATACAGCCCTAGCCAGTTTGGCTCAGTGGATAGAGCATCAAAGGCACATGCATAAGGCAACCAATCAATGTGCTTCTCTCTGTCTTTCCCTCTTTCTTCTACTCTCCCTAAAATAAAAAATCAATGGAAAAATATCCTCGGATGAAGATTAACTAACAAAACAAAAAAGAAATACAAAATAAAATTAGAACACAACCTTTCTTCATTTAAAGTAGATGATTTATATGTTTACAGCCCCAGAACAGTCAAAATTATAACAATCCAGGCCTTCATGGCTCAGCGGTTGAGTGTCTGGAGGTCACAGTTCAATTCCCAGTCAAGGCATATGCCTGGGTTGCAGGCTTGATCACCAGTGTGATTGGTGTGGGGCATGCAGGAGGCAGCCAATCAATGATATTCCTGTCTCACTGATGTTTCTCTCTCCCTCTCCCTTCCTCTCTTTCTAGAAATCAATAAAAAATATTTTTAAAAAGTAGTTTTGTTCAAATGGTTAAAGACAGAAATGATATTAAGAATTGTTTCTGGGTTGGGGAACTTCATAGTTCCATTTCTCCTCCGTATTTCCAGATTTTCTACAGTGACACTTCCTCATTTATCCCAAATATCCCATCACATTTATAAGATACATATTCACTTATCATTTTTCTCACATATATCCAAAGTAAAAAAAGGTACAGATCACACCCATCAATATCAAAGGAAGGATCAAAATACACTAAAAAGTTATTGTAACAGGTTCATTCAAGAGGGACTTCAAATTACCTACCACCTAGAAAGTCAATGAAATATCATGATCACGGTATCATCAATTTAGATCAGAGCCAGACAAAGGGAATAGGAAGTGGAGGTAACTTTTATTTGATTATTATTCAATAAACTAGAGGCCTGCCCTCTCGCAATCTGGCCTCTAGTTTATTGAATGCAGCAGTGACCATACTGACTGAGGGCAGTTCCTGTGTTGAGCATCTGCCCCCTTCATTAGTGTGTGTCATAGCGACTGGTCGTTCCGCCATCCGGTTGATTTGCATATTAGGGTTTTATTATATAGGATTATTTATTCAAAGGAGGTAATTTGAAATGGCAAATGAGAAAAGGCAATGTTCATCTGGTAAAAGCCTAACTAATGGCTATAAAATCTGAGGCTATGCAGAGCCTCTTTCTTAAGGCGCAGGAGGCTCCTCCATAGGGATGATAAAACGAAATAAAGATGTCACTCAGAGGATGGTTTTTAAGTTAATTATACTGACAAATATAACTTAAAGATCAGTTACTTCTTTACCATAAGTCTGATTTAAAGTGAATCAGAATTTAGAGGGCTAAAATATAACTGACTGATAGAAATCAAGCAGAAAGTAAAGGTATTGGGGATGGCACAACCTTACTGACTAATGTATTTTTTAATGACAAACTAATTTATGTGTTCTACACAAGCAACTGCCTTCTCTTCCATCTTCCTTCCCTTCCCCCGCAAAGTAGGAAAATTAACAGTTCAATAAATAAGGAATGCATCAAAGCAGCATTACGGATAAATTATAGATGAACCACCAAACAAGGTAGTTTGGGACATGGAAAAAGCTGACTAATACAGAATTTGTGTTTATTATTCATGCAAGGCAGTACATATAAGAAAGTCAAGAGAAGAAAAGCCAAATTACCCATTCAGAATAAAAAGTCATGTTCTTTTTTTTACCTCAATTTCCTAATTTACAAATTGAGACATGATCTCTGGTCAAGCCTATAAGACTATGCAGGTCAATAAAGATAACCAAGACAGTACAAAAAAAGATCTTCAGAAAGTTGTTAGCCTCTAGCACCTTATAAGACCAATTATCATCTAATATCATTTTAGAGAAAGTGAAATTCCATATATTAAACGCCAATTGACAGTGTGGAGATTGCTGTAAGACTGAGATGCACAACATAAAATTTATTCTCTCCTTGTCAAACAAAAGCTATCCATCCTATTTAATACCAACATTATATCCAGCTTCCCTCATTATCTATTGAGCCTTAGCTATGTCCAAGATCATGCTACTGACCAATTCTGTCCCGTCACACTTAAAATCCATGTGTATCTTCATTAATATCTTTTTATTCATTGCTATTTCTTAAAATGTCTCCTTCTCCATTTGCCTATACTAATTCCTAAAAAACATACCCAGGGAAAATGCTCTATATGTCAACTGTTACCATTTTTTTCTAAATCTCTAAATCTTCATAACCCATTGAGAAGAGAAAAGGGAAAAAGTAACACATACACACAAATAAGATAGAAAAGAAAGTCACATTGGACTTCCCGTCGGTATCTACAATATGCTCAGATTTCCTCAATTTCAAATAGAATACTTAAAAAACCTGTTATCAACCAAAGTTATTAGCCTCTATTCTTCCCATGACTAAAACTTCAGCTTTTATTTAAGCACTTAGGTTTTTGTTTACTTTTTTAAGTCAGTGAATTAGCAGCATATAATGGAACTGTCCCCAAAGCAAACAAGCTAAGGCTAGTATGAATATAAAGTCAAAAATGAGCTGACATTTCTGTTCTACTCTGTACAAGTTCAAACTGGTTGAACAGTAAATACAAATTACAGAAAGGTAGATATAGGTTCAGTCCTATCCTATATAAAAGCCCAGCGACCGAAGGGCAGAACAACCAGAAAGACTGGTCGACCAGCCGCTATGATGCGCACTGACCACCAGGGGGCAGACACTCAATGCAGGAGCTTCCCCCTGGTAGTCAGTGTGCTCCCACAGTGGGAGTGCCACTCAGAGGGCGGGTCCACAGCAGCTCGGCTGACCAGGATGAGCGGCGCTCCCACAGCAGGCTGATCCCCACAGGTCACAAATCCTGTGCACCAGGCCTCTGATCCTATATAATAAAAGCCTAATATACTAAGTGTCTAACGGTTGTCCAGGCACTATGACATGCACTGACCACCAGGGGGCAGATGCTCCAACTGGTAGGTTAGCTTGCTGCTGGGGTCCGGTGGATCTGGACTGGGAGAGACAGGCCAGACACGCCCTGTACCCTCCTGCAGTCCCTCCCCGGCCGGCCAGCCCTGATCAGCCCCAAATGGGACTGGGTGAGATGGGCTGGACATGCCCTGGACAAACCCGTGCACCGGGCTGGTTTCGGCCCAATCCCTGCAGGCCAGGCTGAGGGACCCCACTGGTGCATGCATCTGTGCACTGGGACTCTAATATAAGTATAATGAAAGAATAACCTGAAAGAGCTATTTCATGAATAGCCAGTCATTGCAGGAATTTATTGCAGAGACTAACTGAATAATTCAGCAGAAATATTGTCAAACTAGTCTAGTGTCTAACAAAGATTAGGTAACTCCAATGCCAGGATTCTAGAAGTCTATTAACAAGAATACCTTGACTCCTACTTCAATACTCATTCCATACCTTTCTATCTAATGACTGAAACCCTATGCATTCACATTTGGGTCCAGCTAAAATATTGTACCCTGAAAAGCTTATCTGTTTGCCCCAATAGGATATAATTATCTTCCCTCTGAATTCTCAACTTTGGGTCTTTATCATGAAACTTCATTAGTCAGATCCTGCCCTAAATTACTAAATGTGTATCTGTCTTAGTCGTCCTCTTCTCTACTCCCCTTTCATGTATTATATTCTGAGCTTTCCCTTGAATGTCATTCCCTCAAAAGTCACAATTCTACTAAAAATTCCAATAACCTCTCCTCACTCCTCTACCTGTCTGCATTATCACGGTTGATCACCTCCTTCTAATGCTTCTAGATTTCTACGATGAGGCCAATAACCTGCAACTCAACACCTATAATAATGACTAACTTAAAAATCTAAAAGTACTAACTGTTTACAAGATAGGGAGAGCTGGAAGGAATAAGAAAAATGTTAATCACTTCAGAAAACAGTAAGGCAGTTTCTTATAAAACTAAAAACATACACATATCCCATATTATTCAGCAATCCTACTCCTAGGTATTTATCCAAGAGAAATGAAGCATATGTCAAAAAACATGTATGGTGTTTATGACAGCTTTATTAATAAACATTAAAAAACTGGAAACAACAAAATGACCATTAGCCAGGAGAATAAATAAATTGTGGTGTAAGTCCATGCAATTGAATACTGCTCAGCAAAAAGAACTGACTTGTGCAACAACATGGATGAGTTTCAAAAACATTACTCCAAGCTAAAGAAGTTAATCCTATATAATTCTATTGATAGGACATTCTGTAAAATGTAAAAATTATAGGATTACATCAGTTCAGGGGCTGGAGGCAGAAGAGAAACAACTATAAAGGAACACGAGGGAACTTCAGGTGATGGAAATATCTGTACCTTGATTGAAGTGGTGGTCTCATGACTGTATGTCTGTCCAAAGTCATATAACTACACATGAAAAGAGTGGTTTTCACTCTTTGTAAATTATTCCTCAACTATTAACATTTAGCAATGCAATTATGCTTCATGATGTCAATCACTTCACAACCATTTATGGAGAATCTACCACAACCAAGCATTTATAAGAGAAACATGGTACCCTGAAATCAATACTATTCAACAGTTCAAAAAAGGCAATTTATTCAAAGTTGCCATCTTTCACCTACTAGGATTTTAACAAAAATTAATATCCAGTACTGTTAAGAATATGGGAAAAAGGCTCTTTCACAAACAGTATTGGTGGAATATAAACTGTTAAAATCTTTTGGAGATTTAATTTCACAGTTTTAATCAAAGTAATAAAAATGAACACATACACAGTAATCACACTTCAAGAAGTAAATGCACAAAGATGTATATTCAAGGTTTTTCATTGCCACAAAAGAAAAAAAATCAGTCTAAATGCCTATCAACAGGGAAATAATTTACTAAATTATGGCATAGCTATAAAATACAAATTATACACTCAATAAAAATAGGGAAAAACAGGAAAGTTATACTTACATCACACTGTCCGAGTATTTAAAAGAACATATATTGACTTTGTAGTTTAAAAAATAGTATTTGAAAAATTTTCATTTAGGTTTTGATAACCATCTAACAGATATGAGTTACTAGTTAGGAAACATGGCTCTGGAATAAAAGTTGAAAGTGTGAAAATTCATTTAGTACTATTAGTTAACCAAAAAAGTACCGATAGTATTCTTACATTAATGACCATTAATGGTTAAAGTCGGAGTGTGCTTAAGTATTACCAACTAACTGAAGGTAAAATTGAGAAGGCTGAAATGGGAGAAACAGACCATAAAGATACCATGCTAGAATTAAAAATGAGCAGCTACATAGAGAAAGAGTATAATGAAAAACCTACAGCCTACACTCTCCAACTTTAATGTTTCCAAGAGGTAATTTAAAAAATACTTGTGTTTACAGATACAGTACTATTTTTTTCAGATAACCTGATACCAATGGTCTTAGAAACAAAAATAAAATAAATCTAACCCCAACTGTGAAATATCAATTCATGTGCAGTTATTATGTCCACTTTCACCACTATTATTCAACATAGTACTGGAAGTCCTAAGCACAGAAATCAGATAAGAAAAAATAAAAGGCATCCAAATTGGGAAGGAGAAAGTAAAACTGTGATTATTCATAGATGACTTGATATTGTACACAGAAAACCCTAAAGACTCCAAAAAACTGCTAGATTTAATAAATGAATTCAGAAAAGTAACAGGATACAAAACTAACATCTGGAAATCAATGGCATATATAAACACCAATAATGAACTCTCAGAAAAAGAAACCAAAGGAAAAAAAAAAGCCCATTTATCACTGCAATAACAAAAAAAAAGATACCTAGGAATAAACCAACAAAGTAAAAGACTTGTACTCAGAAAACTATAGGACATCGAAAAAAGAAATAGAGGAAGATACAAACAAGTAGAAGCATATACCAAGTTCATCGCATAATTAAAATGTCCATACTACTCAAAGCAATCTACAGATTCAGTGCAATCCCAATTAAAATACCAACATATTTCAGAGATCTAGAATAAATATTCTAAAAATTTATATGGAACCAAAAAAGACCCCGAATAGCTGCAGCAATCTTGGGCAAGAACAAATTTGGAGGAGCTCACAATACTGGATATCAAACTATACTGCTATGCCATTGTAATTAGAACAGCCTAGTACTGGCCCAAGAACAGGCATACAGACAAATGGAACAGGACAGAAACCCCCAAATCCACCCACACCATTATGACCAATTAATATTTGACAAAGGAGGCAAGAGCAAACAATGGAGTAAAAATAGTCTCTTCAATAAATGGGAGAATTGGACAGGTCTAGGCAAAAAACAACAACAACAACAACAAAAAAATCCTATCAACTTATACCACACACAAGAATAAACTCAAAATAGATAAAAGATTTAGGTGTAATTCAAAAAACCATAAATATCCTAGAATAAAACATAGGCAGTACAATTTCAGACATCTAATGTAGCAGCATTTTAACCAATACATCTCCTAGAGGGCAGTGGTCAGCAAACTCATTAGTCAACAGAGCGGCAAACTGCAGCTCGCGAGCCTCATGTGGCTCGCGCAGTTTGCCGACCACTGTCCTAGGGCAAGAGAAACAAAGGAAGAAATACACATATGGGACTATATCAAATTAAAAAGCTTCTGCACAGCAAAAGAAACCATCACCAAAATGAAAAGGGAACCTACCATATGGGAGAATATATTTGCCAATGATACATCTGGATAAGGGATTAATTTCCAAAATATATAAAGAACTCATACAACTCAACACCAGGAAGACAATCCAATTAAAAAAATTGGCAAGAGACCTAAATAGACACTTCCCCAGAGGACATACAAATGGCCAATAGACATACGAAAAAAATGCTCCAAGTCACTAATCACCAGAGAGATGCAAATTAAAACTACAATCAGTTATCACTGCCAGAATGTCTACCATCAATCCTATATAATAAAGAGGTAATATGCAAATTGACCCTCACACCCTCTCACAATATGGCCGCCCCAATGTGGTCAAAAATGGCCGCCACAAGATGGCCAGCAGGGAAGGGTAGTTGTGGGCAATCAGGCCAGCAGGGGAGTGCAGTTAGGGGTGACCAGGCCAGCAGGGGAAGGCAGTTGGGGGGGGACCAGGTCTGCAGGGGAGGGCAGTTAGTGGCGATCAATCATGTAGGGGAGAGCAGTTGGGGGGACCAGGCCTACAGGGGAGGGCAGTTAGGGGCGATCAGTCCTGCAGGGGAGGGCATTTAGGGGTGACCCGGCCTGCAGGGGAGGGCAGTTAGGGGCAACCAGGCCAGCAGGGGAGGACAGTTGGAGGTGACCAGACTGGCAGGGGAGGACAGTTAGGGGCAACCGGGCCAGCAGGGGAGGGCAGTGAGGAGCGACCAGGCTGGCAGGGGAGGGCAGTTGGGGGTTACGGGTCAGCAGGGGAGGGCAGTTGGGGGCGACCAGGGCAGCAGGGGAGGGCAGCAGGAGAGCAATTAGGCGTCAATCAGGCTGGCAGGGGAGTGGTTGGGGGGTGATCAGGCTGGCAGGCAGGCGAGTGGTTGGGAGCCAGCAGTCCCAGACTGTGAGAGGGACATCCCCCAAGGGATCCCAGATTGGAGAGGGTGCAGGCTGGGCTGAGGGACAACCCCCCCAGTGCACGAATTTCATGCACCGGACCTCTAGTACATCAATAAAGAACAAGCATTAGTGAGAATGCAGAAAAAAGAGAACCCTAGTACACTGTTGGTGGGAATGCAGCCACTGTATAAAAACAGTATGGAGTTTCCTCAAAAAATTAAAATGGACCTGCCTTCTGACCTAGCAATCCCACTTCTGGGAATATACCCTAAGATTCCCGACCCACCAATGAGAAAGGATGTATACATCCCTATGTTTATAGCAGTGTTATGTACAATAGCTAAGATCTGGAAACAGCCTAAGTGCCCATCAGTAGATGGGTGCATAAAAAAGCTGTGATACATTTATACAATAGAATACTACACAGCTGTAAAAAAGGATTTCTTATCCTTTGTGACAGCATGAATGTACCTATAGATTAGGGAAATAAGACTGTCAGAGAAAGACAAATACTGTATGACCTCACTTATTTATGGAATCTAATGAACAAAACAGGTCCAGAAGTATGGATGCAGGGAACAGACTGACAGACCTCAGAGGGGAGAGGGTGGGAAGGAAGGGAGAAGATTAACCAAAGAACATATATGCAAATATGCATAGCCCATGGGCAAAGACAATAGTGTGCTAAAGGCCTGAGGAGGGGCAGGGCTGGGTGGAGAAGGGCCAAGTGTGTGTGTGTGTTGGGGGGGGGGGGGAGAATGGGAGACATCTATAATACTGTCAACAATTTCAAAAAAATCAACTTTAAACTAAAAAATAATATTGTCAGACTACAAAACCATAGGGGGAAAAACAACAACAGAGGGCAAAATTTTAAATGACGGTCTGATTTCAATAATGTTACGGCAAGGTATTCACTTCGGCAAGACAGTGAAGTCAATTTTTCAATCTACTATAGCAAAATAATTATCAGAGCAGATTTCAATAAAAAATACAAAGTAACTTTGTATCTCATCAATTATCTTTAATCTCAGGGATCTCAAATGACATCTCCATTTTTATTAAAGAAACTATTATCCATAAAATAGCTAGATCTACATATAATCATAAAACCTAATTATAATTTAACTTCAAACACCTGGCTGCAACCACCACCACTATATATAAGCATCAAAATGCACAATCAAAAATTCACTCTCCGAGAAGCCTGGAGTGTCCTGACCATCTATTAAGAATAAGAAATGGCCGAAACCGGTTTGGCTCAGTGGATAGAGCGTCAGCCTGCGGACTGAAGGGTCCCAGGTTCGATTCCGGTCAAGGGCACGTACCTTGGTTGCGGGCACATCCCCAGTAGGGGGTGTGCAGGAGGCAGCTGATCGATGTTTCTCTCTCATCGATGTTTCTATCTCTCTATCCCTCTTCCTTCCTCTCTGTAAAAATATCAATAAAATATATTTAAAAAAAAAAAAAGAATAAGAAATGCAGCATCTTTGCTCAAGTAGTTCTAAGAGGGGGAAATAAATTCACTCATTACAAATTACTGACATAAAAACTCATATCACACTTTGGTGGCTATTTCAATGCTTGGAGAAAATGGCCAAAATGAAACTGCTAAGAAGTTGAAACACATGTTTTATTTTAAAAATGAAACAAAATAAAAAAGACCCCCAAGAAGCCAAAAGAAAATGACATATAGGAAAATAATCTACAAAAAATTTTTTCAGCACTGTAAAGTTAAATGTACTACATCCTGCTTCTTATAAAAAGACTAAGATTTCTACAAATAAGATGCAGTTCTTTTTACCAGAAAAAAACTATATTACCAAAGGCTACGTCTATGCTAGGACACAGCTTTATCTCTACTATTGAATACTTACTCCCTTACCCCTCTAGAACCCCTCACTCTGGGCTCATACAATTCAGCCCCAGGCCCTTTCTCACTGAACCATTCTCAATAGCTAACCCATTTTCTTTTTTTTTCTTTTTTTTAATATATTTTATTGATTTTTTACAGAGAGGAAGGAAGAGTGATAGATAGTCAGAAACATCGATGAGAGAGAAACATCGATCAGTTGCCTCTTGCACATCTCCTACTGGGGATGTGCCCGCAACCAAGTTACATGCCCTTGACCGGAATCGAACCTGGGACCTTTCAGTCCGCAGGCTGACGCTCTATCCACTGAGCCAAACCGGTTTTGGCAATAGCTAACCCATTTTCAATAACTAATCCCAAATTAAAATTAGAATCTTCTAAAATTCCAGGTGGGTCTGTTTAAAATGACTTTACCAATCATACAGCAATGTATCTAAAGCTAATTTGTTGTGGCGGACCATTGAATGAAAGCATCACAATCAAGATCCATGCAGCAGTAGTAGAAATAAACAATAAAAGGTAGTTGTGAATTAAGCCTTTTCTTTTTTTAGGCCCCAAAGATAAGGAGGCAAGTTTTGAAGCTCAGAAACTATTAAAAGTGATCAAGTATTAAGAGAGGAAATGCTGACCAACAATAATAAAAACATGTATTTATATTATGCTTTCAAGTTTAACAAGTAACCTACATATTCCTTTATTTCCTTGAAATAGATAGGATATTAGTTTCATTTACAGAAAAGGAAACTGATGTTTAGAGAGCCTAAGAAAAGGAAGGAGCTCAAAGTCCCTCCTTATAGTTATGAAAGAGACAATCTGAAATCAGGTCTCATGCTTCTGGTGTTTTCATTACACCTGTTAAAAACAACTGCTTTAGAAGAACAGCCAAAGACACAACTGTTCACGTATTTGATATTGTTGGTAGAAGCAAAAAAGCAGGGGACAGTAACATAATAGGAAATCTGAAAAGTATCAACCCAACATACTAAAAACATTTTATCAAAATAGGGTAAAACATATAGAAATTAAACAATAAGCTGAGACACAGCAGTTAAGAAACTTATACTACTGCTTCTGAGCCAGTCCAGAGTTCTAGGAGGAGAAACAATTTGCCTTCTCAGTTCTGAAACAAGTGTCCACCAGTGGTAACAAAGTCATGTTTGTCAATTAAGTTCTACTGAATTCAAAAGTTCAGAAACAACCCTTAAATTCGTACCTATCAAAACCAGATTTGAAAAGTAGTCATTCTCCACCTCCATACCCCCTCAGTATAAATTATGTGGGAAAGTCTTATTTAAAGCAATTTAGGAAAGAATTTTCAATCCTGATAGTGGGTAATCAACAGCAATAATTCTGCAGGATAAGGAAACTGTTAAAAATCTAAAGACACTGTAAGTAGTATTTATAGATTTTCAGTAACTGCTATAGAAATTTTCTTTTTTGATCTCTCATAAGTGAAATATAGATTATGAGTATTTCCTGCTACCAACAGTGCCAATATTATTCAACTCAAGAGTTGTCTGCTGGCAATTCAAACTGCAAAATGAACACTCAATTAGACTAATCAAATGATTAAATACTTATTTTCTCCGTGGTTCTACTTCTGATCCCCATTTACCCCACAAGCATTCTGGTTCTCTCCACTCTTAATACTTGTTCACACTTGACTAACATTTCAACCTCGAATATTCGCAATCCGAACAGCTCTTAGTAATAAGCAAGCCACTGCAGGTCCTTATCCTACCTACAATTCCTGATAACTTTTCAGAATTAAACAGCATTTAGAGATTAAATCATATGACTGAGTTCTAAAAATTTAAGAAAACAGAAAGGTAATAAATATCACCAAAGAAACACATAATTCAGTTCTAAGTTCAAACTAATCATACCGTCTATTTCTTAAGACCAGGAATTTTGGACATCGAAAGGACCACTGGATATTATAATGTTTACTTAGAAACCTTGCTCACATGCCTAAGGCTATATTAACTGCCAAATATGGTGCTGGACAAGGAATTCCCATCTTCTTAGCCTCTAGTATACAGGGCTCCCTAATGGCAGTTAATGGTTCACGGAACCAGGTACATGCATTGCTAACATTTGGAAGACTAAAACGAGGTCTGGAGTCTTGAACCCCAAACCAGGATTTTAACCCAAGTTAATATCACGACAATCATATGCGGGGGGCATTCGAGAGGATAACCTTGCTGTTTTTGCACCTTTGGTGCACGTGTGTTTTTGTTTGTCTGTTTAAGAGAGCAAAGACACCGTCCCTCCAAAAAAAATTTGGCTAAAACATTAGGTAGACCTTGAAAGGGGAAAAAATACTGATCTATGCTGAAAATGATAGATGCAAATCTATATTCGCTCCAAAGCGAGCGGCACAGGGCCATGTTAAGAAATCTGCTTTTAGAGACGCAGGTAAAATTCGACCAGATTCGACTAACAAAATGAACACTAGGGAAGCTTAGGTTCCTCCCTTTGACTATCCTTCCCGCACCCCTCCCCCCAAAAAAAAGTGGGGTAAGAGGAAGAAATCCATTCTTCAAAGTACTCCAACATCTTTTTGGTTCCTGGGTCAATAAAGGATCGTTTACCAAAAAAGGGGGGCACGAAGAAGCGTACGTCATAGATAGCTCCAGTTTCTGAACAGGCTGGGGATAAACCCGAGAGGGGCTCAAGGACCGCGGAACACCAGGTACTGGGTGAGCCAAGCGGCGGGCGCCTTCAAACCCGGATTCTGTTTCGCTGCACAGAAATGGTGCCCAGAGGCCTCTACTTTCGCATCTGCGTCGCTTCTGCCTCCGACACAGGCGCTTTCCCCTCCCCCACGGGCGGGGCGACTGCCTCCCCGCTCCCCGGGAACCTGGAATAGGAGCCGCGAATGAGTCGGAGATGAGGCAGCTGGTCTCCCCACCTGAAACGTCCTCTCCGGAAAGCCCACTCCCTCGCCGGCCGTATTACGCCTCCATCAGCGCGCTTTTGGGAACGACTGCGTCCCCTTCCCATCTCACCACCGCATCCCTTACAAACCCCCGCTCCACCTGTGCCCTCGGAGCCCTCCGCCGCACGGCGCCGGCCAGTCAGCTCCCTCCCCACGCGGCCTCCCATCCTTCACCTGGGAGAAAACGCTCGGCTTCTCTCACGCGTACAGCACAGCGTCGGCAGCCAGCAGGAGCAATCAATGTCCCTGCCGCTAAACCTGTGACACTCGGGCTCCCGCTCTGGACGGTTGCCTCGAGCCGCCGCGCGCGAAGGGACAGTCCCTTCCGACCACCACACCGACCTCCCTTTCAGGCCCCCTTACACACCTCCAACCAACAGCGGCGGCGGGTACGTCGCGCGGAGGTCAGCAGGAGAGGCGCAGAGAACCAGCTGCAGCGGATTCTTCTCGCTCGCCGTCCCCGCCCTCCAACAAACGTCAAACCTCGGAAGCCAGAGAGCCGCGAGCTCGTCCCCTCACTACCAGCCCTTCCCCGGCGCCAGGCGCTGCGGCTAGCGACCAGGAACACGGACGTCCCGCCCCCTTTGCCACCGCCCCCTCTTATTGTTTTACCCCTGCCGACAGGGCTGGGGAACCCCCCAGCACGGCCTCAGCCAATCACGCATCTCCTTCGCGAGCTGGACCCAACCTTCTCTCGTCCCTCTGCGGAGCACGCGCAGACCATCGCCGCGCTCACGTACTCGCGCGCCCGGAAAGCCGGGGAACCGGAACCGGCCTGAAGCCGGTACGAGTCCGCTGATTTGACGTCACAAGGAGGCTGCCTTTCTCCTGGCTGAAGGCTCTGGTCTCGCCGCCCTTCGAGATCGCGCCAGAACAGGAGCCAGTTCGCCTGCAGAGCTGCATCTTTTGCTCTGTCTTTGGAGACATATATTTCTGGTCCCCTTTGATTACTAATGTTAAGAGGGAAGGAATTTAGTAATTTTCTTCTTGAACTAAGTGTCTGCAGGTTGTTTGCTGCTCTAGATGAGCATAAAATACAGCCAGTGGTTTCAGGTGCTTGCACCCTAAACTCACCTATATTGTTTATTAACCCATCCTAGGAAGTGGAGGTTTTAAGCTCCACCGAGATCAAATTCACCCTAACAACTCAAAGCAATATATAAATATATCTATGGGGTCTCCTAGGTGCTGGGCCCTAGGATGTAGGGGGAGGAGGACACAGAAGGGAAGAGAATCTATTTCTTTGTGTACCCGTTTTGTATTTAGGTGTTGCTAATACATACTAAGAATTTTACATACTAAGGAAGCTAAAAGACTAAAATCCTAGGCGATATCAGGATTACAGTCCTGTCCTAGATCTAGACACAGACTTGGTCCCTGGGCATAGCTGGGAAAACACTAGATACTGACTCTCCTGACCTTGACTCATGGAAAAAGCCAAACCTCCTTACAGTCAAGGAAGCCACTTTGCACCTTAGTTCTGGCAATGTTTCTCAAAGAATGTCAAGACAGCAGAGGCATTTTGGAAGGAAGGGCTGAAATGCAAGGGCAATTAGGAAAGGAACAAGAACACATTTATTAAATGCCCATGTATGAAACACAATGTGGGCATATACATTGCATCAGTTTTCTTCACAATCCTATAAGAACAAGTTTGCTATTCTCACATGTGAAAATTGAGGTTTGCAGAGGCAATGCCAACATTTGAATCTCCAAAATCGACATAGTTTTATCTATAGTAGGCTGCTTAGTCATTTTGTTATATGCAAAATATATAGGCAGACCATCACTTCTATGAAATGAACTTGGACATATTTTTCCTTAAAGCATTATAATATGCAGGTTGCTCTTAAGTCTAATACTTCTGTACCAGGCATTCTTCCAATTACATAATTGGTTAAGCCTCACAGTAAGCCCACACAGTAGTTAACTATTTTATACCTATTTTACAATTGAGGAAACTGAGGCTTAAAGCGGTCAAGCCACACAGCAACTATTTGGTGGAGCTGGGATTCAAACACAAGCAGTCTGCTTTCACATTCCATGCCCTTAACCACAAGCCATGGAATACTTTCATTGTATTTTCTGCCATGACTTATCTCCTCTACTGCTGATTGACCTCCAGTAGTTTCCAGTTTGGGGCTTTTATGCGCCATGCTGTTAATCTTCACCATGTATCCTGGCACACAGGTAAAAAGTTCCTCTATAGCAGCAGTTCTCAGAATTACCGTGCATCAGAGTCACCTAGAGAACTTGTTAAAATACACACTGCTGGGCCCCACTCTTAGGGTTTCTAATTCAGCAAATCTGTGTTAAGGCCTGAGGACCTGCATTTCTAACAAGTTCCCAGGTGCTGTTGCTGCTCTGTTCTAACAACAGTTAAACCACACTTTAAAATATATATATATATGTATATGTGTATATATATATATATATATATATATGTGTGTGTGTGTGTGTGTGTGTGTGTGTGTGTGTGTATATATATATATATATATATATATATATATATATATATATATATATAATTGATTTCAGAGCAGAAGGGAGCGAGAGACAGAAACATCAATGATGAGAGAGTCATTGATCCGCTGCCTCATGCACGCCCCACTCTGGAGATCGAACCTGCAACCCAGGCATATATCCTGACCTGGAATTGAACCATGACCACCTGATTCCTAGGTCATCGCTCAACCATTAAGCCACGCCAGCCGGACTAAACCAAACCACACTTTAAAAAACCACTAATCTACAGCATAGGTTGGCAAACTTATACTGTAAAGGACCAGACAGTTACTATTTTATGTGTTGAGGGCCACAAATGGTCTGTCACACATCTACTCCCCCCCCCCTTTTTTTAAATTACTTTAAAAATGTAAGAAATATTCTTAACTTAGCTCTAGGACTATAAAAAAAAAAGACCCCAAGCAACCCTTACTCTAGACTTTCGATTCCAATAATTACAGGCTGTTGTTGTTCCTTGTGATTAAACCCCTATCCCAGTGGTCGGCAAACTCATTAGTCAACAGAGCGGCAAACAGCGGCTCACGAGCCGCAGTTTGCCGACCACTGCTCTAGAGTATAAGAAGACTTACTGAGGGAAAAAGACTTAGCTATCTTCAGTTTTAGTAAAAACAAAGAACAGAAAAAAAAAAGAAACACCCAAAACCCTAAACTGTTTTTCCTAAGTGATGTTTTACTTCCTAAATGTCTCTCAAGTCTTTGCCCTCTGAATGCCTCTCCACACCTATAGCAGCTGCGCAGATTCAGGCCTTTTTATTTTCTTTCCAGAATGATTGCAGTGGCCTCCTCACTAATCTCCCTGCCCTTCAAATATAACCTCCATGAAACAGACCCTCCCATGATAATATGGCAGGAAGACCAGTGTGAATTGTATTCATTCAGTGGCTCAAGCCAAAAACCTTTAAGTCATCCTTGACTGTTTTTCTCACACCACACACATAGCCAATCATCAGTAAATTTCTGTTCCCTCTCCCAGCATTTATTCTGGATTAAACATTTCTCATACTGTTCCTGCTATTATTGAGTCCAGGTCACCATCACTTACTGCAACAGCCTAGAAGAAGGTCATGATACTTCAACTGTCATTCTACTATAATCTGTTCTCACAGCAACAGATCCTTTACAATTATAAATCAGGCGACATTCTCAAAACCTTCCAAAGACAACACAATAAAAAAATCCCAAGTCCTTACCATGGCCTAACAAGGTCTACCTGATCTACCCTACCTATTACTTCTACCTGTTTTCTTACCACTTTTTTTTTTTATTATATACCCCAGCTCTTCTTTTGACAATCCAATCACATTCCCAACCCCGAAGTGGGCCTTGAATGTGAACCTTTATCAAAAGTCTGTGAAAAGTCAATGTAAATTGTATCTACTGATTTTCCCAAGTACTTATACTGAAACATCTCAATCATTCTAAAGGTGAGTTATATATGATTTTCCCTTGCCCAAACCACACTTCTTAGAATTTCAATTAACCTAATACTGCTTAAATAGTCTAGTAGATTGTATGAACTGTATTTTGTATTCTCTATATATTATACAATTCTTTCTAGAGTGTCTTTTATAAATAGAAGTAAAATGGTAATCTACGCGTTGTCTGGCAAAATGTCCACTTAATAATAGCATATAGAATACTTTAAAACTGCTGGATTCATTCATTCAGTAGCCACCACTGAGTGTCAATATATCAAGCAGGCTCAGGATGAGTGGCAAAAAACTGTTCTTACTGTTCACTGCTTTGCTCTGAAGTAACAACTTACATTTACATAGCCTTTTATAGTTTCAAAACACTTGATACATATTATCTCACTTCATTTTCACAAGCAATTCAAAAGCAAGCAAGTTACACTTGGCTAAAAGAGGCCAATTTAGAAAGAAACCTCAGAGTGCCCACTGATTCGTGCCATTATACCATATACCACTACTAAATGATGAATCTCCTTAGCCTTGAAGCAAGTCTTTCTGATAGAAAAAAAACTCAGGGGTCTCTTGTAGCAGGCTCTTTTACAAAGCTTTTTGATGCAATGAGAAACCTGCACCTATGAGTAGGATGAATCCATTCCTTTTAGAGCAGGAGAGTAGAAAGGCTATTATAGCCTGAAGAAAGAATCAAATGTTAATTTCTCCTGAAATCTTTCAATGCATTACCTTTGTGCTACTGGGGAAAGTTAGGGTCTAAGGAGAGGTTCCTCCTCTCAATTTGATGGTTGTGTGTGAAATATGTCACATTCAAAAAGATGCATAAAACTCTTGCATAGCCTGCACATTTGTTGTCCAGTATAAAATGTAACAATATGCACAGGGATGAAAAGCACAGCATAGGGAATACAGTCAATAATCTTATATAATAAAAGGCTAATATGCTGTGTTCAGCCGTCTGGTCGGCCGTTCAACCAATCAAAGTGTAATATGCTAATGATATGCTAAGGCCGCTCAACCACTCACTATGACATGCACTGACCACCAGAAGGCAGACAGTCGACTGGTCAACCAGTTGCTCTGATGTGCACTGACCACCAGGGGGCAGACGCTCTGACCAGTAGGTTAGTTTGCTGCTGGGGTCCAGCTATGCCCTGGAGCCCTCCCGCTGTCCCTTCCTGGCTGGCCAACCTCCTGCGTCCCTCCAGGGCCCCGATTGTGCACCGGTAGGGTCCCTCGGCCTGGCCTGCACCCTCTTGCAATCCGGGACCCTGGGGATGTCAGAGAGCTTGTTTCAGCCCGATCCCACAGGCCAGGCCAAGGGACCCCACTGGTGCATGAATTTGTGCTCTGGGCCTCTAGTATTTGAATAACTGTGTATGATGTCAGGTGGGTACTAGGCTTAGCAGGGGAATCACTTTGTAAGTTATATAAATTTCTAACCACTATTCTGTATACCTGAAACTAAAATAATATTGAATGTCAACAGTAATTGAGAAAATTTTAAAAATGTTTAATGTAACAATATGAATGACTATAGATGTCGGATTTTAGCTCTGTAACTTGTTTTGATCTTATCTATTAAAGTCTTCAAGTAGAGGAGATTCTAAATGCTACCAGACAGAGCTTGAGAAAATACAGGTTGCAGACACTAAAGAGGTCACTTCTTCAGAATTTAGAGACAAAAACCTCATAAAATATCAACACCCAAAGAATTAGGTTATGGGATTACAAAAGTAACCCACCTTGAATGATTGCTTGTAAATTCTAATAGATTCTATCCAATGCTCACAAAGCTATGATGAGGGCTAAAATCCCCTCAGGCCAAGTGATTTAAGACATACAGTACTCCTGGAAAGTGTAAGAACTAAAGGTAATGTAAATAAAAGAGGGTTCATCTGCCCTGACTTGTTAGGAGTCCAAAAAATGATGACTTTGGAAAGAGGCAAAACTTTACCATGTTTATCTGGCACTGTCCAGGGTACACTAAATTTGGCAGACACCAATATTCTAGCCATTACTGGACTACCGAGTGTGTTGAATTCTTCAAGCCTTACAGTCTGGATATGAGATGCCGCAAGGTTACCCAATTGGCTCCTCTTTGATTTAATGCTCACCAAGCCCTCTGACCCAGAGGAGGGGGCCCTGGTCAGCAGATACTCTGTATATTGGAAAGGCATATCTCCCTCTGTGAAATAGCACCTGGTGGGTCGCTAATCAGCCTCAGAGGAATTAAGTTAGTATCAACCAGTGTCCATGAGCCACATTTCCTCATTTGCGGGGGGAGGGGAGAGGTTATACTGCAAGAAGCCAGAGCTGAGGAGCAAATTTGCCACTAAATATAAGAGTACAAAACGTAAGAGTACAAAACATGTGGGATCAAGTCCCATTTTCTTCTCTAACTAATTTTGTGACACTGGTTGTTAGGTTAGTTCGCTTCTTTGACCTTTAGTTTCCTCATGGATAAACAGCCAACTTTATGGGTATTGGGAGGATTACTTATCGTGTTTAGAACAGTTTCTGGCATAGCAGATATAGAACTGATTGCTATTACAGAACTGAGGCAGACTCTCAACATCAGGAGCCCCCAACACGGTGCTACAGATAATCATGAACAGACGCTGGACCAAATCTGCCCTCCATCCTTCCACTTTCCATTCTCGTGGGTCAAATACTTGGTTTGATAGTGCAGAGAAACACTGGCATAAGTCTTTGTCTTAGACAGTCAAGTTCAGAAGGAAGAGGGAAGGGATATAGTACCTTTGAAAACAAATTTGTTTTCCTAGTCTCTTGTACCAACCAGACCAAAAACAAGCAAACAAATAAAAAAATAAAAAAAACCTATTCAGGGTAGTAAAAGACAAAGCTAATGCAAAATATAAGGCATTCGTCAGCAGACAGAAAACTAGAAGATGGTAGAACAGTTGTGAACCTTCTTCTGATTGGAAAAAGATCATAAAAAATTACAGTTGATACAGTGAAAGCATTTGGCTTTCTTCTACCTTGACCAATGTGAGAGCAGAACACAGCCAATCCCTCACGCAAAGTATCAGCATCTGCGTTTCCAGGTGTAACCACTTCCTTGTAGGTTCTTCTGGGCTAGCTAATTCTAGATTCCAGCTCCACAGCAGCAGAATATTTCACTGAGCTTTACCTCGGCAGGAAGCATATAAGAGGTTTATGACCAAGGCAAGAATCTTCCTCAGAATCAAGATTCATCCTACCCTTCTGATTAACACAAAAGCTTTTGGTTTTTGTTTTATTTTTTTTTTTCAGAGAAGGGTTTATTTATTATTGATTTCTAGAGAGAGAGAGAAAAAAAAAACCACATCAATTTATTGTTCCACTTATTTATGCATTTACTGGTTGATTCTTGTATGTGACCTGACTGGGGATTGAACCCAAAACCTTGGCGTATTGGGTCAATGCTCTAACCAAGTGAGCTACCCAGTCAGGTCCCACGTTTTGTTTTGTTTTCTAATATCTTTACCCTTCTCCTTCCAGATTGCTGCTCTAACCCAGTGGACAGCAAAATGCGGCTCGCGAGCCACATGCGGCTCTTTGGCCCCTTGAGTGTGGCTCTTCCACAAAATACCATGGCCTGGGCAAGTCTATTTTGAAGTGGCATTAGAAGAAGTTTAAAAAATTTGGCTCTCAAAAGAAATTTCAATCGTTGTACTGTTGATATTTGGCTCTGTTGACTAATGAGTTTGCCGACCACTGCTCTAAACTATTCCTTGTTGAATCACACTCTCAGAGTGAGCCCTAGCTGTGGAAATATACTTCCTAGCAGATGGCTCAAAACTGACAGGAGCTCCCAGCTACATTCTCATACTAGATGGACTTCCAAGATCCCAGAGCCATGACCCCAAATTACCCAAGTTGTTGTTGGTGACCTGGAAAAGGAAAGACATCTGCAAGTTACTGACCAAAGGTCTTTTGTGCACAAGAAAGCAGTTCCAGATCAAATGTGAACAGGGGCAATACGTTGAAGCAAGGGTAAAATATATATATATATATATTTAAAAAAAAACAAATAAGAATTATTAAAGAACTAGAGGTCTGGTGCATGAAATTCGTGCACGGGGTGGGGGGGAGGGCGGGGAGGGAATTCCCTCAGCCCGGCCTGTGCTCTCTCACAGTCCAGGACCCTTCGCTCCTTACCACCTGTCTGCTCATTGCTCCTTAGTACTGCTGTGGAGGCAGGAGAGGCTCTCCCACTGCTGCTGCACTCGCCAGCCGTGAGCCCAGCTTCTGGCTGAGCAGCGCTCCCCCTGTGGGAGTGCACTGACCACCAGGGGGCAGCTCCTGCATTGAGCATCTGACCCCCTGGTGGTCAGTGCACATCATAGCAACCAGTCATTCTGGTCGTTCCACCGTAACAGTTGCTTAGGCTTTTATTATATAGATTTCCAGATTTAAGTAAATGTATTTGGTTTAAACCAGAAGTTTTTAACCTGTGGTCTATGTACATTTTGAGGTGTAGAGATAGAGAATGTTTGTGAAACCATGAATGTGTGTGTATATGTCTTTTTTGCTGAAAGGTCCATATTTCGTTGCCTCCTAAAATGCATTTATGACCTAAAAGATTAAGAACCAATGACCTAAACCACATTCTTCCTCAATGTATATCATGGCAGTAATGAGTTGCGTACTATAATAAAGGCTTTATGGTATAAAGAATGCTATTTTCATTCAAAATGCATATTTAACTAAAATTCTATGCTAATCAATAACCTCAGTTTATATACTATGGATATAAAATATTTCCTGGTTTTGATATTGTACTATCTATACTAATAAAAGGGTAATATGCTAATTAAACCAGATAGACCAGACGTCCTTCCAGACAAAGCCATGATGGCAGGGACCGAGGCAGAGGTGGTTAGGGGCGATCAGGCCAGCAGTGGAGAGTAGTTAGGGGCGATCAGGTCGGCAGGGGAGAGCAGTTAGGGGCAATCAGGCAGGTGAGCAGTTAGGAGCCAGTGGCCCCAGATTGCAAGAGGGATGTCCAACTGCCAGTTTAGGACATCCCCCAAGGGGTCCCAGATTGGAGAGGGTGCAGGGGGGGCTGAGGAACCCCCCAACCTCCACCACCACCATGCACAAGTTTCGTGCACTGGGCCTCTAGTAGTTACATAAGATGTCAAATTGGGAAAGAGTGATAAAGTTTGCACAGGACCTCCCCATCTATGTCTTTGTAACTTCCTGTTAATCTGTACTCATTTTATTTAAAAATAAACAATTAAGAATGTTTTAAATCATAAGTTCTGGAATGTGTAGCATTTGGTTCTTAATCCAGCTATTCATTTAAAAGTTATAAGATGCTAAGTTATCTGAGATTATTTCCCCATTTGTAAAAAGGCACAATGCACTTACTACTTCATAGAACTGTCGCATACACAGTTCTTAACACCGGGCATGTACCACAAAGCATCATATAAGTATAAACTCTGGTGATTACTATTATTAGGCTGTATGGCCACAGCCTAGACATCATCTTTCACTGGGTGACAGATACATGGCTTTCAGACATTGTTCTGAAAGGGGAAATAAATGGCCTTCTTCAAGATAGTCTTGGAAACCCAAATCTATAAAGTAACAGTGAACATTATAAACTAGAACATGCCCTTTGGAAATATGAAGAAAATCTAGCCCAGCCGGTGTAGCTCAGTAGTTGAGTGTCGACCTATGAAACAGGAGGTCACTGTTTGAGTCCCGGTCAGGGAACATGCCCGGGTTGTGGGCTCAGTCCTCAGTAGGGCCATGCAGGAGGCAGCTGATCAACGATTCTCTCTCATCATTTCTATCTCTCTCTCCCTCTCCCTCTCTGAAATCAATTTTTTTTTTTTTAAAGAAAAGCTAGTGTAACAGAGAATAATAAGGGGTTAATAAAGGAAGAAAGGGAAGTACACACACATGCACACACAGCAAAAACAGAGAATGACACCATTTTTTCAAGTGGGTATTCCAGTCCATATTTGCTCAGTAGCAACAGTGTGCTAAAGGACCCTTAAACTTAGAATCTTAATCTAAATTGTTTCAGTTTAATAGACAAAATAATGATAGTGTATATTTCACAAAGCTGCATGTTTTTCATTAAGGATTATTAGCTAAGCCTAACGTTTGGGAATAGGCTAATATTATGATTTTTAAAAGAAAAGGATGGTCACATAATTAATAATTTTTATTAATAATTTGTTTCCATGCTAATGGGAAAGACACATTCCAAAAAGAACTTTAATATTACTGTAACAAAATAAAGTTTAAACAGATTTGCATGGGGTGCAGTGAGAACAGAACGAAAGGGCAAGTACATCAAACTAGAGGTTCAGAATTCCTGGAGGAGATGACACCTGAGCTGAGTCTTACAGGTGAAGTAAGAATGAGCCAGTGAAGAAAATGCAATTGTTGACAACAGCTGTCCCAGGCAGAAGGACCAGCAAGCGCAAAGATGCAGCAGCATGACAAGCAGTTTGGTATTACTACAACAAGTTCAAAACCAGGCACACCTCAGAAACCAAAGGGAGGAGGGAAGGCCAATGGCATTTACATTGAAAAATGTTCTTCAAGCTTTCCCACTGCATAAAAATCCTAGAAGAAATATTTGTGCAAGCACTTTCATCACAGAACACCTATTTCTGTGATGAGAAAAGACGGCCAGAACTATTCCATCTTGGAAAAGCTGGGCTTAATTTCCATGAACAAACTGCATTTCCTCCCTATTTTTCTCTGCCAACTGAGAAAATATAGTGTTTAAGCCTTAAAAAGCAGTACTTTTTCCCCCTTGGAACTGGCAGGGATCTGATGACCTTTCTTATAAAACGTGGGATCTTAAGGAAAGCGCAGAGGAAGGTGGAACAACACTTAGAAACCTGTAGAAGTGATTGGTTTCTGCCTTAGGGAATAAATGTTTTGAACTTTCTGATCAGAAGACTAAACATCAATCCTAATTTTATGGGAACCGGGAAGTAGTATCTAGTGAAGGAAGACCTTTTACTAGTTATTATGTTTGTGGTGTGTGTTTTAAACCTCTGTTTTCAATGACTCTGATCTGATTGGCTTCAAACCAAGACACTGACCTCATACCCCAGTTGTACTGTGAGGCTTATGTTGGGGAAAGACAGCAAAGTACAAGACCTGCAGCTGTCCCCAAATCACCTGAATACTCAAATACATTAGGAAAGGCCTGATTCATCAAGACCTTCCTTGTGCTTCATTCTGAAAAGCAAACCTTTGTTAGCCCAAGAAAAGAATTTCCACAGAGCTCGGGCCCGATGGCTCATTTCACTGGAGCATCATCCTGTACACCAAAAAATTGGGTTCGATTCCCAATCAGGGCACATACGCAGGTTGCAGATTTGATCTCTGGCTGGGGCACTTTTGGGAGACGACCAATCGTTATTTTTCTCTCACATTGATGTCTCTCTCTCTCTCTCTCTCTCTCTCTCTCAAATCAATAAAAAAAAAAAGTGTCCTTGGGTGAAGATAAAAAAAGAAGAAAAATTCTGCAGAGAACAAATTTCTGTGCAAAGTATTCTGCCATGTTTAGCAAGCATTCCACTAGCTTGTTTGAGTATGCAGGTAAACAAGAAAGTGCTAAGGAAACTAGGAGTAAATTATATGGCACCTTCCTAATAGTTGCAAATATAAAAACACTATTTCATTCCTAGCTATATGTTTGGTCTTATACTTAAAGATTCTTAGGTGAAGAAAGGGGTTGGTCTTTAATAGTGGATACTAGATGTGAAAGAGAAAAAGAATTATAAATAGGAGGAAAACTCATAACTAGTTCCCAAAGGCATACCACAATAAAAAAAATTCCAGGGAGAGGAAAAAAAGACCTAGATAAGAAATTCAATCTCTTAAGTTTGTTAAATGTTTATAAATGTTCAAGTTTACTCATTTCAAGTTTAAAGACTTGTCCAAGTAGTTCTGCAAGACCAAAATGCTATCATTTGTCCTCAATAATGTTAGTCTTCTGAAATTCCCCCCAAAATTCTTTAGGAATGGATTTTCATACTGAGCAAGGGAGGTGGCTTATTCAATAAATCACCTAAAGTATATTTTAGCATCTTAACATATCTGTCCAAATAACTTACTCTGAAGGAAATTGAGTGAATTTAACATCAAAAAATTATCCATAGGCAATAACATGAGGGAATCTCACAAACATAATGTTGAGTAAAAGAAAAAAAGGACACACTCTATCATTCCATTGGTATACAGTTCATACCAAGGCAAAACCAATCTATACTTACAGAAGTCAGAAGAGTGGTTACCCTTGAAGGAGAGGGACACAAGCGAAGCATCTGAGATGCCAATAAGCTCTGGTTTCTTGACCCTGGGTGCTGGTTCCCTGGTGAGTTCAGCTTGCAAAATTTTGAGTTACATACATATGTTTTGCTTCATTAGAAAGTAAAAATTAAATAAAAACAACAAAGATCATTATGGGTCCTTCATCAATGAAGTGCTTCAGTTAAAAACCAACATTTGAGTCCACAAATGGTAAATCTATAGAGGAAGGTCAGTTAGTGGTTGCCTAGGGTTGATGGTTAACAGCTAAAGGGCCCAGAGTTTCTTTTTGAGGTGATAAAAATGTTCTACTGTGATGATGATAGCACAACTCCATAAATATAATAAAAACCATTGAACTGTGCACTTAAAAAAACAAAACAAAAATAAAAACCAACATTTGGAGATCTATTGTTTTATACTCTTTACTAGAGGCCTGATGCACGAAGATTTGTGCAAGAATGGGCCTTCCTTCCCCTGGCTGCTGGCACAGCCTTCGCTCTGGCCAGAGCCACCTTTCTGCCTTCCCACGCTGCCCAGAGGCCCAGAGCAGCTAGGGTGGTGCGGAATGCCTGCATCGTCGCCTGCATCGTCACCATGGCAATGACGCAAGAGTCCCACCCCGCCCCTGGCCACTCGGCACCTGTGTATGCAAATTAACCTGCCATTTTTTTTGTTGGGTTAATTTGCATACCCACTCCTGATTGGCTGGTGGGCGTCTCGAAGTTATGGTCAATTAGCATGTTGCTCTTTTATTAGTGTAGAAGATTGCTCAGTCCCTCTGACTGGTGCCTATTTATTCGCTAGATTCCCAGGCTGAGTATTTGGTTGTGGAATGAGTACAGATGCAAATTTCCACTTGAAGAAGAGCTAATTAAAATAGCACTACTTGAGTTCACTGGCCTTCCTGACCTCTTTCTCTTCATTATTTACTGCTTCTTTCTCTCTGTGAGCAATGCTCAGCAGGAATCAATATTATATGGGAAGAACACATCCGTTCTCATCCTTGGCTGCACACTGGTATCACCTGTGGAACTATGAAAACTAATGATGCTTAAGTCCCACCTCTAGAGATTCTATTTAAGTGGCACGGGGTGCCACCTTGGCATCTGAATTTTTAAAAGCTCCCCAGAAAACACACACACACACACACAAACTCACACACACACACACACCCCACAAAATTTAAATTCTCACTGTGCCATTTATTAGTTATGTGACATTAATAAGCTATTTGACCTCTCTGAACTTCAAGTATGACTTTCAGACATACCTGGCACACAGTTTTTCTTAAAATGTTAGTTACACTTCTTTTTTTCTTTCCCTTCAAAAACTAGAGGATTGTATTTAAAGAATAAAAAAGCAGTTGTCTTGTGGCTACTACAAATTCCATTCTGATCTCTGGTGCCTCATACTTGCTCAGATGCCTTAATCCAAGTTACTGAGCCTCTTGTCCTCTGGCCCCGTTCCCTGGACCTGTAGATTGGGAATCTGATCCCTGTCTTGGCTGACCTCCCTGGAGTTGGTATCTAGACCAACTGTCAACCCACTTCTGATTTTGCCTTCCCTACTTGCTCTGTATTGCTGCTAGAAAATGTCAAGCATGCATGCCACACAGCAGTCTTTGAGATGGATTTTAAAGATCAAGTAGGAGTTAGGATTTGGATTAATGGAGATAATGGGGTTGGGAAGTCCAGATAATGGGACATGCAGAACAAAAGGAAGAGCCATGAAAACATAAGGTATCAGGGAGCATGGAGGGGCTTGGAGGGATTTCTTGAGAATAAAGATTGTTAACTGGGAGCCTGTAGGCCAGATCCAGCTCAGAGCTGTCCTGCTTAGAATTGGGAGATTTCACATCAAAACTAGATGTCCAGCTTCTCTTGAAAAAGATGAAGATATGACAACACTGGACCCCCACTCCACATGAAAACCTTGGAAATTGGTAGCTGCTGCTTGCTAAGCCCAGGGCATCCTCTCTCCAGTTTTCTATAGTCTCTACCACCACTTGCTTCACCTCTTCATTTACTGGCCTGCCTTTCTAGTATTTAATACTTGTTTAGTCAATGCACAAATTAGAATGGAAGGAAGAGAGGACGAAGAGGAGAAAGAGGAGGAAAAAGAGTCCCCTATTAATAATACTAAAGAGTTATATAAAATATTCACACTGTATATATATTTTTTACAGGGTTCTTCACTTGAACCCCAAGTCAGATTTTTCTTTTCTTTTTTTTAACTTTATTTTTATTGGTTTCAGAGAGGAAGGGAGAGAGAGGTAGAAACATCAATGATGAGAGAGAATCATTGATGCACACCCCCTACTGGGGGTTGAGCCCAAACCCGGGCATGTGCCCTTAACCGGAATCGAACCTGGGACCCTTCAGTCTGCAGGCTGATGCTCTATCCACTGAGCCAAACCAGTGGATTTACTGTATACTATAAACTTACACAATGTTCTATGTCAATAAAGCTTGAAAAATAATACTACAGAGATTAACTGTGAAAGACCTCAAATAGCGCACCAATAAATGTGGACTATGGTCTGGGGCAGTGGTCGGCAAACTGCGGCTCGCGAGCCACATGCGGCTCTTTGGCCCCTTGAGTGTGGCTCTTCCACAAAATACCATGGACTGGGCAAGTCTATTTTGAAGAAGTGGCGTTAGAAGAAGTTTAAGTTTAAAAAATTTGGCTCTCAAAAGAAATTTCAATCGTTGTACTGTTGATATTTGGCTCTGTTGCCTAATGAGTTTGCCGACCACTGGTCTGGGGTGTAAATTACCTAAAGGCATTTTCCCAGGTAGCAACATGATCAAGGTGAGTATTTAAATATGTTTTAGCTAGCACACATGTCAAAAGAGTGCTTACCTAACTTTATGGGACACTAGCAAAGTTAGGCCCTCCAATCTTTCACATGATACAAAGGACAGTAAATAATAAAAAGAAAAGAAATTGTTTATTTTTATATACCCAGAGTTTGGCAAAATGTCTTTCATGAAATGGAGATCAAGAAATATTTGTAAAATGATTGATTGAAAGAATGAAAATAAAAATAGGTACCATTTATTGAGAATTTTAAAAAAGAAAAGAATGCTAATAAAATTACTAATTTTAAAAAGCCTACTTTAGAGATAAGTATATCTCTATACCTCAACAAGTTCCAGGAAGGATTTAAGATGGCACTAGAAGGCAGGGTGAGCTGAAGTGTGAGGACCACATCCAGACGTAACGGTGGGAGGGATTTTCAGTAATTTGGAGCATGAAGTAATAGAGGCATGAAGGAAGGTGGGACAGCAGGACAAAGAAGAAGACAGGACTTTAAAAGAAGGAGTTATGGTCAAGACCTAGTGAATGTCCAGGAGAATGACCCTATGGCTGAAGGCACAGCACCCAGAAGACCCTGCCAGTGAAGGCTGAGACATAGCACTAGTGGGCTGAGAAAAACAAAATGGGATTTGTTTGTCTGGGAAGGGACATGGTGAAATTAACATTTCAGGCCTCAGCAAAACGGGCTTCAGACCTAGAGGGAGAGTGGAGTTGTTGGGAAGAAAAGACAAGCAACATTCAGGTCCCCAGGAGGGAAGGCTGTGTGACTACAGCCCTCTCTCAGGTGCCACAGGCTCAATTCAGGCCTTCCTGATTTTTTAGCAATCAGACTCAATTCTAAGGTATTCTCTCAATATATACCAGTCCCAGCCTGGAGGTGATGGGTGCTGGCGCCCAGGGCCTAAAGTTCAGGGCAGGAGCTGGGCTAAGACGTCTGAGGTGAGCAAAAGTCAACCTGGATATCCCCAGAAATTAGACAGAAACGTGGTCTGGGAGCTCAGGAAAGAAGTTAGGTTTGAAATAGAGGTTTGGTAGCAAGAAAATTAAAATCAAGGAGTGCTAAGAGAGAGAGAAGCATGGGTGACTATCAAAGTCTACAAAGGAACCACATTCAAGGGATGAAGGGATTAAAAAGCAGCTACCACATTGGTCAAAAATGCACACAGAAAAGCCGGAGTAGAACAGAACCATTTGGCATCACAGAAGCTAAGAGAGCAAGAAGTTTAAGTAAGGGGTCTGTTAACAGTCTCTTACTGGAGAGAACACACAGGACAGAGCCTGAAATCATGTCCAGGATCTGGCTGGTAATCTTCAAAAGAAGAGTTTCACAGAAAGCAGTGGAAACCAGATTGCAAGGGGTTAAGAGTAGGAAGTTAGAGGGTGCCAAACACATCCACTGGTATTTATGGTAGTAAGACTTGAGTGGTGTTTGTTTTGGCTGTGGAGTTGCTAGGCTATGACAAGCACACACTGCAATCTTGCCCTGACTTCCCCTTTCATGTCTGGAAATCTAAGACATCACCTTGATCACCTATTCTTACTGAGTCCTAAGTAATAACTGTACAGTACTTGTTATATTTTTTTCTTTTTCAAAGTGGAAGCCAATGGCTCTCTAATTGCATCTGCGGTTGCCAACAGTCCATGCAGTGTGCGCTGTAATAAACAAAGGACTGTGGGGCTCATCCCTTTGAGAACATGAAGGAGACACCAAGCATCAGACTGACTATGAAGAAAGGGAACTGGTCTTTCCCCCCATTTTGCATATTTGTTTTTATTTCCCAGTGCCCAGTGGCCTTGGCAAAAAGCACTGAAATGTGCAAATGATACAGCCATGGCAGACAATTGCCAGCCATCTCGCAGTTGTTCCCTATCATCAGTGTCGTCATGGAAAGAGGACTAAATCAGGAGTGTGGACACCATTGGGCAGCCTGCTAATTTTATAATCGTAATCCTTTTATGCCGGTCCCTGTTCACATGCACCCAAGGGTAACATGATGTTGAATTCACAGCATTTTCCACATGGTAGATGCTCAAATATATTTGTTTAGTCAGTTAGAAAATACGCATTCCTAGTAAATAAAAAAGTTTAAGAAAAAGGAAACATAATCTGAAAAGGTGCAAAAGCTTGTATTCAGACTTTATTTTCATCCCCTTTAAAGAGACAAGTGAATTGGGCTTTTGGGTACATGACACAAAAACCAGAAACTAATTTTATGATTTAAATTTTCTTAAATTAATGTATTTTGTTGAAATATTTATGGGTAAAATGACATGATTCTGGGATTTGCTTAAAAATAATAAATAATTTAGAGGAAGTGGGTAAGGGTATAGATAAAATAAGATTAGTGTTAAATCAATAATGATTTAAATTTGGAGATTCAACATAGTAAATCTCTACTTTTATTTGTTTGACATTTCCCACTATATAAAGTTTTTAAAGGTAATGTACTTTTGGTAAGTTAGATAATATCATATAAACAAAATTGAAAGGCAACAATGAACTGGGGGAAATATGCAAAATGCTGATTGTTAGGGTTTATATCCTTAAGACAGAAAAAGTTCTTACAAATGAATTGTAACAACTAACAGCTGATTTTTGTAAAATGTCACAAATGGGCAAGTCACTGAAGAAGAAATACTAAAAGCTAATAATCATATGAAAACATATTCAACTTCACTAATTATGGGAGACAGAATAATGCCCACCCCCCGCCCCCAACCACCACCACCAGGATGTCCAAGTCCTAATCGCATGTGTTCAGTATTGTTACTTTACATGGCAAAAGGGATTATGCAGATGTAATTAAGGACCTGGGAAAGGGGAGATTATCCCAAAGTAATGAAAGGACCTTCAGGAAAGAGAGGCAAGAGTGTCAATGTTAGAGAGAAAGCGATGTGACACAGGAAGCAGTCAGTGAAGGAGATTCAACAAAGCTGTGTTGCTGTCTTTGAAGATGGAAGAAGGGACTGTGAGCCAAGAAATGCAGGTGGCCTGTAGAAACTGGCATAGGCCGGGAAAATGATTCTCCCCTGGAGACCCCAGAAGGAAGCAGCCTGCTGACACCTCAACTTTAGCCCAGTCATGGTGTCTGGAGGAAAACTCAAAACAATGCCATCTGATCCCACTTTAAATTCTTGCCTATTGACTTCCAGTGACTAGACCTCCACCACTACCATTGCAGTTACACAACCTTTCCTATCAATTTACTCCTCTAAACGAGTATGTCACAGCTTCTCTGCTCTCGTCAAAAGTTTCCCAACAACTGCCCCCCCACTTACCTTCCCTATGAATTCCCTGTGGTTGTGCTGTTTGCAGGAGAGAGGAAGTGACTTAACCCCACAGCAGGGTTAAGGGCAATCAAGACACTTTCAAATTCTTCCACCTCTACCTGTACCCACCCACTCCTCTGTCCCACCTATTGCTTCCCATACATTGTGCTCCTACCTAAGCCCAATCCTCCCCTCTCATACTCAAGAACATCACTCCTGCAATTCTCCATCATCACCAAATTTTCTCTCTCCACTGGATCATTAACATCAGCATATAAATGTGCTTTAAAACAATAACAAACTTCCCCTACTATATTCCCCTCTAGCAACGACCCCATTTCTCTGCTTCTTAGAGAAGTTGGGCAACTTGTTCAAAATCACACATCAGTTAGCAGCCAACACTCTAAAACACTGCGCCCTTCCTATTTGCTGCTTCAGCCTGGCTCTCTTATTTTCTACTGTATATTGGACAAGTCAAACAGCCTCCTATAATATTGGCCTTGTTTACATATTTTATAGAGTATTAGATTTGATTCCAATTAGTTTATGAGCCACCACGTAACACATTGATTTTTGAAACTAATATACTTCAGATTTTATCTGTTTCATGTCTTACATTGACATGTTTTCTCTTGTCAGTTATTGATTTTAGGAAAGAGTTCATGAATATTTCCCTAATCCACGAAGCTAATTTACTATAATCTATACAATATCATTTACTGATATACTTACTATTTTCCTTTTAAGTAATACTCAGTCAATACAAAACTGTAGAAAACGGGAAGCAAAAAATATATCAGCCATAATTATACCACTGAAAACAAATACTGTTAGCACTTTATTTCCTTCCAGGTTTTCATATGTGGTTTTTTTCTAGTTCTAATTATAGCAAACGTGGAAAAGTAATCTTGTGTTATCTATTAAAATATGCAGGAAAATCAACATAAATAAAAAACACAAGTACTTAGGAACACATGAATGTTTAATTCAGCTTAGAAAAAAAATGACAGGAAATAACTTACATGTCCATCAATAAAAGAGTAGTTATATAATTTGCTTCTGTAAAGTTGAAATGATACTAGTATTCCATTGGATTGTTCTAAGCATTAAATTAGAAAATGTATGGAAATTAGAAAATGTATATCAAATGACAACTGTTCATAAAGCATATATTTTTTTTTTTACAACAGCTTATCTCCTCAACCCTGTAGTCTCTCAATTCAGCCCTTTCCAGCTCAGGTCAAAGTTCTCTAACCTGGCACCAATATTCTGGAAAGTCTCATTACTCTTTCAATTTCTAGGTTCCAAAGAGATGAGGTTATTCTGTCAACCCAACAGATAGATACCAAGGAAATTTTTCCATGTCCTACTTCCCACAGAGATAAGTTTTGATGCATTATTTTGTAGGTATTGAATTTGTCTCTCTGATGCATCTAAATAATTTCTCCAGCTTCAGCCATAATTTACCAACTCTAACTTTTCAGGAGTTAAGGCTGCTCAGCCTACATCCCTGGTTTTTCCTTTCTCTTTTGATGGCTACTTCATCAGAGTTTTCAGGATGCTCTTAAAACATAAATGGGAGAAGATTAAATAAAATTGTACTAATAATCTTAACCATTTGGTTTAATTAAAATCTTTTTCTTATCCTCCTTAATTTGTTAAAAGAAATCTTGCTGAATAAGCAATATTTTACATTTGGGACAAGAGTCTCATCTGGATCCAGTACATAATATTCTAGGCACTGTGTTTGTTTATACAGTATTTGTTTTATATTCTAGCCACTTGTTTGAAGGTTTGGGGCTCAAATGCAAATACTGATATAATTTTGGAAAACAAGTTCATCCAATTACCTTCTACCCACTGAATGCTCTACTAGAGTACAAAGACAAATCATGAAGAAGTCGAGAATACACCACTATGGCATAAAAATTATTTTGAGCAAAAGACACTTGAATTCCTGAAATCTCTTATCTGCCTAAAGCAAAACTTCCAAAAAAACAAACAAAACAACAACAACTCAAAAGAATCCAATTGTTATAAATAACTGGGGAAGACTGGTCTTTAACACCAGAGATGTTGAAAAGTCTCCACATCACAAATAAACAAGACATTGTCACAAAAACTATCCTATATAATAAAAGCCTAATATGTGAAATGTCTGGTCCGTCCATTCAACCAAAGTGTAATATGCTAATGATATGCTATGGCTGCTCAACCACTTGCTATGATGTGCACTGACCACCAGGGAGCAGATGCTCCGACCAGTAGGTTAGCTTGTTGCTGGGGTCCGGCAGATATGGACTGAACGAGACGGGCGGGACATGCCCTGGAACCCTCCTGTGGTCCCTCCCCCGCTGGCCAACCTCCTGCGATCCGCTTCAGTCCCGATCATACACAGGTGGGGTCCCTTGGCCTGGCCTGCACCCTCTCGCAATCCAGGACCCTTCGGGGGATGTCGGAGAGCCAGTTTCGGCTATGACATGCACTGACCACCAGGGGGCAGACGCTCAATGCAGGAGCTGTCCCCTGGTGGTCAGTGCGTTCCCACAGGGGGAGCACCGTTCAGCCAAAAGCCGAGCTCATGGCTGGTGAGTGCAGCGGTGGTGGCAGGAGCCTCTCCTGCTTCCACAGCAGCACTAAGGATGTTCGATTGATAGCTTAGGCCCACTCATCCCTCAAGGTCTTCCGGATTGTGAGAGGGCACAGGCCGGGCTGAGGGACCCCCCACCCCCAGTGCATGAATTTCATGCACCGGGCCTCTAGTCATCTATAATCCTAAGGACCCATTTATCTTTCCAAAACCTCATTTCCCCCCATAAGTGCCCTTTCTCTCCCTCTCCTTCCTCTATTAATCTTTCGTTTCCCTGTAAGTGCCCTTCTCCCTATCCCCTTCCTCCATTAAGATGGTATATAAGCCCCAAATTCTAATTGCCCCGTTGAGTACTCTGTACAAACATTAATAAAAATATGTAAATAAATTCAGTCTTTTGTCAGTTAGATTCAAATGCCAACAAAAATTGAACCAAAGAGAGCAGAGGAAAAGTTTTCCTCCCTGACAACCTTATGATCTAGTATTTCCAATACTTCTTTGCAAATGCTGAATTTTAGAACTTCCTATATGCCACTATAAGAGTAAGAATGTATGGGTATTAGCAGTACTATATTTGAAAGCTACAAGCAAGGGAATTACTGCCCTGACTGTCCCTGCCCACTCCACCCATGCTAGAATTTGGAAATAAGGAATAGGACACAGCAGAGATAGGTCAGTGACCCAGCAGAGACTTCCAAATGCTTCCATGAGGTGAATCTGGATCATAAGCAGACTCAACATGTAATAAATCTACAGAAGAAGGAGCAGGAGGTCAGTTGGTCAAACTCGAAAGCATTTTTTTTAAGCAGCCCAGGGCACAGTCGCTGGGCAATTCCTGCATTACCTGAGGCGAGGGTCAGTATGGTCTCCACAGTAGGGAGGAGCAGTCTCCTAAACTTCCTCAGCTGAAGATGGTTCTTAAAATCACATTCTTTTGTTGCAACATTGAGTAGGTACCCAATAAGTAAATGCATATGGAAGGAAAGAAGGGAGGAAGGAAGGAAGGGAGGGAGGGAGGAGAAAGTGCTGACAAGGAGTCTTTTTCTCCCACAGTTAACATTTCTTCTCACACATTAACAAATGAGCAAAGGACGGTAGTACAAGATTGGGTTAACAGAAACTGGTTTCCCAGGGTTTCAAGCAATTTATGGACCAATTATAAAGACCAGCCTCTAACAGCACTCAGCAACCTGACAGGGTGTCATGGTATCAGTGTGCAGCCAGCGGCCCACAAGACTCCACCTCACAGTCTTTACCAATTATGCAACTTCCACTGGACCCCAACCCCTGCCAGATCCTTTCATTCAACAACTGTTTACTAAGTGTATAAAAGGGCCAAACACTAAATTGTGTGTGGGCCTGTGAAATAGGGTTCTTGGCGTCCTGAAGACTGAGGTCCGTTTATCTGGGTATAGAGATTAGCAAACAGGCGAGATTAACACAGTGGGATAAAATCTATGGGAAAAGTATATAGGGGCACCATATTCTGGTGGATGCGGCGGAGGGGGGGAGGGGTGTCTTCTAAATTAAAAACTGAAGAATGAGTAGGAGCCAGCTTTGTGAATGGGAGGTGGTCCAGATGCGGGTAAGCAGAGGCAGATTCCTGGAAGAAAGAACATTTAGGAAATGAAAGATGTTTAGTTGATGCTGGAGTTTAAAAGAGGCAATGCATAGTATATCAAATATTTTCAATTTTATTTTGAGGGCAATAGGAGGTACTGAGATGTGCTGGCCAAGAGAGAAACCAGATGAGGTTTTCTTTTTAGAAATATCACACAGGCCACAGCAAGAACAAAAAGGGGGCAGGAGGAACACAGAAGGCAGCGAGCACCTTTAATATCTTGGGCAGCTGGCATATTAACTTACCTTCATTCATAATTTCTTTCCTCTTTTCTAATCATTTGATTCATAAGATATCCTCAAGATCATTTCATTTTCTTATTATGACTTTTAATTAAATGATAATTTTAACCTAAATGTAATTTCATTTGATGGCAACGTCTGTTGTCTGTCTCAGAGTAAATGCTTCTCTTAATACATCTTGAATCTTAGGCAAAAATGCAAAGCCCTGTGTTATTTTTCTATAATTTTTTATTTTAAAATGTGTTTTACTTCTAGCCCTGTCCAGATATCAGCGCCAAATTTAGGAAGGAAATGCCCAGAGGGGATAATCCCCAGAGAAGGGGGTCTCTGGCACATTTAACTGCCCAATGTCCCACCTGCAGTTCCTCAGAGATGCAAAGTGCCCACGGCAGGAAAGAGAGAACATCCACGAAAGCCTGGGCACTTCAGCCTACCCGGGAGGTAAAGACTCTACCAGAGAAAGCAAGAGGCGGAAGCCTAAACTGAATGGTTTTTATTCTCCAAAGTAAACACACGGAGGCAGAGGCCACTGGGGATTCCATTTTACCATTTCAACAGAAATCAGAGATTATAGACCAGAGTCAAATGAAGTCACCTGTGTACTTTCTTATGCATTTTGCTGCAGATGGTCTCCATTTCCCTATAATGATTAGCTATAAAGTTTATTTAAAAAACAAAAGGCCTGTGCTGGTCAGGACCTCCAGGTTGGGAAAGCCACAGAGCGCATTCCACCCAGGACTAAGTCTGAGGGAGAGGGTCCCCTGAGAAAGTCAAGGTTCGGTGTACACAGGGGGGTGGGGGGGGGCAATGGGGGGATAAGGACACATATGTAATACCTTAATCAATAAAGAAAAAAAAGAGTAAAGGCTCAGGAAGGCAGGCTGGGAGAAAGGAGAGTGGAGCGAAGGAGGCCCAGAGGCTAAGGAGTGAAAAGCCCCTGAAACGGTTCTGCAGCCACTTAGAGGAGGCTAAGTGAGAACCGTCAGGGTCCTTAAAAAGAGAGGGGAGAAGTGAACAAGCTCTGTGGAGGCAGGCAACGAAGAAGGAATGAGGATAAAAGTTTCTCAATATCTAAGGACCATTAGATATCAGAAAGTTTTACTGTCAAACCAATGGATAATAGTAATAATAGCTATCATTTATTGAACACAGGAATACTGCTTAGAATAATGAGCACTTACTAGATGTCAGGCACTGTTGAAGTTTTATACACACAGACACATGTAGATGAGAGGTGGTCCAGGTATGTAATATAAATACACTCCACTACTCACTTATTTAATCCTCACAGCAGTCCTACCAGGTCAGTTCTATTATTACTTCCTTCTTATAGATGAGGAAACAGTCTCAGAGAGGTTATATTTGTAACAAGATATAATTCACGTGTGAGTCCTTTGGAAACTCTTTTAAGGTTCTACTTACTTTTTAACTTCAGCTATTCTAACAAACCTGGATAGTGAGGAAGTATTGTATATTCCTCATAGTATTGCAGATTCTGGAGCCAGACTTGGTGTGAATCTCAAGCTGCCTCTTGCTAGTTGAGTAAATTTGCCCAAATGACCACAGCATGGGCATACCCTACATTGCCTACCCTTCAGGGTAGTTATGAGGTAATATGAGATATATTACCTAAGACATGCCAAGTCTTTAGAACAATGCCTGGAACACAGGAAATGCTCAATAAAAGTTGGCCACTACTAAAGGCCAACATTAGATCATAAGTTGCGAGTTAGAGTGCAAAGAACCATTCTGCAAAGCAATGGGAACTGAAAGCTAACAACCTTAACAGCCAAAGAGAAATGTGAAAACATAAATAACCAAGTACATAAGTGGAAATGTGTTTGATGGGAGAAGAGCCGACTAAAAGACATGTATGTGCATAACAAGTGACCCTGGAGTCCTACACATTCACAATCAGGTGAGGGTGAAGGAATAGACCCAAGATAATCTCTATTACATGTAAGACATTATTAAATTGATGAATGAGGATGCCATTCACATTTCTTCTATAGAGGATCATTATTGGTCAGCATAATTATAATCCTATGGCTTAAGAAATCCATTAAGAAAAATGTTGAGCCCTAGCTGGTTTGGCTCAGTGGATAGAGCATCTGCCTGCAGACTGAAGGGTCCCAGGTTCGATTCCGGTCAAGGGCACATGCCCAGCTTGTGGGCTCGATCCCAGTGGGGGGTGTGCAGGAGGCAACCAATCAATGATTCTCTCTCATCATTGATGTTTCTATCTCCCTCTCCCTTCCTCTCTGAAATCAGTATGCTGATTGGGCCCTAATCTTGCCAAATATAAATTTTATAAAATTAAAGTCAACTTTATTTTCCTAATTTTATGGCATTTATCCAGAGCAAAATATAATTTAATAAATGTAGAATCTATTATTCAATATTAAGTATTGAATCTTGAGACTAAAAATGTAGACATAGTCCTAACTGAATGAATTAGCTAATTGGTTTTCTTAATCTGTTACTATTAATTGCTGTTTTCAGCCAGTGTATACATAAAATGAAAATTTATTTCAGTGTAAATTCAAATGTATATGTAACAAATGGACCCTCTATTACTGAGTGTGTGCATGAACAGAATGAGTTGGGTCTGTGCTAGGTGCTAAAATGGCTACTCTTTGCTGGGGGGCAGGTGTTGTCTGAAGGGAAGTATCCTAAATTTCAAACCAAAAAACTAGACACTGTGAGAGTGGGTCTAAGGAAGGCCTCTTCCTTGCCCTGCCTCTGGGCCTGGTCTACTTGACTACCTCTCTCTCCCACTGGGCTTGGCTTTGAGAGGGCTCTTGCATTTGTTCTGCCCCGGCCCCTAGCACCAAGCCTGGTAAATGATTACTGGATGTTGGGAGTAAAGATGATTCAATCTGCATCAATAGTCCAAGAGCTAGGAAGACAGGAACCTCAGTGAGCTGCAAGCTGAGACTCAATAAATTCTCCTTACAAACCAGATTACCATTAGGTAGACATCACTCTCACTCTCAGTGTTTACTTCCCTGTGGTATCTCGTAGCACAGTGGTCGGCAAACTCATTAGTCAACAGAGCCAAATATCAACGGTACAAAGACTGAAATTTCTTTTGAGAGCCATATTTTTTAAACTTAAACTTCTTCCGCCACTTCTTCAAAATAGACTCGCCCAGGCCGTGGCATTTTGTGGAAGAGCCACACTCAAGGGGCCAAAGAGCCACATGTGGCTCGCGAGCCGCAGTTTGCCGACCACTGTCCTAGCAGCTAGAACCCAACTTTAGTTAGGCTCAGCTGTAAACTTTAATAACAACCACTAGCGACTGGTCCACAGCCTTGGAGAAGAAACAGTGCCCCCTGGAGGCCAACATGCTGGAGGCAGCAGTAAATTGTGAGAGATCTAAGAAGGTACAACTTAGAGAACAAAATGATAAGATATTATGGTGTAGTTGATCCTGATCCTCTCCACTGGGATTTTCTGCTTTACATTTAAAGGTTCATTTTTATTTTAAAAAGTTTCATTTTTTTTAACGGAGCCATCTATTCCAAGAATTTCTAACCTGTTAATCATGATTACTTTTTAAATGATTTGAGAGAGAGGAAAGAAAAGAGAAAAAAGAGAGAGAACACAGATTTGCTGTTCCACTTATTTAAGCACTCATTTGTTGTTTCTTGTATGTGCCCTGACCAGAGATCAAACCTGCAACCTGGCGTATTGGAATGATGTTCTAACCAACTGAGCTACCTGGCCAAGGCAATTATGATTACTTTTAACTCCATCAACTCACCTTCCACTCTAAGTTGGGGCAATAGTCTGAATATTTGTGTTCCCCCCAAATTCATATGTTGAAATCCTAACACCCAATGTGATGGTACATTAGGGGGAGTCTTTGGGAAGTTATTAGGTCACAAGGGCTCCAAGTGGGGTTAGTGGCCTTATAAAGGAGGCCCAAGAAACCTCTCCTGTCGTTCCTGCCATGTGAGGACACAGCAAGAAGATGGCAGTCTATAAACCAAACAGGGAATCTTGATCATAGGCCTCCAGCCTCCAGAACTGTGCGAAATAAATTTCTGTTGTTTATAAGCCACCCAGTCTATGGCATTCTGTCATGGTGGCTCAAATGGACAAAGCCACTTGGGTAATAACAAAACAGTTCTGATGACCATTGGCTTCAATATTATGAGAGGATATAAGCTAAAGTTGGCTAATTAGGTTCAATGGAGGAAAAAACTTATTGAACATCCCACTACATAAATAGGTACTGTGCCAGGTGTTAAGTGAAAGGGTTAAAGAGAATAAAACAGGACAGAGAAAAACTTATTGTGCTTAGCAGATATCTTGCAGAAAGCTTGCAGCCTTGAGCACAGCATAGCTCAGATAACCAGAAGACACCTGGCATGGGAGGAACCAAGGACGGACCAGACCCCTTATATCAGCATAGCGGCTTACAGACAGCAAAAATTAATAAAAACCTATCTCTCCCTGCTCTCTTTGCTAATGCGTTTCTCGGTCTCAGCCCACCTGCACCCAGGTGTCTGGAATGAAATTTCTTTTGATACATTATGGCCTCATGCACAATCCAGGCCCACTCCAAACCTTCCATTAAGCACTAAGCTATTATTGAACATTATAATAGCTTATATAAATGGTAAAGTGCAGCGGATTTGAGCCACTTTTTGATGGATAGTGGATAACTCAACAAGAGAAACCAAGAGGGCAGCCTCTCCTTATGTCCCTATGTCTGGTAAGATCACAACTTTGTCACAGATTGGAAGCAACTGGGAAACACTGTTACTGCGTGGACCTCTATAACTCATTGGTTGGTGTTTCTCGTCTCACAAATTAACTACTTCTCCAAAGTGGGACAGCTTAGCCAGGGAAGTAAGTACCAGGGAAAAGCTATGGCAGTTGTCATAAGCAGCCAATGACATGACTACGGATTGGTGTGGAAAAGCAGGAGAGGGAACATGCTCCGAGAAATCTCAGATCAAACCTCAGTCACTGAGCTTTGTGACCTTGGCAAGTTAACCATTCTCCTTCAATAGTTTCCTCTTATATAAGGGGGATGGAAGTAGGAAGGTTGAGAGAGTTAATGGAGATGATCAAGTGCTTAGGACAAAAAATTGTCGGTAGTAATTGTTGTTATGAAGTAATATCATTTACCACTCAGTCAGGTAAAAGAGAATATTCCAAAGGGTCTTCACAACAGGATTCACGGAATCTCCTGTCCTTCCACCCCTCTTACACTCTGTAAGCCAAGATAAAGGAGAACACAGGCAATGACCGTGAGGCAACGTTTATTAAGCACAGCTCCTAACTTGACCAGGGTGGACACTTGATCCAAGCTGAGCCAATCAGATCCCCGGAGTCATCCTGAGTCAGCTACGGGGAGCTAAGCTGTGAGGTTATGTTGAGCTTGAGCTGGGGTTTCGGCAGTGACAAGCCAACGCCACTTGCAAGCTTGGCAACAGAGAGGCTATAAGTCAGTAGAGAAAGCAGGCCACAGTGAAAAGCAAGAGAATGGAATACATTCGCTGAAAAAGCAGACAGAGACTAAGAAACCTGACTCTCTCTCTCTCTCTCTCTCTCTCTCTCTCTCTCTCTCTCTCTCACACACACACACACACACACACACACACACACACACACACACAGTACCCACATGCTGAGTGGGTTCTTATGAGGCTGGCTACACTTCCTGAAGATTTCCTTGAAGGTTCACCTCCCTATGTCCTGACAATTGACTCTTCTGTCATTTTGTAAGACCCTGTTTCTTTGAACAAGAGGGGCCCTACACTCTCACAGAACTTTTTCCACAAACTTAAGTGATGTAATTTCAGAATGAAAGAAATAGACACATCGCTGCAGTTAAGGTGAAGGGTGAACCAGAGGGAGGATGTAAGATAAAGACATGCAAGTATAAATGATAGCAAAACCTCAGCGTCTACTATTTAAAATTTTATTTTCAGAGATCCATAGGTCTCTGACAGATAGTGAACTGTCATTTAAAAATGGGATCAAGAGGCAAGCTACTGCCCTGGCTGGGTAGTTGTTGGTTAGAGCATTGTCGTCATACACCAAGGTTGCAGGTTCAATCCCCAGTCAGGGCACATACAAGAATCAACCAATGAAAGCATAAATAAATGGAACAACAAATCAATCTCTCTCTCTGTCTCTCTCAAATTCAATAATTTTTTAAAAGAGGCAAGCTACTGAGCGAGCAGAGGGCCTGCATTGGCACCTCAATGGGGTGGTTTTTAATTCTTACTTTCTATTTACTTATATAAGTTTGTATGTATATATGCATTTATGTATTTATTTATATGTTACACATTTTGTGAGAGAGATGGCACACTTCAGGAGTATTTGACAATGTGAGGGAGTCCCAGTTTTAAGGCACTCTTTCAAAAAACTGTGACTATGAAGGGAAGGAGGAAGAATGGAACCTAAACCTGAGAAAACTTCAGGATCTTTCCCCAAGACAAACTCATATGTTAGGGTGAAACTTGCTCCCAAAATCCTACCACTGGTTGTTGTTGTTTTTCATTTTTCTTTCTCTTCTTAATTCAGCTCTTGCCATCGGACCCTCCTACTGTCAACTCTAAAACCCACTCAAGTCTACCCCTTCTGGATAGTTTATTCTTGCAAAGCATGGCTCTCATTTAGCTCCTGAGGTATATGAGATAATTAATTCACACTAACACATTAAGTCGAATGATGATGCACTCTTTCCACTGATATCTGCAATTTAAAAGATGTTGTTGATCCAAAAGGCTAAGTCCTTCATGGCATAATTTAATGCAGTGACCATGTAGTTCAGCAGGTAATTTCTGATCCAAGAGTCTTTCCAGAACTTCCTAAATCACACTGTCTTCCCCACTAGAATATAAGTTTCACAAAGGCAGTTTGTCTGCTGAATCTCCAATGCCTAAGATAGTGAATGGCATAGTAGCTGATCAATTAATGTTTGTTGAATGACTATGTTGATGGCTAGATTCAAATCCAAGTATATATGGCTCTAAAGTGTAATGTTCTTTCTGATATATCAAACTGCCTCTTTCTTATAAATAATCTCTTCACCTACCTTACAGTAACAAGAAAAGAGAAAAAAAAATAAAGGAAAGAAAGAATGAAAGGGAGGGAATAAAATAGCTGGTACCAAAGTAATAAAATGAAATTCAGGCTCAGGCATCAGCTGCAAGCAATATGGAGCCCCTTGGGCCTCGCCTCCTAAGCACACTAATAGTCAGGATTCCAGATGCTTCTCTTCCCAAGGTGTTCTATTTAATTTATTTTCTAAGTTTATTATTTATGGTTTTTCTTAAGGCATACTTGTCAAAAAAAAGAAAAAGAAAAAATTATGCAGTATTAATTATGGAATAGTTGAAAGAAGAAAATATCACCCAGATCCTTCCACCTAAACTTAACTATTCTGAATTCATACCTTACTACATTTCCTTCTAGGCTTCTTCCTATGTATATATTTTAACCTTAGCTATGATCATTTGGTATATAAAATTTTGTCTCCTGATTTATCACTTTTAACTTCTGTCATGTGATGATGCTTTTATTCTATAATGTTCAGGTTAAAATTCTCAGTTAAATGAAGTGAGATTTTACTACCAATTGATATTAAAATTTCATGTTCTCTCATACTGATTTTGTGACAGAGGAATTTTAAAATTCCAATTCCTATCGTTGGCAGAAGATGAAAGATTTTTACAGTTCTCTCTTTCTGTTAAATATTTTTAAAACAGCAAATAATCAACAAAACATACAGTTGTGTTGATTTATAATGCTGAACAAACACCTTCATTCTCTGACCATTTTCCCCTCCCAGATCTTCCTAGATCATGATCTCTAGGGGACTTAATAGCCATTGCCCCAAAAGAGAATGTCCTTGGACTACATAGAGATGAATACATCCAAATATAAAGAAATTTAAATCAAGTATAGATAGATGAGAGATTGCTGTCATTATCTAGAAAACAGGATCACTCCACAAACAAATATGTAGTTATTATAGTATAGAGGTAGTTTTAGATGTACAACTGAAAAGGTGCCAAAAGATTTAAGAGAATACAGGAAACTATGGTGTAATAACTAGAGTAGGGTTTGTCATTTACTAGCTATGTGACAATAAATAAATAAATAAATAAATAAATAAATAAAATAAACAAAACCCACAGATTGGGGGGGATGTTTTTAAGTATCAACTGTGACATAAGCTCCTGGTAGATGTTTTATAAACATTATTTAATTTAATCCTTATAATGATAATATTGTTTTGTCAATTTGCTTACCCAGTATATTGTCCCCTCTTTACTACGAGAACCCCAATTTTATTGCGGGTAGCAATATGCCCATACAAAAAAACCACAATATAATTATGCATTTGTCAGGCACTCTTGCAGCTAAGGCTTGATATAGTTCATTTTTTTAAATATATTTTTATTGATTTCAGAGAGGAAGGGAGAGAAGGAGAGAGATAAAGATATCAACTATGAGAAAGAATCACTGATCGGCTGCTTCCTGTACTCCCCACACTGGGGATCGAACCTGCAATCCAGGTATATGCCTTGACTGGGAATCAAATTGTGACCTCCTGGATCACAGGTCAATGTTCAATCACTGAACCCAGTCTGGACACAGTTCTTAACAAAACAGGTGCAAGTCCAAAGATGGAGCTTCCTGGAAAGCTTTGTATACAGAAGGCAGACTGGCAACCACCAATGATTCAGGCAAGAACATCAATGGATGCTGAAACAGGAGGGTGAAAGTTTGATGAGAAACAGGACATTTATCAGTACTAAAGCATGTCTTCCAAATAATACTTATTAATTACAAACTGTGCAGTGGAGTAGTTTGGCAGATAAACTAATGATCAAAATTAATATCCATACTAATAATAGAGGGATATGCAAATTGTCCAGGACGCCATCACAGTAACAGTAACGACTGAACAGCAGGCTGCGTGGGGTGACAAGGACAGCAGGGGGTCAGTTGGGGGTGACCAGGCCGGCGGGGTGGGAAGTTGGGGGCAACCAGGCCGGCAGGGGGGTGCAGGAAGGGGTGACCAGGCCGGTGGGGGGCAGTAAGGGGCGATCAGGCAGGCAGGCAGGTGAGCAGTTAGGAGCCAGCAGTCCTGGATTGGAGAGGGTGCAGGCTGGGCTGAGGGGACCACCCCCCAACCCATGTGCATGAATTTCATGCACCGGGCCTCTAGTCATTAATAATAGACAAAGAGATCTTGAGATGATGCACTGTGAGGACAGCACTTCTGTGATATTCCTGTCAAAGATGTACAATCTGAATCTAGCATGAAGCCAGATCAGACAAACCCCAAATGAGGGACCCTCTACAAAATAACTGACCTATCTTGTACTCTCCAAAATACCAAAACCATGAATGACAAAGAAAGACAGAGGAACTGTTCCAGATTAAATGTGTTATCCTGAATTTGATACTGGACCAGAAAAAAAAAAAAAAGTTTTCTCAAAGAGGAAATTAGTAGAACTCCTAGCAAAATTTGAAATAGGTCTGTAGATTAGATAACTGCAATGTTTTCAGTGCTAACTTCCTAGTTTTAATCATTGCACTATGTTATTTAAAAAAATGTTTTTGTTGTTAGGAAAAAAATACTTAAGTATTTAAGGGATAAAGAGAGATTATGCCTATAAATTCTCCTCCAGATAGTTCAGGAGGAAAATGTATATATTTAGAGGAAAAATGATAAAGTAATTAGATGAAACATTTGAGAAATCTAGATGAAGAGTATATGAGAATTATTTGTACAATTTTTGTAACCATTTTGCAATTCTGAAATTAGTTCAAAATAAGAGTGGGGGATGGGTATCAGTTGATAGATAACTTTTACCTTTTACCTTTGCCCCTCTTCCTTTCCAAGATAAGGATGCAATGCTGGAGATGCAGCAGCCACTTTGTAACCACAAAGATGGCTGAGCAGAAAGATTCCAGCTTAGATTCTAGTTGGCATCTTAGAGCCTCTGTATCAGTCCTGTACTGCCTACCTAATTTGATGAAGACACTCTGGCTTTCTGTTGCAAGGCACGGTAATCATGACTGTCACAGCAAAGTTAGTAATTTGCCCAGGGCTACACAATCCCAAAGTGGCAGGACTAGAATAAATACCCAGGTCTATCTAGGTTTGCAAACAAAACATGCCTTTCCGTTCTATAGTATGTTGAAGCCCAGTCTTCTCCATGAAATAGCAGTAAGAATTTCTAGCATTCCAGAATGAGATTACACATGAGAGAGTATCTATAGTGAGCCTGGCACAAAGGACAGAGACTCAAATTTTCCTGAATCAGTAGTTCAAGAAACCAAGCACATCTGCTTCCAGAATTCTGCTATACCAAGCTATCTTTAAGTACTGAAAAAAAACCTGTATTAACATGGGTATAATACTCTAGAGCAGTGGTTCTCAATCTTTCTAATGCCTCGACCCTTTAATACAGTTCCTCATGTTCTGGTGACCCCCAACCATAAAATTATTTTCGTTGCTACTTCATAACTATAATTTTGCTCTGTAATGTAAATGCTACTGTAATGTAATGTAAATATCTGTGTTTTCCGATGGTCTTAGGCAACCCTGCTAGCGGTTCGAACCGCTGCTGTAGAGGCTAAGACCATCAGAAAACACAGATATTTACATTACGATTCATAACAATAGCAAAATTACAGTTATGAAGTAGCAACGAAAATAATTTTATGGTTGGGGTTCACCACAACATGAGGAACTGTATTAAAGGGTCGCAGCATTAGAAAGGTTGAGAACCACTGCTCTAGAGCTTCAGATATTAGTCAGCAGTTTCAATTCAGTTTCTTGGATCTCTCTTGCCACTCTCTCACCATCTTCTTCTTTGCCTCTTCTTTCCTTTATAGAAGTCCTAAAACCTTCTCCTTATCCATCAGCTCCGGCAGTTCCATCTACTAATCCCCCTCCCCAACTCCCACAATCTACCTATTCCCCTTCCCTTCAAAATAGAGGAAGGGATTAAGCATGGATCCTTTTAGAAGGGTGTTCTAAGAACAAAGAGGCTCATTCTGCTGGGGAAGGTAGGAGTTAGACAACTGGAAAGACTATCCTTCCCAGATTGGCAAAACAGGGAATCCCAGCCTCTGGCCAGAGCTAGCAGTTACCCCAGAGGTTAAGATTCTAAAAAGCTCTGGGCAGAAAAACTATAGGTACAGGAAGGCACTGAATCTGAGCCAGATCAAAACCATCAGACATGAACTCTTCTGAAGGTGAAGGATACAGCAGAATTTGGAATGGCTAATTTCTATTAAAAAGAAATGTGTTTGGCAGGGGCGGGCTGGGAGAGGACAATGGGGGGGAAAGGGGACATATGTAATACTTTCAACAATAAAGAATTAAGAAATAAAAAAGAAATGTGTTTAATATGTAGTATCACTGGTTTGTCTTAAATGGTATGAATTCTGAGCTTTTAAAAAACAGATCTTGATGTTTATTACATCATGAAATTAGTACCCAAATACCAGTATAGTCATTTTGCGCTGATCCAGGCACTGGAAGAAGCAGACCTAGATGGCAGCACCCTCCCAGGAAGGAGACTGGCTCTGGCAATACCTACTGAGACCTTCAATGCTAAGCTATTTAGGAGTCATTATGGAGAGCGAGCAGTTTTAGGACTTGGCCCTGCCCTGGAAAGGCCATGTGTGCATGCAGGGATTGGAGGTGGGGAAAGGGTAGTCGGGGGAGTAGGCTGGAGCTCTTCTAGTTCTTTATACTGCCCACAACTAGTGTGGTGTTTGTGAGGTCCTGGGCAAGGCAGCGTCTGGGAACAGTCAGGCCACAGGGAAGACTGCTCTGCCTCTCTGTGCTCATGATCTTCCCATCTTCCATTCTTCTGCCCATGGACTCATAAGCGGCTGGCAGAGAATTAAGTACACAATCAACTCCCTCTTCTTTCCTCAAGCCACCTGCCTCTGCCACCTAATACCAGCAAGTTACTGAGCCCATCCCAATTATCTGTGTAATGTGTTCACCATCACAGACCACTGGTACCTTACAGTCAACTTCACTAAAGAGCTGGAATTGGGGAGTGAGGGGCCCTTGGAGGTGTGTGCTGGCTTTGAAAGTTCTGGTCTGGTCTGCTACCATCCTGCTGGCCATGAGGCTCATCTACCTTAATCTCAAGAGACAGCCTACAGACTCCCCTGCCACCGAATTTCCCCACCCATACTCACTTGGACCATAGACTCAGGCAAAAGAGATAGATCAGCTACAACTTGCTTCGGGATCATGGATTACTGGTGAAAGTGGCAATGACCATAATAAATCATCTTAAGCTTCCATGGAATCTTGGCATCGGCTAGTAATGTGAACTTCAAAGGATTTGGTGTAGCTGTTAAATGGGACAGTAAAAACTTCAATACTATTCTGGCTATTTAAGACCTGCCTGTTCAGCTAGCAGAGAGGGGAGGAGGAAGAGAGTGGGTGTAAGACAGGTGACAGAAAAATTCCACAGGGGGCAAGAGTGCCAGGGCCTGGATCTGTCCCTCAATAAATAGTTTTATAAAAAGCCCTTTGAAACTAAAAATGGGGTTTTCTAATGTAGGTGTTTCATATGTAAGCAATTCTGTTTATTGTATTTTCTTAAGAATGGAAACACAACTAAACTGGCCTTTCTTTATAAGGGTGTAGGTACAGCTTTGCTTGCAGATATAAATATGAAGCAGTGTAAAAGTACTTCTATTAAATAATGCAACATGATCTTTTGAACCTTTTGCAGAGCAACAGAACTGATGCTAGTAATATGCTAGTAGCATGGCTGGAAAAATACTTTTCAAAAACATTGGCCAGCAGTCAAGTCCATTAGGGGATATAGTGAGCAGCTATTGTTTTTTTATTTCCTGATAAGCTTTCTCCTGGCACAGTATTTCAGCTTTTCTTTGAAGAAAGTCCCTGCTCCCCTGTTCTTATGCCATATCCTTTGAGATAAGGGGAGGATTCCCATTGCTTATTTTAGAGGTGGGCCTCTAATCAAGGCCTATCAGAGCATCTCACACACTGGACTACAGGAACTGGGTCAACACATGGGCAAATGACCTAATCAGATCCAATAAGTCAGAAGGAGACTTTTGCTGGGACTTTAAAGAGAGAGGTTAGGAGTCTTAATGAACTTGGACCTGGGAGATTATAGGACTGCAGGTACTGACAGCTATCTTGACACTGTATGGAAACCAATAAAAAGAGTAGAGTCCAAAAACAGTGAGAGCCCAGATCCTGGAGAGATTGCCTTGATGCCCCAGATTAAACCATATTTGAAGTAATAGACTTTTCAGTAACATGAGCCAATGAAGTTTGAGTTGAGTACCATAATGGGATAATATTTTTAAATATTCAGTTGTTAAGAAATTAATGATACACATCAAAGATGATCTGGGCCTCTACTCTAGCCTTTAGTGTGTATCTACTATGTTTCATGTACTAAAGTACTAAGCACATCAAAGCTATCATCTAATACAATCCCAACAACCACCACATGAGGAGGGTACTATTATTATTTCTTTCAAAACAGGTAGAACAAGAATTTGAACCCTGGACTCTACAGCATGTGCGACTGATGGACTTGCCTTTTCCAAGTTCTTGCCTGGGTCACATTTCATATCTCCTAATAGGCAGCTATCTAACATTTTAGCCTCTGAATTTTTTCAAATGAAATAGGAAGTATAAGCAAATGAAATCAATCAAATGGAGCAGGAGGGGAATGGTCAGAATCCCCTTGCTTGCACCCTCCTCTCCCAATGAGCATCTAGGGCTTTAAAAATATTTTGAAAAGCACTTCATGGAACACATTAAGGATAAGAAATACCTCTTTTTGTATGGAACAATTTCCAAGATATATTAAATGGGAAAAAGTAAGGTGTAGAACTGTGTGTACAATATGCTACACATATTTGTTTAAAAAAATAAAGAGATTACATATACATATATGTATATCTGGAAAAATAAACAAGAATTGTTTACATTAATTGCCTGGGTGCCAAGGAATAGCAGGGAGACTTTTTGCTATATGCCCTCTTGTACTTTTTATTTTAACCATGTGAATGTATTACCTGTCTTAAAAAGGAGGAGGAAAAAGAGAAAAGAACCACTGCATAAGTGTAATGAATAACAAACAAAGTGAGCTGCCCACTGGCAGGTTAAAGTGGCTATCTGATCCTAAAAATATGTCCTTTCCCCCCACAGGCATTTATCCTTACATATGACTACATGTTAATTACTAAGTTGATCAGTAAAGATCAACAAAATATTCATAAACTAAAACTAGGTAATAAAATTTTCTGAGGAGCCTGATTCAAACTCAGTCTAGGAAGTCTGGCTGCCATGCAATGCTTAGCAACATTGCAGGATTTCTGTTCCCATGCACATGGCAAAAGTGGGAATTTCTTCATTTGGGGAATTCATTCACTGAAGAGTTACCAAATGCTTACTATGTGTCAGAGATACTGTGCTAAGCACTGAGGATCAAGCCATTTATAAAAGGACTAAAATCCTTGCCCTTGTGGGTTTACATTCCGGTGGTAGTAGGAAAAGAGATAATAAACAAGCAAAAGATTTAAAATATATACGAGCCCTAAGTGTGGTGTTTAGTTGGAGCATCATCCCATATACCAAAAGGTCACAGGTTCGACCCCTGGTCTGGGTGTGCACAGGAGGAAATCGATTGATGTTTCTCTCTTTCTTCTTCTCTCTCTAAAATCAGTAAACATATCCTCAGGTGAGGATTAAAATATAATAATAAAATAAAATATATACTATTTTCCATTAATCTTACAATGAACATTTTTTTACATTTTATAAGACCTGAAATTTAAATGCATCTTTGGTAGATGGCTTTTTACAAAATGACAGGTTTATTTTTTTCTTTCTGAGGTAGATTTGATGTTGTCTTAGATCTGATGAAATGTGGGAAAACAATATATATGGAAGAATTATGTATCAGACTGGTAAGTGCTACAGAAAAGAATAAGAGCAGAAGGAGAAGGAGTATGGGAAGATTACAACTTAGGACAGTCAGGAAAGACCTAAGTGACATCTGAGTAGACTTAAATAAGGTGAAGGAGTAAGCCAGTTCTCTATGTGGCTGGAATAGCTCGCATTCAAAATATGGCAAAGAATAAGAGGCAAGAGCAAGTTTCAGAAACCCAAGGAAGCCAGTGTTGCTGAAATGGAGGGAAGAGGAGGTCAAGGAGATAACAGAGGGACCAGATTGTGTAAGAACTTGTAGACCACTTAGTGCAAGGTCATTGTCTTGAGTCTAGAGAGGTCAGATAGCAAAGTACATAAGAGCACAGGCTTTGGAGCCAGACTGCCAACTGCCCCAGCTCTGCCACTTCCAGCTGTATGACATGGGCAGGTCACTCTGTGTGCCCGTGTTCCCCTCTGTAAAATAGGACTGATAACACTGTCTACCTCATAAGGTTGTTGTGAAGATTAAGTAAATTATTTTATGTAAAGTACTTCGAATAACTAAAGGCTAGCATATAAGGAGCACAAATAATGCGTGATATTGTTATTATTGATTGGTCATAGATTTCAGTTGCTGCTTCATCATTATTGATTTATTTTGCTGTGTGTTGTTTGGTTAATGGATATTACATATAATTGTATCACCAATATTTCTGTACACCGATTTTCCAGTAACTAGTCTTTAAAAGCCTGTATGTGGCTGTTTACTGGAGACTCGCTGCAGATCGAAAGACTGCAAGTAAAGGGATAAAAAAAGATATTTCATGAAAATGAAAAAAAAGCTGGGGCAGCAATTATACCAGACAAAAACAGACTTTATTTATTTATTTTTTCAAGGTTCTATCTATTTATTTTTTTAATTTCTTTATTGATTAAGTTATTACATATGTGTCCTTATTCCCCTATTACCCCCCATCCTCCCCACTCATGCCCTCACCCCCCTGTTGTCTGTGTCCATTGGTTAGGCTTATATGCATGCATACAAGTCCTTTGGTTGATCTCTCCCCCTTACCCCCACCCTATCCTACCTTCCCTCTGAGGTTTGATGGTCTGATTGATGTTTCTTTGTCTCTGGATCTGTTTTTGTTTATCAGTTTATGTTGTTCATTATATATATTCGACAAAGGAGGCATGAACATACAATGGAGTCAAGACAGTCTCTTCAATAAATGGTGTTGGGAAAATTGGACAGATACATGAAAAAAAATGAAACTAGACCACCAACTTACATCATACACAAAAATAAACTCAAAATGGATCAAGGACTTAAACATATGATGGGAAACCATAAAAATATTAGAGGAATCCACAGGCAGCAAAATCTCAGACATATGCTGAAGCAATTTCCTCCCTAATACTGCTCCTAGGGCAATGGAAACTAAAGAGAAAATAAACAAATGGGACTACATCAAAATAAAAAGCTTTTGCACAGCAAAAGAAACCATCAACAAAACAACAAGAAAGCCCACTGCATGGGAGAACATATTTGCCAATGTTATCACCTATAAGGGTTTAATCTCCAACATTTACAGGAAACTCATACAACTTAACAACCCAATCAAAAAATGGGCAACAGACCTAAATAGATACTTTTCAAAAGAAGACAGAAGGAAGGCCAAGAGACATATGAAAACCAGCTCAAAGTCACTAATCATCCGACAATACGGTACCATCTCACACCTGTCAGAATGGCTATCATCAACAAATCAACAAACGACAAGTGCTGGAGAGGATGCGGAGAAAAAGGAACCCTCGTGCACTGCTGGTGGGAATGCAGACTGGTGCAGCCACTGTGGCGAACAGTATGGAGTTTCCTCAAAAAACTAAAAATGGAACTCCCATTTGACCCAGTAATCCCACTTCTACCAATATATCCCAAGAAACTAGAAACACCAATCAGAAAGGATATATGCACCCCTATGTTCACAGCAGCACAATTCACCATAGCTAAGATTTGGAAACAGCCTAAGTGCCCATCAGCAGATGAGTGGCTTAAAAAACTGTGGTACATCTACATAATGGAATACTATGCTGCGGTAAAAAAGAAGGAGTTCTTACCATTTGCAACAGCATGGATGGACCTGGAGAGCATTATACTAAGTGAAATAAGCCAGTCAGAGAAAGATAAATATCACATGATCTCACTCATTTATGGAAAAACAGACTTTAAAACAAAAGCTATAAACAAAATAAATCAGGCTGAGAATTATACCTAAGACAAACTTTGAGGGTGGCTACTAGCATATAGAACTAATTGCAATCAGAGCTAAGAAGTCTACTAGGTTTTTGGAGAAATTATATTGCTGAATGTGGAATAAAAAGACTGTAACAAGAGACAAACAAGGACCCAGCAATTCCACTTCTGGGTATTTATCTGAAGAAACTCAAAACACTATTTTGAAAAGACATATGCATCCATATATTCATTGCAGCATTTACAAAAGTCAAGATATAGAAGCAACCTAAGTGTCCATCAATAGATGAATGGATAAATAAGTGGTGCATATATATAATGGAATATGATTCAGCCATAAAAAAGAGTGCAATCTTGCCAGTGCTATTGTTGAGTTTACCACTAGAAAGTAAGAAAGGATGGGCCACTGGCGAGAACCACTGAACTAGGGGATTGTAAGGATAAACAGTTTTAAAAATTAATTTCAAAAGAATGACTTTTGTTAGTTGCTCTGTTGTCAGGTTTGCTTTAGGGAAAAAAATCATTTTTATTTACCCAAGTCAAATATGTGTATTTTAATAATTCATGGCATTCTTATCTTGAGTATTTAGATTTATGAAAGTCAGAAGTATAATGGCATAATCAGGCAGTCACAATTTTTTCACATTTCCTCTTCCTTTATTTAAGAAATGGATCTTGAGCATCTATCATGATAAAGGAATTGCGCTAGATGATTAAACAGTACAAATAAGAACAGGACATGGTCCCTGACTTTTCTCTATAAAATCAGCGGAAGTAGATTCACATGTAACCCCCTTTCCCTTAAATGAGTCCATTTCATGGCTATTCTGTAGTAATGATGTCTCTGCTCTCCCTTCAGACCCCAAATGAGGGACAAAATAGCCACGTACCTTCTCTGCCTCCTCTTGAGCCTAGAAGTAACAGGCAGCTCCACCCTTCCCCAGACATCAGGAGAAAGGCAAGACTAGAGGTCAAGAGGAAGTCTGGGGCCTCCACACTCATCTGCTCTGCAATCAACTGTCCATCCTTCCTGCCCATAGACCTTCCTACCCAGTGCATGCTGTGAGGGAAGAAACAGGTCAAATGAAGGGAAAACTCACAGTGGCCTACTATACTCACCAAAATTTAAAACAAAGCCAGGCATTTTGAAAAGGCCAGTGCCTTAAAACAATTTTGCTAAAATGTCAAGGCACTGCTTTTTATTACCAAGTAACACATGTGGTACACATCCAATGAGCCCCACTTCATCTTAGAGCTTTATCCCTAATGATGGGGTAGAGTGGGGCACGTGGAGGAGGTGAGAAGAAGCTCAGGGAGGGAGGGGAGAGGCTTAGGGATTTGGTGAAGTTCTTTGCACACATTACATGGTAATAAAAAAGCTGAGCGCTGAGCATTTATTAGTTACTTTTTTTAGGCTGCAACAAAATGCCCCCATGGAAAATGTCTGATGGAAAATGTCAAGTGTCCAGTTTTAAAGCAGGGAACAATGCTTAGTGCACAGTATTTTTGGCAGTATTATCCCCACCATTATCCAAGTCACCCAGGCTTAAAACCTTGACACTAGGAAAGGAACTTTCACTATAGCTTTTGTGATATGTACTATCTATAATTCTACACTACAGATGAAAAAAGGGACCCTCTTCCTCAGCATAATATTCATATATCCTTTAATGTTTTCTTCATTTATCCATAGTATCACCTCCTATGAGATAGTGCTAAGACACAAAGATACAAAATAAATAACATAATCCTGCCCTTAACAGTTTGGCTTAACAAGCATTTATCGAGAGTTACCAGAAGATGCCAGAGTTAAGTCTTAAGGAACTAGCAGGAGTTTCCTTGATAAGGAGGAGGAAGGGGAAAGGCATATACCCTGAGTATGTGGGGAAGGCAGAAGCTGTAAAGATAGGCTGAATCCAGATCATAGCAGGCCTGTATAGTAAGCTAAGGAGTTTGGTTTTATTATGCAGAGAATGGGTGCTCACTGAAAGATTTTAATAAGAGGACTGTCATGGACAGATTTTTTGCCATTGCTAGGCTCACCCACGGATAGACTAGCCTAGTGGTCCGTGAGGTCCGAAAGGTTGGCCACCTCTGGACTAGAGACTGGAATGGAGGGAAGTCAGGGCTTGAATAGTGACAAAATAGTTCAGAAGCTATTGCTGTAATCTGGGTGAAAACTGATGACAACAATCTATCTCAGAGGTAGAGATATGGAGAGCAGACCTATTTGAGAAATACTGCATTCTATAAATAAACATAATAGAACTTGACTCCTAGACATTGGGGGGGGGGGGGGGGAGTCCAGAATTTAAGAGTCTTCCCAGCTTCCTCCTTCTAGCTTAGGCAACTATTTGGTTAGTGATACTATTGATCGTGGCAGAGCACAGGGAGCATCTTGATTTTTTTTCTTTAAGGGAGGCTGGGGAATCTAAAACCTGTGGGGCATCCAAGTGGAGAGGTTTATGAATCAGTTGGCTAACTACACCCTGCGCTTTTGGGGCTCAAGAAATCTACAAGATTACTCCAGAAGCAAATGTACTTGGAAATCTCATTTTGAAGGGAACAATGCATACCGATTTGAAAAAAAACGACATCTTTTCATGCTAAAAAACACACACACTGATATGCAGGGCTTGAAAGTTAATAACAAAACATTATGCTACTGGCTGCCAAACTGTGGACCCAGCAGATCAAGGTATTTTCTCTAGTAAGGCAAATGCAGAGTTCGATAGGTTTTCTGCTCACACCGCTTGAAAATAGCGGTGTACCTGGTGTTTCGATCTGACGTTCCTTTTAACAGGTTTGAAGAGCAAAATCTGAAAAATGCGCCCTCCTGTGGCAGTGGAATGAGGGGGCTCCAGCACCCTTTTTACCACCAAACAAAGCCAAGCAAAGAAATACAATTTACGGGGTTCAGAAGCTACACCGCAAAACCAAATGAACCCTCCCAGCGGCCGGGATTCCTTACCTGTCTCGTCGGCCGAAGGAAAATTTCACTTTCGACTCAACAAAATACGACACCAAGATTTGATGGGCTGCAGTAAGTCCCGTTCGGCGCCTACTGAACACCCTGCAAGCCAAAACACGTACACTCTCTCCGGATCCTCTCTAGCCGGCGGGGCCGGGCTTCGACCACGTGGGTGACGGGTTTCAGCCCCAGTGATCAGAGGTGGGCGGGAGTAGAAGGCGTGTCCCTGCGGAGGGAGGCGGTGCCTGCGCAGTGGGCGGGGCTTGGGCGGACCCAGGCTACGGACCTCCTGTCTACTTTCCCCCTTTGCCTTCGCCCTTCGAGCCGCCACGTAATGCCACGTTTCCGCGCATGCGCATCTCCACTAAAAGTGTTTCCGGGCTTAGGGGGCTGGAGCGGCCGCCGAGTTGGAGGCGGCGGTGGCGGCGGCCGCGGAGTGCGACGTGGGGGCCAGGCCCTGCGGAGGGCAGGGGAAGTTATCATTTCTTCCCGAAGGGGCCGGTAGAGCCGGTGGCTGAACATCAAGATGAATTTCCTCCGCGGGGTAATGGGGGGACAGAGTGCAGGACCCCAGCACACAGAAGCCGAGACGGTGAGAGGAGCGGCGGGTCCGGGACTTGGGAAGGGTTCGGGCAGGAACGGGGACGGAGGACTCAGGGGCCCGGAGGTCACCTCCCGCGCCCCGCTGTGGGTCCACATGCCGCCTCCCCCTTCGCCTCCCTTTTTCTCCAGAAACCCCGAGTTATTCCCTGTCGTCCCTAGCGCAGCCCCCCACACCACGGCGGCTCGGCCCGGCTGACAGCAGCCGCGTCCCTAAGCGCCGCAGGCCCCGCGAGGAGGTGGTCCGTGCAGGGTACCGCCCGGGAAGGGGTCGATCCAGGGCCTGACCAGTCTCCCACGCCCCTCGAGGCCGCGGGCCTCTCCCTCCTCCCTTTTCGCTGGTGTCTCCACTGGCCGAGAGGAGCCTGAAGTCCTGCTCCCTCTCTCGCGGTCTGGAATTTGGGGGAAGACTGAGTTTAAAACCCAGCTGTTGACGAGAGCATGTGGCTAAGAATAAAAAGACATGCTAGGGCACAAAACCACCTGCTCTTGTCCCATCAGCAGTTCGGACCCCGTTTTTCGGGCTTACGCAGATATATGCCATTTGGGAGATACTTTGACGTCGTAGAGTTCAAAGAGCTTTGGGGACACCCCACCACCACCACCACTTTCCCTTACAGTCACCCTATTCAGAAGTCTGAATTCGTGGTAACCGTATTTTCGGCATCACTTCAGAAAAATTGTTAGCCACAGAAAACAGTCTTGATAGTTGGTTCTATTTTAGGTTTATAATAAACTTAACTTCGTGAAGTTTGATTGGCATCTATTAGAAATTAGTGTGTATGACTTTTTAAAAACAAACTTTTTATTTTAGGTCTACAGAAAAGTGACAAAGCATGATTTTAAAGGCAGACTTTGGGGGAATATTCATACACATAGTTGGGATGCCTGTGAACATAGATACCATGTTCTATGTTACTGGGATCCTGAAGGATAATGATAACTTTTATTGTCAAGCCCTTACCTTGTGCTAGACACTGTGCTGAGCCCTTTAAGTCCACATTCTCCTTTAATCCCTAACCACCCTGCAAGACAGTTAATAATATCCTCACTTTACAGATGAGAAAAATGAGACTGAGAGAGGTGAAGTAACTTGACCAATGTCACACTACTAGTAAGTAATAGAGTCAGGATTCAACCAAGTTTTACTTCAAAGCTTAGGCTTTATTGCTGGTGCCCATATTTTAAAACTTATCTGGAAATTTATATGTATATATTATTAAAAGTAACCTTACAGATCTGGGTTAGAACTGTTTAAAGCAGTTGGAATCTGGTAAATCTGTTTTCCTTCATTTGAAAATCAGGAGATTTCACACACACAAACATACAACTGATATATGGCTTCTCTTGTTGGTTCCCACGTGGGGCTACAAGGCAGGTGAGCTACCCTATTAGAAGACCAAGCTCTCTCTACAGATTACCACAGTCACAGCCCACCTCTTCAGCGGTTGGTGTGTGGTTTGGTTTGGTTTTGTTTTTGTCTTGTCTGGTATTTTTGGTTTGGGGCACCAAGTGTTAAAATGTGGTTTACTATCATTTGCTTTGGAGTTAGACCTTGATTTGAATCCTTGCCTTCCATCCGTAATTGGGTTGGACAGATAAAAGATGGCTCATACCCTATGAGTAAAATAAGGAAAATACCTGTGCTTAGGGGTGTAATGAGGATTAAGTGAAATAAAAAGTAGAGCCTGACACCTAGTATGTGCTCAATAAAGGGTAGTTTTTATTCCATGTTTTTACAGGAAGCATACTGTCTTTTTTTGTTATAGATGGAAGATGATGTACAATTGAGTATAGGATTTTAAAGCTGGAAGACCCTTTGCAGCTCATGCAGGTTGAACCCCCCTCAGTTTAAAAGTTAAGGAAACTGAGGTACAGAGCAACCTGCACAGTATTGCAGAACTGAGACTAGAACACTTTGATCTTGCCATGGTGAATGGAACAACATACTTTTTATATCATGATTTCAAAGTGAAGTTTGAGAATCATTTGAGTGTATATTGCATTTACAAATTGAAAGAGGGTTCTTGTTCTTGCCTAACTTTGAGTATGTACACTGAAAATTGGGAAAGTAGTTTGTCTTTGGAAGAGAATTAATCATTTATTCTAAGTTACAGTATAAGTAAAATTTGTTTCGCCATCTCATTCCATCAGGGAGTATAATAGATATAAGGGGGTCATGACTCACTAATTTAGAAATATTTATAGAGCTCTCTGTTCAACATTAGATGTTTTAATTGGTGATTAGATCTGGCCTGGATATTCAAGTTGCCAGAGCTTGGGACTGCTAACTTCTATGTTATTATTTAGTATTTTGTAGTTTTTACATTTCTGCAAAATTAAATTATTTTCATTGTGATTTTCCATTTTTCATGCTTTTCTCATCTTTTCCAGTACAAAGCCTCTTTTTTTTTTTTTTTTTGTCTAAAGTCTACCTGTTCTTTAAATCTATCATCAATGCATTCCCTAATCTGTATCCTTTACTTCTTTCCCCCACAAAACAATCTGTTTTCCCTCTGAGCAGTATTCACATTTAAAACAGATTTGGCTTTCTACCATTTATATATGTCTCATCTATTCCAGACTCCTGAATGTCTTTAGGGCAGGCTTCATATGTATTTTAATCTTTATTTTTCCATAGTAGTAGATACTCAAGTATTTGTTAAATGAATGAATTATAGTGTTATATGAAAGAAATCACAGATCTATAATCATAGCAGGTTATAAAGTACTAGGTATTAAAACAGTGCTTCTTAAAGACTGTAGGAATCAAAGTTTGGGAACTGGGTTTTGAAGTCCATTACATCAAACTTTTTACTTAAGGGATTTTTCAGATTTACTGTGCTTAGCCTGCTTTCTTTTACTTTTTCTTACTAAACCTAAGTATCTTTTAAATTTGTGAGGGTTATACTATTGATTGTATAATACCTAGTTTATCATACTCTCAGTTAAGAGTAATTTTGGACTGGCATTAAGATGTTTTTCAAAGACAAAGTAGTAAATATTTCTATTTGTATCACGATAGCCAATAATTCTGTATAGAGTTATGAATATTTTATTCTAGAATTTCATCCACATTAAGCTTTTCACATTTAGAATCATTTTTTTCTCTCTCTTTTTTACCTTAGGTAGAGAAAGGCAATGATTTCTGATGATTGAAGCCTCCTAACCTTGACATACTTTGCTGGGTGCAAATAAACACTAATTATAGTAAAAATGCTACTCTTCTTTTTTTTTTTTAAATGCTTGCACAGGCTTAATTTTTCCATCTACCTTCCAACTAATGCCTTTTTAAAAGCTAGTTTATTGAAAATACCAAGACAGTTATTAACTACATTTGATGATAAATCATAGGGGAGTTTCCCCTTTGCAAGTTGTACCCTAAAGCATGGAAGTTGGCTAAAGTCCATAGAAGTATGCAGAATTAGCATACTGTTAAGGCATCTCTTTTTATTTTATTTTTATTTTTATTTTTTTGGAGGCTTGCAAAGAGCCTTTATTTATCTAGCACAAAGGGGCATCTCTTTTTAAATCAAACTGATCAGCTGGCTTAAAAAGCAAAAGGGCTAACAATATAGACACAGCTATACTTTCTTTTAATAAAAATTGAGTGTGTGCTTAAATTTAGACAGTTTCAATTTGGTCAAGCATATTTTATACCATCTTTCTATATAAAAGGCTAATATGCAAAGTGTCCCCACCGGAGTTCAACTAGGACAGTGGTCGGCAAACTGCGGCTCTCGAGCCACATGCGGCTCTTTGGCCCCTTGAGTGTGGCTCTTCCACAGAATACCACGGCCTGGGCGAGTCTATTTTGAAGAAGTGGCATTAGAAGAAGTTTAAGTTTAAAAAATTTGGCTCTCAAAAGAAATTTCAATCGTTGTACTATTGATATTTGGCTCTGTTGACTAATGAGTTTGCTGACCACTGGACTAGGAGACCAGAGTTCAATCGCTCATTATGATGTGCACTGACCACCAGGGGGCCGCGCAGAATGAAGGAAGGCCCTAGCCGGCAGCCAGAAGGCCCCAATCTGCCCTGATTGCCAGCCAGGTCTAGGGACCCTATCCGTGAACGAATTTCATGCACTGGGCCTCTAGTATTACTATAAATGTGTAGTCTGAACTCTTGTTTGGGTTATTGTTTCATATTCTACATTAATAACGAGGTCAGTGTCACAACTGATAGGTGTTTTCTCTCTTGGCTCTCTTGCAATAAATGTTAGAGAATATGATTTATGTTTAAATCACTTCTGTATTCCACCAAAGATGTCTCTTACAGTATTTTTATTAAGTAGTATCTATTGAAAGCTACATGGCTTTTTAAAAAGATTAATTAGATTACTTAATGTGGTTCTAAAAAACTAGTATCATTTAAATTTTACATACCCTAGCATTACCAAAGTATGTTCCAAAGAAAGTGAGTAGAGGTACTCAAAGGAATTTTGTTACCAAAGAAGTGTGCTGTGTGATGATCAAAAATGAAACACAGAAAACTACTATTTATACAAGACTTAAGTTTTCAAATATTTTCAAGATAGAGATATAAAGTAAGTTGTGTTTGCCAAATTTATTTGATCGGACCTCCCTTCTTTTTCCCCACCAGGAAACCTTGTAGGTCTAGTGTTCTGAGGAACATATTTAGGGGAAAATTGTCCTAGAGAATATATTTTTAAAGCAGGGGTGGGGAACATTCGACCAGCAGGTCCTACTTATAAGGCCTGAGAAATCATTTGGTCTTCCCTGCCAGGTCATTAGGGGGTCAATTAATTAAATGTTTGACCAAATATAGCAGGCTAATTTTTAAGTTGATAACTTTGGCCCGCAAATGATGTTATAAATATCCAAATGACCTTTGGCAGAAAATTGTTCCCCACCCATTTTAAAGGAATGCTACATTTTAGAAATATCCTTAGTTATCATCAGCATTATGGAATTCATGAAATATTTCTCTTTTAATACCTAAAAGATAAAATAAGTCCTGATGCTTTATGATTTGAGAAATAATTGTAATCTCTTGAATCTGATTATCTCTTAGAGAATGCAAGAATTTCTTATATAAATTGTTGATATCAAATACCATTTCTCTCTTTTTATATACTTAACTCCTATTATTCCTACTGCTTTGTCTGTTGTGGATATCAGACAAAAGGCATGCTTATTTTTTATACTCCAGGCAGAAAAGCCATAAACATTTGTTTTTTATAAAATGTTACCTTTAATTTGAAAACTTTCAGTGTTAGACTTTGAGATGCTAGTGTTTGTGATAGATTATTTGGTAGACAAGTTTTATTATGATAATTTGCTTAAAAGATTGTTCTTTTGGAAATCATTTCTTAAAGAAGGCATAGAGAATAAGTGAAGCAATATATTAATTAGGTTGACTTATTGATAATTGTAATGGAAATAGATTGTGTTAGATTCACTGGATTTGTCTGATGTTTAGCTTTGTAATGTTCCCACTTTTTAATTTTTTTTTTTATAATAAATTAGATCATTTAAAGATAAAACTGACTGGCTTTTACTTTTCTTGTAAATTTTCAGTTATAGAGTTCAATTTAAAAATTAAATATCTGGCTCTTTCTTGTATCCTTAAAGAGTAATATATATTTTTATTCCATTTAAACAATATAAATGAATTGACTGTTGGTTAACGTGAATTAATTTAGTCCTATAGGAACCAGTCATGGATGGGAAAGTTCTCTCCAAGGAAGGAATAACCATGTGTTAAGCTTCATGAAGGCAAAGTTAATCATTAAATAAATTGGCATTAGAGCTGATAAATATTTGTTGAATAAATGACTGAATGGTTGAATTAGATTTCTTAAATTGGAATTCCTGCTCTTCATTTTTGCATTTCAGTTAAGTAGTTACTGAATACTTTAAAAATATGTATTTATATTAGGAATTGTAAGAAAATACTGCAAACTACATATGTCAATGTCCATTAAATTTTAAATGTTCCTTCAGCATCCTAGCTTTATGGCACCTTCATATTTTTATTTTATTTTTTTACTTTTCAGTGGTTTTTCATTTTTCCATTCCTTATATCACTTTTTGCTTTCCTAGTCTCTCCTATTCCCATTGCTTCTGTTTTGGTCTTCTTTGTGTATCACAATAAAAAAATAAATGGCATCATTGGGTAGCAAAACAAACAAACCAACATTAAAGTCAGGTTATTATGAATTTTGATTATGAATTAGTTTGTGGGATTTGTCCTTTTCATATTTTTCTTGGCAAGTGGAATTGAGAATCTCACTGGGAAGTTACTGAAAACAGAAGAATTGATACATGATCTCCTGCATTTGCTGCATGATGTTACACCTATTTTATTGATAAGCCTTTTCATTTTTTAATTATACAAAGTGGCACATAATACTAGTAAAGTTTAAGTCCTCTTTGACTACCATCTCCAATTTATTTCAGTTCTCTTTGCAGAAATAACCACTATTCTTAATTGGTATAAATTCTTTCAGACCTTTATGCATAATCGTGCATTTGTGCATTATGGAATCACGTATTTGTATGAGCATATTTATCTCTTTTTTCATAAATGATACACTGTTTTTGGTTTTCTATATCTTATCTTTTTTCATTGATTGATATGTCTTAGAGAACTTTGCATGTTAAAGCATAGGGCTACTTTATTACAAATTATTTAAAATACCATATTTACAGTTATTTTTGTTAATTATACTACCAGTGTAATAGACTATAAAAGCATCTTTATAAAAGCTTCCATGTCTAATTCATCATTGTCTTTATCTCTCAGAGCACTTCATACCTAGTTAGCATAATATGAATTAGTTAAGGAACTACTGTTTCTTGAGTTTTTCCTTATTATCCCTTTGTGGTCCCTCTAAATAAAACTAACTCTCGATTAAATTTCACTCAAAAATTTTTTTCTCCTTATAACTGCTTTTTGTTAATACATAGCATTCTGTTACTTAATGCAAGAATCATGATCTCTAATCCTAAAAGTGTCAATTGGGTCACATCATTGTTCAGTGAAGCAAGTTGGATTAGAGAAGAGAGCAGAGGTCTGGGATGAAGCTGGAGCCTGCATATTCTTTGATTATTCAGGAAATTTTTCTGTATTTTAGTTGTAATTTCATTTTGGTCCTGGGAGCGTGTCCGTGCAGCATCCTCTTCCTCCACTGCCATTTTTTTTTCACTTTTTTAAAAATTTCTTTATTGATTAAGGTATCACATATTTGTCCTCATCCCCCCCCATTCCCATCCCAAACCCCTCCCTACGCATGCCCCCATCCACTGCCATTTTTAATGTGGAGCCTGCATACCCTGACTTGAAAGTGTATCTACTGCTCAATTCCAGACAGTTGTTGGCCTCCGGAAATGTAAGTCCAGAGATCTAATTTAACCAAGTGATTAAGCACTTAAACTGCTTGGCTTTGATTGCCATCCCATCACTTACTAGTGTTATGAACTTGTACAAATAACCCAGTGTGACTCTGTTACCTCAGATCTGAAATGTGAATAGTAATAGTGTCTACTACATAGGGCTTTTGTGAACATTAATAGTTAAAACTATAAAGAACTTTAGAACACAGCTGACACATAATAGGTACTATATATTCCAGATTTTGAGGTGCACGTTAGCATTTAAAATAAACATCTCTGAAATCAGGATGCATCTTGTAATTATAATTGGCGGTATTTCTTGTTCTTGGTGATACCTTTTAAAAAGTGGTGAATCTTATAATCAATGGCTTCTTAAATTGTATGAAATACAGTGTTAGCTATCATTAGCTACCAAGCTGATTTTTTTTTTCAAGAAAATTTGGGAAATCTGGATTTTTATATGAATCTTTAGATTTTGAAATATTGATTTAAAATTATTTTTAAAGCTGCATTACAATGTTTCCCAACTTACCAAAAAAAAACCTTGCAGTCCCTATAGTACCTGCAGTAGGTACTCAGACTAACATTTCTCTGCATGGGAGGCAATGTAGGATAGTAGAAAAAGTGTGAAAGTGTGAAGCTCAGTTAGAATTTGAACTGTGCCACCAAACAGGCAGTGTGTTTTTGGGTTTATTGTTTATTTCTGAGCCTCGTTTCCTCTTAAAATGAGTTTATTAGTTCCGGTATTGGATCAGCTGCTGGAACTGAGGCCAAAAAACACAGCTTTAACTGAGACAAAAGTTGAAGTGTCTTTCTCCACTAAAAGGCCAATTAGAAGGCGATCGTAGTGAAGAGTAGTTCTGCTCCTCAGGGTGTCCAGGGGCCTACGTACTGCTTTATCAGTTGTTCTGCCATCCCTAGGATGCTGCCCTTACTTGAATTGTTAAAGATGCATCACTGAACCAGGCTAAAGTTCCAGCTGAGGGAATGAGAACAAAGAATCAAGAACAAAAAGCTTCACTCTGGCCAGGTGGCTCAGTTGGTTGGAGTGTTGTCATCTGCACCAAAAGTTTGTGGATTCGATTCCCTATCATGGCACATAGCTAGGTTTTGGGTGGATCCCTGACAGTTGCGCATACAAGTTGGGGGGTAGGGCAGCAGCTGATCCATGTGTGTTTCTCCCTTTGATGTTTCTCTCTGTTTATCTCTTTCTCTCTATCTCTATCTCTCTATATTTTTCTAAAACATATTCTCAGATGAGGATTTAATATAAAGAGCAGATAGCTTCCTTTAAATTTAAGAACATGACCTGGAAGGTACTGGCAACTCATTGGCAATGTAGTCACTGCCTAGATGTAAGGAAGGCTTGAAAAGTAGTCTAGGTGTACAGCCATGTGCCCCGCTTAAACACAGAGGGTTCAAATCACTAAAAGAGAGAAAGAATGAAGAAGGAGGCCCAATTGTACTGCTCCGGGTTGGTTTTTCAAGTAAGGAATAAATGGAATAATGATCATTGAGAGCTACAATTTCTTAATATAAGACAAGCATACTTGTGTGCTGCAAATTTTTTGCTTGATAAATATCAACTGAAAAATATAGACCTGTCTGTATTTGGAATATATATAATACTAGTGGCCCGGTACATGAATTTGTGCACATTGAAAGGAAATTAATTAGAAGGAATATTTTAATATTGCTGTTCGCCCTTTCTCTGTAATAGAAGTGCCAGCCAAATTCATGATGGGCAATGACAAATTAAAACACACATACGATTGGTGCCAGCGAGAGCTTTATATCTGTAATAATAAAAGTGTAATATGCTAATTAGACCGGATGTCCTTCCAGACCGGATGAAGCCTGGGCTGCCAGGGAAGCCCGGGTCCCAGGTGCCAGAGGGAAGCCGTGCCGACAGCCGGGGAAGGAAGGCCTACTCTTGCAGGAATTTCATGCATCCAGCCTCTAGTATATAGATAAACTTGCTTAATTAGACCTGCTTTCTCATTTAGCTAAACTTTTCCCAGCCCAGTGAAGCACCCCAACTTCTCTTTCAGGTAATTGTCAGCAACACAGCACTAAATATCAACATGAAGCAGATTGTTATTGTAGATCACGCAGGGAGAACAAAGGGTAAAATATTTAACTGCAGCAGTGTTTGACTATATTCTGTGCAGTGACAAAGCCTGAAGTCATTTTCAAGGTCCACCATTTCTTCTTTTCAGTCAGGGCAAGTTTCTAAGATTTCTAAATCTCCATTTTCCAGCTAATGAAAAGAAAATAGGATTCTACCAAGTCTCCTATCTACCTACTCCAGGACTTCTGTGAGGATCAAATGAGATGAGGCATGGGAAAACGCTTCACAGACATTTGGTTAAAGTGTGAAATGTTTGCACTTGGCTATAAAACAAGTCATGTTCCTGGGCTGAAGAAACTACAAGGAGGCTAGTCGTCAGTAGGGAGAGGAAGCTGGGCATAACTACATGACCTCATTACCCGGTGCCCACAGCAACCGTTTCCGGGCTGGGCTGGGCTGTGTGCTGCATTTTGCACCATGGGGTCTTGGCAGCATCGGCTGCTATTTGGTGGGCTGTCCCTCTGGGGTGCTGGTGGGGCCTGTGTCCTACTTGGGGAAGCAGAGTGTTGCTTTGTGGGCGCCAGGTCCACGGTGCCATTTCTCTGTAAATGGCCAGTGCGCGTCTTGGCACCTCCTGCATTGAGCGTCTGCCCCCAGGTGGTCAGTGCGCGTCATAGCAACCAGTCGGATGGACACTTAGCATATTAGCCTTTTATATGTATAGATGTTTTTCTTTCATTTGGTTTCAGTTGTCTGTAAAGAGTAGCAACATAGCATTTTATTATGGAGAGGTCACTTATTCAGCAACTTCAACCATCTGGAATATTATCAGGAGGTAATAAGGCTTTCAATTAGCAAAGCAGAAGTTGCAAAATCCATGTACTCAATCTTGATTTTAAACCTGAGTAATTTTCGGCTGTAGATATATTACTGTCTTGCTTAATTATCAAATTTCTTAGTAGCAAATAAATCTACAAATGGTCTGTCAGAAACATAAACAATGGAAATGCAGCCAAAAGCCTAATAGGATCAAAGAAAGATACAAAAAAGTCATAAGAAGCTTCGTAATAATAAAAGTTTTTTAATATTTGAGTATTTATAGGTACCAGGAACTATGCAAAGACTTTTATATTCATTTAACACCTAAGACATCCCTATATCTGATATTGGAGAGAACTTAGGTTTAAATCGAAGAAAGCTTATAAAATTACATTTTTTAAGAAGACAGAGAAGCTTCTAATTAGTTCTAGATTACTATCAGAAATCATTAAAATGAAAAGACCATTTTGGTGATTGACAGAATGTATCCGAAATAGGTCAATTATGACTCTGAATAAGTTGTTAGACTCACTTTTGATTCTCGTTGGTTTGCAATATGGTTGACTGATTTGAGTTTGTCTTAACTTACTAGAGAGAAAGTTCCAATAAAAATCCCCAATTGGTAAGAATTTGTACTTGCCATTAAAACCAAATTTAATAGATAAAATGCATGTTTATATTCTTTTTTTTTTTTTATTGTTTGAAGTATTACAAAGAGTAGTACATATGTCTCCTTTTTTTTTTCCCCATTGACCTCCCCCCCCCGGCCTCCCCTACCCCCTAGTACATGCCTTTACCTGCCCCCCCACCCCGCGCCCCAGTGTCTTGTATCCATTGGTTATGCTTATATGCATGTGTACAAGTCCTTCGGTTGATCTCTTACAGCCCCCCCAACCTCCCCTGCCTTCCCGCTGTAGTTTGACAGTCTGTTCAATGCTTCTTTGCCTCTGTATCTATTTTTTCCCCATTTCTTTCCTTTAAAAAATCTTGCCTCTGCAGACTAGAAATAAACATACAATAACAAAAAATGTTTGAGTCCCAATTTCAAAGTCCAACAGTTCTGAGTCCCCGTTTCAATGTCAAACAGTTCCTTATGTGTACATGTCAGCAATGATATCTGGATGGTGGGCACATGATGGCAATGCAGGTCCGACCCTCTCTGGTTTGGTCCTAGGCAACCTGCTGTGACGCACAGCTGCTGACTGCTAGCGTGGCAAGGCGGCGTCAGTGTCTTCCATCTCTGGACTGTTTCTCCTCTTGTCTTCGTGGTTGGAGCAGACCTGTCCATGTTTATATTCTTAAAAATAGTCTTGATACATGCCCAAACTCAGGAATTAATGGATTTTTATTTCTATAAGTATAAATAGTATACTTTAAATAGTGATTAATTTTAATATTTTAAGGTACATTTTTTAATTACCTAAAACAGCTTGTAATTTGCTTATTAATCTGAGTCTACTGAAGCAGATACTTTGATTCATTTAAAAAAGAAATCTATTTTTAGTTAAGAAATCTATTTCTTACTTCTCCCTACATTATTTTAGATCAATCTTTATTCCCAGAAATAACAAGCATTTAAAATTCTTATAAAAGGAAATGCTCATATTTTAGAAAGTTTCCTTTGGTGTATTGTTTTAATAGAACAAATATCTATATAGATATAGATATAGATATAGATAGATATAGATATAGATATAGATATAGATATAGATATAGATATTAGAGATCCAGTGCACAAATTCTTGCACCAGTGGGGTCCCTTGGCCTGTCCTGCGGGATCAGGCCAAAACCGGCTCTCCAACATTCCCCAAGGGGTCCCAGATTGTGAAAGGGTGCAGGCCAGGCCAAGGGACCCCACTAGTGCACGATCGGAGCCAGGGAGGATGCGGGAGGTTGGCCAGCCAGGGAGGGACCACGGGAGGGCTCCAGGGCGTGTCCAGCCCATCTCAGTCCCGATGGGCTGGAACCCAGCAGCAAGCTAACCTACCAGAGTGCCTGCCCCCTGGTGGTCAGTGCACATCATAGCGACTGGTCGACCAGTCGACTATCTGCCCCCTGGTGTCAGTGCACGTTATAGCGAGCAGTTGAGCAGCCTTAGCTATCTTTGCATATTACGCTTTGATTGGTTGACTGGACGACCCGACAACCAGACACTTAGCATATTAGGCTTTTATTATATAGGATGTGTGTGTGTGTGTGTGTGTATGTGTGTGTATTATGTGATGTAAAATTGTTTTGGTTCATAGATGTATACACATTTAAAAACTCATTTTTCTTATTTTGAATATGAAATGCCATTTTCTAAATAAAAAATATGTGTAAACAAATATAAAGTAAGAAATCATTTTCTGTGCCTGGAATTCCTTCTTCATGTGATACTCATCCTTTAATTTTTGACTCAAGTGGCATTCTTAATATTTCAAACTTAAACAATATCTTAGTCTGCTATAACAAAAATACCATAGACCAGGTGGCTTAAACAGCAACTTATTTCTCACTAGAGGCCCGGTGCACGAAATTCGTGCACGGGGGCGGGGGGGTTATGTCTCTCAGCCCAGCCTACACCCTCTCTCCAATCTGAGACCCCTTGAGGGATGTCCGGCTGCCCGTTTAAACGGGCAGCCGGACATCCCTCTCACAATCCAGGACTGCTAGCTCCCAACTGCTTGCCTGCCTGCCTTCCTGATTGCCCCTAACCACTTCTGCCTGCCAGCCTGATCACCCCCTAACCACTCCCCTGCCATCCTGATTGATGCCTAACTGCTCTCTTGCCAGCCTGTTTGCCCCTAACTGCCCTCCCCTGCAGGCCTGGTCACCCCCAACTGCTCTCCCCTGCAGGCCTGGGTCCCCCCCCAACTGCCCTTCCCTGCAGGCCCCGTCGCCCCCAACTTCCCTCCTCTGCCAGCCTGGTCACCTCTAACTGCCCTCCCTTGCAGGCCTGGTCCCTCCCAACTGCCCTCCCCTGCTGGCCATCTTGTGGTGGCCATCTTGTGTCCACCTGGGAGCAGCCATCTTTGACCACATGGGGCAGCCATCTTGTGTGTTGGAGTGATGGTCAATTTGCATATTACTCTTTTATTAGGTAGGATAGTTCTGGAGATGGAAGTCTAAGATTGAGCATCTGCTGAAGGCTTACTTCTTGGTTTATACATAGCCATTTTCTCACTGTGTCCTCACAAGAGAAAGGTATAGGAGCTAGCTCTTTAGGTCCTCTTTATAAGGGCACTAATCCTATTCATGAAGGCTCCACCCTTATGACATAACCTCCCAAAAGCCCCACCTCCTACTACTACTATCACATTAAGGGTTAGGATTTCAACATATGCATTTGGGGAAGGGGGATATAAGCATTCAGCCTATAGCAGTTTTACTTTCATATAAAATTGATTGCTTTTCCTTTTATGCCCCTGCTTTACTCAACACATAGTTATATACCTTTAACTTGTTATTATACTTTATTTATATGACTGTTTGCCTATGCAGGCTCCTGTGGCAAGAGACCATAACTTTAATTTTGATTAGCACAACAAATGTATATGTGTAGTCATTGTGTTTATTAACTGAGTAATGACTGTGTAGTCTAATCTTAAAAATTTGTGCTTTATCCTATAGGCTACAGGGAACTAATTGAGATTATTTTTATTATGGTAGTTTATTTTTATCAATTAAGAGCTGATTTCATGCTGTTTTGATCAGTAGAGTGAAAATAGCCTCTTTGAAAGATGAATTTAGTCAGTCATGAAAATATCCTAGAAATTCCAATAAAGCAAACCATTTCACTTTATTCCATTTTGCTCTTTTCTGCTTATAAAGATAATTCCTGTTTATTTTCAAAATTCAAACATCAGAAGTAATGCAGACAATGAATATTTCTAGCAACCCACTAAAATATATGGTGCATAGTCTTAATTTTTTCATTTATATTCAAATGGTTTGTTATTAATGTAGTTTTAAACCAAAATGAGCTCATGTTGAGCATATTGTTTGTTTTTTTCTTTTTTTCAGTTACTATATCTTGAACATCTTTTCTTGTTAGTAAATGTGAATCTGCTTTATTCAACTTGATCAGCTGCATAGTGTACAAAGTGGAGCAAAAGTAGGTTTACAATTGTGAGTACACAAAACAGTTTATTCTTATATTATTATTTATTAATTATTGTATTATTTTCCATGAGAACAGCTGTAAACCTACTTTTGCCCCACCTTGTAGGTATACCATGTATTAGTTCACTATTCTCTGGCTGATGGCTTAACCTTTAGATTTTTTTTTTTTTAATAAACAAATTTATTGCTTATAGTTCTGGAGGCTAGAAATCTGAGCTCAGGGAGCTAGCACAGTCAAGTTATAACCCTCTTCCATGTAGCAGACTTTTTATTATATCCTTACAGGGTGGACGGTAGATTTCCTTTTTAGCTATTAAAAATATTGCTACAAAGAGCATTCTTATCTATAACATTGTGTAGTTGTAGGCTTTTTCTTTTTTTTTTTTAATCCTAACCCAAGGATATGTTTAGAGAAAGGAAGTGGGGGAGGGAGAGAGAGAGAGACATTGATCGGTTGCCTCCCATACCTACCCGACCCGGGATCGAACCTACAACCTTTTCTGTTCTACGGACAACACGCCAACCAACTGAGCCACTCAGCCAGGTGCTATGAGCATATTTTTAAAGGATAAATTCCTAGAAGTAGGAATGCCTGGCTGAAAGGGTATAAACATTTTAAGTTTAATAGTTTTTGCCAAATTGCCACTTTTTTGGTTACTTTCCTTCTGAGAAAATATAAGCAAGTTCACTTTGTTGTTGTTAATCCTCACTGGAGGATATTTTTTCCATTGACTTTTAGACATAGTGGAAGGGAGGAGGAAAGACAGAGAGAGAGAAACATCAATGTGAGAGAGACACATGGGTTGTTTGCCTCCCATACAAGCCCAACCAGGGCCAGGTATTAAGGCTGCAACCGAGGTATGTGCCCTTGACCAGTATCGAACCTGGGACCCTTCAGTCCACAGGCTGACGCTGCAACCATTGAGCCAAATTGGGTAGGGCAGCAAGTTCACTAATTTATATTTTGTCTACCCTGCATAGTTGTATTTTAAACATTTTATAGAAGTATATAGAAAAGTACACATGTGATATATGTAAATCTTAATCTGAGCATACCTAGATAACCATCACCCAGATCAGGGAACAGAAGAACATTGCTAGCATCTCTGAAGTGCCCTTTGTGCTTCATTCAGTCCCTGCCCACCCCCATGAGTAATCACTGTACTGATTTCTAATAGCATAGATTAGTTTTTGATTTTTATTTCACAAATATGGAATAATTTGGTATGGGCTACTATTTTAATTTTGTGAATCTGTTAGATAAAAATAACCTCATTGCTATTTTATCATCATAATAAATAAGATTATCTTTCTGTATATCTCAAAGCTTTAAAAAACAACAACCAACAATGCTGAAATGTTAGCATGTTAGAACACAAAATAAATGACTGAAAATAAAAATAAAAAAAGGCTAAAGTCTTAGGGTTATGATTATCTCCCTCCAGTATTCCTAAAGCTAAGTATCTCCACCACCATCAAATAGCTTTCACATTCAGTAAATAATGATTGAGAAGCTTCCAGACATGGAAATTCACATTTTGACATAAGTCTCTATACATCCACCAAAGATGGGATTGAGGCTGGAGTTCAAGTCCTGCATTGCACTAGGACAAACTACTGCAAATGGAGATGGAAATCCCAGGTGGAGTTCCTAGATCTAGAGCCAGTCTGTGCTTGAAGTCTAGGATTTAAAAAAAAGCAGAAAATGCCTACAAAAGATTTCCCAGTCATAATATAAACTACCTAGAAAAAAATTTAAAGATGTAGAAGACCCAAGTAGAGGAAATTACAATCATGCTTATTAGGAAAACTATTTTTGGCCTAAGACTTTTTTTTTAAATTGGGTAATGAGGTTCATGTTTTCAAAAGATAATTATGTAGTTTTTTTTAATGGTAAAAAAAATTATAGTAGGAAAGGTATCAGTTATTTAATAAAGAGTAAGTTATGGTCTTTCCATTTTGGAAAGTCAATATAATAAATATGAAAGTGAATACAGTTTACGGTAGGAATAATTCCTCAATCTGAGCAGTTAGAATGAATAAAATAAAAAAGTAAAGCTTGCTTTGGTAATACTGTTTCTGTAGGATGAAAAATGCAAGTCAGCATAGTAAAGACTTAGAAATCCTGCAGTGCAGAAACCTATTTAATTTTGTGTAACCTTGTTTCCACAAGTTTTGTGATCATAGAAAATCTATTCATATCTTCTGGGACACTAGAAGCCTATAGAATATAATTTGGAAAACACTATGTATTTAAACACTATTTACTCAGATACATAGGGTGCAAAAGTTTGAGTGATATGCCAAAATATTATTTATAGAATCTTTGTAAGAACTGTCATTAAAGAATGAATAATTTATAATAAAATAATAACTGATTGTTAGCTCTATAAAGTACCTGAATTATAGTAGTTTTAAAATTATCCTTTATCAGATGTTTTCCAAATATTTTCATCCAATTTGTGGCTTATCTTTTAATTCCCTTAACAGTATTTTTTGAAGAACAGCAGTGATAAACTCCAATTTATTATGTTTTTCTTTTATGGATTGTGCTCTTAATATATACCTGAGAAATCTTGCCTAATTAAAGTTCACAAAGATTTTTCTTCTAGAAAATATAGTTTTAAGTTTCCAAATTCTTTTTTTTAATGAAAGTTTACATACACAGTTTGGTACCTTTGCTTTAATAGGCTCAAAAAACATATAGTTTTACAACTTGCTCCCCCCCACACACACTATTTATAATAATGAAAGCATAATATGCTAATTAGACCAGACGACCTTCTGGACGAAGCCAGGGCTGGGAGGAAAGCCTGGGTCCCGGGTGTAAGAGGGAAGCTGGTGCCAGCAGCTGGGGGAAGGAAAGCCTACTCTTGCACAAATTTCGTGCATTGGGCCTCTAGTTAAGTAATAGTATTTTCATGTTAATACAGTTAATTCTTTTGAGTAGCTGCAAAGTATATACCAAAGAATTTACCACAATTCGTTTAGTTTTTCTTCTCTTTTTGGACAGTTATTTCCAGTTTTTTCCTATTGTAAATAATGCTCAATGTTTTTTTAAAAATTCAGTTTGAATTTTAATTCTTGTAAATTTATTAAAAGTTTTTATAATAGAAATGTTTCATCTTTGTAGATTATAAGGTACACTCAAAACTTTAAAAATTTTATATCCAGTTCTGACTTTCTTGTTTAAATATATGGTGAAATTATGATAATAATAATTATTGTTTAAAATTTTTCCCATCTTCTACCATAAACCTTATGGATTATGCTCCCTTCTTGGTTCAAACAGTCATAATAGGCATGTTTAGAAAACTCTGGTTCTACTAATGATTTCTTTTAATTTCTCATTTATGTGACTTATTTTATTTGATGTCTCTTCCATCACTTTTATTTTTCAAGTGTCTCTGTTTGATCTCTGTAATGAGATTAAATTATTACCTAGTTATTTAATGATATTATAATATTACTTAAATAGTTACTTAATTTGATTACATCCCATTTGTTGATTTATTTTTAAATTTTTAGTTTTTTCAGAATTAGGTGGTATAAATTTGGGGAAAACTTCATGTTTCTTTTTTGTGCTTTCTCTTCTTTTAATGCTGTTTCATTTTTCTACAACAGATTCAAAAGCTTTGTGACCGAGTAGCTTCATCTACTTTACTAGATGATCGAAGAAATGCCGTGCGTGCTCTCAAATCATTATCTAAGGTCTGTAACACTTCGTTAGTTATCAAGTTTATTAAATTGGATATTAGTTTCTTTAACATTTTTATTTTGTGCAGAAATATCGCTTGGAAGTGGGTATTCAAGCCATGGAACATCTTATCCATGTTTTACAAACAGATCGGTAAGCCTCTTTAAGTCTTCTTGAAATTTTAATTAATTTGTTTTACAATCTCTCTTGAAGGAATGAAGGATAAACCTATTAAAACTATTACAGTTCTTTTGTTTTTCTTATTATAATTTTTTAAAATTTACCTTTATTGTTGAAAGTAATACAGATGTTCCCTTTTTCTTTCCCTATTGGCCCCTCTTATCACCCTGCTCTTGTTCCCCACCACCCCAGGCCTTCACTACACTACTGTCTGTGTCCATGGGTTATGCATACATTTCATTTTGTTGATGGTTTCTTTTGCTGTGCAAAAGCTTTTCAGTTTGATGTAGTCCTATTTGTTTATTTTCTCATTTGTTTCCCTTGCTCTAGGAGATGTATCAGCAAACATATTGCTACGAGAGATGTCTGAGATTTTGCTGCCTATGGTTTCCTCTAGGATTTTTATGGTTTCACCACTTACACTTAAGTCTTTTATCCATTTTGAGTTCATTCTTGTGTATGGTGTAAGTTGGTGGTCTAGTTTCATTTTTTTTTGCATGTATATGTCCAGTTTTCCCAACACCATTTATTGAAGAGACTCTCTTGACTCCATTGTATGCCCTTGCCTCCTTTGTCAAATATTAATTGAGCATAATGGCTTGGGTCAATTTCTGGGTTCTCTGTTCTGTTCCATTGATCTATATGCCTGTTCTTGGCCAGTACCAGGCTGTTTTGATTACAGTGGCTTTGTAGTATAATTGGTATCTGGTTTCATGATCCCTCCATCTTTTTTCTTCTTTCTCAAGATTGCTACAGCTATTTGGGGTCTTTTTTGGTTCCATATAAATTTTTGGAGTATTCTAGATCTGTGAAATATGTTGTTGGTATTTTAATAGGGATTGCATTGAATCTATAGATTGCTTTGGGTAGTATGGACATTTTAATTATGTTAATCTTCCAATCCGTGAATACAATATTCTTCCACTTGTTTATATCTTCCTCTCTTTTTTCAGTGTCCTGTAATTTTCTGAGTACAGGTCTTTTACCTCCTTGGTTAGGTTTATTCCTAAGTTTCTCAAATTTTTTGTTGCATTAGTAAATGGGATTATTTTTTAGTTTCCCTTTCTGAGAGTTCATTGATTTCTGATTGTTAATTTTGTATCCTGCTACATTGCTGAATTCACTTACTAAATCTAGTTTTTTGGTGGAGTCTTCAGGGTTTTCTATGTACAATGTCATGTCATCTGCAAATAATGAGAGTTTTACTTCCTCCTCTTCAATTTGCATGCCTTTTATTTCTTCTTCTTGTCTGATTGCTATGGCTAGCACTTCCAACTTTATGTTGAGTAAGAGTGGTAAAAGCGTAGCTCTGTCTTGTTCCTGTTCTTAGGTGAAATGGTTTTAGTTTTTGCCCATTGAGTATGGTGTTCACTGTAGATTTGTCATATATGGCCTTTATTATGTTAAGATATGATCCCTTGGTTTCCACTTTTCTGACAGTTCTTATAATAAATGGGTGCTGGATTTCATTTAATACTTCTTTTGTGTCTATTGATATGATCATGTGATTCTTGTTTTTCAATTTACTTATGTGATGTATCACGTTTATTGATTTACGGATATTGTACCAGCCTTGCATCCCTGTAATAAATCCCACTTGGTCATGGTGTATGATCTTTTTAATATATTGCTGGATCCGATTTGCTAATATTTTGTTGAGGATTTTAGCATCTATGTTCATCAGGGATATTAGCCTGTAATTCTCTTTCTTTGTAGTCTTTTTATCTGGTTTTGGAATTAGTATAATGCTGACCTCGTAAAAAGAGCTTGGAAGTGTACCTTCCTCTTGGAATATTTTGGAATAGTTTGTTAGTTCTTTGAATGTTTGGTAAAACTCCCCTGTGAAGCTATCTGGACCAGGGCTTTGTTTTGCTGGGAGTTTTTTGATTGCTGCTTCAGTTGCTTCAGTTGTTACCAGCCTATTCAGGTTTTCTGATTCCTTCTGATTCAACTTTGGAAGATGGTATTTTTCTAGAAATGTGTCCATTTCATCCACGTTGTCCAGCTTGTTGGCATATAGTTGTTCATAGTATTTTCTTACAATCCTTTGTATTTCTGTGGTGTCAGTGGTTACTTTACCTCTTTTGTGTCTTATTTTATTATTTGGGTCCTCTCTCTGTTTTTGATGAGTCTGGCTAAATCTTGTTTATCTTTTCAAAGAATCTGCTCTTGGTTTCATTGATCTTTTATTTTTGTTTTTTTTATCTTGTGTCATTTATTTTCTCTCTGATCTTTATTGTTTCCTTCCTTCTACTTACTCTGGGCTTTTCTTGTTCTCATTCTAATTCTTTAAGTTGTAAGGTTAGATAGTTAGTTTTAAAATATTCTTGTTTTTTGAGGTAGGCCTATAATGCTATGAACTTTCTTCTCAGGACTGCTTTCTCTGTGTCCCATAGATTTTTGGATTGTTATGTGTTCATTTTTATTTGTTTCAAGGAAGTTTCTGATTTCTTTCTTGATCTCATTGGTAACTCATTCATTGTTTAATAACATACTAGCCTCCATGTGTTTGAATGTTTTTGAGTATTTTTACTGTAGTTGATTTCTCATTTCCTGCCATTGTGATCTGAGAAGATGCATGATATTTCAATCTTCTTGAACTTGAAGAGACTTGTTTTGTGTCCTAACATGTGGTCTAGCTTTGAGAATGACCCATGTACACTTGAGAAGAATGTATATTTTGCAACTTTGGAGTGAAATGTTCTGTATATGTCAGTTAAATCCATTTGATCCAGTGTGTCATTTACAGTCACTGTTGATTTTTTTGTCTGGAAGATCTGGGGTGTTAAAAGTCCTGTACTGTGACTGTATTGCTGTCGATCTCTCCCTTGAAGTCCTTAAAGAAGTTTTTTTATATACAAGCAGTCCTCAGGTTATGTCCGACTCGACTTATGTCATGATTACGTTGCCATCTCTCATTTATTTATAAAAAAAGAAAAAAAGTTCTGTCATTTCGACGTATGTACATATGTGCTTTATGTTTTTTATTATTTATTTACCACAAGTAAACGTCAGGAATTGTTATCTTTCTTTTAATATTTTTTTTACTGTTTCACTTCATTACTGCTGTGTATGTACTCCATGTGAGTTATGTAGGTGCTTAAGTAGGTGGGTTTCCAACTTACAGAGAAAATCGCGTTACGTTGCGCTGTAGGAATGGATCTCTGACGTAACCTGAGGACCTACTGTATTTAGGTGCTACTATATTGAATGCATATATGTTACTTATGGTTATACTAGAGGCCCAGTGCACGAAATTAGTGCACGGTAGGATCGGGCCTAAATGGGCAGTCGGACATCCCTCTCACAATCCAGGACTGCTGGCTCCCAACTACTCGCCTGACTGCCTTCCTGATTGCCCCTAACTGCTTCTGCCTGCCAGCCTGATCACCCCTTAACCACTCCCCTGCCAGTCTGATTGATGCCTAACTGCTCCCCTGCCAGCCTCTTTGCCCCTAACTGCTCTCCCCTGCAGGCCTGATCGCCCCCAATTTCCCTCCCTTGCAGGCCTGGTCCCTCCCAACTGCCCTCCCCTGCTGGCCATCTTGTGGCGGCCATCTTGTGTCCACATGGGGGCAACCATCTTTGACCACATGGGGGTAGCCATCTTGTGTGTTGGAGTGATAGTCAATTTGCATATTACTCTTTTATTAGATAGGATACTCTTGTTGCATTGATCCTTTTAGTATTATTAGTGCCCTTTATTGTCTTTTGTTATGGCCTTCATTTTGAAGTCTATTTTGTCAGGTATGAGCATTGCTACCCCAGCTTTTTTTTTTTTCGTTAACATTTGCATGAAAATTGTTTTTCCATCTATTCACTCTCATCCTGTGTGAGTCTTTAGTTCTGAGGTGGATCTCTCGTAGTCAGCATATATACGGGTCATGTTTTCTTATTCACTAGCTACCCTAAGTCTTTTGATTGGAGCATTTAAACCATTTATAATTAAGGTTATTATTGATAAGTATTTATTTATTGCCATTTTAATTTTTATGCCTATGTTTTTCTATTTCTTCTTATTATTACAGTAGTCCCTTTAACATTTCTTGCAGTGCTGATTTAGTGGTGATAAACTCCTTTAGCCTTTTTGTGTTTGGGCAGCTCTTTATTTTACCATCTATTTTGAATGAGATAGCCCTGCTGGATAGAATAGTCTTGGCTTCAGATTCTTGTTTTTCATTACCTTGAATACTTCATGCCATTTACTTCTGACCTGTAGAGTTTCTGATGAGAAATCAGCTGACAGCCTTATGGGACCTCCTTTGTAGGTAACAAGTTGCTTTTCTCTTGCTGCTTTTAATATTTTATATAATCTTGTTAAATAACTGTCTAAAAATGGTCATAACAGTTCATACTCTAACTAGCAGTGTATAAATGTAATTATTTCTTTTTTCCAGTTCGGATTCTGAAATAATAGGTTATGCTTTGGATACACTATTTAATATAATATCTAATGATGAAGAAGAAGAAGTAGGTAAGTTTCTTTTACTGTGTATTTTGTACATAAAGTTAACTAGATTGTACCAATTTTATGTGTGTTTTTCTCTTTTTCATTTTTATGAATAAAGGAAAGACATATGCTTAGTTCCATAAAAGTGTCTTTAAAATGATTGCCTTATATGTAATTTGGAGATGGAAAATGATTCTTCTCTTTTAAAAAATATTTATTCCTCTGTTTGTATTTGGTTTTAGTTAAGCAATATGAATATTAGTAATCTCTGGATTAAATAATCATTTTTGGCTATTAGTTAAAAATCAAGCTATTTTATTTATGTTATTTGGTGAGCAGTATGAGTTTTTCCTAATAAATACTTAAACTTTTAACATAGGACTCATGATAATTTATAAAGAGCAATAACTTGTTAAATTAAGAAAGTCTTTTTTAAGAGCATCAGCCTGTGGGCTGAAGGGTCCCGGATCCGATTCCAATCAAGGGCACATACCTTGGTTGCAGACTCCTCCCTGGCCTGGGCCCGGGTCAGGGCTCGTGCAGGAGGCAACCAATCATTGTGTTTCTTTCACATTGATGTTCCTCTCTGTCTTTCCCTCTCTCTTCTACTCTCTCTAAAAATCAATGGAAAAAAATCTTCTCGGGTAAGGATTAAAAAAAAAGAAAAAAGAAGAAGAAGAAAAAGTCTTTTTTACATTGAATCTGTTTGGTGTGACATAATATGAATAAGTTTGAAATCCACACATTTCTTTTGTACATCCTTTCTTTTTTGTTTCAAATTACTTGCTTAATTAAGGTAGTCTGTCATTAATTAATTTATTTTATTGTCAGTATGTGGAACACTTTACTAGAAGTCTGAATACATTCTGTTTGCATATTATAAAAACATGCATTGATTAACATTTCACAGTGCTATTGAAGAGTGCATTCTTATCAGATTGGCTGTAGCAGTAGAACATAATGGTTTTTCATTATTCTAGACAGTCAGAAAGGTGGACATATGCATGCATGCATTTTATAAGTCTAATTTACATTGAAATAATAGGATCTTTAAAAAATCTTGAGTAAACAAGTTATAAAGGAATATAGATGATATTGGGTTTATAATGTTGTTTTTTTAAATAAAAGTAGAGCAGAAATATACGTAGATGTTAACATCACAGAATATCAGTAATGGGAACATTTTAAACTGGGTTTACTGAATAATAAAAATTTTAGACTTAAAAATCCTTTTTCTTATATTTTTATTTCTCTGTAATAATTAGCTTATAACTAACTTTATTACTTTTTCAGGGGTGAAAAATCTTTAGTAAATATAATTTGGGTACCCATGGTAAAAAAAGCTGTCAATCACATGACAGTATTGAAATACAGTATACACAAGAACATATTTTGAAGAAGATGCCTATTTTGCCTAGTTATTTCTCTAAGAAAATTAGTTACAACACACTTGTTATAATATGTTAAAAGACACTTTTTTTTTTGCTGTTATAATGGATGATTTTTTCGTTTTAAAAAAATATTATATAGCAGCAATAAATTTCAGTTAGGTGGTTTTCCTTTATTGTAAATTTATAATATAATCATGTTCAGAGTCCCAATTTTATTGCTTCACTTTATATATTTGAGCTCCTTATTTTTAATTCAACATCCAAAAATTATCCTTTGGCTAAAAAAAGATAAACGATTCTGTACTAGAATCACTTTTTCTAAAAAAGATTAAAATGGGAACTTAAACTTTTACCAAAAGGTCATTCTTACCGGCCCTGGCCAGGTTGCACAGTTCGTTAGAGTTTTGTCCCCATATGCCAGAGTTGTGGGGATTGATCTCCAGTCAGGGCACATGCAAGAATCAACCAGTGAATGCATGGATGGGTGGAAAGATGGATTCATGTCTCCCTCCCTACCCCCTTCCCTCCCTCCCTCCCCCCTTCCCTCCCTCCCACCTCCCTCCATCCCTACCTTCCTCTCTCTTAAAATAAAAAAATCAATACATGAAGTTGACATAATGAACTTTATTTTTAGAGTTCTTTATCTTGGAGATATTTTATAACCCTTTAATTTATTGAAAAATCTGTCTCATCATCCTGAATAGCATATGCTATATCTCTTTTGCTATTTGAGTAAAATGAATATGAGTCTCTTCTGTTTAGAAATTATATTGCTTACTTGACATTTTTAAACTCTTATTTATTGTATTGTGAATTCTACAACATAAACTATTTTATCACCCACTTTTTATGTATGTATATTTATTTATTTATTTATTTTTGTCTACCTTTTCAGATGATGTTGAAGGTAAAAGATTGCATTTACATATGCATGATGCTTTTAGGCATAATTTCTGGTAATATAAAAGGACACTGTCAAATGATGTTTAATTCTGGCTGGTAATTTGAGATTTGTTTCACTATATAAGAATTCCTTAATTAAAGAGCAATATCTGATCATCTTATATTGTTATTTTTTATTTTTATGACTGCTAAATCTGTTTATTGGCTAGAACACAGAAAACAATCTAGCGCATTTTTTTAACAAAATTAAAGCTATTTCTCTGGTAGTACAATCTATTTGAATTATTTTTTGTGTACTTCCTGGAAAAATTTGAGGCAATTTATTTAAAAATAATATTTGATATGTATACATACAGATGTATACACATAAATTTTATCCTTATTCAATAAGAATTGGAAAGTATTCCAGTTCAGAAAATACTTAAATGTTGATATTGTCCCTTTAAAGTAATGCATGTATCATAATATCTGGTTACTGACATTTTTTATATTAATTTATAGAACTCACCAATATTGTCTGTCTGTATTTCTGGTGATCTGTTTCAAGTTCCATTTACTTTTAACATTGGTATTTCTTTAATTCATAATTAAAGTTACTAAGTTTTATTTTGTATTGTTTTACCATTTTTTCTTAGACCTTAAACATTTTAAAATAAGGAAGGGAATATCCTTATCTAAAGGAGGTTTAAAATGGTACAAAAGAAAGTTGCCCAGACCTAACAAAAAGATAACAAAAAACTAACTTATTAAGGTATATAGCTTTACCTTTTGTGTCATCTGAATCCCTTGTTTGAAAGCAGAAAATACAGGAGCATTGTGACAGTAAGCTCTTCCCTGTTGGGTAGCACAGATCAGTAGTTGTTGTTTCTATTATTGTTTCAGCATACTTGTTTAGAACATTAAAATTTACAGTGCTTTTATGTCCATATCTTATTTGATTCTCACAGCAGCCTTGAGGTAGGTGCTATTTTTCTGTTTTCTAAAATTGGCAGCCCAGAGACAATGTAACTTACAAGGTATCATCTAATAAGTAGAATAACAGTTGGATACATTCTTTTCTTTTCTTTTTTTTTCTTGTATTCCAAAGATGTCTGTTTTAATAAATTGTGGCCATTTTTCTAACTAGATTCTTTATTAAGCCTGTAATTTTCATAACTAGTTTATAGAGGATGCATATAAACGTTAAAAAATATAGGTGTGCTTGTTTAACTAATTGACTATGGTATAAAAGAAGATACTTGATAGTCCCTCACTCTGAGTTGGGACTACTTTTGTTAAAATATCTCTTTTTATAAAATAGTTTTGTCCTGCTGATATGGAGTGGAATTTCAAAGAGAAGGTCCACAAATGTTTTTGAGCATTATTTATACCTCTGGAGAAAAGATAACTGTAAATACATTTGAAGGATAAATGTATTTAGTTAAAAACCAATCATATAAATAGGCCTAAAATGTTTTCAAGGGTATATAAAGACTTTTTAAAAAGCAGTTTTTAATTGTATATACTTGTCTTAGATTTCTTTTTCACGATAGTAACAAAGGGCCATTTAATTCTTATTTTATTTTTTCATTTATCTTATAATAAAGAGTATTTACTTTTACAGGTTATAATAAGTATAGCATTATAAAATATAGGATATAAAAATAGATTTAGCTCTAGGAGTTTTAAAATAAGTATATTTAATGAGAGAGGATGGTTTACTTGTCTCATATCATGGGTTACATGTAAAATAGGTATAATTTTTCATAGGTCTAATTTTGGTTTGCAACTTCTAGGTATAATTAATGTATTCATTTTAGCTTAATTTACTGCTACACCAAAATGGTTTTGTATGTTACTTTAATTGCTTAGCTAGTTTTTGTGGGACTCGACATGTCTTTTTTTTTAATATATTTTTATTGATTTCAGAGAGGAAGGGAGAGGGAGAGAGAGATAGAAACATCAGTGATGAGAATCATTGATCAGCTGCCTCCTGCATGCCCCTACTGGGAATTGAGCCCACAACCTGGGCATGTGCCCTGAGCAGGAATTGAAACGTGACCTCCTGGTTCATAGGTCAATGCTCAACCACTGAGCTACACCAGCTGGGCCAGAAGTGCTGTCTTATACTTAAAGGAAGTAAAGTTCATCTCACTAACAGCTTTTTAAAATTAACAATATTAAGCCAGAAGGAAGCATAGATCCTTGGAACAGGATCATATTTTACTAGTTCATTTCCAAACAGCTCTTAATTATATACTGTTAAGCTACAGTATTTTATACATTAAAGCTACAAAATCAGTATGTTAACTCTACTTCTTCCTGTCATTAGCTTGTACTCAATGCAAACATGAATTAAACTTTTTCCTTGGTTAAACCTACATTCCTTTAAGTGTAGGTATGTCTCAATACTTTGTATTAAAAGGGGTCCATAGTTAAATATGTTAAATAAACAAAACATACTATATTACCCTCTAAAGCATCAGAAATTTACATAAATATAGTAAGTGCAAATATAGTGATTTGTTAATCCATTCCCCTTTTGGTGAGCATTTGGATTGTTTTCAGTTTTTAGCAGTTCCAAATAAAGCTGCTATAAATATTCATGTACAAGTCTTTATATGGACATATATTTTCATTTCTCTTGACTAAATACCTAGCAATAGAATGGCTAAGAGATAATAGTAAGTGTATGTTTGACTGTATAAGAAAATGCCAAACCATTTTCAACATAGTTGTACCCTTTTACATTCTCACTGGTAATCTATGAGTTCCGGTTCTTCCACATTCTCTCCAATACTTGGTGTAATGGTCAGTCTTTTTAAATTTTAGCTGTTCTAATAGGTATCAAATAGTATCTCATGGTTGTTTTAATTTGTATTTTCATAATTAATAATGCTATTAAACAACTTTTCATGTGCTTATTTTCCATCTATATATCTTTCTTTTTGGCAAAGTGTTTATTCATATCTTTTGCTTTTTTTACTAGATTGTTTGTCTTCTTATATTTCAGTTTTAAGAATTCTTTATATATTCTAGATACAAGTCCTTTGTGATATATATTTCACAAATAGTCTGCCTGTCTGTGACTTGCCTTTTCATTTTCCTAATATTATATTTTGAAGAGCAGGTTTTAACTTTTGATTAAGTCCATCTTATCAAATTTTTTTCTTTTCTAACTTAGGCTTTTTGTTTCCTATTTATGAAATCTTTGCCAAACCTAAAATCACTAAGATTTTCTCCTATGATTTTTTTTTTTTTTTTTTTTTTTTTTTACAGTTTTACAGTTTCAATTCTTATGGTTAGATCTGTAGTCCATTTCTACTTTTACACTTAGGTCTATGATCCCTTTTGAGCTAATGGATCTATTTCTGGACTTTCCCTTCTATTGGAATTTCTGTTCTGTTTGTATTTCTGTCCTTTTGTCTATGTGACACTCTCTTGATTATTGTAGTTTTATAATAAATCTTGAAATCATGTACTTAAGTCCTCCAGCTTTTTCATTCCTTTGTGAGTGTTTTCAAAATCGCTTTGGCCCTTTTAGGTTCTTTGCAGTGCCACATCAATTTTAGAATCAATTGGTCAATTTCTGTTTTAAAAACTGACTTTGGGATTCTGGTGAATCTGTAGGTTGAATTAGGGAAAACTAACATCTTAACAAAATTGCACCTTCTAATACAAAAGCACAGTATACTAGTACATGTTTATTTGGGTCTTCAATATTTCTCAGCAGCATTTTGGAGTTTTCAAAGTATAGGTCTTATACATCTTTTATCAAATATATCCCTAAGTCTTTAATACTTTTTGGTGCTGTTTCAAGTGGTATTGTTTTTTAAATTTCCGTCTCTAATTGTTCATTGCCAGTATATAGAAATGCAATTAATTTTGTATATTGACCTTTCATTCCCCACAACTTTGCTAAACTCATTTGCTAGTTTGAATAGCTTTTTTATAGGTTCCATAAGATTTTATACATAGGCAAACGTGTCATCTATAGAGTTTTACTTCTTCCTTTTCAATCTGTATGCCTTTTATTTCTTTTTCTTGCCTATGACACTAAGATTCCAATACATTGTTGACTGGAAGTAGTGAAACTGGATATTCTTGCTCTTTCCTGTTCTTAAGTGGAAAACACTCAGTCTTTCACCACTAAGGAGTGATGTTAGCTGTAAGTTTTTCATAGATTCCCATTATCATCCAGTCCTGTAACTTTAAATATCATTTATATTTACCATTTTAATGAATATATAGAACCCAAACTTCTCTCATTTATGCTTGTATTTATCCAACTGCTCACTTAATATCTCCTCTCAGATTTTTATAAGGTGTCTCAAACTTAATGCCAGAATTAAACTTCATATTCTTTCTATACTCTCAAATTGCTTCTCCCACTGGTTTACCATCTCAGTAACTGGCAGCTCCATCCTTCCAACTCCTCAAACCAAAACCTTGGAATCACCCTTTCTGTTTTTATTTCCTTTTCCTTTTTGCTTCTCATACCCCTCTATGCAATATGTTAGCAAATGCTGTTCCATTTTCATAAAATTATGACCACTAAGTTTTAAGCCCTTTTAATCTTCATTTTTGCTTCCTATTCTGTCTCCCTTTTCCCCTTGTTCCCTGACATCCTATGCTTAGCACAACTGCCAGTAAGTCTTTTAAAACTAAAGTATATTTTGTTTTAAATAATATAGTTTTAAGATTCAGAAACTGAATTCTTTTACAGATACAAGAGGTAAGAGGGATATTTCTTAGAGTTTTTGAAGGGTAAACCCAACATATTTGGTTACATAGTCAGTATTGGAAAACATTTTCTTTCTACTTGTGGTTTTTATTGTTTCTCTTTCCTCTACAAAAATTAGATGTGATTATCACTCTCACTGTTGGATTGCTTCGTTTTTCTTATCATGTGCTGGATTTTTTTCTATTTCTGAAATATTTTATTATTAAAATCACACATTTGAAAAAGAACTGTTTGAGGGATAATAAATAGGTTTGATCTTGATTGCCAGCTTCATTGGTTTATAGTCACTGCCTGGAACAACATGTGCACAAGGATTCTAATGTGCTGCAGATGCTGTGATCAATTGGCTGTGTCTGGTGTGGGTTAGGGAATGGGGAACAGTATATTTGCCATCTCTAAACTGTGTTAATAGTATAGGCAAATTTTAAATGATGGTTTGCTTTGGCAGTTGGTGCTTCACTAGTTATTAGTAATCCTTTATATTTTTGACAACGTACATTGAAACAACAAATAGTTTAATCTAAAGACTAAAGTTTTAAGGACAAATATGAAACTTTGCTAACTTTTTTAAAAAAGATAACGGAGGAATCTGAAGTAACTGGTTAATTTTATAATTAAATTATTTAACACAGTAACACTCAGAGTCAGTAAGGACTATATATTCAATAATGTTTTCAAGGGAGGAGGTTTTGAGGCATAATTTACATACAGTATAATTTACTTTTGGGGGTTTTATAGACCTGTGTGTTTGGGCAAATGTTTACAACAGTAGTGTAACCATAATCACATTAGAAATAGAATGTTTCCATCACCCCAATAAGTTTCCTTGTACCCTAATTAGAAGTTTAACCTAAAAATGTCCTCAAGAAATATCTTTTGTTTATCATATTTAAATATTTAAAGAAGAAAAAATTGAAACAGTACAATTTGCAGCAATGTGGATGAATCTTAAGAGTATTATGCTAAGTATAATAAGTCAGATGGAAAAGGACAAGAACCATACAATTTCATTCAGAAATGGTATAGAAAGCAAAAAGCAATAAACAAAACAAATTAAAAAACATACTCATAGATACAGACAACTGAATGGTGGTTACCAGAAGGAAAGCAGAGGGCGGACAAATAGGGTAAAGGTGGTAAATACATGGTGATGGAAGGAGACTGACTTCAGGTGGTGAGCACACAATATACAGATGTATTATAAAGTTGCACACCTGAAGTTTATATAATTTTATTAACCAATATTACCCCAATAAATTTACTAATAAGAAAAAAGAAAAATATTTATTTAAATGACATTGAAAATTAATTTAAGGATATGTTTTTCAGCATAATTGTACCAAGGAATTTATCATTTCTGCTTAGCTCCTTCAAAAAAAAAATACTTTAACATAACACTGCATCATATTGAAGTGCTTTATCTTTTAATATTACAGAAGAAAATTCCACAAGACAGAGTGAAGATTTGGGAAGCCAGTTTACAGAAATTTTTATTAAGCAGCAAGAAAACGTTACTCTCCTATTATCTTTGTTGGAGGTAAATAAAGAACCTTGTCATTTTTGTCATCTTAATAAGCTTCTTTTTTTACCCTTTTGGGTAAAGCATCATATAAATATATATATATATATATATATATATATATATATATATATATATATATATCTTTAAAATAGTGAGATTTGCTGTATCATTGCAAGAGATTCACGTGCATATTTTAAGAACTATATAATCTGTTAAAATGCTCAGCTTATTTCCAGTTTTACAAAACACTGTTTTATCTAGTCAGTAACAGTGAATAAGTTTGAGCAATTCATATCAACTCTTATTTTTTTTTAATTTAATAAATCTTTATTGTTCAGATTATTACAATTGTTTCTCCTTTTTCACCCCATAGCTCCCCTCCACCCGGTTCCCACCCCACCCTCTGCCCTTACCTCCCCCCCACTGTCCTCATCCATAGGTGTAAGATTTTTGTCCAGTCTCTTCCTGCACCCCTCATACCCCTTTCCCCCTGAGAATTATCAGTCCACTCCCTTTCTATACCCCTGATTGTATTATATTCACCAGATTATTCTGTTCCTCAGATTTTTAATTCACTTGATTTTTAGGTTCACTTGTTGATAGATATGTATTTGTTGTTCATAATTTTTATCTTTACTTTTTTCTTCTTCCTCTTCTTAAAGAATACCTTTTAGCATTTCATATAATACTGGTTTGGTGGTGATGAACTCCTTTAGCTTTTTCTTATCTGTGAAGCTCTTTATCTGACCTTGAATTCTGAATGATAGCTTTGCTGGGTAGAGTAATCTTGGTTGTAGGTTCTTGCTATTCATCACTTTGAATATTTCTTGCCACTCCCGTCTGGCCTGCATAGTTTCTGTTGAGAAATCAGCTGACAGTCGTATGGGTGCTCCCTTGTAGGTAATTAACTGTTTTTCTCTTGCTGCTTTTAATATTCTCTCTTTGTCTTTTGCTCTTGGCATTTTAATTATAATGTGTCTTGGTGTGGTCCTCTTTGGATTCCTTTTGTTTGGGGTTCTGTGCGCTTCCTGGACTTGTAAGTCTATTTCTTTCACCAGGTGGGGGAAGTTTTCGGTCATTATTTCTTCAGATAGGTTTTCAGTATCTTGCTCTCTCTCTTCTTCTGGCACCCCCATAATTCTGATGTTGGTACGCTTGAAGTTGTCCCAGAGACTTCTTACACTATCTTCATATTTTTAGATTCTTTTTTCTTTTTGCTTTTCCGGTTGACTGTTTTTTGCTTCTTTGTATTTCAAATCTTTGACTTGATTCTTGCGTTTCTCTAGTCTGCTGTTGGGTCTCTGTATAATATTTTTTATTTCAATCAGTGTATGTTTAATTTCTAGTTGGTCTTTTTTCATATCTTCGATGGTCTCGCTAAATTTATCGGCCTTTTCTAGGATATTCTTGAAAAACCTTATAACCGTGGTTTTGAATTCTATATCCAGTCATTTGTTTTCCTCCATTTCTTTCATTTGTGATCTGTTTCTTTGACGCCGCATTTTTGCTGCTTCCCTGAGTTGGTAGGGTAGATTTGTGTGCTAGGTTTCCTATATGGCCCAGTGGGTCGGCCTCCCCAGTTAACCTGAGGTGGACACTCTTGGTGCACCCCTTTGTGGACTGTGTGTACAGCCTTGTTGTAGTTAAGTCTTGATTGTTGTTGGTATAACTGGGAGGAATTGACCTCCAGGCCAGTTGGCTGTGAGGATCAGCTGTGTCTATGCTTGGAGAAGTTTGGTGCTGGAGACAGCCTTATAGGATCAGATTTGCAAAATTGCAAAAGCCTCTGTGCTCATCTTGGATGGGGCAGAGTCTTAGGGCGGAGCAGACAGTCTTGGTTTCCTGTCAGCCCTGCCCATGCGCGCGTGCATCCAGACCTCTGTCTTACGCGGCTCCCCTGAGTTTCCAGATTCCCCCCGTAAGAGCGTGGATCCCCAGGGGCTCGCCCGGAACTGGGTTTCAGTGCAGTCGGAACTGGAGTTCAGTGCAGTCAGGAGCTTCCGACTCCCTTCCGCTTGGGAAAGTTTTGCGGCAACCTCCGCATTCAGTCTTCTCTGCGAGCACTGGCTCGCATGTGTGCCTCGAGACCCCTGCCTGCCATGGCTCCCCCGAGTCTCCGTGTGCCTTTCTCTCTACCTTACATCCAGACTCCCCCTGTATGAGCCTGGGTCCATGGGGTTTCACCCAGAACTGGGGTTCAGTGCAGTCAGGGGCTTCCTTCCCCCTCCCGCCAGAGAAAGCCAGGCACTCAGCCGCCCGTCCTCTCCATGCACGTGTCTCCATACCTCAGCCCTTTGCCGTTCCTCTGATTCTCCGTGAGCTTTTCTCTTTCCTTCTAGTTGTAGAATTTCCACTCAGCCAGCTTTCCTGTGGTTCTGGATGTTGTCCGTTCTGTCTTTTAGTTGTAGTTTTGAAATTGTTGTGCGAGGCAGCAGTTTAGGTGCTTACCTATGCTGCTATCTTGGTTTCTCCTCAACTCTATTTTTTATTGTTTTTTTATTTCTTAAATTAAAGTTTGAAAAAATTTTGTTTGTGTTTTTTGGCACCACTATTAAGTTGAAAAAAAAAAAGTGTGTGTGTTTTAAATGTAAACATTTTACATTCTTATATTCCAGGACTTTGATTTCCATGTCCGATGGCCCAGTGTGAAGCTTCTTACTTCTCTTTTGAAACACCTAGGGCCTCAGGTGCAGCAAATTATTTTAGTTAGTCCCATGGGTAAGTGACTCATCTTCCTTATATCATTTTGATTTAAAAGTCTGGATCATTCCTAAAGAGGGACGGCTGAAATGATGTGTTAATAAATTGTTTATAATTTGAATCACTATTTGTATTTTTGACCTGCCAGTATTTTTCACATGGTTGTGTGTTCTAGGTGTTTCAAGACTGATGGACTTACTAGCAGATTCCAGGGAAGTTATACGTAATGATGTAAGTTAAATTTGAAAAACAAGCCTAAGAATATGCAGCTTTATTTTTTCTTGCTTTGCAAATTAAATATTTGATTAGGTTCCAGTTCTGCTTTTTGCTAGGATATTTCCTAGCTGATCAGTGTTCTTAATTTTACAATACATCGAGAAATGTGTAATATCTGGCTGTCTCACTTTTAGTGATCAGTGGTTTTGATTCTGGTGGTTACAGCCAGATCACTCTATTATACAGCTATCAACCTTACCTAAAATTCATCCATTGCAACTGATTATCCATTAATGATTATTGCTTAAATAGCTTATTTTGTTGAGAATTTCAAAATGATGATTTTTATAATTTTATTATTTTACATTTATTAAGCTGTGATCTTACACAAAGAACTTTACTTCATCAACTAGTCTACTTTATTTATTCTGAAATACATTTTATACATGAAAGACCAGATAAATAAAATCAACCTTTTAGTTGCCAGTTTTTAAAGTAAGGAATTGGTGCCCACTTACTTTCAAATACAGTGAGTATACAGTGAGTATACTTTCATTCTTAATAGCATTTTAGTGGATGTGTTTGATTAGAGCAATATATTTCTTAACAGGGAAAAGAAACACATGTATTAAGAAATTAAAAGTCGCATATAAAAGTAACAAAGATATTACCCTTGTTTTACACATAAATGTACTAATACTCAGAATTTATGTAATTTGCTTAAAGTTGCACAACTAGAAACCAGGACAACCAGTTTTTAAAACCCGCTTTATCAAACTCAGAGCCTTAGTATGCTTTCTACTGTATTCCTTCCTCCGTTTGTTAGCAGTTAAACTCAAATTGGCAGCATTAAGTAGGAAAATTTCACATCTAAAATAATCACTTTAAAAAATAATAGTAAAATAAACAAAAATAATCACTTTTGCCTTTCTCATCTTAATGTTGGGACTTGACAGGAAAATTCAAAGAACAAGCTCAATAAGGCCATGGGCATTTTTTTGTCTTATGTGAATACTTATCTGCCTAGTACTAATAGCGAAGAGCTAATTTGCCTTTTTGGTACATTTACTATTCCTTTGTTTTATAGTGAATGAAGCAGAAATGGGTAACAGTGAGTTTTTCTGGAATGATAAGAGGTTGCAGAATCCTATATAATAAAGAGCTAATATGCTAATTAGACCAAACAGCAGAACAACCCTCTGGATGACCTTCTGGACGAAGCCGGGGCAGGGCCGAGGCAGCCAGGGCTGCGAGGGCCAAGCCCCTTGCACGAATTTCATGCCTGAATTTCAGGGCCTCTAGTATGTAAATAAAATCCAACATAATAGGAGCTGAGAAAAGCTAAAAGTCAGAAGCAAAACTTCTGTGAATTGTCTCAATCTGGATATGTCAGAATTGAGTTTTGGAAATTTGGGGGAATCATAACAATATCTGAATTTTCTCTGCTAGAATGTGATATTTGTTGATTTATACACTGAGTGGCCAGATTATTATGATCTCTGAACACATAATAATCTGGCCACTCTGTGTGTGTGTGTGTGTGTGTGTGTGTGTGTGTGTGTGTGTGTGTGTATGTGTGTGTGTGTGTAATATAATATAATTGGTGGATGAATTTGTGCATGGGTGGGGTCCGGCCAGCCTGGCCAGGGAGAGGGGACAAGGGCGGTTGGCCGGCCTGCCTGCTGGTCGAACTCATGGTCGAGGGGACAATTTGCATATTAGCCTTTTATTATATAGGATATACACTGAGTGGCCAGATTATTATGCATTCAGAGATCATAATAATCTGGCCACTCAGTGTATTAATTGAATTCACAATTTAATGTAATTACTATTGTGAAGCATGTGCAGAGGCATTCCTGAGATAGATATAATGCTAAACTCTTAACACTACAATGAAAGTTGTATAGTGATTGATGAATATGCAAGAATTATTGTATGTTTATATTTACAGTGGAAAGAGAACTGAATTAGGAATTGGTAGACATGGATTTAAGTCTAGGCTCTTTCCTTTTTTTCCTTATCTATGAATTAAAGGGATTGGACTTGTGAAATTCCTATCACTTCTAAAATTCTATGGGTTTTGAGAGTAATTTTAAAATGTCTTATAAAACTTGTACTCCACTAAACATTCTTTTTCTTCTCCATAAGGGTGTCTTACTACTACAAGCACTAACAAGAAGTAATGGCGCAATTCAGAAAATTGTTGCTTTCGAAAATGCTTTTGAGAGACTACTGGACATTATTACAGAGGAGGGCAACAGTGATGGAGGTACAGTATGAAAAGATTTATTTGAAGTGATTCCTTTTGTGCTCACTAAATTGTTAACTTCTGGAGAATACAATTGAAGGGAGAAATGAGGACTCTCACTTTATATTCTTTTTTTCACTATGGTATGTTGTGTATAGATTTCTTTTTATTTATTCTGTTCGATATGTGTTAGGCATCTGGAATCTAGGTTGGTGTCTATCATAATTTCTGGAAAAATCTCTGCTATATCTCTTTAAATACCACTCTGCCACATTTTCTCCTCTTTTTAAACTCAGATTCAATTCTCTGTCATCTGTCATTTAACTCTCATCTATTGTCTTACTTTTTCTTCTGTGTTGTTCAACTTTATGTCTTTCCAGCCTTTATTCTGGATTTTTTCTACTGATTTGTTTTCTATTTCAACAATTCTCTCTTCACCTATATTTAATTTGCTAATAAATGTGTTCATTGAGGGTTTTTTCCAGTTATATTGAGATAGAGTTGACATACAGCACTGTATAAGTTTAACATGTATAGCATAATGATTTGATTTACATATATTGTGAAATGATTACCACAGTAAGTTTAGTTAATATCATCCATTGAGTTTTTATGAGGGTTTTTTTTATCCTAACCCAAGGATATGTTTTGTTTATTTTCAAATTGGTTTGAGAGAGAGAGAGAAAAAGACATCAATGTGAGAGACCATTGGTTGCTTCATGTTCACATACCGACTGGGCATCGAATTGCAACCTAGGTATGTGCCCTGACTGGGAATCGAACCCACAACTTTTTGGTGTACAGGATGATGCTCCAACCAACTGAGCCACCAGGCAAGGACAGTCCATTGAGTTTTTAGCACGTTAAGCGTCCAGCCTGTTTTGTCTTCCGGACAGAAAGTATAGTGTCAGTCACCAGTGACTGACAGGGTGCTTAACGTGTTAATGTTTCTTTTCTGGAAGTTCTGTTGGTTCTTTGGTAAATGTGTATGATTTTTTTAAATATAATTTCTTTTTCTCTGCAGTTATTTTCAACTATCTTTTATTTCTTTGAACATAAGAAACAATTATTTCATAATCTGTCTGATAATCCCAATATTTTCAGTCTTAATGGGTCTGGTACTTTTGCTCTGCTCATTCTTGCCCATGGTACAATGTTTTCTGAGTACATGGTTATCTTTCACTATGGGTTGTTGTACTTAACAGAATTATATATAGGAATTTAAAGCCTAGGATGAAGGAAATTTCTTTCAGAAAAAGCATATGTTAGTTTCTGCCATGCCTTGGGGGATCACATTAATCCAAATTCAAGACTTGAGATTTCCTACAACACTCAGGCAATGCAAACTGAGGCTGCAAGATCTGTGAGGACTAGTTAACTTCTGGTCACTCTCACCCTGAAGATAAAGCCCTTTGAATTCTCAGCTTACTAGGTGGAGAGTTTTCTATTAGTTTTCCTTTCCACCTTGTGTATGCTCCTGACTTTGATTTATTTTTCCTCTGCCCCATGAGACCATCTAAATGAAAGTTTTAGATTTTTTAAGATTGAGAAATAATATTCCCAGCCCAAAAGTACTTTATACTTATTTACCTCTCCAGATATCTATTTTCTCTTCAGCTTTAGCCTGTTAAACTGTCAACTCTTCATTGCTCCTAAGAAAAAAATGATAACTAAATCCCAACAAAAATGGCAGCAGCCACGGAGCTGGAGAGAGCAGGAAGCTTGAGTTGCCCCCGGCGATGGAGGAAGCCAAGCTTCTGCAACCCTGGCCTGCCTTGGCTTCTGCTCAAGGCTACAAAGTTTCAATTACAGAAGATAAATAAATCCCAACAAAAATGGCTGCAGCCACAGAGCAAGCAGGAGGCTTGGCTCCACGCAAGGCTACAAAGTTTCAATTATAGAAGATAAATAAATCCCAGATACCAGGGCCTCCACTTGGGTCGCCAGGGGGCGTGGCTGGCCTGCAAACCACCACAGGCCAATTGCCCAGGCCGCCCGAAGCCCCAAGGGAACCCCCACCCTAATCCAGGACACCCTTCAGGGCAAACCAGCCGGCCCCTACCCATGTACCAGGCCTCTATCCTATCTAATAAAAGAGTAATATGCAAATTGACCATCACTCCAACACACAAAATGGCTGCCCCTATGTGGTCAAAGATCTTGCCCCCATGTGGACACAAGATGGCTGCCACAAGATGGCCAGCAGGGAAGGGCAGTTGGGAGGGACCAGGCCTGCAAGGGAGGGCACTTGGGGGTGATCAAACCTGCAGGGGAGGGCAGTTATGGGGGACCAGGTCTGCAGAGGAGGAAAGTTGGGGGCAACCGGGCCTGCAGGGAAGGGCAGTTGGCGGGGGGAAACAGGCCTGCAGGGGAGAGCAGTTGGGGAGGGGACCTGGCCTGCAGGGGAGGGCAGTTGGGGGTGACCAGGCCTGCAGGGGAGGGCAGTTAGGGGCAATCAGGCTGGCAGGGGAGCAGTTAGGCATCAATCGGGCTGACAGGGGAGTGGTTAGGGGGTGATCAGGCTGGCAGCAGAAGTGGTTAGGGGCAATCAGGAAGGCAGGCAGGCGAGCAGTTGGGAGCCAGCAGTCCTGGATTGTGAGAGGGATGTCCGACTGCCCGTTTAGGCCCGATCCAGGTAGGATCCAGGTAGGATCAGGCCTAAATGGGCAGTCGGACATCCCTCGAGGGGTCCCATATTGGAGAGGGTGCAGGCTGGGCTAAGGAACACACCCCCCTGTGCATGAATTTCGTGCACCAGGCCTCTAGTATATATATAAAAGCCTAATATGCTAAGTGTTCAACCGTTCATTTGACCAGTCGCTATGATGTGCACTGACCACCAGGGGTCCGATGCTCCGACCAATAAGTTAGCTTGCTGCTGGGGTTCGGCTGATCGGGACTGGGCGAGACGGACCGGACACGCCCTGGACCTCTCCCATGGTCCCCGCCCACCCCCCCACCCCCCCAGCCCCGATCAGCCCCAATCAGGACTGAGTGAGACAGGCTGGACATGCCCTGGAGCTCTCCCGTGGTTCCCCCCCCCCGCCCCGGCCCCGATCAGCCCCAATCAGGACTGAGTGAGACGGCCTCAATCAGGACTGGGCGAGACAGGCTGGACATGCCCTGGAGCTCTCCCGTGGTCGCTCCCCAGCCCCGATCATGCACCAGTGGGATGTTGGAAAGCTGGTTTTGGCCTAATCCCTGCAGGCCAGGTCGAGGGACCCCACTGGTGCATGAATCCATGCACTGGGCCTCTAGTATAGTCATAAACAATACATAGTATTATTTTGCATTATATAGTATTATATAGCTAAACAATATATAGTATTATTTTGTAATGTATAGCATATAGATAAGTATTCTGCTGAATATAATTTTACATCTTATTTTATTCAACATTTTTTTGAGATTTATTTATATTGATACATGTTACTCTATAAGTTTTAAGTGCTATATATCATTCTGTAGTATGTACTGTGATCTATTATTTTTTTAATTGAACTGACAGTTAGGTTGTATCTGGTTTTTGCTAATATAAACTGTTGTGAAGTCTTCATGTATCTATTTGTGTATGAAGTTTCTCTACGTTATATACCTACAAATAGAATTATACTTTTTTTTATCTTTTTTAAGCCTCAAGAATATTTTTTCCATTGATTTTTAGAAATAGAGGGAGAGAATGAAGGAAGGAGAAAAAGAAAGAGAGAGAGAAACATTGGTGTTAGAGAGACACATCGATTGGTTGCCTCCCGCAGGTGCCTCAACTGGAACCGGGGATCAAACCTGCAATCCAGGTATTTGCCCTTGACCTGGAATCGAACCCATTATCCTTTGGTGTGGGGCTACCACTCTAACCACTGAGAACACTAGCTAGGGCATCATCTTTAATCAGATTTTGCCAAATGGCTTTTTAAGTAGTTTTATCTATCTATCTATCAGCAGTGTTTCCAAGTTTCTGTTTTTTCACATCCTTGTCTATTCTTGTTTGCATATTTGATGAATGTGAGATGGTACATCTTGAGGTTTTATTTCATTTCTTTAAACTTGTGAGATTAAGCATAATTTTATGGATATATTTACCATCTGTTTTTCATTGTTTGTTTGTCTTTTACCCCTCTGAATTACCTACTTGCTCATTTAGTGTAAGACCATTTTTTCTTTCCAGTTGGTTATTGGAAATGCTTTATGTATTCTGGATACTAATCCTTTGTTCATTATACATCTTCTAGTCTGTTTATAGCATTTCTATTAAAATTTAAAATTTTAATGTAATCACTATTTTGTAGTTTATTTTTTTGTGTCTTGTGTATGACATCTATCTCTAACTCAAGGTCGTAAAGAGATTTTCCATCATTTTCTTCTACTAAAGACTTTAAAATTTTGTCTTTTACATTTAATTAATATGGGTTTTGCACTTGTACAATGGTATGAAGTTTGTAATTAAATTTTCATATGTATGAAAGTCTGTTTGTGAGTTCTATGTTCTGTTCCAATAGTCTGTTTGTCTAACTCTATACCAAAATAACACGCTTAATTACTAAAGCTTTCCTACCTTTTAGAATAGAGGAAAAATCTCCTGTCTTGGCTCTTTTCAAAATTGTATTAACGTGCCTTTTCTTTTTTGTCCTTTCATTTGAATGCAACTTGTTTACTAGTCAAGTTCTATGAAAATCCCTGTTAGAATTTTTCTTAGAAATATATTGACTTTACAGATTAAGGAGAATAGCCATGTTTACTGCATTGACTTTTCCACCCATTAACCCTGGTATATATATCTCTTAATTTATTCAGGTTTTATGTCTTTCGGTCATGTTTTGCAATTTTGAGCAAAAGAGTCTTATACCTTTTTTAGTAGATTCATTCTTAGGGATCTTATAGTTTTTGTTACCATATGAACAGAATATTTCTATTACATCCTCAAATTGGTGGTTACTACTTGATTTTTGTATATTGATCTTATATCCACTTAGTTCTAATAGGCTTTTTGTGTAGATAATCACATTTTCTACAAATAAGAGTAATCTTTTTTTTTCCCCTTTTCAATTCTTATACCACTTTTCTTTTCATCTTATTTAATTAGAATCTTTACAGTGTTAAATGTTGCTGACCTTAATGAAAATGTTGATGCCTTTACCATTAAGTTTGATTTTTACTAAGTGTTTTTATCAATGAATCTTGAATTTTAGTAAATGATTTTTTCTACATATATGGAAATTATCAGATTATTCTTCTCCTTTAATCTGTGAGGGCTTTTTCTTTTAAAATGGGAGAGACTCCAATCACATAAGCAAGGGGAGATGGGGGAGATACAGGAGAGAGAGGATGATCAATTAGTGGTGCATAATACCTGAAAAAGGAGAAAGAAATGGCATCCAGGGTAGAGGAAAGAATTGACTTAAGATAGGAGAAGAAGGGGAGTTGAATTGAAGGAAGAGTCATATTCAAAGAGTGAAAGAAGAGGACATAGTTAATAATTAAGAAAATTAAAAAATTATCTTTTGGAGAATAGGAGATTTAGTTGAATATTTTAATTAGGAAATTTCAAGATAGGAATAAAGGCCTCATTAATATTGTTGATTTCACAGAAGAGTAGATTGCCCCCTCGTCATCACCCCAAATACTCAGCTTACCTAGGTGAAGATGTAGGAAAAAAAAACTAGGCAGGTGATTTTTCATAGTATTGTGCCTTTTCTAAGAAGGTGCTATGAAAAGACAAGAGAGTTTAGCATATTATCTATAAACTGGAAGAAATGAAGATCCATATAATCTCATTTATATAGGGAAGGAAGTAAAGACAGGAGGTTTCTAAAAAGGGAGAAAGACTTGTTAATGGGTTGAACATCTCAGGGAAGCCATAGGACAGATATATTGAGAATTTTTGAGCTAGGAAGATAGGAGGTTTTAGTAATAGAGAATTATCTCTTAAGATGACACCAAGGAACTGAGGTCTAGGTATTAGATCAGTTGTCATTGAACTTGAAGTCAAGAGTGACAGCAAACTTGAAGAAAAAAGACTTTGAGTGAGAGGCCCGTGATGCTTTCAGTGAACCAAGAGTAGTGACCATGAATTTGTTACATAATTATAAGAGATGGTACAGCCAGATGGCCTGAGCCTCAAGGGAACAGATTTTTTTGTCAAGGTAGAGAAACTATGATCTCTGGAAAATACACTGGGCTAAGAGGATCATAGATTCCATATCCTGACTCTAAGGAACATGGGAATGAACATGAATTGCCTTCACTTTGAGAACATTCCAGGATAATGCAGTTTCATTAAAGAAAAGAAGCATTTCATGAAGTAATTGAGCGTGTAATAGGTTTATTAACCAATATTTTGGACTTTGAGGTAGCATCATGTAAGAGTTTGAAAAGAGATTAAATGGGGAGAGGAAGCCCAAAGCATTCTAAGATGAGAAAATGAAAGAGCATACATGACCAGAGGTGCATATTTTCTGAGGAAAGCGGGATTTTAAGGCAAGGTGGAATTACCTAGTCTTATGGGTTGCTAAGACAAGTTCCAATAGCTCCTTGTAACTGGTACTGGCTCTCAGACCTAGAATTCATTTTGCGCACTGAAAGGAAGGCCTGCCAGTTATAGTGAGGGCTTTGATATTCTGTTTTCTCCAGAGCCTTCAGATGGTCCTAATGGCAGATCTTATTTAATGGAGATTTATGGTCCTACATAAGAGACAGATATAGTGGTTCCTCCTCATGAGGTGTGAGGATCAGTCACATGGTTCAGCAACATGAGGTAAGGAAGCCTTCATTCTGGAGAGATCAGGACTGATTAAATTTGATATTCTTTAAAAGTATTTGAAATGTGCAACTTCAACATTTTAAGTTAAATATAATACATTTTTAAATATAATTTCTATACTAACCTTTTGAGTTAGAGCCAGAACTTTTTCTTTGAATATAGGTCTGCTGATTGGAGTTTTTCACCATCTTCCTTGCATACGTCACACCTATAATACATTATGTAGGATTTGCATTTTGTTTTCATTAAAATGGAGTGCAGGATCTGTATGGGTTTTTACAATCACTTTCCTTATTCTAGACTTGTATTACCCCTGCATAACAACAGTCATTTTTTAATGATTTGCTTTTATTGAGTTTTGCCAAATGCAAACATAGTTTTCATAAAAATAGCTCTGTTGTCATATTTTGGCAGTTTACATAATAGTTAATTAATAATCAGTGCAAATAGCATGATATATTTGTGAACAAAAGAAATTTATTTTTAGGTACAATACCAAAAGCATAATCCATGTAAGAGAAAAATGATAAGTTGGTCTTCATTAAAATTGAAATTTTCTCAGCAGAACATTCTGTTTAAGAAAATGAAAAGAGACTTCTGGTCAAGATGATGGTGTAGTTAAATGCAGTACTCGCCTCCTCCTCCAACAACCACATCAAAACAACCATTATTCAGAACCACCTGAAACCTAGCTGAATGGAAGTCCTACAACTAAGAATTTAAATAAAAAGCCACAGGGAGAAACCAAGATGGCGGCATAGGTAAGCACCTAAACTGCTGCCTCGCACAACAATTTCAAAACTACAACTAAAAGACAGAACGGACACCATCCAAACCACTTGAAAGCTGGCCGAGTGAAAATTCTACAACTAGAAGGAAAGAGAAAAGCTCACAGAGAATTGGAGGTACGGCAAAGGGTCTTTGTGCGCGCAGAGAGGAAGGGCAGCTGAGAGCCTGGCTGACTTTCTCTGGTGGAAGGGGGAAGGAAGCCCCCGACCGCACTGAACCCCAGTTCTGACTGCACTGAACCCCAGTTCCAGGCGAGCCCCTGGGGACCCACGCTCTTGTGGGGGGAATCTGGACTCTCGGGCAGAGACTCGGGAGCCGGGGAAGGAGGAAATCTGAAAGCGCGCGCGTGCTAGTGTGCACAAAGGCTGCAGAGGTTGCCACAGGCTTTCCCTAGTGGAAGGGAGTCAGAGGCTCCTGACTGCACTGAGCCCCAGTTCTGATTGCACTGAAACCCAGTTCCAGGCGAGCCCCTGGGGACCCACGCTCTTGTGGGAGGAGTCTAGATTCTCGGGCGGAGACTCGGGAGCCGGGGAAGTCAGAGGACTGAAGGTGCGCGCGTGCGCACAAGGGCAAGGCTGACAGGAAGCCAAGACTCTCTGCTCTGCCCTGAGACTCCACCCCATTCAAGCTGAGCACAGAGGCTATTGCAATTTGGCAAGTCTAATCCTATAAGGCTGTCTCCAGCACCAAACTTCTCCCAGCATAGCCACAGCTGATCCTTACAGCCAACTGGCCTGGAGGTCAATTCCTCCCAGTTATACCAACAACAATCAAGACTTAATTACAACAAGGCTGTACACACAGTCCACAAAGGGGTGCACCAAGAGTGTCCACCTCAGGTTAACTGGGGAGGCAGACCCACTGGGCCATATAGGAAACCTAGCACACAAATCTACCCTACCAACTCAGGGAAGCAGCAAAAATGCGGCGTCAAAGAAACAGATCACAAATGAAAGAAATGGAGGAAAACAAACGACTGGATATGGAATTCAAAACCACGGTTATAAGGCTTTTCAAGAATATCCTAGAAAAGGCCGATAAATATAACGAGACCCTCGAAGATATGAAAAAGGACCAACTAGAAATTAAACATACACTGACTGAAATAAAAAATATTATACAGAGACCCAAAAACAGACTAGAGGAACACAAGAATCAAGTCAAAGAATTGAAATACAAAGAAGCAAAAAACACTCAACCGAAAAAGCAAAAAGAAAAGAAAAAAATCCAAAATCCAAAAAGTTGAAGATAGTGTAAGAAGCCTCTGGGACAACTTCAAGCGTACCAACATCCGAATTATGGGGGTGCCAGAAGAAGAGAGAGAGCAAGATACTGAAAACCTATTTGAAGAAATAATGACCGAAAACTTCCCCCACCTGGTGAAAGAAATAGACTTACAAGTCCAGGAAGCGCACAGAACCCCAAACAAAAGGAATCCAAAGAGGACCACACCAAGACACATTATAATTAAAATGCCTAGAGCAAAAGACAAAGAATATTAAAAGCAGCAAGAGAAAAACAGTTAATTACCTACAAGGGAGCACCCATACGACTGTCAGCTGATTTCTCAACAGAAACTATGCAGGCCAGACGGGAGTGGCAAGAAATTTTCAATGTGATGAATAGCAAGAACCTACAACCAAGATTACTCTACCCAGCAAAGCTATCATTCAGAATTGAAGGGCAGATAAAGAGCTTCACAGATAAGAAAAAGCTAATGGAGTTCATCACCACCAAACCAGTATTATATGAAATGCTGAAAGGTATTCTTAAAGAAGAGGAAGAAGAAAAAAGTAAAGATAAAAATTATGAACAACAAATACATATCTGTCAACAAGTGAACCTAAAAATCAAGTGAATTAAAAATCTGAGGAACAGAATAATCTGGTGAATATAATAGAATCAGGGGCATAGAAAGGGAGTGGAATGATAATTCTCAGGGGGAAAGGGGTATGGGGGGTTCAGGAAGAGTCTGGACAAAAATCATACACCTATGGATGAGGACAGTGTGGGGGGAGGTAAGGGCAGAAGGTGGGGTGGGAACCAGGTGGAGGGGAGCTATGGGGTGAAAAAGGAGAAACAATTGTAATAATCTGAATAAAGATTTATTTAAAAAAATAAATAGAAAGCCACATTAAGATTGGTAGGAGGGGTGGAGTTAAGGAACAGGATGGTACCACACTCACGTTCCTCAGAAATTGGGAGGAATATATCTGCTGTGGAGATCTCCCCTGAGGAGTAAGGTTACCAGCCCCACACCAGGCCACCCAGCCCAGGGTTCCAATGCCAGGAAGAGAAGTCACCCCAATCTTTGGCTGTAAAAATCAAAGGGAATTGTGACTGAGTGAGATGGAGAGCTTCTGGAGTCCCAGGCAGTTCCTCTTAAAGGGCCTGCACACAGATTTACTCTTTCAGAGTTCCAACACGGGGATAGCAGCTCAAAAGGCACCAGGAACATGCAAGGAGGAACTGAAGTATTTGGCATTAGGGCAAGAGCTGGGGGGGTCAGCTTTTTCCCAGAGAAAAGTGCTGGCAGAGGCCATTTTCCTTTTTTTGAGCCCTCTGCCAACAAAGCTGGCAGAAGGGCACCATATCTGAGTCTCTGTCAACCTGGCTCACACTGTTTGCCATGCCCTGTTGATTCCCTGAGACTCCCACCCCACCTATGTGGCTTTTCTATATAATGGCCTATCTTTGCTGACACTTCAGACTTTTCTAAAATCTCTCAAACAAGCTACATCTGGCCTTGGTGTGCCCTGTACCTTTTGCTAAGTTGTCCCTGGCCTGGCACTAGCTGCATCTAGCCTTGTTTCACAGTTAGCCTTACCTGGACACCTCTAAGCCTAGCACAAGTAACAGCCATCTGCAGATTGCTTTGTAGTTCATGCCAGGTGGCCCCAGGCAGAACACACATGGTGGCTCACCTTAGCCTGCACCTCCCAGGAGGCCCCAGAGCCAGCACAACCAGTGGATAGCTTCAAACTACATCAAAGCATCACCCAGCCACTTCCACAAGTGATACGAGGGGTAGACTCAAGTGGGCACCAGAGCCCCACTGAAGTAAGTTCTGCTCTGTGGAGCGGGCTCCTACACAGTTGATCCTCTATGGTGATTGGTGGTCGTAGCCAGTCCTTGCAGCCAATCAACCTGGGGGTAAATCCAGTCCACTGATGTGCCAACAGCAATCAAGGCTCAACTACAACAGGAGGGCATACATAGTTCACATGGGGGCATACATGGAGTGCCCAGCTCAGGTGAATGGGGACGCTGTGCCACTGGACCCTACAAGATACCTACTACATTAGGCCACTCTACCAAGCCTGGGAGATGCAGCAGATCTACCTCATACATAGAAACAAACACAGGGAGACTGCCAGATGAGGGGACAAAGAAACATGTTTCAAATGAAAGAACAGAACAAAATTCTAAACAAAATGGAGACAAGTAATTTAAATGCAGAATTCAAAACATTGGTTATAAGGATTCTCAGTGAACTTAGTGAGAACTTCAACACCATAAAAAAGGACCAGTCACTAACTGAAATGAAGAATAATTTACAGGGAATCAGTAGGAGAGTAGATGAAGCTGAGAATGAAATCAGTGATTTGGAATATAAGGAAGTACAAAAACACCCAATCAGAACAACAAAAAGAAAAATGAATAAAAAAAAATGAAGGTAGTGTAAGGAGCCTCTAGGACAACTTCAAGTGTACCAACATTCACATCATGGGGGTGCCAGAAAGAGAGCGAGAAATTGAAAGCCTATTTGATAAAAGAATGACAGAAAACTTCCCTAACCTGGTAAAGAAAATAGACATATAAATCCAGGAAGCACAGAGGGTTTCAAACAAGATGAGCCCAGGGAGGCCCACACCAAGACACATCATAATTAAAATGCAAAAAGTTAAAGACAAAGAGAGAATCTTAAAAGCAGCAAGAGAAAAGCAATTAGTTACCAACAAGGGAGCTCCACAATCAGTGTCAGCTGATTTCTCAACAGAAACTTTGCAGGCCAGTAGGGATTGGCAAGAAATACTCAAAGTGATAAAAAGCAAGGACCTACAACCAGGATTACCCAGCAAAGCTATCATTTAGATTCAAAAGACATATAAAGAGCTCCCCACATAAGAAAAAGCTAAAGAAATCTATTACCACCAAACCAGAGTTACATGAAATGTTAAAAGGTCTTCTTTAAGAAAAATAAAGGGGGAAAAAGAAAAAATTTGAACAGTAAAATGGCAATAAATATATATTTATCAATAATTAAATCTAAAAAACTAAACAAGCAGAGCAGAAAGAGACTCAGATTTTGATGGTTGCTAAATGGGAAAGGGGCTGAGGGGGATGGGTGAAGAAGGTGAAGGAATTTAGAAGTACAAATTGGTTGTTACAGAATAGTCATGGGGATGTAAAGTATAGCATAGGGAAAATAGTAATATTCTAATAACTATGTATGGTGTCAGATGGGTTGGAGATTTATTGGGATGATCACTTAGTAATTTATGTAATGTCTAATTACTGGGGTATACACCTGAAACTAATATAATATTGTATGTCAACTATAATTGAAAAATTAAAAAATGATATAAATAAATTTTAAAATAGAAATGGAAAGATAGGGCACAGACAGGAGAAAAATAATACATATCTGAAAAAGGACTTGTCTCCAAATTATACAGTAGATTCTTAAAATTCAACAATAAACAAACAAAATTCCAATTATAAAACGGACAAAAGTGAACAAACACATTACCAAAGAAGAGATATAGATGGCAAATAGCACATGAAGAGATGCTCAAAATTATATGTCATTAGGAAAATGCAAATTAAAATAATGAGCTATCACTACACACTATTAAAATGGCAAAAATCTAGAACACTGACAATACCAAAAGCAGGCAAGGATGTAGTACTACAGAAACTCTCATTCATTGCTAGTGGGAATGCAAATTGGTACAACCACTTTGGAATACATTTTGGCAGTTTCTTACCAAGCTAAACATACTTTTATCACTCAATCCAATAGTCACTCTCCTTGATATTTACCCAAATGAGTGGAAAACTTATATGCACACAAAATCCTGCACATGAATGTTTATAGCAACTTTATTTGCAGTTGCCAGAACTTGGAAGCAGCTAAAATGTCCTTCACAATAAAAAGTTAACAAACCATGAAAAGACATGGAGGAACCTTAAATGCATATTGCTAAGTTAAGCCCATCTGAAAGTTTACATTGTCTGTGACCTATCCAACTGACATCTGTAAAAGACAAAACTATATAGACAGTTGCCAGGGATTTGGGGGAAAGAGGAATGAATAGGTATAACACAGGATTTTAAAGCATGACACTATTCTGTATGATACTGTAATGGCAGATATATGACATTGTACATGTGTCAACCCATAGAACTGTACAACACAAAGAGTGAACCCTAATGTAAACTATGGGCTTGAATAATGTATCAGTATTCATTCATGAGTCACAACAAATGTGCCACACTAATGCTAAAAGATAATAGTAGAAGAAATGGAGAAAAATAAAGTATATTAATTTTTAAAAATTGATTATTGTAGACATAAAGCTTAACTACTAAGAGCAGAAGTGTAGGTGTACTGCACAAAAGAACCTGCTAATTGTAAGCATCGAGCATCATCCATATGCTTCATTCAGAGAAACAGATCAATGGTTAAACTAGCACTTGATAAAATAGAGATCAGTAGTTGGAGAGCTTCAGCTGTGATAAAAGTGTAACCTGTTGTGTGGATGAAACTACTCTGGAGAGTGTGTTTTGTAAGCAAAGAAGAAAAAATGGAGAACAGAATCATGAATGATAGGAAGGAAGCCAGAGGAGTGGCCAGCAATCCCTAAGGAAAACCAGAAAAGAGCAAGTTTTTTGGGGAACCAAGGGAAGAGGAAGTTTCAAGGAAGAGACAGAGAGACAACAATGTCTAGTGGTTCTTAGAAATTAAGATATAATTCATTCAACAAATATTTAATAGTGACCTATTATGTATACACCTGATATCTTGTCTCTGTCTCTGCAGTGGATACAGAGTAGGTCACTGTATCCTAGTACGGCATTCACAAATTCCTGTCTTCATAAATTATAATCTATTGGAGAAGATATCAAAATAAAAGGAGCAGGCTACTATGAAAGCATATAGCTAGTGATGCTAGCTAAGTTAGTTATTGGGTCTTGGTGATTATTCCTGAAGAAATTATATTTAACCTGGGATTTGAAGAAAATATCTGAATTACTGAGGTAACACATGCACATAGTTGAACATAGAAGTCAAAGAGATCATTAGCGGACCTGAGAAAGAACACACAGATTGTGGCCGTCAGGAGTCAACAGCTCTCTGCCTTGCCATATTGAAGAGATGTTGAGTGTGGAGATTTCTCTCTCTCTCTCTTTTTTTTTTTTAATGTTTAGAGATTGAATTTTCCTTCAGGTTTTATCAGCCTTAACACTTCCATTTTACATTCTTTCCTCAGGTATAGTAGTGGAAGATTGTCTGATTTTGCTCCAAAACTTGTTAAAAAACAACAATTCCAATCAAAATTTTTTTAAAGAAGGCTCATATATTCAACGTATGAAACCTTGGTTTGAAGTTGGAGATGAAAATTCTGGCTGGTCTGCACAGAAAGTAACAAATCTGCATCTAATGCTACAGGTATATTGAACTTAGACATAAATGTGGTAAGAATTTTGGCTGTAATCCTTTAAAAAAAAAAGTAAACTCGTGTTTAATAAAACCAGGATGTTCAGTAGATTTCAGGTTGGCTTTGTAAAAAATTTCCTTATAATATGGAAATTGATCCCCTTCACACCTCCATACACACCCCTATCATTCAGCTTTAATAATTATTACATCTGGCAATTTTGTTTCATTTTTTTATTCCCCTCTCCTACCCTGCAGGATTATTTTAAAGCGAATCCAAACATAGTTTCCTGATGAGTTTTACAACAGAAGATAATCAATTACGGTGTTGACTTGGAATTTTTTAAATGTGCTTTTTTTAATGAAGACTCTGATATAAATTTTAATATTTAGAATATTAAGTTCAACAAATAAATTCATTCAGAAAACATTTACTGAGGGCCAGGCACTGAATGCTAGTAAATGAATTATAATGTCTCTATCTCCAAAGATTAATAGTCTGAGTTTTAAGTCCAATACAAATTAAATTGACAAATCACCTCTAATTTTATTTAAGCTTTATTGTAATAGATAGTGAAAGTGAGGACAGTAGGATCCCAAATTACTTTTGCATCAGAGAAAATTACAAAGTTCTTTGAAGCATTTTACTTATTTACTCCTTTATTGAATTCCCTATTCCAAACACTTAAGTTTAGACCGCCTCCTAACTTACTCTGGTGAATCTTATGGGTCTTTGAATGTCTCTGAATTGTGCCTGCATCTCTGAAGTTGTGTTCTGCAAAACTAGATTGTTAATTTCTCTAGTAATTAGAGTCTTAATACTGTTGCATGCCCTGGAGTTGCTTACATAGGTTTGATTGATAATTAGGGTCACCATATACCCCAGTTTGCCAGAACAGTATTTGTTTTGTAATTACTCAGTGTCATCTTTTGCTTCAAGTGTCCCTATTTGGGTAATAAATTATATAGGTACCCTATTCAGAATATGCCTAAACATTGTTAGGAAAATATTTTACAGAAGAACATGGGTAGAATCTTTCTATTTATACTCCCAACTTCATTATTTCTATTTTCACATGTCAGTATTGCACATTTCAAGACTTTGTTAGTTTATGTTTTTTAGAACAGGGTTCCAAGTGGTAAGCTTGATATCTTTGCTCAACACTGCTTTCTTGATAAAGGAAATTTCTCTAGAAAACTAATTTACAAAATGTGATTAGAGAGAGTGAAGGGATCTGATGATGTACAAAAACTTATATATTTCCTACCAAACAGTGAAAATTTAAATTGCTTGAGGAGCCTACTCATGTTTTATAGTGTAGGATACTATGTAAAGAATTCTTTTTGAAGACAGTGTCACTGTTTAAAAAGTAAAGTACTCATTTAACCCCCAAAAATTTTAGGATAGAGTGTTACATGTAGACTGAAGAACAGAACCTGGCCTGTGTGGCTCAGTTGGTTGGAGTGTTGTCCCATATACCAAAAGGTTGCAGGTTCAGTTCCCAGTCCAGGCACATACCTAGGTTGCGGGTTCGATCCCTGGTTGGGGTGCATGCAAGAGGCAACTGATCGATGTTTCTCTCTCTGTCATCGATGTTTCAGTCTCTCGCTCTCTCTCTTTCTCCTTCTCTCTCTCCTTCTCTCTCTCCCCTCTTTCTCTCTCCCCCTTCCTTCCTCTCTGAAAAAAATCATCAAAACATCTTCAGGTGAGGATTTTCAAAAAATAGAAAAATACTGCTATTATCCTAGTTACATAGTAAGTTAGTTAAGCAGCCTTTCCTTTTAAAAAGTAACTAAACTAATTAGATACTAATCTTGAAGAACATAAACATCGAAGTAAAACTGACGTTTAATTTATCTATTCTCCACCTTAAAGATTGAGTAGTTGAAGCATTCATGACTTCATAGGCCACAAGTTATTTTCTGCTTTTCAGTCTGTTGAATGCTCTTTCTTTATAGCTATATTCAGGGTTGTTTATATTTCAAGCACATAAAAAAGGCGTCATAAATGATGATAAACAATCCTTTTTTGGATAGATACACCCTAACTGGAATTATTCATCATTACAGTTATAATCATGATTGAATTCCAAGCCACTAAAAGTTGAAATTGATCTGCTTGAGAATATTTCATTCCAAGATTTGCAGATTGAATTTGGGGGGAAGAATCTTTTTGAAAAGTTTTGTTAGTCATAAAACATTTTAATTTTTTTGAATGATAGTTTAATGTCTAGTTCTGCCTCCCAGGAAGCTCATTATCTTATGAGAGAATCTTTTTCAATGTTCTGAAGCTTAAATTATTAAAAACTTAATCTATATAATGAGTCAACAAAATCTGCTTTCTTATCCATATAATAAGGACTCCCTCTTTCTTCAACCATTCTTTCTACTTTTCTTTCATCCAGAAATTGATAATTATTTTTTCTGTATTTCCTTCATCAATAAAAATATCTAACTGCTATTAGATCATATTAAGAAATTATTATTTTGATGTGTGTAATAATGGTTTGATGACTGTGTTTTCTAAAATCCATATCAGTTAGAGGTACTTATAGAAATATTTGTTGGAGAAATGACAAATAGCTTGATATTTGCTTATAAAAAATTTTAAGTAGGGCTAGGAGGATAATAAATTTTAAAAACAACAAAAAATTTTAATGAAAATCTAATTAGAAAGGTCCAAGGAGAAGAATTGATGAAGAACTAAAGCCTCTCTAGTATCATCAATCTATTAGTTAACCCTCTTAATAAAGTATTATCATAAATGTCCCATTTGATTTTGATATACAAAATTTTATACACACATATACATATAACTCTAGCTTTAAAATGCAAGCTATATATAAAATTATTTTGAAGATGTAACTGTGCTGAACACTTATTTGGGATGACTTTTTTATGTTTCTTAAATTTCATGTTTAAGTTCAGACTAATCTAATCATAGGATCCGAATTAGGGACTTAATGAGCATTAACAAGCAGTGGGGCCAACTCCTTGCCTAATTCATGAATCTTCTACCATGTCTCCAGTTGTTTATCCTCTCTTTAAATATTTCCGGTTTAGGAGGAATTTAAATACCTCCACTCATTCTGTTTTCAGACCTGCTCTATAATTAGGTGTTCATCCTTATTTCAATAAGAAATCTTACTTTGATAAAATACCACCCTGTTACTTATTCATTCATTCATTTATTGACTATGGACTATATTATAAATACTGTGCTTATTTGGGATACAAAAATGACCGAGGTAGTTTCTACTCTCTGGGAGTTCACAATCACTGAAGGAGACAAACTTAGGATTAATATGTAGTATAACTGAACTATTGTCATGATAGCATAAAGGAAAGAGCACACAGATCTGGCTGAGCAGGTGAGGGCATTCTTCAAATAGATCTTTTTTTTTGTTGCTATAGATTAAATTTGCTTCAAGACTTTTTTAAAGTCTTTGATCTTTAAAAGACATTCTTTTTTCTCTTTCTTTTGCAGCTTATTCGTGTCCTGGTATCTCCCACCAACCCTCCTGGTGCTACCAGTAGCTGCCAGAAAGCCATGTTCCAGTGTGGCTTATTGCAGCAGCTTTGCACTATCCTAATGGCTACTGGAATTCCTGCTGATATTCTGACTGAGGTAAACTGAATGAAGGCAGACTGCTCTGTGGAAGTTGAAATCCTAAAAGTTATTAGAAAGAATTAAATATCAGCTAAAGGAAAAATAGCAATAGTTAACTATTTTTATGTGTTAAAAGTCCTTATTGATCCTACTAAAATATAATTAGCATAATGATGACAGTATCAATTCCAAAAGGTGCACTCATTCCTCAAGTTTACTAATATATAAGTAATGATTAAAGCATAGAAGAGTTCTCATTAATTTTATTGTGTTCAACAGGCATGAACAGTATGATTTATGTTTGTAATTTTGAGAACAATATGACTTTAGTCTTAGTCAAGTAGGACTTGAGTCTTAAGAAGTCTTGCTTATTTATAAAATAGTAAATTCTTTCCTGACATATGGCATTTTCTGTTTTCTACCTTTTAAGAGAAATGTTAATTTGAAGAAAATAATGGTTTCATTTATTTAAATTATCTTTTTATTTTTCTCAACACATGCACATTAAAAGCACAGATAAATAATAAAGGTTTTATAACAAAAACAGCTGTCTTCAACCTCTCTCCTCCCTACAATCTGTCCCACTAACCCCCTGTATAGGCCTCCTACTTTACTTCCCTTGTCACCCCAGTAACTTATTTTTAAATCAATAATCAGGGCTTATAGTCTTACAACTATATTTATCCTGTCCCCTGCTAAGCCAAAGAGAGCCCTATGTCTTCTTTTAAAATACCCCTTACTCTTGTTTGTGTTATAATAGTGTTCTTTTTTGCATTTTATTTTCTGGAAACCTTCCATCATCCTGCTCCAATATGGACTGGTTATTCTCTACTTCTGCCACACGACTCTTGTCCTGGACTTTCAATCACCATTCCTCCTAGGAGTTCCTTTTGCCTCTCTCTCTTTTTTTTTTTTTTTTTTTAAATATATTTTACTGATTTTTTACAGAGAGGAAGGGAGAGGGATAGAGAGTTAGAAACATCGATGAGAGAGAAACATCGATCAGCTGCCTCCTGCACACCCCCTACTGGGGACATGCCCACAACCAAGGTACATGCCTTTGACCGGAATCGAACCTGGGACCTTTCAGTCCGCAGGCCGACGCTCTACCACCGAGCCAAACCGGTTTCGGCATTTTTTGCCTCTCTCTTGACTTGGATTCCTTAGTTACAAATTCCATGTCTTTCTCCGACCCCCCCATTTCATTATCTTATTTTAGTTAACTTCTTGAAAAGGGACAAATGGCAAGAGAATATGTTTTTAGTTTTATGTTATTCCTTCCGAGTTAATTTGAAGTTTGGCTAGGGATAGAATTCAGAGTTGGAAATTACTTGCACTCGGCTTTCAGAACATTATTCCAGTGTTACTGAAGCCATCTTGAATCTTAATCCTTTTTATAGAATCTGCTTTTTTCTCTCTAAATCTTTTGAAATCTTTATTTCTGGTTTTCTAAAATTTACTGATGATATGCTGTACTTAGAACTGTTTTTCCTCCATTTATTTGAAAGAGCACTCACTGGGCCCTTTCAAGCCAGAGACAAATGTACTTCAGTTCTGAGGATGTTTTTTGAATTCCATGATAATGTTCCCTTTTCTCTTCCGTTTTTCCAACTCTATTAATAGATTGTTGGACTTTCTGGACCTATTTTGTTTTTTTAATTCTATTTTCTTGGAGGTTTTTTTCAACTTTATTCTTTTTCTGTGTGTGTGTGTGTGTGTGTGTTAATCCTCACCCAAGGATATTTTTTCCATTGATTTGTAGAGAGTGAGAGGGAGGGAGGAATGAGGAGAGTGAGGGAGAGAGAAAAAAACATCAACGTGAGAGAGACACATCAATTGGTTGCCTCCTACACACACCCCAACCAGGGCTGGGTATTGAACCTGCCAACCAGGTATGTGCCCTTGACCAGAATCGAATCTCAGACCCTTTGGTGTGTGGGCCAACATTCTAACCATTTACCCACACCAGCCATGGCTCAACTTCATTCTCAAATTGAATCTTTAATTTGTTATATTTTAAATTTGTTCTCTAATATTATATGAAAGCATCCTTTTCTTGTTTTGTAGAAATAGATTCTAGCTCTTAAAGGATATAATTAATTTTAGGTTTTTGAGATTTTAAATGTGTGTGGTCAAGTGTTATTTTTAATTGGAGGCCTACACTTAATTTTTTTAAATGTTATCTCAAGGAAGTGTTACAAGATTATATGCTGTCACTAATTAATTTGGTGTCTGAATTTTGGCTTTGAAAAACAAAAAGTAGAGATATAACAGTTTTCTTCACTTGAAAGCATGTTTCCTTCCTTAACTTACTTTCTCTAAATTATTTTCCCCCTTTAATAGACCATTAATACTGTATCAGAAGTTATTCGAGGCTGTCAAGTAAACCAAGACTACTTTGCTTCTGTAAATGCACCTTCAAACCCACCAAGGTAGGAAAAGGGAAATATTGAGATTCTGCTATGAAGTAAAAACTTACTTTGGGTTTTTAGTATGTCTCATATGCACACCTTATTCTTTTAAGAAGTTCAGTTTGTGTGTTTTGAAACTAGAAATTATCTGACAAGATAAATATGTTGGTATTTTAAAAGAGTTAGTAGTCTTTGGTACCTATTTGGGCTCAGGTATCACCTCTTCCACTTTCTAGCTGTGTGCCTAAGCAAATAAATAATTTCGCTTCTCTAAGCTGCAGTTATCCTTTCTGTGAAATGGAGATGGAAATACTTAACTTGCTTGTGTTCTGGTTATGGTTTTTCAATCAACAAAAATGACTAGTTATTGATTTGCAATGTTTCTTTTTCTTTTTTTTAAATGCAACAGACCGGCAATTGTAGTACTTCTCATGTCTATGGTTAATGAAAGGCAGCCATTTGTATTGCGCTGTGCTGTTCTCTATTGTTTCCAGTGTTTCTTATATAAAAACCAAAAAGGACAAGGAGAAATTGTGTCAACACTTCTACCTTCCACCATTGATGGTAAATAATTTCATTTTAATTCCTGCTTTAAAAAGTAGATAATTGTCTTTCTAGATTTTAATGGTAAAATATATCACAAATCATAAAAGACTCTGGGTGTAGTAGAATATTTAAACTATGGCATTTCCTTGAATTTTCTTTAGAAATGTAGTGTTCAATTAAGGTAAAAAATTTCTGGACTATTACTATTATCAATTTGATGCCAAAAGTATTCTATTTCTTTATTCTGCTACTTTTTTCCCCAAGGTCTTTTTTTTGGGGGGGGGGGGGTCATCTTTCATTTGTTTTGAAAAACAGACTTTCAAAAATATTACTTAACTAGTGGCCTGGTGCATGAAATTCGTGTACATTAAAAAGGAATTAATTAGAGGAAATATTTTAATATTGCTATTAGCCCTTTCTCTATAATAGAAGTGTCAGAGATGAAAGAAAATTAGTAAAATGTATATGAAAATCTCCCTCCTGTCAGAGTCAGGGGCGCACCGCAGGACCCAGAGTCAAGTCCCCATCCACCACCCGCGTGCACTTCGAAAATGCAGGAGACCCAGACCCGGCCGGCCCCACCCTCATCAAGCCCCTCTGGGTTGGGGGCGCAGCCTTAGGTCCCCCAGCCTGGCGCCAGGTCAGGGGCGCAGTCTCAGGTCCCCCTGTCAAGCCCCGCCAGGCGGGGTGCGCAGCCTCAGGTCCCCCGGAACTGGGGGCACAGCCTGAGATCCCCTGACAAGCCCTGCCAGGCAGGGAGCAAAGCCTGAGGTCTCCATCAAGTCCCACTGGGCGGGGGGCACAGCCTGAGGTCTCCCAACCTGGCACCGGGGTGGGGGGTGCAGCCTGAGGTCCCTCACCCTGGCCAGGCGCCATGCAGCCTCAGGTCCCTGCTGTTCAGTCGTGACGTTACGGCGTCCTGGCTAATTTGCATATTCCTCTATTATATAGATAGACACATTAGCACATTTTTAGATAGTATTTTGTCTTTTTCTGTTTGTAGAAAACAACATAATAAATGTTTATGTTATTATCATCTGCCTTTCATCTTTGTAGCAACTGGTAATTCAGTCTCGGCTGGTCAGTTATTATGCGGAGGTTTGTTTTCTACTGATTCACTTTCAAACTGGTGTGCTGCTGTGGCCCTTGCCCATGCTTTGCAAGAAAATGCCACCCAGAAAGAACAATTGCTCAGGGTTCAACTTGCTACAAGTATCAGCAATCCTCCTGTTTCTTTATTGCAACAGTGCACCAACATTCTTTCACAGGTAATGTAGCCAGTGAAAATTCTCTAAGGGCATGAGGGAGGTTTGGCTTACATGTTTTGATGCCAATGATATAAGAATTTAAGGCTGTTCTTAGTAGACTATGCAGATGAAAAAGGGAAGGGGCAAGGACTTACTTACCTGCTTATTAGCTTATTGTAACCTGAAACAGTTTTGTAGAGAAAAAGCCATAAATATTCTTACAAGAATGGTTTTGCCAAATAGTTTTATAATAAGGTCTGCATCATGATGGAAACACATATTCTAGGCAAAGGTGTTTATTGGTTTTTCTTTTTCAATCATCCACAGTGTTCTTGCATGTCATTTCTCTTGTCATTTTAATTCAGCTCACTTTAAGAGAGGGACTAAAGTAGTTCGTAGCCATATACCTCCCTCTTTCTCTTCCCAGACACAGAGCAATTGAACTTCCTTTCAGAAAACAAAACTAGAATGCCAGTCCATAGCTTGTATAGTTAAACAGTATAATCCTTGATGTTTATGAGTTCTCAAAACTCCAAGGCATATAATTTACCTAGTATGATAGAGGAAAGCATAACTAAAAATGTTTGCATTCCTTTAGACTATTGATAAGAACAGTAGTCTCGAAGTATCAATTCTAACTCATTTAGGAATATCACTTACTATTAAATGATTTGCCCACATGTGCCAGACTTGCTGTTGAACAATTCAAGTTCATGCTTTAGCAACAGGGTAAAGGCATCAACATTCAGAGTCACTGGGTGGGGGGAGTAAAAATGTGGGTAAGTCTCAATTGCAGTATCCACTGGAATTATCTGATACCCCTTCCCATGATAATGTGCCATATCATCCTTAATTTTTAATTTTGCTACATTTATGGAATTGTTTTATTGTTAGCTTTAAAGAAACATTAATGTCATCTATAGGAGTGATAAATGAAAGCTTAAAAATGAACTGTAGCCCTGGCCGGGTGGCTTGGTTGGCTGAAGCGTTGTCCTGTACAACAAACAGTTGCAGGTTCAATTCCCAGTCAGGGCACAGACCTAGGATGCAGGTTCGATCCCCAGTTGGGACTCATGCTGAAGGCAACCAATTGATTCTTACATCGATGTCTCTCTCCAAAAATCAATAAAAACATATCCTTGAATGAGGATTTAAAAACTTAACTGTAAATGAAAGGGGAGTTAAAAACTCCCTTTGTTGTTTAACATTGCTTTACTTCGATTGAAAGCTTATAGCTTTGATTTATCATTTATCTCTTATTGTGTAAAACTCTATGCCAAAATATTCATATTTTTACTTATTTAATACTTGGTATTTTCATGTTGCTGTCAGTTGAAAACAGCTTTTCTTAAGCCAAACAGTAATTAACTGTCTAACCACCATCACTATAGACTTTGCTCTAACATTGTAATTATAATTCATGCATAAAGAGAAATTCTCAAGATAATGGTGTCTTCCCACTCTTAGTAATCACAGTGCTATAAAATTATTCTTTCTGCTCTAAAATATATGTGCATTGTTATATAATGAAAGATTAGAACTGTTCTGTCCCAAAGTATTAGTTTGGGTTTGTAGAAACTGTATTTGAGGGATTTTTTCTAGATTTAAATTTTTCTAAAGCAGTAATATTTATGAATAATTTTTAATGTATAATTTACAGGGTGATAAGATCGACAGACGGGTATGTATCATTTCTGTAAACTTAGGCATTTTCCTCTTACAGCAAGGCTTTTCTTTGTCTTGGGTTTGCTGATTGGTTTTTTTTAACCGCTTGTTTGAAGTTATATTCTACTCACACTTTCATGTGCCAGTAAGTTGATCCTCTATCATAAGTGGCTCTACAGTTTTTCTCTTTGGGATATTGTAGTGGTTTTCCTAAGAACTGTGGGAATGACCATCTGAAGCTATACTGTGCTTCCTCCTGGAATGCTTACACTTTCAGAAATTCCTTGGTTTGGGCTTTTGGTGTTTTTTTTTTTGTTTTTCACCCAAGCTTGCTTCTTTATTTCCCCTAAAAACATTTCAATGGTAGTAAAATTTAGGATTAATAATTTTTCCATTAAGTTAGTCATTATATGAAAAAAAATGTGATGGTTTTTATATTAATTATGTTATTGAAAATATACAATAGTAAGTATAATTTTGTAATTTAAAAGATTTTAAATTAAATATTATGGGTTATTCTGGATATAACCCATATACTACAGCTACTATTGGGGATTAGTTTTTTATGTTTGTGTATGGTGGGTTGGGGGGGAAATGTGATTTGTTGGTTTTGTGGAGTGTTTGGCAAAAAAAAGGAGTGTAATGTTCATGTTTGGGCATATGTTCACTTGTGGTGTGGGTAGTAATAACTGAGATTCTGTTAGGAATTATATCTCTGTTTATGAGCATGATTAACTCAGACACAGACATATTTGACCTGAAGAATTTTTGATATTAAGTAAAGTATTTTATAAGTATACATGCCAGTAATTTAAGAGGAAATTTTTTGTAGGTATAATTTACACACAGAAAAATGCAGTTGAGTGTTCAATCTGATGATTTTTGGTGGTTAAATATATATCTCTGAAACTACCACCCAAAACAACATTTATAACATATTTATAGTCCTAGAAAGCTCCATCATGTCCCTTCCCTATTAATTCTCTATGCCCAGAGGCCACCACTAGGAAATGAATCTACAGAAAGTAATACTCTAGAGTCTCATTTTAAAACTTCAACACTAGAAGCTTAAAATACTGGCTTTTCATATTTTTTACAAAGATGGAAAAATACTAAACTTGAAATCTACAAAGTAGGAATAAGAGATATTTTTATTTAGAAAATGTAATAGGGGAAACGTAATAGCTTATATTAAAGATAAGATGATTCAGACTAAATTATTTTGTGATTCTCTTTCATCCTGTAAAATAGCCTGGTATGTGATTTCTAGTAACTAAACCATCAGGATGGTCTGAAATTATAATTTCATTGTCTGTTTGTTTTTCAAAATATCTTCAATGGTTCATATACTCTGGGGGCCTAGGATATGTACTTTTTCTTGACTTAAACCTATAAACAAACATATAAATATGTAAACATAAACAAATGAATAGTTTTAGTCAGAAAGTGAGGTCTGGCTTTCTTTTAGCTATTCTAGGTGTTTATCTTGTGAAGAATCCATCAGATGATCAGAGAGAGCAATGACAGAATATTTTGATAGTTTTTAATGCTCAATTTCTGATTTTATTTTGAAGGAATAGAGCAGCTTGAACAGGATTTTATTGTATTAATCTTATTTTCAACATGATGGTACAGTGGACAGATACTGTAGCATTTTTGCACTCAGTAGTAGTATATTTTTCTTTTCATTTTAAAACATTTAGAAAGATGGAAAGTAGAAAGAGAATAATGTTCCTCATTCTACTACCCAAAGATAACTACTGGTAAAATTTCAGTCATTTTTTTCTGTACTGTTTTATTTATAGAGCAGTGTTTATATATTCCATTTTATAGTCTGTATTTTTTCTTAGTTGTTTTTCATGTTATTAAACACTAAATCAACATCACTTTCTATTATTGTATAATATTTCACCAGATTGATATACCATTGGTTAGTTAACCATCTCCTTATTTTGGATATTTAATTATCTACCATTTTTCTCTATTGTGTATCATGGTTTGGTGAACATCAGCATAATATAGTTTGCATAAAAGAGCATTATTACATAGTCCTCACTTTGCATGCTTCCAATATGCATGGGTTTCTGTTAATGCAGCAGCACAAGGGCTGCCTATATTTCACTGAGGTAATAATAAATAAAAATTATCCCAGCAATTAATATTACTGTTTTCTGTTTTTCAGATCAGCTTTATTCTGCCATCTATTTTAAATTTGGAGCATTAGTTCTGCTTTTACTATGCTAGTAGTTAGAGAGTCATAGAATTGCAGAGCTAGAAACTAGGATAATAGTTTGTAACATTTGTAGAGCATTTACCATACACTGTTCTAAGTTCTTTACATGTATTTAATCCTTTCCACAACTCAGTGTATGGTTATTAACTATTACCCTTATTTAAGGATGTGGAAGAGAAGTAAGTAAGGTTTTATGGCTACTGAGTTTTAGAACCAGGATAGATATCCTGGTATCCTCTTAATGAGATCATGTAATCCAACTCCCTCTGTTACAAAATGAGGAAATTTGGGCCCACATAACATTTGGTTCTTCCAGTTTCCAACCAAATGTCCTTTTTACTGATACCGTACTGCCACTCTTAGAATTAAAACTTCAGTTCTTTAAAAAATATATATATATGTCCTTTTGAAATGGATAATACATGGTTTAGAAATCAAAATGATACAGAAAGGTATACAATAAGAACTCTTGGCCCCATCCTAGTTCCCTGCCTCCTATTATTCAAATGATTTGCCAGGTAAAGGGCATTTCTTTTATACTCTCAATGCTTTTTATGCATACCCACTGTTCTGCACCTTGGTTTTTTCTTTCATTTGGTGCCATTTTACCCTACCTCTAGCTAAGTGAAATAAAATTGCAGTGTACTAGATTATCTGTTTCCCCACAGTCAATAGCATGGTGTCAGACTTGTATTCTTGCCAATCTGATGGGTGGTAAAAAAAATGTTATCTCGCTGAGTTTTAATCTGCATTTCCCTTACTAAAATGTTGACTCACTTTCTGTATGTTTGCACACCAGTTTAAGTTTTTCTGTGAACTCTTTTTTTTTATGGTTTATCTGCCCATTTTGCTATTGGATTATTAATCCAATTTATTGTTTATAAGAACTTTATTTTATATTAAGGAATTCAACCCTTGTCTGTGATAATTTACAAATATATTTCTCCTGAGGTATCATTTGTCTTTTGACCTGAGTGTTTTGTTTTGAATTTATTTTATTTTATTTTTGTATCGCTTTCCTTTTTTAAAAAATTAATTTATTGATTAAGGTATCACATATTTGTCCTCATCCCCCCATTCCCATCCCAAACCCCTCCCCACACATGCCCCCACCCCCCTGTTGTCCGTGACCACTGGTTAGGCTTATATGCATGCATACAAGTCCTTTGGCTGATCTCTCCCCCTTACCCCCACCCTCCCCTACCTTCCCTCTGAGGTTTGACAGTCTCATCGATGCTTCCCTGTCTCCGGGTCTGTTTTTGTTCATCCGTTTATGTTGTTCATTATTTCCCCTAGATGAGTGAGATCATGTGATACTAGAAATACACTTATAAGAACCGAAAATGAGACAAGCAGTAATGGTTATGCTGGGAGGCAAATGAATCAGTCTGTAGTGAGTTTCTTTCTGGGCCAACAGTTCTTTTGAGTCCCAATTTCAATGTCAAACAGTTCCTTATGTGTACATGTCAGCGATGATATTTCAGTTCTGGATGGTGGACAAATGGTGATATCGCTTTCCTTTTATTGCTTCTACTTTGCCATGCTTAAAAGGCCTTTACCACTTGAAGATTTTAAGGAATTTGCCCATATTTTTATCTCATACTTTCTGGTATAATTTTTTGCATTTAAGTCTTTGTTCCACTTTCCTCAATGAGATATGAGATATGGATTCTCTGATCTTTTTTAGATAGCTATCTAGCTGTTCCAACATTTTTTAAGTCCATCTGTAACCCAGTAATGGTTTTATGCTGGCTATATTCATTTCTCTTTTTTATTTTTTACAGTTTCCCTAGTTATTTTTGCTTGTTTATTTTTCTATATGAACTTGAGAACCAACTTGTTTAGTTCCAGAGGAAAAAATCTGTTGGTATTTTTAGTAGGGTCACATTAATTTTCTAAATTTTATTAATTTTATAAATTAATATAGAATTAATATCTTAATGGTCTTGAGTTTTTCTATCTAAACATGGTTTCTTTCTATTGATTTATGTCTACTTTTGTGCTCTTTTAGGGTTGGTTTTAAATTTTCCTAGGTTAGGTTTTATACAGTTTTAATTATGTGCATTCTTGTGTACTTTATATTATTTTGTAACTATAATAAAGGGAATATTCTATTCTCTCTTAGTTATGTTTGACTTTGTTCTTCTTACCCTTCAATTAGACCCCTAAGGGCATACTTCTAGAAGATTCAAATTTGAATCTAATTGCACATTTGTTTACTCAGACATTAGCCAGTGATTTGATAGAATGCCTTTGTATATATGAAATAGGTATATTTGGCACCTACAAATGGTGTTCCAAGTAATAATAAACTTTTTATATATAACCAGAGAAAATCAATAAAACATTTGCATGTATGACTTGAGTAATTAGTTTTAAGTTCTCTTAGGCACAGAGTCAATTGAGAATAAGTGTATATATTTTAACTTTTCAATTTACTTGGGTAACCTGAAGATATATTATAGGCACAGTAAAGTCATAGAGGCAAGGAAAAATAATCCATGTGAAAATTAAATTCATGCTAATTAATGCTTACTTGGCAAATCATTTGAAGAGGTCTAATTTGAATTTGTTTAAATATTAAATATACTAGAAGATAGATTATAGAAAGGCTAAGATATTGACATCAAGACTCATTAAATTAGAAATTTAATGCTAGAAATTTTTCAAAACATGGTGATGGTTGGTACTTTAAATTCATAGTTCTCTAGATCTTTGAATAATTTTATTTTGGTTATTTTCTGAAATTGCTCCCAAAAGTAACACTTTACTGTGCTAATAGCCATTATTTTGTTTCAAAAAGTTTTGTTTTTCTTAATAAAAAAAATAGGTTACATAATATAATATTGGATAATATAATATTGGCTGTGATGATATTATCAGCAAACAGAATTTCCCACAAAGCATATATAAATCTGTTGTATCAAAATTTAGAAGACTATAATTTGGATGGATAGGTTAGTGTTCAGTATTATTTAATTAATTATACTTTGCAGCAGTATAATTAGTGATTTGGGGCACTTAGCTAACTTACATAAATCTTTTTCTCCTTCATTATGTTTGTGATTTTTTTTTATTATCTGTCATGTGGTCAGTGAGTTTGTAACATGGTTTGTTTATTTTTCTGTTAGAGAATATATTCTTTAATGGAACTTAACTAAATAATTCAGAAGATTATTTCTTCGTATTTTTCTCAGTGTTTTTTGAAGGAGGTAGAATTTGTCCTTTTATTTGAAACTTGTTTTTAAACTTTTAATTGAAACATCAAAAATTTGTCTGGCAAATTAATTTTTTTATAAAGTGACAGGATTGATACATTTTATAAAGCATCTATATCATACACTTCTTCCTTAGCAGACCAGGTTTTTCCACTAATAGTATTTTAGATAACCCAGTATATGCTTAAGAGCATGAATCAGTTCTGATTCCTTACTGTGCAGTACAACTCGTAGAGGACACAAGAATGCATTCTCTTGTTCAATTTTTAAAATCTGGATTCCTGACACATCTTTTATAAGATGTTAAATATGTTCTTATGCAGTGGTTCTCAACCATTCTAATGCCGCGACCCTTTAATACAGTTCCTCATGTTGTGGTGATCCCCAACCATAAAATTATTTTCATTGCTACTTCATAACTGTAATTTTGCTACTCTTATGAATTGTAATGTAAATATCTGTGTTTTCCGATGGTCTTAGGCGACCCTGCTAGCGGTTCTCAACCTGTGGGTCGTGAAGAATCTTATGCAAATGGGGAAAGATCTTAGGGCGACTTCAAATTTGAAAAGAAGTAAAATGGAGTTTCTGCTGACTTATCTATTTCAGGGAAGCAAAATACAGACAAGAGTTGGATTACTGATGTTGCTTTGTACCTGGCTAAGTAACTGTCCCATTGCGGTAACGCATTTTCTTCACAATTCAGCCAATGTTCCCTTTGTATCCTTTATATTGGTGTAAAATACTTATAAGCAGTTATCATTGTCATTTTTATTTCTTCCTCTCAGTTTGAAGTAGCTCTGTGCCCCAAATATTAGAGTTTTCTATGTTTGAACTTTTTAAACTGTTAAAGTGGTAATGGTGCTTGCTTAAGCTGTGTGTGTGTGTGTGTGTGTGTGTGTGTGTGTGTGTTTGCTAGTACTGTATATAGAACTTCTTATAGAAATTCTTACATGAAACACATGTCAAATTGAAATTATAAAATAAAATGCTCTAGATATTATGAACCATTAGTCTCCTTAACAATGATTTCAGCTTACTGGACAAATTGCAGAAAATCTTGGAGAGGAAGAGCAGTTGGTCCAAGGCTTATGTGCCCTTCTATTGGGCATTTCTATTTATTTCAATGATAACTCACTTGAGAACTACATGAAGTAAGGGGGAAATGCTGGGATAAATGACTTACTAATGTTATCAAGAGAAAATGATAAATATTTTTGTGCCAAAGTATAATGTAAAACAAGTTTTTATGTTTTGTCATGACTTTTTTTAAGCATCTCAATATACTTATCTCTTTAGAGAGAAACTAAAACAACTAATAGAGAAGAGGATTGGCAAAGAGAATTTCATAGAGAAACTAGGATTTATTAGCAAACATGAGTTGTATTCCAGAGCATCTCAGAAACCCCAGCCCAACTTTCCCAGTCCAGAATACATGATATTTGATCATGAGTTTACAAAGCTGGTAAAAGAACTTGAAGGTAAGATAAGGACTTTTATATTGGTACTTTCATTACAAAGTACCTATGATTATATTGTATATGTGTAGTCTGGTCATGTGCAGATTTTATGATAAGCTTAAAAAGGGGGGGGGGGCGGTTTCCTAGCTCTTGATGTGCAGTCCATTGAAGGGTTTTCAGCCTTCAGTAAAATTGGAAAGATTATTTCTCTCTCATACAGTTAGGCCATATGTTTTTACTGATTAATTCTTAATAGCATAGTATTTTAAATGTTAAAAATAAATTTTAAATAAGCTTTCTTTTATAGGTGTGATAACTAAGGCTATTTATAAGTCCAGTGAAGAAGATAAAAAAGAAGAAGAGGAGAAGAAAACATTAGAACAGCATGACAGTATTGTGACTCACTACAAAAATGTGATTCGAGAGCAAGTGCGTACTGATAAATACACTCTCTGACATAATGATACTTCTTTACTTTAGAAAAGAGTTTTTACTGGCATTTCAAATGTAAGAGGATACAGAAAGTAAAACATGTTGTTTTCCTAAATAATTCAAAAGCATCTGAGTATTCAGTAAACTGAGTATTCATATGTTTTAAGCAGTATGCAGGATGTTGTGAATAGACATGAATCAGACATGTTTCCCTATCACAGTCTCATGGGGAGACAAACCTATAAATAGATTATGACACATGGATTATAATATACTAGAGGCCCATTGCATGAAGATTCATGCAATAGAACTTCCTTCCCCTGACTGCCGGCACCTGTTTCCCTCTGGTACTTAGGCCTTCACTCTGGCTGGAGCCTTCAGTCTTCGCTCCAGCCGGAGTGTCGCTCCTGTAGCTCCCTCTTCCCCCCATAGCAGGCGTTCCGCCCCGCCCGGCTGCTCCGCGCCTGCATGCGTGCTGCCCAGAGGCTCAGAGAGGCGGGGGGGCAGGGCCACCACCATTTTTGTCAGGTTAATTTGCATGCTCATTCCTAATTGGCTGGTGATAGTCGTGAAGTGGCGGTCAATTTGCATATTTCTCTTTTATTAGTGTAGACTAGATGTCCAGTGCATGACATTTGTGCACTGGGGGGTCCCTCAGCCTGGCCTGCACCCTCTTGCTGCTCCTTAGCACTGCCTTGGAGGTGGGAGAGGCTCCTGCCACCACCACTGAGCTTACCAACTGTGAGCCCAGCTTCTGGCTGAGCAGCACTTCCCCTGTGGGAGCACGCCGACCACCAGGGGGCAGCTCCTGCACTGAGCATCTGCCCCCTGGTCAGTGCACTTCATAGTGACCGGTTGTTCCACCATTCGGTCAATTTGCATATTAGGGTTTTATTATATAGGATTAAGTCCAGTGATAAGAGATAATCAAAGCTGTATGGCAGCACTGAGAGGCACCTAATTTAGCTAAGTAGGAGCAGAGGCTTCAAGAAAACAGAGAAGCCGAGCCCTAAAAGAATGGCCAGGAGTAAGCTAGGCAAAAGGAGAGAGAAGAAAGAGGCAAGAGATGTAACTGGCATATGCATAGAACATTGGGTAGCTACATAAAGGAGGCAAGGCTTGAAGGAGGGAGCCCAAGAAGGATGTGGTTGTGGTGGGCTAGGGGAGGAAATTGGAGCACTGATGACGATAATGATAATGGCTGCCAGTTTTTGTTTGCTGGGTACTAGGTGATCACTAAGCACATTTTAAACACAATCTCATTTAATTTTCACATCATCCCTACAAAGTAGTTAATATCTTCAGTTTAGAATAAATGAGGAATCTGTGACAGAGAATTTAACCTGTCCAGGGTCACTCTGTGAGTGGTGGAACAAAATTCAGATACATATGTTACTGGGACTCCAAAGCTCATACTTTGTGGTATAGAGTCCACCTGAAAAAAATGTAGAAACTAAGGAAGATAAAACTGGCAGGTCTTGGTAATGATTGGATGCAGATGTGAGGAAGCATAAAGGGTCAAATATGATCCTTAGATCGCTGTCTTACACAAATGAATAGCTGATATTGAGTTAGAACAAGGGAACAAGAAAGGGAGCTGATGTATTAGAGTGGATAATTATGAATTTAGTTGAAATTACATTTTCAAAGTCATCAACTGACATTTTCTTTTCAGGATACCAGAGAAGCTCCCATTTGCATTGTGTTGAGCACCTTCAGTCTTCCATTGCTTTCCTTAAAAATGTTTCTTAGTTTTTTCTTTCATTTAATCCCTCATCCTGGTACCTTGATTGGAATCCTATAAAGTGCAATAGTATTATCTGGAAAATGGGATTATTGATATTGTTAAAATCTCAGTGTCATAAATTCCAGTACACTGGTGGCAGTTCATGTGGGACAGCCCTCCACTCCTGCCATTGTGCACAGCCTGAGGCAGGTGTGGCAAGTAAGAGCTTGGGTGGAGCCCTCTAAATGACAACTGTCTCTGTGTGCTTTTCTTCCCCATAGTCTATATTGTTGAGATTGAAATTGTAAGAAAGAATAAAAACCTATATATATAAAAGCCTAATATGCTAAGTGTCCGACCCAGCGGTCAACCTTTCTGTTGACCACTCGACCAGTCACTATGACACGCACTGACCACCAGGGAGCAGACACTCTGACTGGTAGGTTAGCTTGCTTCTGGGGTCCAGCCGATCGGGACTGGGCAAGATGAGTTGGACACGCCCTGGAGCCCTCCCACGGTCCCTCCCCAGCCAGCCAGCCCCAATCACCAACCAGACCGGGGACCCCACCCGTGCACAAATTCTTGCACTGGGCCTCTAGTAATGTTATATATGGTTCAGTCTGAGCCTTTCAGTTTATAAGCAAATCAGTAAATTAGAATCAGCCTTGAATGATCCTAATTTGGATTATTAAACTACCCATGGTTATTAGGATTTTTCATCTATATCTTAGTACAAATATGTAATGTCTTTAGAGCACTAGAAAATAAATACTTGGAATGTGATGTTATAGCCTACACTTGGAGCTGATAAATGCAGTTGATTTGGAAGAAGAAAAGAGTGATTTGACACAATTAGTTATAATGACTCTTCTTTAGAAATGTTTCTTTTAAATAGTTACACCATTTAAAATGCTATTTGACAATTAGGAAATAAGCACAGAGAGCTATAAAATGTTCATATACACTTTGACATTTGAGAATCCATCCTAAGGAAATTCTCCAAAATTCAGGACAATTATATGGACTCACATATTTATGGCAATAAATTTACCATTTAGAGAAATGGAAAGTAGCCTCAGTATTGCTTTTGAATATAAATCATAGTGCATCTACTGATTAGATATTAAGCAAGCATTAAAAATTATGATCATGGCCCTAGCCTGTTAGGCTCCGTGGTTAGAGCATCGGCCCCTGGACTGAAGGATCTCAGGTTCCATTCCTGTCAAGGACACGTATCTTGGTTGCAGGCTTGATCTGCGGCCTTGGTCGAGGCACATGTGGGAGGCAACCAGTTGATGTGTCTCTCCCCCTCTCTTCCACTCTCTTTAAAAATTAGTAGAAAAAATATCCTCAGGTGAGAATTAACAACAAAAAAATTATGATTATGAAACTGTGTTAGCAACATGGGGAAATTATGAATGAATAGTCAGTAAATTAAAGATTACAAATGTTCTTTTACATGATTGTCTTTAATGTGAAAAGTAATATAGGTGCATATGTATAATACATATACTGCCTTTTTTAAGTAGTTTGGTTTAAGTTTCTTAAATGATTTGATGGACCATAAAATGGAATTTTTCAAATTGACTTTCCCCAATCCCAATAATTGCAGATAGGTTGCAGGATGTATGATAGTGCTTGTTAGTGGGGTTTTATGTTAACTGGCCTTGGTGCATATACTGCCTAATTATTGAACGGTTTTGGAAGTGTTGAGTACTTTAACATCCTGACCCAAAGTAATCTCTCGTTTTTAATTTGTTCACCTTAATGCTAATGGGTATGAATTTACAACACCTGAATTATGTTTTATTTCACAGGATCTGCAACTTGAGGAATTAAAGCAACAGATTTCTACATTAAAATGTCAAAATGAACAGCTCCAAACAGCAGTCACACAGCAAGTATCTCAGATTCAGCAACACAAAGATCAGTATAATCTTCTTAAAGTACAGCTAGGTACGTGTAGTTGGCCATCACTGTTGCAATGTCCCCAAGAATTGTCAAACAGATTATTTTTGTAGACTAGTCTTTCTTTAATCTTAAATCAATCACTGTGATAAACATGTAAATCAGATTTTGAAGTTCAGCCTCCTTGCTACCTGTTGGATTTTCTGGTGCATGGATTTTCAGCCTTTGGATGTACATTAGAATCTCCTGAGTTTTTTAGGTTTTTTTATATATATATATATAGCACCAATACTTGTCAGATGGGTACTAGATTTATTGGGGTGATCACTTTGTAAGTTATATAAATGTCTAATCACTATATTGTACACTAAAACTAATACAATATTGTATGTCAACTGTAATTGAAAAGAAAAAAACATTTTTTTTTATTTTTAAAATATATTTTCATTGATTTCAGAGAGGGAGAGAAAGATAGAAACATCAATAATGAGAGAATCATTGATCGGCTGCCTCCTACACACCCCCTACTGGGGACTGAGCCTGCAACCTGGGCATGTGCTCTTGACCAAAATTAAACCCGGGACCCTTCAGTCCACAGGCTGACACTCTATCCACTGAACCAAACCAGCTCAGGCTGGAAAATAAAAAATACTTTAATTAAAAAATAAATAGCACCAATACTGAGACCTCACTGTGTTTCTGATTTAATTTGTCAAGTTTGGGTCCATGTGTCAGTAATTATTACAGGCTCATCCCTAGGTGATTCTAATGTATAACCAGTTAAAAATGACTGGTCTAGCCCAGCCATCGTGGCTCAGTGGTTGAGTGTTGACCTATGAACCAGGAGGTCGAGGTTTGATTCACGGTCAGGGCACATGCCTAGGGTTGCGGTCTTGATCCCCAGTAGGGGACGTGCCAATCTAATGATTCTCTCTCTTCATTGATGTTTCTCTCTTCCTCTCCCTTTCTCTCTGAAATCAATAAAAATATATTTTTTTAAAAAGATGACTGGTCTAATTTTTTTATTTCCTTGTCTACAAAGTTGAGCTGATAATAGCATCTGGGTCATTTGGGAATCAAATGATATAATATTAGTAAAATTCTAGTTCAGTGCCTGGCACATGGTAAGAGCTCAAATTCTTGTAAATAGTATCACCCTGTAGTGCTTATGATAGGAATGCTAGCTACTTAGAAATGTAGTTTATATCAAAGTGATTAAAATTTTCAGAAAAATTATCTCTTTTACTTCCTTTATTTATGACAATTTGACAGTTATTTTAGTCCATATAGAAAGCTATTCCTTTCGGGACATTTTTTTAAGGGACTTTATTTTCTCTTATATTGGCAGAATAGGAATTGAAACTACTATAATTTTTTATCTTAAATCACCAAACCATGCAGTTTAGTCTTAATAAGACTATTTTGCTTTTCTCCCAGAAACCTTGAAAATATCATTAGTTCATTATTTTTATCAACACACTATTTTGCAAAAATGAGATGTGCTTACAAAAGTGCTGCCAAACTAATTAAGCAAATTTTATATTTATATTTGAATCTTCTAATTCAAAAAATGAAAAACTCAAGTGTTGTGCTGGCTTTTCACATTTTATGCTTGTCTAATAGGAAAAGACAATCAGCATCAAGGTTCTCACAGTGATGGGGCTCAAATGAATGGCATTCAACCAGAAGAAATTGGTAGGTTGCGAGAAGAGATAGAAGAATTAAAAAGTAATCAGGAACTTTTACGAAGCCAACTGGCTGAAAAGGACTCTTTGATAGAAAAATTGGTAAGTTAATGTTAAAAATTTTTAAATAAGAGGTCAAGAGTAATCCTCATTACCCTGCTTATTTTTTTTCTGGATCCCTTAAGCCAAAGTATTATAATAAGATTTTAGAATATGAGCTGTGTCAGACTGTCTGAAGTTTCACTGCTTCCTTGCTTATTGACTGTAAGCAATTTAACTATGAAAAAGTTGTAGACAGTGTGTGGTATCTTGAAATTTTGTCAAAATAAAATGTTGGGCCCTGACCGGGTGGCTCAGTTGGTTGGAGTATCGTCCCATATGCCAAAGGGTTTAGGGTTCGATTCCCTATCAGGGCACTAGGTTGTGGGTTCAATCCCTGGTTGAGGCACTTAAGGGAGGCAACCAATCATTGTTTCTCTTTCACATCAATGTTTCTCCCTTACTCCCAGGTGAGAATTAAAAAAAAAAAAAATGTTGGTATGAAATTTTTTGGTAAACATCTACATGTACAGTTCTGTTTTGTTTTTTTACTATCACTTTAGACTGAATTTATTTCATAGTTTATTTCTATGCTATTTGTAGAAATCTTCCCAAACATCCCCAGACACAAATGAAGCAACAGTTTCGGCTAGAGATTCTGAACAAATTGCAGAATTAAAACAGGTAATTGTCCAGCTTGATCCAAGTTCTGTTTTGTCCTGTTTTAATTGTAATAGAGTAGCCACTTTTCAGTTGTATTAATCTAGAGCTACTTTGTGTGGTGCAAGCAAAAACTGATAGTGATGAAAGCCGTGTGCAAATCCAGAATTTGTTGTAATTATATGGTAATGGTATTTGCTTGTTATTGTGGTTTTTTAATTTTTTTAATGGTGTTCTTTTTAACAGATCTCCGCATCTCACCAGATTATTTGTATATTATTAGTGAAGTAACAATTAGAACATAATTATGTTTATAAGCTACAAATATGAAGATATAAAATTTTATGCCTAAGCCATACAATATTGACCATGATAATTGCTTTGTTAAGTGTATGGCTATTTAAACCTTTCTGTCCAAAAAAAAAATATTGGTTTTTATAATTGAAAAGAAAAAAAACAGGAGGTAAACTTGTGTGTATGTCCTGAAAATAGACATTTCCTTGATGAAATTAATGCCATTTAAGTTTACACCTCAACTGTTTTTTATATCTTAGGAACTGGCAACATTAAAGTCTCAGTTAAACTCAAAATCTGTGGAGATCACCAAACTACAGGTAGAAAAGCAGGAGCTGTTACAGAAAACAGAAGCATTTGTAAGTTAGTTAGTTTTTTTTCTCCTGAAAAATAGTAAAACAAGGTTAAGATGTTGTTTCTCAACCACTGTGGAAAAGAAGCAAATTTGTCAAAAAGTACCTTCCCTTTAGCCAGATTTCTAGTCACATCTGCTTCTTGTCCATGGTGGCAGCCTAAATATTACAGTCAGACTCACCCAGTCAATTTATTTAAATTCTTACTGGTTCATTTTGCTGATATTTTGTATTTTATCCTATCTCTGTACCTTCAGTCCAAGTTATTAGCAGGTTTACTGCTGGTATAAAATTGTGAGAAACCTTCTTGAGAACCCATGCAGTTCATAGGGGTCCATGCCAGCAGACAAAAAGGCCCTCTTGGATCCTTCCTGGATAACCACCTCTCTATTCTAGCTTCTGCTGAGTGGTTGATTCGATCAATGAGTCACACATGCAACCTCTTTACAACGGTTGTCCAGCCACCCCCTTGATGTTTCACCAGAATATGCCTAATTCTCATTACCTTTTGTTTAACAATTCCTTCTTCAGTTTCTCTCTCCTTTCACATTTTATTATAAGCAGCAAGGAACTAGACCACGCCTTTGACACTTTGCTTAGAAATCTCCTCAGCTAAATGTCCACGTTCATCACTTAAAAATTCTACTTTCCACAGAACACTAAACATAATTTAGCCAAGTTCTTTGTCACTTTATAACAAGAATTGCCTGTCCTCCACTTTCCTCATTTCCATCTCAGACCTCAGCCAAAACCACTTTAACATCCATATTCCTATCAACATTCTGTTCATGATGATATTCGTTTTCTCTACGACCATGGGAGCTTTCTCTACAGCTCTCCTTTTTTCTTTCTGAGCCCTGACCAGAATTGCCTTTAATGACCATATTCCTGCCAACAGTCTCTTCAAGGCAATGTAGGCTTTGTCTAACATGCACCTCAAAACTCTTCTAGATTCTATCAATTCTAAAGTCCTTTACACATTTTTAGATATTTGCTACACCAGCACCTCACTTCCCAGTATTTTATAGAAAAAAAGTGGGGAAAGACTAAAAAATTGATTTAAGAATACTTCCTATAGCTCTTAAGAAAATACTTATATTTCACCAGTTAATGGCATTCAACTCAGTGTTCCCACCTATCTCTCTGAGATGACAGTGTCAACTAAACTTACAGGCATTTTATGAGGAAACGGCTTTGAAAAATATTCCCTGCTATTAAATGCTATGTTATAGCTACGTGAGAGCTGTCTTGTTGATTGCTTTCCTGGTGTGACCTTGAGGCAACTTAACCCAGCCTTCCTCATCCTCTGCTGAGATTTGGTGCCCCACCACTCTTGTCTTCTACTTTACTATAGATCACTCATCTTTCTAGGGAGAGCACTTTATTCCTGTAAATATATGAGGGAATTATATTTTCTGTTATTGGAAATAAAATTATAAAATAACAAGAAAATTAAATCATTGGGGTTTCATATTGATCGTAACTTTAAAGAAACTGTTTTTTCCCTAATTTCTACTTTCAGGCACAATCAGTTCCTGTATCAGGAGAGAGTGAAGCTGCAATAGCTGCAAAAACTACTGATGTAGAAGGAAGGCTGTCGGCATTATTACAAGAGACTAAAGAGTTAAAGGTTGGCTTTGGTTTACTGCATATTATATGGAATGAACTCCAGGAAATGAGAGTTTATTTCACTTAATTTCTCAAATCCTTAGATTTATGAAGAAAGCTAATGATGTGTAATGTTATCTTACAATCTTTCTATTCTATTACCCAAAATGGCACAAATGAAGATTTTTTTAATGCCTTTTCAAATAATTGTACCAAATATGTAAAGTAAGAATACATCAGAATGTACTTTGAAATTGAAAATAGTTTTCTTATCAATCTCTAATTACAATAAGAAGCAGGAATACAAGTTTGGCTAATACACAAGCCACATATAAGCTTTTCATAGGCCAGAGAACACAGGCACATGAAATCTTGCAGCCTATTGTGTGACATAGAAACCAGAATAAATAATACAAGGAAAGGAATGAGGTAGTAGTAAAAAGAATAAAAGGCATGCAGGGGAAAAAAGGAAAATAATGTGTAAACATGCCTTTTGGATTATGCTCAAATTATTTTTAAGCCATTGGTTTTATTTGAAGCTATTTTTTTCTGCCTTTAATTGTATGTATAAAGTTGGGGTGAAAGTTTTTTTAAAAAAAAACTTTAGTTCTAATTCTGATGCTAACCAGGCTTCTGCTATAAAATTTTTTGTGTATTTATTCCTCTGATTATCTGAAATGTTATTGTCTCTTAGGATTTATTGAGGAATAATTGATTAAAAATAATTTTTTGATGTTAAACTGTATTTTTCACAGTAACCATCTTTGATGTATAACCTAACATAAATGCTCATGTTACTGGATGAATGTATGTTTTAAGCATCCTATCACCCTGGCCAGGTTGGCTCAGAGCGTCGTCCCAATCCACCAAGGTTGTGGATTTGATCCCTGGTCAGGGCACATACAAGAAGCAACCAATGAGTGCATAAATAAGTGGACCAACAAACCAATGTTTCTCTCTCTCTCTCTCTCTCTCCCTCCCTCCCTCCCTCCCTCCTTCCCTTCCTCCCTCCCTCCTTCTCCCCCCACCCCTTCTTCTCTCTCTCTAAAATCAATAAATAAACTTTAAAAACAAACAAAAAAACCTCTACCCTTAAACTCCTCAGATTGGATAGATACAGTGATTTATCATAGAAAGAATCTACTTGTTAAAAACCTTAGGAGAGTTAATACTAATTTTAGATTCATGATTTTCACCTTTCTTTTCCTAGAATGAAATTAAAGCTCTGTCTGAGGAAAGAACTTCTATTAAAGAGCAGCTGGACTCATCTAACAGTACCATTGTCATTTTACAAAATGAGAAAAACCAGCTAGAGGTGAACATTAAAGATTCTAAAAAAGAACAAGATGATCTCTTGGTGCTGTTGGCTGATCAGGATCAGAAAATATTGTCATTAAAGGATAAACTCAAAGAACTCGGTCATCCAGTAAGATTGAAATGTTTCCCAAAATGTTATATATTATCTTTCTTTATAATGTATTTTTAAAAGTTATACTGTACCATGGAAATATCATACCTATATATCTAGAATATAGGCATAGATGTGTTAGGTACATGAATTCAGTATCATCTACACGGTGTTCACCGAGTTGACTTAAGATGAGATTGGGCACAGTTTTCAGCATTTGTTAACTGTTCTCTTTTGGGCTTTGAGCCTAAAGAGTGAATTGATTTGATTGTTCCTGTCATAACAAGACTCTTATCACCCAAATGTGCCATTCAGTTTTGACTTTGGTTCAGGTGAGAGTTATAGCCATCTGTCGTCCAGTTAACCTATATGTCTCGTCTCATATTAAAAATGGCAGAGTGGCCAGAGAGAGGACAATTGGGGGAAAAGGATACTTATGTAATACTTTAAACAATAAAGAATTTTAAATGAATGAATGAATGGCAGGAGCCTTAAGCATTAAAGCAAGGAAATCAGATAGTGTGTAATCTGGTATACTTACTGAATTAAATAATTTATCAATAGATATATTATGTATGTATTGAATGTGAAGTGAGAAATCTTCATAATGTTAAATGTATTTTCTGATTAGGAGGAAGAAGAGGATGAACTTGAATCCATAGACCAAGATGATGAGGATGATGAAGATGAAGATGATGACAAGAGCCACGGTGATAACTAGCTTTAAATTTTCTAGGAATGATAGGGATCTAATCGTAACTTTGAACATGAAGTCTTAAGAGAGTGCTTTGGTTTGCCTCTACAATAAAACTTAAACCAAGTGGGAAACGTTCACTAATAAGACTATCAATGTATTTTTTTAAACACCACCACCCATGTTGAAAACCCTTAAAACTCTAACTTTATGCAGAACCACACATCTTTTATTGAAATTCATCTGAGCTGTCCCAAAATATAATTTTTAAAGAACTCCAGACACCAAAAATATACCATTTTAAGGCATATGATGGCAATGCCATTTGCCTTAGTTCATTGGTTGTTTACATAAGTTCTGTATTTGTCTATTTTCACTTTTCAGAATTTGTGACTTTAACTACTAACACATTAGATTTAATGTGTATTGGAATCACTGTTTCTAAATTCAGTATTGGAGTTCTTAGCTAATGATTTCCTTTTAAAGAAATGAAGTTACTTAAAGGCAAGATAGTGTGAGCAAGAGGTGGGGGGGCTAATATATATCATCAGCCCTCCATCCAGTGCTACTCCTGAGTTGAGCAGGACAGGACAGTTTAGAGTGCCTTGACACCTGATAACGCTGCATTCTGTACCTCAGTGAAAGATACTGACACAGCCATAAGGAAAGCGTTTCTGAGAAACTTTTGCAACAGTATATTAGCATGTGGTTGGTTTTGGTTTTAAGCTAAATGTTAAAATAGAAGGTAACCATTCACGCAACTCAGATTTAGTATTGTTGTTTGATTATCATAAAACATATTATGTTCCTAGTTTTAAAAAGACCCAAACTATGATTTATGTAATTTATTGGCATTTTTGCTGAATAGATTTAAGTCAGATAATAGATTTTTAAAAAGCAAATGAAGCAATGTGTCAAAATTTAATGTTTTCGTAATAAAAATAGATATTATGGACACTTAATCCCTGGTCGTGGTTTCCTTTTCTTAGATTTTGAGAGAAGTATTCTTCTAAAAACATAAGGCAAGTGAAAAAAAAAAAAAAGATAAGGCAAGTGGAAGTGAAGTAAGTACATTATTGTACCTGATTGTTAAAAGCAATCTGATTCAGAACTAATGATTAAGATTACATAAGGTTAGAGGGGGCTGATCAGAGCAGAAGTAGAAGAGGTTGGAGAAGGGTTTAAATGTTTCTAAATTGAGCATTGGAGTTCTTGGCAACAGTTTTCCTTTAAACAAGTAGTTTTACTTAAAGGCAAGACACATATATCATCTGGCTCCTGACCTCAGGAATGATTTGAGCAGTCCACCTAGGGACACAAACTTTTGAAAGAGAAGTGTCTTTACGTGTTTTGAAAAAGGCGATGGCTATGTGTCACAGAGCATTTGTGAACCCAGCACGTGCCCCTGTCCCCTCCCACCACTACCACCACATCCTGAGGACCTTGTCATCAGAGAACACATGACTATTACCGGGCCAGCTTAGGCTGTGTGACATCTTGCTAAAGTTGACACACGAAATAAACAACTGGTTAATGACTTCATTTCAGGCTAATAAAATGGGTCAGGATTAAGAATGAGACTTCCATAGATAATGGGATACCAAAGATCTACAAAAAGAAACATCTGCAAAATCAATGATAGTTTGCCAAAGGCCAGTCACTCAGGCTGCCCTGGAGTAGAGAAGACACGAGGCCTCGAAGCTGCACATTCCAGCCTGGAGCCCAAAGGGACATCTTCCTAACCATAGCCATAATTCTTTGCCTGGATTGCTCTGGAGTCTTCAAAACTTGTCTCTCTCTGCCTCCACTCTGGTTGTGGCCTCTCTACCACACGCTCCCATCATCCTTCATATTCACCACAGAAAGCTTTCTAAAATGCAAATAGGAGAAGAGATTGTGGTGCCTGCTGTTTGGATCCTTAGCCAGGTGTGTTAGGGCTCTTTGTGCTCTCCAGCTTTATTTTCCTTAAAGTATATTTTAGAACCATCCCAAAATACTTGCTACAGCGAAGATCCTGCTTTTTCAACCCTCACTTGCTTTTGCACATGCTCTTTCTTCTGCCCATTTGTCAGCCCTCTCATTAAAGGCTATTTTTCCGTGTATTAAGAGCTACAACAGTGGAGCAGTCATAAAGCATCTACACTAATAAAAGATAAATATGCAAATTGACCATACCTCCATGATGCCCACCAGCCAGTCAGGAATGAGTATGCAAATTAACCCAACAAATATGGTGGGTTAATTTGCATACACAGGCATGGAGTGAAGACTGAAGGCTCCAGCCCGAGCAAAGACTGAAGACTGAAGAGGCTTGGCTTCTCCGCTGTGGCTGGAGGGAAGGCCTGGGTCCCAGGTACTAGAGGAAAACCAGTGCTGGCAGCCAGGGGAAGGAAGGCCTATTGCACGAATCTTCTTGCAACGGGCCTTGTCCTATATAATAAAAGCCTAATATGCAAATTGGCCAAATGGCAGAACAACTGGTCGCTATGATGTGCACTGACCACTAGGGAGCAGATGCTCAATGCAGGAGCTGCCCCCTGGTGGTCAGTGCACTCCCACAGGGGAAGTGGCTGCTCAGCCACAAGCCGGACTGACGGCTGGCAAGCACAGCAGCGGTGGCAGGATCCTCTCCCGCCTCTGCAGCAGCGCTAAGGATGTCAATCAGACATCCCCCGAGGGCTCCCAGACTGCTAAAGGGCGCAGGCCAGGCTGAGGAACACCCACCCCCAGTGCACGAATGTTGTACACCAGGCCTCTAGTAAAATATGTCTTTATAATTTGAAATTTTATTCAAGAGTTTACACCTCTAGAATCATCATCCAGAGTTACTATAAAAGGTAAAATAATAGCTCATGGGTTTTTTAAAATATTTTTTATTGATTTCAGAGAGAGAAAAAAAGAAACATCAATGATGAGAGAGAATCATTGATCAGCCACCTGCACGCCCCCCACTCAGGATAGAACCCACAACCCTAGCATGTGCCCTGGCCAGAAATTGATCTATGACCTGGTTCATAGGTCGTCACTCAACCACTGAGCAACACAGGCTGGGCGTAACTCATATTTTAAAGAATGCTAGTCTAAAATTATGCTGATTATAAAATCAAACCCTTAAATTTGTAAGTTTTGTTGCCGCCAGGTAAGGGCCTCATAATTCTCATCTGTATTGTAACAGAAAAATTAGTTCATCCCATGAATATTGAGTGTATGATGTGCTGGGTACTGCTGTAGACACTGGAGATAATAGTAGTGAATAAGACAAGAATAAGATAAGTGCCTTCCTGAAATGACTCAGATTCTGAAGGAGTAAACAAGTATGGAAGACAATGTGGGGTGCTTCGTAGCTTCTGGAAAGTTGTTTGCATCTTATCCCAAGCTTGATGGGAAGCCAGAGGACTGGTTAGATCTGATTCCTCTTTCATAGATAATTCTCTCTGTTATGTTGAGAATAGTCTAGGGCAGCAATTTTCAACCTGTATGCCGTAAGAATTCTAAAAACATACAATACCTTACTATTTAATCAGGGGTACTGACCTCTTTTCCCTTAAATAGTAAAATTTTAAAAATGACAGCAGCCAACAAAATAATAGCTGTCCGGTGTAAATCAAAATTATAGCTTTTCTTTTTCTCAGGTTGGCAAAATAATATATTTTTAGGTGCCACGGAATTTTAGTAATTAGTTCATGTGCCATGAGATGAAAAGGGTTGAAAACCACTGGTCTCGGGGTGGGGAGAGGCGATTGCCAGAATCTAAGCAAAAGCAGATATAGTCACACTACATTGTAGGGGTACAGGTGTCTAAAGTGGTAGGATTTGGGATATACAGGGTGTCCCAAAAATGTATACACACACTTTGAATGATTATAAAGGTAGTGTTTATTAAAATACATTTAATTTTCAAAATTGAGCTAAGCTATTAGAGTGTGTATACATTTTGGGGGGCACACCCTGTATTTTATAGGTAGAATTGAGAGGACTTAATGAATTGCATGTGTCTGGGGAGTAGGGGAACAAGAGAGGTCAAGAGTAACTCCTGGGGTCCTGGCCAGTGTGCTCAGTGGTTAGAGTGTCAGCCTAAGCACTGAAGGGTTGGGGGGTTACTGATCAAGGGCTTGCTTGGTTTGCAGGTTCAATCCCCAGCTCCCATCAGGGTGTGTGCAGGAGGCAACCAACCAATGTCTCTCTCTCTTTCTCTTGCCCTCTCCCCTCTCTCCTACACACAGACACTCCTTCCTCCCTCTAAAAATCAATGGAAAAACTATTCTTGGGTGAGGATTAAAAAAACAAAAGTAACTCCTAGGGAAAGGTGGTGCACTTTGCTGAGCTGAAGAAGCCGGAGGAGCAGGTTTGTAGTGGTGATCTGGAGTTGTGGTTTTAGGATTGCTAAACCTGAGACCCAGTAGATACATTTATACACATAGATTTGTTCAGTAGGCAGGTGTATATAGAAATTTGGAGTTCACTGGGGCTGAAAAAATAGTATATAGATGGTCTTTAAGTCCATCCAGCAGGATAAGTTCTCAAAGGGAGTGTAGCGGGAAGGCAGCCAAGAACTGAGATTTTGGACAACACAGTTTGTTTATATTAAATGAACAATGAAATCATCTCACCCCAGAGCAAATTTGAGCCTTGGAATTAAAGTGGAAAACTGAGAAAGCAATGACCTTTGAACTGATTTGCTACTGCAATTTTGGAAAAGTAAAACAATTATTTTATATACTGCTTGAATGAAACTTTATTCTGTTGATGCAGACTAGTTATTTACTAGTGAATCTAATTAAACCTGTTTTTGATAAATCTGCCCTGCCAACCAAATAGGAGATATAAGTATTTGAAGAAAATGTTTGTTTACAATTGCATATCATTTGAAATGTTTTTAATGCAAGTTATTTTATCAAGTTGTCCCATTTTATCAAATTGCCTCTATTGTAGATTAGTGACTTAACTTCTCTGCCAGAAACTCTAAAGAGCAATTTTGTATGTCTACAACTCAGAAACTTTAGGATTTCCTATAACTTTTCAAAATGAAAATTAAGCCAAAGGGAAAACATTAAGTGGCACATATCTATCTTAAAATGTGGTTTCCCTTCCTGCAAATTAACTCATTTTGTCTAGACATAGGTTTTTTTCCATATCCACTCTAAGCAGTCATGACTAGTTTTAGTTCCAAAAAGCTTTATACATCGACCTTGCTACAATTACACATCACTTTTGGTTTTGCTCATTACAAAAACATGAGACCACTTTGTAATTATATTTCCTGATGAGAATGTAAATACATGAATCTCTAATACCTGGTTTGCTAGTCTTTTTTCCAGCTCTAGCTTTTTAATTCTATATCTAAATTTATTCTCTAAACCTAGTGGGATATCTGTAGTAATAAAGATTGCCATTTTGGGCTAAGTTTTTAACCTCTCTGTGACATTTTATGCTCCTAATACTCACATGAAACAACTTGTTTTTTATTCAAAATGAGTTTGCATAAATACAGCCTATAAAACAAAACAAAAAAGCAGGCAACTGTCTTGCAGCACAAAAAGGTTAGCATGTTTAAAAATAGAGATGAATAAAAGCTTAAGTATTACTTAGGTTTCTATATTGCCTTACAAATTACCTTAAATTTAGAGGCTCAAAACACACACACATTTATTACCTCACAGTTTCTGTGGGTCAGCAGTCAGGGCACAGCTTAGCTAGGCTCTCTGCCCTTGGTCACAAGCCCGCAATTAAGGTGTCAGCCAGGTGATTTCATCTGCAGGCTCCACTTGGGGGGAACCGGCTTCCAAAGCTCACCCAGTTGTTGGGAGAATTCATTTCCTTATAGCTGTGGAACTGATGGCTTCAGTTTCTTGCTGGCAGTTGGCTGACGTCTGCCCTCAGCAACTAGTAGTCACCCCTAGTTTCTTGCCAGATGGGCTCCCTCAGCAGGCTCGCTTACATTGTCAAGCCAGCAAAGGAAAGCTCTAGCTCCAGGCAGCCTGCCAGACTGAGTCTCCTATAAATTCATACAATCACATAATTGACTTGCATGATTTCGCTGTATTCTACAGGGTAGAAGCAAGTCGGGTCCTGTCTACACTTGGGAAGGAGTAACCCAAAGGCATGAATACCAGGAGGTGGAGATCGTGGGGTGCCACATACTATTCTTGAACCCAAATTTCTTAATCTGTCGAGATGTTTTTGAGATAAGATGTATGGGGAGTGCAATTGGAAGGGAGTAGTAAGTTTAACAGCAAATGTTTATGTTAAACTCCACCTTATTTAGTTCTAAGCTGCGATCCTTGCAAACGAACAACTAAATAGATCGGAGTAACTGTCACATAGGTCAATAATATAACAGTATGAGCTACAGATCACGACCTAGATAGTGTCATAAATTCAAATTTTCAGACCAGTTCTCTGAGCTTCATATCCACTTCATTGTCTCCCAATTGGTATCACAAAGGCACTTCAATATAATATGTTAAAAACAATTCATGTTCCTCCCCTCCCTAAACCCGGTTCTCTTGTATGCTGATCTCATGTGAATTGGCACCATCCTTTTATCCAGTTGCACACATAATAAATCTTGGACTCATCCTTAGTACCTATCTCAATTCAGATTGAATCCCTAAAAAGTTCTCATGTCTGTGCAATTTCTTCCATTTTGCCGGTATTCTTTCCCTGGGTCTTCTCAAGTACTTGCTCTGATGGAGAAGGCCGCCTCCAAACCACAGCCAGCTAGGAACGGAGGCTCTCGGTACAACAGTCTAGGACAGTGGTCAGCAAACTCATTAGTCAACAGAGCCAAATATCAACAGTACAACGATTGAAATTTCTTTTGAGAGCCAAATTTTTTAAACTTAAACTTCTTCTAACGCCACTTCTTCAAAATAGACTCGCCCAGGCCGTGGTATTTTGTGGAAGAGCCACACTCAAGGGGCCAAAGAGCCACATGTGGCTCGCGAGCCGCAGTGTGCCAACCACTGGTCTAGGAAGAGTCCTGCCCAGCTGTTAAGTGAGATTGGAAGTGGTTCCGCCCCAGGTGGACCCTGAGATACTGCAGCCCCGGTGGACCCCTTCATTGCAGCATAGTGAGAAACCCTGCAGCCGAAAGCCCAGCAAAGCCGCACCTGGATCCCTGACCCGTGGCCACTGGGCGATGATAAGTGTGTATTGTTTTAAGCCGTTGAGTTTTGGGGTAATTTATTATGCAGCAATAAATAACTCATGCACACAGTACAACACATAGTGCTTAGCTCCTTTTCCTTCCTCGTGTCTCTTCCGATTTTGGTAGTTTTACCATTACAAATTTCTGCCTATGTATTGGAATGCAATCTATTTTCCTGTGGTTCCGCTCACTGACCATAGTTTGAGTCTTCGGGTTCATGCAGTCTTAAACAGCAAACTGTATCCCCTGAGGCTGCTCCCAGGCAATCTTCCCTGCTCCTCCAAGTGTTCCCTCCCGGTCCCCTGGAGAAACTCTTATGTAGGCGGTGCCCAAATTGCTGGAAAGAACAAACACCTCCACGACTGAGTACTTCCCTTGTCTGACAGCTGCTTACTCCGTGCAAAGCAAGGCAGGTGCAATGCTCAGGAATGCTGGGCAAGCACAAAAATGCCATTTTCCATTCAGTCCAAGATTTTAGCATCTTTTTTAGGAGACAATGTAACATTGCCCACTCACTGCCTTGCCTGTTTTCTACAAATGCCATTGTTACACCATCCTGTACCTGTGCAGTTGTACTTTGGACTCCCAAAGACAAGATCTTTTATGTCTGTTTAAATTTAGAACTGTGAGCTTCGCTTGCATTGCTACAGCCTTTTGGAATCTTTTTCATAACCCAGTTTTTATCATAAGCACTTTACTATTCCCCATCTCTTTAAAAAATAACCACAGAAGAGTTGGTTTTGCCCTACTGACCTCAGCAAGCTATTGCCACAGTTCAATATGCTCATGCATGGGAAACGTCATAAAATTTCAGGTTTATTTTTTAAAAGAAATTGTAACACTATGCAATTGAGATTGCTTATGAACTAAAGCAGCTATTAGATATATAATAAATACATATAATAAAAAAGATGTATAATAAAAATAGGATTTTGAACCTCATTTTAAAATACTTCATTTAATACACCACTAATATCTAAATAACTTAAATTTTCTAATTTTATATTATTAGTATTTTTCTTGTTGATAAATATTTAAAAAGCATTTAGTGTTCAAAGTAATGACAAAGTATATAGTTGGATTGTAAAGATAATGTTCTTTTTTGTCTTGAAGTATAATCTCTAATGTTGTCCCAGGTTAAGATAAGTAACTCAGTTATGAAAAAATATGCAGATATTAAATTCAAGAAGTAGCATCCTTGCTCACATTTAGATATGAACATTTCTTTAATCTGGTCATATTTGAAAGGTATTCCAATATGTTGCTATTTCAGTGACAAATTTCTCATATTGAAACACTCTTGCTCCCAATTTAATAATTTTGAGTCATAGTAATAACCAATATTCAATGGAAAAAAAGATTGCTGAGTTTATGAAGTTATAATATTTAAGATAACTTGGGTTACAAGTAATAGAAACTCAATTCAGAAAATTATGATCAGGCGTGCTCTTCCTCCACAGGCATGAATCTCCTAAACTCCAAGGGACCCCCAGGAGACTTGCAGCCAGGGGAGCAATGGGCAGTGCAGCTCTTCCCGGACTAATCCCCTGATTCCTGTCTCAGGGCGCCCTTTTCTCTGCTTCCCAGTGAGCTAGCAGCCCCGTCTAGGCTCTCCTGTTGCTTCTTTGCTAAGCTCTTCCTTGTTTCACTGTCCCCAGCTTTAATAAATGTTACCTCAAAATAAAACAAGAATAATAATAAGACTAGAATAATAGGAGACAGCAGTATAGAAAACTCTTTTGGGATGTTTTGCTATAATGGTGAGTAGAAAAAATGGGCCATAGCTGGAGTAGGGTCAAGTGAGAGATTTTTAAGGTAGGAAATACAGCCCTATCTGTGTCTCAGTTGGTGGAAGGTCATCCCGTACACCAAAAGGTGGATTCATTCCTGGTCAGGGCATAAAACTATACTGCAGGTTCGATCCCTGGTCAGGGCACATAAGGGAGGCAACTGATCAATGTCTCTCTCTCTCTCTCTCTCTCTCTCTCTCTCTCTCTCAAAAAAAAAAAAAAAAGCATATCTTTGGGTGAGGATAAAAAGAAAAAGAAATACTAAAGGCTATATGCTGATGGATGATCAACTAGGGAAGAGGTGGGGTTACAGATGCTAAAATGATGTCCTTGAGTAGATGAATGGGCATAAGAGCTAAAGCACAGGTAGAGGGTGTGGCCTTAGAGTGGAGTGTGGACAATATATCCGTAGTAAGAAGAGGGGAGTGGAGGATATGGGTAAAAAAGGAAATAGTTTTTGGTATGTGGTGGTGGGAAAGTGTAGACATTCTCTGATTGCTCCTATTTTCTTAGTTAAGTAAGAAGCAAGAAGTCAATTGACAGTAAGAACTGGGGAAGAGGTTTGAGGAAAGTAGAGAAACTGTGAAAATAAATGTCTTACAGTGGAGCTTGGGAAACTAAATGCACCAGGAAGATGTAGTCCAAGCATCCACTTCAGAGACAAAAATGTCTGGAGGAACAAGACTTTCTCTTTTGCTTTTTTTTTTTTTTTTTTTTGCTTCCCTTCTTAAGAGCCTGGAAACCATTCCTTGAAGCCCCCAGCGAAGTTTTTCCTGTGAAAAGGGAGTAACATCAGGCCTGGGTCTCTAAATAGATTTACACCACTCTGGGAAGGTGAGCTTGGAGCTGCCTTCTCGCAGCACTGTTTCCTTGGCAACTACCATGTGCCGCTAGAGAAGAATGCTTTGTGCTGGAAGCTGATTGCTGCCTTATCTGCTTTGAAATCCCCCATCTGCGGAGCTGCACCTGCGCAGAGAGCGGTGAGCTGGCCTCTGATAAACACTGCTGAGACTCCCGTCAAGTGCATCCGTGCACCCGATCTTCCTGTACGGGCCGGGGGTGGGTCACCGGGGCCAAGAAGCCAGTATACCTGGGTAGCCCCTGAGCCTCCTGATGACATGATGAAACTGTACACTCAGTTTGCCTGTCTTGTATCCCTCCGTAAGATTAATAAATAAAGTATTAGAATAAAGTCTATTGTATCTTACGAATTTGATTGATAGTCAAAACCTGTGATTACTTCTTATGTGAGGCAGAATGGCATTGGAAGCAGAACTGGCATTCACATCCTTAATTCAATTGGTATCTTCCTGTCTCCTGGCCAGAACTGGCTCACAGACTCATTTCCTGGCAAACCAATTACCATCAAAGGAAATAAGACCACAGTGATTGCCTTGACTAATTGCAAGTCACCCCTGGGGTGTGGTGGGTGATGAGGCAGCATCTCTTAAGCACGTGGCTTTCGTGGGGGTGGGGATACTTGAACAACATTAAGGTTATGTTAAGAAGAAGACAGAGGCCAGAGTCTGGCAAAGCAATCAGTCGCATTATGTATGTTGTGCATGTATAATGCACGGGATAAAATGGAACATTCTCTCAGGTCTCTATAGCTGTTTACGGTGACAGAACAATTGGTCCTCCTTAAAAGGTGACTATTTCATGTTAGACATTAGTTATATCACAGACCAGATATGTAACCCAAGCACCAAACTCAATCTTTCCATTTTCTTTTTTTTTTCTTTTTTTATATGTTTTTTTAAAATATATTTTATTGATTTTTTACAGAGAGGAAGGGAAAGGGATAGAGAGTTAGAAACATCAATGAGAGAGAAACATCGATCAGCTGCCTCCTGCACACCCCCTACTGGGGACGTGCCTGCAACCAAGGTACATGCCCTTGACCAGAATCGAACCTGGGACTTTTCAGTTCGCAGGCCGATGCTCTATCCACTGAGCCAAACCGGTTTTGGCAATCTTTCCATTTTCTAATACAATCTTCATATTTATATGAAATTCACATTTCTATGGTTTAAAGTTTTGATGCTAAGTTCCATCAAATAATGTCCATTTAACTTATTTTTTGTGATTGTCTCTCATGTATAAAGTGCTGTAAAATTAACAATGTCTGAAGGTTAGTGAAAAATTCATTGCATTACATCAGTGTCTTCCTGAACAACTTACTTATTAACTCATTGATTTTGTTCTTAGAAGAGTGATTCATCTGCAGACTGAGCTCATTAGAAACATTGTGTTCCACAGCTGACTAGCACTGAACCAACTTGTTTTCCTATATACCCTATACGTACACTTAATGTAGATGATCAAATAGATTGGATACTTCAAGTAATAGAGTAGGCAGACCCGAGTCCAAAACTTGTTCCTTCACTATTAAATTTGAGTGTTTTAGTCAGCTCAGGTAATAACAAAATACTGTAGACTGGATGACTAAAATAACAGAATTTTATTTCTCAGTTCTGGAAGCTGGGAAGTACAAGATCAAGGTAGGTTTCCCCTGAGGCCTCTTTTCTTGACTTTTAGGCAGCTGCATTTGCTGTCTGCTCATAACGACCTCTTTTGCACATGGAGGGTGGGGGACTCTCTAGTGTCTCTTATAATGGCACTAATCCCATCATGGGGTCTCACTGTCATGACTGCATCTAACCCTAATTGCTTCCCAAACGTTGGTGTTTCCATCTCTCTCTCTCCCTCTCCCTTCCTCTCTGAAACCAATAAAAATATGTTCAGAAAAAGAAAAGGACAAGGGGCAACCATGTCTTGTTCCTGTCTTCCCTGTGAAATCCAGACGCCTATAATTGCTTGGTTTTATGCATGACTTATATAGAATATTCATTATGCAAAGGAAGTTTCCTTCAAATTGCGTTGTCTTCTAAAATGTTCAAAGGAATGCCCTTTATTCAGAGCTAATTAATGTGGCATTTTGTTCAAATTATGGTAATGGACTAAAATTTTTCTTATATGATCCACCAAGTGCTTTTTCATGATAAATCTGCTTTTATCATAACTAGAGGACTGGAGCACAAAATTCATGCACTCGGGGGGAGGGAGGAAGGGCTCAGCCCAGCCTGCGCCCTCTCGCAGTCTGGGAGTCTTTGGGGGATATTGGAGAGCCGGTTTCAGCCCAATCCCACAGGCCAAGCTGAGCCCGGCTTCTGGCTGTGCAGCGCTCCCCCGTGAGAGTGCACTGACCACTAGGGGGCAGCTCCTGCATTGAGTGTCTGCCCCCTGGTGGTCAGTGCATGTCATAGCGACCGGTCGTTCTGCAGTTTGCTCAATTTGCATATTAGCCTTTTATTATATAGGATCAGTATTTTTCTCTGGTTAGGTATTTAACCTTTGTTAATATGGAAAAACAATTTCTCACCTGAGCTAAGAACAGTATGGTTCATTTTTGCTTGCTGTCCACTAACTTTACCTTTCCTGGGTTAAAATTTTCTCTATGGGCTAAAATGCCATTTAATAAACTTAAGTGCTCTTTGAATTTTTTATTTAATTTTTTTTATATTTAAGTCATCTTTATTTACAAAATACTATCCTGAGAATATAAATCCATTAAGTTCCAATTTGAGCATAAGCATAATCACTTAAGTAACTGCAATTACTGAAAATGAGAGAAAATCAAAATTATTTTTGAAGAGAGACCAAAAATATTGTCACGTTTCTTGTGGTTCTGGATGTTCATTCAGTAGTAGGCTCATTTGAAGGCGGAATCAACACAGATGGGAACTCATGTCTGCTTTCTTGGTTCTCCTTTCTCATTAGTAACCTAATGATTCTGAGGATTCCCTGGGCCTCTTTAGCCTCTTCCTCCTCCCCGTGGAAGCAAAGGTGAGAATCTGAGTGGATCCTCCAACAATGTTGGAGGAAAGAGAAAAGTTCTGGTTTCAGATGAAGGTTCACCCAATGGTGAAGGTTCTTATGGGGAATAGCTTCTGCCAAATGCTGTATTTAGAATGTGAAGGGCATAAGGATCTTTTTCTGAACGTTGAAATTTAAGCTCTGTTTCGGTTAATTTAAGCTCTGAGGTAAGAATTTCCTGTCTTAAGCTATTTCCAAATCTTAGCTATTGTAAATTGTGCTGCTATGAACATAGGGGTGCATATATCCTTTCTGACTGGTGTTTCTGGTTTCTTTGGATAAGCCTAAATGCCCATCAGCAGATGAGTGGATTAGAAAACTGTGGTACATCTACACAATGGAATACTACACCACTATAAAAAAGAAGGAACTTTTACCATTTGCAACAGCATGGATGGAACTGGAGAGCATTATGCTAAGTGAAATAAACCAGTCGGAGAAAGATAAATATCACATGATCTCACTCATATACATATTCACTCTTTATTGGCTGTGGGCACCACCATCTTTGAGGGCGTGGCAGTCAATTAGCATATTCCCTCCTTATTAGATAGGATGATTGGACAACTGCAGCTTGTCTTCACTGAAAACCCAAGGGTCTCTGGGTTGGCTGCTTCACTATGTTTATGTTTATTTGGGCAAAGACATTTACTTTAAGTCTTCTTTTATGAACTCTCTGCTGAATTGAGCTCTCCATACTTTTTCTTCATTCTTTCTTTCATTAGCTTTATGTTAGTGCAATAATGCCTACTGTCCTATAACATACTTTTTTCTTTTTTTGTTGTTGTTGTTTACTTTTTAAAAAGAGGTTACACCCTAGCTGGTTTTGCTCATGGTTAGAGCATCGGCCAGTGGACTGAAGAGTCCGGGTTGGATTCTGGTCAAGGGCAGGTACCTCTGTTGCAGGCTCCATTCCGGCCTGGTCCGGGCATGCAGGTGGCAACCAATGGATGTGTCTCTCTCACGTGGATATTTCTCTCTCTGTGTCTCTTTCCCTCCCTTCCACTCTCATAAAAAAAAAAAAAAAAAAAAAAAGCAATGGAAAAAATATCTTACGGTGAGGACTAACCCCCCTAAAAAGAGGAGGTTACTTACGTTCAAATTGATTTGAAAGCATTCTTAGAGGTGATTCGTCAGACCTCCTTAAATGGAAATGGACCCATTGCCAGTCACACTGTCTTTGGAAATTTTATTACTATTTATTACATAATAAATGAGTACTCATGCAACTAATCTAATTCTTTATCATTCATTACATTTTTTAAAACCTTATAAGTTTTGGGCTTTTGTCTCTATTTTCTATCCTTCCTACTTCATATAATTAACTAGAGCAGTGGTCGGCAAACCGCGGCTCGCGAGCCACATGCGGCTCTTTGGCCCCTTGAGTGTGGCTCTTCCACAAAATACCATGTGTGGGAGTGCACATACAGTGCGATTGAAACTTCGTGGCCCATGCGCAGAGGTTGGTTTTCGGCTCTCAAAAGAAATTTCAATCGTTGTACTGTTGATATTTGGCTCTGTTGACTAATGAGTTTGCCGACCACTGAACTAGAGGCCCGGTGCACGAGATTCATGCACTGGGGTGGGGTAGTGGTCCCTCAGCCGGCCTGTGCCCTCTGGCAGTCCGGAAGCCCTAAGCCGGCAGTCGGACATCCCTAATGGAAGACTGTTATGCTATAGACATCTACACACTGAATTCTGTACCTGTTATTAGGGAATTACAGATGTATCTATTCAGCATTTATAGGGATGGGGCAAAAGTAGGCTTACAGTCATTCCTATGGAAAATAAAGTAATAATTAATGAATAACAATATAAGAATAAACTGTGTTTTGCGTGCTCACAGCTGTAAACATACTTTTGCCCGTTCTATTATTATTGTTTTAGCCTCACCAATTATTTATTTACTATATCTAAATTATGGTAATTTTTAAGGCGTGAAATATAAATGTTTCCCGTTGGGCATAAGCACAGAAGCTCAGCCTACTGTTAATCGCCTGCTCATCCAAATGCCCTTAATGGAGATAAAATAACCATTAGGATCTTTTCCAAATCCTCTGTATTAGATGACTTTTTTGCAATTAGTGCAGCAGTCGCTTTTGGTTTTGAAGTCCCTGCAGCCATAGGTTTGACTTTAAGCAGCTGATTGCTTTCTGCAGTAGTAGAGTAGATGATTTCTTATAACCACATGAAATTTTTGTTCAGTTTTCATTTGTTGGTTTGTTTGTTTTGTAGAACTTCATTTATTCAAGGTCTTTTTGATGACTTTGCCTCAGCCAGAATTGGCTAGTAGGTTTCACCTTGTGTGACACCTTGGTACACTGGGTTGAGATCACGAGACCACATTTTGCTCAGTGGAAAAAGGTATCCTGCTCAATTAGGGATGTCCCCTTGGAAAAAGAATGGATATTAGTGATGGCTGTGCATCTGCCATCAAGTCAGGACAGTAACGCCTTATGTAACCTTTGAAAAATCCACTAAGTTACCTGAACTTAATGTATGGAGAAGGAAAACTTTACTTTTCCCTCATTAGGTTTAGTGAATCTGGTCTATGAATTTAACTGGACAAAAGACAGATTAACAGGAAGAAAGAATTACAAATTTATTAAAATTTTTAAGTGCACAGGAGTTCACAGAAAAGTGAAACTTAGGGTGACTAGACTAGCCCAGCCAGTTTGGCGCAGTGGTTGAACATCGACCCATGAATCAAGAGGTTCCCAATTCGATTTTGGTCAGGACACATGCCTGGATTGTGGGCTCGATCCCCAGTAGGGGGCATGCAGGAGGCAGCCATTCAGTGTCTCTCTCTCATCAATGTTTCTCTCTCTCTCTCTTTCTCTCTCCCTCTCCCTTCCTCTCTCTCTAAAAATAAATAAAAATATTTAAAAACTAATAAAAATAAAGCAACTAGACTTGAATCGGGGGCTTACATACTATCTTAACAAAAGAAAGGGGACTTGGGGTTCAAAAGACAATGAAGTGACTAGGAAATTTGTGGGAGAACTAATGAAAGATGAGTATTATTTTAGTAAAGTCTGTTTATGCAAACTCATCTCAGTGTCAGCTCTCAGTCTCTGCTCTTCTCTTCCTGGCATGAAAGGAAATTTATGCCTTGCCTTTAGGCAGATAAGGGGAAGGCAGAGAACTCTTTCTGTAGCTGTTGATTCTCAATTGCTTTCAGCTCAAAGTAATCCTCATACCACAGTGGCATATTTTGGGGTCTGACCCCCTTTAAATTCTAACTCCTTTTTCAGAGTAGAAGATTGCAGTGTAATAAAAAAGTAAAAGTAATTGTTTCCTCAGCTCCTTAACTTTGATTTTGAAAACCTTTTCTCCTCTCAATTCGCCCTTGAAAGTCAACAAATCTATAAAGCAAATGAATTAACTTGCATTTCTAAGTTTCCTTTCTTACTGCAAGAACTCTTGTGATGTTTAAGATTCTGAAGGACAAAGAATTATTTCAAACTAGAGAAGGACCACATGAAATTTCTCAGGTTACTCTGTCAGCTGTAGTTTTCCTTCCTTTTCTCCTATGTCTCCATCCCATTCTAGCACGCTTTGGTGATGACAGACCCATCTGTTTGAGAATTTCTTTTTCCTTCTTTCTTCTGGATTCTGTATAAATGCATGTGCTTTCCCATATTCAGTACAGTGTGGAAAAGTCCCTACGGTACTTTACAACTGTAGTCACCAGAATTTCTACTTCTCCTTTCATTTTGCAACTTTTCTTAATGTTTCTGTGCTGTGTCTAGAAATACAGTAATATACTCGTTCTGACACTTCAAGACTCCTGTGTCTTCTTCTTTTCATCTTCTGATTTCATCTTCATGCCTCGTGGTGTGCTAGAGCTGAGTGTTAATATTTTAGGGATGTTGTAGGCCCTTTTGTAAACATGGCCATTATAAAAAACAAAATTATATAAACTTAGAGTTAATAAATTATATTAAAACAAAGATAATAAGTACTCTCAGTGCATCGCTTTCTATTTATTTTACTTTATCTTATTATCTTTGCTCGTGTGCCCATTATACCAATCTGTATGGAGGGAACACTCTATAATGGTGAACTGCTGTACATCCTTCCCAACTCTGTGGTTAGTGATGTCATGGTGAAAACAACAAAGCAGGATTGATTTTCCCCAGGGAGCCGATGGTTAATCATTTGCTGGCACACCACTGCTCTAGGCCCACAAGATGCTGCCAGATCATATGTGAAGCTTTAATAACCAAGTGCTCATTTTTACTGTGTTGAACGTCATTCTTCTTTCTCCTAGTGTTAAGATGTGTGCAACCAGAAGGTGGAGGAGAGTGAGTGGGTGGGAGGTAATCAACCAAAGACTTTGTATGCATATATGCATAACCCATGGACTCAGACAATAGGGTGGTGAAGGCCTGTGGGGGCGGGGGGGGGGGGGAGAGGTTGGAGGGTGTCAATGGGGGAAAAAAGAGGACATATGTAATACCTTCAACAATAAAGATTTTTTTTAAAAGAATTAAAATATTAGACACACATCAATTTAAAAAAAAAAAAAGATTTGTGCAACCAGTTTCGTTTTAAGGGTAGAGTAACATCCCTTTTGTTGTCAGCTAACTTATTCCTTTTGAGTCAGCTCTAATTTCTTTGTTTTACTTGCTGCACACAAGACCCCACTAAACTCTGAGTGAGTCTCTGTCAGTGGTTCCATAGCAAACTGAATAGTTGCTGAAGCTTTTCAATGACAATGGTCTACCTAGTTGGCTATAGTTTTAGTTTCTAATCTGCTCACTCTTCCAGGATCATCTCTTCCAGGATCATCTATGAACTGGTTGCACATTTTTTTTTTTCTGAGCCTTTTCCTTCTGCAGTTTTGAATTGTTCTGTTTGTTTCATTCTGGGCTATCTCTGTCACTCTGGAGTCCACAGCTCAAGTGTTGGAAGTCAATGAATGACATCAGGATTAACGCAATAGTCTGAAGAACTGTAGGAATTGAAAGTGTAAATGACCAACAGCAGAATCTCTCCAGATTTGGTAGAAACAATCCCTAGGGCAGGAAGAAAATGCAAAAATAAAAAGACAGGACAGGGCAACAGTTAGCAGATTCCTATGACCTCCCAATTTTGCCTGAAATGGGCTTTTGAAAAAAAAAAAGTATAACAGTGCAGAGGTGATTTAGAAGTTTGCTGTTTTATTTTTAGGTAACAATGAGAACTTGCCTCAGGGTTGTGGGACAGGTGCCAACATCACTTTCCTGGGTCAGTGAAGCTTCTTTATGGGTGAATTTCATTCCTAGAGGAGTTAGTGACTGACTGAGGTGAATCCCATAATGAAAATAGTCAGGTTCACAGGATACATTGCCAGGGGTGGGTGACCAGGGCCTGGCAGGTGTGGGTCCGGGTCTCCTCCCAAGACAGGGGGCGGGGGAGGCACTAAGCATTTCCGCTTACATGTCTCCTCGGGGTTCCTCAGTTGTGGGTGAGATGGGGAAGCTGGTGCTGTGAAGTGCTCCCGTTGTGGGGAGACCTGGAGTAGTCAGAACTTGGGGTATCAGGGGCAACCTGCCTGACATGCCGAAGTAGTTCCCCAGGTTCCCAGATACAGAGGTCTCTCCATTGCTCTCCAATACCTTGGAGTGGGTGGCAGGTGTGAGGACAGGGCCTCTCAGAGCTGTGCTCCCCGGCACAGGAGGCGTCAGAGTGGGTGGGCTTTGTCTAGGAATGACAGGCGCTGGTGGAAGCTGGAAGCTTGCCACCGTGTTGACAGTGGTTCTAATTCTATCTGGCGTTCCAAAAACACTGGAAGTCCACAGAGCTAGCAAGTCGGCTGCCTTCCTGTCAAAAGCATTCTCTGGTTTCTCTTTCAATCTTTGAATTGGCTGTAAGTAGAAGGACAGAGACCAAGTTAGAGAAAGCACTTTTTGGCTGGAATACACAGGTGGCACCATTCTAATTGACAGAGTTTGGGCCCGAAAGAGCCTGGAAAAGGGGTGCAGGTGGGAGACCATGCACGTGTAACTCCTACAGAAGATAAAACAAGGGGGATCCTAAGGCAGCGTGACATGCAACAAGTAGGTGTGGTTGAAATTGGACTAAATCAGGAGACTGGTTTGGCTTTTTCCTGATTTGCCTGCATTTAAGAAATACACATTTTTATTGATTTTAGGAAGAGGAAGGGAAGGAAAACAAAGAGAGAGAGAAAGAAAGAGAGAGAGAGAGAGAGAGAGAGAGAGAGAAACATCAATCAGGTGCTTTCTGTATGCACTCAACGGGGATCTAACTTGCAACCTAGTACGTGCCCTGACCAGGAATTGAACAGGCGACCTTTCGGTGCACGGGACAATGCTCAACCAATTGAGCCACGCTGGCCAGGGTGATTTGCCTGTATTTTGAATGTCACCTGTCCCCTCAGATGCAAACTTAGAACACAGGGAAACGAGCCATGAGGAAGGGCCCCTATCAGTGTAGCCAAGTGGGAAGGTCCTAAAGTATCCTTAGACCCTGCTGTATGCATCCTGGTCACCACCACCCACCTGCGTCCTTTCCATGATGGAGCTTTGACTAAACAGTTAAGGTGGACTAGATATTTTTTGTCCTTTTGTTTTATTTCCCTCCTTTATTATCAATGTGACACAATGCTAGGACATTTTCAAACAAAAAGTCTTTGGGGCACAACTGTGCCATATTACATATACCCCAGAGCCAATCAATTTGGCCTGGTATTTTTATATCCTTCTCATCTTTGTTGACCTAGTTACCAGCATAGGTCATATGCCTGTTAGAATAGTTAAGTGCTGCAAGCAAATGTGAGTTAAGTCACAGCTTTTCTTTGAGCCCATATTCTATTGGCTGTGCTAAGGGAAACACTGAGCTTTATAGGCAGGAATTGGAGGCCACAAATATCCTAGTCAATATGTCCTACATGTCTAATTGTTTGTTGTTGGTCGTGGGCGCCATTTTAGTCTTAGGATTTTTTTTTTAGGATGGTATTAGAATTCAAGTGGTTGGTTTCAACGCTATGACTTCTAAACTCAGCACAGTACTGAATTTTTCTAGTATGACAGAGATATTTCATATGAAAAAAAAAAAAAAAAACTTTTTCACTGAATCCAAAACATTTCTACTTAGGTTCAGTACACAAAATTTTGAAGAATTCAGACACACTCAGATTTTACCAGTTCCTCAAATATTACCATTGTACTAAGTTTCTACAATTCAAATATGGACTTATTTTGTAAATTATCTAATGCAAGCATTCTAAACCAGGAGCAGTGCCCCCCCAGGGGACACTTGGCAATGCCTGGAGACATCATTGGTTGTCATACATAGCAGGTAGGGCATCTATAGGGGACAGCCCCGGGATGCTGCTAACGATCCTACAACCCACAGGACAACCCAATGACAAATAACTATCCAGCCCCCAAAGCAATAGTGCATTGTTGAGGAATCCCGGTCCAAGGTAACTCCGTTTGTGTTTCGGGAAAGGCGATATGCTATGACTTACCAGAAGCTGAAATATGTAGTAGCCTTTTCTGTGCCCAGGACTGCTGTCACTGCTCTCGTCTGACAAACCAAATGCCCCTTTCTATAAAAGAAGAATTTAGTTGCCTCAGAACCCCTAATTTCTTTCAGTCTATTGCTTCCTTTCCAAAAACAAGGATTGGAATACTCCATTCATACTTTCAAAGTAAAATATAAAAAGGTCTGTCTCTTCACTCTTAGGAAATAAGGTGATCATAACTGATATATCTGGATTACAGACTTATCTGCACTGATATTTAGACATTTTTAAAATTGTTTGGAAATATCTTAAGTGTTGCCCACTTCCAAGTTATCTCAACTAGAGCATACTAAACACAATTTGCATTTTACTTAGGGCCCCTGTAAACACCATCTACCTACTGCAATCCTGTGACAGCCCCAAAAGAATATCCAGAGTGAAGTCCATGTGCCCTGCTCTGCGTGATCCTAAGCTGAGGTTCCAAGTCAAACAATGTTTTGGTTTGTGACACTTGCCGGGGGGAGGGGCGGGGGAGAGGGAGAGGCTTTGCGCTGTGTGTTTTGTGTTGGGAAACCAATCAGAAGCTCTGGCTGTGGATTGACACACATATTTATGGGACATAATTGATGCATCCTCTAAGACCAGTGCCAGTAATCTAACTGAGCATGTCCAGTAAGAGATTATTTGATTATGAAGAGTGAAGAAAAGGAATGAAATATGAGATGTAAAATGCAGTTGCTAGACAAGATTCTTAAAACATCAGACCTCTGTGTGAGGGAGTTGGTTGTAGCTAAAAGGCCAGAAAAAGGAGTCCTGGGGAGCAGAAAGATTGAAAATAGTACTTGCAAGTCCCTTTCCAATACTAATATTCTATGAGGCTATGATTGCATTTTCACGGAGGGGTTCCAATTGCTACCACAGGCAATCAAGAGCCCAAAAGCTGTTTTTCTAAGAATGTAGTGGTGGCTAGAAGGAATTTAAAAGCAGAAATGAGTATGTCTGTGTGTGTGTAGGGGGGCGGGGAAGGGAAAAGAAAATGAAACAGAACCACAAGCAAGTAGAAAGCACACAATTACTGTAGCTCTTTTTCCTAGAGGAAATATAGAACTTGACACTAGAAATGTTTCCTATTCAATGCCATAGATTAAAACAGAATGAGATGTCATTCTAAATAGTTACAATTCTTAAAAAGGAAAGGACACAGCAAAGAAAAAAGGAAAGAAAAATGGCATAGGACATGTATACCATATACAGAGTATCCCCCCAAAATTGTATACAAACTTTGAATATTTATTAATTCCAATGGGTTAAATCTGAAAAGAAATAAATATCAATTGAGCTATTAGCTGTTAAGTGTGTATACATTTCTGGGACACCCTATATATATTAATAATTTATCTTTTACTTCATAAATATAAAATGCGCATTACATATAAATGACAAAAGGATATAGATATTGCAGGTGGTTTGTGTAAAGAACAAGAAATTTTCTGGATTGTTGGGATTGCAGGAGTGAGGAAAGGTATCGGTATTTAACATATTGGCATGGCCCTGATGTCCCAGCATCATAAGAAAGAGAAATCAACGGATGCCCCACTCCCCACTGCTGTTCTCCCTCCCTCCCTCGTCCTCACAGGTCTGAATAAGGAGCATCTCATGCAGAGTTTCTACCTGCTGGACTCCTAAGATACCTCACTTTTGACAGAGAGCAAAGAAGCCAATTTTGTGCAGCCACTCAGAATGCTGGCTGGAGGCTGGAAAAAGAGTCCTGATTTGATTTGTCAGCTGGGACAGTGAGAGAGGTGTGGGCGTGAGCACAATTTCTTCATGTTTCACTGTAGGGAAGTGGACAGTAGTTGGCCTTCCCGTAGGGTGGTAGTCCTGAATCTTAGAGGCCCATGGACTTCTAGAAGGTCTGTGTGAAATTTTATGCTAAATGTTCATGTGGGGGTGGAAGATCCACAAGGATTCTCAAAGGGGGATGATGACTCCAAAAGAGGTGAAGACAGTGGCGTGGAGCATGTCAGACAACCCTGGTCCTCACCATGTCCTAGACCAGGGGTGGGCAAACTTTTTGACTTGAGGGCCACAATGGGTTCTTAAACTGGACCGGAGGGCCGGAACAAAAGCATGGATGGAGTGTTTGTGTGAACTAATATAAATTCAAAGTGAAGGAGCAGAGGGGAGAGCAAGAGAACCCTCCGCTCTTTCGGCTCCGCGGGCCGGATAGAACAGCCGAACGGGCCGGATCCGGCCCGCGGGCCGTAGTTTGCCCACGGCTGTTAGACCCTCTGTGGTGTCCGCTGAGCACCTCCTAGTGAATCCTCCCATGGGGACTAGAACGAAGTGCTGTGCCCAGACTTGACACTAGCGGGGGTTCGGTGAGTGAATCCATGCAACAGCCAACGCTGAACTGTCCAATTCCACCCCTTAGCCCTTACTTCTTTTTCTTTTTTAAATATATTTTTAGTGATTTCAGAGAGGAATGGAAAGGCAGAGATAGAAACATCACTGATGAGAGAGAATCATGGATTGTCAACCACCTGCATGCCCCGCACCGGGGATCGATTCCACAACCTGGGCATGTGCCCTGACCAGGAATCGAACCGTGACCTCTCATCATTGATGTTTCTGGATCTCCCTCTCCTTTCCTCTCTGAAATCAATTTAAAAGTGTATATATATATATATATATATATATATATATATATATATGTATATATATATATATATATATATATATATATATATATATGTATGTATTTTTTTATTGTCTGAAGTTTTACATATGTCTTCTTTTTCCCCAATTGACTCCCTCCCCACCCCCCACCGCCAGCCATTCCCACCCCGGACAAGCCCCCACCGCATATATATTTTTTTAAAAATAACTGCAGGAGGAGGCATGAGCATGTCTGAGTTTAGGTGAGGGTGGAACGAGGGTCAGGGAAGTGCTGTTTACATTGCACTCTCAGGGATGACGAGGTATTTGGGTTGTTGGGAGAGGAGGAGGGCTGCTCTGAGGCAGGGGCAGAGGAAAAGGCAAGGAAAACAGCAGCATGTTGAAGCCTCAGAGGCAGACATTCAGATCTCCATCCTTCTCCTCTTCCATCTCCCTTTGTGCCTTTGGGCTCTTCCTTCTGCATCATGAAACAAAAACTTAAACCTACCTGGCACATGTTCTCCCAGGTAGAGGGTGTTGTGGAGATAGTCTTGAGCAGAAAGGCCTCCCAACTTAGACTCCCACTCTCCCAGCCTTACGAAGACGTAGAGTCAGCAAGTTAAACATTATTTCTGAAAATTTGCTGACTCCTAAGTAACTATTAGTCACCCTCATTTTACCAAAAATGAATTTAGATCCTTTCTTGAAGGAGAGAATGGATATAAAAAGGGGCAAGAATCGGGGGAAAACTGACCTAGTTAATCTTATCTCCAGAATATCAGAAATCTGGACGCCCTGTAGACCCGCAGCGCATGACTCTGATCCTCTGGGTCAACCTAGGAGCCCCACCAGGGCAGGAAGTGGGAAGGCACAGTGTCACTCACCATCTGAAGTATGAGAACTCCGTGGAGAAAGACCAGCAGACTCACACACAAGGCCATGATGAGGCGCTGAAAGCACAGGGGACACTTTTTAATTCATAGAAACAGCCGTGTGCGTACACACACACACACACACACACACACACACACACACACACACGATGCCTTGGTCATTCAGTCTTTATTCATTTGACACCAACTATGTACCATGGAAGCAGCAGTGCACAGAGGTTACTAGAGCAGGCTGGGTTTGAAATCCCGACCTTGATACTTGCTGGCTGTGTGGCCTGGGCAAATTATTTAACCTTTTTGTGCCTCATTTTCCTCATTTAGAAAATGGGGATAATATTAAAGCTATTTTAAGGATGGTTATGAAATTGAGTGAGGTAGTATATATGAAGCATTTAAAATGGGGTCCGGGCCCTGGCTGGGTAGCTCAGTTGGTTAGTGTTGTCCTGATATGCCAAGGTTGCAGGTTGGATCCCTGGTCAGGGCACATACAAGAAGTAACCAATGAATGTGTAGATAAGTGGAACAACAAATCGATGTTTCTCTCTCCCTCTAAAATCAATAAATTTAAAAAACACATCAACTTAAATAAATAAAATAGTGCATGGACCACAGCCCTCCGTGTGATTTTATTGTTACTACCAGGCTCTGAGCTGGACACCAAATAGATATAGAGAAAAGTAGAACAAAGGCCTGGCTGTCAATCAACTCAGTCTATTTTAAGAGATTAAATAAAAGGAGCAGACTTTTGCCTCTACTGCGTTAGTCCTTACTGACTGACAGTGCTTACTCATAAAATATCTGCTGAGAGAATCCATACACTGGATGTGACTTTGACACGAACAGTGCCTTCCTTGCACAGCTGTCTAGGTCAAAAGATCAAACTTTCAAAAGCAAAAAAAAAAAAAAAAAAAAAAAAAAAAATGCCTAAAGCGGAAATAACTAACAGCCACATGGGTCCTAAGAAATCAGGCTCTGGTTAACTTGACATCATCAACATCCTGGCTGCTTCCTGACCTGCTGGACCCCAGCCCACTGCAAGGCGGTGAGCATCTTTAATTTGTCATGCACAGAGGCCCTGGAGGTATTTTCCAGGGATCCTGACTCAGCAGTGTGGTTCCTGACTCTGCAGCCTCCTCCAGGAGCCGCGGCAGGCCCACCGAGCCCTGTGAGTCAGCGAGCCTCCTTTCTGAGGGCAAAGAACACGGAGGACGCCCCCCGCTGGGCTTATCTCCTGGTGGTGCGGAGGCCCAGCAGGTCACTCCTCAAAGCAGGAACTGCCTAAGAGCTCTGGTGTGAGTATTTGTTGAGTATGGAAGCCGACCAGGATATGCCACCCAGAATATGCCTCTTGGGCATGGGAATTATTTTGAGCTAAGACCCTGGAGAACCAGTGGATGCAGGGAACATTCTGAAAACAGGACATGCGTTTTCCTTGTGTAAAGGACATTTCTATTTGTGAAAAGTATGTCCCTCTCCCTGCCAGGAAGAGAAGGACTCCCAACAACGCCTACTAACTTAGAAGACACTGACTTGGGTCTGCATGCCAAGACTCACTGAACAACCTGCTACCATTCTCTCCCTGACACCGTCCCATAACTGACCTCCCTGGCCTAGAAGCCCAAACCCCTTTTTGTATGACCTCAAATTCTAGCCACCTCCTCTGGTTGCTCGTCATTGGGTGTGCCCCTGTGTATGTGCATGGTGCACATGTGAATGAACTTCTATTTGTCTTCTCTTGGTAGTCTGTCTTGCCAGGCTGACTTACAGGGCCCAGCTGAGAATGTACGATAGGCAGAGGGAAACTTTTTTTCTTCCCTGCACTATTTCCTGCCTCCCCACCACCCCTAACCCCTTTATTGAGGACTTCCTATATTCCAGGCCCTGTGTAGAGTGCTTTACGCACATTATTTCACTTCATCCCTGCAGTAAGGGCATGGGGTGGGTGTTTTATGCCTATTTAATGGACGAGGAAGCCAAGGTTTAGAGTCGGGGTTTGAATGTCTGTCTGCCTCCAGTTGATTTTTTCTGAGTGACCCAGATCCTGAGGCCTGTTTCTTACTTGGCCCTTTGGGGTTAGACAAGATAATGGTCACGTGTGAGTATTTTATCATTTACAGAGTGCTTTTCTAGAAACAGCCACCCAGTCCCTGGTATTTTGTTATAGGAGCCCAAGCTGACTGAGACACAGGCAGCCCATTGCTCCCAAGAGCTGACCTTCAGGCCCCTTAGTTCTGCACGTGGCACATGGCACAGTTCCAGGTTTCAGGACACCTGGGAGCTGACTTCCTGCCATGGGCAAATACACTGTCTACTTTCATTTTCCCATGAGGCCTAGGGTCTTCCTCCATCACACCCCTGACCAGCACCACTGCCACCAAATACAGGGCCTTTCCCCACCAACCACTCAGCCTTCTGTAATGAGGAAGGAGGACAGCTAGACAGACTTCATGTGGACAGATTAAGCTGAAACTCTGTGGTATTGTCAGAAGAATAGTAAACCCCAAAGATTTCCTCTCCACTCCTGCCTGTGGTATTGCTCATATTCTACCTTTAGGGAGTCTTTTTTTTTTTTTTTTAACTTAAATTACTGCCTCTCTTTATCTTCAATTAAATTCAATAAGTATTTATGGACACTGTGAAAGGTAGCAGGGACACAGAGAAGGAAGATACTACTTTTTATAATGCAGGCTTCTCAGCCCTAATAGTTACACCGGCCTTTTCTGAAGGACAAGCAACCTGGCCAGGATGGCGCATTACCAGGGACCTGCTCAGTAAGAACGCTGCGTATCAGAGGAGACTTGAGCACCCCCTGGAGACAATGGGAGGTGAGACCAGGCCTGCCTGGAGAGGGTAAAGAGGATACATTTCCCAGGCTCCCAAATAACCTCCAGTAGCTAGAGAACCACCTCGAGAAAGTTAGGCCAAGTGGGGAGCTATGTCAGATAATAAAATTTAATAATAATAAAACAAAAATGAAACTAATCTTTACCAAGCCCTCATTACAGGCAAGGCAGTACACGGTCTCATTTGATCTTCATCATGCTACAAAATAGGCTTTAATAACCAGTCAATGTCTAAATAAGTAACCAGTAAATGTTGAAATTACCTGCACTGTTAATATTTTTTAAAGCTTGGCTGAATGAGTTTAAAAAAGACATAGTAAACTATGTGAGTAAAATGCCCCTTTATCCAGTGGATCCTGATTTCTAAAACAGATCTTGCAGGCATGGGGTTGTCTTGTTCTTACTTCAGCTCTTCTATTCAACTACACCCTCCTCAGAGGTCCAGCAAAAGAACAACATATATTATGATACATCTTATCAGTTCAAGTTCAAAACAACAAGGAAACGTAAGGAGAAATCTTCCCCAGCCACAAACTTTGCTGATTCTGTCACTGCCATTTCCCTTCAGCAAAACTGCTCAGGGAGATCATGGGGAGAAAGAACTGGAAACCCTGAGGGCTTATAACAGGATCGCATACCTCTCAGACTTCTGCAGCCAGGGGCTCCATTTGTGTGTGTGTGTGTGTGTGTGTGTGTGTGTTTTACCATGCATATCATCAATTTAAAAAAAATGTGAGCATGTACCCTTTATATATTATTTATTTATCATTTAATATTCTATCTGTTTGTAGCATGTGCTACAGCATATGTAAAATGTACATTATGGAACTCATTAAAAACAAGTTTAAAAGTATGAAATTTCAAAATATAAAAATTCTAAAATTGTCTTCTGCCCCAGTGGGTCTTGTTGCCCACCGCCAGGCTACAAACAAACCATTCTCCCTACTCTAGTAACCATGTCACGTTGCCACATCCACCAGCTCCATCTGATGCCTGCAGGTTCTCTAAACCCTGAATACATCAATAATTCAGAGGGCAGGCATTTCCCTTCGGGGCCCCCAGGACTTACCTGCTGCCACTGGAGTCTTCTGAGACCAGCAGGAGACTTCCATTAGGGAGCAACAAGGCATTCTCTGAATCCGACAAAATGCCCCTGGTAAAGAATTTTGTGGTTTTGGGTGTTTTTGAGACAGGAGGACTTATAAAACATGATGTCAGATAGGGAGTGACAGTCTGTTTTCAGGATTTGTTTTTGAGAGAATTGCTTACTCCTGGCTTTGCAGCCAACCACAACCCCCGCTTCTTGCACATAATTATACAGAGGCTGGAGGGGGAAGGCCCTTCAGAAGGTAGCGAGGCCGGAGCCTTTTCAGCATACCCATTCGTGAGTCCTAACCACCAGAGAGCCCCTCAGACAAACAGCACCAGATACAATAGACCAGTAACCTTTGAAACGTGTCAGTTTTATTTTTTTCAAACCACTGATTAAGAATTTACAACAGTCAGAGAAGAATATAAGGCAGATGGCAAATTCTAATGAAATGACCCTAAGCCACATCATGTCACATCTTCTTTTGTGTTGGCTTTTGTCTCAGACAGTATTTTATTATTCAGGGTTTAACATCTGGATGGTGTTAATTCTAAAAATTCTTCCATTTCAGGAGGTAAACACTTGCTTCTCATTTCCAGCGTTCCTTCCAGCAAATGCCAGGAACACACAAAGCTTGGTGGGCACATAGAAATGTACCCGAAAGTGTACACTTCCTGCGCGGGAAGCTCATTCCGCAGAGCTTCCTAGAGAGCAACCCTGCGATTTTCACAGCCGTGTGAGGAGAAGCACTTTGACTGCCAGCAGAGGAGGCTGACGAAACCGCACCCAGCCCTGCTCTAGCCGCTTCCCTGCACACTCTAGCACGCCAACATACTGCCCAGCTGCCGCAGGCTATAACGGACTGTCAGGGCCTCCTCTGGTGGCTGTCCCACCCCCACCCACCCCCACAGCTGGAGAGCCTCTCACCCAGCTGTGCTGAGCAGTCTGCTTGCTGAGCCAGCCCCCGCGGCAGTCAGAAGGCCACAGAGCTGTGCTTCTGGGGATTTCTGTAGAGCCGCTATTCTCAGACCTGGCTGCACATTAGAACGATCCCAGGCATTTTGAAAATGCTGATGCTCTGATCCCTTCCACAACCAGAGATTTAAATTTAGTTGGACTTGGATGAGGCTTTGATATATTTTTAAAAGGTCCCCAGATGATTCTAAAGTGGAGCCAGGGCTGGGAAGTTCTGGGTCGCATTTCCCTCCAGGCCCCAGCTGTGGGGATGAATAAAACTGTGTCCTTTATTAGCCATGTAAATATTTGTTTTACTAAGTACCCTATTGTTCCCAGTGCTTTGGTCATAAAAATGTAATTCCTCCCAGCCTGCATGGCTCAGTGATTGAGCATTGACCTATGAACCAGGAGATCACGGTTCGATTCCCCATCAGGGCACATGCCTCAGTTGTGGGCTTAATCCCAGTGTGGGGTGCAGGAGGCAGCTGATCAATGATTCTCTCTCATCATTGATATTTCTATCCCTCCCTTCCTCTCTGAAATCAATAAAAATATATTAAAATTAAAAAATGTAATTCCTAGCCCCCAAGGTATCTGCTATACATTCATTTATATATATTTCACATATATATGTGATATATATATATATATATATTTTTTTTTTTTTTTCAGAGAGGGAGAGATAGAAACATCAGTGATGAGAGAGAATCATTGATCAGCTGCCTCCTGTATGCCCCCTACAGGAGATTGAGCCCATAACCTGGGCATGTGCCTTGACTGGAATCGAACTGTGACCTCTTGGTTCATAGGTTGACACTCAACCTCTGAGCCACATGGGCTGGGCCGGATATACTTTATTACCTCTCACAGCACCCTCCTGGTGTAGCAGTGAGAAGCTGAGGAGGACAGAGGCCCAGGCTCCCTGTGCTTGTCTGTTTCCCTACTGCCCGGAGCCAGAGAGATACGTGGAAATTATTTGTTGACCGGATAGATGAATGGACAGAGAAGGTTAAGACCATATATTGGACTACCGAACTCAGATTTATTGAATGATAGCATCTAGATAAAAAATGTCTCTGTGTGAGAGAATGCCGAGCTGAGTCTAATCGGGTAAGTGATAACAGAGGTAAATATAAGGTCCAGGTCTTCAGTCCCAGGGGACAGGTACGAAGATATCAAACGTGTTCTGGGTGGTTACCCAGAAAGATAGTTACAGCCCTAGATCATATTAATAGACAAAGGCTCTGGAATGTGGGAGGCAATCATCTCATTTTTGTAATTTTCCAGATCACGTCTGTGGTGTTATGTGCAGTTCTAAAAACCATTATATATAAACTAGAGAAGATGTGCAGAAGACTCCTAGGATACTGGGAGAAATCAAACTATGTCACAAAGAATGATTAGGGAAGTGGAGAATTTTTGCTTGGAGAAACTTGGGACTAGGAGCATTATGTTTATTTATTTGGAGGTTACCATTGAGAAAGCAAACCAGGTTTATTCGATGTGACCCCAAAGAATTCGACTAGGATCAAATGTTAATTCCATACAGAGAATACTCTCCCAAGAACAAAGGTACCCAAAGAAGGAATGTGGAAAGGGCTCTCTTGCAGAGTGAGTTCTTGTTGCCAGAGCTATGCAGGCAGATGTCTATACGTCGGGCAGAGGTCTGCATGTTGTGGAGGAGCACTGGGGGTCTTGTTGAGCTGCAGGTCCAGAGTGGAGCCTGATCTTGTCTGCTTCTCCAACAAGCTCCCACGTGATTTGATTCAATGGCCTTTAAGATCCTTTCCAAGCCTGAGACTTTGGCCTCTAATAAATACATGCACGTTCTCTCCTACGCAAACTCCATTCCTTTAACTTTTAGGTGTGGCCCTGTTGCAGCCAGTTATAAGAAGAGAGTTTTGGGAAACTTTCCAAATGAGGCCAAAGTGCAGCATAAATGACATGTAGCGACTTTTCCACCACAGAGGAACAGAACGGGGTAATAGATGGTGATCATTGTTCTTAAGAGGTGCAAACATTACCTTTCTCTTTTCTGAAACATGGACCACATACTTGTAGAGATGTAACACCTGTAAAATCTTTCTCGTTCTGTTTTGCTTTGTACATCGGTATCGACAGATTAGGAAGAAACTTGTCACTTTACCTCCAAAATAAAACAAAGGAAATTTTAGAGCATTTCCCCTGGGCTTCATCAATTTCTGCCCTAACTCAAAGGGTCAGAACACCCACTGCTCCTGCTTGACACATCCCAGTTGTCTTTTCCAGCTCCTGAATGTAGGCTGGGGCCAGAATCCTCTGTCTCCCACCCCCCCCACCCCCAAGTTTGGCAGAGACTGCCGGCTCCGTGCCTCTCCCCAATCTTGTTTTTCTTCCTTCCTTTGTTGTAGAACCTCTGATTCTTAGTGAGGCATATGACTTCCCAAAAAGGAAAAAAAAAAAACCTATTTCCTAGATTACTTTGCTTATCTTCCTCTTTAAAATGCACTAGATAGAAAATGACATTCACCTTGAAAATAATATAATGATACAAAAATTTTCACTGAAGCATTGTCATTTTATTCAGGATATTGAAAAGGGTACATTGTGATATGAGGAGCAGGGTGATAATTAATATCTTTGATCTTCAGCTGTGGTATGAATGACTGAAGGAAGAAGCTGCATTTGTCAGGAAGTTCTCCAAGAATCATGAATCTCCCCGTCTCTTGGTGGTAAGAGGAACTGCTGGGGTTGGGGTCAAAAGAGTAGCATTGTCTATTTTTGGTGGAAATAGGGTCATAGGTATCATGGTAGTTCTTCTGCTCATTGGTGGGTTCCTCTGATAGAACAAAAATCAAGACAAAAATGCATTTGTAAATACTCAACATATAAATATTACTTGTATTAATACTTTTAAGTTTATATAGGTAGGAAGGAAAGAATTTTCAATCGATACCATATTTAAAAATTTTTTATTAACTTATTACCAACTTCCTCTACTTCTTTGTATGTGTATGACAGTCAATGAAATTTCAAATATTTTTATTTGATCTCTTTAAATTTTTTAAAAATATCTTTTTATTGGTTTTTGTGGTTTTTGTTTGTTGTTGTTTTTTTTTTTTTTTTTTTTTGAGAGAGAGAGAGAGAGGAAGGGAGAGGGAGAGAGAGATAGAAACATCAATGAGAGAGAAACATCATCCATAAGCCTCCTCCTGCACGCCCACTTCTGAAGTTCGTGCCCACAACCTGGTCATGTGCCCTGATGGGGAATTGAACCAAGATCTCTTAGTTCCTGGGTCGGCACTCAACCTCTGAGCCACCTGGGCCAGGCTGATCTTTAAAAAGATAATCAAGTATTCTTCTAACCTTATTGTTCCAGCCAATCCTCCTGGTGAGAACAACTAGAAGAACTGGACCAAAAACATCTTTTTTAAGCATCTGTTTGAAGGTAGCAGAGTTCTAAGAAAATAAGGCTTTATGGCCTGGGGAGGCATTGGCAATTCCAAAAGTAATGGCTAAACAGTTGAGAAACTGAGAAGAACTTTAGACAAATGCATAGGGCTGGAGGGTCAAAGGCTTATGGCTGCAATTCAAAGAACCTCACTCAGGGAATAAGAGTGAATCAGAAAACTATGGTACATCTACACAATGGAATACTATGCTGCCATAAAAAAGGAATTCTTACCATTTGTAGCAACCTGGATGGAATTGGAGAACATTATGCTAAGTGAAATAAGCCAGTCAATGAAAGAAAAATACCACATGATCTCACTCATTTGGGGATAATGAAAAACATTATAAACTGATGAACAAAAAGATAGTTACAGAGGCAGTAAAGCATCAAACAGAGTGTCTAATTACAGCGGTAAGGTTAGGGAGAGGTGGGGGAAATAAGAGATCAACCGAAGGACTTATATGCATGCATATAAGAATAACCAACGGATGCAAAACATTGGGGGGTGAGGGCATGTATGGGAGTGGGGTGGAGGGGGGGCAATGGTAAGATATGTACACATATAATACCTTAATAAAAAAAATTTTTAAAAAAAAGAGTGAATCAGAGGGACTTGTTCTAATCACCTCAGTCTCTGATTGAAATAAGGTGTTAGGTGCTCTGTCAATGTTGTACCCATGGCCTACATGCTCATGAGAAACAAAAATAAATCCTCTCTGGAGGAAGACAACTTTACCCAGAACCTCAAGTTGTCTCTACAATTTTCAACAACAGTGTTCATTGTTCAGTCAAAAATAACCAGGCTAGCCCTGACTGGTTTGGCTCAGTGGATAGAGCGTCGGCCTGCGGACCGAAAGGTCCCAGGTTGGATTCCGGTCAAGGGCATGTACCTTGGTTGCGGGCACATACCCAGTAGGGAGTGTGCAGGAAGCAGCTGATCGGTGTTTCTCTCTCATCGACGTTTCTGACTCTCTATCCCTCTGTAAAAAATCAATTAAATTAAAAAAAAATAACCAGGCTAAAAAAAAGGGGGGAGGGGTCCCAAAGGTATGGGGATAGGGCAGTGGTCGGCAAACTCATTAGTCAACAGAGCCAAATATCAATAGTACAACGATTGAAATCTCTTTTGAGAGCCGAAAACCGACTTCTGCTCATGGGCCACGAAGTTTCAATCGCACCGTACGTGCGCGCCTGCACGTGGTATTTTGTGGAAAAACCACACTCAAGGGGCCAAAGAGCCGCATGTGGCTCACGAGCCACGGTTTGCCGACCACTGGGATAGGGGAACAGGACTCAACTGAAAAGAAAAGGGAAAAGTAGATAATAGAAGCAGACCCTCAGGAGATCCAAAAGTGAACTTATCAGACACTAACTGTAAAAGAACTATGCTTAAAATGCTCATGAAATGAAAAGATAGATGGTGACTTTGGCATCAAATGGACATTTTTGAGCTGAAAAATGTAACAACTGAAATTAAGAATTCAGTAGATTGGTTTAACATCAGATTGAATACAACTGAAGCCTGAATTTGTGAACAGAAAGTAGACTGAAGCAGAGAAAAGTAAAAGGATAGAAAATAGAAAAATATATGTAATATTTTCAATAATAAGGATTTAAATAAAAAATAGAAAAGAGCACCTAAGACATATGAGAATCAATGTGAAGGTTGATTGTGAATTTTAAGTGTAAGAAGAGTACAAAAAGAATAGCACAGAAGTAATATTTGATCAGATAATTGGCAAAAATTTCCAAAAGTGATGAAAAATTCAAGAAGCACTGTGATTCATAAGCAAGAAAATAGAAGTAATTACACATTACAGTAAATCTTCTGAAAAACAGAAATTGAAAAATAGTTTTAGAGATATTTTCAAAATAAAACTTAGGTAAATTTAAAATAAATGTTTGGTGGGTTTTTTGGTTGTTTTTTAATTTCCTTCTCAGAGGTTTTTAGTAGGAAGCACATAATGGAAGTTTAAGAGGACTATTGGTTAATAACTGTCTTCAAGAAATTAAAATATTTTTCAGACAGAGTCACAAGTTTTCATTCTTCCATTAATGAGTAATTTTATTAGTCTGTGAAACATTAGTAACTCATAATAATAATTTAAAGCTTAAAAAACACATAAAAAGCAAAAATAGCCAGTATGATGAAAACAAAACTTTCAAACATGATTTCCCATTTCCCATGACTTTCCCTTATTTTCCTGAACGTTCACTCCTTTTTCAAGTCTTGATAATGATAGAAAAATCAAGAATAAAAACTTACACAAATGTTCAAGAATTTATGTAAACACTGAAATTCCTGCAAGGAAGAAAAACTCACAGTTACATGACATTTAATAGTTAGGAAACTTTGTTTCAGTTCAAATATATTTTAAGATATTCTGAAGAAAATAAGACACTTCAAAGACAAAATTGCAAAAATTGCTTTCTGACCTGTGATTACTAAAGAAGCTTGTTGCAACGTAAATTGGACAAACATATTGAAGAGAAGGGAGTTAGGAGTTAGCTGAGATGAGTAACAGGACAATCATTTTCCAGATGTTAACTCTGGTGAAAAAACAACCAGAGGCCCCAGAAACAGCGTGATTTATCTCTGCCTTTCTATTGAGAGTAGGAAGGAAAGGGAAGTGGAGAGCCAGTGTGGGGAGAGCTGTGTGTTTTGGCAGTCTCTCTGAGCAGAAACCTGAGCCTGCAGGTACCCCAATCACCCTTAGGAACATGCAAAGCAGCAAGCAATAGCCCAAGAAGCCACACTCCATAGATAAAAATCTACGCTAAAGATAATTACAACAAGTATAAAATGATCTCAGAGCTTGCTTGGAAAAAGAAGTAAAAATTTGTCAGTTGGGATAAAGTTTTCTAAAAGGAATTAATACATGTGACTTTTTATGAGGAGTTTTAAATATTATAATGGATATGTTTAACAAGTTTACAGTGTGATGCATGAAGAGTCAACATGGGGCCATTTTTCAATGGACTCTAAAAAATAAAGACAAAATACTGTATTGCAAAGAATACACAAAATATTCTGGTGAGTTCTGGGTTCTAGTCCATTGGCTTCTACTTAAGTCAAATTATGCTAAACTTGTAAAAGAAATTTCATGACTTATGTTATCCCTTATTTGCAAAGGAAGAAATAAACTAGTTGTCTATTGAGAAAGGTGTTGTTTAGTTTCCATCTTAGAGTAAATTTTATAATCATACCTTACGTTCCTGAAAATATTACTTCTTGAAAATGTCAAATATTTTCTCTCTAAATCATATCTTTCTAGGAGACAGCAAACATTCTTAATTTAGGTTTTTGTTTTTTTTTTTAAAGGGAACGATTACCTTCCAAGAACAGGAATAATATCGCCTTCCAGAATGAAATTGTCGTACCTGTGAAAAGTGAGAGGCAGACAATGGAGACTGAGGAAAGTGATAGTAATGATAATAAGAGTAATGAATTAGGAAGTTAGACTCTGAGTTCCTTAAAGGCAGGCACTGTGTTTTGTCATCTAAGTAATCCTGGCATCTAGTATGATTGCCCATCTCTGAAAGTTATTCAAGAAAAATTGGTTTATAGAATGAGTGAATGAACTTGTATATGCTAACCTCAGTCACTAATTGTTTTTAACGCCAGAAGTATTATCTCAGCTAATTCTCTCAGCCTATTCAAGTTATTCTTTGTCCACAATAGCAATTTGATCTGTAGTCTTGCTTAACCTACTACCACTGGGCTACTGATTGCCTTAAAGTTTATCAGGGGCTTCTCTAGAGCAATCACCCCTCCCTTGGATGCCCCTTACACACACAGAGGTTCTGAGCCGTGACTGCCCAGTGGAATAATCACCAGGGGGGCTTATACCAATCCTGATGCCTGGGTCACAGCCCAGGACAGTTAAATCAGGTTTCTTTTTAGGGGTGAACCAGACATCAGGATTTTAAAGTTTCTCAAGCAAGTCCAAAGTGCAGCCAAGAATGAAAACCACTGCCCTACTCTGAGGCTAGGAGCGCTTTCCCACTGCGCTTGATCCAAATCTCTTGCTTTTCTACTAGGATCTTTTAAGATAAGTTGAAAGAGCTGCTTTCAGCTCCAAAGAAACTTGAAATGGAGATTATGATAGATTCCAATGAAAGACTTCTTTTTTTTTTTTTTTTTTTTTGAGGATGGAATAGAAGTAAAAGTTCAGAATGCATGAACCAAGGCTGGTTTGCAGAAGGAGACACCAAGAGGTTACTTACTGGTATGGAGTGAGCTGTAACCAAAAGGAAAGTGATCAGAAGCATCACTTTCATCTTTGACTCTGTCTGCAGGTAAAGCAAGAATATTATTTCTTAACTGGGGCAATACGGAGCCCTTTCCTACTTACATAGCAAGACACTGGCTTAGGCGTGTTATTATTAAGGAGCTTGGCTGAAGGTCATGTTATTGGGAACCAAAGGATGCATAGATACTAAACATTGAAATATAGATTATGATATTATGATATAAATTCCTTAAAAATGGTGTGTGTCCTAATTCAGGATGCACACCACACACACACACACACACACACACACACACACACACACAGTATAAAGCATTTCATGCTTATTAGGAATGTTTTCCTAATAGAACATTGGCCTATTCCATTAATTGTTAATAAAAACACAGATTTAAAAATATTTATCATTTAATTTGATTTTTACAATGACTTTAATAGGTAGATATGATTAGTATAATAGCCACTTAGAAGTGGGTATTTTTTCCCATCAAAAACCTATATTATCATGTAGATTGTTTATTTGGTATATTAGTAAATTCTCATAGGTACAAAAGTTTTCTGTTTTCTACTGTATCATGGTGACTTTTTTGCAATCATTTTCATTTTTCATGGGAACAAGAAAAATTCTAATGCTAATAATATACTTTTCAAATGATATACAAAGTGCCATTTTTGTTGTTTCAAGGGAAAAGGAGACGAGGCATTCTAAAAATAAATATAATTGATATATTTCTTCATCAGCAGAATACTATCATTTTCATAAAGAGCATATTAATTGATTAATTTTTGGAAGACATGTCATTTATGGTAAATGTTTATTATAAAAATTAATTCTGCCATTTAAAATATTTTTTACAAAGAGGGCTATACATGTAATATTAAAACAAATCAAGACAGAAAATAACAGCACATATCCAACAATCATAGCTCTGCAAAATGCCATAGGAGAACATATTCTGAACCAAATTGCCAATGGTTAATTTAAAGTCCATTCTCAAGGTTAAACAATATTTGAAATGGGAAGAGAGAATTCAAGAGATGATATAAAGATCAAGTTTATGTAAATATTATTTCCTCTCAGGAAGGCTTACATTCTTCATGTTCCCCTCTGATAAGTGCTGATGTTCCCCTTATTTTTCCTTACACTGCTAAAAATATGGAGGTGAGAAGGACTGTACATTTGCAGACACCTTTTAAAATTCTATTTATGTAGAATCTTGTCACTCTTCTTTTTCTATCATTTTTTTTTAGTCATTATGTATTTTAAAATGTGAATATAACCCAGAGCAAACATCAGAGTAACATATTTAAGATAAATATACATGTGGGCATATAAAACAATAAAGAATCAAATAAAAACATATGCATGATTATAAAAGTGAGCTAAAATGTTAGTCGCTACATTAAACTAAATTCTTTAATTTGCCTGTGTCTTTAACAAGATAATATAATTTATAATTAGAAGGATACTACCTTGCACGCCAGGAAGAAACGTCCACTAGTCTTAATGAAGACTTTCTTTGAAGTCTTGTTTCCAAGTGATCTGGATAATTAAATGATATTTATATATGTAGATATTAAGGCTGTGTAATATCAGCACATTTTTTTAAAAATGGGTCTGATGACCCTCATTTACATAGGGATGAGACAGGGATTTCCTATCAACACCTCATTCCTTGTGGGGCTAAGACCCTTGTCTTTGATGATAATACATTTTTGTGGTTATTCATGCATCATGAATAATTCTTTCAGGAGACTCTAGGGTTTTGGTAATGAACAATGAGGACAGATAATTGCAACAACTAGAAAAGTACCATAATGAATTCATAGTTTGGTTAGGAGATACACCTTGAGAATTTCAACTTAAAAGACTTAAAATAAATCTATGGGAATGCATGAATCATGCATTGACAGAGGAAGTTTTGTTCCCCCATCTCATTTGGTAGGAAAACAGCCTTTTGACCTGGATAAAGGGAGGGTGCCGTAGCCTGAGAGTCAGACCCAGTGTGCACAGATGCATGTGTAAGTAGAATAAAACATTGCAAGGGGGTGTTTGAGCAACCAGTGTCTGCTTAGCCCATTAGGAAACGTCAAGACTTGGATATTTAAATGGGAAGAGAGGTTTGAGCACAAGAGAAAATGTCTGTTTCTGGGCCTCAGTAGCGTGGAAGCAAACCAAAACAGGGGCTAAGAAGGGGGGTCCTGACTAACTTGTTAGTACAGCCCAACCATGAGGAGACTTTCTCCTTATGCCCTGAGAGAGGCAGGCATGATATAATCAGTGTAACTTACTATAGAAAGGTCTTGGATGATTGAATTTTTGTTCTGCCAACACTTGGAAAATCCACTAACGGAAAGAAGGAGTTACTAGTTCTCTGATGTGTTTTCTTTCTGTGTTAGAGTCTGAGTGGATTTAGACTGGTGTTAAATCCACTGGAAGTATACTTGCTGAAACTGGCACAAAGGTGGGTTTTCTTGAGGTTAGTAGATATGACTAAGTCAAGACGCTGGTCTACATTGCTAATCTACATTCTCTTCTAAATAAAGGTGTATTTAATTTTTGAATAAAGTTTATTTCATCTTATGAAACCAACACATACCCCCTCAGTAAGTTTGGACCATTTAAAAAAGAGTTACAATTCAGCAATTTTACTCCTATGTATATCCAAGAAAATTGAAAGCATATCTACATAAAAACTGGTGAAAGAATGTTTATAGCAGCATTATTCATAATAACCAAAAAGTGAAAACAATTCAAATATCCATCTACTGATGGATGAGTAAACAAAAGGTGGTATATCCACACAATGGATGCTATCCTATCTAATAAAAGGATAATATGCAAATTAACCATCACTCCATCACAAAGATGGCGGCGCCCATAGCCACAAGGTGGTGGTGCCCAGTCCTGTCAGCCCTGCCGGAGTCCCCCAGTCCCAGGGGGGCGGCCGCTGAGAGCAGGCAGTGTGAGTGGCCTGGCAGAATGCTTGCTTCATCGCCATGGCGATGAGGCAAGCATTCAGCACCCGGCTGCGGATGGGCCTCTGGGCCACAGAGAGACTCTGGACAGCGGGCGCAGAGTGGCCAGGCCCCGCAGAGAGCTTCTGGCACATGGATTCATGTGCAGGGATACTAGTTCATCAATAAAAAGGAATGAAGTACTGATGTAGGCTACAACATGGATATACTTTGAAAACATCATGCAAAGTATAAAAGGAGCCAGATACAAATGGCCATACATTGTATGATTGTATTTACATGAAATGTCAAGAACAGGTAAATCCATAGAGATAAAAAGTAGACCAATAGTTGCCAGGGCCTGGGAAGGGGTGCGGGGGGGGGGAGGGAGGAGTGAAGGTGGGGGGCGCATGTGAGTGACTGCCAGTGAGTATGGAGTTTCTTTTTGAGGTGGTGAAAACGTTCTGGAATTAGGGAATGGTGATGATGCAAAACTCTGAACATACTGAACCACTGAGTCCTGTACCTTCAAAGGATAAATTTTACGGATTGTGAATTTTATCTCAATAAATTTGTTAAATATATATATTAAGAATCACTCACGATCCTAACACTTAGAGATGCATTTCCTTCTTTTCTTTAGCATAGTATTTATGTAGCTAAAATCTTGATGAGGTCTTGCCTTTCTTGTAATATGGCAACTATGTAGCTACAACTCTTTGTAAACACTAATTTTAATAGATGCTTAATAGTTTACTGGCTGAAAGATGAGAGTGAGAGAAGGGGAAAAGGGTGTGATGAAATATGGCAGACCAAAGACCAGGAACCACGCTCTTGCCTGCTACCCAGTTGCACGGTTTTCTCACCTGGTCAGATTTTCACCTGTAAGAAAAGAAGACAGTCCTTGATTTTAGCCCAGCAAGACCTGTGTTGGATTTCTAACCTTCCGAACGGCAACATACTAAATTCCCGTTGCTTTATTTGTTCTAGCAGCAATAGGCAATAACGTCACCATCTGCAAGTTCTGAAGCCCCTTTCCTGGGTGATTCTGATTTAGCATTTTTTTAAAGCTTGTGTTTGTACAAGTTTGTGGAACCTTGCTTAGAATATATCTTTAAATCCATTAAGGAGAATGGATTTCAAGAATTTAAGTCATATAGGTGAAACTATTTATCTTTGGAAGTCTCATTTTTCTGAAGCATGTTCAAACAAATACTGCTCCCTTGGGAGTGTAAGTGCAACCAAGTGACCAGGAAATACAGAAATCAAATTTTGATCCATACTCATTTTAAGTGAATTTGGTAAATCTATTACCACCTTGTTGAGTTCTGTTATGTTTGCTGTCTACTTCATGGAACAGTTTATTTTTGAAATTATCTTTTATAGTTAAAACCCTTTTTATTTCAAAACACAGTTCATCCAGCAGGTAGTTGGTGAGCATTTCCTGTGAATGACACACACCAAACCTCCCTGCCCTCCAGGTCCTTCCCGCAGGGACAGGCCAGCACCAGGGGCTCCCCAGGTGGCCATTGGCCATGGGTTCTGTGCTCTCACCTAAGAGCCTCTTATCCTCATTCCTGGGGTCAACACACTTACAATGTGGTCACAGTGGTTAAAACTGCTGCTTACTTCAGACAAGTGTTCACATTTTGTCATAAAAACCCGGTAGTCTTATGTTTTGTGATGATCCTAGCTCCAGCCTCTGTCTCCAGCTATAATTTTTGCTCTGATTCAGGTAAAAACAAAACAAAACATAAACAGGTTTTCAATGTGACCACACATTAGACTTACTTTTTAAAATAATTGTTTGATGCCCTGGTCCCACCCCCAGACATTCCAATTCAATTGATCTGGGACCCAGGCGTCAGTATTTTGTAAGACATTCACTCCACCAGGTGATTCTCTTGGGGAGAACCCTGTTCTAAGGGCCTCACACCCTGGGGGCGCCTGTCCTGCCTCCTTCCTGTTGAGACCCCTGAGAAGTCCTGCTGCAAGGGGAGGGGCCAGCAGCAGGCGCTCCGGCCTCTGCGACATGGTTCCTTCTAAACAAGCTGACAGAACAATTTATTATTATTATTATTATTATTATTATTATTATTATTATTATTTACTCTTTTTGAGTGGAGTTAAGGATGGCCCAGTGATCCTGTACTTGTTCCCAATGGCTCAGGAAAGGCCTACATCCCCGCAGGATTATTGCAGAATTACTCCGAGGAAAGATGTACAGTAACGACAGCCCAACGCTTAAACGGCGCGAACTTCAGGCACAGCACACAGCTGCTGCCAGGGCACTAAGCAGGGCCATGGGTGTGGCTCTCGGGAAGAGTAATCTCTCCCTGGCTCACCTGGGACACACGTGGAGCGCTGCGGTTGGGGTGATGCTGACGGTGCAGCTCATACCGTGCAGCCGGGAGCTCCCAGCTGTTCCCACTTGCCCACAGGGAGCACTGACCGCCACACCGAAACTAGAACTCCAACCAACGAGGTCGTGTCCCACACTCAACAGACAGGACAAAGCAGTTTCCATGGGTCCTGTCGGTAAGAAGGTCAGTGCAGAGGAAATGTTTGAAATGCCTCCTACCAGACTGAGAGGAAGGCCAGCATCCAATGGGCAAAGCAGACACTCCCTAATGAGGCTGGGGGCTTGTCTTTAGCCGGAACCCTACGTGGAAAGGAGGGAGGAACAGCCTAAGTTGATGTGGGAAGTATTTGCGTGGGAGATTTGGCCCCACAAAAGCAGTTGAAACAGAAAAAGGGAAGAGGCCCTCAAATGAGATCCTATTTGCTTATATAGAGACAGTCCCATCAACTACCTACCTGGCAACTGCCCGAGACAAGGTGTGCGCAGGCGAGGAAGAACCATGTGCTGTAGACACAGTGCCATGTGCTGTTCCTGAGGGGCCACAGAGACAAGGGGAGTCACAGAGACAAGGGAGGTCACAGAGACAAGGGCGGTCACAGAGACAAGGGCGGTCACAGAGACAAGGGGGTAGAAATGCCAGTGTAGACTGTGAAGTGCAATATGAATTTGCTGGGGCTGGTTCACAGCCTTGCTGCTCAAAGTGTGGTCTTCAAACCAGGACCATCAGCCTCACCGAGGAGTTTGCCAAAAATGCTACTGAATGTCCTTTTTGTTGGAGAGTGGGAATTTTTGAGCATGCTTACTACTACCATTCGAGAGAGGCCGTGGACTATGCCCCAGATAGAGTTGTCAGTGCTGACACCAGGCCAGGCCTTGAGATACGGTCTCATGGCCCCTTCCCAGCACGTAGGCCTTCTTTCATAGATCACTGTCAGCTTTCTGAAGAACAGGGTGACCCTGTGAATAACATGGTCGTCAATGGCATGAAAAACTGTTTTGTCTTGGGTTACTTGTTCTGCAAAAACAGGATGTGGTTAATGTGCATAAAAGTGGTCCTGCACAAAGGGTAGGGGCTGCTCTCTGGACTCCCTGCGTGGAGAAAGGCAGAGCAGTCGCCGTCCGGCTAATAAAGGCTCCCTAAATTTTAATTTGGTCTGGGCTCCAGTGGTCATTCACTCGCACTCGCTCCACAACACTTTTGTTTAAAAACATTTTGTTTTATTGTGGTAAAATGTCCATAACATGAAATTTGCCATTTTAACCATTTCTGAATGTACAATTCGGTGGCATTAAGTATATTCACATTGTTGTGCCACCTCATCACTCCATCTCCAGCACCTTTTCATCTTCTCAAACTGAGCTCGGTGGCCTGAATGGCTCTCAGGCAAGATCCCCAGGTGACTCACATGCAGGTAACAGCTTGAGAAGCCCTGGCCTGGGGCTGCTGGCTGTGGATCCCGTAGTAAACGCAATCAACTTGCTGTGGTGGACGCTGTGCTAAGCATTTTTTATCTCATTTAATCTCACTTAGGTTTTGCCTCACTTAGTCATCCTTCCAGCAACCTTAAGAAGGTGGCACAATCATGAACCCCACTTTATAAACAGGGGAACAGTTAAGTGCTTTACTCAAGGTTGCACTTCGGGTAAGGGACTGAGCTGTGACATCACTTGGCATCTATGATCCAGAGTCTATGCTGACCTCCCTCTGACTCCCTCTGTGCCCAGAAAGATCCCGCCCAGGGGCTTGCATTGGAGAATATGTGTTAAGGAAGAAAAAAGCCTGGATATGGAGAGGGAAGCAGTAAAATAAGATCCCACTGCAAGTAAACCTTTGTTTCCACCGTTTTACACAGCCCACGCTTCTAGTAAAGAGACTGGAAAATCTGGAGCTATTTTATGTTGTCCCTTCAGAAACTTTACTCTCTTATCCCAGACTTCCCCCCACCCTCTTTCTTAGGGACTTCAACTGATCCTTCAGGAAAAACAGGAAGATCAGACAGGAAGGTACTGCTGGGGAGTTCTGTGCTGGGCCAAATGGTGTGGCAGGCTTACTGCTCTGCTATCGCAAACCCTCTGGTTTCAGGGCTCAGCGTGATTCAGGAGTACAAACTCCGGAAGGTCTGACTTGGAATCTGACTCAGGAACTCTGACCTGTCTCTCTGGCTCATATCTGAAACTGGGAAGTTTACAAAACACAGAACCTTGTATAATCAGAAAAGATAAATCTCCTGTAAGGAAGAAAAACGCAATGGAAAATTCCACAAGAAATACCTGAAATTGCCTAACTTTTCTTGTGTCAGCAAGTGAGGGGTCAAATGTGGCCAGATGCCACAATGCATGTACAGCTGGACAAGGCCTGTTTTTCTAAGGATGAACACCTCAAGGGCACCTCTGCTCATTAACAGTTCCTTGAGAACTACATCAACCGGACCCAATCTTCTCAACGATTGCTCAGAACTACTCATGCATCAAAGCTCAATTAGACAAATGGTTGTCAACCCTGGCTGTACAGTGGAACCAATTACTTGTGAAGCTTAAATTTAAAAAAAAGTCCCTAGCCCTGGCCAGGGTGGCTCAGTGGTTGGGTGTCGACCCCTGCACTGAAAGGTTGCCAGTTCGATTCCTGGTCAGGGCACATGCCCAGGTTGCAGGCTCAGTCTCGGGTAGGGGACATGTAGGAGGCAGCTGATGGATGTTTCACTCACATCATTGTTTCTTTCTGTCCCTCTCCCTTTCTTTTTCTCTAAAAATCAATTAAAAAATCATTTTTTTAAAAAATCCATATTCCAGGACCCACACCTACACATTCTGACTATGTGTGAATAAGTGAACTATTGTTATCAAATAAACAAACATTAGCCCTTGGTAGCACATTATGGGTTTCAAAATACTCTTTCATGTGCTTCTCCCATTTAAGTCTCATGACTCCCCTAGAAAATATTGTTGTATGATGTCCATTTTACAGATGAGGAAACTGAGGCTTAGTGAGATTAGGTGATTTCTACTCCCCCTATCAAATTCTTAAAAAAATAATGAATGAATGAATTGTGTTTATTTAACTCGTGCCCACTCAGAAGTTTAAGGACTGCAATGGTTCTTGTCTGGCTCCAGGTGTGCCCTGAGAAAGGTTGTTTGATTGTTTGCCTTGTTAAGTATGTCATTTATTCCTCCCACCTTAACACTGATGCCTAATTTTTAATAATGCTTATTGTGTGAAAATTCCCACTGAAAAAGTAAAGAGAAGAGTGTAATTAACCCTTATGTAATCATCACCCAGTTTCCACAGCGACCACCTCAGGGCCATTGTGATTGCATCCAAGCTCTCACACACTGCCCCCTATTTTGAAACAAATCAGTCACGTTTCAGTATGTTTCTCTAAGGACTTCAAAACAACATAACTTCAATATCATTATCATACCTAAAACGTTAATAGGAATTCTTTAATATCATCAAGTATCCCGTCAGTATTCACACATCTCTGTCTTATTTAAAAATATATATTTCTTTGATTAGGGAGCTAAATAAATTCTATCCATTGTAAGTTGCTTCATAAGGCTCTTACGCCTCTTTTATATACATTTTATTGATTTGAGAGAGGGAGGAAGGGAGAGGGAGAGAGAGATAGAAACATCGGGCTGCCTCCTGCATGCCCCCTACCGGGGATCGAGCCCACAACCTGGGCATGTGCCCTGACTGGGAATCGAACTGGTGACCTGCATGGGATGATGCTCAACTAACGGAGCAACACCAGCCGGGCTTAAGCCTCTTTTCATCTGTAGCCTTCCCCTTCATCTCTCTTGGTCTCCTTGCAATTTATTTGCTGAAGAAACCAGGTCATTTGTCCTATAGAGTCCCCAGTCTGGATGTTGATTACAAATGCTTGTTGACATGTAGCATGCTCCCCCGGGCCCTCTAGCTCCTCTCGTTTAGTGGGTACATCCAGAAACTTGATCAAATTTGGTGTGAATTTATTTTTTATTTTTTTTCAAAATTCCTTCCTAGATGCTAGAAAGGTTTTGTGTGAAGACAGAAATTTTGGAAACAAAACCAATTGTCAAGGCAAGGCCGCTAACACACATGAATTCATGGCTCAGAATTAAGGAGCTTGACTGTGGCCAGCGTGTGCTGTTTCTGCGGGGAGGATCCCTTTCCCAACTCCGGGGGAGTCCGGGTTTAGTCCTGCCCCTCAGACCTGCTGCCTCCATCTCTCTGCGTCTGTGCCTGTCCTCTTCCTGCACCTGCAGGCGTTCCCTGGGAGTCACGGTCTCCTGAGACCAGGTAACATTCTAAGTCTGGCTAGTGGCCACAAGGAAATCAGCATTTTGTGACAGTTACTGTTATGGCACAGCGCATTAGCTCAGAGTGACATCTAGTGGCTTAAAAAATTATTGAGGTCTAGTGGCCTTTTAAAAAATGGAAATCAAATTGTAGTTTGGTTTGTATATATATTTTATTGCATATTTAATTACAACTGTATCTCATAATCATAAGAAAAACTTCAAAAGATACTGAATAATAGTAGTCTTGGCAATTAAATGTGTTTCCAAAATTTCACTCAAAACTTTCCTGTGTACTATGTAAATACAAAGTGAGAGTCCCACATGAACCCACACTCAAGACTAACCACAGCTAATGGTAAATTATTCTCTTTAATATCTACCTATTATGTCATAGAATTGGGGGAGGTGGTAATTTATTCATCCTATTATGTCATAGAATTGGGGGAGGTGGTAATTTATTCATCCCTCCTCTCATCAGTGGTCTTTAGAGTAGATTTCAGTTTTTTTGATAGTGCAAACAGTGCCGCCAAGAACATCTCTGTTCGTGGGGGGTTTGTGCTCTTGAGAATTTTTCTGAAGCTAGTCATCTAGAATTACTGGGTCAAAGAGAATGAGCATTTTTTGCACCAGTTTACAACTCACCCAATAATGCCTATTTCTCCATATGCTTACACCACCGGAATATTACCACTTAAATAAAAATCTCTGTGCACCTTGTTTTTTTTGTTGTTTTTTTATCTTTCTGTTAAAAAAATTTTTTTTGTTGTTGCCGTGATTAGGTTGGGTTCTGTGTGATAGGGTTTTTTTTCTGACCATTAATCTTTCTGGAGACATTTTAGACTGAATTTGTAACCTGATGGTAGATTCCAACTTAGAAACAAGGATAGCCTGGCCAGCGTGGCTCAATGGTTGAGCATCGACCTATGAACCAGGAGTTCACAGTTCGATTCCCCATCAGGGCACATGCCCAGGGTTGCAGGCTCAGTCCCTAGGTGGGGGAGTGCAGGAGGCAGCCTATCTATGATTCTCTCTCATCATTAATGTTTCTATCTCTCTCTCCCTCTTCCTTCCTCTCTGAAATCAATAAAAAATAAACAAGGATACATATTTTTTACCCTTATTAATATTCATTGAATATTCATCATACTCAAAAGTTATGTATGGAGTGCCAAACTGTGTACCTGGACAGTGGACCATGACAAATGGCGAATTGTGAAGAGAGCAGGACATGGAACTGGCGCTCTGTTATTAGGGAGCTCACAGACCAGAGGAGGAGACTGGCATGCAAGTCAGTCACCGCCAGGCTCATTGGAAGGAACCGAGGCAAGCTGGTGGCCAAGGGAAGGAAGTGGGGAGCAGATGGCTCAAGAAAAGTCTTCCTAGCCCTAACCAGTTTGGCTCAGTGGATAGAGCGCCGGCCTACGGACTGAAGGGTCCCAGGTTCGATTCTGGTCAAGGGCATGTACCTTGGTTGCGGGCACATCCCCAACAGGGGGTGTGCAGGAGGCAGCTGATTGATGTTTCTCATCAATGTTTCTAACTCTCTATCCCTCTCCCTTCCTCTCTGTAAAAAATCGATAAAATATATTTTAAAAAAAAGAAAGAAAGAAAAGAAAAGTTCCTAGAGGAGAAGGCATTGTGCTGAGTCTTGAAGAATGAGGCCAACCCAACCAGGGGGAGGGCAATTCAGCACAGGAACTAGGATGTGAAAGGAATGGTATAATTGGGGGATTCTGGGAAGACCCAAGTAGCTAGAAAGGGTTTGGGAAGCAGCGCAAATTTGAAACTGTAGAAATAAGCACAGGCTACAGCATGGAGTTTTGGACTTCTATCTGCAAGGATGTTTCTCAAAGTCTGGACACATTTTTAAAGAAAATACTACCTCAATACTGTAATTGAAAAACCAATTTCATTTGCCACAAGATACCAGAAAAATAGTTTTTTTTAAAAAAAGAAACCAAGTACATTTGAAACAGCTTAAAATTAAAATTAAATATAATAATGAATCTAATCTGTTTACCAAAAAAAATAATGCATGCCTAAAATGATCTTCATCTAGGAAAAACAGTTTGTATTAGTGCAGTGGTCGGCAAACTCATTAGTCAACAGAGCCAAATATCAACAGTACAACGATTAAAATTTCTTTTGAGAGCCAAATTTTTTAAACTTAAACTTCTTCTAACGCCGCTTCTTCAAAATAGACTCGCCCAGGCCGTGGTATTTTGTGGAAGAGCCACACTCAAGGGGCCAAAGGGCCGCATGTGGCTCGCGAGCCGCAGTTTGCCAACCACAGTATTAGTGGGTAATAAAGCAATTTAGTTCTGTATCATTTAGTTTAAGACTAAGATATGTCAAGAAATTGTTTTTGTGTTCATTAGCCCCCAGAATCAACACACCTGTGTTGGTAGTCAAGGCCTCGCCCTGCCTCCTGACGGGCTGACAGGGCGCTCAGTGTGGCTTCCATAGCTCAGATGACCTCACAGACCCCACAGCCGGAACTGAAATCCAAACCTCTGACTCAGATTCTCATAGCAGACTGATGCTTGATAAGAATGAAAACTTTCTAACACGTGTCTCTCTCCTGAATCGGGACCAGGCTGTTTGTAGGAGCAGTAATGTTCTTCCGGGAACGTTCCAGCAGACACCTGTAAGCGAAGTGGTTTTGAGGTTGTACTCAATGTTGAAAGTTCCTTATAAATCTTTAGTCTCTGGGAAATATTTCAAGACATAAACCCAGAGATTATGAACTTTATGCTTTTCTTTTAATCATTAAAATACTGATAAAGGAGGTTTTGAGTTCTACAAAAATAAACATTCAGATTTAAAGCAATGATTCTTGCCTAGCCAGTTTGGTTCAGTGGATAGAGTGTCACCCTGCAGACCGAACGGTCCCAGGTTCAATTCCAGTCAAGGGCACGTACCTTGGTTGCAGGCTCCTCCCTGGCCTGGGCCCTGGTCAGGGAGCGTGCAGGAGGCAACTAATTGATGTGTTTCTCTCACATCAATATTTCTGTCTTTTCCTCTCTCTTCCACTTTCTCTAAAAATCAATGGAAAAATATCCTTAGGTGAGGATTAAAAAAAAATAATAAATAAATAAAGCAATGATTCTTAGAGATTCATGGAACCCTAATTATACCTGCATGTGAGTTCTATATCCAGCAGCAGCAGTAATTATTTACACACACACACACACACACACACACACACAGTTATGTAAAAAAAAAATTCCCAAACAGAAAGACTTTCATGTCTACGTGTATTAGCATATTCTCTGAAAACAATGTTTCTGGGAAGTATGATCCCATCCTGAAATTATTCTTCAATTTTGATTATCACAGCTAAACTTTAATTTTTTGGATTATCAATGTTTTGGGTCATTTAATGCTGTATAACCAATTATCCCAAAAATTAGTGGCTTAAAGCAACAATAACCATTTATCCTATATAATAAAAGGTTAATATGCAAATCGACCAAACGGTGGAACAACCAGTCTCTATGATGCGCACTGACCACCAGGGGGCAGACACTCAATGCAGGAGCTGCCCCCTGGTGGTTGGTGCGCTCCCACAGGGGGAGCGCCACTCAGCCAGAAGCCGGGCTCATGGCTGGCGAGCACAGCGGTGGTGGCGGGAGCCTCTCCTGCCTCCCAGGCAGTGCTAAGAACCTAAGTCGGCAGTCGGACATCCCCCAAAGGGTCCTGAACTGCAAGAGGGTGCAGGCCGGGCTGAGGGGACCCCACCCCCCTAGTGCATAAATGTCGTGTATCAGGCCTCTAGTAGGCCTCTAGTAGTATTATGTTGCACAATTCTGTGGGTTACTGGGCTCAGCTTGGTGATTGTTCTCCATATGCTACCAGCGGGGCTGCTATTGGCTGGGCTGCAGCATTCAACAAACCTAACTTTGTTCAATTACAAATGTGTTCCTGGTTATCTTTGGCTGTATGGTATTGACAGCATAAAAATTTTAATTGATATGGTTTCAAATTCCCCATTTCTACATTACTACTTGACAACTTTTGGTATAGTATCAAAAATAATATCCACAATTATCTGAAAGAGCTATTAAAATACTCCATCCTTTTTCAACTGCATGTCTGTATGAGGCTCAATGTTTTTCATATACTTTAGCCAACAAAATATATAATAGTTGATTGATTGCAAAAGCAGATGTAAACATCTTTTATTAAGATAGTCATGAAAGATATTTGCAAATATGTAAAACAATGCTCCTCTTCTCACTAATTTTGTTTTGTTAATCTTTAAAATATGTTATTTATTATCAATTTCTTGGTTTTGATAATGCAGTAGAGTTAAGTAAGATATCACCACTGGGAGAAGCTGGGTGATAGGAGCATGAGATCTCTCTGTGTTATTTTTCAACTTCTTATCAATCTATAATTATTTCAAAAAAAGTTTAAAAATGTTATTTATGTTGATATATGATAGATACATTATTTTAACTTGATTAATAAGCATCTTATATGTTTTTGTTTCAATTTCTAATATAGAAAACATCAACAGATATAACCCACATAAACAAAAGCTCTTTGGGATCTTCAATAAGTTTTAAGAGTATAAAAGCATCTTGTGATCAAAAAGTTTGATAATCCTGCTATATAGGTAAAGGAGGAAGTGGGGAGGTAATATGGCTTAGACTAGAGAGTTAGCGAAGGAGAAATAAGAAGATGTTAAATTCTGTAGGTGTTTTGAAAGTAAAGCCAACCAATCTGCTGATGGATTAGATATGGGAAATAAGAAAAAGAGAGAAGTCAAGCTTCTGTTTTCTGTTTAAAAATAAGGAAACTGGCAGAATGAAATTGACATTTAATCAGATAGGGAAGATCCTAAGGGGAACTGATTGGGGGCGCTTATGATCACACCCAAAACTTGTGAATTTATGGTGAAACTGGTGTACTCAGTTCTGAAAAACAAACTGCTATAAAAATATTCACACCTGCCGAAACCGGTTTGGCTCAGTGGATAGAGCGTCGGCCTGCGGACTGAAAGGTCCCGGGTTCGATTCCGGTCAAGGGCATGTACATTGGTTGCGGGCACATCCCCAGTGGGTGGTGTGCAGGAGGCAGCTGATCGATGTTTCTCTCTCATCGATGTTTCTAGCTCTCTATCCCTCTCCCTTCCTCTCTGTGAAATATCAATAAAATATGTTTTAAAAAAAAAAATATTCACACCTGTGATGCTTAATTTAGGATGTCAACTTGATCATGGGGTGCCCAGATATAGGTTAAACATTATTTCTGGGTACATGTGTGAGGGTGTTTCTGGATGAGGTTAACATTTGAATTGGTAAAGTGAGTAAAGGCCTCATATAACTCCTTGAAGGTCTGAATAGCACAGAAAGGCTGAGTGAGAAAGAATTCTCTCTCTGCCTGACTGTCTTGGAGCTGGGACGTTGTCTCCTGCCTTTGGATGTGGACTCAGACTGGGAACACACCATCAGCTCTCCTGGGTCTCCAGCTTGCTAACTGCAGATCTTGGGACTTCTCAGACTCATAGCCATATGGGCCAATTTTTAAATAGTAAATCTCTTTACAGTCAAATACAATACCCTTTGATAAAGTAATCCCATTCCTGGAATTTGATCCTAAGAAAATGTGTAATTTAAAAGATTTTTGTAGAAGAAGCTATATGCACAAAATTATTAACCACAGTATTATTTATAATAAAGAAAAACTGGAAACAATACACATGTTGGACAATTGAGGAATGGCTGACTAGACTACAGTGCATCCATTTGAAAGAAAATTATGCAGCCATTAAACTAATAATCATGAGGACTATGTTGCAACATAGGAAAGTATTTATAATTAGGTATGGATTTATAAAAAAAAGCAGAACATTAAGTTATGTAATACTATAGTTATAATAAGAAAAAGTAATAAAAAGAATCCATATGTTTAGGTCATGGGATTACCTAAATAATTTTTCAGAACTTTCCTTTACCAATATGACATTTTAAAAACAATAAATAAAAGGTGAAAATGGAAACAATGAGGGAGTTGGATTATCAGTGATTTATAACTGGGGTAGACTTCAGACTTAAAAAGTACTAATACTTGGGTCCCACCTTGTGAAAATTCTAAATATATAGGCTATGTCACCTATATATTTAAAAATACAACACACACACACACACACACACACACACACACACACACACACCACCCTGCACCCACAAATACAAAGGTGATTCTGATGCATGTTGGTTGGCAAATTCTCAGCATAAAGTTTCACAAATGTATGGAGAATAAAGGAGCTATTCCAGTGATATCACTTGGCATCGCTTATGAGGCAACTTGGGTAACAGAGACCAGGCTGTCTTCAGTGGCAGGCCAGGAGCCACTGTCATTCGTGTTGGTGGCTTATGGGCAATCTGAGGCATTTCCCTCTGAGCAGGACTGCTCCACAAGGCGGAAAGCCTCCAGGAACTCATTGATGTCAATGTGGCCGTCCTTGTTGAAGTCAATGCTCCGGGCAAGGTCACAGATACAGTCATCTGTGATGTCAATCTTCATATGAGAGCTGAACAGCTTCCAAGTCTGCCTGAACTCGTCCAGTGAGATGAACCCTTACCAGAGAGAGGAAGTCACTTCAGTTAATCAGCCTAGTTTTCAAGGTTCATTTTCCTCTGACATTCTTACAAGAACACCTGCTCTCATCCGCTAATAATTATTCTTCCTATAAGAAGTTCTCATTCAGTTGGTCTTGATTCTTCTCTGCCCAATCCCTCTTCTATATAGACTGCTGGTATTGTTCAAGTACTTTTCTGGTTTCTGCCATTTATAAGCATTGCCATTATTTCCTTGGCTTCCAAAGTGCTTCGGTAGAGAGCTACATTCTCAGAAAGAAGCCCAAAGGGTGGGAGGTAAAATATTTGCTGTGTCAGAAGCGATAAGAGAAGACCAAGATGGCGGCATAGGTAAGCACCTAAACTGCTGCCTCGCACAACAATTTCAAAACTACAACTAAAAGACAGAACGGACACCATCCAGAACCACAGGCAAGCTGGCTGAGTGAAAATTCTACAACTAGAAGGAAAGAGAAAAGCTCACAGAGAATTGGAGGTACGGCAAAGGGTCTTTGTGCGCAGAGAGGAAGGGTGGCTGAGAGCCTGGCTGACTTTCTCTGGCGGAAGGGGGAAGGAAGCCCCCGACCGCACTGAACCCCAGTTCTGACTGCACTGAACCCCAGTCCCGGGCGAAACCCCATGAACCCAGGCTCATACAGGGGGAGTCTGGACTGTCAGGTAGAGAGAAAGGCACCCGGAGACTTGGAGACCCGGGGGAGACCTGGGGGAGCCCCGGCAGGCAGGGTTCTGGAGGCGCGCGCGCCAGTGTGCACAAAGGCTGCGGAGGTTGCCACAGGCTTTCCCTAGCAGAAGGGAGTCCGAAGCTCCTGACTGCACTGAACCCCAGTTCTGACTGCACTGAACCCCAGTTCCAGGCGAGCCCCTGGGGACCCACGCTCTTGTGGGGGGAATCTGGACTCTCGGACGGAGACTCGGGAGCTGGGGAAGGCAGAGGTCTGCAGGCACACACGCGCACAAGGGCAAGGCTGACTGGAAGCCAAGACTGTCTGCTCCGCCCTGAGACTCCACCCCATCCAAGCTGAGCACAGAGGCTATTGCAATTTGGCAAGTCTAATCCTATAAGGCTGTCTCCAGCACTGAACTTCTCCCAGCGTAGACACAGCTGATCCTTACAGCCAACTGGCCTGGAGGTCAGTTCCTCCCAGTGATACCAACAACAATCAAGACTTAACTACGACAAGGCTTTACACACAGTCCACAAAGGGGTGCACCAAGAGTGTCCACCTCAGGTTAACTGGGGAGGCCGACCCACTGGGCCATATAGGAAACCTAGCACACAAATCTACCCTACCAACTCAGGGAAGCAGTGAAAATGCGGCGTCAAAGAAACAGATCACAAATGAAAGAAATGGAGGAAAACAAACGACTGGATATAGAATTCAAAACCACGGTTATAAGGCTTTTCAAGAATATCCTAGAAAAGGCCAATAAATATAACGAGACCCTCGAAGATATGAAAAAGGACCAACTAGAAATTAAACATACACTGACTGAAATAAAAAATATTATACAGACACCCAACAACAGACTAGATGAACACAAGAATCAAGTCAAAGAATTGAAACACAAAGAAGCAAAAAACACTCAACCGAAAAAGCAAAAAGAAAAAAAAAATCCAAAAAGTTGAAGATAGTGTAAGAAGACTCTGGGACAACTTCAAGCGTACCAACATCAGAATTATGGGGGTGCCAGAAGAAGAGAGAGAGCAAGATACTGAAAACCTATTTGAAGAAATAATGACCGAAAACTTCCCCACCTGGTGAAAGAAATAGACTTACAAGTCCAGGAAGCCCACAGAACCCCAAACAAAAGGAATCCAAAGAGGACCACACCAAGACACATCATAATTAAAATGCCAAGAGCAAAAGACAAAGAGAGAATCTTAAAAGCAGCAAGAGAAAAACAGTTAATTACCTACAAGGGAGTACCCATACGATTGTCAGCTGATTTCTCAACAGAAACTATGCAGGCCAGATGGGAGTGGCAAGAAATACTCAAAGTGATGAATAGCAAGAACCTACAACCAAGATTACTCTACCCAGCAAAGCTATCATTCAGAATTGAAGGGCAGATAAAGAGCTTCACAGATAAGAAAAAGCTAAAGGAGTTCATCACCACCAAACCAGTATTATATGAAATGCTGAAAGGTATTCTTAAAGAAGAGGAAGAAGAAAAAAGTAAAGATAAAAATTATGAACAACAAATACATATCTATCAACAAGTGAACCTAAAAATCAAGTGAATTAAAAACCTGAGGAACAGAATAATCTGGTGAATATAATAGAATCAGGGGCATAGAAAGGGAGTGGACTGATAATTCTCAGGGGGAAAAGGGTACGGGGGGGTTCAGGAAGAGACTGGACAAAAATCATACACCCATGGATGAGGACAGTGAGGGGGAGGTAAGGGCAGAAGGTGGGGTGGGAACCGGGTGGAGGGAAGCTATGGGGGGGAAAAGGAGAAACAATTGTAATAATCTGAATAAAGATTTATTTAAAAAAAAAAAAAAAAGAAGTGATAGGAAAATGAGGGCCTTTACCTGAATGATCACTGTCTATGATCCTAAAAATGGTCTCCAGGTTGGATCGGTTGCGATACAGTGTTTCCAGCAAACTTGACTGTATGTTCTGTAAGAAAAAAACTCACCTTCCTTCTATATCTTATGTTTAGCTTTCCCTAATATATAATCAACACACAATCCAACCTGACAGTAAGACACTCTTAAAAAAACCTGAAGATGTTTTACCATCTTTTCACCTTCAACCCCCTTCAGCCTGCCAAATGCTCTAATGGCTTAAGAGTTTGTAGCGCATGGTAAATACGTATGTTCTAAAGTTGACCAGGGTGGTTGCTGCACATATCTGAGAGTATACTAAAAATCACTGAATTGTACATTTCAAATGCATGAATTGTATAGAATGTGAATTACATTGCAATAGAGCTATTTTTAAAAAGTACCTAGCCCATAGCTTCAAATACATTACGTATTCAACAAGTATTTCTTGAATAAATACTTTTTTAATGGAGGAAGCAGAATGAAATCAAAGAAGTCAGACCTGGGTTTGAGTCTCAGTTCTATAACTTAGGAACTCTATGATCCGAGGTTGGTAGCTCAACCTCTGTGATCAGTGTCCTCATGAGTACAATGGGGCTGATAATACCTCTCTCTTGGTGTGATTTTAAGGATAAACTGAAGCAACATATGTAAATCCCTTACCGTAAAGTCTGACACATGGAAACTCAACAAATAGTTGTTCCCTTTTCCCATTCATCTTCCTTTTTGGGTTCTCAATATTTGGTTGATCTTATTCAAACTTCTCCATAAGGGGCTTCATGGTCCACAATAAGCCCTCATCCCCCATTTTCTCATCATTACCTCGTGACTCAGTTGTTCTTTGGCCAAGTCCTCCAGCCAGGACTTGTACTCCAGCATGTTATCTGTCGAGCTGTTCACCAGCTGTGGCCTCAGCATCCGCCATGGCAGTCCTAGATGCAGCACGGACTCCACAGCTGCTGCCCAGTCACTCAGGGTGATTAGACCTACAGGAAAGAGCAGACTTGTTGTCTTGTCACCTATACGTCCAGTTCCCCGCCTAACAGTGGGTACCATTTTAACCTGACATTCTTCTTACTATCCGTAGGTAATAGAAACATTAGGCACTGTCACTATTTTTGTTGGTCATGGTCATGAAAGTAGAGTTGCCAGATAAAATACAGGATATTCAGTTAGATTTAAATTTCAGACAGACCACGAGGTAGAAGTATATCCCAAATATTGCATGGGACATACTTATATTTAAAGATTTTTATTATCTGTCCATAATTCAAATTTAACTCGGCATCCTGTTTTGATTTGCTATATTTGGCGATACTACTGGAAATCACACAAACCTCAGACAAATAACAGCAAAAACCATTATACAAATACAGCACTGGTTGTTTACTTGTATAGGAAAAAATATTGTTATGACTGTATGACAGTTACTGCTGTTTTTTAATATGAGTACATGTGGTTAATGTCCATTACACATTCCAAAAGACAAAACCGCTCACTTTTATAATAAAATGAAGAACAGGTAAATACACACTTGACAATAACAAGAAGTCAAATCATTAAAATTTTGCTAATCTTGGGCAAACTTCTGTAACCTGCCCCACCTGTTGCTTTTTGCTTAGTTCTGGCCTGGTCACCCTTCCCTGGACTCCATTTCTTTTCACCCTTACCATCTATATTTAGCCAAGTTCATAATCTGTTAAGAGCATGGAATTTTAATATTTAGAAAAGATAACTGGACATTGACTTGAATTAAATGGAAGAAGTTGTCAAAGAAGTCTTTTGGCCATCTGTTCATTCAGCAAATATTTATTTGCTAACTACTGTGAAACAAGTTGTTGTTGTTTTTTATCAGCTTCCTTCCCTTATGAATATCTTACTTGATTAACTTACCAGTTTTACCATTATCATGCTTCTTAAATTCCTCAAGAAGATCTGAGGAATGAGCAAATAACTTCTCCCTCAGAGCTCTTAGAGCTGACTCCTCTACTCTGCTAATCCTGGGACAGAAGAAAAAAAGAAAAAAGGAACATTTTACTATAGAAGAAAAAGTCATGGGTTTTACTATATTTTGCCTCTCTCTTTCTTAATATCTCAACTTCCCAAGGGTTCAGTTTTTGAGGGAAGAGTTCCATCTCTTATTCCCGCCCCCCCACCCCCGGCTTGCTGCCCCACTTTCCCCTGCTATGCACAAATAAGATAAATTTGAAGTATTCTGTGGAATGCTGCTGTCCCGACCAGTATAGAATAGTATGGTAAAGTTATATAACTTGGCTGTACCTCAGTTTGCCTATCTGCAAGATAGGGATAAAAATATTACCTACCTCACAAGATTATTGTGAAGAATAAAAGAGTAAACTCATGTACTGCACTTAGAAGAAAACTTGGCACTTAAAAAGCACTCAATAAATTATATCTGTTTTCAAAAATCATGCTTTTCTTGTAATTTATTATCAAATTAAACAGTCACAAGGCAAGATTTATGAATAACAAGATAACACTTATCTCGTTTTCTCATAGTTACAATACCCACTGAGGTGGGTAAGACTATTATGCTCATTACAGAGTAAGTAACAAGCCCAAGGTCACATAGCTAATAAGGGGTGGAGCTAGGAATCAATTTTGACAGGTGGACGCCAGGCTGGCTAACCTATTATTGTGAGATGTGGATTTACACCAAAAGTAAGTGAATTCTGAGTGAGGGTTTCTCTAAGTAAAACACATCATACTGAGTTCTTGTACATTAAGATGTCAATTATGGCTGGTCAGAAGCACTTCCCCCCTTCCTTCTAAGTTCTCCATTGTGGTCCAAATAGTTGAAGTTGTTGGACAAGTGACTTCTGGATGATGTTGTACTTGCTCTGATGCAATCAATGAATATTTCAAAGAGCTGAGTGATCTTTCACTATGTTATTAAACATATTATTTATAGGATTCCATACAGTGACTCCTCTTGTATGACAACACTAAAATCATATGAAATCATGGCATTTCAGGTGCCTGGGGCCCAACCTTGGATACTCTAATTTGGTGGAACTGGGATGAGGTTCAGATGACTGTTGTTGTTTTTTTATAAAGCTCCACAGATGATTCTGCTGCACAGTAGGTTTAATTATTATTGCTTGGTGAGTTTAAATTTTCACATAATATTTCTTTTTAAAGTAATGCTGGCCTTAATTTTTTAAATAACTTGACTGTTTAATAACTCTGAGTGTTTTGGACTCAAGAATGATTTAAAATAATGTATTTTTATAGCACTCACACAAGGCAGATGCTAAATATTAATGTGTTCTTTCCAATGGACTTACACTAACTTTGTTTTGATTTCGAATTTAGTTTATCTGAAAATTTTAAAAGCTTGTTTAGTGACACTAAAACTGTATCTGTTAGTAGCTTTATATCCTGGAGCCCTCTTTTTGGTGGGAGGCAAATATTTGCATAGGAAGTGTATGAGTTCTTAAAAAAGACTACCTGGGTCAAAGCTAACTTTCACTGCTTATGAGCTGTGTGACCATGGGCCAGCTGATTTAACCTCTGTTCCTTAATAATTTCATATATAAAAGCAGAAATTATTACATGATGTATTTTATAAGTTCATTGTGAGATAGATATGCTTTATAATAACACTTAATGTGTGATATGTTCTAAGATTACAACTCAGAATCATCTCAACAGAAGCCATTTAAGTAATATCATATATTTCCTTCCCAGGAGGAAAGGGCCATTGTTAACAGGTGTGTACACTGAAATCCATCTGCCAAATCCCGAGAGAGGGGATTTGTGCTATCCCATTAACCTTTGGCTGTGGTTAATGGGATAGCACAAATTCTTTAAGGATGAGAGAGAACAGAAGAGTGACCCTGGAAAGACTTGGTGGCTGGACCATGGGTTTTACCCAAGATGCACCCACTGAGAAAAATTTCAATAAAAGCAAATTTGCAGGAAACAAATTTGTTCCTTCCATTAATGACGAAGAGGTAGAGACTTTGGAGTGTGTGGAGAAGGAAGAGATGCCTGCCTATAATGTCTATTATGGATCCGCCTTACTTCTGAAAGAGCCAAAATCTGAATTCTCACTTAGAATTTAGATAACTGTAATAACATCTGACACTTCAAAGATTCTATAAACACTATAATTCTGCTTCTCTGAAGACACTCATTGGAAAGTCTTGCCTTTGCCTCATGGTCAGCATGTGGGTCGTCTTGTTAGCTTGATACTGCACGATGTGTGGGGTCAAGGCTGGCCCCAGTTTGACATAGGCCCCTCTGTTACTGCCAACTGCATAGTAGTTGGAAGCAGAAAAGATGGTTAACACCTGAATCAAGAGAAGAGAGACAGGCATTCAGGTTCACTGGAGAATTCTTTGCCCTCAATCCTAGAGGGTCCAACCCAATTTCAGGGGCTGCTCTTTCTCCTTGTCCTCACCTATGTGAGGACATTAAAGTCATTAATGCTAGTAGGGCAGGAGTTGTGACCCAAGTAATAAAAACTTGAATTCTGATAGAACATCCACAACATATTTTCTTCACATTGTTGTCCCAAGTAAAACTAGGAGGAGTCATAGAAAAAACTTCATTGATTCAACTTAGAGGCCAGCTGGGCCCAATGATCTCAGATGGCCTTTATAACCAGCACATAAATAAGTTACTAACTAGCTCCGTGGTCGGCAAACTGCGGCTCATGAGCCACATGCGGCTCTTTGGCCCCTTGAGTGTGGCTCTTCCACAAAATACCACAGCCTGGGTGAGTCTATTTTGAAGAAGCGGCATTAGAAGTTTAAGTTTAAAAAATTTGGCTCTCGCCGGAACCGGTTTGGCTCAGTGGATAGAGCGTCGGCCTGCGGACTCAAGGGTCCCAGGTTCGATTCCGGTCAAGGGCATGTACATTGGTTGCGGGCGCGTCCCCAGTGGGAGGTGTGCAGGAGGCAGCTGATCGATGTTTCTCTCTCATCGATGTTTCTAGCTCTATATCCCTCTACTTTCCTCTCTGTAAAAAATCAATAAAATATATTTAAAAAAAAAAATTTGGCTCTCAAAAGAAATTTCAATTGTTGTACTGTTGATATTTGGCTCTGTTGACTAATGAGTTTGCTGACCACTGAACTAGCTGGTGTGAGGCCTCAAAGCAATTTCCCACAGTGTAGAGGCCCCAAGACGCTCTGTGAAAAACTTTCCATTGTCAATATATTGGAAAATGCTACACACTGCATCTTTTTGGGGGATTTACAATGAATATAGGAAATTAAAAGTCCTTAGAAGTCCTGCAATAAAGAAACTTATATAAGTATTTAACCAAACATTTATCATATTACTTGATCTCTTATTTTTTCTGCATGAAAAACTATTGTTCTCCTGTAGAATTAGTATTCCTGGGAATACTCTCACCCTAATGGTATTAGCCTAGGCAAACATTGCAGGATTTAGAGATGCCCAAAGGTTAGGCAGGAGAAGACAATCCAGAATTCCTGCCTGGCGCACAGTACAGAAGTCCTGTTATTCTGTGCTGCAGTTTGAGACATGTGACAGCGAGCAATGTGACTTGAAGAACAGAGATGTAGCTGGGAAAACCCCAGGCCATATTTGCATCCATGAAATGGGAGCAAACTTCCCCTTACTCTCCTCTCAGGGTATTGGAGGCCTCAAACAAAACTGAATTTTAAAGAGGCTCTAAAAGCCAAGGATAAATTACTGTGAAGATCCCGGTTATGGTTTGCAAGTGGGTAACAAATACAAGGCACAGTTGATTGTGAGAAGCCTTCGCTTACCCAGACCTGGGAGGAGCAATAGGGACCGCTCTTGTGATACTGCAGAGGGTCCACTCACCTTGCGGCTGTGGCAGAATTCATAGCCTTCGGGTTTGCACTCGTGTGAGCGGATCAGGAATTGCAGGTTGTATTTCTGTAGCAGCTGTTTTGTCACATTCGGCCCGAAATAACAGCCTCCTCCTCGAACAGTGTTGGCCTTGCAGCCCTCCTGAGCCATGGGGTCACTCCACAGTATATCCACAACCTGGAGAGAACAGAGATGGTGTCTTTCCTAAAAACTAGACAGATATTTATTCAGAGTCATTTCTATGAATAGAGGAAGAAGAAGAGGAGGAGGAAGAGCAGAAGGAACAGCAATGAAGCGAGTTGTAATCTTTTTGCTGATGGAAGGTCTTGCTTTCAATTGGGAAAAAAAATGCAACATCTGTAGGGCACAATAAAGTGAGGTGCAATAAAACGAGGTATGCCTCTATTTTGGCAAGCATTGTGAATACATCCTCAATATCCATTCTTCTTCCTTGCTAACAAAACCCTGATTGAGCGTTTGAGGTCTAGCTAAATATTTGCTTTCTCAGCCTCCCTTGCAGCTAGGGGTAGCCATGTGACACAGTTCCAGAGATTTTGGAAAAGCCTTTGGTTGCCTGATAACAGAGGAGGACAGGAGCTACTGACAGCCCTTAGGCTTTGAGCTACAGCAGCCATCTTTCTGACACATTAAAACAAACAAACAAAAAATAAAACAATAGCATCCAAGGAATCGTGGCTTACCTTTCACCCCAGTGATGCTAGGTCACTAAACCAAGTTTACTCAGGCAATAGAGCCTACATCTTCCTATCCTTCACAAAACTCTAAAATATATGAGTCGTTAGGCAAATACTAATATCTTCCTGGGATGTTCTAACCCCAGGGATAGAGAAAGATGGGCAAAAAATTACCCTGAATTTACATGGAAAGATGAGATTTGATGGTTTTTTTTAAATCCTTGGTCCCTCCTGATGGCCGCCAAATCTTGGGAGCAGCTCCTGGCCACACCCACCTGCCTCCACTCCTCCTGAGTGGGCTCTAGATGCTCCCAGGCTGCAGGGTCAGCTTCTGGGGTGAAGAGCCAGGGCTCCTCCTTCTCCTTGATCACCGGGAAGCCTGCTTGCTGCCGGCACCTCTCCAGCTCCAGGTCCACGGAGCGCCTCACCTGCCGGGAGAGCCCTCTGGGGTCCGGGAGGATGCTGCAGGGGACGCTGCAGGAGCGTCCAGCTTTGTGGGTCTTGTGGGAGCTGAGATGAAGGGGCGAAGAGGGGAGAGAGCGGCTTTGGGGGAGAAACCACGGGGAGAGGCTCCCTGCGGGGCTCATCTGCTTGCCTTTTCCCTTCTCCTCCGCTTGCTTCTCGTTCTCTTTTCTTGTTTTGCACCTCAAGGTGGAAACAATCTACAAATGTCCAGAAAACACACAGATGATGGAATGAAACCGGAGGTCCTTTTTGAGCATCAGGCCAATGCTCCTCACACTGGGGTCCACAAATAAGTGCTGGTCTGTGAACGGTTTGTCCTGACCCCGGACAAGATAGGCACAGAACTTGGGAGTGAGCCTTTAGAAACTTTTATAGCCAGTTGGTAGTGCTATGGCATTCAAGCACATGACCCGTGGCCTTTTATTTTTTGTTTGAATTTCATTTTTCTAGTTATTCAGGTTTTATAAAAGTATTAATCTGTGAAAAATTGGAAGTTAATTGCTCAGTTGGCATGGCTCAGTGGTTGAGCATCAACCTATGAACCAGAAGGTCAGGGCACATGCCCAGGTTGCGGGCTCTATCCCCAGAGGAGGGTGTGCAGGAGGCAGCTGATCAATGATTCTCTCTTATAGTTGATCTTTCTATCACTTTCTCCCTCTCCCTTCTGCTCTGAAATCATTAAAAAAAATATTTTTAAAAATTGGAAAATTATAAAGCCTGGTCCTTCACCACAGATAACTGGATAAATGCTAACCTATGTCACGATTTCTCTCTGGGAGCTTAGTGATTTTAGACAAAGATGAGAAAGGGCACCTCTCTCTCAGGAAGATGAGCCCTTACTGACTTTTCTGTTGTTTCACAGATACTAAAGCAGAGGAGAAGAAAGGCAGCTTATGGGTGAGAAATGTTGGAACAGGGAATTCTTGACACTTGCTGTGAGATCACATTTTACAGGAGTGCTAGCTGACCTGTTAGCTCACCAGGGAAGGGAACACCTCTTTTTAGCCTAATTAAGAAGAGGGGTTGAGTACGGTCCCTCTCACTGACTCCGAGTCATCATGGTACTGGGACCAGGATGAGAACATGGAGGACACAGCAGAAAGAATTATGGTCATGGGAAAGAGAGTGGCCAGGCCACAGAGCAGAGCTGTAGCATTGAGCAGCCATTTGTGGCTTGCCTGCATGCCACAGTGCAAACTGAGGGACACAACTCCCACAGGGATATCAGTGACGAAGGTCTGGTTCACACGGGATATCATCATTAGAGAACAAGAGCCTCTGCAAATAGATACAAGAACACCAGAAAGCCATGTCCTGGCGTGGGCTGGCTGAGGGCAACAACAAAGAAGGCCACTCAGAGAAGGTCAGCAGAACCTGTGTGATGTTTGAGGAGGAGTCCAGATGAAAGAGAACAGAACAGAGGTTATTCTCTAACATTGGACAAGTGCTAAGTATTTCCTAGGCAGGTCCAGCCCTGGGCACAGAGAGTGAAAGCCACAAAATGTGAATGGACTCATAATCACCTCTTGCTTTCCTCGTTGCCAATTCACATCGAGGGCCAGACTATCAGTCCCCCTCAGATACCTTTATTTTAAGGATGTTATTATCTGCTCCATGAGGCATCCCTCGCTTTGATTCTTAAGGAGAATAACAGTGCTAACATATGGAGAGCCCTTTCCAAAAAGGGGCTGTCCTGGACACTTTATATGAACTAATTGATTAACCATGAGCCACTCCTATAAAATACCATCCTCACCTATAGTTTTACATGAATTAATTCATTGGCCATCACACCTCTATGAAGTAGCATCCTTATTTATAGTAGAGATAAGAAAATTGAGGCACAGAGATACCAAGACTATACGAGGACTGAATCCAGCTAACTGGCCTCAGAGCCCATTTTCTTTGTGTTTTCCTCCCAAGTGGCCCTAGACTCTGTACAGATCAAGACATCACCCCTCGCCAAAACCGGTTTGGCTCAGTGGATAGAGCGTCGGCCTGCGGACTCAAGGGTCCCAGGTTCGATTCCGGTCAAGGGCATGTACCTTGGTTGCGGGCACGTCCCCAGTGGGAGGTGTGCAGGAGGCAGCTGATCGATGTTTCTCTCTCATCGATGTTTCTAACTCTCTATCCCTCTCCCTTCCTCTCTGTAAAAAATCAATAAAATATATTTAAAAAAAAAAAAAAAAGACATCACCCCTCTCCAGAGCTTTGCAAACCAACCGCTGGGAAGTTAGCTTTTTGCTAAGCCACGGGAATCTCTAGCAATCTTTCCCAAAGTTTCCACTTCTCCTATATTTACATAATTAAATGTGATTCTTCCCATCAGATAATCTGATCTATCATAACTTGCTGTCTCTACCTGGATGCAGCTAAATAGAAATGTTTGGATTGAAAAACACACACACACACACACACACAAAAACAATGAGGTACCAGACAACATGCAGAACTGACAAAGGAAATACTAAGAGCTGGTTTTACATCACCTGGGACCCTCCCTCTCAGTCGAGAACATGAAAGGGTTGAGACTGTGGAGACATTAAGAGGAGTTTTGCAGGGAGCTATTGAAAATGTTGCCAGCCTCCCCTCTTCCACCTTTGCCAAGGGGTTAACCTTTTCTCTTCCCAACACAGAGTTTGGTGTGCAGGGATACATAACATCTTTCAGTCATCAGTCCTCAAGGAGCCATAGTCAAACCAAGTAGATAGGACCTGAATCCAGGCTTTATAATTTTCCAATTTTTAAAAATATTTTTTTAATGATTTCAGAGCAGAAGGGAGAGGGAGAGCGTGATAGAAAGATCAACTATAAGAGAGAATCCAGAAACCTCAGGCTTTGAGCTGGATGTAAGTGGATGAGACTTGAGTGTAGACTCCCTTGAGGAGGGGATGAACATGATTCTGTGTGTGGGAAGAAAGGTGTGCATCTGGGAGCCATAGGGACAGACTAAGCAGTGTTGCTACACCAATATCTGTCTATCCGTCCTCATTAGTAATAAAAACCCAGATTCTTACAGACACCACCTGAAATTAAGACTACACCTTCCAACCTGCCTTTCAGCTAAGTGTTGACATATGACAAAGTTGTGATCAGAAATTGTGTGTACAAACAAATGTCCTTAAAGGGACGAAGCATGCCTTCCTTTTGCTCTCTAATTTATGTTGGCTAGACTGGGGTCATGATGCCTGGAGCTCAAGCAGCCATGTTGGGCCATAATACAACTTGGGAACCTGGGTCTCCGATGGCTTTGTGGTGTTACTATACCAGTCCTGGACTGCTGGCCTCCAGCTTTTATTTACATGAGAAACAAATAAATACTAAGCCATTGTTATTTGACGTTGTCGGCTACTTCGGCCAAATGGAGTTAGTACTATTTCCACTTACTGAGTATAAATTTTGTAAGGCAGATGCATATATATTTTCACTTAATTTTCACAACATCTATGATATAGTTATTCATATCCCTATTGTACAGTTTTAGAAACTGAGGTTACACTAAGTTAAGTAACTTGTTCAAGATTGCATAACTATAAGTAACAGAACTGCTTTCCTTTAATGATAGACTCTTACACATGTATGGTATCTTATGGCTTCTCTACTCCAACTGTTATTAGATCGGGGATGGAAACACAGGTACTAGCTCCACACTCCCACGTCCATGGCAAACATCACTATTGGTAACAGCAACTTGCTCCCTGAGCCCAGCTGTGGATTCTCAGTCCTTCTCCTTTTAATGATCTAATGCAGCAATTTTCGAACCAGAGTGCCATAAGAATTTTTAAAACATGCAACACCTGAACATTAGTCAGGGACACTGACCTCTTTTCCCTTAGATTGTCAAATTAAAAAAAAAAAATGACAACAGCTAACACAGTAGCTGTTCAGTGTGAATGAATAAAAATTATACCTATTTTTTTTGTCAGATCAGCAAAAAATATATTTTTTGGTGTACCACAGAATTTTATGTGCTATGAGTTAAAAAAAAAAAAAAAGGTTGAAAGTTGCTGGTCTAATTTAAAAAAAAAAAAAATATATATATATATATATATATATATATATATATATATATATACACACACACACACACATACATACACACACTGAGTGGCCAGATTATTATGATCTCTGAACGCATAATAATCTGGCCACTCAGTGTGTGTATGTGTGTGTGTGTGTGTGTGTGTGTGTGTGTGTATATATATATATATATATATATATATATATATATATATATATATTAGAGGCTCAGTGCATGAATTCGTGCATGGGTGGGGTCCGGCCAGCCTGGCCAGGGGGAGGGGACATGGGCGGTTGGCCGGCCTGCCTGCTGGTCGAACTCCTGGTCGAGGGGACAATTTGCATATTAGCCTTTTATTATATAGGATATACACTGAGTGGCCAGATTATTATGCATTCAGAGATCATAATAATCTGGCCACTCAGTGTATGTTTAATGATTTTGGAGAGAAAGAGAGAGATAAAAACATCAGTGATGAGAGAGAATCATTGATTGGCTGCCTCCTGTAGACCCCATACTGGGGGTCAAGCCCACAACCCCAGCACATGCCCTGACTAGGAATAGAACTGTGAGCTCCTGGTTCATAAATCAATGCTCAACTACTGAACCACACTGGCCATGCCTAATGGTTTATCTTAACAGCCCTTTTTAGTCAACTGGAGTCAGCATGCAAGATAACATTTATTTTATGTTGATAGTAAAACTGCGTATTTTGGTAAAATGGGCACTAGTTCCATTATCAGTCAGTACCTTGTGCCTGTCTAGTTTAGACAAAAGCTCTAGGTCGGTCATGTCTGACACACCACCATGAAGAATCAGGACTTTCTCATCCACCAGAGTGGCCAGTGGAAGCCAACAGAAAACATCTTGCAGTATTTGTAGTATTTTCTTGCCGTGTATCTGAACAATGACATGAACAAGACACTAAGTTTCAAATACTTCAGTCAGCTATTCAGAGCTCAGAGAAACTTTTGCTTTTAGAGGCAGCACACCTTATATTTATGCATCACTTCCTTGGTGAAGCCATATCTGGATTTAGAAGCAAAAATAGATATTAAATTTAGTGACAATAGTTATGACACAATTGCATTTTTATAAAATGTATATTCTTATACATGTACTTAACTATATAGAAAAGAGACTAATCATCAAAATGTTTACAACTAAACATTATCTCTGGGTAGAAAAGTTATCGTATATTTTAATTTTTCTTCTTTTTGCTTATCTGTATTCCTTAATTTTTCTGTAGTTAAACTTCATTGTTTATATGATAAAGAGTATGGGTATGTAAAAAAAATTAATGGTTTTATTAAATAGTAGGATAATGTGTAAATTTTTTAAAAAACTTTTTAAATGTATTATCTTGTGTATTTTACTTTATAAAATTGAAAAACTATTTTTAAAAGCATCTAACAGATAAGGAACTCTGACTAAATAACTTTTTACAATTGCAACAAGTAAATATCAAATACCAAGCATGCTTTGGTTTGTACCGTAAGTTTACCATGTGGTCCTCATGGTTTCCTCGGTTAAGATGGAACTCTTTGGGGTAAACCAACATGAAGGCAAAAAGGACCATCAGGATCTCTACTGAATCCTTGCCTCGATCCACAAAATCACCGTTGAACACATAGGCTCGCTCTGGGGATGGGAGGCCATTCTTCCCAACAAGGATTTAAGTCCCAGGAGAGGCAGAGAAAGAAGGGAGTAGGAAATCAGGTTAAGACAACATGTACTTGACATTTACATCAGATCTAACACCAATTCTGAGTTTTTGGCTCTCCTCCAAATGTAAAACGTCAGTAAGAGATGGAAATATTCTCCATTCATCTTATATTTCCTTTCCAGCCAGGCTGAGGTTTGACATGTTCATCAAAATAAATGTTTTATGCAAAGCCAGAGTGTTGTAATGTGGTATGTGCAAAGGACACTGAACTTGAGATCCAAAGGCCAGTTTTAAGTCCTGGCAGCATTGTTTTTAATTAACAATAACAACTGCCAGAGATTCCTTAGGATTAAACAAGATAATACATGGCAACATGCTTTGCGAAATGCAGTATATCTATAAAGTTATACTACATAAACAGAATATTCATATACTATATGTTGCTATATGCTCTACATTTTATAATTAAAAATTGATATGAAAATAGCTTTCAACTGCTTTGATAATAAATAATTCTCTTTATTTGAAAAAAAAGAAAATCAATTGCTGAATAATGATTCCTTCTCTTTATTAACCTCAGATTTTGTATTTTTTAAACAGTTTATATAGTAGAATATAATGCAATGCTGGCTTTTTATTATATATTTTCTACTGTGTGTTTTAATATTTTCTATATGTATAAATATGCTATGTATATTTAATATTTTAAAATCCAAGCAATTTGCTTATTAGATACTGTATTCAAACTTCTAAATTGTACCTCAGAGAAAGACAGAAACTTAAATTGAACATTCATACCTTATAAAATATGAATATTAAGTCATCCAACTGACCATGTAAATCTCCTAACAAAAACAGAAAAGGAATATCAGTTTTGATTGGTCCTTATCATTGTTTCTCATTTTTTACTCTAACAAAAGGAAAATACTCAGAAAAAAACTGGCAAGGTTATAAAACTTATGATTAGGTAATTTTTCCATATGTAAGATAGGAATAATTATAATTTCCCTTGTTGCAGGGGTAGTTAATATTGAAAGCAGAAACACAGCATTTCTCCTGCATGATTATCATAAATAGTAAACAACCTGTCTTCTTTCTGAAGCAAAGATGGGACAGAATAGCATGGGGCTGCAGATCCAGATGAGAATGGGAGACATTTCACCCCATCTAGTACAGAAGCTTCAACTCACCTATGGGTCAGTTTTGCAAGATTTTTCAAGAGAAGTTGGAAATATGGATTTTAATATGAAATCCTCTAATTTTCAAATATTGGAAACTAATTTTTAAAATTTAAGACTATTTCAGGACCTATCTGTAACCTGTATGTTCCTAGAACTGCCATTTTATGATCCCTGCTGTACCACAGTCTGCCTCCCCTAAATTAAAGTGTGGGGCGTCCATCTATAATATAAAGTGTGAGGCACCATCTAAAATATCACTGAAAACGTAAGGAGGTGGAAAAATTGTCACTAACAGGATTTCTGTCTGGGACAATATATGTGGATGGCAGGAATATTCACTAAGCTTTGGGGCCTGGTCAAGCAATCTATATACAGTATATAAAAGCCAAGCGACCAGAATGCTGAATGACAGGAATGACCAGTTGCTTTGACGCACACTGTGGCCCCGATCGCCGCCCCCCTCTGCCCCCCGATTGGGGGCAGGGCCAGCCAGCCAACCTCCCATGTCCCATCCCTCTGACTGGCCTGTCCCAATCAGCCCCAATCAGGGCGGGCTGGCCTGACCCCACCCATGCATGAATTCGTGCACCCGGGCCTCTAGTTATAAATAAACTATCTAACAAGGGAGGGTCTGCAGGATTTTTGTTCTGAATGGAGAGCATGAGTTTGGGGTCAAATATGAATTGCTTGGGAAAATAAAGCAGAGGCTGGGCCCTGTGGCCCCCTAGTCCCTCACTGAACCACCTCTAGTTTAAGTAACTGGAGCAAATATGCGATTGCTCTCAGTGTGAAGGAGTGAAGTTGGCCTGCCCACCTGGCCATTGAGTCCCACCCCCCTCACCCTTTCCATCCCCCCTCCCCCCAGCCCCACCTTTCCTCCTCCCCCACCACAGGCAGAGTTTTCTAGTTTGGTTCTAGCATATAAAACCAATTCAGACCAGCTCTTACCACACACAGTGATCTCCTCACTGTAACAGGTGGAGACCCGGTTGATGTTTGGCAGCTGTACCAGATGTTTTCTAGTTTCATGCAAAAGATTCAAGACATAGCGAGCATGTAGCTGCTACTAGGAGGAAGAGGAGGGAGGGAACAGAACAACACTGATATTTGTGAGGGAAGACGGTCCTCCCCAAAAGTGAGCCTAATCAACTGCCCCTGGGACCCAATGCACAGATCCTTTCTTTTTCATCCATCTTCTACCCTTGTTTCTGCTTTTCACCGTCACCCAAATGTTGAACTAATTTCCTCTATCTGCTCTATGAAAGCCCCCCTGGCCTTTAGCTGGGGAGAAACACATGATTGTTCAGCCAAGTATGAATAAGTGCATGCATGCTGATGGTACTGAGTAATCCTGACATTACTGGGAAAACCACCCCAACTCCTCCTGCAGTGAATTAATTCATATGAAAGAGGGGAAGGATTGGAATCTGGCATGGAGCCGGAATCCGATCACTTTTCCCCACCTCTGCTTCTACACCAGCATTTCAAGCCACAATCGTCTTTTGCCTGGACTACTGCAGTAGCCTCTTGACTTGGCCTCCCTGCTTCAGCCCTTGCTCCTTACACTCTATCAGCACACAAATGATTACTTTTAAAAGCAAGCCAGATGATAGCACTCCTGTGCTCAATGTCTCCCCATCTCTTTCAGAAGAATAAAATTCAGCCCCTGTCCTCTGCCTCCATCTCCTAATACTCTTTCCCTGGCTCCCTCCTCTTTGGCCACAGTGGCTTTCCCAAGGCCCCTGGGCAGTCCAGGCAAGGTCCTGCCTCAGGCCCTTTCCAATTATTCCCTGGGCCTGAAATGCTTTTCCCCAGATGTCCACATGGTGCATTCCCTCACCACCTTCATTTGACCTTTGCTCAGAAATCACCTTTTCAGAGGCCTTCCCAGACCACTGGCTAAAACTGCCACCTCCCCCACCTAGAACTTAGTTGATTCTTTTGCATAGCTCTTATCGCCTTCTAATACACACAATTTACTTGGGGCCTGGGCAAGTAATAATAAATGAACTGTTCTGACAAGGGAGGCCTGGCTATTTGCAGGGATTTTGTTCTGAATGGAGAGAATGGGTACATAATTTACTCATTTATGGTTATTTATTATGTGTCTGTCTCCCCACTAGAATGTCAGCCCCATGAGGACAGGGACTTGTGTGTCTGTCCTGCTCATTGCTGGGTCCTCATGTCCAGAACACGCTGGCACATAGCGGTGCTCAATAATTATCTGTGGGATGGATGAACAAAGGGGGATTACATTATTAGGAGACGTTTTGAGTGCATAGGACCTGGTGATTGATCACAGGTCCTGGCTAAGCAAAGGAGGAGTGAGTGGAATCTCTCCAGTGGACCCATGACACAAACACCCTAAGTCTGGGGCCATGCCTTCTGCTCTGATCTGCTCTCCCCCTGCAGGTGACCTGGAGTTGGTGGTTCCTGGGTGAGCTTACTTGTTTCAGTCTGAAAGCCTCCACCAGGGCAGTTGCGTGGTCAGGAAGGAGAGGGAAGGAGAGGCGTGGCCCCGTGTAATTGTCTGGCACCTCTATGGATTCATAGTTGCTGCATTTCTCTACATTAGAGTCCCGGGGGACTCTCTCCTCAGTGAACATGCGGTTCAGGAAGTCCCCTGCCAGGACAGAAAGGGTGGCGGCTTACAATCAGACGTGCAGTGAGTCCACAGGCAACACAGAGGAGTCTTTCCTTGGACCAGATAGTAGGTCCTCACTTAATGTTGTCAATAGGTTCAGTGACTTTAAGTAAAGCAACATATAACAAAACCAGTTTCACCATAGGCTATTATATACAAACAAGAGTTATGTTCCTGCAGAATCTCGCCAACCTTATAAAGTGTGAAGTGGCCAGTCTGGCATCAGCTCCAGCTCAGGAGAGAGAAAGAAAAGGGGAAAGTGAGGACAAGTTAGGATGGGCAGGAGGCAAAGGTTATGTTTGTCCTTGTGTCCATTCCCTTCTACTTTTATTTTAAAAGATTGAGATGTGTCCGACTTAGAAAGAATGGAAACTTAGGGGCCTACGTTTGTTAAGAAGAAAGGAAAACCCTGGCCAATTTGGATCAGTGGTGAGAGTGTCGGCGTGTGGACTGGGTTTGATTCCTGGTCAAGGGCACATACCTTGGTTGCAGGTTCCCCAGTCCTGGTGGGGGCTCGTGTGGGAGGCAACAAATCCATGTGTTTCTCTCACATCAATGTGTGTGCCTCTGTCTCTCCCCTTGCCCCCCTCCTCCTTCCCTTCCACTCTCTGGAAATCAATGGGAAAAATATCCTAGGGTGAAGATTAGAAAAATAGGAGGAGGAGGAGGAGGAGGAGGAGGAGGAGGAGGAGGAGAAAAGGAAAAGCCAGGTAGGAAACAAGTTCCCGGGCATTTATGGTGCTCAGTGCCCTTCAGGCAATTTCCAACTGCCTGGCCCTGCATCTCCAGCCTGAGGGCTTTTTCCTGGATCCACAGAAAGCCCTGCTTGGCAGGTCAGAAACGCTGTGGAATTAACAACCCTTCCTATCTGCCCCTCCAGGCAGCCTTCAACCAATGACTTCCGGGAGCTGCCAATATAAGGACTCAGGTTCCCTCTGCCTTCAGGTGGGATTGTGGGGGGCGTGTGTTTTGCATTATTTCCCAGGCACATTGAGTTGCTAGCTTAGTAGCCCACCCTTTCTTGGCTGCCTTCTCTTCCCTGCATCCCTTTCCACTCCTTCCCCACCCACCCTGTTTCCTGTGTTTAACAAATAAACTCCTTGCACTCACACCTCCAGGTGTGCTTCTGGGACAACCCAGAACACGAGTCCACTCTGCCATTTATTGGTTGTGCTCCTTGCTCATTCCCAGCTGTCACCAGATTCACATTTTCACTCCCTGTGCCTCTCCCACCTCACCCCAGACCTACGGCCCCGAGACAGGAGGACGTGCCATGTGGCAGCTCATACTCACTCTCATTGTGACTGCTGGGGGTGAAGTGGTCCACAAGGTAGCTGAAGAAATCGTGGAGCTACAGAAGAACCCAAGAAGACTTGGCTTTAGAGGTGAGTGGGAAGAGACCCAGGAGTGGTCCAGATCGGCTACACCTCTGGGCACCTGGGCCTTGCTGCCCAGGGGCTGGAAGGCAGGGCTGGAGGCGGCCCACGTCCCACCGCACCTTGACCTGATCTTGCTGCCCGGCATACTCCATGGACTGGAAGATGCTCCAGGTGCACTGCCGCCTCATCTCCAGGCGTGCCATGTAGCGCCGGTACCATCTCTGGATCAGGGCCGCTGCCTTGAAGGCTGTGACATGGATGGGGAAGCAAGCGTGTGAGCTGGGGTTCCCTGGGCCTGGGAGGAGGTGAAGGGCCCCTCTCCCACTGTAATGTGAGGACGAGACAGTGGAGAAGGCACTGACAGTTGGTGCTGGTAGGAAGGACTTGCCTTCCCCCTGGCGGGGGTGCTCTTTTCCCTCCTTATGCCTCAGGCCACCTCCATTCTTACCTCTTGGTTATGCTCCTATCACTGGAGGCGTATTGGATTCCCACTTTTTAATGAAAATATTTACATGAGTAGAGATGAAAAGGCTGGACTGTCAGGATTCTGAGAAGGATATGAAAATTGGAGAGATTGCAAGGATGCAGCATCCTTGAAAAGTGGGATAATGCAGGCGTTGCGGGGGCCGGGGGGGGGAGCATTTTGATATTGTAACAATAAACTGGCTGTCAGGAGATCTGGGTTCTGGGCCTGAAACTGTTTTGACACCAGCTTTGTGGCCTCAGGTGAGTCACCTTTGTGGTCCTCAATGTTCTCATCTGGAAAAGGTGATGAATTAGATAATGACTGGGGAAAGCAAACAACAAAAAACATGCAAATTATGACATACTGTAGTGTCAGGTGTGATGAGCACGTGCTGGGTTCTGTGCTGGCTCTCCCCATATTCTGACATCCCCGGCTTTAAGGGTCCCCATCGCAATACTGCCGCGGTGGTGCTGCCTGTCAAATACACAGGCAGCCTTCAGGCTGTCCTTTTGCCAGGGCCTGTGCTAGGTGACTGTCACCACAGGGTGGCCTGAGGACTTTTAATTCTTCATATGGGCTTTGGGACCTGTGGTCCACAGAGGAGTACAGCTGTCCATACAAATAACTAGACTCTTCTTAAGCTCAAGGCCTGAATGTGCCGCCGGTGATGAATGAAGTTGTTTGTAGATAAAGCTGGATCACACAGGAAAGCCTGCAGGTTCACTCAGGTCAGCCGCGTGAACGGTAGACAGATTGACTTAATATATTTAGCTTGCATTAGGGAGCTAATACAATTCTTGCTGGTTTCCCTAAGAAGAAAAATGATGGTGGAGTGGGAAAAGAGAACCTGGGAGGAATTTAAGCAAAGCTGAATTTGATTTCCTGTGAGGGGGAGAAAAGTCATACTGTAAATATTTCTCAAAGGCACTTACTAAATTATAAGTGATGAGGTTGAAGCTCTACCAATTGCATTCTATAAATGCATGTTCAGCAGAGTGAAAGGCATGCCCAGGGTAAGCGCTACAGACTCTTTAAGAACACGTGGGAAACACATGGGCATCTGGACCTCGCCCTAGACTTACAGCATCAGAATATCTACAGGGAACCCAGAAACTTGCAGATTTAACAAGCTCCACACGTGACTCTTACTTGCGCTAAAGTGTAAGCAACACTGAAGAATATCATGGCCATTAAGGTTCCCTGAAAATGTTTGCTAACACCTCGCCTCAAGCATTTTAAGGCAAGTGCTGCCAACTAGACATACTGTGTCCTGCTTCGGCCACTTAGGGCCGGGGGAGCAGGCAGCGCCTCTCTCTGCCTCTTTATTCTCCCTCCAGTTCTCTCTCTGGGGCTGGGGTTATCTTTAATTGAGATGGGCACTGTGAGGTACAAGATAGTTTTAGATCCTTTTCCCCATCCTTCTCTCCCCACAGCACAATACATTACACTTGAGCACTTCTTGCTCTGGCATTGTGTAAACTAAATGCTAGGGTGCAAGTTACAAATACACCTGATTGCTAAAACCCCATATGAAGAACAAGGCAATCACGTGGGGAGAGAGAGGCCAAAGGGCACCACGACTTCAGATACAGAATGAAGAGCTGTCGTAGAGGTAGAGCTTCCAGCCCCATCTGCCTTGAGGATCAGAGACAAACCACCCCACCTGGACCCTTTTCAAATTTCTGACCCACAAAATCATGACCAGAATAAAATACTTGTCTTAAACGACTAAGTTTTGGAATAGTTTGTTACACAGCAACATATAATTGGAACAGTAAATGTATAAATGTTTTACAAAATTATAAAACAAATTAAAGTGAAAACCTCAATCTCTAAAAATCCAAAGCAAAAGTTAAACAAGTGAATCTAACCATGTATAATAAGTTGGTGGCATCACCGCACAGAAAAGAGTTATTGCAAATGACTTGAACGTTCAGTAATTTGTACATCCCTAGTGGATATATCTGAAGAACAAAAGAACTGCAAAGGAATCTTAAAGTGTTTTCAGTAAACATATCATTTATAATAGTATTTTTATATTATTCTGAAACTGTTATTTACTAGTAGATATCATGGGATAGAATAAATAATACTACATTGATGTCATTAAGGATAAAGAGAAAAGAGATCCTATACAATAAAAGGCTAATATGCAAATCAACCGAACAGCAAAATGACTGGTCGCTATGATGTGCACTGACCACCAGGGTGCAGACGCACAACCTAGGAGCTGTTCCCTGGTGGTCAGTGCACTCCCACAGGGGGAGCACCGCTCAGCCATAAGCCAGGCTCATGGCTGGCAAGCGCAGTGGCGGTGGTGGGAGCCTCTCCCGCCTCCACTGCAGCACTAAGGAGCAGCGAGCCCAGCGGTAAGGAGCAGCCAACAGGCAGGTGGTAAGAAGCAAGGGGTCCCAGACTGCAAAAAGGATGTCCAACTGCCAGCTTAGGCCCGAGCAGAGTGGGGAGTGGGGAGCGGGGAGCAGGGAGCGGGCCTAAGCCAGCAGTCGGATATCCCCCAAGGGCTCCTGGACTGCAAGAGGGTGCAGACCAGGCTGAGGGACTCCCCCCCACTGAGTGCACAAATTTCGTGCACCAGGCCTCTAATATAAATATAATATCAAGGTTGATAAGTAAAAATATTGTGATCCTAAATACAAATTGGTCATGATTATTTTTTTCTTTAAATGATATATTTTTTCTGAATCTGTTCACTAAAATAATGTAGAAATAATAACCAACCTGGTAGCAATGAATACCCTACACCCTGGAGAAATAGCTATTCCTGGTCTGGGACCAAAAATATGCAAATTGAGCCTAGGACACTGGTCGGCAAACTGCGGCTCGCAAGCTACATGCGGCTCGCAAGCCACGGTTTGCCGCTCTGTTGACTAATGAGTTTGCCGACCACTGGGATAGGGGCTTAATCACAAGGAACAACAACAGCCTGTAATTATTGGAATCGAGAGTCTAGGTCAGTGGTCGGCAAACTGCGGCTCTGTTGACCAATGAGTTTGCCAACCACTGGCCTAGGACATATTGCCCAACTAGAAATCAAGGAAGCTGCAAGCTTACAGAGATGCATAGGCCCATGTAAACAAGGTGCTGTCACTATTTCCTTTGCCTCCTCCCACACCCCAGCTGCTCTCCTTGGCCTCCTTTGCCAGATCAACCTCTTTCTACCTGATACTGGTGTAAGTATGGCTCTGTCCTAGGCCCTGGTCTCTGATCTGGTTTTACTCTCACTATAGACTACTTCAGTGACCCTCATCGCTTCAGCAACCACCTACACTTTGATGCCTTCCAAATGCACATATCTCCAGCCCAACATTCCCCCCAAATCCAGATCTGAATATGCAGCTGCCTACTTAGCACTTCCACCTGCATGCCTCATGGGCACCTCCAACCCAGAGTGCAGAAACTCATCATCAGTGTGCATACGAGTAAACTCATCATCTTCCCTCTAGTCAAACTTGGTTCTTCTCCATTATCATTACATCATTAAGCTAGGTATTATCATCTACACAGTTTTGATAGCCAGAAACCTGGAGGTTGTTCTTGACCGATCCTTCTCCCTCACCTCATATATCTAATCAGTTAGATTCTGTCAATTCCACCTCCTGAATATTACTGTAGTTTACCCTATTCTCTCTGTCTCTACTGCCACCAACTCTGGACCAAGACGTCATCACCTCTTGCTTAGATGACTTTGGTAGCTTCTAAACTGTTCTTTCTTCTCCTTCTCTTACCTCCTCCAATCCCTTCTTCATGGAAGCTAGAAGAGTCTTTTAAATAAGGGTCTTTTAATATTAAAATCTTATTATAGAACTCCTATTTTTAATTCCTCAATGGTTCCTCATGCCTTTAGAATAAAGTTTAAAATTCTATAAGATCTCAGTGATCTGGGCTTTGTCTACCTCAGCAGCCTCATGTCATGCTACCCTCTATCTCACTCACTTCAAACCATTTAGTTCCTTGAATATGCCTCCCTCCTTCCTACCTCATGACCTTTGTGCATGCTGTACCCTCTACCTGGAGTGCTCTTTCATCCCTTTTTGCCCAACCTATGTCACTCACTTACATAGTTGGGATAAACCCCAATGAACAGCCTGACCCCTTGAGTAAATTTTAATTCTGTCAAATATACTTCACCAAGTCCTAAGATCCTCAGCTGAACATTCTGCTGGTCATAGCACAAGAAGAAGCTGAAGAGTTGCATGAGGAGAAATATAATGGTTTTTGCTTCTATCCTGACAAGTACCTCCTCTGCAACATAAACTTTGGGGTACTCATAATTAGTTTGGGAGGTGGGAAACACATACCTTTTTCTGCATTCTGGAAAGCAAAATGATGGTGGGTTGAGGCACCACTTCCCATGGTATAAGAACAGTGTTTCTTCAGGACTCAGATAGCAAGTCCAAGGAAAAGTGAATTGTTTGCTGACAAAATGAAAAGGAAATCTTCAATAGTGAGGTTCGGGCAGAGTATTAGTTCAGGTGCAGCAAATTATCTATGAACCTTGTCTCCCACATAATAAAAAATTTGAGACTATCACCTCTCCAGTCTCAGTGCATGTGGTGTACCTCCCCTGAAAAGTCCCTCCTTTTGTCAGTATATATCTCTCTTATGCTTTCTACTTTTCTACTAGCTTTTCCCTTACAATCAAGAAACATACTGAAGTCTCCTCTCTTCTCAGAGCAATACATCATCACCATCATCATCATTGTTGTCTAGTCATCACTATCCTTTGACCTCCCATATTCCTCCAGCTATAACCCAACCTCTCTTTTCTTCACCTCCAGGAGTAGACTACATATTTTCTCCTTAATTCCTCTTCAGACTTTAGATTACTTTTTAAAGCAACTTGCTGTTGTCAGAACAGCAAGGCCACCTGCCTCCACAAGTCACCCCTTAATTATAATTCTACTGCTTGGGCTTCCATGAGGCAGACTCCTGCCTCTCTATTTACACTTTCTCCTTTTTTAAACTCATTTTTCTCTGTCCATTTCTCAAATGTTGATTTTTATTTGTAATCTAGTCTCAAATGTCAGCTCTCACTCTGTACAAACTCCCTGGATGATTTAATTAATTATCACATTTTTCAACTATCAATTCCCACCTCTCAAATTCATCCAAGGCTATCCCTAAACATCAGCCCCATATACCTAGCTTCATGCTAAACTTTCACTGGAGTGTCTTGGATTCCATGTATCACAAATAGAACTCATCTTCTCCAAAGCCTACCTTTCCAACCTCATCTCCTTTCTCTCCTTTCTTCAAACTCTGCTCTTTGACCACCATGTCCTTTGAGGCTTTGCTCTTACCTGGAATATTCTTCCTATCCCATCCTTCCTAACTTGTCCAACTCGACTCATTCCTTAAGGCTCACCTTAGGCATCACCTCTCTTAAGGAAGCCAGTTGGACATGCCCCACTCTGAGCTCCTGAATATTCTATTCACATCTTCATCACTATAATACCATATTAAAAATTTCTTTGTGTCTTTCTACCATTGGACTGTGAGTTCCTTCAGAGCAAGGACCATGTGTGTACAAATTCACCATTTTTATATCCAGGACTTAGCATGGTGCCTGACACTAATAGGGATTCAATAAATATTAATTGAATTAACTTTATGCCATATTAATTTTTATGCAACAATTATAAATCTTTCTCTAGCTCTTCTTCAGGAATCAATGTAAGATATACTGACAATGTCCACAGTGGATTCCATTTCAATATTTTCCCCTCTCCCTCACTTCTACCTCTCTCTCCTTCCTTTATTTTTGAAGGTTATTATATTGGGGATTGTCAACAAATTATCTTTTCCCTTGCAAATCCAAATGAAAGGCCCACCTTACTTTTGTTGATTGACTTTTAAAAATTAATATTCAAAGAAAAGAAGACTATAATTTCTTTTCTTGTGAGCAAAATTGTTTCCAGATATAAGAGATGTCATGTAGTCCTAGCCCATTGCTCAGTGGTTAGAACATCAGCCCGTGGACTGAAGGGTCTCAGGTTCGATTCTGGTTAAGAGCACATATCTCAGCTGCAGGCTCGATCCCCAGCCCCAGGTGGAGACGCATGGAGGGGGCTACCAATCGACGTGTCTCTCTCACATCGATGTTTCTCTGTCTTTGTCTCTCCCCCTTCCTTCCACTCTCTCTAAAAAAAGATGTCATGTAATCAGAATCTGAGCAGGAGGTAAAGTGAGAAGCCATCATGAACAAATCAACCAAACTCCCCACACACTTTTATTTATTTATTTTTTTAATATATTTTATTGATATTTCACAGAGAGGAAAGGGGGAGGACAGATAGTTAGAAACATCGATGAGAGAGAAACATCGATCAGCTGCCTCCTGCACACCTCCCACTGGGGATGTGCCTGCAACCAAGGTACATGCCCTTGACCGGAATCGAATCTGGGACCTTTCAGTCCGCAGGCTGACGCTCTATCCACTGAGCCAAACCGGTTTCGGCCTCCCCACACACTTTTAGAGCTGGAAGGGGCATCAGCAATGATTGAGTCTGCCAGTGACTCATAAACTGCTTTGATAATTAGTAAACTCCCTATAGAGCCATGTTGTATATTGAAGCCTTTGGATTTTGGAAGTGCATAGATGGGGTGGAGAATTCCAGCTCAGCTTCTCACTAGATCTTAGCCATTTAACCTCTCCGTTTTCTCATTTATATATTACTGAAAAAAATGAATAATATATTTAAAGTGCTTTCAATATACAGTAGAACCTCAATATATGGACTGAATCTGATATCATATTTATTTTAAAATATTAACAATAATAAAACAAACAAACATGTCCCTGGCTCAAATTTAGGAGGCAGTATAAGTCAGACTATCTCAATGCAGCATTGTTATGAACTGAATGTCAGGGTCTCCCTAACCTGTATGTCCCCCTAACCAATATGATTGTATTAGGAGGTGGGGCCATTGGAAAGTAATCAGGTTTCGATGAGGTCATGAAGGTAGAGCCCCCATGATGGCATTAGTGTCCTTATAAGAGGAGAGAGACCAGAGCGCTCTCTTCTCTTTAAGGAGAAGCTGGCTATCTGCAAGACAGTGAAGTATGATACCAACCATACTTGGGTAAAAACTGCTGTTTGAATTTTAACCCTGCTATTCTGGCTTCTGCACACACTTACTTGCTTAAACAATAGGGTAGTTACCTCAGCACATAAATCCATCCCACATCACAAAGGTTATTTTCCTGTGCCTGTGGACCAGAACCACAGGAGATTGATTCCCACTGACTCAGTAGCTCCAGGAGTTGAAACTGCAGACGACTTTTAGAGATTATTAACTTTGCTCAATTCTGCTTCTGTACAATCTGCTTTCGCAAGATAGGTCCACATTCCAATCCGATGTCCAGCAGGATTTGGCTGGGGGCTCGTTTAGAACAAAGGAAAATTTTTGTGGTTTAGACCTTTAAAAGGACTGCCTACACCTGAAACGGCGCGGTCGTGAGGGTGGACTCCACCTGCGTGTGGTGCTCTCGCGGCCGTCCTGGCCAGCTCAATAAATCCTTGCCTGCTTTTTTAATCAATCAGCAGCCTCCGGTGGTCTTATTCTGACTCCAGGGTTCGACCCCACAACAACAGGAAGAGAGCTCTCACCAGGAACCAAATCTACTGGCACCTTAATCTTGGACTACTCAGCCTCCAGAACTTTGAGAAATAAATGTTTGTTGTCTAAGCCACCCAATCTATGGTATTTTGTTAGAGCAGCCTGAGCTAAGACAAGCATAAACCAATGTGATGGTTACTGAATATTGCTGGGTCAAGGCTTGTTGTTCTCACATAAGTTCTCTTTTGCCCTTCAGATATATTGTTTCTTATGTGTTTATAAATCCAAATACAGTGGTAGAATAAGACAAATCATCTATCCTATAAAACAGTGTTGAAGGTAGAAATATGACACTGCTATAGAGTAAGAAAGTAATAACTCTCATGGGCCAAGAAACAATTTAAAACAACCTCTAGGAGTGAAAGAATAAAGTCTCCACCAGGCAGCATATCCAGTTGTAACTAACGCTGGGTCCCCAAGGACAAAAGCGATGTGCTTTCATATATGGTGGGGGAGCGGGGAGGGGCACCCAGCTGTTACTACAGCAGCGTAGATGCATGGGCTCCCTGCTCTGGGGCTCCAGGCCTCATCTGCTTCCCAACGTGCATGGATCATGTGACTCCACTACAGGGTTGGTATGAGGGTGAAATGAAGTTACATTGAGAAGTACTTTGCAAAGTTTTTCATTGTCATTTAAAACATAGAGGAGCTTTTTAATTGACACTTTCAGAAATTTCTTTAAAATTGTCTTTCTTCCCTCAAATAAAAAACACCTTAAATAGTTATGAGTACAGAGTTGCCAAAATACATCATGGTAAATTAAAAACAATGGGATAGCATGTAGCCGTGATCAGCCACGACAAAGAACAAAGCTAGTCTATATGGGATAGTATGAAAATATTTCCAAGATATAGTGTTACGTGAAGAAAAGCAAATTGCAGAACAGTATGCTTAATGTGATCTTGGCTACATAAAAAATATGTCCATAAGTGTCTAATCAAAGAGTATACACCAAACTGTGAACAATGATTACCTCTGGAGAATGGGGTGGGGTGGGGAGTTTTCACTTACATACTTCTATTATATCTTTTATAATTAAAAATCATAAACTATATATTTTTTTAAAATTGCATATAAGAAATAAATTAGAAAAAGACACTGAAGAGGGCATAGAGGGGATAAATGGTGATGGAAAAAAAAAATTTTTTAAAAGAAAGACACTGACTAAATAGGTATCGCATTCAGCTGCCTTAAGATAAGAAAATGAACCAAACTGGTGTGGCTCAGTGGTTGAGTGTTCACCTATGAACCAGGAGATCACGGTTCCATTCCCAGTCAGGGCACATACCCAGGATTGCAGGCTCGACCCCTAGTAGGGGGCTACCTCGGGGTTTGCAGGAGGCAGCTGATCAATGATTCTCTCTCATCATTGATGTTTCTATCTCTCTCCCTCTCCCTCTCTGAAATCAATACAAATTTATTTTTTTTTAAAGATAAGAAAGTGATATTGTCTGCAGACCAGATGAGAATGTTTTAGAAGTCATTAAGAAAAACAAAGAGGAAAGAGAAATAAAGTAATTCTCAAGGCAAAAAGTGAAAACTTCGTAAGATCATGAAAAATTAACTTGATGTGGCCTCAGATTGTTGGATTGTTCTGCACCTTTGGGAACCACTAGCCATTTCTCTGCTAGTGAGGCCCCGCTCAGCCTGCTTCCCAGGTGTCCAGCACATCTACACTGCATGGTGGAGACTCCATGTCCCTCTAGGATTTGATCCAGCACCACTTGTATCTGACATTATCGTTAAAAAGTGTAGGTAATTGTTTATCTGCCCACTAAGTGAACCCCCAAAACAGAAGGAAAATTCATCACCCAGGACTTAAAGACCTTGAACACGTAGAGCAAAGACCCTCTCTGGGTCAGTCAATGAGGTAACAAAGGGGCTTTCTGTCCTCTGTCCCCAAACCAAACCCATTTATTTATTTCCTGTGTGAAAATATGTTTGTTGTCCTCATGGTCTCATCCATTTCTGTACTTCGGGCTAGAAAGAAAGCTCTTACCTTCTTCGGTGTTTTTCACTACGAGACACAAGGCAGGAACCACTTTAACATGCAGGGGTGCTCCACATCCTGATTCACAGTTGGCTGAGGGATCCCTGTGTTGATCAAATTTCTTCCAGATCTAGAATCCAATAAATAAAGCACAGACCTTGTCTAACATCCCTCCTCCCCAAAAGGCAATGAGGACATCCACTGCCCTGGCCAAGCGTCAGGGCTCCCCGCCTCATGGCAGTAGGCACCCAGTGACCTCAGTCAGATCAGGCCTGCAGGAGGATTTGAAAGGGGAGACTGCATAGTCCGGTACCTCCCTCATACTCAGGCCACCTTCTGAAGACAGTTTCTCCACCACTCACTCCCGCCTGTCCAGACTTTTAAACCTTCTTACTGTCCTGGATTAGGAGGCTGTGTCTCTCAAGCCCTGTCTGAGAAGCCTGAGCTCCTTAACCCAGAAATAGAAGAGTGCTGACGAGGCAGGGAGACTGGGGGCTCGGGAGACGGAGCCAGGAGGGGTCCATGCTGAAGCCAAGCTGGAGACTAAGGCATTCATCCTTGTGGCTGGCTTTTTTCTGTTTGCAAAACTTGATTAAAACGCTCTGCCCTTCCTCATTTACTCCTGTCACGGACACTTTTTCCCTAAGATATAACCAAAACCATTGTAAATAACTATTCCAAGATAATGTCGTTTTAAAATAAATCTTAAAATGCCCATGTATGTCCTGGTAGGTACTAAATATTCCTTGGGAATTTGCAAAGAAACCTATACTCTGCTTACTAACATAGTTAGTAGGTCAAGCTTGTTAATCACGTTACTCTAATCCTCTTTATCCTTATTCTTCCTGATCTGCCCATCTTTGAAAAACATGTTTTAAAGGTTTCTATACATACAGATTTAACAATTTATCCGTGGAGTTTTGAATCTTTGCATTATATGATTTGACGCTATGTAATTAAATAATTAGATTAAACCATATAAAATCACCATTGGCAATTACATCATTATAATACATGAAGGTTTATGGTTGTTTTATTTTCTTGGTAGAGGGTGACCTATAAAAATAAAATGAAACCCTTAGGAAGCCTTTTTGCCTTGATTTCTCTTTTGTCTAATATTAATATTTTCACATTGTCTTAATGCTTGTGAGTGGTTGACTGCTAACATTTTTGTCCAAATAAACTAAAAGTCAAGACTGATACAATGCTCTATTATTGAGAGTATGAGAAAAAGGGCCCTCTCCATTCACTACTGGTGGGAATGTGGATTATCTCATATTTTTTTAAATTAAACTAGATTAACTTTTAATTGTGACTTACAAAATTATAATTTTTACTTTACTAAATTATAAATTTGTAATATGTAAACTCTTTGGTCCAGAAATCCCACTTAGAAGTATCTGATAAAACTATATACCCACACAAAAATGTATATAAAAATATTCATTAACATAGTCTGTGACCATGAAATATTAGGAAAAACTTTTAAAAAGTTAAAAAATTGTAGAATGGTTAAATAAGTTATTGTATATACATACAGGAGACTACTACAGAATCTTTTTTTTTTTTTTAAGCAGATCAGTGCCCTCACCAGGTGGCTCAGTTGGTTGAAGTGTCATCGCATTCACCACAAGGTTGTGGGTTCAGTTCCAGTCTGGGCACATACCTAGGTTGCAAGTTCAATCCCCATTCGGGGCGCCTAAGGGAGGCAATTGATTGATATTTCTCTCACATCTATGTTTCTCTCTCTCTCACTCTCTATATTTCTCCCTCTCTCTCTAAAATCAATAAAAACATATCCTCAGTCGAGGAAAAAAGGAAAAAAAAAAAGCAGATCAGTATCCTCTGTCATGAAAAGATGCTCATGATTTTTAAGTGAAAAGGCAAGCTGCTGAAATATAAAAGTGGGCAATAGCAGGTTTACAGTTGTAATACAAATCTACACTAATAAAAGAGAGAGATGCAAATTGACCGTACCTCTGTGATGCCCAACAGCCAATCAGGAGTGAGTATGCAAATTAACCCAACAAATATGTATGGTTAATTTGCATACGCAGGTGCCGAGCAACCTGGGTCCCGGGAACATCCTCGGGACCCAGGCTGCTCCTAGCCTGTAGGCCTGCGCGTAGGCCCTGAGCAGCTGTGGTCCCAGAATGCCCCTGGCCACTCTGGGCCTACAGGTGCAGGTGCCGAGCAGCTGGGGGCAAGGTGGGAACATCCGCCGTGTCGCCATGGCGACACGGCAGGTGTTCCCGCCCCACGGCCGCTTGCACATGCGCCGGCGCCAAGCAGCAGCCCAGGTCTACGCCCTCAGCCTGGCACACATGACTCGGGGCTGCTGGCCTTGGGGGCATGCCCCACCAGGCCCAGGACACGCCCCTAGCCCAGAGGACACAATGCAGGGGGTCCTCTGCGCATGAGCTGCAAAGGAAACACCTTTTATTTTCTTTTTTTAAAAAAATATATATTTATTGATTTTTTACAGAGAAGAGGGGAGAGGGATAGACAGTCAGAAACATCGATGAGAGAGAAACATCGATCAGCTGCCTCTTGCACACTCCCCACTGGGGATGTGCCCCCAACCAAGGTACATGCCCTTAACAGGAATCAAACCTGGGACCCTTCAGTCTGCAGGCTGACGCTCCATCCACTGAGCCAAACCAGTTCGAGGGTAAACACCTTTTCTGACTGCTCATTGGCTAAGCTCCCTGTATACCGCCACTTGCAGTGTTCTTGGTAACTTGGGTAATAAGAATCCAAGAAGGTGATCTAGGGTTTTTCCACCACACTCCTGAAGGAAAAAACGAAGGTCCGCTGCTGGAGGGGCTAAGAAATGTCATATCCTGCCCTAGCTGGTTTGGCTCAGTGAATAATGCCTTGGCCTGCCGACCACAGGGTCTGGGTTCGATTCTGATCAAGGGCATGTACCTAGATTATAGGCTCCTCCCTGGCCAGGGCCCAGGTCAGGGCTCATGCAGGAGGCAACCAATCAAAATTCCCTCTCATGTTGATGTTTCTGTCTCTCCCTCTCTTGTCCACACTCTCTAAAAATCAATGGAAACATATCCTCAGGTGAGGATAAAAAAAAAAAAAGAAGAAGAAGAAGAAATATCATATCCTATGAAAAAGACATCTTAAAAATGCCTAAAGAAAGTTGTCATTTTTTCATGGTGAAGGGACTGGAGTCCATGTTGATGAAAACACCTTGGTGGCTGCGGTGGCTGGCAGTGGCTGCAGCAGCGGGGTGATGGGGCTGGCGCCTACCCCTGATCACCCCGGTCGCCTCCCGCAGAGGGAGGCCAGACTGCAGCTTAGGCCCGCTTCCCCTGGGGAGCGGGCCTAAGCCGTCAGTAGGACATCCCCTGAGGGCTCCCAGTCTGTGAGAGCAGGCAGGCTGGGCTGAGGGACCCCCCACCCAGTGCATAAATTTCGTGCACCGGGCCCTTAGTCTATATATATATAAGACTAACATGCAAATTGTTCCCTCAGGAGTTTGACCGGGAGTTTGATCCTCGCTACGATGTGTGCTGACCACCAGAGGGCTGCGTGGAACAAAGGAAGGCCCCAGCCAGCAGCGGGCAGCCAGGGAAGGAAGGCCCCGATCGGCTCTGATCACAGGCCAGGCCTAGGGACCCTACCCATACACAAATTTCGTGCACCAGGCCTCTAGTAATATAATAATTAATGAATAATAATACAAGAATAAAGTATTTCATGTACTCACAACTATAAACCTATTTTTGCCCACCCCTATATTATTACTGCATTAGCCTCCCAAATTACCTATTTCTTTAAATAAATCTTTATTGTTCAGATTATTACAGTTGTTCCTCTTTTTCCCCCCATAGCTCCCCTCCACTTGGTTCCCACCCCACCTCTGCCCTTACCCCCCCGCACTGTCCCCATCCATAGGTGTACAATTTTTGTTCAGTCTCTTCCCGCACCCCCACACCCCATTCCCCCCGACAATTGTCAGTCCACTCCCTTTCTATGCCCCTGATTCTATTATATTCACAAGTTTATTCTATTCATCAGATTTTTTATTCACTTGATTTTTAGGTTCACTTGTTGATAGATATGTATTTGTTATTCATAATTTTTATCTTTACCTTTTTCTTCTTCTTCCTCTTCTTTAAGAATACCTTTCAGCATTTCATATAATACTGGTTTGGCAGTGATGAACTCCTTTAGCTTTTTCTTATCTGTGAAGCTTTTTATCTGACCTTCAATTCTGAATGATAGCTTTGCTGGGTAATCTTGGTTGTAGGTTCTTGCTATTCATCACTTTGAGTATTTCTTGCCACTCCCATCTGGCCTGCATAGTTTCTGTTGAGAAATCAGCTGACATTCCTATGGGTACTCCTTTGTAGGTGACTAACTGTTTTTCTCTTGCTGCTTTTAATATTCTCTGTCTTTTGCTCTTGGCATTTTAATTATGATGTGTCTTGGTGTGGTCCTCTTTGGATTCCTTTTGTTTGGGGTTCTCTGCGCTTCCTGGACTTGTAAGTCTATTTCTTTCACCAGGTAGGGGAAGTTTTCGGTCACTATTTCTTCAAATAGGTTTTCATTATCTTGCTCTCTCTCTTCTTCTGGCACCCCCATAATTCCAATGTTGGTATGCTTGACGTTGTCCCATAGGCTCCTTACACTATCTTCATATTTTTGGATTCTTTTTTCTTTTTGTTTTTCTGGTTGGGTGTTTTTTGCCTCTTTGTATTTCAAATCTTTGACTTGATTCTTGTGATTCTCTAGTCTGCTGTTGGATCTCTGTATATTATTCTTTATTTCAGTCAGTGTATGCTTAATTTCTAGTTGGTCCTTTTTCATACCTTCGAGGGACTCACTAAATTGTATCAGCAGTTTCTAGAAAATTCTTGAAAAACCTTATAACTGTGGTTTTGAACTCTATATCCAGTAGTTTGCTTTCCTCCATTTCTGTCATTTGTGACCTGTTTCTTGGTCTCCACATTTTGGCTCTTTCCCTGAATTGATAGAGTGGCTTTGTGTGCTAGGTGTCCTATAGGGCCCAGTGGCTCAGTCTCCCTAATTACCTGAGGTAGACACTCTTGGTGAACCCTTTGTGGGCTGTGTGCACAGTCTTGTTGTAGTTAAGCCTTGATTGCTGTTGGATTCCCTGGGAGGAATTGACCTCCAGGCCAATTGGCTGTGAGGATCAGTTGTGTCTACAATAGGAGAACTTCTGTGCTGGAGACACCCTTATGAGGCAAGACTTGCTTCAGTGGGGCTTTGGTGCTCACTGAGACTGCCCCCTGAGTGTGTCCCTTATGGATCTGAGGAGTTGTAATCTGGATGGTCCCACTCTGACCACTGGGTACACTGGCTTTTGGATCTCCAAGAAGGTGCAAATTTAGCTCTGCCTGAGGCCACCCAGCAAGGGCTACGGAGAGACATACAGATTCCTCTTCTTTGTTTGGGGTTTGGAGGTGCCCAGATGAGGCCCAGCTGTGAAGCAATGCAAGCTGCTGTGGAGCCTTGGGCCTTATTTTGGAAGATCTTGGGCTCTCTGACCTGACTGCAGTTTGTTAGGTAATTTTAGATTGCAAAGGGCCAGGCCATTCATATGCAAAAGCCTCTGGGCACAGCTGGGGTGGGGTTGTAAATTGGGTGGGGCCGGGTCTCAGGGAATCAACAGGGCCGAGCAAACAACAATGGCTTCCTGTCAGCCCTGCCCTAAGAGGCCCCTGGGTCTCAGTGTCCCGTGTACTTGCTGCAAGCACCTCTGAGAGAAAGCCACCCTCGTGTTCCGGCCAGATACCAGACAGTCCAGTTTCCCACCCCCCGTATGAGTCTGGGCTCCCAGAGTCTTGCCCAGAACTGGAGTTCAGTGCAGTCGGGAGCTTGTGCCTCCCTCCCAATGGAAAAAGACAACGTCATCCTCAGTAGCCAGCCCTTTTCGCGTGCACGCCTCCGTACCTCTGCACTTTATTTCCGCAGCTCCTCTGAGTCTCAGTGTGCTTTTCTCTTTCCTTCTAGTTGTAGAATTTCCACTCAGCCAGCCTTCCTGTGGTTCTGGATGATGTCCATTTTGTCTTGTAGTTTTGCGAGGCAGCAAGTTCAGGTGTTTACCTATGCCGCCATCTTGGTTTCTCTCACAAATTACCTATTGACTATAACTAAATGATTGCAATTTTTTTAAAGGCTTGAAATAGAAATGTTTCTTGTTGGGCACAAGCACAGAAGCTGAGCCTGCTCATCCAATTGCCCTTACTGGAGATAAAATAACCAATGGGATCTTTTCCAAATCCTTCGGTATTAGTTTTTTTGCAATTAGTACAGCAGTAGCTTTGGTTTTAATATCCCTGCAGCCATAAGTTTGACTTTAAGCAGCTGATTACTTCATCCAGTAGTAGGTTAGATGATTATAACCACGAGAAATTTTTGTTCAGGTTGTTGGTTTTTATTTTTTGGGGTAGATCTTCATTTATTCAAGGTCTTTTTGATGACTTGCCTCAGCCAGAATTGGCTAGTAGGTTTCACCTTGTGTGACAACTTGGTACACTGGGTTGAGATCATGAGACCACATTTTGCTCAGTGGAAAAAGGTATCCTGCTCAATTAGGGATGTCCCCTTGGAAAAAGACTGTATATTAGTCTTGATGGCTGTGCATTGGCCATCAAGTCAGGACAATAACACCTTATGTAACCTTTGAAAATCCACTAAGTTACCTACCCTTAATGTGTGGAGAAGGAAAACTCTACTTCCCCCTCTTTAAGTTTAGTGAATCTGGTTTGTGTATTTAACTGGACAAAAGACAGATTAACAGGAAGAAAGGAAAACAATTTTATTAATTTTGTATGTGCACAGGAGTGGGGAAAAGTATCACTATTTAACATATTGGCATGGCCCTGATGTCCCAGCATCATAAGAAAGAGAAATCAACTGATGCCCCACTCCCCACTGCTGCTTCTTTTGTTCTCCCTCCCTTCCGCCCTCCCTCCTGCTCACAGGTCTGAATGAAGAATATCTCATGCAGAATTTCCACCTGCTGGTTCCTTGAAGATTGAAATTTTATGCAAAATGTTCATGTGGGGGTGGAAGATCCACAAGGATTCTCAAAGGGAGATGATGACTCCAAAAGAGGTGAAGACAGTGGCGTGGGGCATGTCAGACAACCCTGTCCTAGACCCTCACCATGTCCTAGACCCTCTGTGGTGTCCGCTGAGCACCTCCTAGTGAATCCTCCCATGGGGACTAGAACGAAGTGCTGTGCCCAGACTTGACACTAGCGGGGGTTCGGTGAGTGAATCCATGCTACAGCCAACGCTGAACTGTCCAATTCCACCCCTTAGCCCTTACTTCCTCATCTATCAGAAAGAGAGAGGGATCCATGATTTATTTTACTCTGTGCCATTAAAAGATATTTTTAGAAAGAGAATATAAGCATGTGGCCATAATGACCTCTTCTGCACTTGGGGGGTAGGGGAAAAGAGAGAGAAGTTCTCTGGTATCTTTTATAAGAGCACTAATCTGATCATGAGGCCCCACCTACGTGACTGCATCTAACCCTAATTACTTCCCAAAGGCACCCATTACATTGTAGGTTAGGGCTTTAGCATATAAATTTGGGGGAATACAAATATTCAGTCCACACCACTGAGCAAATTAGTGAAACTGTGAATCTTAGTTTCTTCCTGGAACTCATTATACCTGCCTAGTAGGGTTTTGTGAGGATTAAATTTTAATGTGCAGTATATGTATAAATCTGCTTAGGCTGAGTTATTCTATGGAAACCAATGACTCCCAAAGTTCAATGGCTTACAACATCCAAGGGTAGTTGCTCATGTTCATATCCTCAGCATGTCAGCTGTGCTCTGCTCCAAATCTTTATTCCAAGAGCAATACTGAAGAAGTGGCTCCTGTCTGCGACAGGCAGGTCTCATGGCAAAGGGAAAAGAGAGATGGCAGAACCTCTCAGGGGCTCTCAGAACTGCTTAGAAATGACATCACTTGCATTCACATTTCAACAGCCAAAGCAAGTCATGGCCAAGCGAATGCAAAGTACAAGCCTTCCATAGGGACAGGCCAAATCAATATTTTAGCAATCATACAACTTAGCACAGTATATAAAAGTATAACCAGTAACTGCTAGTATCCTTCCCTTCCCTCTTTTCCCTGCTGATGCTGCTGAGGAAGACAGTGGTAGAGCATGCCGAGGCCATGTAAAGCCACAGTTAGCAGTCTAGATTCTGGAGATGACTGCCTGAGTTTGAATCCGGACTCTGCCATTTTCCAGCTGTGTGACTCTGGTCAAGTTATTTAACCTCTGTGCCTCAATTTCCTCCTCTGTAAAACAGCAATAATAGTATCTATGCCACGGAGTAAGTTAGTTAATGTATGTAAAGTGTTTAGAACAGTGCATGGCAGATAATAAACCCTATATAATTAACTACTGCTACGGCTGCTGTTATTGTTATTATTGAAAGAAGCCTGGCTGCAAGTCAAAAGTTGATTTAAAATTCCAGCTTATCATTCTGTTAATGACCTTGAACAAGTCACTTAATTTCTGAGTACTGGTTATTTTTTCATCTGTAAAATTGGAATAGCACTCATTTCTAGAGAGGCCGTGTAGGGCATGGTCTCCGGACCTGGACTACTTGGGATCAGATTCCAACTACACCACTCTCAAGCTGTGTGAGTTGAGGCAAGTTACTTAACCCCTGTGTGCGCCAATTGTATTACCTGTAAAATCAGAGTAATAATCACACCTTGTGTTCATAGGCATGTTGTGGGAGTTAAATGAATGGTTAAAATAGGTAAATGTGTTAGAACAGTGCCTGGCTCTGGGGAAATGACCGGTAACCGGATGGCACACATAAGAAGTGCTTAGTAAGTTCCACTAGTATTCTTTTCTCACAGAGCTTTGAGGACTGACTATATAAATAGGCACGAAGGTGCTTTATATAAGGTACCAGTCAAGTGTGAAGACTTAGGAATCTGCAGTGTAGACTTCTATGGCTATGTAATTAGGATTATTCAGATTACTAGGCAGTAAACACTTTTAAAAGTGTGTGCAGTTCAGAGTGACCTTCTTCAATGCCTCCTTCAGGTGTGAATGGGCCCTGGCTGCTATTTTTGTAGCTTGTGAATTACAGGAAAAAAGCTGGCACTTGGCCCTGCTTTCAGTAGGACAGAGCACTTTGCACCCTGAGATAAACAAGAGATTGACGCCACCCTAACTGGTTCTAATCTCTGAAATAATAAAGCCAAATATTTCCTGCAAACCTGGACGCGCTAACCAAAACAACTTTATCTCCGAGTTTTGCTATGCTGACATCCACAGGCGCACCAGGGCCTTTGGGAAACAGACAGTCCTGTGGGAAAGTTACTGTCTTCCCACCATAGCAGACCTTAGTAACTGTCATAATCTTGGTAACTTGAGGTTCTATTTTAAAAGTACTTCTGTGTGTTTTTTGTTTTAGTTTTAATTTGGGAAGTCTGTTCTCTTGTACTCTTTGTAAGTAAACTTTTATTTTTCCTTTTCTAAATGTTTCTGTCTTGCCTAGAGTTGATTGGACTAGGGGTCACACCCAACATGGGCCAAATTCTCCCTCCATGAATTTGTGTTTGTTTTCTTTTTCAGCTTCTTAAGCCAGGAAGATGTGAACTGGGGAGCTGTGGAGTAACCGTCTTCACCAGGTATGGGACAGAGAGGTGGAGAAAGTTCACCCTGCAGAGTGAAATAAAGCAGAGGCAAGATGAAGTGGGAATGGGATAGGGATGGGGGACAATGCTGTCACCCAGTAGCCCAATAGCCTCCACCCTAACATACTGCTTTATTCTCTTCATAACACTAATCACTATCTACACGTTTGTTTGTTTGTGCCTCTGTTCCTATAATAATGAATCTAAGCACTGTGAGGACAGGATAATTAATTGTCTTGCCCATCTGACTCCCAGTGTCCAGATCAATGCTTGGCATATAGTGGAAATTCTATAAATACTGACTGGATAAATGAATTCTATTTAATTGTTTACAATCAAATTAAAAATCTGAGAACTTATGTCCCATTGTTTCAAAAATTTTGTTATCTGCTATGAGCTATTACAACTTTAAAAGAATTAGGAATAGTGACCAAATAATCTTATATGGTTAATTTGGAAGCCTGAAACTAAAAATGACAAGAGCCTGCATTCCATGAAATGGGTTGCATTACAGCATCACTTCAGGAAGGCCAAGTCTTATCGGTCGTAGGTCTGGGATGATTTCTCCCAGCCATAACTAGGGTAAAATGATGAGCCAGCAAAAACAAACAACGAAATTGGATACCTGAGGACTTGAAGATGGAATTTAGAAGCAGGATATAAATAAGTATGGGGTAAGAAGCTTATCAAAAGATATCAAAACAAGGCATAAGATGCTATAAAAAAAAAAAGGATCCTGGCAGGTTTAAAAAAGTACCAAATAGTCCATTAGAAAATACTATCCTTGATATTAAAAACTCAATAAACCCATTGAAGAAATATTTCTGATTTAAAGGGGGAAATCTTTAAATGCCTGAAATACATCATTGAGAGAGAAATCCACTCCTCTCACTTTCCCCTCCCCCCAAAAAATTCCAGAAAGGCTAAGACATAGCCCCTCACATACCTACTCAGAGTTCAAGAGGAGGCAGGAGAAGGTAGGAGAATAATTCTTAGATGATAACCACGCATTTTCCAAAATTGAATAAAAGAAATAAAATTTTAATTTGGCGAGCACAACAAATCCCAAGCAGACTAACACAATCTACATCCAGGAACACTGTAGTGAAACCACATGGCACAAAGGACAAAGGTCTTAAAAGCAGCCAGAGGTTCAGATTGCTTCAATGACTGTCCTGCTTCAAAGCTCTCGAGGGCTTCATTTCCCCCGGTTAAACTTAGAGTAGTTCCCAAATTTCCACCCAAAACTCAGTATACATATATTCAAGAAAAGAATGAAATGTGACCAATAAGTAGAAATTTCTGGTCTTAATCCCAGTGTGATGTGTCTGGCAAGAGTAAACTACTCTTAATATTTGATTTTAAAAGGGACATTGGATAATGGAAACTTAACAGTGTTGATCCAACACTGTCCAAGAAGAAATATGTATATTCCGGGCAACTAGAGAGATGTGCAGCGTGATGGGGCAGGGTGACCTGTGCCTGGCCAGCGTTTCCTTCCAGACATGCCATTTCCCTTCCTTCGGCTGGTGCCCTGAACAAGAAGACCCATCAACTCCTTAGCTCAGATTTTTAGCCTTTTCTGACTTCATCCCAAAGAAGTTTCTTTCATATACATGTGGGGAAAATCCAATTCTACAAAGCGGCTGTGCGCTTCTTTGAATCCTGACACTAACATCTACAAGAGCTGCTTCCTCAGGACAGCTGTTCAGAAGGTAAGAAGAACACAGCACTAAATATCTGGGAAATTTTTATTTTTCTCGCCAACATCTTTTCCAGCATTTTATTAACTAATGATAAGTGACCATCAGAAATTATTTGGCTGTATATTGCTTTCAAAAAGCAGTAAGAAAGTGGCTATTTAGAAAAAGGAGGTACATGAGGTTAGAAACATTATACAAAATGAGAATCCCATCACATGGAAATACGTAATCAAAGGTTAGACTAACAAACCAAACAGGCTCTATTCAAACGAGAGCACTCCATTTCTTTGAGAAGAATTTTTCTTTCTCAGACTCTTCCACAAACACTTCATAATGAACAAAGAACTTATTTCTTTGTAAGCTGAGGTATGACAACATAGCTATGTTATAGTGAGAAGCTGGGATACGGTTTGACCTCTGAGACCAATTATCTTTGAGTTAGTCATTCAAGCCAAGATAGAGGAGCTTGGGGAGGGGCAAGGCAAACAGTGACGGGAAGGGAATGCAAGGAGCCTGCTACCCATTTTACCAAAACAAGCTCCAAAGTGATCCTCCTGCCCTCCCTCCCCGCCCCCACTTCATACAGTAGAAGAGTTTAATGAGGCAGGAGCCTGTATTGCCATCCAACCGGTAGCTATGACGCGCACTGACCACCAGGGAGCAGACGCTCAATGCACAGGCATGGAAACATGGAACAGACTGATGAATCTCACAGGGAAGCAGGGAGGGGAGAGGGCAGGAAGAGATTAACCAAAGATCTTATATGCATACTAGAGGCCCATTGTGGGGTCCCTTGGCCTGGCCTGTGGGGAATCGGGTTGAAACTGGCAGTCCGACATTCCCTGAGAGGTCCCGGATTGCAAGAGGGCACAGGCCAGGCCGAGGGACCCCATTGGTGCACGAATCTGTGCACCGGGCCTCTAGTAAAATAATACAGTCCTTTCACTTTGTTTTATTTTTTAAAGTGCAGCTCTTCAAGAATTTCAAAATCACCTGCAAAGAAAGAAAAAAAGAGAAAGAAATACACTTAATTCAAAATCTGACTTTTTAAAAAATTTAATTTTTCCCATCACCATTTATCCCTCTTTGCCCTCCCCCTCCCCTGTGCAATTACCACACTGTTGTCCATGTCCATGAGTTTTCTTTTTGCTCAATCCCTCAACCCGCCTCCTACATTAACCACCTCCCCCCACTCCCCAGCGGTCTGCCTGCTTTCTATCTATGAGTCTGTTTCTATCTGACTTTTAACGTTCCCATGATAAGTGAATGACCAAAACCAAGGCCAGGTTCACAAACTCCAGAAGATCCTTGCAGTAGGGAAAGGTGTCCTATCAGTACATGGCTGCCCAGAAGGTCTCAGGGACAGCAAAAAGGGTTCCCACTCCTTCCTCAGGTCCTTCCTCTCATCCATGAGCTCACTGATGTCTAAAATGAATTCTGTAAGCATCCTGTGACCTCAGGGCCTGTCCTATGCTGCAAAGGTGATGGGCTTACCTCACTATTACTCTGGGGACACGTAAGTCCTACCAGCAATTTTCCTCTCCATATAAATGAAGAGATAACACTTTGCCCTGAGCGTAGGTTTTAATAAGGGAGCAAAGGCTACCAGGCACCAGGAGATTCGCTCTCAGACAAACAATTCAAAATAAATACCTAATAGTGACATTCATCTGACACAAATGATAATCACATGCCAGATGCCTGTCCAATAATATCATATATGTATAAATATTAAGTATGTTACCATCTTCTGTGAGAAATACCAGCACACACACCTCTTCCTCCCCCAATAAACTTTAACAAACCTTTCATAGCAGGTGAGTTCACTCTTCTGCTTACTTCCTTTTAACCCAGGTTTCTGACCCTCGTCATGTACTTGTCTGGGTTGGCAGCGCTCATTACTGTAGTATAAACCGTGAAGCTGAAAATAATGAGCGAAATGTTTATATACGCATCATTTTCCCTAGTATTCCAAAGAAGAGAAAAAATACTAAGCCCTTCCCTAACACTTGGGACCTAGGACAAGATTACCAACAGAGGCCCACATATGTCAGAATATTTAAAATTTATAATTCAAGTGACCACACACTCAAGGTGATCATTCCTCCTATTTTGATGACACTGTGAAAGGCCACGTTCAAATGTTAAAATTCTCAGACTCCTCAGAGTTGCATGCTGGGCACTGAGGAAGGTCCAGCCTTGACCCTCACCCCTTGCTCTGCCCGACCCCGCTGGGGAGTGGGGGGACATGTATGTGGACACCTCAGCCTCTGCATCTAGGCTTCATGCATGACCCCCAGCAAACATCCCTTGGCCACAGGATGCCCACAATGGCTGCACACCACCATCAGGAGACCACCACCACCCACAGAAATGAGCTAAGGATTCCTGAGTACTTGAGCCAGACTGGGTGGGCAAATGCACCTGGCCCAGGGGAATCTTACATCAAGACAGGGTTGAGGATGGCCAGAGCTCAGGAATCGAGATAGGAGGCCCACTTGCTCAAATACAAAGATGAAAGTATGATGTCATTTACTCAACATTCTGCATCATTCTGCATGGCAGGAGATCTGAACATGAGCCCAGGTGCACACACAGTGCACATACAAGGGCCTCTTCCCTTCACCCCCTTCACCTACCACTTGTGCTGGACACTAACTGGGATGCATGTTCAAAGCACCTGGAGCTGGGTTGCTCAGGAATAGGCAGAGTTAGTGGCCCTGGGCCCTACAGCTGAATCAGACACCCACCTAAAGAAAGCACTAAGGGCATGTTTCCTGAATAAGGACCTTGGCTGCTTATTTACCTTAGTGATAATTCTATTCTCCATCACGGGGGGTGGGGTGAGGGCATGTGCTAGGGGGTAGAGGAAGCCAGAGGAAGGTCAATGGGGAAAAAAGGGAAACATACGTACTACTATTTGTAATACTTTAAACAATAAAATAAAATTTAAAAATTTTTTTTCTCTGCTTTTAGCCACAGCAGAGCATGTTCTACAGCAGGTGAGTGTAATTTTATAGCACAGCACAAGGGGGCAGCATACAGCTAACTTCTGTTCAGACTTATTTCTATTAACCTTCTCCAGTAAAGGGCCCGAGAGGCAGGGATCTGTATTAATTCTGGCTCAGTGGTGATTATTCTTTTTTTTTTTTTTTTTTAATGATTTATTGTCTAAAGTTTAGTGGTGATTATTCTTTAAGTGCATTTCCTCTTGGGCTTTCAATCATACAATAGAGAAAAATGCTACTCCGTAAACTGTTTATAATTTCTAACATTCTATTTTGACAAAACATTTCAGAGTCATTTCAACATTCACAGCCTTTAACTTAGTAACCCCATATCTGAAAATCCAGGCAAGGCAAATATTCAAAAGTAGGGGGTGCTAGGGGAGGGTGGAGAGAGAATTGCACAAACGTGTTTTAGAGCTTTAATAGAGGAAAAACTAACAACTGGAAAATGCTTAACTCAATTATACTACATTCTACTGCTATGCAGCTATTTAAAATTATAAGGGTTACTCACAGCATGGAAATGCTTTATTAAAGTAAACTTAAGTATTTTATTATAATACTAACTTAGAAATATATATTCATAATTTATATAATCATTTTCAAAACTATAAGAACACAAAAACAGGCTTTTAACCCCTATCTTTCGAATGAATATTAAAAGGGCAAAATTGTGCCCTTCCAGAAGGGGTGCAGCCAGTGTTGCATTTGGAATTGGTTCCTACAGGCTGGTGAGAGCCAGCCGTTAAATACACAGGACATTTATGAATCAATTGTATGCTTGAAACAGGCCAGGTAGGAGTACTTATACCATCGGAGCTAATAAATACTACAAATCAGGGGGGTCCTTTGTTTGTTTTTTGCTCTCCACTAAATAGCTCGTTTACTAGCATACCACTGGGTACCACTTGTTAACCAAGTAGCTCAGTTGGGTAGAGTAGTAAAATACTGACTGAGTAGGTAATTTGGTTTTTCTGTATTTGGTTGTTAGAATATTGTTTCTGCAATAAACTGTTTAGCATTCATCTTTTCATCAGGCCATTTAAAAAATAACTTCAAACAGGTATTTTGAGATATATATTCCTACTACTGTACAAAGTAAAAAGAGTAACACCAGTTTTGAAAATGTCATTACACATAGCAAACCTTAAAGCACCATATACGAGTTACTCTAGAGGCCATCAGGAAAACTCCTATTTTGTGCTTGTAAAAAAGAGGATTGTTTCAAGGAAAAAAAAAATCCATTGGGTATTTGAAACTAAAAACCACTTTACAGGTTTTATCTGCATTAGCTATTTCTTGAAGAATACTACTTTGATATTCCTGTCTTGGAGAAAGCAGAAGTGAGAATGATGAGTCAGTAGGCAATGCTGGGCTCTGGAATTTATTGAGCAGAAGCTAAAACTCTGTATCGACTTGCAGATGCTTCCTCTTTGTTTTAGTCAGTTAAGTCCTACCACAGAAGCAAAAGAAGGTGTCAGCACTCCTCATGAGCTGGCCTAACACCCAGCGGGGGACAGTAACCGGCAGGCTGAGCTGTCCAGCCTTGCTGCGATGGTGAAGTTCAGGTCCTCCTGCAAGTTGGAGGTGGCTGCCTCTCAAATTAACTAAGAGCTTCCTGTGGCAGTGGTGGTGACAGCCCAGCGGTTCACTTCAGAAAACCATGTGGGTAAAATCCCAGGCTGTGGACTGTCCAGGGCATGGGAACTTAGATACTGAGTTATCTGCGGAATGAGCACAGGGAAGCAGCACCTCCCCAGGAAGACAAAGGGAGGCCAAAGCTGTCTCAAGTTTAGATCTAACAGTGAAATGAAGGGGCTCCCAACCAGTGAAGGCAGGCCCCGGCTACCACACAGATTTAGGATGAAAACGACTCTGTTTTTCTTTACCTTTGTTTTTCTTGGTGGACTTACCACCTGACTTATGATACACTTGTTTATCTACCTCTCCTGGGCCAGAATGCTAGTCCCGTGAGAGCAGACTTTGTTTTGCTCACTGCTGTTTCCACAGAACCTAGAAAGCCTGCTCCACAGGAGCCCTCAGATCCCTGCTGAGCCAAAGAGCACGTGACTCCACCTTCTGGGGGGACGTGAGAACAGATGTGAACAGATGCCACTTACTTGTTATACACCGGAAACACCGACAAAACCTGCACAGGAGAAAATCATATTATAAAAACTATCAGAGTGGAGAAGAAATACATGTAGGAAGAATAAAACCCCTTAACACTTCCGCCTGTCTCAGAGTGACAGTTACAGACTTCTGCATCCTTTCTCCTCTGAAACAATGACCATATATTACATCTGTACCTTTTTCTAACATGCAGAAAAATGTAGGTGAAGACAGATACTTTAACCTACAGAAGCAAATTCAGAAAATGTCATCTGACTTTTAAAAAAATGTTTTCAACCAGCTAAAACTTTTATTCTAGCATTTGCTTCTACCACATTTGCTTGACTTTAGAGGAGAAAATTTTCTTAAATCACTATTAACAAAGACACCAAACATCCTGAGCGAAAACTGGGCATCCCATAAAGTTACCTGGAAGAGGGCCTCCAGGCTGAGATTTGCCTGGCCTGTGGCATTAAGGGCTTTGATGGCAGGTGTTCTGTAAGGACAATGGTCAAAGGTCACTTGGCACTTCAGGAAACCCTGAATCCCACCAGTTCTCATTTTGGGAGACTCAATGGGAGGCCCAGCCTCCTTATCTTCCTTTCCTGGAAACAGATTTGTCCCCCAAGCATGTTTCCTCCCTAGTCCCAGACCCCCTCGGTGGAATGAATCCAACAGTCGGGCTCAGGGAAGCTGGGCTGGGGAAAACGTATGGCTGCAGACTGAACAGTTGCCACCAAACCCCCAGGGGCAAGAAAGCCACGGGGGAATATCTGCTCTTTGGGGATGCACTGACTTATAACCACAGAAGTTACAAAATTAGCAGGGACAATAAACGCCCCCAACTGGTTTAGTTATTTATCTCAGTATAAAAAATATTTTCCTTCCAAAAAAAAAAAGTCTTACATAGAAACCACGAATCTTGCTCTACCTTTTCCTTTTACAGATGGCTGAACAGAGACTCAAGAGAACTGAAATAATCTTCTCCCCCCACCACCAGCCAGAGCCAACCTTACTCTCCCAATACCCAACCGACTGCTAAAAGGCTCTCCCCCATGTTCCCCACCACACTCTATCTCACCGCCACCTGGCATTGGCAAGGGGGCCCAGGTATATTTTCTGGGAGGGGATAGCACCTGTAGTTCTCTTCAGTTCCTGTAAAAGGAGGGGTGCGTTCTCCTGACCACAAGCATATACTGGGAAGCAGAGAGAGGCCCACCTTCGGTCATCCCTCTCAGGCGCTGGCTTCCAGTGGTCATAATTTGTCTCCACTCGGAACCACCTACAACACAGCACATCATCTTATCTTATCAAGGTCATTGGAGACATTGAGTAAAGAAGAAATATATGAAAATGAAAAATACCTCCAGTTTCATCAATTAAATATAAATTATTAATGCAAAATGACCAAAGCCTTTAATTCTACTTACGCTCCATTTAAAGGATCTAGAGGCCAAATGTCTGCCGGGCCACTTCTGTTCCTCGTGATGACCACTCCTTCCCGGGGGGACATGCCACCAACAATGTAGTACACATCAGCAATAAGCGGAGTCTTGGCCAGTTTGTCAACAGCTGCTTCAAAGTTTTCTGATTCGCTCAGGGTCTGAACAGAGACAAACCTGTATCAGCATCATCAGTCATACCAACCGATGGCCAAGTGGTCCAAAGCACATCCTCCTGATATATGAACCCATGATCACAACCTTGAGCTGCTCTGACTTCATCCTCTTGTCATCAGGACTCTTGAAATGGAAGAAACCTCAGCAGGGAGCCAACTGCACAGGATTTTTCTCAAAAAAGGAAGAACTGCTGACAAATTCTAGGCCCAGCTCAGAAAACATGGGTTGCATGTTTTCTAGGCAGACTGCTCCCCATGTTTCCTCATTCATTTGCTCTTTCAACAGGTATTTTTAAAATATACTTGAATTGATTTCAGAGAGGAAGTGAGAGGGAGAAAGGGATAGAAATATCAGTTATGAATCATCTATTGGCTGCCTCCTGCACGCCCCACACTGGGGATTGAACCCGCAACCCGGGCATGTACCCTGACCAGGAATCGAACTGGTAACCTCTTGGTTCATGGGTCAACGCCCAACCACTGCACCACACCGGCTGGGCTCAACAGGTATTTTCTGAGTACCTACTATGTGCTAGACACCATGCTGGTATGGAGACAGCAGTGAAAACGACCAACCCAGCCTTGTTCTCCCCAAATTTCTAAAGATGACAGGAAAATCAACAGAAAATGGTGATGCAATGTAATGAGTATCAACAAGGAAAAGATGCTATGGAAGTCAGAGCAAGGAACCCATCCTCACCCAGAGCATCGAGGAGGCATCTCAGGAAGGTATCACGTGAGCTGAGCCAAAGAGACTCAGAAGTTAGACTGGTGAGAGTGGTAGCTGCGGGGCTGGGATGGAAATGGGGAAGAGAGTTCTAGCTCCATGGAAGGGTTTGGCAAAGGCTCAGAGCTGCTACATGAGAGTAGTGAGCTGAGCTGGTGTTCAGTGACCCCTGAGACTTCATGAAGACTTTCCATGGTCTGTGGCATGGACTGTTAGGGAATCACTTTCCTGATCTTCAGCTTCCAAGTATGACCCTCCTCAAGCTGATCGCACAGGAATGTCCTGCAGTGGATAGCCTGCCCGTGCCACCCACACCTTCACAATCAACCTTCTCCCACTGTGCGAAAGCAGTACATATTCTGCTCACCCACCCTGAACACCGCTGAGGCACAGTGTCAAGGGCAGGGTGAGGACAGGGTCAAACCAAAGAACAACTCAAAATATCCGTGTCTGCAAAGGCACCACATTCAGCACCATAACCCACCATCCCAGGGCAGGGACATGTGGACATTTCCCTGCCTTATACATATTGCTGTGATGGGAGAGGTATTCAGACTTGAGTTAATGTGTTCTGAACTCAGCAAAATTATAAAGTGAGGCAACAGGAGTGATGAAACATTTTAATTTTTTTTATTTGTTGCCTAAGCCATTCCCCAACTACTATTAAAGCATGCATTCCTCTAATAGAATTGTATGAGAAAAAAGCAAAAGAACATCAGTAAGAAATACTGGAGGCAGTGCTGACTTATTTCACTCAGAGGTAAATTGTGGGTGAGGACATGTACCTTACGTTTATCTCAGAAAATGGAGGAAACAGACAGTGACTGCGAATGAGTACAGGGTTTCTTTTAAGGGGAATGAAAATGTTCTAAAATTGATTGTAGTGACAGTTGTACAACTCTGCGAGTATATAAAAAACCAGTGAGTTGCTTGCTTTAAATAGATGAATTGTATGGCACTTATTTATATACCTCAATTAATTATGCATCTACCTATAATCCACAATTCCATCCTTAAGCACTGACCCAACTTAAATGGATACAGACGTTTACAAAAAGACTTGTACATGAATTTCTATGGCAGGTTATTCATAATAGCCCCAAACTGGAAACAACCCAATCAATGCCTATCAACAAGAAAATGGATAAATTGTGGTATATTCATAGAATTTAATATTCTTCAATAATAAAAGGGATGAGCTAGTAACACAAATAAGATGAATAAATCTGCAAAACATTATGCTGAGTGAAAGAAACAGTCCATATACTATGATTTCATTTATATGAATTCTAGAACAGGCAAAAGTTCTCTGTAGTGATAGAAGTCAAACAGTGGTTTCCTGGGGGGAAACTGGGTGTCAGAGGAGGTTGGGAACTGATTAGAAAGGACTCTAGGGAAATTTCCAGGAACTTAAAAATGTTCTGTGTCTTATTTTGTTTGTGGTTACAGGCGTGGCTATATGAGTGTGTACAACTGTCAAAACACATTGAACTAAACTCTTAATATCTATGCATTTCACTTTATGTAAATTACATTAAAATGTTTTTTAATCCTCACCAGAGGGTATTTTTCCCATTGATTTTTTAGATAGAGTGGAAGGGAGGGAAGGGGGAGAGAGAAACATGGATGTGAGAGACACATGAATTGGTTGCCTCCCACATGCACCCCCAACTGGGTCTGGATGAACCTGCAACCTAGGTCCATGCCCTTAACCAAGAACCAAACCCTGGACCCTTTGGTGCATGGGCTGAAGCTCTACCACTGAGCCACACTAGCCTTCTATGGTCGAAGGACAACTTACATGCAGCCTGAAATCCTGCTGTCTGGTAGGTCCTGCAACGCAGATGCTCCTTTTGTTTTGTGTAGAGCTACCTTCTAATGTATTTGTTTTGCTAATTCGAATATTTGCCACTGAAATTTCTAAAGGGGAGGCCCGTCTATATCTGTAGAAAAGCATAATATTATCTCTTATTTCAGTCAGCTATTTTGGAAAAGCAGAGCCTAAGACCAAGATTCTCTCCTTGACCAAACTCTGGCCAACCTCTTCTGAGCCCTCCTCTTGATCAGGCCTTAACTTCGGCCTACAAAGACTGGAACAAACACTAACAGTTTCCAACAGCTCAAGGCCACATCCTTACAATGACGCCCCTCCCTCCCCTTACAGTGACTGCCTGAGAAAACGCAAGGCTGTTGTACGGGAGCAGAATTCACCTCCCCAGATATGTCTCAGTGGCATAAGGATTATTTTAAGCTGGTTATCTTTAAGAAACAGCAGACATGGCAGAAGCTCTGAAAACCAGGTAGAAGTTACCCTTTATGAAAGACATTTCCATTCATCAGAGAAATCTCCATTTGTGAGGGTGTCTCCCTCACTGTACCAGGATGAGGGTATCTGAATCTCTAGAAACTATTATCATTGGAGAAGGCTTAGACTCAAATCTGCATAGAAATCTTACTTTTCAATAAATTTTTTTCAATTACAGTTTACATTCAATATTATTTTATACTAGAGGCCCGGTGCATGAATTTATGCACGGGTGGTGTCCCTCTGGGTGACCTGCAGGGATCGGGCCAAAACCCGCAGTCCAACCCGCAGCTCCTACCTGCCACTCCCACTTATCCCGGCCCTAATGTGCCTGCTGTGGGCTCACACCCAATCAGTCTTGATTGGGAGAGGCTCGAGGTGTCACAGCAGTGCTTGCCAGCCATGAACCCTGTATCTGGCGCCCTCCCAAGGTGAGTGGCCTGCAGGATCAGGCTGAAAGCAGCTCTCTAACATCTCCAAAGGGGTCCCAGATTGCAAGAGCGTGCAGGCCAGGCTGAGGGACCCCACCGTGGGAGGGCTCCAGGGCGTGTCCAGCTCATCTCAGTCCCAACTGGCTGGAACCCAGCAGCTACCGGTCGGAGCATCTGCCCCCTGGTGGTCAGTGCACATCATAGTGACTGGTCGACTGGTTGACTGTCTGCTCCCTGGTGGTCAGTGCATGTCATAGCAAGCAGTTGAGCGGCCTTAGCATATCATTAGCATATTATGCTTTGATTGGTTGTCCGGTTGTTCTGCCATTTGGTCTATTTGCATATTACCCTTTTATTATATAGGATTGGTTTCAGGCATATAGCATACTGGTTAGACAATCATATACTTTACAAAGTGTTCCCTGATATTTCCAGTACCCACCTGGCAACATACATAGCTATTACAATACTAGAAGCTCGGTGCACGAAATTCATGCACTTGTCAGGGGGTCCCTCAGCCCAGCCTGCGTCCTCTTGTAGTCCAGGAGCCCTCGGGGGATGTCCAACTGATGGCTTAGGAAGCAGGCCTAAGCCAGCAGTTGGACATCCTTAGTGCTGCTGTGGAGGCGGGAGAGGCTCCCACCACCGCCGCTGCACTTACCAGCTGTGAGCCTGGCTCAGGGCTTCTGGCTGAGCAGTGCTCCCCCTGTGGGAGTGCACTGACCACCAGGGGGCAGCTCCTGCATTATGCATCTACCCCCTGGTGGTCAGTGAGCATCATAGCGACCGGTCGTTCTGCCGTTCGGTTGATTTGCATATTACCCTTTTATTAAATAGGATTATTGACTATATTGTTATGCTGTACTTTATATCGCCACAACTATTTTAAAACTACTAATCTGTTAAAAATCTTACTCTTGCCCAGCTGATGTGGTTCAGGGGTTGAGCATTGATCTATGAACCAGGAGGTCATAGTTTAATTCCCGGTCAGGGTACGTGCCTGGGTTGTGAGCTTTATCCCCAGTAGGGGGTGTGCAGAAAATCATCAGTGATGATATTCTCTCATCACTGATGTTTCTACCCCTCTCTCCCTCTATCTTTCTTTCTCTGAAATCAATAAAAACAAACAAAGAAAATCATACTCTTGCTATACTTTTTCCTGGTTATTTCCCATAACTGACTCCGCACCCTCAACATCTCCTTTTGTCTTCAGTGAATGTATTTAAGGTGATGGCTTCCACCATTTTGGTAAGAGTTACAGTTTTCTTGGGTGTTATACAGGAGGTATAGACGTTATTAAATTTTTTTCTCTTCTGCTAATCTGTCTCATGTCAATTTGATTATTAGACCAGCCAATGACCTCCCTGGACATTGACAAAATAATTTACTGTCTGTTTCAGCCAACACCTGAAGATAGGGCCCTTGTCTTCCAGTCTGCTGGAGGGAAGGAGCCTAACAGTTAGCAAACTCAGGTTTTACACAAACAACCCCTCTTTTCGGCTTTTTGTAATCTGTCAGTTCTCTGACCCTCCCGTGTTCCCCCTCACCTCCTCCATTACCCACTCTCCCTTTAAAACACCCAGGTACCTCTGTACAAATCAAAGTTGAGTGCAAGTCACGATGGATACTTTCTCCCATTGCAATATTATACTACTGATTAAAATCTGTCCTTACCAGTATAACTTATTATCAAAAGGTTGATATGCACTTTGCAAACCTTTAGATGCTTATTCTTTGCAGGAGCTTCTTATGTTAAGAACAACATTGTTAAATGACACAGAGCATCACAGAGGATGAAGTCAGGGTGAGGTGGGCTCCACAGTCAATATACTCACAGTGCGGATAAGCCAGCTGATCGGAGAGTGTCTCTGAAAAAAGGCAGCGATCGCATTCTCCCACCACCAGCCTTTATCTGCCGAGGTAAAGGAACAGTAAGTGTATACACAATTGCTGCCACTTTTAAATATATATATATATTATTGATTTTTTACAGAGAGGAAGGGAGAGGGATAGAGAGTTAGAAACATCGATGATAGAGAAACATTAATCAGCTGCCTCCTGCACACCCCCTACTGGGGATGTGCCCACAACCAAGGTACATGCCCTTGATCAGAATCGAACCTGGGACCCTTGAGTCCACAGGCTGATGCTCTATCCACTGAGCCAAACCGGTTACGGCTTGCTGCCACTTTTTAAAATTCCTTAAGTCTTGTTTCCTTCCTATAGTCCAAGCTGGTGCAGGGAGAGCGGGGGAGGTTGGTAGATGAAGAGTGATTTTATTAGCATCCAGTTTTCAAAGATGAAGCTAAAAGCATTGTTTTCAGGCACCAAAGATTCTGTGTTCTGTGTAAACGTGTGTGTGTGTGTGTATGTGTGTATCACATCTATACACAGAATTTCCGGTGCTGGGAAGCAATGATAATTATCTTAAAGGAAATCACTCTATGAATTACCTCAGGCAAAATAAAATTATGGAACTATCAGAAGTGGCTCAGTAAGTATTAGGAAGACTGTAAAGAGTATATAACTTTCATGACTTTAAGTTGGATTGGGGCTCACTTTAAAAAAACAAAACAAAACAATTTTACAATCATTTCCCAAAATTACTTTTTAACATCTTGAAAATTTTCTACAGGGGATTTATTTTCAAAGAATACTTTTCACTCAAGAAACAAGAATTGAACATCTGTTATGTGGCTGTTCAGATAGAGCTGACTCCCTGAAAAGCTAACTCCATTTAAAACTAACCCTCTAAGAAGCAAAAGACCGATGAGGATGACTACACAGCAAAAAAGGAAAAGTTAAACTTTTTTTTTTTTAAAGGCCTCTGTGACCTATTCTCCCTCCACTTTCCGTCTCAGAATCTAAGGTGGTCACTTTGCATAAAGGCTCCTGCCCACCTGCCCACCTGCCCACCGACCCCCGGGGGGCAGTGCCACCTGCAGATGACACGCCCTCTCCACCGCCCAGCCAAAACCACAATGTGAATTTGCAGCAGGGGAGGAAAAGAGAACCAAATTTCCAAGGTCCTGCATTTTTTTTCTTAAAAGTACTTTAGAAAGGAAAATGTATTTGTGTTTGTTATTTACATTTTATATTTCTGTATATATTTTGGGGGTCAGCCATTTTTAATGATCTTGGGATGACCAAACCAGTCTTTGGAGCATTCTCTGTCCTACTTCTGACTTTACTTGTATTCCCAGGTTCATCATAATCTCAAAGGAGGAAAAAAAACCTTGTGAAAAAAAGCAAAAACTGCCCAGCCGGCATGGATCAGTGGGATCAGTGGTTGAGCATCAACTTATTAACCAGGTCACAATTCAATCCCTGTCAGGGCACATGCCCGGGTTGTGGGCACAATTCCAAGTAGGGGGTGTGCAGGAGGCAGCCGATTAATGATTCTCTCTCATCACTGATGTTACTATCTCTCCCTCTCTGAAATCTATAAACATATTTTTTTGAAAAAAGCAAAAACAACAACAACAAAAAACCAATCTTTTTCTGAGCATTCCAGTTAAGTTTTAGTGTATGTATTTAGCTGTACTATAAGTAGTTGGTTTGTAGGAGATGGTGAAAAGGCCAGAGATAAAAAGGTTTTCTTTTTTCCTTTTTTTTTTGTCTGTGAAGTGGCTGGGTTTTTTGGTGTTTTTTTGTTTGTTTGTTTTTTGCCTGTTTGATGTATGTGTGAAACAATGTTGTCCAATAATAAACAAATTTTATTTTGCTGAGTCATTCTAACAACAACAATTAAACACACAAACTGATCCTCCGGAATTCTTGACCCCTCCCCCGTTCCCTGGGTGGACTCTGGAATGCGGTTGGGAGGCTCCAGGTTATACCATTAACCTTCTTCCACCATTTAGCCCTTCCTTGGGGGCAAGGTGTCCTCAATGTTACCTGTTCCTTAACTCTCCCTAGCACCAGAGCACCAGGTATCTGGTCCCTTTTTTCCCTGATCACCCCCACAAGCCTCTTGGAAATACAGGTCCTTTCCTTAGGGGGATAAAACAGGTGGTCTATGGGGTAATCCACTGTTTTCCTGTTGCTGTCCAGGACTGTTTCTGTAAGTTCCCCGTTAAAACTCTTTACACTGACAAGCTGGACTTGTCCGCTTTTTTCTCTGGCCTCTCAGCTCCTTGGACATTTGGGGGCCACCCTGCTCCTACAGCCTTTTCACGAAACACTGGCACATCCTGACTTGGTCCAGACCCTTGGACCTGAACAGTGAACAGAAGAAACTAGTATACTGAGGAAAGAGTGAAGAACTAAAACAGAGTCAAGCTGCGCAATTACTAAAATCCAGTAGGCTGAGGCATGAGGAAACAATTCTATTCCTGCTTCAATTAGCCAGGGGACTTGAACTTTTGAGCTTTTCAGTAGTGTATTAATGTCTGGGGAGGTAGATAGATAGCTGCAGCTGTATCCTACAGATAACCCCGTGAAGATCTTAGGAAAGAATAGTCACATGTCACGAACAGCCTGGCATCCATGATCCAGACCCCTGGCATCTGGAAGATCACCATCTGCTATGATTGCCAGAGACTAAGAATGCAGGACTCATCCTTCTGAAGAATGTACTTTTTACTATAAAAACTCTTTGCTTTTCTTTCTTCTTCAAAACACTCTGGGTATTGTCTCGTTGTGTCTATGGTATGCAAACCCTAAAACCCTTGAATAAATTTTTGGCATTTATTTCTAGCAAAGCCTCGTGACACCTGGTGCTCAGTTGGCCATACCATTAAATAAACAAGACCTGGATAACTGTAATAAAGAAGATAAGACAGGATAATACAATCATGAGTGACAAGGGAAGATTCCTTTCAAGAAGAACATAAGGACAGCCTCTCTGAGTGCAGACATTTGAGTTATGATGGGCTGAGGGACCTAAGACAGGAACAAGCTTGGCAAATGTCAGGAAAATAAAGAATGCTGGTGAGGCGCAGGTGGAGCGAGGGAGAGGGAGACAGGTGTGAAATGAGGTACAGGAGCTGATCGTGTAGAGTTCTAAGGTCAGAGTCAGGACTTTGGATTTGTTATAAGTGAAATGGGACATCCCTGTAGGTTTTAAACAGAGGAACAACCTGATTGTGCCAGCTGCTGGTTAAAAAGGAACTACAGAAGGGTGAGAAGCAGAGAGACCGGATGAACAGGGACGGCAGCAGTACCGGTGTGATGCAGGTAGCCTAGCACCGAAGGCAGACAGAATGGACAAGGACAGTCTCGTTTTGGTGGCAGAGCTGGCTAGACTCGGGGAGTCAGGGCTCAAAGAATCTCCTGGTTCATCAGTTGATTAGCAGTGCCATTTCCTAAGACACACAAAACCAAGAGAGGAACAGATTTGGGTGGAGGCAGAGTGAGGGCAAGAAAAGAAGGAAAGAAAAAGTCAAGAGAGCTGCTTAAGCACGTGAAGTTTGAGATACTTGGTAAACGTCAAGGTGGAGATGCTGAGACGGTGGATGGGTACTCCAATCTGGGTTTCAGAGGTCAGGCTTGGGGATGTGGCAATACCAACAAATGCTCCTCCGGCCCTTACTGTGTGCCAGGCGCTGCTCTGCGCACTTCACGTACAGGAACTCATTTCATCCTCACAACAGTGACTATCATCCCTGCCTTCCAGATGAGGACACTGAAGTACAGACAGACAGGTGAAGCACCTTGGTCCTGGTCACCCAGCTAGCAAGTGACAGCACTAAGATATAAACCAAGGCAGGCTGGCTCTGGAGTCTGAGATCTTAACCACCAGGTGGTTAGTTAAGGCTTCTCATCTCTATGCCATTAGTTAGTCCTCAGATCCTTACCGCTTCCCACGGTGGCTAGAGGCACTGCTGGCACTCTCCATAATGCCCAGAAGCATAACTGAAGATCTTATCTCCATTAACCAAGAGATGGTACCTTATTGTTCAGGCATTTCAACTCAAGCTTAGCAGATTAAAAGATAGTTTTCATTCAAATAAGGTTTTTAAGAGTTTTTAAAAAGCAGTTTGACAGGATTTAATTAAATGTGTATGTTACAGAATAACCGCATTACTTGTAAACTGCTCATACCTTAGGTTCTACTAATCAGTGTGTTAAACAATCTGAGTTGCAAAATGATGGGAACAAAGCCCACTTTTTAATAAATATACATATGTTTACAGACATTCTGTATAAAATCTGAATAAATGTCATGCTGTGGTTGGAGTACCATTTGAGAAACAGGCTCACACATAGCTGACAGTTGAGAAAATGTTGAAGAAACACATTAGGATAAAGAACTGACTACTATAGCCCTGGCCAGTGTGGCTCAGTTGGTTGGAGCATCATCCCATACACCAAAAGGTTGAGGGTTCAATTCCCAGACAGGGGACATACCCAGGTTGCGTGTTTGATCCCTGGTCAGTGCTCGTGTGGGAGGCAACTGATGGATGTTTCCTCCTCTCTCCCTCCCTCTCTCTCTCTCTCTCTCTCTCTCTCTCTCTCTCTCTCTCTGTCTCTCTCTCTCAACATATCCTTGGGTGAGGATTATTAAAAAAAAGAATAAACCTAATCAGAGGAAACAATAACAGGAAGTCAATGGGGTTCATCAATGACCAACACTAAACTTTAAGAGATTCCTTGTGTATGTCTCCTTCACTCAACTGTAAGTTCCTGAGGACAGAGACCAGAGGTTATCTCTGGGTTTCCCACATATTATGGAACTGAATGATGTCCCTGAGATTTGGGGAATGCCAGCAGCTGTATAAAAAACAGAGCTTTGGGCCAGGACCCGTGAAATCAGTTTGAGAACTACCTCCCCCACCGGCTAGCTCTCATTTCCTCTGAGCCTCAGTTTCCTCCTCTGCATAGTGAATGGGTTAATAACATCAGTCCTGCCTATGTAGAAGGACTGTTGTAAGGCTCTAATGAGAAAACTTATGAGAAAGTGCACAGTAAACTGTAAAGTGCTTTACAGATGTTGCCTGTGGAAGGCCATCATACAGCCTCCAGATCACAATAGCTTCCCTAACAGTCTCTGCTTCCATCTTAATCCAACACAATTCAGTCTCTTCAGAGCTGCCAAAGTGATAGCTAAAATGTAAATAATATCTGTTTACTCCCTGGCCTAAAATCCTTAAGGGCTTCCATTGCGCTTAAATTCCAAACTCCTCCTCATGACCCACACCATGGCCTCAGCCCTCCTCTCCACTCCCTCCCTCCCTCCTTACTCCCTTCTGTAACCACACTACTGACTCCATCAGGATGCATGGAGCCTGGCAGAATCCCGTGAGTCAGGCCTTCCCTGACCCTCTAGCTACAGTAACTGTCCTGCCCCTCCTTCATTCTCCATCACATCATCCTGTTTTACTTCCTTGAACTTTTAGCTTCCTGCAGTCATCTTCCTTGCTGACGTGCCCACTGCCCGTCTAACCTCACCAGAATGCAAGTCCCTGCCCTCGAGTGTAATAGTTATTCTACATGTTCTGTTGGGTGAGTGAGTGAAGTATTGGATAAAAATGAACAAGGATGTGGCTTAAAATGCTTGGGCGTTCATTTTAATTACCTCGTTCGTCGCCAGAAATTGTAAACTTGTAAGGACTCTGACCAGTCCACAATCCTACATAGCCAATGAAAGTGGTTCCTGTGAATGCAACCTGAAATCAAGAGATAAGGTACCATTTTACCATTCCAACCAAATAGACTTTGAAATCACCTTATTTTGCCCCACAATTTCATGGATTTTTTTATTCTTCTAAGGTTCCAACATAATAGAATAAAAAACTCTGAAATAGCCTTGTAAAAAGATTTAACTTTGGATAGAATTCAGTGGACCTATGACCTTGGATGGGGGAAAAAAGTACATCTTTATTTTCACTAACTTCTAACTGAAATTTAATTTCTTCTGTAATGAATACATGCAATAAACCATGTCATCATAGCAGTGCCTGTGATTCTGCCACCAGCAGAAATTGCAGGTATTTTCACATACATAATGGAATCATACCTATCTTGCTATGCTATGCACACATATCTTGAAATATCATTCACACTTATCACTACCCTGAAAATTATGGTAGTTATTAAAGCCACTGCCAAATTTTACTATTTAATATGTTAAGAATAAATAAAATTGTCCGGCTTGTGTGGCTCAGTGGTTGAGTATTGACCTATGAACCAGGAGGTCATGGTTCAATTCCTGGTCAGAGCACATGCCCAGTTTGCAGGCTGGAACTCTAGGGGGGGGGGTGTGCAGGAGGCAGCTTATCAATGATTCTCTCTCATCATTGATGTTTCTATCTTTCTTTCCCTCTTCCTTCCTCTCGGAAATCAATAAAAAATAAATTTTTTAAAAAAGAATAAATAAAATAATGAAATGGCTGTATTTCAACTTAATGGTTGTCTTTGCAATCCCATGCCTCTTAGTTTATGTATTATTAACATAATTCTAAGAAGGGATCAGCAGGCTTCACCAAAGGAGTTCCCGCACAAAGAAGGTTAAGAAGCTTCGTCCTAGAAGTGGCAATATGTGGGAAACCCTGTGCTGTTCAAACTTTTAAAAAGAGATTTTGTTTGTAAAAGCAGATGACCAAATGAGTGAGTAAATGAGTTTTTCATATTTGTGACTCAATCTCTAAATGCAAAGAACAAACAAAATATAGTCCTTGTCCTTAAACAATGTCCCCCAAAGCCAAAATCTGGCTTTGGCATGCTCTGTTCTGTTTCATAATAATAGCCTGCTATGTATAATCAATGAATATTGATGAATGCCATCTCCCTAAAAGTTTACACAGAAATGTGACAATAGTACCTATTAGACTATACTTTTAAGTAAGTAACACCACAGAATACAGCTCAGCAGTGGTTTTCTTTTCAGTGTTACTAGCCCTTACTATGATGAAAATAACTATCACCATAAAGTAATTATCAACCTCTCTGAGCATAGCCTACAAAATGGGTTTAAGTGATTTCCCAGGTTCATAAAGGAAATAAGCGACAAAAGCAGGATTCAAAGTCAGGACTGTCAGACCCCAAAGCTGGGTGTTTCTAGCCATTACACTACACAGTCCCTCCCCCTCTCCCCTGAACATGGGAAAGCAGAGGAAAGAGCTGGAGAGGCGTCATAAGTAGACGACAGACCATACCCTCATAGTGATTTCCCCAAGGAATATGGATTGACCTCTTTATGCTAATAATAATAGATGACTCTTCTTTCTATAAGAGTAATTGATGTAAACCTCTCTTCTGGTTTTGTTTTTCCAGGAGTTTGATGTTTTTTATATCTTAAACTGATAACACATTTAAGTAGCAGGCCATGATTGCTAATTTGGGTTATCAAGTCTCAGATTTCTGAATCTTATGCTGTATGGACTATACCTGCCCGTTCTTTAAGAATTGTACATCCATAGTCATTTTGCGTAAGAAATCCCCAAATGGATAATCCAGATTCCGGCCATGGTAAATGTGGCCTCTGGAGTCTTGAGCCACAATACTGGTGCAGAATCTGAGAAAAGGGGGAAAGTTCAACAGGAACGAATGAGAAAAATAAGAAAAAGGAAAATGAGGTTTTCATTTTTGAGATAAATCCTTAAAGTAAAACGCAATTATTATTCATTACAATGGACACATATGCTATAGAATCCTTGAACAAAACTATGGATTCACAATTCAAGGTGAAAATACGCTGGACACAGCTCATCAGCGTTCCGTGTTACTAGATCTTTGCCCTCAGCACACACAGCATTGAAAACATATGGAAAGAGAATTCATCCTAAATCTAAATCTGAAATTGACCCCTTGTGGGCTCCGCTAGAACGGAACTTTGCTTATTCCTCTGCGTGGCAGTGTGCAGCCTATTTAACACATTGTTCAAAGCTTGCTCAAGGTCACCTCCCTATTCCATGAACTTATCAGAGCAAGTAGATTGGCACTAAACTGTTCTGTTCCACAAATGTTTCATTTCATCTCCTTGGAAAAATGGTCAACTCTGCAGGGGCTTACACTTTTCCTGTCCCCTTTAGAACCCTTTGCACAGAGCTAATAGAGAAGGAGCCAGAGAGAAGTAGTTTGAGGAAGAAGAAAGGGGGGTGTGGTAAGGTATGTAAATTCTTTGAGGATATGAAATGTTATGTGAAAAACATATTTACATACAGCATGTCCAATTCTGGGGAATGGGGAAGAAGATACGTTTATCCACACAAAACTGAGAGGAAACACCTTGAAGAACTGATGGTCATTTCTGAGTAACAGGATATCATTCATTGCTTTTCACTTCTCTGCATTTATTAATTTTCTAGAATGATTACATATTGCTTTTATAGTTAGGAGAAAAGAAATGTTACTTAATTTTTATGTTTGTTTAAAGAAGGAAGCTTGGTAAGGTTTTAGGTTTTCCCAAGGTTTCCGATCTTAACTTTAAAGAGTTCATGTCAAGGAGGGGGCTGATAAAACACTGCAAGTGGCTAAAGCAAAGTTTGATTTTTCAAAATTAGCAAGACAACACCACTTCCATGTCATGCCCAAATGAGGTAGCCCATAAGCACGGGGCTTGGGGGCCAGGGTCTGCTTTGGGAAAGGCACTGCAGCGCAATGGAGGCACACGTGCTTTTAGCAGCAGCGGCCTGGTTTCCACATCACAGCAGGTGATACCATTTTCAGTGCCTGGCACCCAGCGGGCTCAACATGGGGTAGCTAGTCTTATCCTGATCTGAAAAGCCTTAAACTTACATCAGAAATGAGAATACAATATTTCCTTTGTTAAAGTTAGTGGAGTCTGCCTGTGTTTTGTGTTGTTAGGCAATTCAATCTACACCTTAACATCACATCCCAAAGTTAGAATATTCTTCCTGGAACTTTTGTTTCAATCAGTTATTCCAATGAAAGAAGGTGAAAGTGAATATGAAAATTGATTTTTTTTTTCTCAGTGAGAAAGCCACATGCCAGAACAGGGAAACAATGGGGATAGGAGATAAGGAATGGCAAAATTAACTTAGTTCAATTGAAAAGCACTTGAACAAGTTTGTGTCTTAAAACATTTTCCTGAGGAGAAACACAGTCACAATGCATGTTAACCTGCTCTGCCTAGTTCTTCTTGAAAGATGCCAGGGGAGGAGGGGGGCGGGCAGTAAAGTTTCATTATCCCAATAACTTTTTTCATCATCTTTTGGTAGCCAGAAGCCATTATCACATTGCAGATGAATCACGAGAATTCTTGCTTCATATTACACAGTGTTTTACAAAGTATCATACTTTAAAAAGATATTAGCTTGTAAGGACACGTAATAAACAACTTCAAAATGCAATGGGTATTTAATTTTAAAGTGTGCCTTTAACATTTATGTAAAACGATTTTTGTACTCGTTCAATAGAAACTTATCTGGCCACGGGGTAAAGCTAGCAATAAAACTACTGGTCCGCCAAGTGTCTAAGTATCTGCAAGATGCTACTAGATGAGGCTGGTCTGGTAGCAAAACAATTTAATCCTGAAGGCAGAAACCTCTTAATTCCAGGACCTGTTACTGAGCCAATGGAGACTTTAGGCTTCCCTGCACTTTGCCTGGGATCAACCAGGCACTCCATATTGCTTCCAGGTCTGTGCCCCGCATTTTATCATACCCACTCAGCACCCCAACTATTGGCTGGCCTGTGGCCCCAGCCCTGGAGGGAACAGACTGGGAGAGGAATCCGGATCGCTAGCTATGACAGACATGGGGGAGGAAGGACTGCAAGGACAAATCAGTGCTAGGGCGGCCCGAGGGTCACTGGGTTAACTAGAGGGTCCAGGTGAGAGTGAGGTTAGTCCCCAAAACTTCTTGGAAAGTACACGTTGAGCAGAGTTTCAGAAGTGGGATGCTACCTAGACTGGTGGTGGGAGAAAGGGGGCATCAGGTAGAGGGAAAGTCCAGTGTTGAGTTCAGAGAAGCCGCTTGCCTTCGGGAATCTCAGGCATGACCTGCGCTCAGATTTAACCAGAGAGGCCAAGACGAAGTGCTGGGGGTTTCTGGGCAGCCCAGGCACCACCCCGTTTTTATCACCCTGGAAACAGGTCTCCTCCCACTCGCGTGGCCAGAGTCGCTGGCAAGCCGGGGCACTCACGCGGTGGCCTCGTAGGCCATGTTAATGAGGATGCAGTCTGCCAGGCTGAAGCCCAGGACCTCGCACATGCCGCGGATCTCATCGGCGTAGGGCTGGGGCAGGGAGCCTTCCAGCTCCCGCACCGCCGTTCGCATCACTGCGTGGACCCACTTGGGGACCTTATCCCTAGAAAAGAAAAGCCACGAGGGTGTTTGAGCTCAGAGGTTGGAGGGGTGCGAGTGTGTGTGTGGGGGGGGGGGGAGTGGGGGGACCTAAGGCTCTCATTCTCAGGAGTGATGCTGTTGCCTCCCTTCCCCAGAGAGCTGACAGTTCGGGTTACGCATCATCCGATCCGCAGCCTCCTGGAGAGAAAAAGGAAACTTCCACTGGAGAGGGGACGAGCGAGCGTGGTCCCCAAAGGGGCGGGCTTGGAGGGCCCGCCAGGAGGGCGTGGGCTGCGTCCCCCGGCTCTGTAGCTGAGTGGCCGGGGCAATATCTCCAGCACCACCCCGACCTGGAATGTCTCGAGGACGGGCGTGCCAATGGTGACACCGAACCTGAGAGCCGAACCAGCCGCGCCGGATCATCCCCAACGTCGACGCCGCCTAGAGCAGCAGCAAATACCAGTTCTGGTCCTCGCCAACCCCTTCACATTCCAGAGGCCGGGGTGCGGGGGAGGGGTGGACGGCAAGGCCGTCGCAGAGGGAGGGAAGGGGCTGAGTCTCGGTTCAAACACGCGCCTGTGGGCTTTCCCGAACCCGGACCAGGCAGCCCGTCCCGGCAGACCCGGCCCGGCGCCGCGCTCACCCGAGGATGTGCGCCATCGCGGCGCGCACGAAGTCCAGGTCGAAGTGCTGCAGCACCGGCAGCCAGCGCAGCTCCGGCGCCGCGTCCAGGCTCACGTTGAAGAGCGGCGGGGCGGGGGGCGCGGCGGCGGCAGGCACCCCAGTCCCCGCCAAAAGTAGCAGCAGCGCCAGCGCCTGCGCCGGGCGCGTACCCGGGCGCGCAGTGTGCATGGCTCGGGCTGGGACAGCCACAGCCTGATCGCTGCTGTCACGGCCGGCGCCCGCGAAGCGCTGCAGGAGGAGGAGGAGGAGCCGAGGCGGTGCCGGGAGGGCTGGAGGCGGAGCCCGCGCGCGACCGGGCCCGCTGGGTCACCCGGGACCCGGAACAGCTAAATCGGTCGCTCCCGACGCGGCCGCAGCCCCGAGTCCCGCCGCGCTCTCCCTCCCGCGGGGGCGCTAATTTTGCTGCCCGAGGCTGCTCACCCCACTCCCCACCCCATCTCACTCACGTGGGTCAGCCCGCCGAGGAGTAAGGAAATGATTTTCAGTAGCGGAGAGGCAGCAGGAGACCCCTAATTGGTGGGAAAGGATCAGTCCCTCCCTCCGCCTCTTTTGCTCATATTTAAATTCTAAAAAGGTTTATCTGGATTTTATAAGGGGAAGGAGAGCCTTTTCTGTTCAACAGCCCCCCCCCCCCTTTAACTTAAATATTGGCAACTTTTAAGCTTTTTTTTTTTTTATGTGCCAAGTGTTTTTGCCGACTCTCTCTCATTTAACCATCAAAACAAGCCCAAATACAGGTTCTGCTAACCCACCCCCGCTTTTCTTGTGAGGAGTTTGAGGCTTGTAGCGGTTAGGTAATTTGCCCAAGGTCACACCACTGGTGGGCCTTTGCGCTAGGAGCCAGGCTGTCAGAATCCAAACTCACCTTCATAGTCTTCAGCCTGAACAGTCCTTACCAAAATCTGCATCTCCAGTATCTGGGAGACAGAAAACTTGTCTTGGAAAAATCACCTTACTTAGTAAGGCTGGGACTTTTTTTTTTTTTTTTTAAATCCTTACCCGAGGATATTTTTTCTGTTGATTTTTCAGAGAGAGTGGAAAAGAGAGGGGGAAGGGAGAGAAGGGAGAGGGGAGAGAGGAATATCCATGTGACAGGCTTCCCAAACGCCACGCCAAGAGCCTGGGATCGAACCTGCAACCCAGATGCATGCCCTTGACCTCCCTGACCATAACCGAGCCCGTGACCCTTCGGTGTACAGGCCGACTCTATAACCACTGAGCCACGCCAATTCTAATGGCTAGCAGGATCGTCTGTGGGTAAAATAGAGTAAATGTGTAGAGAAAACTAGGAAATATCACCACTGATTTTCTTCCTATTTTTATGGCCTGCATGTCTCTGGGCTAAAGTTTCACATCTTTGTTCCTGCTTCTTCCTAGTCTGTTTAAAATCTAAGCCAAGACCCAGTTCTTGATTTGTTTATTTGCAAAGCCTGAGTAACAGCAGTTACTCAGGTGCATTGAGAAAATCACTAAGGGAGCAGATTATCTAAGTTCAAAGAGGTGTGCTTGCATTAAAAAAAAAAAAAAAAGAAAAAGAAAAAAAAGAAAAGAAAAGACTTCCAATCACTGCCAGACTGATACTAAAAAGATAAAAATTAAAAACAAATACAAGATTTTGAAAACAACCCATGATAAAATGTATTGAGTGAACAAATCTACAGCACAGTAAAAAAGGTGTTATTCACAATTAGGCTGAGCTAAATATAATTTTATATAATCTACTCCTCTACTATTAAACAGTTATAGATATGGCCTTGGCTGGTGTGGCCCAGTGGTTGAGCGTGAACCTGTGAATCAGGAGGTCATGGTTTGATTCCAGCTCATGCTGAAGGAAGCCACCTGTCATGTTCTGAGCACACTAAAGAAGCCCTATGAAAAAGTTCCTAACCTGAGGAACGGAGACCTCTACCAAGAGCCAGAGAAGAATGGAGTCTTCTTACTAACACAATCATGCACCGCTTAACGTTGTACATTTTAGTATTACCTAGGGAAGTTGGAGAATCATGGACCCTACAACCCAGAATTCCATTTCTAGGTTTCTATGAAAACTGGATAAAGAAAAGATCCTAACCCTGGCCGGTATAGCTCAGTTGGTTGTGGAGTGTCATCCTGTATACCAAAAGGTTGTGGGTTCGATTCCTAGTCTGGGCACATACCTAGGTTGTGGGTTCAATCCCGGTTGGGGCACATACAGAAGTCAACCAATAGATGTCCTCTCTCACATCAATGTTTCTCTCTCCTTTTCTCCCTTCTCCTCTCTCTAAAATCAATGAGCATATCCTCTGGTAAGGTTTAAAAAAATTTTTTAAAGACTCTAATACATATGCCCAGGGAGATATTTACAAAGACATTTATGGGGCAAGATTTAAATAGTGAAAAGGTGGACACAATCTAACTGCTCTGCAGTAGGGTAATGAATAGATGGAAAACTTCACAACAGTTAAAATGAAAGAATCTAGGGAACTCATACAACTTAATAAAAGGAAGATAAATGATCCAATAAAAAAATGGGCAATGGACCTAAATAGACACTTTTCGAAAGAAGACAGGACGGCCAAGAGACATATGAAAACATGCTCAAAGTCACTAATTATCCGAGAGATGCAAATCAAAACGACAATTCGGTACCATCTCACACCTGTCAGAATGGCTATCATCAACAAATCAACAAACGACAAGTGCTGGTGAGGATGCGGAGAAAAAGGAACCCTCGTGCACTGCTGGTGGGAATGCAGACTGGTGCAGCCACTGTGGAGAACAGTATGGAGTTTCCTCAAAAAACTAAAAATGGAACTCCCATTTGACCCAGTAATCCCACTTCTAGGAATATATCCCAAGAAACTAGAAACACAAATCAGAAAGGATATATGCAACCCTATGTTTATAGCAGCACAATTCACCATAGCTAAGATTTGGAATCAGCCTAAATGCCCATCAGCAGATGAGTAGATTAGAAAACTGTGGTACATCTACACAATGGAATACTACGCTGCTATAAAAAAGAAGGAATTCTTACCATTTGCAGCAGCATGGATGGACCTGGAGAGCATTATGTTAAGTGAAATAAGCCAGGAAATGAAAGAAAAATACCACATGATCTCACTCATTTATGGAAAATAAAGAACATTATAACCTGATGAATAAAAAGATAGATACAGAGGCAGTAAAGCACGGAACAGACTCAAATTATAGCGAGAAGGCTGGGGAGTGTTGGGGAGGGGAGGAAAGAGATCAACCAAAGGATTTGTATGCATACATATAAGCATACCAATGGACACAAGACACTGGGGTGGGGGGGTGGCAGGTGGGATGAGGATATGCGACAGGGGGTAGGGGAAGCTGGGGGAAGGTCAATGGGGAAAAAAAAGGAGATATATGTACTACTATATGTAATACTTTAAACAAGAAAAAATAAAAAAAAGAATCTAATGTTACATAGTCAGCAAAATAATATAAACAATTATATTTGTTAAATTTTAAAAGATACTAAATGATACTCTCTGCTATATACATACACATATACAAATACATGCACAAATATAGTAAAATATAACTAAAGGAATGATAGGCATGGAGAAGATAGTGGTTATTCCTGAGAAAGGAGGAAAAATGGCTGAGTGGGGAGTTAGTTATAGTACTCTTAATGTTCTATTTTTTTAAAAAAAGACTATGGCAAAAATTAAAATAGAATAAATCTGGGAGACTGATGTTTATATTCTATATTTTTCTGAATCACAATTAAATGGTAAAATGTTTATAAAATTTTTCAGAAGGGAAGGACTCAAGTATCCTTAAAGCAAGGAGTTGTGAAATACAATTTATTCTTAGTTTAGTTTCCATATAATTATTTTAAACTTCCTCTTTTGTAACATTTTCTAGAATTAGGTTTCCATTTTGTCCACAATTTACCTTGCCACTTGGTCAAATTTCCTTTTAAAGTATTCCTGGATCTGATGTTAACTTAGATATTAGGCATAGCAGGTATTCCAAAATTGGATCTTGCTAAGAATGGAACTAGAAGTCATGTTTTAGATTATTTTTAAAGTGTTTATTATAAGTGTTTTACAGCAACATTACAAAATGTTTTATGATAGTTAATTTTATGTGTCAGAGTGACAGGGCTAAGAAATGCCCAGCGAAATGATCTGCTTGTGACAGATCACGGGCTATCTCAGCCTCCAACATGTGTGTGAGGGACTTTCCAAAAGAGAGAGCATTTGAAGGACAGACTGAGTAGGGAAGATCACTCTCACTAATGCAGTGGGCATCATCCAAGCCTTTGAGGGCCTCAACAGAACAGAAAGGCAGCAGAAGGGCAAATGTGCTCTTTGTGCTTGAGCTGGGACATTCATCTTCTCTTGCCTGGGACACTGGCAGTCCTGGTTCTCGGGCCTTCACACTCAGACTGAATTGCACCACCACTTTTCCTGGTTCTCCAGCTTGTGACAGCAGATCATGGGATGTCTCAGCCTCCATAATCTCATGAGTCAATTCCTATTTCATATCTATTTCTCTGTCTCCCTCCTACTGGTCCTGTTTCTCTGGAGAACTGTTATACATGCTTAATATGTACAGAAAGAGAAAACCTAATCAGCTATATTACTACCACATAAACCCAGCAACTATTTTCATGTGCATACTATATTTATAAAATTGTTAAGTTGTAGACTGGTGCAGCCACTGTGGGAAACAGTATGGAGATTCAAAAATTAAAAATGCCTTATGACCCAGTGATTCCACTTAAGGGAATATATCTTAAGAACGCCCTTTCTAGTTGCCTTAAACAAAGAAATATCTATGAAGGTAAAGGTATTATCATTATCTCCATTATTACAGATAAGGACACTGCAGCACAGAAATGTTGATTAAAATGTGGTCCTACAGCTACACCAGTCTGGCTTCAACACACTAAGAATGACAAAGCAGTTTTTGGAGAAACCAAGATGGCGGCATAGGTAAGCACCTAAACTGCTGCCCTGCACAACAATTTTAAAACTACAACTAAAAGACAGAACGGACACCATCCAGAACCACAGGAAAGGTGGCTGAGTGGAAATTCTACAACTAGAAGGAAAGAGGAAAGCTCACGGAGAAGGAGCAGCAAGGAGCTGAGGTACGGAGACACACGCACGCAGAGAGGAAGGGCGGCGGATTGCCTGGCTGGCTTTCTCTGGCGGGAGGGGGAAGGAAGCCCCCGACTGCACTGAACCCCAGTTCTGACTGCACTGAACCCCACTTCCGGGCGAAACCCTGTGGACCCAGGCTCATACAGGGGGAGTTTGGACTGTCAGGTGAGAGAAAGGCACACGGAGACTCGGAGACTCGGAGATTCAGGGGAGACACGGCGGCAGGGGTCTGGAGGTGCAAGTGCGCACAAAGACTGACTGCGGAGGTTACCACAGGCTATCCCTAGCGGAAGGGAGTCGGAAGCTCCTGACTGCACTGAGCCCCAGTTCTGACTGCACTGAACCACAGTTCCAGGCGAGCCCCTGGGGACCCACGCTCTTACGGGGGAAATCAGGAATATAAGGCAAAAACTCGGGAACCGCGGAAGGCAGAGGTCTGGAGACTCGCGCACAAGGGCAGGGCTGACGGGAAGCCAAGACTGTCTGCTCCGCCCTGAGACTCCACCCCTTCCAAGCTGAGCACAGAGGCTTTTGCAATCTGGCAAGGCTAATCCTATAAGGCTGTCTCCAGCACCAAAAATCTCCCAGTGTAGACACAGCTGATCCTCACAGCCAACTGGCCTGCAGGTCAATTCCTCCCAGTGATACCAACAACAATCAAGACTTAACTACAACAAGGCTGTACACACAGTCCACAAAGGGATGCACCAAAAGTGTCCACCTCAGGTTAACTGGGGAGGCCGACCCACTGGGCCATATAGGAAACCTAGCACACAAAGCTACCTTACCAACTCAGGGAAGCAGTGAAAAATGGAGGGACGAAGAAACGGATCACAAACAAAAGAAATGAAGGAAAACAAACGACTGGATATAGAATTCAAAACCACGGTTATAAGGCTTTTCAAGAATATCCTAGAAAAGGCCGATAAATATAATGAGACCCTTGAAGATATGAAAAAGGACCAACTAGAAATTAAACATACACTGACTGAAATAAAAAATATTATACAGAGACCCAACAGCAGACTAGATGAACGCAAGAATCAAGTCAAAGATTTGAAATACAAAGAAGCAAAAAACACTCAACCGAAAAAGCAAAAAAAAAGAAAAAAGAATCCAAAAAGTTGAAGATAGTGTAAGAAGCCTCTGGGACAACTTCAAGCGTACCAACATCAGAATTATGGGGGTGCCAGAAGAAGAGAGAGATCAAGATACTGAAAACCTATTGGAAGAAATGACAGAAAACTTCCCCCACCTGATGAAAGAAATAGACTTACAAGTCCAGGAAGCGCACAGAACCCCAAACAAAAGGAATCCAAAGAGGACCACACCAAGACACATCATAACTAAAATGCCAAGAGCAAAAGACAAAGAGAGAATATTAAAAGCAGCAAGAGAAAAACAGTTAATTACCTACAAGGGAGCACCCATACGATTGTCAGCTGACTTCTCAACAGAAACTATGCAGGCCAGATGGGAGTGGCAAGAAATTTTCAAAGTGATGAATAGCAAGAACCTACAACCAAGACTACTCTACCCAGAAAAGCTATTATTCAGAATTGAAGGTCAGATAAAGAGCTTCACAGATAAGAAAAAGCTAAAGGAGTTCATCACCACCAAACCAGTATTATATGAAATGCTGAAAGGTATTCTTTAAGAAGAGGAAGAAGAAAAAAGTAAAGAGAGAAATTATGAACAACAAATACATATCTATCAAGAAGTGAACCTAAAAATCAAGTGAATTAAAAAATCTGAGGAACAGAATAAACTGGTGAATATGATAGAATCAGGGGCATAGAAAGGGAGTGGACTGATAATTCTCAGGGGGAAAGGGGTTTGGGGGGTGCAGGAAGAGACTGGACAAAAATCATACACCTATGGATGAGGACAGTGTGGGGGGAGATAAGGGCAAAGGGTGGGGTGGGAACCGGGTGGAGGGGAGCTATGGGGGGAAAAAAGGAACAATTGTAATAATCTGAACAATAAAGATTTATTAAATTAAAATAAAAATTACAAAGCAGAGCCCAAGATCCTGAGAGCATGAGAGCTCAGACCAGCAACTATCTACCTCCAGACTTCTCATGTGATTCTCCAAAACCTGGTTATACTATTTTCAGATGTGTGATCACTTACTTGCAGCAGAACAGCCCCGAACACATCTCTTGCCATATTTTGGACCATTTTGCATGAAATTCATGCACAGGTAGGGTCCCTAGGCCTGGCAGATGATCAGGGCCTATCTGTGGGGTGACCAGGGCCCCCACTGGCACCACCCCCGCCCCCCACCACTGGTCGCATCCCTCTGCAGGGCGACCGGCGGGGGGGTGGGGTGGGGCTCTGCTGGTACCTGCCTTGGCAGGCCTAGGGGCCTGTGGGCAGCTCCTGCGTTGAGTTCCTGCCCCCTGGTGGTCAGTGCACGACATAGCGACCAGTCATTCCACCCTTTTGGTCGATTTGCATATTAGGCTTTTATTATATAGGACAGCACTTTCGCTAACATTGGGGATTGCTGGGTAGAGAAAAAGGGTCCCATCTAGCACCCTGTCAGTAAACAAGAGGAAGAGAGTGGCTAAGAAGGGGAGACCACAACTCCTCTGGCATATCTGCACATTAATCCTTGCCTTGGTTTAAGTACATTCCCCTCAAAATGGTCCAAAAAAAAAAAAAATCACAAGAGTGTCTTAAGGCACCTTTATTCTCTGGCCTCAAATAAAGTTGTTTCTTATACAACGACATAAGTAAAAACATGTACAATGTAAAAAATTCAGAAAGTAAAGTAGAAAGAAAACAACCCTCACATGATTCCAACCAACATCAAAGAAAACTGTTTAATATTTGACATGTTTCTTCGACTTATTAGTCCCTATTCTCTCATGTGTAATTGGATTATATTATAAATACTTTGTGTTTTGTTCATTCACCTATAAGCATTTCCTATTGTAAACATTTTAAAGGCTATATAATATTCCACCACGTGGATAAACCATAGTTTAATGATTTCCATATTGAGATCAAATTGACAAACAAATGAAAGCCGAATTTGCAGGAGGAAATAAAATGATCACATAAGGAGTGTTCTAATATATATGGTATTAAATAGTACAGAATGACCCATGCTTTCCATTCTTGTTCCATTTTAAACATGTACAGACCAAAATCTGTACTAAGAGAAAACGATCCATGTCAGCAATTTACCTTCCTATTCCTATTCAATATCTTCTAAAAATCTCATTATACATTCTAAAAATATGTAAGCAAGAGTTAATTTTTAGTTTTATTTTTTATACATTGAAAGGATGTCACTTAGTAGAACAGGTTTGAAGTGTTAAAATAGTTTTAAAACAGTTTTAATATAGTTTGAAGAACAGAGCATTCCAACTGATTAAACATTCTGGTTAATACAGAGTTGCCATACAACACTCTACATACATTATACATTTTCAAAGAATTAGAATATGAAGTAACAAAAACAAAATTTAATTAACAATAACCTTTAAAAAGTTGTACCAATTTTTAAACCTTTTTTCTTTGATGATTCAAGAATCCATTTCCTACTGCTGCCCTGTTCATCCTAAGCATGCTTGTCAGCAAACCCTCCTGCCAGCTGAACTGCCCCTCCTTCAGGATGCCCTGTCCTAAGCTGTGGGGCTTTTCTGATAGCTCTGTAAGTGGCTCTGTATTACATAGTCATTTTTAAAGTCTATTTCCTTCATGGGTTTCAAAGTTTCTGTATGACACAAACATTGTGTTTGCAACCCATACAGCATCTAGCAGGGTGCTTTGCATACAGTGAGCATTCAATATATATCACTGTATTTCAAACTAGTTCCCCCCAAAATGGATGAGGGATAAAACAAATACTTGTAGCAACTGTAATTGTCATTTCAAGAGTAAATTAAGCAAAAGATAAAATAAAAACTTAATCGATATCTAATCTTTGATGAGAAATTTACTGAATGCTTACTTTGTGGCAAAAACCGTGCTTAGTTCTTATAAATAGCTATTAGTTCTCAGAACCTCAAAACAATCAATGAGGTATGTCATGTTTCAAATATTTACTGAGCCTGAGGATAGAGCAGGGAATAGCCTCTGCCTTTTGTGGAGCTTATTTTCCAATGGAATTTCCTAAGATCACGTACACAATACATTAGCATTCCAGATTTATACATCACTTTATGTAAATATATGAGCTTGGACAATATGAATTCATCCCAGAAATGGATCCATTCTCAGTGCTGACAAAAAGGTGAGACTGAAAAGCTGAAACTGAGACCCTGGTGGCTTCTTCAAGGTAAAAGTCACCCTGAAAAGCTACTCTGCCTTTGCTGGCAGCAGCCACCCTTGTGAGGGCCTGATCTTCAAATTTACAGTAAACAAACAAAATATTCTCGAGATTTTAAAAATAATAAAAGGAACCATAGCGAGGTAAGATACTATAAGATTGAAGAAATAAAAGAGAGTTAAGACTGCACCTTTTTAAGCCAGCTAGTTTTCTATCTTGCTTATAAATTTCAGTTAAGAGCATGGTGAAGCCACATTAGACCAGAAGACAGAACACATGGATTTTGGTGGCTCGGCACCTAGGTGGGTGGGAAAGTCTAGCGGAAGGAAGAAATTTTCAGGTACCATCACAATTCAGGCAACAAAGCTGTGGATCCTGGCTGCTATGCCATTTTGATTTTAGTTACCACTCTCTGGAGCTAGACACACAAGACTCAGTTCAAAAATGCAAAGAGAGCAGTTTCCAGTCTGAACCATTCAAATTCGCATGGAACACATTCTGTGAAATACTGAAGGTTCCAAGGTTGATTCTGACAGCTCCCCTTACTAGGCCAGTGCAATTGAGTCATTAAACCTCCAGGTCTTCACAATTAATCCCCATTATTTTGGAGAAAGTCACACAGTTTCCTTCAAATAAAACTCAAGTTGAACTTAGAAAGGGAACAGAAGATACTGAAAGGGAAGGAAAAAAGTAGTTTTAGAAGCTGCTCCCTGATTCAGAGTGGGCAGAAAATTGCTTTTTACTTGAAAGCAATATAGAATAATTTTATCATCTACAATATTATCTAAGAAATTGAGGTAAAAGGCAACAAACTTTCCAAACGCAACAACTTGTAAACAGAGAGACTGTCCTGCTTTCATGCCCCCTAAAATCTACTCAAGCACATCTAGGGAAGGGAGACCAATGTAGCCCTTTCTTTGGACACAAGGCTGAAAATATTAAAGGTGAAAAAAGGCTAAGGAAACTAATTTGATTTTTTTTCCTCTATGGAGACGTGAGCAGCCCAAATGATAAAGATACTCCAAGATTACTATTTATACTTAAGGCAATATAAAAAGCAAGGTTTTAACCTGGCATTCAAAAAATATTTAAATCTTTTGGATGGACTAAAAAGCTAAATAGTCTACCCAAAATCTGTACAGCAGGGACCTGTTTTCAGCAGGTAAGCCTATTTACAAGTAAGAACCTCTTACTCTTGTAACACTGTCCTGTTTCATTTGAAGAGACTATGTAATCCCCGCCCCCTGCAGAGCTTGTCTATAAGATCTCCATGACCCCACAGGAAGATGGACCTATCTCTACCAGAGAACCATTTACACTGCACATAAATACATATATACACACCTCTGTCCCCTGCATCCTCCAAAAGGCTGCGGATGCCTTTAATGAGGGATTATGGTCATTTTTACATCGATAGGGATAATAGGCACTGAATAGTTTATTCTTACATGAATGCTAAATGAAAATGATTTTACAACATCACTACTATTTACATTTCAAATATTCCCGCCATTATCCATCTCCAAAATAAAAACACCAAATTGCTACCAAATTTACTTTGGTTTTCACAGTATAGTGTTTCTGGACTTTTTAATGTAAACATTCTCAGTTTATTAATTTTCAGAGTAATGACACAAATTTAGTATTCTCTTTGGAGTGGCAAACTTGCTTGTCCAGGTTACTTCATTCTTTTTCTCTTTTTCAAAAGCGCATCTCGTAGTGCCAACTGGAAGATAAGAAAAAGACAACTAAACATGATAAGTCTTGGGTACCCAATTATACTAATGTGGTTATATGAAAGTGTACCAAAATGGAATCACTAAGTCAATAAGTCATCCCCCAAAACTACAAATAGTGAAATATTCCATAACAGATCAGATCTGTAACCAGGCTAGGGCCTCCTTACTGCTAGGAAATAGGCAAAGCTCTTTGAATACTGTTCCCACCCCATGGGACAAAAGCTCAAAACAGGAGCAGCTACAGAATGCGGAGATGGAGCATTAAACCCAAAGTTAAAAAAAGACAACCAAGGTCAATGTACACATCTTAAGTGTGTAATGAATACTATTCCATTAATTCCCCAAGTACTGCTCTTGGATTCATAGAAACTTTTAAAGATCTGTAGTTTTTGAATTTTAAAGGATACGTGTTCATTTGGGGGGAGGGAGAAGAGGAAGCTGCCTGGCTCTACATCTAAACGTTCTAAGTTTTTAAATTTTACAATTTTAAGTTATTGGCTCCTTGCCTTTAGCTCTTATCTGCGTGTTGGTATTTCTTTGTTAGATAGGCAGAAGAGCTAGCACACTTGAGGCAGAAAAAATCAAGTTTATTTTAACCTAATTTCCATAGCTAGAAGGTATTTCTCAGACTCATCTATCTATGAATTATTTTCTCATCTGTAAAATCGGTTTAATCACAGTACCTGCTCATATTGCTGTATGCTGATTAAACAAACATGCTGACATGGAACAAGGCCAAGCTTCTGTATCATGCCAAAAAATGGCATGCTAAAAAGGAGAGGAAGTAGCTAAAATGTAGCAAAGCCACAAAAACCCTGTAATGAAGCAAGGCCTATAAACTATTACTATTTCCCTCAACCCTAAACTCTTACAAAGGGCTGGTTAAGGATAAACTAATGGAATTAATAAATTCAACTATGAATTTAAATTGAACTGGGAAATCGTAAATATTAAATGGCAGCTTTCCTTTTACCTCAATTTCAACAACTTCTATTAAAAATGCTGTCACTTTACTATTTACATAACACAGTTTAGAACTAGAAAGATTAAGTAAACAGACAGTAGACTTTAAATGGTACCTCAATTAAGTTAATACTGGCTTGGTTCCCACACAGACAGAGCACTGCCCTGGAGAGCTGGTCATTACATTTAGGCCGAGCATTTTGGAACACTGGTTCAGAATGTGGGACTAGTTTACCCTTGACTGGATACCCTCGAGATTCTTCAGAATACAGTTTGATACACTCTGCTATACCCCCAGTAGAAACATACATTAAAATATAAATTTGTTTTACTTCAGTGAATTACTGAAATAAGTAAGTCCAGCATAAAACTAACCATAAAAGATCAAAAATAGATAAAATGAAATCCCAAAGGCCTGTAAGCATAAAGGCTTTGCAAAAGGGCACATACCAACAACAGAACCATTTAGTTTGTGTGCTTCACTAAAACTGTTTCTGAGCTAACCACATATAATTATTGCTTTTAAAAAAGTACCATATAATAAACACTCAAAAATTCTTACTCAATTAATTTTTATACTATAGCTCACATAAATGTCAGAGAATTTTAGCAAGGGAATGATGTGCACCCTTTTACTTAGAGGAGAAAAACAGACTCCCCTTTGGACAGATGAATCCCAAACAAGTCAGGTCTAGGATTGACACACCCTATCTTCCACCTCTCCAATAACATTCCCATTAATCCTAAGACACACACAATGCAAGGTCTTTAGGAGGCACAAGTCCATCCCAAAAGTAAAGGTGTCTTGGAATGACAATCCCAAGCTTCAAGTTGAACTCACCTGCTTTTCTCGGAAGGAACGCTTATTTTTTGAGCGGACATTATGGCTATACCGCATCATCATGAAGTTCTTCTGTTTTTTCTTCTCTTTATTTGTGGAACTGGAAAATGGATTCATTTTGGTTTTCTTCCTCATAAATTCTTTTCGGTCTGTCTTTCCAGCCTATCAGCACACACACAAACAACACTTGAGGAGTTATCTAATCAATATACATATCTCCTCCGTGCCAGGTGCTCTACTGGATGCCAAGGACACAAAGATGAATGGAATACAGTCCCTGCTCCTCAGTGACTCAGTCCAGGGGAAATGGACCGTGATGAACTGTAATGGGGCAAGGAGCTCAGTGGGAAAAAAGGTCATAACTGAACAATGTAAACTGATGAACAAAAACAGATCCAGAGACAAAGAAGCATCGATCAGATGCTCAAACCTCAGAGGGAAGGTAGGGGAGGATGGGGGTAAGGGGGAGAGATGAACCAAAGGACTTGCATGCATGCAATATAAGCCTAACCAATGGACACAGACACCAGGGGGCCTGAGTGTGTGTGTGGGGGGAGAGAATGGGGGGATAAGGACACATATGTAAAACCTTAATCAATAAAGAGAGAAAAAAAAAGTGGAGGGGGGAAAAAAAAGGTCATAATTCAGCCTGGTGAAGTCTGAGGAACTTCCTAGAAAGGGAGAGCTGTGAGCTGTTTTTTGCAGGATGAAGGCATTCATGGTAAGGGGAAAGGAAAGAAAGGGGTAAAGCATGTCAGGAAATAGGAATAATAGCATATGGAAAGGTGTGGAGAAAGAACATGGGTTTTTTAACTTATCTAAATAGATTTCAGTACAAACAGAATGCAGAGGGTGATGTGGAGCCAGGACAAGCGAAGGCACAGAAAATAAAGATGGAAATGTCGGCAGGGTGCAATCACACCATACTTACCAGAGGCAGACTCCAACTGTCTGCTTTTTCATTAATGACTGCAAACATTCCCCTGCTTTTCTAACAGCTTTGGTAAGTGTTCTGAGCCTCTCTGATACCATGAACATGTAATGGTGCTTCCTGTTATCTACATGTTTTGGATGGTAGTTGCATGGCTGCCTAGTTGTTAAGCTCATCTAACTGAACACCTCATACCTGTGCATTTTATTCTATGTTCAGTACAGCTTTATTCAAAACATTAAAGTAAAATACTACCATTCTGTGCCTATACAAGTTCTGGGTCATATTTCATTTCTTTGTTCTCTGTTTAAAGGACTAGGGACCAGTATGCCTCACTCACCATTGCAGTTGCTAGTCTTGTCTCCTTGTCAGACTTTGGCTTTTTATGAAGGCGTTCAATGTCCCGAAGAGAAAGCAACTCGCCCCTGGGATGAAGGAAAAAATATAACATGAAACAAGGGTGGAATTCCTCTCTCTAATACATTCATTACCATGGGAGCTGCCTAAAGACCTAGGGCAGGTGCTGCTGTACCTGGAATCTTCATCACTGTCTATTTCGATATATTTCCTCTTCTGGGCTTTCCCGGGGGCAGCGTCGAGTTCCTTCCTCATCTGGGCCAGGCGGATTTTCTGGAAGTCTTCCTGAGTTAAAACTCGGCTGGTGCTGACGGCTGCAGCTTTGGCTTTCCGCTCCTCCGCAGGTATGCTGCTCAGCTTCTTAGCCTTTAAGGACCCAACAAAGGCTTTCAAGGCTACGAGCTCAGGTGAAAGCTCAGTCCCCCAGTAAGGCCCAGCATAAATTAAGTCTTAATGAACATCGGAGTCATGCACTGATAGAAGGAAATGTTGAAACTTACGATTTCTTGCTGTTGTTCATCAGAAGAGTGGTGCACGTCAACCCACTCCCCGTCGTCATCCGACTCCTCACTGAGACTGGCACTTTCCCACCCATCTGTGTGAAAGAGAGCACAGGTAGTCTATGGCTTTGTGTTGAGTACTCATGGGAACTGGAGATAAATCAAGTGAAAGTAAGGTTATGAACCTCAAATAGATGCTCTACAAACCAAGAACTGATCAATATTTATTGTTAAATAAGCCACATAAATTTAATTCATTGTAGGAATGGGAATTAAGCAATGACCAAGTATCTACCCTCAGCCGAAATCTTATACTTTCTCTAACCCTCAAGACTCAACAGAAGAGGAACAGAATATCGAGTTAAGGCACCTGTTCCAGACCAGAAAATGCAGCCTACACTGCAATTCTGAAAATCATGTCTGACTCCAGAGGCCACGTTCTTCCCACCAAACCATGTATATCAAAACTTCACTTGTATAGTTATCTTGGCTACACAGGAAGTACTCAACTCTTCTAAGCACATTAATAAATGTTTTTAGAAACTAGTTAGAACAGTCACTCAGAGAACTGAGGTAGAAGATTCTGGATGTTAAAAAACCTTGCAGCCCTGGCTAGTGTGGCTCAGTTGGTTGGGCATCATCCTGTGCACTAAAAGGTCACTGATTTTATTCCCAGTCAGGGCACATGCCAGGTTGTGATCCCGATCCCCAGTAGGGCACATGCAGGAGGCAGCCTATCAATGTGTTTCTTTCTCTCTCCTTTTCCCTTTGCTCTAGAAAATCAATAAAAAACATATTAAAAACAAACAAAAAACACCTTGCAGACACCACAATAAAGGGGTATTAGTGTTCTTAATGGAGCCATGACAGTATGCTTTCAAAATCAGATACTTAAAATCTCAGTGGTTCCTCATCCTATATAATAAAAGCATAATATGCTAAGTGTCTGGTCATCCATTCAACCAATCAAAGCATAATATGCTAATGATATGCTAAGGCCACTCAACCGCTTGCTATGATGTGCACTGACCACCAGGGGGCGGACGCTCCGACTGGTAGGCTAGCTTGCTGCTGGGGTCCGGCCAATCAGGACTAAGATGGGCCGGACACACTCTGGAGCCCTCCTGTTATCCCTCCCCGGCTGGCCAACCTCCGGTGTCCCTCCCTGGCCCCAATCATGCACCAGTGGGGTCCCTCAGCCTAGCCTGTGCTCTCTTGCAATCCAGGACCTCTTAGGGGATGTCAGAGAGCCGGTTTCGGCCTGATCCCGCAGGCCAGGCCGAGGGACCCCACTGGTGCACAAATTTGTGCACTGGGCCTCTAGTGTTCTATATAATAGTATCCCAGCTCTTTGGTATGGCATATACACAACCAGTCATGTTAAGGCCCAACTCAGACTCTAGTCTACTATTTGACTATTGTCCACCTTGCATTCTGTACTGTAAGTTTCCCAAATCCTTCAGGACTTTGCTCAGTTTGCCTGGAAAGTCTCCATTGTTCTACCATTCCTCACTTATAATTTAAAATGCAGCTCATGGGTCACCATCTCCTTGAGGCCTTTTTTGAACCTAGGAGGTTTACCTGACCTCTCTCCTGCCCTTATGCCTCACTCCAATTATAAATCCTAGTAATACTTTATTCTCAGCTCTTTTTTTCATGCCTGCAGGGCAGGAATCATATCATTCATCTTTGTATTGAGAGTGGCCAGCCCACAGCTAATGCTTAAGAAAGCTTTGCTGAAATCATGAATGAATGAACAGGAAAAAGACAGGACTTTAAGCAACTAATGTAAGGCTAACCCTAGAAGTCAGAATGGAGATCCTCAAGCATTCTTTAACAAATTCAACAAGCATTCTTTTTCAACAGGAGAATTTTGGAAGATTGCTAAGGACTAATAAATACCTCATCATTTTTTTTTCCAGGCAACTAACGAAAAACCATTATCTTTCCCAAGTGACCAGCATACCATTGATAAGGGGCAGCCACCCTGAAGAATATGAAAAGACATCTACACTAGAATGTAAGTTCCCTAAGAGCAGGAACCATGCCGATTTGATTCCCAATGCTTGTAACAGTGCCTGGCATATAGTCACTGCTGAATGTTCAATAGTGTAAAGATTTCAAGGTCATTACAGATATAGGAGTGTCTATGTCCTGAATAATGGTGAAATAAAAATGAACCTTCATCGTTTTCTGCATTCTCTTCTCCTTTTTCAATTTCTAGAATTTCTGCTCCTGGGATGTAATCTTTAGCATCTAATTCTCCATATTCTTGTACTCTTGCTTCTACGGAGGCCTCTGTAGGTTTACCCTAAAGGAAAGGGAAATTGTTTTTAATATGGTCCTTAGATTGTAAAATATTATTCATGGAAATGATTTCCTAGGATTATGAATTTAGAAGGGAGAATCACAAAAAATGAAGTAATCAAATGACAAAGATCAGTCCATATATGCCTTGGGTCAATGTAAATTTCCCAGCCAGAACTCTGTCCACTATTTTCCTGCTCTCTTCTGATCCAGATCAGGAAACTGGAAGTTATTAGAGAATATCCATTAGGATTCCTTTTTTCTTTTTTTTTTTTTTTGAGAAGGGGGGCTGGGGGGAAGACATCAATGTGAGAAAGAGACATCGATTGATTGGTTGCCTCCTGCATGCACCCTGACCAGGGGCAGGATCAAACCTGCAACCCAGGTCCACAACCTTGACCAGAATCAGACCCGAGACCCTTCTGTGCGCAGGGTGATGCTCTAACCACTTAGCAACACTGGCCAGGGCTCCATTCTGATTCTTAAGTCTTGAGATCACCATCTCTTTTTCTGTCACATACACCCATCTCTCTTCCCTCGCAGCTCCAAAGAGGTGGTATTTGTCTGGGGATTGCCCATTTAATACTGGCATCAGCTACTGATTGATCTTTGGGATTCCAATAGATTAATGATTAAAGAGCCTGACTGATCTATAAGACTCAGTTGTCATCAAATAAATATGTATGGCAATGGTATTCAATCAATTGTATTCTGAGCTTAAAGAATAAAACCAGGCATATCACCAATACTCATAATGTAAGCCTCACAAACACTAAAACTCAAACTGTAGGACCACTCTCACCTTCTGAGACTGTAACCTTTAGATTAACATATGCATGCTTCACCTACCCGGAATTTCTTCTGTAACATCTGAGGATTCAGTGTTCGGAAGAGTTGAATCAAAGTTCTAGCAGACATCATTACATCTGTAAAATAATACCCTTAATTTAGAAACTCCAGAGCTAAGTGTCTTTTGAAATAAAAATGAATCATCCTATATTCTTTGGTCTACAGAGACTAACATGCAACTTACTCTTATCTTTGTGTGTTTTATACTGAGCCAGGTCTTGGAGAAGTTCTTCAGTCATGGCTAGAGGACATCGAGCTGTTATCTCCTTTATAGCATTAATTCTAGAAAAGGAAAAAACAATTTAAAAAACCCAAAAAGCAATTTCATATGGTTCAATTTAAGGTCTCCTAAAAAGACTAAAAAGGGATAGAAGTTGTGTTTTATAGAGCTTAGGTCTCTAAAACTGCAGCACAGGAGAGAATGTGAGAGTGGGCAGCCTTAGAGGACTTTGTTCCAGAGAGCGTACTACCATTTCCCCTACCAGTGGTATTAGAAATAGTATCTTCCTATAAAGTAAATAAAGCCAGCATTCACTCACTAAGGGGAAAGGGGACTAAGTCAAGTAAGAAAAACTAAAGATCTTTAGACTGTTATCCCAGCAATAAGTCCATAAAAAGTAGCTCTTAACATACTGCTTAGTTATCAGGACAGATTAAATAACTGTTAAACGAGTACTCAAATTCAGTAAACATTTTTTAATGAATCAAAAGGGCTATTGAACTGTCTAGGAATTAAAGAGTGATTCAACAATAAATCATTTGTTCCAGGGGAAGATCTGAATTCAGGGTAGAGACAGGAGAAAAATGCTGATTGCCAAACAATCATTCATTTGAAAAAGCTAGTAAAAAAACAAAACATTGATTAGAAAGACAAATATTTTTTCTCTGACTCCCTCCTCAAAATTCTGACCAATAAAGTAAAAATATCAAGCTTCCTGAGAAGACTAAAGTATATTTTGAGGCCACACTGCCAGCTGAAATCTTCCATCCTGGTCATATGAAGCTAACCTAGTACATTAAAAACATATCCAGTGCCTCCAGCCACATTCTACATACCCTACTGTCATGACTTCCCCAGAGTTCTTGTCGGTAACAAAATTGTTGGCCACAGTCATGAGCAAGGATTGAATGATCTGAATTGGAAATAAAAGAAGAGTGCTGGTAAAATATCTGCATCTATTCAAATATTTGAGGATGACAAACAATACATTATTCACAGTAGGAAAACAGCATTCCACCTTCAGTTTGGGAGTTTGATAGAATTAAGACTGAGGAAAACAGATAAAAATACTCCACTTTGGGTTTTAGTCTCTGTGGCTAACTTCAGATTAAATTTTGTTCTCCTTTAATGTTAGTTTTCAATATGGATTAAAGAAATTGCTTTGACCCAGGATAATCCAATCCAAATACGTTTTATCAAAGAAAGGAATTATCAGCTTTGAAAAATAATCACTACAAACTTACTGATATTCTTGATCTCCCATCATAAAACTTGGCAATTAAAATCCGAATTCTCAACAACTTGTTCAAAACGAAGTTTACTTTCTATAGTAATTTTTTTTTTCAGTTTCTATAACTAAACTTCTGTGTATATCTCCCTAAGAGTTAAAGTCGCTTCTACTCACTTAAAAAAAGAGGGGGGTGGGTGGGAGGGACAGTAATCCCTGTGGGAAAAGCCACATGATATACTTAATAGTAACACTGCTATGCACTAGATCCAGACAAAAATAAGGTTTAAAACTTCTCACCTCTGGGGGTACTAGGTGATGAGATGCTTGTGCCGCAAACAGAAGGATCTTCGTTACTTCTAAAAATGTAAGAGGTTAGAATGGTCATAGTTGGTTTATTGCTGTTCTCTGGACTACAGCAAACATGGCAAGGACATTCTGGCCCTAACGCTGCTGCTTACTCCACATGGAACACTGCCCCCTTGCTTCTGTTAAGTCCCTACTCAACTGCTGCCTTATCAAAATGTCTTTTCTAACCACACTAGAAGCCCAGTGCACGAATTCGTGCATAGGTGGGGTCCCTCAGTGTGGCCTGTGGGGATTGGGCTGAAACCAGCAGTCCAACACCACCTGCAGCTCCTGCCTGCTGCTCCCACTCATCCTGGCCCCACTGCGCCTGCCGCGGGTTCGCGCCCAGTCAGTCCGGATCAGGAAAGGCTCACCCCGCCATAGCTGCGCTTGCCAGCCGTGAGCCCTGTGTCTGGCACCCATCCAGAGAGGGGTGGAGAGGGGACCAGGACACGAATGGCCCTCCGGGCGGGTGGCTGAACACCCTTGTAGGCCCAGAATCCATCCTGCTGACATTCACACCAGTTGCTGGGAGCCACCTGGCAGCCACTTTTATATCATTTCTTCCTTGTGGAATGTGGCTGCAGTGCCCGAGGCTGACTTCCAGGAGGCCGGTGGCACTGTCGGGATCATGCCAGTGGCACCGGCAGCACTGGTCTGTCAGTGCCTGGCCCGTTCTCTGGAGATTGGATCTGCAGAACTGCTGAGGGAGTGAGTGGCTGCCACCAGGCTGGTGGGTCGCCGGGATGGGTCCATCAGCTGAGTGGCACTCCTGCTGTGGGAGCACACTGACCACCAGAGGGTAGCTCCTTCATTGAGCGCCTGCCCCCTGGTGGTCAGTGCTCGTCATAGCAACTGGTTGTCCAGTCCTCCTGTCATTCAGTCATTTGGTCACTCAGTCATTCGGTCGCTTAGGCTTTTATATATATAGATAATCTAAAATAGAACCTGTCCCAGCACTCCCTACTGTCCTTATTTTGCTTCCTCTTTCCTTAAAAAAAGGAAAATTTTCACCCGGACATATACAGGAACTGAGTACTTTATTCCCTTGTGACCACCCTAAGTTTCAAGGAAGAAATTGGCTATATTGTGTTAATGTTACACTTTTGAAGGAGCTACTCAAAATAGTGTGCAATATAAACTTATGAACTGTTTATTTCTGGAATTTCCCATTTAATTTTTTTTTTTTTTGACCATGGGTAACTGAAACTGTGAAAAGCAAAACTGCAGATGATGGAGGACTACTTTAAAAAAAGACTTGCTTTGAGAAACCAATTTATTGGTCTATACACCCCCACCACCCATAATTGTTTTTTAAAGTTGATGAGCAGAATAAGTAACGCAGGGAAGATTCTGGAAAGAAAATATAAGAGTTTCTCTCCCCTTCTCTGAAACAGAACACATTTCACTCCTAACTCTCTGTCTTTACAAATTACAGAAGAAAAAAATCTGGAGCTTATTTTAACCCCTAGACCACCAAAGGAACATGTGAGTGGGTGGCTTACCTCTTTGGTGGGGCTGCAGAAACCTTTGCACAAAGGGATAGAAGTTGAAAAGAAAAAGCTGTGGGGAAAAAAATGCAAACTTTAAAATTTCTGTAACTAAAGCTAAACTACAGGTTCATTTTTCCAAATCCAATTATATCACTAAGTTCAAATCTAAATAGCATCTAGTATAATCCAATCACCAAAACGCCACAATTCTGGTTTTATTATTAGATACTAGACCAACCACTTTGGAGGAATTACTCTGAGCTCTATTTTAGAGAAAAAACAACACTACCACTCTGGAGTATACCTAATCAAGGTGACATGGGTCCAGTTATTAAAGCAATTGCCATTTTAAAAATTCATTTTAGAGAAAGAGAGTGGAGGAGAGAGGAAGGGAGAAAGAAAAACATCAATGTGAGAAACATGCATTGGTTGCCTCCCATCTGGGGTTGAACCAACAACCTGGGTATGTGCCCTGACCGGAAATCAAACCCTCCATCTTTTGGTGTACAGGACAATGCTCCAACCAACTGAGCCACACCAGCCAGGGCAAGAAATTGCAATTTTTAACTTTAAGAAGAGGAAATTTGGAGATGGACTAGTCTTTATCAAAGTTCATCATGTGAAAATAAATTAATTTTTTCTATTTTAGCCACAGAACAAAACCATGGCCAGAGAAATAATAGGGAAGGCTTGGGTTCAATATAAAGATGGATGTCCAATTGTAGTCAGTTGTGAAACTCTGTATCATTTCCATCAACCATGCTTAAATTACAAATCACTTTTGGTTATCAAGCTCAAATTCAGGTTGGACATAAAATTACCACACAAATATATCAAGGATTGACTTGGTAATCCTGCCTTAGGTCTGCAGACCATAGAGAAAAAGCAATTTATTCACTAAAGTGTTGTTTTTCTTAGAGAAAGAGAATGAGTGCTTTCATTTTTAAGTTGATCTATGTCTATACCGCTTAATTTTCAATAAATAAGCCAAACCTATTTTACTTTTTTAATTAAAAATTTTTTTTGAAGAAAGCAACATATTCAATGATTTTCAGAATAGTGGCACTAATCACAAGAGCAAAACGATGGGGAGCAACCTCAATGGTCATTTCTTCATGGCCTAAATTTTTGGGAATCTTTTCTACAATGTCATTTGGTCCAAGAGTATGTGTGAAGTTTCCATACGTATATATAATATGTATATACGTTATATCACCAAGGAGCTCTTGCAGTCTAATTTAATATAAAATAAATGAGCACAGAATTCAGCTTTGCAAACATGACAATCTCCCACTAGAGGGGTATGGAAGTTAGGAATAGGCAATAAAAATATGTACGTTGTGTTGGCTCAGAAAAATGTATAGGTGAAACAAAGTTAAATAAGAAGAAAAATAGAACACAAAATGTCCTGTCCATAAACAATATATATACAATTCAACATTCATACTTACTAATAAGAAAAAAATATATAAAAACAGTATTTTCAGAGTAAAAGATTTTATTCTTCTCTAAATTGTATGAATTTAAATGTTTTGGGGGGATAAATTAAGCCACTCTTCTACCTTAGACGCTTTTTTTTAGCAACAATAATTCTATTTCCAATATCCATCGAAAGAAACAATGTAATTCAAACCTCGTGAATTCCCACCAATCTGGAAATGAGGTTCATGAGCATCATCTTCACTTCAAACCTCTCCTTAGAGCTCTCTAGCTGCTTTAGTAGTTTTTCTGCAAAATCTAAAAGAAAGTATCAGAAAAGTACACTATGGGTCCATGGTCTGTACAACATTATCTTACAGATGTAGAGAAAGGCAGTAGTTAGATCAGCGACCCTGGTATGGCTATACCTGAAATCACTCTGCTGAACCAGGATGGTAAAAATAGCAGTATGACAGAAGGTGAAAAGATTCACACACACGTCAATACAGCTTCAATAATGCCCCAAGTTGTCTTAAGGATGCTCAAGGTTTTTAGCATCAACATGCTGAGTGACTGTTTAATAGGTGCTCCATTTAACAGTTGTTCTTCAACTTGTTTCTCAACATGTGGTCCACAGACCACCAGCAGCTGGTCCACATGGTAGTTTCTTAGAAATACAGAATCTCAGGTCCCAACCCACACCTACTGAATCAATCTGCACTTTAACAGGATCCCCAGGTGATTCTATATGCACCTTAAAGTTTGAGAAACACTGACCTAGAGGAGGGGCCAGCAAACACTACTGTACAGAGCATTTAAAAGCCCCAATGTCGCCCAGCCAGTGTTGCTCAGTGGTTGAGCATCGACCTATGAACCAGGAGATCTCGGTTTGATTCCTGGTCAGGGCATATGCCCAGGTTGTGGGCTCAATCCCCAGTGTGGGGTATGTAGGAGGCGACTGATCAATGATTCTCTCTCATCATTGATGTTTCTGTCTCTCTCTCCTTCTCCCTTCCTCTATGAAATCAATACTAATAAAAATAAAATAAAATAAAAGCCCCAATGTCCAACTGCACCCAATACCAACTAATCAGTCTCTTGGGATAACAGGACCAAAGCACCAGTACAGTTTACAAATTCTCTAAGTGAGTCCAATTTGCATTCCAGTTTGAGAACTGGTGTTCTAGAATATGGTTTCTCCAACTTTTGGTTTACACAGGTCAGTTTTTTGGGTTTTTTTAAAGGACAAAAGATTGTCAATTTTTTATTTGGTCAAGCACAATGTCTGTCCTACCATTATTGTGTTGTTAAAATAAAAATTTCAGAGAGCTGTTCTTCCACATTTTTCTCATTTTGCTATGACTGAGAATCACTATTTCAGAACATAAACTAGTAACAGCTACCACCAACTAGTGACAACTAAGTATTTACTGATTGTCTATTAAGCCCCAGGGATCTTATATTCCCTGGTAACTCTGAAGGTAGGAAACTAACTAGGCAGAGATCAGGCCAAGTCATAATTATAGTACCTTGAGGATCATGAATCAAGTGAATTGCTGAAAAGTTAAACACCTCTGGTTTTTTCTTCTTCTTTTGTTTCTGAAACAAAGGGAAAGGAAAAGCATTTATCTTCTGAATTACAATAATGAGGCCCTTGGGGTTAAAAATGTGCTAATGTGCTAAAAGCTGTCATCAAGTCCACCATACTGTTTTAAAAAAAAGACAAAATCTTTCATAAAAAGAGTATAGATGGTTTTTGTCTTTTAAGATTCACTGGTAAAACTTAAAAGGAATTTGGTAATACAAAAATTAACCACATAAGGGCCAAATTAATGATTTTCAGAATAATCATTATAAAATATAAAATGTACTCTTCTGAGATGATATGCCTACCAAAGATATCCTAATACAGGTCATCTCAATCAGAACAAGTGAAAAGTAAATTTAATCTAATTTATTCAAGTCACAGATTTTGCTAGAGCTGAAAATTAAATTCATCCCAAAATTAGTGCTTAAAAACTCATTACGCATTTCTAAGTCTTTCAGAAATGTGCTTTATTTCAAATTCTTAAAAGCTTTTGCTAAAAATCTTTTCTATATTCTAATGATTCCTACCCTCATTTCCCAGGTACAAATCTCACCTTGAGCACCTTCATAGCCTTTTCCAACCTTTTCTTGTGTTTGGAGCTTTTCTTCCCTGTGGCATATTGCACTAGCAGGTCTCTTGCTGTTGGTCCTTCATCCTAAAAAAAACCTACTTTGTAAAACTGTAAATAAAGAAAGTCTGCACAGAAGCTAAGAGTAATCCTTTCAACCACTTCTTTGTACTTATACTCTTTGAACACAGCCATTAAAAATGAACAGGATTTCTAAAATTCAATAAAAAATATTTCCCATGTGCACAAACAGGCATAAACAAAGATTTTGACTGCAGCATTGATTTTTACCTTTGTATTTTCATTTTTTTAAAATATCAATATTTTTAAAATTTATATTTATTGTTGAAAGTATTACAGATGTCCCTCTTTTTCCCCATTGACCTCCTCCACCCTGTACCTCTCCCCTGCCCAGACTTCATCACACTATTGTCTGTGTCCATGGGTTATTCATATAAATTTTTTGGTTAATCTCTCTCCACCCACCCCTGCCTTCCCTCTGAGATTCATCAGTCTGTTCCATGCTTCTATGTCTCTGGATCTATTTTGTTCATCAGTTTATTTTGTTCATTAGATTCCACATACGAGTGAGATCATGTGATACTTATCTTTCTTTAGCTTATTTTACTTAGCATAATACTCTCCAGGTCCCTCTATGCTGTCTCAAAGCATAAAACATCCTTCTTTTTTAATTTTCCTTTTAATTTTTATTGAAGTATAATATATTGACAGACTGCAACTTTGCTCTAATTTGAAAAAAAGAACTAGAAACAAATATTTATGAACAGGAAAATGTTTAAACTACAATACATTCATATTCAGAAATATGATGTGGAGGTTAAAAGCATATGGCAGAGAGGAACAAAATACAAAGAGAGGAATGGATACATGGAACAGACTGACAAAGGCCAGAGGAGAAGGGGGTGGAGGTGGAGGTGGGGGGGATTGAAAAGAAGGTGAAGAGATTAGCCCCCTGGTGGTCAGCGCACATCATAGCGAGCAGTCAAATTCCCAGTCGGTTGAACTCCCAAGGGGACAATTTGCATATTAGCTTTTTATTATATAGGATTCCAGTATTCTTATAAAAATGCTAAAATGGGAAGGGAAATTTTTTCTCCTTTTAAATTTAATTAAAAGTACTTTTTAATTAATAAAATTTCATAACATCATGTATCTTGATTTTTCCTTTTAAAGATGCCACGATATTACTCCTCTCCATTCCCCCACTTGGAACTCCTATGATGTTGATGCTCACCTCAAAAATGTGTTGGCAGCAATTTTCATTCTAAGTTTATATAGTGAGGTATAGTAACTGCTTTAGAATAACAAGGGTGAATGAATCTAAGTTTTACTAGTTACTTAACCAATCTTACTGAAGTTAAGTGACAAATTCTAAACTATAAAATCTCCGCATGGCCGAACTCAATAAAGGATAAAGGTAACATGTAAGTTCCTTTCTAATGTAAGCAGTCATGGATTTTATCATTTTCCCTGAGAGCAATAATGAAATCTCATAAGCTGTAAAATTCAGAAGCATCTATGGTTAAACTAACCTCCGATTCTGAGTCACTGTCCTGTTTTTCCTCTTCATCTTTCCCAAGGAAGAATGTTAAAGCAGCAACTAATATCTAAAGACCAATCAGAAGAAAAAATTACTCATCCCACCTTACAACAAAGAATAAATACTTCTGTCTACTCTTTATATAAATGTACACAAAAGGATCTAAAGAAAAAATTAAAAATAATGGGATTTGGGCTCATTTTCTCAATTAAAACATAATGCTTTTATAACATAACTTGTCCTAAAAAATATATAATTAAAAAAATCTTAGATAAAAACATCTAGGCTCTACATAGTTATCCTTCAAGTAGACTGTCAAGAATTTACATGCCATGGCTGGGTAGCTCAGTTGGTTAGAGCCTCGTCCTGATACATAACAGTTGTGGGTTTGATTCTTGGTCAGGGCATATACAAGAATCAACCAATGAATGCATAAATAAGTGGAACAACAAAGCAATGTTTCTCTCCCTAAAAATAAAAAAATCAATTAAAAAAATTTCTACCCCCCCCTACAAAAAAGTGACATTACAGTCCTTTTAATAGAAAGTGAAACATATTCTTAAATATCTTTCAGCTGTGTCTGAGCCCAATAAAACAGTCAACAATTACAGGAAAAACATAAAAGTTACACTATTGTTTAATACACAGCATTTTAAAACACTCATGATATGCAGAATTGCGCACCTGAAACCATTATAATTAACCAGTATCATCCCAGTACATTCAATAAAAAGGGGGAAAAAACCTTCATGATAATTTTGTTTGACTCCTCTAAAGCACAGGTTGATGAGCCAAGAAATGGCATATACACAGAGCACCAGTAAAATAAACTACAGACTCCCTCTTCCTCATATACCATTCTCCGTCACTCTCTGTGGAGAAGCAGACCACTCACAGACAGTGCCTTCACACAGCCATACAGGTGCTCACCTTGGTGACCTTAGAGAAACAGGCAGTTGTTATCACATTGACAGTTTTGGCATCATTCCTGGGGGAAGACAAATGAATGTTATAAAGTAAGTTTTCATTCTATTTTATTTGACAGCACATACAATGGCACAAAATAAATAATATAATAAATATTTCTGACATGTTAGAATTCATAGCTATAATAATTTTAAAAAGTCATAAGTTGCTGGTCAATCACAGTTTGATTACTTAATTTAATACTAATTAAATTTAAGCTCAGTCTTACTTCAGAAAATTACTCAGTCATTAAGACGCCCTGGCTGGGTAGCTCAGTTGGTTAGAACGTCATCCCGATACACCAAGATTGCGAGTTTGATCCCTGGGCAGGGCACATACATCAAGCACGTCAAACTCGTGGCCCACGGGCCACATACAGCCCACAACGCATATTTTTGCAGCCCAGCCAATATAACGGTATGTAAGAAACGTTTAATAAAAATTTCGTAACTTAATTTTTACAATATCCTGTCATACATAATTATTAATAACAAACTACAACGTTCGCTAATGACTGATTACTATAATTGCATTGCATTCATTTCCCTTATGCGCCTTATGCACAGATGCACCATTTTTCTCCACTAATACTAGCAGCGAATATTTTAGCAGCCAGCTACCATGTCACTAGTCTTGGACTGACTTGATCGGTGTGCGCAACAGGAAATATTTCGCTTTTGGAGAACAAGAAAAATAGGTTTATTTGCATTACACTTATTAATTTGTATAGTTACTCAATGTCTGGTAAGTTAATGTTCAAGAAAAAAAATTAATTTTTATTAAAATGTTCTATTATTTTATGTTAATGATTACTCATTTATTTCAGCCCTTTGTATTTAGCATGTCTCTATTGAAATCAACCTACATTTCTATGAAAATTGAAGCTTTTGTTTTTTTGCAGCCCACATAAACTTAAACCTTGTTTATTTGGCCCGTGTTAGCCTTTGAGTTTGACATACAAGAATCAACTAATGAAAGCATAAAAAGTGGAACAACAAATCGATGCTTCTCTCTCTTCCCCTTCCTCTCTAAAAAAACCCCCAAAAAACAAAAAGATGCCCTTAGGAAAATTTTAATGGTATAGGAGCCTATTGAAGAGAAGTGAAACAAATGAAAATCTATTAATATAGCAACATTCTAAGGGAAAAAATTCATGCTAAAGACAGGAGGAATTATAAATTATTAATAGTGACTGTCTCTGGGTGGTGAGACTATCAATAATATTTTAAAAAGACTTTTCTGGCTTCTTCAAATTTTCTATTGCAATGAATATTACTACTTTTATAGTAAGTAAGTAAATAAATAAATAAGAAAAGCAAAAGACATGAGTTGGATGCACTATACCAGTGATCAGCAAAATGCGGCTCGTGAGCCACATGCGGCTCATGAGCCGTGGTTTGCCGCTCTGTTGACTGTTTGCCGACCACTGACCTAGACTCTCGATTCCAATAATTACAGGCTGTTGTTGTTCCTTGTGGTTAAGCCCCTATCCCAGTGGTCGGCAAACTCGCGAGCCGCAGTTTGCCGACCACTGCACTGTACCAACAAACCAAAGTTCATAAAACATGACATTTTACAAAAATAGGATAAATTGACTTAAAAATTGCCAGAGTGGCAAAGTAGAAAAAGCACAGATTTCAGAGTCAAGACAGATCTGGGCTTGAATTTTATCTCTTCCCTTTATTAGTTACTAAATTTAAACTCTATGACTTTAGTGTCAATACCTATCAAATGTGAATAATTCCAGGTAAGCTGCATTACTTTGTTCTGAAGGGAGAACAATGTAATATAAGGTGTATGTGCTCAACAAATGGTAACCAGTGTTGTTGCCTCTGCATTTTTACTTCCATTTTTACTCAAGATGAAGAAAAATAATTGTGCATGTGCTCTGTAGTAATTACAAATAAACCAAAGATTCTATTTCTCAAGCGACAAATACATATACATTACCAGATATTTCTTCTGTAGAGTTCAATCATCACATCCAAGGATATCTTAGCTGCAGTTGCATTGCTGTCTCTTAGCATGGTGTACATGAAATTCTGCAGCACCTAAAGAAAAAGAGGAGAAAGAAGCCTTAATACACTGATGGTACAATGCTGCAACATGGAAAACAAAAGGGTACTTACTACATTCACTTTATTGTTCTTGTGTTTTGCATTTATATTCTTGATATCAGTCACAATATGTGTGTATAAAGTCTGAGGAAAAGAAACAAAAACATATATACATATATTAACCAACATTTCAAACTTTGCTTAATTTGGAGAAAAGTACAAATGTACAAGAGGATTTAATATTATCTACTTTATATTTTATCACAAAAAGACCAAAAACAAAATAAAAAGCAGCAGCTAAAATGCAAAAGGAAAACTGCCCTGAAAAGGTTAATCATGGAGTTACCATATAATCCCATAATTCCACTCTTAAATAGTCAAAAAGTGAAAACAACCCAAATGTCCAATAACCTATGAATGTGGTATAATCATACAATGGAATAGCATTTGGCAACAAAAAAGAATGAAGAAATACTGATATATGCTGCCACATGGATAAACCCTAAAAACTTTATGCTAAGAAGCCCGACACAAAAAGCTACATACTGTATGAGTCCATTTATATGAAATATCCAGAGTAGGCAAATTTATAAAGACCAAAAATAGATGGATGGTTGCCTAGGGATTGGGAGAGATGGGGGGATGGGGAATGATTGCTAATGGGAATGGGATTCCTTTTGAGGGTGATAAAAATGTTCTAAAATTGGTTGTTGTGATAATTGCAAACTCTGTGAGTATACTAAAAACCACTGAATTGTACATTTAAATGGATAAATTGTGTATGAATTATATCTCCATAAAAAAAAAGAAAAGTTGCTCCATTTTCTGAGCCCCTAACTCCACGCAAGATCATATTGGCAATACATGTATCATTGGTGCCCAAAACATGTTCCTATAAACAACTTTTATCCCACAAGTTAGACCAAGAAGTACAATTGCTAAAATCAAATGGTGGCAGTCTCTAAACACTTCGAAAATGTGAACTTAAATTTTTCTTGCTTAAATTTCTTTTATAAACCTTCAGCTTCTGATCTTACTTATATAAGCAAATTCAAAGTCATAGGAAAGCAGTAATAACAAAAAAGGTACTTTCTTGGGGGCTGAGGTTAGGGCAGTTATAGCTATGAATGTCCAGTCCATGCTCTGATTTAGTCAGTCAGTATAGTGCAGCGAAAAGGACTTGGGTTCTGGAGCCAGACTGCCTGGGTTAATATTCCTGCCCCACCAACTCAGAATCTGTGTGACTCTGGGCATGTTACTCTACCTCAGCCTTTTCATCTGTAAAATACTACTACTACTAAATCCTGTATCATTAAGCGAGTAAACAAATAAATATTTAAAAGCTCTGAGTATGGTATCTGGCAAAAAGTAAGCATTCAATAAATGTTTAGCTATTACCACCATATTGCATGCAAAAAATGGTCGATTTTTTTCCTATTAAAATTATTCTTAACTATATCCAATAATGTGAAACATCAAGACTTCACTCTACAAGTTTTATGTTACTGCAAGGGAAAATGAGATACATGAAAAAAGCAACTTTGCTCTTTACCTTTCGCAGAAGCTTATCATGGCAACGCAGAAGTTCAAAGAAGAGTTCTAGTAAACTTGATGGATTGATGAGATTCTTATTTCTCAGCAAGATCAAAGCTTTGCAAAATGTCTCAGGATGGAAAAGAAAATATACTATAAGATAATGATTAAGTTAAGAAAATGGAGCATGTATATCACAAAAGAGCCTATTAATCGGGCATCAGAACAGAGTCTCTGCCCTCATGGGCCTTACACACTGGGGAGTATAGCAAAGAGAGGACAGACAAGCAAGTAAGCACATAAACAGGAGTATCTCAGATAATACATGTCACAAAGGAAGTAAAACAAGGTAATATAATTTATACATTGTGGCTACTTTACACAGGGAGGTCAGCATCTGACAAAACCCCAGTAATCAATGAATCCACAAAGATAAGAAAGGTGGGTTAACAATAATAACATAATACACTAAACTGGAATAATCAATCTGAATTTGTGACCTTACAAGGCATTCTTTTTGAAGTATTGTTAGTACTACAACAAGTTGTAGTACTCTTGCTTACCACCAACTTTTATGAGTACCCCATCACTCAAATTTTTCCTCTAATTCTCTTCTCCATTCGATGGAACAAATAATCCTTGGAGAATAGCTGACTCTAAGTATTGGGGCAGGACAAAGAGTAAGAAAGGGTTTGGAACTATTTCTGCCAGAATGCAAGGATGCTTTAAAAACATCAGGGGTATTGCTGAAAGAAGCTCCCACCCGACAGGTGGTGACAGTCTGAAGGTGGACATCACAATAGCCAATTAAAAAGAGGATCGCCCTGGCTGGTTTGGCTAGCAGGGGTCCTCAAACTACGGCCCGCGGGCCACATGCGGCCCGCTGAGGACATTTATCTGGCCCGCCGGGTGCTGCTGCCTGTCCTGCTTAGCAGCCGACTCGTCCTGGGCCCGCAGTGCACATAGGAATTTGTTCATAGTTGTTTTTTTTAAACTATAGTCCAGCCCTCCAACGGTCTGAGGGACAGTGAACTGGCCCCCTGTTTAAAAAGTTTGAGGACCCCTGGTAGTGGATAGAGCATTGACCGGCAGATTGGAGGGTCCCAGATTGGATTCCAGTCAAGGGCGCATGCCCAGGCGGGCTCCATCCCCAGTGGGGGGTGTGCAGGAGGCAGCCAATCAATGATTCTCTTTCATCATTGATGTTTCTAGCTCTCTCTCCCTCTCCCTTCCTCTCTGAAATCAGTAAAAATACATTTAAAAAAATAAAAAAAGAGGATCCATCAGTATGTTCTAAATGATTCTTCTAAAAAGGAATGCTAATTACACAGATTCAATCCCTTGTTTCCTAGTAAAGAGAAATTTTAATTAGTGTTTTAAAAACCTACTAATCATCATAAAATACTATAAAGAAACATACACACACATTTGTTTATTTAATAACTAGAGGCCCAGTGCACAAATTCGTGCATGGGTGGGGTCTGGGCGGCCTGCCCCTATGGGGCCAGGGTGAGGGGCCACAGGCAGTTGGCTGGCCGGTCCCGCCCCTAGTCGAACTCCAGGTCAAACTCTGGGTCAAGGGGACAATTTGCATATTAGCCTTTTATTATATAGGATGCTTGCAGACCAGTTTGGTTTGGTACCACACAAAACTTAAAGAAAGAAAACCTAATTAATTGGAAAGACACTGAGTCTCCATGCTCAAAATCTCAAATCTGTACAACCCAGAGGAACTTGAAAAGCTCCATGACATAAGTAAAAGGCCTCTGACTTAATGGTTGGAGTTTGAAGCCTCCTGGGTTGTGCTGTCAGGTCCTATGACCCTGAGGGTTAACCAGTTGACAACCCTAAACCTGCAACCTTGGTTTGTCTGAAATGACATTCTTTTTTGTTTGGGCCTAATCAAATTAATAAAATCTTAGAGAAGTATAAACAGAGTTAAATATATGGACTTAGCATTTTTATAAATTTTTGTATAAGATATCAATGTTTTGTGATCTTAATATTTATGTAAGTTCTACTTGCTGTAAAGGTGTTTGGAAAGCTGACGTATACAATTTTAAAATGCCTAAGGTTGAGTTCCCTAGAAGTAGAGCCCGATTCATCACAGTGATTTGTCTACAAGGGAAGTAAGGCAGCAAAATAAGGCAGAGAAAAGCTGAGCAAGGATGTGTCCCTGGCTGAGACTAGCTCTAGTCAGATCACAAGCCCTGGAGTACAAACTGCAACAGAGAGTGGGACCCACCTTGAGGGACAGGGTCAGGGTTTTATACCACTGGGTTGGTCAGGTACCAGCTGTGAGCTGCAAGGTAAACCTCTCAGGTACAAGGTGTCCCATTTAGCTGACAACAGTGCTCCAGAGAACAGGCAGCTGGGGGCCATTAAGTAGGGGAAATGGATGCACTGGCTTGGTAAAGCGGATCTTGGCCAGGACCCAATGTCAACCACTAGAGTAACAATATTTAAATGTTCAAACTGGCTATTTAATGGATAAATTTATTAAATTAAGCATTATACAAACCATTAAGTTGAAATTAAAGTTCTTCAGGCATATGAGATTTGAATGACTAGAAGGAATCACCTATGCAAGAGGGAAAAGAACATCCTGGGAGGGTTAGCATGCTGAAAGATAAGAGTATAACTGAAAAGACAATGAGATTACACACTTAACACACACACACACACACACACAGGCAGGAAGCAGATCATGTAAGAACCTACAGGCTACAATAATACGTTTGAGTTTTATCTATAATAATAAAAGCATAATATGCTAATTAGACTGGATGTCCTTCCTTCCTTCCAAAGCCGCAGCAGGCGGGGGCTGAGGCAGAGGCCCCCAGCCGTGGTGGTGGTGGTGGCAGTGGCGGGCAGGGGCTGGGGCCAAAGCCCTTGCATGAATTTCGTGCATTGGGCCTCTAGTTCTAAGTATAAATAAGAAGCCACAGAAGGATTTTAAGGAAGGGGTGACACATTTTGTTATACAATTTAAAAAGATGTTTAGCTGAGAGGCTATTTTAATTTACACACATATTATAAGAATACACACAAAACAGCACAAGTTATCAATCCAAATACTGGCTCTACCATTCGAAGATCTGGATCCAAGACAGTGTGATTGTAGGAAAGAAGATCTTTCAACTCTTGAGGAAAGTTACTTAAATGTTCTGGGTAGCAGTGACCAATCTGTAACAAAACAAAGACTATTCTGAAGTCTGTCTTTCTCTCCTATAATTCATGTGCATATATTTCAGATTTTCTGCAAAAGGGGAATAAAGGCTATTTCATAAAGGTAGATGGTTCCAGATCATCTTTTTCTTCTACATGTAAATTTCTGACTCCTTTCATATTTCCTCTTAGTCTTATTTGTGTGACATGATTTAGAATCTGATTTTATAATGAATTTGAAGAAAACAAATAGTTTTGCTCTGGATGGGTCTGTGAAAAGCTCTAGCAAAATCTTCCAACTCACCACACAGAGAAAATAAATTTGCAAAGAGGGAAAATTGCCTGGCCCTGGTAGCTCAATGGTTGAGCCTCGACCTATGAACCAGAAGATCACCATTCGATTTCCGGTCAGGACACATGCCCAGGTTGCGGGATTGATCCCCATTGATATTTTTCTCTCTCTCCCTCAGCCCTTCCTCTCTGAAATCAATAAAAATATATATTTAATAAAGTAAAAATTAAAAAAATAATAAAAACATTTTTTTTTAAAAAGAGGAAAATTCTTTTAAATGAAGCTTTCATTCCTGAATGGAATGAGGTTGGATATTACTGGAAAAATATCCTGCAAACTATGTGTAATAACTGGTCTTTGTTTTACACAGAAATTATCTTCTTACCTGTGCCATAAACATCACCAGCTCTGCCAGTTCTTTGCTGGGTTTATTTGGTTGTAATCTGAAAATCTCCACATTGGATTTGTAGTGATTATACTGCTGTAGAAACTGTAGAAAAATAAAATTTAAGTTAGTCACCTTTTATTATATGACTTGCTCAGTACAGAATGAAAAATCATTTAAGTCTTTGATAGTGACATGGAGAAAATGTGGCAAAAGTATGTAGAAACTCTTTCCTTACCTGCATTTTCAAAATAAGTGTTGAAAACTTTATGTACATCACAGGTAATCTAAATTTATCATTAGAAATTTAGGTGGTGTGGTGTAAAGAGTGAAGCCAAGAGTCAAAAACTCAGGTTCTGGCCCTATTCTGACATTTACTATCCAAATGACCCCTATTACATTGTCTGCGCATACAGAGCACTTATATCAGCAGAAAAACACCATCTCAGGAAATGTAAATTATGTATTTCTTATGTACATGAAGCACTCCAGTCAAAATCCCCTCCTTTTAAATACTGATTAAGATTTTATCCTGGAGTTATAGATAGGATGTATTAACAGCCAAAAGCAATAGACACACAGAAATAATGATAATAGCTTCCATTTGTTCATCACTTGCTATATGCCAAGCTCACTGTGTCCATTATCTCATTTAATTATGTTTAATCCTAACAACAACCTAACAATATTGAAACACCAGACATCAATTAGTTCCACGTATCTACTCTTCATCCATAGACCACAGTTTTGAGTGTGTGTGTGAACGAAGAGAGTGAGAGAGCAAGAGACAGACACTATGAGAATGAATATTTCTTAATATTGCAAGCCCTACATGATTAGTGAACTCCAAATCCATATATCCAATTAATTGTCTGCTATATCTGTTTGGATGTCTACCAGACATTTCAAATTTAACATGGTTAAAAAACATAACTCTTGATTCCCCAACAAAACTGGTAGGCCTTCAGCTTTCTCCAAGAATAGGACTTAAGATAGAGACCTGCATGCAGACTCTACATGCTTCAGATAAGACCCTATCTCTCTTGACTCCCTATGGCCATTGACAAAAGTGAGAAGAGTACCCCAGAACTCAGTGTGCTTCAGGCCAGATCCTTATCCCACTTCTTCCCCAATCCCACCCCAGCCCAGACACCACTATCAAGGCATATTCATATACAATTTTACTTTCTTCATAATCCTTACTACTATATGTCTGCCACCTAGAACATAAGTCCAAGAGAAGAAGGCTCTCATATCTGTCTTATTTATCATTGTATCCCCAGTGCCTAGAATTATACTGACACACAGTAGGTATAATACCAGTATGTGTGGATTTGCATATGCCTTCACCAAGTGAATGAAAGAGCAATTCTCTAAAGAATTACGTCTTTCTTACATATTAAAAAGGCTCAGTGATTAATGCTCCCAAGCAACACAATTGGTCAACAGCAGGGTCAGGATTAGTTAGCTCTGAAAGCAATGTTCTTAAATAGAGCACTGTACAGCTACAACTATTACTTTGTCAATGGCTGTGTATACAGCTTTACACATCTTAGCATCTCACCTATTACTTAATTTCTTGTATTTGTTTCTTACTCTTTATTTTCCTTGGGAAGGCTTTCTATATTGGTGACCTAAACCACTGAAACTGCTATTTGGCAAAAAGCATTCAATTAAATATTTCTAAGTGAAAAGTTGGGGGAGGAGAAAAATAAGAAGGGCAAAAGATCAGTAATTGTGTTAGCCATTGAACAAATCACAATCTAGTGAGGAAGAAGCACAAACAATGGCAGCAGATGCCTAGCAGATATCTCATTAATGACCGGCAGATAAAGGGTACCTGAAGAACACATCCTATTCCAAATTAATATATTATCAAAATCACCACTTTCGCCCTGACTGGTTTGGCTCAGTGGATGGAGTGTCCGCCTGCGGACTCAAGGGTCCCGGGTTCGATTCTGGTCAAGGGCATGTACCTTGGTTGCGGGCACATCCCCAGTAGGGAGTGTGCAGGAGGCAGCTGATCTATGTTTCTCTCTCATCGATGTTTCTAACTCTCTCTCCCTCTCCCTTCCTCTCTGTAAAAAAATAAATAAAATATATTTTAAAAAATCACCACTTTCAATTTGTCGCTTCTCGGCTCAAACACCCTTAATGTTCACAATTTGTATGAAATCAGTATACAAAGTCCCTCGCAATCTGAACCTAACCTTAATTTTTAACCTCATCTTTTTTCCGAAGCAAATTCTGATATCCAGATCATGGCAGCTTCCGATTCGACTGAATCCTGATTTAACAAAATATACTAAGCTCCGGTGTCTATCCCTTATACTTGAGAATGTCACCTCCTTCCCAACCGCAGAGCGCGGGCTCTCTCGGGGCCAACAGACGTCGGTTGACAGCATCCTGAGAAACGACACATCAAGTGTTACCAATTAATTCAAGTTAGAAGTTTCTGTAAAGGCAGAGAAACCTACAAGGAAGTTGGAGGTTGGAAGCGCGCCATCTGTCTCTCTAAAGCAAAATGAGGTATTTAAAGGTCCGGGGCAGCGAGGTCTACAGAGCAGGTAGAAAAATCCGAAGGGACAGATTTCCAGGAGGTGGACAACGAGCCTTAAGGCATGTCCCTTTCAGTAGCACACGCGGCCAGCCAGGGACCCCAACTCCACTGCACGCCTCCCAACCCCACTCGCGTTTCAACCAGGCACGCCTCGGCCTCTAGTGTCGCCGCGGCGCACTCCCACCTCCTCCACGTAGGCCGGCGGGTCCCGCTTGATCAGGTTCTGTAACTGCGGCAGGTTGCTGGGCAGTTTGTTGTTGTTTCTGCTGGACATTTTGGTTGCTGATGAGCTCGGCGGCGGGCAGTCTTAAAGAAGAAGAAAAAAACCAAAAACCTACACGGATGGCAATTACCAGCCGTCCCAGATCCTGCCGGGAATCGAGCATCAGGGTAGGACCGGAAGCAGCACGTGGGACGCACAGCCAGGAGCTAGACTACGGGAACCTCCGAGGGTCAAATTACTTTCACTGCCTTAACGCTCTGCGGTCGCTTTTACGACACTTTTATGCTTCGGCCAACCGCTGCTACTATCAATCGTTTCTGAGACGTTATGAAACGCAGAGGGTTTTTTTTTTCTTCACACACGTTAGTTTATTTCATCATCCCGATACACTTTTGTGAAACAGATGAGGATTACTAGTTTGTTTGGTGTTTTAATCCCACAGCCTAAAGTTAGAAACTAAAAATATCCATGGGGAGTAGATAGCACTATCTTATTTTTTTAGAGGGGGGATAAAAGAGCAACGAGAGGCGTAAATTAGGGCGGGGAGGGAAGAGGGTCGGGCTCTGGTATAATTTTAATACGATTTTGTTTTGTTTGACGTTGTTTCATCTCAATGTGACCCAGTTAAGGAAAAGGGGTGTGGATTGGATAAAAAGTTGTATATTGATTACTTTAAAATGAAAATTAATTTGTACTGAAATGTCAACCACTGTTAGAACATTTGTAAGTACTCTTCAGCCAGAGTTTTAAATTCAGATCCCAGTAATCCCAAGAGAATACATTTATATAATCTCACAGTGCAAAAATAAGTCTAGTGAATAAATGTATGAAATAGGGTCTTGTTAATACAACAATACATTTGATCACTCACCCTATGCCAGGCACTGTTTCAAGCATTTCAAGTGTACTAACTCATTTTTTTAAAAATATATTTTATTGATTTTTTACAGAGAGGAAGGGAGAGGAATAGAGAGTTAGAAACATCGATGGGAGAGAAACATCAATCAGCTGCCTCCTGCACACCCCCTACTGGGGATGTGCCCGCAACCAAGGTACATGCCCTTGACTGGAATCGAACCCGGGACCCCTCAGTCTGCAGGCCGATGCTCTATCCACTGAGCCAAACCAGTTAGGGCATCAAGTGTACTAACTCATTTAATCCTCAGAACAGCCCTCTAAAGAAGGTACTATAATTATCTTCACTTTATAGATGAGGAAACAGTCTCAGACAAGTTGACTGCCCAAAGTCAGCTGGTGAGGAAGCTGGGATTTCAATCCAGGCAGTCATGACTGTAACTAGATAAGAAAGAAAAAAGTAGCCTGACGGCTGTCAGCTGGTAACAAATTTGGCATTAATAGATGGACAGCGGTGTTCTCTTGCTTAAAATAAGCAATTTCACAGAACACCAACTTCAGTCAAGGTCATCTGTGACTGAGCCAAAACCAAGAAACTCTAATCACATCTGAGCATACACAAAATCAAGAACGCTGTGAAAACCAGGATTAGTTTTTCAGTTGCATTTGGAGAATGGCTTCTATTTATTAATCATTGAATCGAGTATTGTGTAGTTAAGAACTGTATGCAATCCATATTTTATTTGAAAAACCATTCATAGATTTAATTTAAAATTCCTGTCAAAATTATAAGCTTATGTACTATATTCATCTTGAGTCACCAAAATGTGACTTGTGAATAAAATACTCAGGCTATGTCACAAACTTTTATTCACAATCCATATGTCAGGCACTAGGGTAGGTGCTAGGGATACAAAAATAAATAAGGCATGGGCATTTGCCCTCAAGAAAGTCACAGATTAATAAGGGAGATGAATAGATAAATACACTTAAAGTGAATAAAAGTGTTCTTATAATATCTCAGTGGAAGCAATAGAAAGGACAACCAGCCTAGAGGAATCAGAATGTTTCACAGTTTTTGGTAGTATTTGACTGAAATCCCGGAAGATGAGTTGTTCTGCAGGAGGGAAAGGAAGGCGTTCTAAACAAAGAAAATAGCCTGTATAAAGGTACAAAGGCTTTAAAAAGTCTAGTGGATTTAAGGGACGGCCTGAAGTTTGGTGCGACTAAAAGTTGGAAAGGGAGTGTGCAGCAGAAAAGATGAGGAAAATGAGTTGGGTGAGGTTATGCAGTCCGGGTGATGAAAGGCTTTAGATGCTAATCTAAGGAGGGCTAATCTAAGGAGCCAAAACACCATGAAAGCGGGATTTTTATTTTTTTTATAGATGAAAAAAATCAAGGCTGAGAGTGGCTAACTGAATACAGTCAGCCTCCCATACCCATGGGTTCCTTATCCTTGGATTCAACCAACCAAAGATGAAAAATACTTGAAAAAAAGTGTTGCAGTGTTGTTGACATGTACTATGTAGCTAATTATATATGATGGTTGTATCTGTAGTGACATGTACAGACTTTTTTTCTTGTCATCATTCCCTAAGCAATGCTGTATAAAAATTTACAGCATTTACAGGTATTGGTTATTATGAATACTAAAGAAATGATTTAAAGTATACAGGAGGATGTGTGTAGGTTATATGCAAATACTATGCCATTTTACATAAGGGATTTTAACACCTGTGAATTTTGGTATCTGCAGGAGGTCCTGTAACCAATCCCCTACAGATACTGAGGGGCAACTGTATGTATTTAGAGTGACTAACTGAATATGCATTTTTAAAATTCTAAATAATGGTTATGTTATGTGTAATTTGATGTACATGTTTAATGTATATTAGCCACATCAATGCCATATTCATTTCTATATTTAGTCTTCAGTGGGCAAAGGAAATTTCCATCTTTTTCTGATCCACAAATTACTTTTAACCTGAAGTAAATTATTCTAGAAAAGAAAATATCCTTTACACCTTTGCACAGGAGACCCTATTATAATTGTAAATTCTGAATTCAAATGCATTAAAAATTTATTGAAGGAGCCTAGACTAGAGGAATTAATTGTTTATTGTCTGCCTTTCTGCATTCAATTATGAGTTTAATAAGGATTTTGTTTTGTTCACTTCCCTATCCTTTGCATTTGGAGCAACTCGTGGCAAATAGTAGGTAATCAGTTAATATTTGTTGAACGAACAATCTCTAGTCTCATCCAATTCTTCAATTGTGTGACTTATTAAAGTAAGAAATTAAAATGTCTTAGATATCCACAATGGAAATTTACCTCAAAATCAGTACCTAACTAACATGTGAATTCTAGTTATGGTCTCTCTCACTAGAAACCAATGATATTGACTATGTTTGGAAAAGCCAGGAATGTGTCAGTACTTTTCTAATAAAAATATGTTGTTTTTAAACACACACACACACCAAAAAAAAAACAAACAACAAAACAACAAAACCAAAAACTGTTAATGTAGCCACTGGAGGGAGCTCACGCTTTTCTTTTTAACAAGAAAATTACACCAATTTTACAATATGACCTCATACAAACTCATCAGGAAACTGGTACCAGAAGAAATTTTATTTCTTTTCAAGGCTAGTTACAGTAGGGAAAGAGAACATATAATGTATATAAATTCCCCATTTCTTTCTTTGCTTTGCAATCATTCTTGCTTGCTTTTCTATTTCTAGAAAATATGGAAGTTGTGGTGAAATGTCCTCAAGGATTCTATTTATTTTAGAAAACAAATAAAAGTGGTGGGAATACCTCTCCCTCTCCCCTGGAATGTGCTCCTGGTTATACTATCCTCAGGGACTTAGTTACAAAAGGAACAGCCTCTCCTCTGTTGTCTGCCCCCAACCTGTGAGATCACAGGGGTCACTGGGTGATTAGAGAATCTCACCTTCCAGCAGAGGAATGGAGCAGTGTGGGGACCACCTGGATACTATTTAGCATTGCATTTGATAGATAATAAAGGAAGAATGAAACCCATTTGGAGTCTTCTGATTTCCATCTAATTGTTAACAAAATAATTTAAGCCTAGAGAAGTGACCTTTTTCCATCCTGGCAGTCCTAAACTAGTTCCACATGGCAGTTATTTTAAAATATAAACACACTTAAAGGAGTAGAGGGAGCATCATTATAAAAGGTGGGTATCAGGTATCTATTAACCAAAACCTATGGTGTACTGGCTGGACCATGAAAGGGGATAATGTTTGGGGAGAAAACTTAGAGAAACATTAGAGATCATAATCTCTCATTCCTCAGTTTGCAGATGAAGAAATTGCTACTCAGAGAGGTCATAAGACTTGTCAAGGCTACTCAGCCAATGAGTGGTAGGACCAGAAACATACTCCAGTCTCTTGATTTCCAGGCTCCTGTTTGTATGTCCATCTAAAAGGTTTCTTCCAGTGTTAAAAGTCTCTGTTTGAGGCTGTATGAAATAATAATAAAGATAATAGCAAAAACAAAACAAAAACAAAAAAAACCACGATAATAGCAGCTAACTCCTACTGCTCAAAATAAAAAGTCTATCACACGTAATCTGTGTCATTTGGGTTCTCTGAGAAGTAGGCACTGAGAGAGAATCAAATGCATAAGAAGTTTATTGGAGGTAACCTTTATGAAAATAAAAGTGGAAAAAAGCAGAATTGGGCAAAGATTGCCCCAGACTGTGATGGAGGTCTGAGAAAGTCTTAGTGAACCCAAGGGGGAGCACCTGACTAAAGATTGCCTGCCCCTCAGAGGAGTCCTGAATTGGGCAGGTATGGTCAGTCCCTAGTATTCCTTCTATACTCAGACATTGGCTAGAGACTGCTTGGATTTGGCCTTGGCTTGAAACCTGAGGCGAGTCTCCTCCTCAGTGCAGCAGCTAGAGAGTGTCCGCTAACTGCCCTCCTTGTGGCTGAAAGTAAGTTCTTTGTTGAAGGGTGATCCAAGCAGCACAGCTCCATGGCTGCCACATAACCCAGCTGGCCCCAAAGTTTTCTAGCATTCTAGAGTTACTTGCAATATCAAAAAAACAACAACAAAACACTGAGTGCTACACAGCAGTGTTTTAAAGCTGGCATCCCACCACAGGAAATTTCTCACTGGTCTCCTTTGCCTTTACTCCATTTTTACAGTCTTCCTTCACTGCCTTCTCTTTTTGCTGTTCCAGGATCCCCAACATACTCCCTAGCTGCCAGAGGTAATTCCTGTTTCCTTATTATTCAGAGAAATTTAGCAGCTCACTTTTGCTTTAAGTTCCAGTCCATAAAAACTCCTAGCCAGTCTGGCTCTAATCAAAGGCTCCAAACAAGAGACACCTGCCCTGGCCCTGGTTGGTTAGCTCAGTTGGTTAGCATCATCCAGATGGGCCAAGGTTGTGGGTTCCGTAGCTGGTCAGCCAAGGTTGTGGTTTCAATCCCTGGTCAGGGCACATACAAGAATCAACTAATGAGTACATAAATCAGTGCAACAACAAATCGAGTCCCTTTCCCACACACTGTCTCTCTATAAGAGAGAGAGAGAGAGAGAGAGAGAGAGAGAGAGAGAGAGAGATATTACTGGTATTGCTCATTTTAAGTAACAACGCAGTTTTTTCTCTGTATTATGTGGTTGACTTTGACATTGTGGAAATAAAGGAATTACTACAGGAATTAGATTTTCCACAGATGATGGAGGATCTCAAGAAGGGAAAGTCTGGGAGGATAGTCAGGTGTTAGAGAAAGATTCACTGATGAAGCCATCAGAAGCACTGGTACAGTTGGACAGGAAACTGAGCTCATGAGAAAAATCCAAGAAGCCAAGCCTGTGCAGCTGCCAAACTGGGGGCCTGTGGGAAGCTGTAGCTTCTATGTAACTACGGCCTCTGTGACTACACTTCCAAGATCTGGTTGGGACCATTGTTGGTTGAGAGGACAACAGTCATGAAGACAAGGTGAACTCAGAGGAGAGTAAGGGCAAGCTGGGATCCATGGATACCAAGGTGTCTGTCATTCTATCTAATCAAGAGTAATGGCTATTTTTTCACTTTTATAAATCTCACACAAGTGTCTCTTTGGCTAACTCTACACTAGAACTACACGGGGAAGGGGATTCTGGGAAACAGAGTTCCCAGCTTAACCAAGTTGATATAGCACAACAGGGAACAGTGTAGGCAAAGGCCCTGAGAAGGAAATAAACTCAGGCTTGAGAGACAGAAAGGTGAGGCTGGGCTCAATAGATGAGGAGAATAGAGGGAGCCTGGTAAGAGAAGCAGGCAGAGCTTAACTCACATATGGCTTGATAGGCTGAGGTATGATTGATTTAATTCAAAATTGATGGATTTTAAGCAAGGTGGTAGTATTCTGTGAGTTATTCTTTGAGAGGCTCATTCTGGCCCTAGTTGGTTTGGCTCAGTGGATAGAGCATCAGCCTGTGGACTGAAGGGTCCCAGGTTCAATTCTGGTCAAGGGCACATGCCCGGGTTGTGGGCTTAATCCCCAGTGTGGGGTGTACGGTGTTCTATCTCTCTCTTCCTCTCCCTTCCTCTCTAAAATAAATAAAGATTGAGAGAGAGAGAGAAAGAGAGAGAGAGAGAGAGAGAGAGAGAGAGAGAGAGAGAGATGCTCATTCTGGTTGGTATGAAGGTAAGAAAGGAAGATTAAACTTGAAGAAAAGAGGTAGCAGGGAAACTATTATGGTAGCCTAGGAAAGAGACAATGATAGCCTGGACTTCAAGTATAAAACTATAGATATGAAAAACTGGTCAGTCAGCTTTTAATCTCTTCTCCAACTTATATTTTTAGTCCTGGAAGCATCCCTGTGTGTGAGATGTGGAACACCCTTTGTTTCAAGGAAGGTGCGGCAGAAGTAAATAGTCAGAGAAGGGTGGAACTGACACTAAGTACTTCCTCAGCACCAAGATCTATGCTGGGCCTGTTCCTCACAACAGTCCTGAATGAGGACACTGGTGCATGGGAAGGTTAAATAGTATAGGTGAACCAAGGTCACACAGCCAATAAGTGGTAGGCTTTTTATTTTATTTTTAATAAGTGGTAGACTTTTTATTTTATTTTTAATAAGTGGTAGGCTTTTTATTTTATTTTTAATAAGTGGTGGGCTTTTGATCTTACACCAGATATCTCAGAATCTAGAATCCTATCTTTCAGGTTAAGGCCCTTGTGGGTAGTCATGTCTGCAGCTGCCCAAATGTCACACCTGCCTGGCCTCTCAATGTACCTCAAATGTACACTGATATTTTTTGTCCACGTTCAACCTTCTTAGAGTCCACACTACATAATATCTCCAGCCCAAATTTTCTGCACTTGTAAGTAACTTACCTTATGCTTATTTAGATATCCACCATAGCTACTTATGACTTTATAATATTTAAACACATGTACTTTCAGAATATGTAAAAGGGGACTTCTTTTGTTTCCTCAGTGTCTATCTCATTGGGATAGGATTATCCTTCAGAATTGGGAAATAAATTTCATTTCACATAACTCTTATAAGTCAATGTTGTTATAAGGCATTGTTGTCACATTTTCCATACAAGTTTTTTTTTCTGTCCCCAAAGAGCCCTTTAAAGGGCTTCCATTCTTTATCTCCATTATACTTTATCTGAGATGAAAGCAAATAAATAAAGACATGTGAGAATTACTATTAAGCATGCAATAGTTGAAGTGTATATTCAAGACATTAAAAAATCAGGACTTGTTTTCTGATTAATGGTCCATTTATTGATGCCATCTTTTAACAAAGAAATTATTTCAGAGTATAAGGTATATATGCCAGTACTGCTTTGAACTTAATTATTTGCTTAGAGAGTATACATGTATATGTAAATGATTAATATCATCCACTTATATGTTATAAAATGTGGTTTCTGGTTATTAGTTATACACTACACTTTACCTGTGAGTTGTGTAGTAAATGGTTCACAAACTCTCCAATTAGGGAACATTTAGATTTTTCAAGGATGTACATGGAAGGAGCTAGAGTTTCATGATTAGATCAGACATTGCTTGGGTGGGATCACCACTGGACAGCACCGAAAATCATCTGTCGGGTAGGAGTAACAAAATTTGGGAAAGAAGGCATTTGTTTATATTCTGGCAAAAGACATCCTGTCCTACACAGTTCACCAAATCTCCTCTTTAAGAGAGTTCCCAAGCCCTGCAGAGGCTACATGAGCACCAGCCTTGTCTCCACTATCAGAATTTGCTGCTCCCTCCAGCTCTTGGTATCTTAATATCACCTTTCTTCAGGAGACCTGGTGAAATAATCAGTAATCACAATATTTTACCAATTCTGAGAAAAGTTTAATGACAAGGACATTCATATTTACCTAAAATGAGTTTTCAAAAGGATGTTGGCGGCTTTCTTGTCATATCATAGAAAACCGAGGCTTGTCAGGAATTGTACCGAAGAACTTTTTGTGTGGGGTGGCGAAGGGTTGGACACTGGTTGATTTCTAAAGCTCCTTGTAAGATTCCCATTGTAAGATTCTGTGATTCTAGGTACCCTGTATATTTTATGAAAACAGTTCAGAATGTCCATAAATGTTTAAACATTTCTGTCATATCTGCTCAAGAGGCCAAGTTAACATCCTGTCATAATAAGACAAGAATGTTGCATCACCCCAGGTGCTTTCAGGGATAATGGCCTGAAGATAATGAGGTTACCAGGAGTTACTCAATATTGAGTCTGGCTATAATTAGCCAGCTCCTGCTCTGAGGGGATGGCCTGGTTGCCCTCCTACCTGTAACAACTGCAATAAGAAAGTATTCAAAATGTAGTCCCACAGTATATGAGGCACGGTGGCAGATTCAGGGAAATAAACTTGGCCCCTGCCCTTAAGGAGCTGGAGAGATAGAATAAACACACACAAAAATTAGAAAATAATTAAGTGCTCAGTTGTGTGGAGCACAAATGAAATAGGGTTTTAAGATAATCTGAGTGTCCAGAAGGTTTTATTTAAGAGGCAGGATTGAATTGAATCCTGGGCAAAGTGAAGATGAGTGGGGTGTTGGGGAAATAATGAGAAGGGAGTAGACCCAGGTCAGCAAGATCATGGCCTGCACAGTAGAGGAGGCAGGCACTGTGGTAGGACAGTGAGGAACTGGCTTGACTGAGGCAAAGGGGAACAACAGAAACAAAGTGGTCAGCCTGGGCAGGTAAGATGGAGTCACATGGCCTCAAAAGTGAGACAGAGGGTTCTGAAAGCTAAGTGCTAGCGTTCTCCAGTGGTGGTTCCCAGAAACAACCAGCATTTACCTCTCAGATACATTGCATGTGAGGCCTGTAGGCGGATCGAAATACAGATGCTGCTGGCCATGGCAGCTTAGTGAGGTCCAGCTCAATTCCAAACTGCTTGGCTTACCAGCAAGCTGACAAGCTGGCACTTGCTGACATGTGCCTCAGAATACGCTCTGAAAACTGCAGGCTGTGGTCTTGGAAGCCTAAGGCTGCTCTCCCAGGCAGCTGTTGTGTGTGAGATGTGATTGCGTGGACATTTGTCCACATGTGGGTGTTACTAAGATCCTGCTCTTAAGCATGATGAAATTCAGCTGGCTGTAGGCGGAAGACTAAAGACGAACTATAGCCTCTAACAATTCTCAACATTTGGATTTTAAAAGCCACTTTTTAGCTTCAATTACAATTTCATAATGATGCTTTATAATTTCTAGTCAGATCAACAAGCTTATGGATTAAGGTGCTGGAATTATTTCAGTATAATTAAAAAGAACCTTTTTATTTGTCAGTAAAGTGGTTGATTATATAGTCTTCTTTTGATGAGGACGTTGAGATCGTTTAACTTTTTGAATTCCCTGCTTTTTTGATGTTTTTTTCCTTTTATTTTGCTTTTTCTTTTGTCTGATCTGCAAAGAGAAGGGGGGGAAAGGACATTGTTTCTTCATCTTACCATATTCCCTTTCTTATATTATAATTGAACTCTCTAGAGACTGTGGTGCTTCTTCATCCTCAAAACAGGTTTAAAGTGCTTTACTCTCAAAGGGGCTCCTTTCAGTTCTTTCTACTTCACCCACTTTGAGGAGGAGGCAACAGCCTTCTAATTGGTCTTCTCTTGTCCATTCTCCTGGCTCATTACTACCCTCACTCCAACCTTGCTTATGACTTAACTGTCGCAAGTACAACTTTCTGAGGTTGGTACTATTATCAACTACTTTTTACCTATGGGGAAACTGAGGCTCAGAGAGTGTAACTTGCCCAAAGTTGCATAGCTAGTATATAGCAGAACCACTAGTCTATCAGACTCCAAAAGCCACACTCCCAACTACATATTCTGTGTCCCTCTTCAGACATAACGCCTTAGCATGTCATACAAGATTCTTCCCACTCTGTCCTGGTCTACTCTTTTACCTCAATCCCTTAACTCCCTCCATACACACTCCATCCACATTACTAGAGGCTCCCTGAACACAGCAAGCTCTCTCATGATTCTACCTTTCATGATGTCCTTGCCCTCCTGGTGAACTACTTATCCTTCAAGACCTAAATCAAATGTTACCTGATATGAAAAGTCTTCCTTAACAGTTTCTCCCTGCCCCTCCCTTCAGCAAAATTACTTACTCCTTGTTCTACAATCTTCAAGATTCTTGTACATATTTTTATTTAATATTTGAAATTGTACTTTAATTTATTGTCAGAATATTGCTATAGCAGGACGGTACTATATTTTATTACTTTTCTATTCTCAGTGTCTACTATTCAGTTAAATACATATTCATTGTGTTAAATAAGAAAGATAAGCTCCCTATGCTCATGGAACCCCCATTCTAGTGGTGTGATAGACAAGTGCTACTCTATGCAGGAATATAACTATATATCAAAGTGAGGACATCATTCTAGTAACAAAACAGGAATACAATAATATGAATTTTAAAAAATGTACCTTTAAAGGAACTACATAGATTCTTTGTCTTCCAAAGTTAATTTCTAAGAGAAAAAAAAATTTGTTCCTTCTTTTCACCAACCTGTTTCTCCCACACTTTCATCAATTTTTTCACATTTGTTGAATCTGGGTTTAGGCATGTTTGAGTCCCATTCTTCATTATAGCACTGCCAAGGTAATAGCAACAAGATTTTAACTTTTTAAAAAAAGATTTAACTTTTAATAATTTAAATACTTCATCTTATCCACAGAATTCAATTCCCCAATTAGAATGTACTTGTGTCATCACTATAAGCATCTGAGAATCCCAGTCTTTTTTCCTGCCTTTTAATTTTCATTTTATTTTATTTTATATTTTTATTGATTTCAGAGAGGAAGGGAGAAGGAGAGAGAGATAGAAACATCAATGATGAGAGAGACTCATTGATCGGCTGCCTCCTGCACGCCCCACACTGGATATCAAGCCCGCAACTTGGGCATGCGCCCTTGACCAGAATCGAACCTGGGACCTTTAGTCTGCAGGCCAACGCTCTATCCACTGAGCCAAGCTGGTTAGGGCAGCCTTTTCATTTTCTAATCTAATGAGGGACTTAGATAAATCTCTAGGATAACACATAACCATAAATTTTAAAAATCCCACAGGTATATGCAATGAGAGAAACATATCTAAAGATGATATTGATTATTTTGTCCTGGAAATAGCTATTTAAGCTTAACTGAAGAAGCAAAATAGAAAAGTTATCAATATACCTACTTTTTTTTCAGAAACAATGAAAATCAGCATGAATTTTGCCAAATTTTCTAATGAAACTACTTAAAACATAATAAAATGTTATCCTAAGATAAGATTAACAGACTGGTTGAATTTTGTTAAATTACAGCACACTCTCCTTGAATAATTCAAAGATGTTTTTTTCTTTAATTTATCAATATAATCTGAGAATAAGAGTAGCCAGTCTATATATCATTCTCGATTTAGACTTCAAAAGACTTAAGTGTATACATGTACTTTAACTTAGCAATTCTAATTTCTAGAAAGGTATTATTAGTAGGAAAGAATTCAAGACACAATATTGCCATAATAAGAGTTTGATTTCAATAGGAAAAAATAGAAAATAACCTACAATTAGCATTGGTCATACAGATTATGGTACATGCATATGATGGAATATAATTTGACCATTAAAAATGACATTATCAGGAAAAGATGATATGACAGAAGATGTACTGACATGAAGAAACATTCATGATATAGTATTAATGAAAAAACAGTATGTAGGGTATGACTTTATTTTTGTGTGCATATACTGTATTTATAAATATATGTGTATATTTTTTGTGTTTATATATGTACACACAAAGCAAATGAGAGAGATCTGGAAAACCACATACCAAGAAATTAACAGCATTTGTCACTGGATGGTAGCATTATAAATAATATTAATTTTTTTCTTTTGGGTTATCTGCATTAAACATTTTCTCCAATGAACATATATTACTTTTGTGATATGTCTTTGTTCCTAACCCCCACCAGAAATTACTTGTTGGTTGTTGGTTTTTTGTTTGTTTGTTTGTTTGTTTTTTAGAAAAGCAAGAAGTAGGCAAGATTTGCAGAGGAGCAACAATCTGAATTTTAAGTGTCTGCGTAGGCAAGCATTCCGAGGGTAATAATCACACTAAATTTAATGTTCCTGCCAATAGGATGCATGCATGTTGGATGAGATTTTACTTACATGATTTCAGTTTTCTCACAAGAAGGACTTGGGGAGAACTGTTTAAGGTCCTTTAAGAATTTTAGGTGGATCATCCCTTGGTTGGTGTTGATGCACAAACAGTGTCCTTTCTTCATTATTGGGACTCCTAAGAGAAAGGGAATGGATAGCACATACCGGTTTAGGGCAATGTCTCAATTTAGGTGTTCCATCAAAATGATACATTTGACTTAATCATGGTTATTACTATTATTTCCTGAGTTTCTAATAATCATTACCACAAATGAAGTAGGTATCACTTTCATTTTATACACAAAGAAACTCAAGTTCAAAGAAGTAAAGAACAAAGTCATTCAGCTTTTAGGGGGCAGGGAAAGAGTTTGAATCCAAAGGCATTGCTCTTAACTACCATATTCTACAACCTCAGGAAAAAAGATTTTTCACAATATTTAATAAATGCCTATTGCAGGCCAGACACATGGATACCTAATTCATGGGTGCTATGTGGGCCACAGTTTCCTAAGCAACTTCCAAAGCCGTTTTATTACATGACCTTGCAGTTGGTGCTGGTTTGGACAGAAAGCTCTACATATAATAACCAGTTACCACTACCATCCTCATCCTCCCCACTGCCTTGCTTTTCAATAGTGCTTTCAACTTTTGGAAATTCTTTAAAATACACTATCTTCATTCCTTAATTCTTTCATTTATTGAATATATATCATATATTTACTTAGTGCTTACTATATGCCATACATCATGAGGTAGATAGAAAAATAACTATAAAATACCCATTTTTCAGCGGAGGAAACTGAAGTCTAGAAAAGCTCACTAATTTGCTTAAGGTAACAAAGGCCAATAGTAAACAAGTTAAGAACAATGTCTCTGATTATTGGATCTTTAATTGCTTAAGCACAGAAATACTTATCAAGAAACAATATTAGGGTAACAAAACTAACTTGAGAATCTTTAATCTCATTATCTACAGTTCAATAAATATTTATTGAACATTTACAACATGCCAGGAATTCAAACACCAAGACTGAGAAGACTTTTTTGATTTGGCAAGTCTAAGATAGGAACTTTGGATAATCAACCACATCAATGAGCTTTTATGAGTGACTCATATCACTTTCTGATGCATGCAATCACCTCTACTGGGCAATTCAAGAGGCTTTTATAGCAATTTACATCTCTGAATTTATTAACCTAATGTGACTCAGAACCCCTTACCTTGAACTCCAATCAGAGCCAGGAAGATGATACCCAAAAGGAGAGAAACACCACTTTTCTTCATAGCGGTAGAATGGAGTTCTACTGAGTCACTCCTCTATTGGAATTCAAGCCCGGGAAATTCTTTAGAGAACATGCTATTTAAAATCATATTTATATAGGAAAACGTTTTCCCTCTGAAACTCTGATTGGCTAGTATTCTTAGCTGATCTAGCTAAACTGACCACAAACAATTGTGCTGGGGGAAATCCTACTCTCAGATCCAAGGGGATTTCTGCATGTTTTGTGTCCATTTCACATAAATGGGTGGTTTATAGTAAGGGATGTGAAACCAGTATCACTGGCAGCCTTTAGTATACTCACAGCTGCTCACCTAGGGTGAAGAATAGGTTATATAATGATATCATACAACAAGAGTTCAAAATGTGGTTTCCAGATGGAAAATACTGAAGTCCAGATAAGTAAAACACTCTTCAAATTTCCTTACTATTTATATAATATAAGGCTGACTAATTTTCTTAACATATGATAATTTCCTCCAGGACCAGGTCATTTCCTACTGTGATAAGCTTCCTTTTTTTTTTTTTTTTTTTTTTAATGCTATGGCTGCTACAGTTTATTGTTATTTTTAATGGTTGAATTAGTTAGAATAAGGAATCAGTTGAAAAGAGACAAATGGGACTACATCAAACTTAAAAACTTCTTTGCTTGCATCAAAGAAAACAATCAACAGAGTGAAAAAACAACCTATGAAATGGGAGAAAATAATTGCAAAACATATATCTGATTAAGAGTTAATGCCTAGAATTTATAAGAAAATTCTACAACATAGCAACAGCAGCAACAACAAACCTGATTTTAAAAAGGGAGAGAAATTTGAATAGACATTTCTCTAAAGAAGATATACAAATGGCCAATAAACACATGAAATGTTCAACATCATAATCGTAAAAGACAGGGAAATGCAAATCAAAACCACAATGATATATCATCTCATATTCATCAGGATGCCACTATCAACAACAACAACAACAACAACAACAACAACAACAATGAAACAAAACAAAAAAACAAAAAAAATATATATATGGCTAATATGCAAAGTGTACCCTCAGGAGTTCAACAGGGAGACCGGGAGTTCAATTGCTTGCTATGACATGCGCTGACCACCGGGGGCGGCACAGAATGAAGGAAGGCCCTGGCCGGCAGCTGGCAGCCAGGGAAGGAAGGCCCTGATCAGCCCTGATTGCCTGCCAGGCCTAGGGACCCTACCCGTGTATGAAATTCATGCACCGGGCCTCTAGTTAGAAAATAACAACTGTTGGTGTGGATATGGAGAAGTTGGAACCTATTGGCAGGAATGTAAAATAGTGCTTCCATTATGGGAAAGAATATGGAGGCTCCTCAAAACATCAAAAATAGAATGACCATATGATGTAGCAATTCCACTTCTGGGAATAGGTCCAAAAGAATTCAAAGAAGGATCTCAAAGAGAAATTTGCTAACCCATGTTCATGGTAGCATTATTCACAACAGCCTTATTTGCAAAGGTGAAGGGACCCAAATGTCCACTGACAGATGAATGGATGAAGAAAATGTGGTTTATACAAGCAATGAAACTTTCAGCCGCCTTAAGAAAGAAGGAAATCTTGTCCCATGCTACAACATGGATGGACCTTGAGGAGATTATGCTAAGTGAAATAAGCCAGTCACAAAAGGACAAATATTTATCTCTAGTATTTAAAGTCAAATCTAGAAGCAGAAGGTAGAAAAGTGGCTGCCAAGGGCTGGGGGAAAGGGTGAGGCGAAATTAATCTTTAGTAGGTTTTAGAGTTTCAGTGTTGAAAAATGAAAAAGTTCTAGAGATATGTTGTACAATAATATGAATATACTTAAGACTACTGAACTGTACACTTAGAAATGGTTAAAATTGTAAATTTCATGTTACGTATTTTTTTTTTTACCATAATAATTAAAAAACAAAAAAAGAGTAATGCCCTGGCTGGTGTGTCTCGGTTGCTTGAAGCATTGTCCCTGTACAATGAAAGATTGTAGGTTCAATTCCCAGTTAGGAGATATACCCAGGTTTCTTTCTAGTTTGATCCCCTCTGGGGGTGTGTACAGGAGGCAACCAATTGATGTTTCTCTCATATTGATGTTTCTCTCTCTTCTTTTCCCTTTCTCTCTCTCTCTCTCAAAAAAAAAAAAAAAGTAAGGGATCAGTTGCATGTAATGGAGACCCAAAGTAATAGTGTCTAATTAAGATAAATGCATTTATCCTTGAAAGAGGCAGGTTGATTAGAGTGTGTATGGTGGTTCTGCTCCATGAGGTCTCCTAGGTTCTATCTCATTGATTCACTGCCATGTCCAGGTTGCTGCCCTCCTACACATGGCCCAAGGGGCTTTGCCACAATGTCTGCTTTCCAAGTACAGGATGGTGGGAAGGCAGAAAAGGGCTTGTTCCTCATTTTTAGACCCATCCTGGGATTGTATTCATCACTTTCCATCATCTGCCATGAGCCAGAACTTAGTCACATGGCCATACCTATCTGCAGGGCAGGTTGAGAAAGTGACCTTTATTCTAGTTGATCCACTAAAGTTTGGAGGTTCATTATTATAGAACAATGCTTCTCAACTTTTTTTTTATTAGTTCCTCTACTGAGATTAATTAAATTTAAATTAACTTAAATTTAAATTAAATTATGCCCTGGCCAGGTTGCTCAATTGGTTAGAGCATCATCCCATTCACCAAAAAGGTTGTGGGTTTGATTCCTGGTCAGGGCACATATCTATGTTGCAGGTTCAGTTCACATTTGGGGCACATACAGAAGGCAACTAATCAATGTTTTTTTCTCTCTCTTCCTCTCTCTCTCTCTCTGTCTCTCTTTTTAAAATATATAATTTTATTGATCTCAGAGAAGAAGGGAGAGGGAGAGAGAGATAGAAACATCAATGATTCTCATTGATTGCCTGCCTCCTGCACACCCTACACTGGGGATCAAACCATGATTTCCTGGTTCATGGTTGACGCTCTTACTTTCTCTCTTAAATCAATAAACATATCTTTGGGTGAGGAAAAAAATTAAATTAAATTAAATTTTTTCCTAAAGAAAAAAATTAAATAATCATGCACTGCATAATGATTTTTTTGGTTAACAATGAACCACATATATGAAGGTGGTCCCTTCATATATGTTATAATAATGACATAATGAGATTATAATGGAGCTGAAAAATTCTTATAACCTAGTGCTGTAGCTGTTGTAACATCATAGTGTAAAGACTGCAAAAGTCAACATGGCTGTGGTTGAGACTGTAAACCACTTTAACCTGGGTGTGGATGAGGATGACACTGAGGAGCTCTTAGAAGTTGTTCCTGAGGAACTAATGAAGGAGGAATTGTTGGGACTGGAACAGGATAGCATAGTTGAACAAAGGAGGCAAGAGCAAAGGGAACTGCTGAAGAAGAAAAAGAGAAACCTCAGAAAAATCAGAAGACATCAAGATGCAGGCTTACCATTCTTCTCTCATGGACCCTGATACCCCAAACTCATTGGGAAACATGGCACTGTTGCCCATCAGAAGTCAGTTCAAACGACCTGCCCCTAGAAAGACAAAAGACACAGATATTGTGGATGAAGCCACCCATTATTTCAAGGCCAATGTCTTCTTCAAAAACCATGAAATTAAGAATAAAGCTGATAGGACCTTGATATACATAACTCTCTACATTTCTGAGTGTCTAAAGCAGTGGTCGGCAAACTGCGGCTCGCGATCCACATGCCACTCTTTGGCCCCTTGAGTGTGGCTCTTCCACAAAATACCACGGCCTGGGCGAGTCTATTTTGAAGAAGTGGCGTTAGAAGAAGTTTAAGTTTAAAAAATTTGGCTCTCAAAAGAAATTTCAATCGTTGTGCTGTTGATATTTGGCTCTGTTGACAAATGAGTTTGCTGACCACTGGAGATGATAGCTCCATGTGTGTTATTGCCCCTGAACACGTTCTCTTTAAGTGGGACAAGATGTGGAAGTGGAAGATAATGATATCCATAATCCTCACCCTGTGTAGGCCTAGGCTAATAGGTATATTTATGTCTTAGTTTTTTTAAAAGTTAAAACAATTTTAATAGAAAAAATTCTTATAGAATAGGGACATTAAAAAAGAAAATAGCCCTAGCTGGTTTGTCTCAGTGGATAGAGGTCGGCCTGAAGACTAAAGGGTCCCAGGTTCGATTCTGGTCAAGAGCATGTACCTTGGTTGTGGGCACATCCCCAGTAGGGGGTGTGCAGGAGGTGGCTGATTGATGTTTCTCTCTCATTGATGATTCTGGCTTTCTCTCCCTCTCCCTTCCTTTCTGTAAAAAATCAATAAAATATATTTTTTAAAAAAGCTTTAAAAAAAGAAAATATCTTTGTAAAACTGTATAAAGTATTTGTATTTTAATGTGTTATAAAAGAGTCAAAAGTTTAAAAAACTAAAAGATTTACAAAGTCAGAAAATTATAGTAAGTCAAGGTTAATTTATTGTTGAATAAGTTTAAAAAATAAATTTAGTGTAGTCTAAGTGTACAGTGCTGATAAAGTCTACAGTAGTGTACAGTAATGCCCTAGGCCTAGGCCTAGGCCTTCAGATTCACTAACCACTTACCCAGAAAAACTTCCAGTTCTGCACGCTTTATTCATAAGTGCCCTATACCAGTGGTTGGCAAACTCATTAGTCAACAGAGCCAAATATCAACAGTACAACGATTGAAATTTCTTTTGAGAGCCGAAAACCGACTTCTGTGCATGGGCCATGAAGTTTCAATCGCACTATACGTGAACACCCTCACGTGGTATTTTGTGGAAGAGCCACACTCAAGGGGCCAAAGAGCCGCATGTGGCTCGCGAGCTGCAGTTTGCCGACCACTGCCCTATACAGACCTACTATATTTTCTTTTATACTGTATTTTTACTGTACCTTTCCTATGTGTAGATGTGTTTACACAAATACCTACCATCTCTATATATAAAAGGTTAAGCAACTGCCAACTGGCCGACTGGCCAGTAGCTATGACACACACTACCACCAGGTGGCAGATGCTCAACGCAGGAACTGCAGAGCTGCGGTCACTTGGCAGCTGTGGTTCTCGGCTGACGCACCCAGAACCAGAGAGAAGGGAGCCCGATTCCAGGGTGTGTCACCTGAGAACTGCCCTCTCACAATCCAGGACCCCTCGGGGGATGTCAGAGAGCCAGTTTCAGCTCGATCCTCTCAGGCCAGGCGGAGGGACCCCACCGGTGCACAAATCCATGCACAGGGTCTCTAGTTGTATTATAATTGCCTACAGTACTCAGTACAGTAACATGCTGTACAAGTTTGTAGCACAGGAGAAATAAGATATACCATATAGTAGTACAAGCATACTTCATTTTATTGGGCTTTGCTTTGTTGTACTTAACAGGTGTTGCATTTTTTTTACAAACTGAAGGCAAGCCCCTCACTGGCAAAAAGATTATGACTCACTTAATTTTGTTACTTGCTGTATTGTGGCAGTCTGGAACCGAACTTGCAATATCTCCCAGGTGCTCCTAGAGCCTAGGTGTATATTAAGCTGTATTAGTTATCATCTAGGTTTGTGTTAAGTGCACTATGATGTTTGCACAATGATGAAATCGCCTAATAACACATTTCTCAGAATGTATCCAGTCATTAAGCAACACATGACAGTATTAAGAAATAAGTAAGATTTTGTTGGGTAGGGTTGAACTTTGGTGTGCCACTAATCATTGTTAATATCCAAGATTTTTTTTTTACTCTCCCTAAGAACCAATTTTGTCCCCTTGAGAAAAACATTCCCCACCTACCCAAATGAGAATGCATGCTATAAAGTAAGGGGGGGACAAATATTAGCATTTTCTGTTACATGGTGCACATTTTTGGACTAGTTTCTAGTATTAATGCTTAAATATAACATTACTGAAATCTTTTTGAAGAAAACCTGTGGTGATACAGCTTATTCATTTGGTTATGCTTAATTTTGGTAATTACTGTGACTATGCATAAGGTGGAGGTGGGTTCAAGTCCAGCTTTGCTACCTAATGACAGTGCAAAATGCTTAACTTTTTAAAGCCTCAGTTCTCTCAGCTGGGAAAACTATTACTGACCTCACAGGTTGTTAAATTTATGGCAACAATGCATTATCAACTGCAAAGCATCATAGAGCTAGTGGCATTCTTTCTAAGCAAAGAAAGAAAGACGAAAACTTCTTAGAATAAAGACTAAGGCCCAGCATTGTCTTCCCTTGCCCACTTTTCCAGACTCTTTTTTCGTAACTGCTCTATCACCCTTTATTTCCTCAGATCCTTAAAGGGACAATGCTCCTTCCCGTCGCACTGTTCCTGCTCATGCTGTTTTCCTGCTTGCAATGCTGTGCCTGCTGCGTCTCCCTACCCTACTGCCTAGCAATCTGACCCACCGTAAATATCCAGGATGGCATGTCCCCTGAGAAGACTTCCTTGATCCTCAGACTTGGTGGGGTCCTCTTCCATATGCTCTCATGCCACCTCGCACCTGACCTGGTTCAGCCCATTTCCAAGGCCATGTTAAGTTTATCTGGAATCCTATGGCAGACATCTCTTTTGCCACAACGAGGCGGGTGTTGGAGAATCTACGCTGAGCACAAGGCCTGGCACACAGTAGGTGCTCAGTAGATATGCGGACAGGAGAGAAGGAGCCAAGGAACCAAGGATCCCAGCCTGGCTTCGCACTGTGCCTGTGAAGCGCTGCCAGGCTCCCTGGGGGCTGAGGCGCGCACTGAGCATGCCCAGCCATCCAATGGGGGCCGAGGCGCGCACTGAGCATGCCCAGCCAACCAACTTCCAGAACTTTCAGTGGGGAAGCCTCTGGCCGCCGCTGGCGCACCTCCTCTGCTCCCTGGCTGCTGCTGGTGTCCCTGCCGCCTCCGCTGAGCCCTCCGGGAGAAGCACTTCGTGGGAAAGGTAGTGGCTGTACTCGTACTCCTGGGGGTCCCTCCTCCCATCTCCTGCCGGTTCCACAGCCTCCAACCAGAGAAGGCTGCGCTTCCTTGGGGAACGCCGGGAGCGGGGCCCATTTTGCAGTTTCCACACCAGCCGTGGGTGGAGGCCGAAGGGCACGATGGCTTTAGAAGGGCCTGGACACTGGGGAGGAGGCCGCCTCGCGAGGCTTGGGAGGGCCCTGCGACCCTGGGCTGCAGCGATGGGGACAAGGGCCTTTTGGACAAGGAAAGGAGGTGTTGGGGTCAGTTAGGTGTCACTCGAGGCCGGACCTTATAACGCACAAGGGACTGATTTTCGACAAGCCGATGAGGGCTCCTCAGGGGCCGGCCGAGTGGTGAGCTGCCCGCTGTGAAGTGAAGCCGGGGAAACGGAGGCCGCGGCCGCTGCGGCCTGTTCGGCCCGTGTGTCCCAGGCCTCCTTTTGGAAGTTGTCCTGAAGACGGGCGAAAGCACGTTGCTGACGGGGCAGAAGGACAGAGAAAACTCCCAGGAAAAGGCATTTATGGATAGACAGGGCTTTTAGGAGAAATAGAAACCCGACGGTGAGATCTTGCAGGCGTTTCTCACAGTCCTGGGAAAGGCGCCAGGACGCTCAGGCTGTTGCATCAGACCCTGGTCGGTTTCCCTGGAGGGAGTCTTGGCTTTCTGCCTGGCAGCTTCCCAGTTCCCGCTCCCCAGGAGCCCGCGCTGACGTGACCTCAGCAGCCATTCAGAGCAACAGTGTTTTCCATGTGCTCCGGCCCCTTGGGCTATGGAGCCACTGTGGTCGGTTTAAATGGGAACAGAGCGTGACTCACTGTCAAAGCAAAAACAAGAGTCTTCCTTTCACTTGTGAAAGGAGAAGTTTCTCTCATGGTGAAATCCCCAGGCCTGTTTGAACTTCCTGCCATGGGGACTTCCCCTCCTCGCAGCAGCTGCTGCTAGTATGGGACTGAAGGGTGCCGATTTGAAAAGGGCTTATTTCTTGAAAGTCTCAGAGGTCCCTTGTTAGCATTCTGACTTTTCTTTCTTCCTCTCTTCTCCCCATTCAGGGAGTCATTCCTTTCTTCCAAAATATTATAGTATAACTAGTGGCCCGGCGCACAGATTCGTGCACATTGAAAAATAATTAGAAGAAATCCTGTATAATAAAAGCCTAATATGCAAATTGTCCCCTCAACCGGGAGTTCCACAAGGAGATTGACCAGGGGTGGCAGCAGCAGACAGCTGTGGGAAGGGAGACCCTGGCCGGCAGCTGCTAGGGACCCTACTCGTGCATGACTTTCTTGCACTGGGCCTCTAGTGTTTTAATATCTCTATTCACTCTTTCTCTATAATAGAAGTGTCAGAGATGAAAGAAAATTAGTAAAAACATGAAAATAATATCTAAATTGATTAATAAATAAACAATAACAACATGCTATAACAGCAAAGACATGATATAAAAACAACAAAAACATGATATAAAAACAACATTGATAAAAACAATGACTGATAAATTGATTAAACTTAGTCTAATATCTCCCTGTATACCACATTAAGAGTAAAAACACTTGCCGAAACCGGTTTGGCTCAGTGGATGGAGCGTCGGCCTGCGGACTGAAGGGTCCCGGGTTCGATTCCGGTCAAGGGCATGTACCTTGGTTGCGGGCACATCCCCAGTGGGAGGTGTGCAGGAGGCAGCTGATCAATGTTTCTCTCCCATCGGTGTTTCTAACTCTCTATCCCTCTTCCTTCCTCTCTGTAACAAATCAATAAAATATATTTAAAAAAAAAAAAAGAGTAAAAACACTTTCAGAGTGCTTGACTAATTTCCCTTGTGATGAAATATTTACAACTTTAACTTTAACGTCACACGCTCTTTGAACTCAAGAGAAAGCAACATATAACTGACCATGTCTGAAAACAGGTTCAGGTAGGAATATTCCTACTCTGTCTAGAGTTTGTCCTTGTGATTTTTAAATAGTCATTGCAAATGCTGGCATCATGGGAAACTGTCTTCGAATTAATTTAAATGGGAGGCCAGTGTCAGACGGGGACAAATCAATTCTTGGAATCAAAACAACCTGTCCTTCCACAGATCCTGTTAATACTTCAGCTTTGATTATGTTAGGTTGTAATCTTTTGATAATAAATCTAGTACCATTACAAAGACCCCATTTACTATTAAGATTTCTCAGTAGCATGATGATTGCACCTACTTTTAATTTTAATTTATGACACAGCATTTTAAATTGCCAGTGCACATCATATGTACTGGCCGGTCAGTTGGTTGGATGGTCAGATGGATGATCAGTCACTTAACCTTTTGTATATATAGATAAGCTGGCTGCAAGCAAATCATAGCTGTGGGGTTTCATATCCTGTGTGCCTCTCAGGGAACAAGGTCTTCCTTTACTGACCTTATTATCTGGCCTGGCTGGTTTATGGTTTTTTTGTGTTTGTTTTTTTAAATATATTTTATTGATTTTTTTACAGAGAGGAAGGGAGAGGAATAGAGAGTTAGAAACATCGATGAGAGAGAAACACCGATCAGCTGCCTCCTGCACATCTCCCACTGGGGATGTGCCCGCAACCAAGGCACATGCTCTTGACCGGAATCGAACCCGGGACCCTTCAGTCCGCAGGCTGATGCTCTATCCACTGAGCCAAACCGGTCAGGGCTGGTTTATGTTTTTTATGTAAAGCTTAAGGACTGGATTAAATCTGTGAATAAACTATCCTGAAATGGAATGTCTGGACATCATTTAGAGGACAGCTGTGGCTAAATGTTGGCCGTGGCACAATATTTTTGCTCTTTGACTTTTGGCAAGTTAGCTTACAGTTTGATGACATGTAACCATAGTCATTAAGAAGCTGCTACCTAACTTGAAGAAAATTATTCTGAAAATGGAGAAAAATAATTGTTTCAAATACCCATATTTATTTAAAGCGATTTGTATTAAAATCTCTTATCTAAGGAACTACAAGAAAAAACATCCATATTCTTGAAACCATTTACCATTTATTGGACATTTATTTTATTCATTAAGCTTTTATTATTAGTTAAACTGAGGACACCAATATGAACAATAATCTCTGCCCCCATAGTTTAGTGGGTGAAAGCTGCATGTAAATTAGCAATTATAGTAGAAGAAATGGTATGATAAAGGATGGTACAGTTATTGGAGATGCAGAGAAGGCCACAAAACTCTGGCCAAATTTCGGAAACTGCAAGATCTTTGGCAAAGGTAAAGGGCAGAGTAATAATGGGGGAGTGGTGAGAAATGAATCTAGAAATGGAGCAGGAAATTTTCTATGTGGTGAGGAGACATTGAAGGCTTAAAAATGTTTTTTAAATTAATTTCAGAAAGGAACAGAGAGGGAGAGAGAGATAGAAACATCAATGATGAGAGAGAATCATTTTTTGGCTGCCTTCTGTGCACCCCCTACTGGGGATTGAACCCACAACCTGGGCCAGGAATAGAGCCTGTACATGCTCTTGACTGGAATTGAACCCGGGACCTTTCACTCCAAGGGCCGACACTCTAACCACTGACCTAATCTGGCCAGGGAAACAGTATCTTTTATTAATCATATTTTATTTATTTATTTTTAAATATTTTTATTGATTTCAGAGAGGAAGGGAGAGGAAGAGAGAGATAGAAACATCCATGATGAGAGAGAATCATTAATTGGCTGCCTCCTGCATGCCCCCTACTGGGGATCAAGCCCGCAACCCGGGCATGTGCCTTTGACCAGAATCGAACCTGGGACCCCTGAGTCCACAGGCCAACACTCTATCCATTGAGCCAAATGGGCCAGGGCTAATCATATTTTAGGAAACACTTCTTTGTGTCTACATAGTTTATATATTTTAAATATAGTTCTTTATATTTGTAGATAGTTTATACTCCGAGTGCTAGGCATGAGTTGTTTTTTATTATTTCAGTAATACAGCAAATACTCTTACAATTTTTTTCAGAAATTTTACTTTGTTGGGATATTTTTCTCCTTTGGAAATATAGAAACAGGTTAAAAACATTTTTATATCTTTAGTAATATTTTGACAGATTACTTTCCAGAAAGACTAGACTAATTTTGCAATGCTCCCATCATTATGTAGATGTACCAGTTTCCCAATCCTCTTGTCATTTGTAATTTTATTCATTTAATATGTGGAGACCCAGGGAGAAGATGGCCATCAGCAGGCCAAGGAGAGATGTCCCAGAAGAAATGAACTGCCAGCTCCTTGATCTTGGACATCTAATCTCCCGAATTATGAGATAATAATTTCTGTTGCTTAAGCTACCTAAACTGTGGCATTTTATTATGACAGCCCTAACTAATTAATGCAATCTATATATAGGAAAAAAGTATGTTTGTGTATAGAAAAGTGCCCCAGTATGGCTTAGGGAATTTTCACCAAGTGTCAGCGGCACAATAGTACCCTTCCCTTTTTCCCCAAAGGTAACTCGTGTCATAGATGAGTTTTACCTATATTTGAACTATAAAATGTCATTATACATTATGTCCAATTTAATGTCTCATTCCTTTCACTAGATATTTGTGAGATTCATCCATGTCATGGATAGAAAAGTGATTCGTTTTAATTACTCTGTAGTATTCTGTTGTATGACTATACCTGAAGTTATATATCGAGTTGATGGGCTAAAATGAATGTTGCTGTTATGAATATTCTTGTGCAAATCTTTTGCTAATCATATATATAGTATCCCCCCAAAAAACGTATACACATTTTAACAGCTGATAACTCAATTTTGAAAATGAAATGTCTTTTAATAAATACTACCTTTATAATTATTCAAAGTATGTATACATTTTTTGGGACACCATATATATGCATTTCTGTTGAGTGTATTACTAGGAGTAGAATTACTGCTTCCACCAACAGTGAATGAGAGGTGGGGTTTTTTCTTTTATTCTTTTAAAAATAATCTTTAAAAATTTATTGATTTTAGAGAGGCAAGGGAGAGGGATGGAGAGAGGGAGAGAGAGAGAGAGAAAGAGAAACAGCAACTTGCTTTCCACTTATTTATGCATTCATTGGTTGATTATTATATGTGCCCTGACTAGAGATAGAATCTACAATCTTGGCATATCAGGATGACACTCTAACCAACTGAGTTACCTGGCCAGGGCAGTGAATGAGAGTTTTATTAATCCTACATTCTCACTTATATTTAATATCATCTGGCTTACTGTTTTCTTTTTATGTTAATACTAGAGGCCCGGTGCATGAAATTCATTCACGGGTAGGGTCCCTAGGCCTGGCCGGCAATCAGGGCCAATTGGGGCCTTCTGGCTGCCGGCCCAGGCCTTCCTTCATTCCACACTGCCCCCTGGTGGTCAGCACACATCATAGCAAGTGATTGAACTTCCGGTCTCCTGGTTGAACTTCTGAGGGGACAATTTACATATTAGGCTTTTATATATATAGATTTTGCTTTAAATTGCTTAGACATTTTTCATCCTATATAATAAAAGTCTAATTGCAAATTGTCCCCTTGGGTGGTCGTTTGACCAGTAGTTTGACTGGGAGACTGGGAGTTTGGCCGCTTGCTATGATGTACGCTGACCACCAGGGGTGGCGTGTAACATGGTGGGCATTGGCAACACGCTGCAACCTCTTGCCAGCTACCTCTCGCCAGTGGGGGTGATGGGATGGAGGTGTGGTGAGAATGCGGGTGTCCGCCAAGCTCACTCTCACTCCCCCTGCTACCCTGCCCCAGGATGCCAGGGCTCACGCTCTGGGGAAACCCCCTGCTCAGGTGCTGGGCTGCAGCCGCTGGGACCACAGAGGCTGATCAGGCTCCCAGTGGGTTCATGCTGGAGCCTGTCTGTGAGGTTGGCTGGGAGAGAGCACGCTGCCCCCCACCTCCCCCCAGCTTCTGTGTGGCACTGCTCGGTGGCCCAGAGGCCCATGCTGTGCCCCGGCCTGTGGCATTCGGCTGTGCTCACCGCATCTCCATGTGGGGACTTGGGTGCAGTGACTCAGGAGGAGGGGGGCACGCAGGGGCCCGGGGGCCCAGGTGCTGCCCAGGGCCCAGAGGTCAGCTGCGACCTGCCCTTCGATGCCAGACACTCACACTTCAATCACCAGCCAGGCCTAGGGACTGCACTCGTGCATGAATTTCGTGCACCGGGCCAATAGTTTTCATATAATACTGATTTCTGTTTATTTCTATATATAATACTGGTTTCTGTTTATTTCTATACGATGTAGATAATGCCATAGTTGATTGTTTTAAACTATTGCCTGATTTTATATAAAGTGTTTATTTAGGTTATTTGATCTCCCAACAATATCTAACTGTCCCAACCAAAGTTTGTTAAATTATGATTTTTATCCAGTTACAATCAGGTAGTAGCTGGGGCTAGAGTCATCTGGACACCTGAAATGGAATCATAGGCCTCCTCATGTGGCTTCTTTTTCCAGCATTATAACCCAGGTTATTAAATGGCTTTTGAACACTACTCTATGTGGCTTCTCTAGCAATATAGCCTAGTCCAGTGGTTGGCAAACTGCGGCTTATGAGCCACATGCGGCTTGTGAGCCACGGTTTGCCACTCTGTTGACTACTGAGTTTGCCGACCACTGGGTTAGGGGCTTAATCACAAGGAACAACAACAGCCTGTAATTATTGGAATCGAGAGTCTAGGTCAGTGGTCGGCAAATTCATTAGTCAACAGAGCGGCAAACCGCGGCTCGTGAGCCGCAGTTTGCCGACCACTGGCCTAGGCAGTGGCAGAAGCACCTTCTGCTGCCACCACTGCTGCTTTTGCTCCTTCTATACTTCCTCCTCTTCCACTTCCTTCACTTCTTTCCCCTCCATCATTTCTTCTTTTCCTTTTCTCCTCCCACTCCTTCTTTACTATGTAGTTGCCTTTACCATTGTCTCTATTTCTTCATACAGCTTCTGTTGACTTTTATTTTAGCCTGTCCACTTTTTACTGTCTACTGTTCTTTCATTTTATTCTGAAGGAAATACATAGTAGTATTTCCTTTAACATTTCTTATAGGGCAGTTCTAATGGTAATGAAGCTTCTGTTTACCTGGAAATATCTTAATTTCAAGAAGGATATTCTTGAAGGATATTCTTGAAAGATAGTTTTGCCGTAACCGGTTTGGCTCAGTGGATAGAGCGTCTGCCTGTGGACTGAAGAGTCCAAAGTTCGATTCCGGTCAAGGGCATGTACCTTGGTTGCAGGCACATCCCCAGTAGGGGGTGTGCAGGAGGCAGCTGATTGATGTTTCTAACTCTCTATCCCTCTCCCTTCCTCTCTGTAAAAAATCAATAAAATATATATTTAAAAAAGATAGTTTTGCCAAAAAATGAAATTTTTGGTCGACAGATTTTTTTTTTTCCTTTTAGTATCTTAAATACATCATCCTACTGTCCTCTTGCCTCCATGGTTTCTGATGGGACATTGGCTGTTAATCTTATTGAGGATCCCTTGTATGTGATGAGACACTTTTCTCTTGATGCTTTCAAGATTCTCTTTGTGAGTTTTGACAGTTTGACTACTATGTATTTCAGTGTAGATCTTTTTTGAATTTATTTTGCTTGGAGTTTATTGAGCTTCTTGGATGTATAGATGCATATATTCCATAAGATTTTGGAAGTTTGGGGCCATTATTTTTATGAATATTCTTTCTGCCCCATTTCTCTCTTTTTGTTCTTCTGGGGCTCACATTATGAGTACTATGACTTGGTGCTTTCTCATAGGTCCCTTAAGGCTTTATTCACTTTTCTTCATTATTTCTTCTGCTCCTCAGCTCAGACTCTATAATTTCAATGGTCTTATCTTTAAATTTGGTGATACTTTCTTCTTGGCCCCAAATTGCTAATAAACCCCTCGAGTGAATGTTTCATTTCAGTTTTTTTTTTTTTTACTTTTCAGCTCCAGAATTTCTTTTGGCTCCTTTTATTAATTTCTCTTTATTGATATTCTCATTTTGTTTATATATCATTTTTCCAATTGCCTTTTTGTTAAATTGAATTTATTAGGGCTACATTGGTTAATAAAATTATATAGATTTCAAATGTACAATTCTATAATACATTATCTGTATATTGTATTGTGTGGTCACCACCCAAAGTCTAGTCCCTTCTGTCCTCATTATTCTCTTATTTACCCTCTTCTACCTGTCTCCACCACCCTTTCCCTCTGATAATACCATACTGATATTTGTGTGTATCAGTTGTTTGTTTTGCTTAATATCTTCACCTATTTTACTTAGCTCCCAACACCCTCCCCCATTAGCTGTCAGTCTGTTTTCTGTATCTACCAGTCTGTTCATTTCTTGTTTGTTTGTCTATTTTGCTTGTTAGATTCCACATATAAGTGCAATCATATGCTATTTGTCTTTCTTTGAATGGTTTATTTCACTTAGCATAATACTCTCCAGGTCCATCCAGGCTGTCACAAAAGGTAAGATTTCCTTCTTTTTTATGGCTGAGTAGTATTCCATTGTGTAAATGTACCATAGCTTTTTTAATCCACTTATTCATTGAAGGGCACTTGGATTGCTTCCAAATCTTGGTTGTTGTACATAGTGCTGCAATGTACATAGGGGTGCATATATTCTTTTGAATCAATGTTTCGGGTTTCTTTGGATATATTCCAAGAAGTGGAGTTGCAGGATCATAAGGCAGTTCCATTTTTAATTTTTTTACTTCGTTAGTACATGAGCTTTTCTTAATAAAACATCTTTGCCGAAACCGGTTTGGCTCAGTGGATAGAGCGTCAGCCTGCGGACTGAAGGGTCCCGGGTTCGATTCCGGTCAAGAGCATGTACCTTGTTTGCGGGCACATCCCCAGTGGGGGGTGTGCAGGAGGCAGCTGATCAATGTTTCTCTCTCATCGATGTTTCTAGCTCTCTATCCCTCTCCCTTCCTCTCTGTAAAAAATCAATAAAATATAAAAAAAAGAATAAAAACGCCCAAAACACGTTCAATCTTTTTTTTTTTTTTAATATATTTTATTGATATTTTACAGAGAGAAAGAGAGAGGGATAGAGAGTTAGAAACATCGATGAGAGAGAGACATCGATCAGCTGCCTCCTGCACGCCCCCTACTGGGGATGTGCCCGCAACCCAGGTACATGCCCTTGACCGGAATCGAACCTGGGACCCTTGAGTCCGCAGGCCGACGCTCTATCCACTGAGCCAAACCGGTTTCGGCACACGTTCAATCTTAAAAAAATAAAATAAAATAAATAAAACATCTTTAAGATCAGAAGTCCTATTACCACACAGTTTAGAGTGGCACATTCATGGTTTAGTCTCAATTTATCCTTTATTCCATTTAGACAAATTATAACTTTGATCTCTGTTCCTCTCTCATGATTGCAAGAATACAGAGCATTTTTTATTTTATCTTTAAAATTCTTACTTTGTTTGTATCTTTACAGCATGTTAGTGATATTTACATGTTCCCTTTATTTATCACATTATACTTCTACTAAATGTATCTAAAACATTTATCACTTCCAACATAATAGATTTCTTTTTTGATCAGCATTACTTACAAACACTATTTTATCTGAATATTAGTATTCCCTACCTTCAATTGTTGGTGACATTTAGTTTATATATGTGCTTTCCTTCCTCAGCTAGATTATAATAATTTTGAGGTCAGGTATCATGCATTGATTGTTTTTGTTTACTTTATTGAATCTTAAAGATAACAGATGTACAGTAAATACTTATTAAGTTGAATTTGAATTGAGAATATTCCAGGAATCTTTCTCTTTCATCTTATATAATAATGTAAAGGAGGTCTTTAATTTCTAACAACAGAGAAAGTTTGTGCCTTAGTGGTTCTAGAGGTAAAAAAAAAAAAAAAAAAAAAGTGTGTTATTATGGTTAATAAAATAGCCTGGGTAGTCTTTGAAATTGTATAAATACCTTGGAAATAAGAACCAGTAATATCTTCTTTAAGGCCCTGATCATGAAGTCAGCCCAAGTTTCTTAAATAAATGCCCAAACTAGCCGGGTATTTATGTCTAGTGTCATTTGCATGTGAGATTACCCTGGCATGAAGCATGTATATTGGTGTTCCTATGGCCTGAAGTGAATGCTCTGCAAACCGATCTGGTCTTTTCAAGGTCTGTGATGAATTAGGACAGAGTCATTTATGGCTTTTAACATTTGGAGGTTATAGAACTGTGAGAATCTAGTAAAACCTGATATAAGTACATTTATACATTTTGCATATAGTTTTAGGGAAGTTATTGAACACTAAAAAATCACACATTCCAAGATAATACATTCTGCTCTGCTAATGATGGAATTGCAGAGACCCTTTAACTTTCAAGTTCAGTTTGATTTTTAACCTTTTTCAATTTATTTTTCTTCCCTCCCCCCCTTTACATTCTAAAGTTAACTGAGGGAGTTTCTTCCTTACACCTGAGTCTAGAAATGAAATGGCCAAGCTGTTCTGTTACTAGTTAGATGTGAGTGTCCTGGGAAAATGTTGGGTAATACGTAAACAACATACTTGTCTCTATCACAAGTGAAAATGAGACAAATTTTTCATTTTTTGGAACAAAGTGTCTCTTGGGATGAAACCCTGGAGGGTCTGGATTTCCCCTCCTCTTAATAGCTGCTGCTATTAAAGCATTAAGTTTCATTTTGAAACGGGCTTTATTTTTGAAAATCATATAAGCTCCTGCCTAAAACCTTAATTCACACAGGGGCTCTCATCATCTAGTAAGCTGTTTGCCAATACACATGTTAGATATTTTAATGGGAGAAGTTCACTATTCCTTCTGTTGCCTGTCTGGTGATTCAACAAAACTAATAAGCTTCTCTTTATTTTAAAGTTTACTTTCTCCTAAGGCAGTGGTCGGCAAACTCATTAGTCAACAGAGCGGCAAACCGTGGCTCGCAAGCTGCATGTGGCTCGCGAGCCGCAGTTTGCCGACCACTGTCCTAAGGTTTAAGGACTATCTCAGGTCTGTCCTTGGAGGGAACACCAATTTCCAAAGGAATCTAATAATGGCAAATGTCAGTAACTCATTTATTAATTCACTGAGTAAGTATTTATTGAACATTACTGTGCACCCACCACTCTTGTAGGTACCAAGGATACTGTGGTAAATTAGGTATATTTCCTGCTCTTGTAGAACTTTGTGGGGAATAGAGAATACAAAGATCTATATATATAAAAGCCCAGCGACCGAACAGCAGAACCACCAGAACGACTGGTCACCCAGTCGCTCTGACATGCACTGACCACCAGGGGGCAGATGCTCAATGCAGGAGCTGTCCCCTGGTGGTCAGTGCACTTCCACAGTGTGAGCGTCTGACTGCTAGGGCAGGTCCACAGCCGCTCAGCTGACCGAGATGAGTGGCGCTTCCACAGCGGGCTGATCCCCACAGGCCATGCCCCCCACCAGTGCATGAATCCCATGCACTGGGCCTCTAGTAAAGAAATAAATGTATATATTTACAGATAGTGGTAAAGTCTATAAAAAATTAAGAGGGTAAAGAGATTGAGTAACAGAAATGGTGCTATTTTTAACATATTGGTGAGGAAAGCATTTTCTGAGAAGGTAATTTGAGCAGAGACCTGAATAAAATGGAGTGAGTTATGTAAATATGTTTGCTGTGCTTGAGAAGCAATAGGAGGCCAGTTTGGGTGGAGTAGAAAGGTGGAGGGGGAGAGTAGCAGGAATGAGGTAGGAGAGTTATATAGAGGTTTACAGACTATGAGGAAGATTTTGGATTTTATTTAAAGTGTGATGCTATACTATTGGAAGGATGAGACCAGGGGAGAGCCACAATCTCATTTTTAGAAGTATTATCTTGGCTGTTGTGTATAGAATAAATGGTAGCCGGCAAGAGGTAGCAGGAAGACTAGTAAAAGCCAACACTATTATCTGATGACCTGAAAATATCCAGTAATAGTTTAATGATGTTTAACACAAGCCACTCATTTTTAGCCTAGCATGGAGAAGGTCTGGTATGTATATAACTGTTTTCAGTTCAAATCTTTCTCAGATATGAGTAATTTAATGAAGGTCACTGAAAACGTAAATCCTAGCCTTTTAAAATTAACAATTATATTTAGTGTCTTTGAAAATTGGTTTCCATTTGCTTAAAATTTTCCTTCTGATAAAAATTGGTTTTTATTTGCTTAAAATGTTTCCTTCTGATTAAAAACAGTAAAAATGTTCTTTGTAGAAAATTTGAAAAATAAAGAGAAGCAAAAAAAAATAAAATCACTTATAATCCTATGATATAGGAATTTTTTCTGGCATTTTAAGTTTTCTTTTTTTCTTTATTGATTAAGGTATTACATAAGTGTCCTTATCCCCCCCCTTTGCCCCCCACCTTCCCCCCTACTCATGCCCTCACCCTCCTGGTGTCTGTGTCCATTGGTTAGGCTTATATGCATGCATACAAGTGCTTTGGTTGATCTCTCCCCCTTCCCCCACACTCCCCTACCTTCCCTCTGAGCTTTGACAGTCTGATTGATGCTACTCTGTCTCTGGATCTGTTTTTGTTAATCAGTTTATGTTGTTCATTATATTCCACAAATGAGTGAGATCATGTGATATTTATCTTTCTCTGACTGGCTTATTTTGCTTAGCATAATGCTCTCCAGTTTCATCCATGCAGCTGCAAATGGTAAGAATTCCTTCTTTACTGCAGCATACTATTCCATTGTGTAGATGTACCACAGTTTTTGATCCACTCATAAACTCAAAATGGATAAAGGACTTAAACATACGACGGGAAACCATAAAAATACTAGAGGAATCCACAGGCAGAAAAATCTCTGACATATGCCGAAGGAATTTCTTCACTGATACTGCTCCTAGGGCAATGGGAACTAAAGAGAAAATAAACAAATGGGACTACATCAAAATAAAAAGCTTTTGCACAGCAAAGGAAACCATCAATAAAACAACAACAAAGCCCACTGCATGGGAGAACATATTTGCCAATGTTATCACTGATAAGCATTTAATCTCCAACATTTACAGGGAACTCATACAGCTTAACAAAAGGAAGATAAATAATCCAATCAAAAAATGGGCAACAGACCTAAATAGATACTTTTCGAAAGAAAACATAAGGAAGGCTAAAAGACATATGAAAACATGCTCAAAGTCACTAATCATCTGAGAGATGCAAATCAAAACGACAGTGAATTACCATCTCACACCTGTCAGAATGGCTATCATCAACAAATCAACAAATGACAAGTGCTGGCAAGAACGCAGAGAAAAAGGAACCCTCGTGCACTGCTGGTGGGAATGCAGACTGATGCATTTCCTCAAAAAACTAAAAATGGAACTCCCATTTGACCCAGTGACCCCACTTCTAGGAATATATCCCAAGAAACTAGAAACACCTATCAGAAAGGATATATGCACCCCTATGTTCATAGCGGCACAATTCACCATAACTAAGATTTGGAAACAGCCTAAGTGCCCATCATCAGATGAGTGGATTAGAAATATTTTTTAAATTAACTCTTGACAGTTATTTATCTTAGCAACATTTCTGGAAGTTTGCAATTTCTACTTTTCTTTTATAAATGAGGACACAAAGGCCCAAGTGGAGTTTAATGACTTGTTCAGAATCACCAGAGTAGTTATTGTCATATTCTTATTGCTCTATTGAGGTTGTCAGCCAGCCCTTAAAGAGAGGGAGAACATTGTCTGTCAATTATTAAGCTCCAGAAGTAGAACAGCGAATTAACTAAATATGACATGACAAAAGAAAATTAATAGACAGAAATACAATCCTTTCCCCCTTTCCATTCTTTGTAGGCCAGTGTTCTTAGGTCAGGTTGCAACATTTTGATCATTGTGGGCCATATATTTCCCTAGGAAAAGAGATTCTTTCCCTGAGATTTATAACAAACCATACAACAGTAGATGTTTCCATTTAGCACTGTGGGCATCAAATTTTATTTACATAGAACATGGTAAACTTTCTGCCCAGAAAAGGAATAATTCTCACGTCTGACCTGACTTCCCTAAGAAGATAACCTTTTATTTTTAAAGTATCTGTCTGGACTTCTTCTGAGCTAGACTTTTGCACAAACCTTGTTTTCTGGCTTTATTTTAATTTTTAAAAATATCATTTTATAATTTTTCTACTTGTGGTAGAGACGAATACACTTTCCCTTACAGTGTCTATCCTGCATTATAATGAAACTAGAGGCCCAGTGCACGAATTCATGCATGGGTGGTGTCCGGCCAGTCCACCCTGATGGGGGCCCATCAGGCTGGGCTGGTGGGGGGAAGGGGCCTCGGGCTGTTGCAAGATCATTTTTGAAATTCATCTATGTTGTGTACAGTTTTACTTCATTTATTTCCACTGTTGTATAATATTCCATTGAATTAACACACTGTAATTTACTTATTCTATTTATGGGCATTTGGCTTGTGTCAAGAGTTTTGCTGTTATTAACAGTGCTGCTGTAACATCCTTATATAAGTCCTGTGCAAGAATTTATTTCTGTAGATACATAGCAGTAGAATTGCTAGGACATAGAGTGCACACATGTGAAATTTTATAGGGTCATACCAAACTGTTTTGCAAAGTTGTCATAGCTATTTCCTCTTTCACCAGCAGTGTGTGTATGTGTGTGTAGGGGGGCATTCCTCATTGCTCTGAGTCCTTTCTAACACTTGGTATTATTCAACTTAAAAAATTTTGCCAGGCTGGTGATATGAAATGGTAAACCATAATGATTTGAATGGACATGTCTCTAATTAATGAGGTTGGACATATTTTTAAAATAATATATTTTTATTGACTTCAGAGAGGAAGGGAGAGCAAGAGAGAGATAGAAACATCAACGATGAGAGAGAATCATTGAGTGGCTGCCTTCTGCATGCTCCCTACTGGGGATCAAGCCCAAAACCTGGGCATGTGCTCTTGACCAGAATCGAAGCCCAGACCCTTCAGTCTGCTGGCCCATGCTCTATCCACTGGGCCAAACCAGCTAGGGTGAGGTTGGATATCTTTTCATAAGTTAAGGGTGTGTGCCTTTTCCTTCTGTGAAACTCCTATTCACTTCTGTTTTTCACTTTTCAAATGTTATCTATCTTTTCCTCTTTTATTCATAGGGCTTTTAAAATATATTCTTGATACTAATAATTTGCCAACTAAATGAATTTTAAATATCTTCTTAGTGACTAAGTGGATATGGGAGGTGGGGGAGAAGAAAGAGTCTCTGCTTTGGGTGGATGATGGTGCTAGTAAACTAGGGACTGTAATAGAGGAGGGGAAATAGATCTGGGGGATAAGGGAATTAATTTAATATATTTTGGAGTTTGATGTTCTTATGGGATTTGCTGGTGGAGATGTTTCATAGAAAGTTGGCTTTAAGGGTCTGAAGCTCAGGACGCGTCAGTTATGCCACATCAGTTCTGACGGAACCTTGTATGATGGGCCTTTTAGAAGAATACAGTTAGGAATATAGTAATTTCATTTTAAAACTTAAATTAATTTAATATTATTTTATTTTTTCCATCACCATTTATGCCCTGTATGCCTTTTTCCACCCCCGCCCTCCCGCAGTCACCACACTGTTGTCCAGGTTCTCTCTCTTTTAGGAATACGGTAATTTTTAAACTCATTTGTCCTCTACCCATCCCAGCTTCTCTAGGCTATGGATTCTCCAACTTAAGCATCTCATGAAATAAATGTCCCAGTCAAATGACCCACCAGATACTTCATCATAGTTGTAATTAGTTTATTACTTTTTTGGTCTCTCCAGAGAGCACATCATTTTTATTTTGAAAAACAACCAGCATATTTGTCTTACATGATATACAAAGAAAATACCTAGATTTAAAAATTTCTTCCTTTGCTCATTCATATGTAGAATTTATACAAGTTATTTTATAAATACTGAAAACAATGTAAGAAACATATGTCTAAGAATTCTACTTTGTATAGTCTTTCATTAAATAATACTGTTTCCACATACATTTTCAGACATTTCTAGCTTCTATGTATTTTAAATTACATATGTACACACACACACACACACACACGAGCATACAACCACCAGAAGAATCTGAGCCCCTTTGAAGGATGGCAGTAGAAGCCCAGGTAGTAAAGATCTTTCTTTAAAAAGCATATTGAATTATCATTTCGATTGCATTCTTCTTAGTTATTTGAGATTCTAAGAACTTTGGTAAGCCCAGAGGCAGAAAGATCCCTTACTAACATTTAAAAGGTATCAAAGGTGAAGAAAGCAGGGCTAGGATTTGGCACATTCACTAAGAATGTGGCACCTAAGCATAGCTTATAATATAGTACCAGGGCAGAGTTACTACTGAAGAGCTCAGGATGATGAACCATCCACCTCCCTGCAGGAATAATAGCAGCTAATTTGGTGACTGGTTCATCACCTTTTAGGAGAACTGCAATCCAGGGACAATTTGGGCTTGGCATATACTGTATGTAAGGAACTGATGGTCCATCCTTATCAGCAGTGCAGTGATTATGCTTCTCTCTGTGTTTGAGATCTTTTAGACCTGTAAGAGAAAGAAAGAATAAAAGTTTGAAACTCTTAACTCTGGCTTCAATCTGTGTTCTACTTGAAACTTACTGATTTCATAGATAACCCCAAGTCCTCAGGTGAAGTGTGTGGTGAGCTTTCCTGCTGCTACACAATCATTGTGGATTATAGGTGTTCCTTTTTAAGGCCAGGAAAGGCTTGGGGGAAGTTTGGCACCGTTGCTTGGATAGTTATAGCTCTGCCTCAAGGTTGAAGTGACTTGACACTTTTAGAAAGGTAGTCAGGGTAACTTTTGATATCACAGAGATGGCACCTTGGTTTATAAATAACTGGAGGCAGAGGAGAGGGCATGTTGGTAACACACTTTTAAGCCAAGGATCCCACAGAAAAGCTCAATGCAAATATTTCTAACTTCCCAAGATTGGACATTTCTTAAAGGACAGTTATGCTGCAAGCAACAGCAAACCTACCTTTTCTTGTTAATTGCTTTCAGTATATTCTTGATGATCTTAGACTCTGGATTCAGACATATTTTCTCCCCATTCTTTTTCATTGTGGCACTATGGAAGTAAATAGGAGTGAAAATACATAAAACATGTTGGGTCAATAAACAGATGGAATATATAGTTTTTAAAATATTTAAGTTTCACTCTACATGTTCCCCTTTGCTATACAGAAGTCTTAGAATCATCACAAACCCTTTACTGCTTTTGTGATCAATACATACTTTTATGTGATTACAGCCAGGGAAATTATCATCAGATATTCTACTCACATGATCTCAACACGTGGACAAGATGGACTTGCAGGGATCATTTCAAGTTTTTCTAAGGACCTTGGATTAACAGGTTGATTACTAATATTGATGCAGCTACAGCGTGTAGTTCTATAGAGAGGTATTCCTGCAGAAAAAGAGACAGGTACAGCAGGGGAGGTTAGCACAGTTTTCATCTTAGGCATCTGATGTGCTTAACAGAAACTATAATCCCCTGTCATCACATAGTCAACCTGAGAAGGGATTATTCCATTATAAAACAGCTCTGAATGATTAATTAGTCAATTATCTGAAAGAATGTAATTGCAACTTGTTGATTTTAAGATTATATCATTGAGCATAGTTCATATGATTAATTAAGCTAACTAAGGGGATATCTGTGTCATCTTCTCTCTCCTCATTCCTTCACATTTTCTGTCTATCTTTCCTTTCCCCTTCCCCTTTTGCTCCTACCCTCCTCCTCCTCTCATTTATTCCACTTGATTCTCTCATTATTAACTCTGTGACCAGAAGGAATCTCGGTTCATTTACCCTTCATTCATAGGCAGGCTGTAAAACTTCTGCAAATACACTATTTCTATATTTGTAGAATTTACACCCAGTTCTATTTCTGACCTTACTTTAAATATCCCTTGGTGCTCCTTACCTTTAGTTCCACTCAGAGTCAGAAGGATGAGGCAGAAAATGAGAACAGCTCTTTGGTTCATGGTGCTGTGACTGGAGGTTCCTCTGCAGTAGGCTCAGAATGTCTATGCAGTTGAGGAATGTCTCAGAAAACACGGGGCTAGGATGCGTATTTATTTGTAAAGGCACATTTCCTCTCTAACTCTGATTGGATAACATTACAGTTGACTCAGCAAAACCTGCCTTCTGTTCCTTGGGGAAGTCCCATGTTAAAGAATTGAAGGTATTATTTATATTGATTATGGCTTCTGAGTTATGGAATTTCCCTTCAGTTTCTCTTTTCCATGAAAGTGAGTTAAGTTTCACTTTCCAGATCATGAACTATTTCTTGAAAAACAGAACTTCATTGCATGTAGAAGTAATTTTTAAATGGATCTTTGATTTTCATCTTAAACCTCCTGAAAAATAAAAATGTCAACTTAATCCTCAAGTTAAAGGCCTGAATATAGTTTTAAGATGAGTATGTCTTAACATTGTGATTTTTTTTTGGTGTTTTTTTCTTTTTCTTTTTTCCTATGACACAGGTATCAATCAACATTATTAACCCCATTTTAATAACAGGTTAAGTGAAGATGGGAGAATTTAAATTTACATAATTTGCTACCAGGTGGCAGGGCCACAATTAGAACTGGAGTCTTCTGACCTAGTTCCCATTTTTACACCTGGAATGTGAAGATGAAAAAAACTTGGTCTTTGTTCTATGACAGTGATTTTCAATGGGTGTGCCACAAGAATTTTTAAAACACACAATACCTGACTATTTAGTCAGGGGCACTGACCTCTTTTTCCTTAGATTGTCAAATTAAAAAATGACAACCTGCCCAGCCAGCGTGGCTCAGTGTTTGTATTGACCTATGAACCAGGAGGTCACCATTTGATTCCCGGTCAGGGCATATGCCTGGATTGGAGGGGGTTTGATCCCCAGTGTGGGGTGTGTAGGAGGCAGGCAGCCGATCAATGATTCTGATCATTGATATTTCCTTTTTTTTTTTTTTTCCCTACACGGGATGGTTGATCTTGAGCCTGCAGGTGTAAGACCCCCCAGAGGGAGACCCTTACTCTATCTCACGGATCGACAGCAACCCCAATCATCCGCAGGAGGCGTCACTTGATGCAAACAGCAAGAGGCTTTATTCCAGCGCGCTGGGGCTCAACTCGTAACTCACATGGAGCGAGAGGTTGAACCCCGAGCAGAAAGTCTTACAAGTATATATAGGCAAAAACCATACATTGGGGGGTTACACATGTGAGGGGGGAAGAGAGGACAAAGTCGCCAGGAAATTCCAACAGGGCTCGTTAATAACATGTTTAATGACAGGGCCTAAGTTTTCAGTCAACAGTCCCATCCGGTAATCTCATGTCCTGCTTTTCTTATCTGTCAGAGCACTATTTGCTCTGTAGGCTCTTAGCTTGGCGCTGTTTCCTGGGACAGGTTTAAGGCTCTCGTTCCCATCACTGGGAGACCTTGGAGATTTAAGATAAAACGGACAGCTGTAAAAAAAAAACACTTTACTCTTTCAGTTAGGGTTTGCTTTTTTTCCTGAAGCTCCATTTTCTATTGTTGCTTTTTAATCTCTGGAGTTAAGAAGTTCAGGATTTGCCCAGATAAGATAAAGTAAACAAAATTCTTTACCTTTCACAGGGAGCAAGCTGGTTCCAGACTTCTCCAAGTCCACATTTCTTTGCCTCCAATTCTTACGTGTCCAAAGATAGGGAACCACAGACACTCCTTTGTAGGAAGGTTTAATATTGTGTTTTGCAGTTATAAGGCATGATTAGGAATATCTTATATTTATTCACTTTATGGATTTCAGAGATATCATTTACTTTCTCATTTTATTCCTATAATAACCCTGTGAGAAGTTAGCTTCATTTTATATATGGAAGGGTAATCTTAGAGGTTAGATAATTGTATTAAGTCATACAAAGGCTGCCATCCATTTATTCTAACTATGATGTTTTTTCTCAACATTTATTTTAAACTTCTGTAATTACTTTTAAAGGCTAAGTGATTTTTAAAAATGGCTCTAATCAACTATTAAAAATTCCTCAGTAATAGCAATTTTTCATCTTTTGTAGGTAATTCTAATTTTTTAAAATATATTTTATTGATTTTCTACAGAGAGGAAGGGATAGGAAGAGAGAGTTAGAAACATTGATGAGAGAGAAACATCAGTCAGCTGCCTCCTGCACACCTCCTACTGGGGATGTGCCCGCAACCAAGGTACATGTCCTTGACCGGAATCGAACCTGGGACCCTTGAGTCCGCAGGCCGACACTCTATCCACTGATCCAAACTGGTTAGGGCTAATTTTTGGAAATAGTAAGTTAGCCAGGCATTGCTCTATAATAAAATACTATAAAGTAATTGGTTTGGTCTTCTTGAAGAAGGTTAAAGATATGAAACTTACAAGTGTCAAATAATTCCAGAAATGTTTTGGCTATTTATAACATCATTAGAATAAATGAATAGCCGCTAACATAACTATTTTGATGGAAAATAATACTAATTTGGATAATTGATTTCTGGTGTGTTAGTAAAAAAAAATCATGTATTATAGTCAATAAAAACATCATAACATCAAGAAGGGAGTAAGAAAAGGATTCATAGCTATAATAGGATTATTACAAAAACAAAATATGCTTTTTGAAGAAATACATTTAAAAGAGGGGCATATGCCCTAGCAGGTTTGACTTAGTGGATAGAGCATTGGCCTGCCAACTGAAGGGTCCCAGGTTGGAGTCTAGTCAAAGGCATATGCCTGGATTATGAGCTCGCTCCCTACTGGGGAGCATGGAGGTGGCAGCTGATTAATGACTCTCTCTCATCATTGATGTTTCTGTCTCTCTCTCCCTCTCCCTTCCTCTCTGAAATCAATAAAAATATATTTAAAAATAAATAAATAAAAATAAAAGAGGGGTATTAGTAGAGACAGACCTTGGGAGAACAGGATGGAAACCAGTTGATTTAAAGGTGGGTACAGCTCTAAGAAGACTGACAAGTGCAAAGCAAAGGGAAAAAAGTATTAACCATTGAACTGATAATAGTGACAACTGAAATTAGCACTATTCCAACTGGATGACAGATTAGGGCAAAACTTTGTGTCCTATCTTAGCATTAGTACTTGTCTGATTATTCACAGCAGATAATATCAGCAGGAAGTAGGTGATACCAATACAGTAAAATTTGTTGGGCCTGATAGCAATGTTCAGCAGTATCCAAGTATGGTTGTGTTCTTTGCAAGGGATTGGTAACAGGAGATGCAAGATGAAATACTGTTCCAAATGCAGGCATTACTCTACAGTGGGAAATCTGATGCAAGTGATACTTGGAACCTCAGAAAATATCTGGGAGGTCTTTTCATAGTCAACTAGGCTGAAACAATGTAGATCTAGGCCAGGGAAAGGCAATGCTTAGGCTAGTGTAGGATTAGGCTAGTGTATCTGTCAGTTTCTGGCCCAAAACTTGATGAAGAGGCCAAGATAAAAGCCCATATCTGCAAACTGGGCACACATAAGACTTGGAACCTCAAATGCAGGAACTCTGTCATCAGAACAACGAATGAATTATTGCTTTGGGCAGGCAGAAATTGCTAGACTGCTGAATTCCAGGAGCTTTTAAATGGGCAAATCAGTGAACTTAGCTGTGGGAGACTAAAAAGACAAAAGGAAAGGAAATGAGTCAGTGACTAATACAACCCAGAAGATTTTCACCCAGCAAAGAGGCTTTTTTCTGACGAGGGAAAGGCTTATAAGAAACAGTGACATGGAAAAGGCATTCCAGTAGCTGCTTGTGCAGAATAAAAGTTGGACTGTGGGTAAAAATGCCAAAAATCTTCAGAGCAATGTCTGACATTATGGATGAAAGAGGCTCTGAACAGTTCAACATTAAACAATAAAACAGATACATGGTGATAATTTTGCTTTTCTTAGTATCTAAGTTCTCAGCTAAGATGTTGTCTGTATAAGCAAAGAGGAAAGTTGAGGCAGATACCTGCTAAGTGGACTAAATATCTGTTATTAATGAGAAAATATTTTTATTTAGTTGATTTTTATTAAACACTAGAGGCCCGGTGCACAACATTAGTGCACTCGGGGCGGGGGTGGGGAGGGGACGTTCCTCAGCCTGGCCTGCAGCCTTTAGCAGTCTGGGAGCCCTTGGGGGATGTCCGACTGGGGCCTAAACTGCAGTCGGACATCCTTAGCTTAGCACTGCTGTGGAGGCAGGAGAGGCTCCCACCACTGCTGCTATGCTCCCCTGCCGTCAGCCCAGCTTGTGGCTGAGCATCTGCCCCCTGGTGGTCAGTGTGCATCATAGTGACAGGTCATTCTGCCAGTTGTTCTGCTGTTCGGTCGATTTGCATATTAGACTTTTATTATATAGGATATAATTGTCTTTCAAATAAGACTTAAAAGATACAATTATACTATCTTTTCTATTTACCCATGTGGTTCTCTGTACTGATGCTCTAGGCCAGGATCTTCAAACTTTTTAAACAGGGGGCCAGTTCACTGTCCCTCAGACCGTTGGAGGGCCGGACTATAGTTTAAAAAAACAACAACTATGAACAAATTCCTATACGCACTGCAGGCCCGGGACGAGTTGGCTGCTAAGCAGGACAGGCAGCAGCACCCGGCGGGCCGGATAAATGTCCTTGGCAGGCCGCATGTGGCCTGCGGGCCGTAGTCTGAGGACGCCTGCTCTAGGCTTATATTTTTTTCTCTCATTTAAAAAAAATTATCTTTATTGTTGAAAGTATTATAGATGTTTGCTTTGTCATCCTTTTGTTAAGTTGTATGAGTTCCTTATATATTTTGAAAATTAACCCCTTATCAGATGTTCATTGGCAAATATGTTCTCCCACACACTGGGCTCTCTTTTTATTTTGTTGGTGGTTTCTTTTGCTATTCAGAAGCTTTTTATTTTGATGTAGTCCCATTTGTTTATTTTCTCCTTAGTTTCCTTTGCCGTAGGATATGTATCGGTAGACATATTGCTTTTGACATAGTTTCTTAGTATTCACTGATCTGAGTCTAGTTTTGAAAGGAAATAGAAGTTAAGGAAGTATCCCATCTTAGTTTCAGTTTCCAATGCTGTTGGTTAATTTTTTAAGCTTTTAATTATGGCATCAGTCCAAAAGAAAGAGTCTTCTTATAGACCCAGGGGGAAAAAATGCTTTCCGAGAAACTAAAGTGCTTAGAAGAAATTTCCTAAAAAGCAATAGAAATTCAGTGATTTCTGTAGACTGGGAATCCCCTCAGCTAATATACAATAATTCTCCTTAGAAAGTATGGGAGAGGAGGGCAAAGTTTTCCCTTTCATCGTTTTCACTGAGCTCCCACAAGATTCCCTAAGCTCACAATGCCTATAATACTGGTTACATACTTTTGAATTAACCCTTCATAGCCAGCCCGAGCAAAGGCCAAAGTGGGGATGGACCCTTACAGTTGTCATTCTTGGCAGAGCTGAGAATAGCTTCTGATTTTAGATCATGCAATGCTTTGTTTTCCTCACACTTGATGGGTTGATGAAATGGGCTGGGAATCTAGAGATATAGTATACTAGAGGCCCAGTGCACGAAATTCGTGCATGGGTAGGGTCCCTAGCAGCTGCCGTCTGCCAGCGGGGGCCTCCCTTCCCTGGCTGCTGGGTGCCAGCCAGGGCCTTCCTTCATTCCGTGCCACCCCCTGGTGGTCAGTGCACGTCAGAGAAAGTGATTGAACTCCTGAGGGGACACTGCATATTAGGCTTTTATATATATATATATATATATATATATATATATATATATATATATATATATCTGTATCTTACTTGCTTTGTGATTTTGGACAAATTCTTCGGCCTGTTTATGCTTCAACTTTTTTTGCAAATGTGCATCATGAAGCCTAACCCATCCACCTGCCAGATTGCTCTAAAGATGACAGGAGATTAAAAATGTGTTTAAGCCCTAGCTGGTTTGGCTCAGTGGATAGAGCATTGGTCTGTAGACTGAAGGGTCTCAGGTTCAATTCTGGTCAAGGGTTGCAGGCTCGATCCCCAATGGGGGGCGTACAGGAGGCAGCCAATCAATGATTCTCTTTCACCATTGATGTTTCTATCTCTCCCTCTCCCTTCCTCTCTGAAATCAATAAAAAACTATTTTTAAAAAATGTGTTTTCACATGTCTAAATGAATTTTCCACTAGCTGACATTTCACAAATATAGCCAGCTTTCTGATCAAGTGTCAGCTAATTTTTTAGGTGCAACAAATAATATTTTCTTTCTAGATGATGCAGTTATTCATGTAGTAAGATGTATCTCTTATTTTATAGCAGTCACTAGCTATGGCATGACTCTCAGAACTGTGGGTTGAATGAATCATGCAGCATTTATTCTTAAAATTTTTTTTTAATTAAAAAATTTTTCTAATTACAGTGGAATCTAAAGAACAAAATAAACAAACAAAATAGGAATAGACTCATAGATACAGAAAACAGACTGGTGGTTGCCAGAGCTAGGTGGTTGGGAATCTGGGTGAAAAAGGTGATGGGATTAAGAAGTACAAATTGGGCCCTGGCTGGGTGACTTAGTTGGTTAGAGGATCATCCTTTACACCAAAGGATTTTGGGTTCGATCCCGTTGGGGAGCATATGGGAGGCAACTGATCAGTGTTTCTCTCTGACATTGATGTTTCTCTCTCCCTTTCTCTCTCTAAAATCAATAAAATAAAATAAAAACAAATCCTTAGGTGAGGATTAAAAAAAAAAAGTACAAATTGGTAGTTACAAAATAGTCATGAGGATATAAAATACAACATAGGGAATATAGTCAATAATATTGTAATTACTATGTTTGATGCCAGGTGGGTACTTGAAATATCAGCGGGACCACTTCGTAAAGTGTATGATTATCTAACCACTATGCTGTACACCTGAAACTAATACAAAATAATATTGAATACAGCATTCACTCTTAGGAAAGGACTTATTTAAGTAACCTGGCTTATCCTATATAATAAAAGCCTAGGTGGCATCACTCCCTTGTGCGATGCCGTCACAAGATGGCCACCACAAGATGGTTGCACGCACAGCGGAGGAGGGGCCCAGCAGCCACTCCACATGGTGAGGCCTGGAGATCCTGTGGCTCTGTGCAGCGTGGAGGAGGCCAGTCTCGGCATCTCTGCCGCCTCACATGGAGGCGGCAGGTCTCGGCGGAGGAGGCAGGTCGCAGCAGGGGAGGGCAGTTGTGGGCGATCAGGCTGGCAAGGAGGGCAGTTGTGGGCCATCAGGCTGGCAGGGGAGGGCAGTTGTGGGCCATCAGGCTGGCAGGGGAGGGCAGTTGTGGGTGATTGGGTAAGCTGGAGAAGGCAGTTGGGGGCAATCAGGCCGACAGGGGACCAGTTAGGCATCAATCAGGCTGGCAGGGAAGCAGTTGGGGGTAATCAGGCAGGCAGGCAGGCAAGTGGTTAGGAGCCAGTGGTCCTGGATTTTGCGAAGGATGTACAACTGCAGGGTCGGGCCTAAACCAGCAGTCAGACACCCCCCGAGGGGTCCCAGATTGGAGAGGGTGCAGGCCGGGTTGAGGGACACCACCTCCGTGTGCAAATTTTGTGCACCGGGCCTCTAGTCTACAATAAATAGAATTAGACTGTGAATTTACAAAACAAGATGAGGATACCTATTTTTTTACTTCTTTCCATTGTACTGTAGGTTGTAGCAGGAAAAATAAAACAAAAAGAGGAAATTAAAGCCATAACAATTGGAAAGGAAGAAATAAAATTTTGCAGAAAAGGTTGCATTGAAAACCCAAAAGCATTTACTAAGTTTTAAAAATAATAGCAGAATTTATCAAAGTGGAATGATAGAAGGTCAATGTATTACACTTTCTACATCAGTAACAAATATAAATTATCTTTACAATAGCAATAACAAATACTTAAAAATGTAAATACTTAGGAATAAAAGTAAAAGGCAAGCAAGGCTTGTTTGCAGAAAATATAGATGAATTTTTCTAAACTAATGTCAAGTAAAATAATGTTCAGATTAAATACAGAATGATAACCCTTTGATAAAACTCAGAAAGGTAAATATTTTGTTTAGGTATGTATATGTAAATAAAACTATTTTTAAGAAGCAAGGGAGTGATGGTTGTACAACAATGTGAATGCACTTAATGCCACTGAACTGTACACTTAAAAATGGCTAGGATAGGTCCTGGCAGGGTAGCTAAGTTGGTTAGAGCAGTGGTCGGCAAATGCATTAGTCAACAGAGCGGCTAATCGCGGCTCGCGAGCCGCATGTGGCTTGCGAGCCATAGTTTGCTGACCACTGGGTTAGAGCATTGTCTTCATATGCCAAGGTTGCGGGTTTAATCCCTAGTCAGGACACATACAAGTATCAACCAATGAATGCACAAAGAAGTGGAATAACAAATCAATGTCTCTCTCTTTCTCTCTCTCTGCTTCCCTTCCTCCCTTCCTCCCTCCTCTCTCTTTCTATAATCAATAAATAAAAATTTTAGATAGTAAAATGTTAGGTTGTGTGTATTTTATGAAAGCAAGGGAATAATAAACACAGAATTCAGGATAACAATTATCTTGGGGTTGGAGGAGCAAGGAAAATGGGATAGGGAAGGAACACAGCTATATCTTAAATTACTGTTAATGTTCCAGTTCTTGATTTTTTGGGTGGTGAGTTCATGGGTCTTCATTATATTACAAATATATAAATATATGCATGCATGTATCAGAGATGACAGTGTATATGTCACCAACTAAAATAATGATGAACTCAAATCTACACCTGAGGTCCATTAAAAATTAATTTACCATAAAATCCTCACTTCAGAGAAATAGTAAGTTTTAGTTTCCTGGTTCCTCCTTGGAGAAGTGCCAAAGAAATGTGGCGTAATTATGCCTCTACTTTTCTGAGTCAGTTTTTATTTTAGTAAGAAATATTGGATGTTTCCAAAATCTCTGTTAAATTGTAGCAATATTTTGGCTTAACAGAGTGATTGATAAGTTTAAATCAGCCTACTCTTCAGAGAGGGTCACTGAATCCAGAGATCAAATAACTGAAAGGAGAGAGAGATGGGAAGATTATGGTCAGTGAATTAAATTGAATAGATGAGGTGATAGGAGATAAAGCCAGAAGATAGGCAGAGAAGAGGGAAGAAGGTGGGAATTGGTTTCCTTTCCTACATCCCCACCATGCCACTGTATTTCTCTCTCTCTCTCTCTCTCTCTCTCTCTCTCTCTCTCTCTCTCTCTTCACTCTTTTTCTAAAAAAAGTATTTTTATTGATTTCAGAGAGGAAAGGAGAGGGAGAGAGAGATAGAAACATCAATGATGAGAGAGACTCATTGATCAACTGCCTCCTGCATGCCCCCCCACTGGGGATGGAGCCCACAACCTGAACATATGCCCTGAACAACTACTAACTACTGAGCAATACCAGCCGGGCTTTACTCTTTATTTATTTCTTTAACTCTCTTCTTTCTTCCTCTCTCTTCTTCTTTTTCTTTTTTCTCTCTTTTCTTCATGTCTCCAGTAGGGCAGGATGACTATGGAATAAGATTCATTGACAAATCCCCAAATAGGTGGTCTCAAGTTATGCATTTTTCTTAATACAAAGAGTTTGGAGGATAACTACTTTCCATATTAGCTGTCTACATGCTGCTTAATATTGGAATTTCTCTTATTAAAAATACTATATTAAAATGAATACTATATGCTTTTTTTGTGTGCTAGGCTGTGCTTTTTAAAAACACTTATCACATTTGATCCTACAACTACTCTAAATAAGGTGTACCTATTTCTTAATAAGTTAAAATGGGATTCCATAACAAGATTTGAATTCAGGTAGTCTAATTTCAGAACCTCTTAACCACTCTACTAATACCTCTCTGAGCTGCTTTTGTCATCAGCCTCAATTGACAAAATCTGTGGCACCAGTCAACAAATCAGGGCACCTGGTCATCTTAAATTTGTAGCATCAGTTGTCCCTCAGGAAGAAGCAGATTCCCTTGCTGAATCTGCCTCACCAGGATCAAGAGTAGTGTGTATCAGACAGGGACCTGGAAGGAAACAAAGGGTATTCAGTTGGAATTTTGAAAGGAATTTAATGACAGTTCTACTTATAGAAGTGTAGACAAGATTAAAGAAACCAACAAGGGGTGTTGAGAGTATCCAGTGGGAAGCAATTATGATTTCTTAGAAACAGGCAAGGTAAGGAAAAGATGTTATTGCAACCTAGTGATAAGCCCATTACATATTAAATAACATTTGCATGAAAAACAACTGTATTTTATAAAACAAAAATAATTTAGTAAAAAGAGTAGCAAGCTTAACAGAACATAGCAGGACTCTTATATCTACTACTGTATTTGGTTTGTTGCAATATTACATGTAATGTAGGTAGGCTCTGGGAAACTTCTGAGAGAATGTGAATAAAAAAGATCACCAGCATCTTAATATTATTGTGAAAATTTAAGTTTTGACTTTGTGGACTTTTTGAAAGTATCTCAGGGACCCTTAGAAGGGAGGGGGAAGGACTGTCACACTTGGAGAACTGCTGTTCTATAATTTAATATAGTGTAGTGTAATCTGTGCACAGTCATACTTGTTACATACTGAACATTTAAGACTACTACTACAAAGCACATGGATGATATTCAGTGGTTATATTTATTGGAACCCTTAATGCAAAATAAAAAAAGAACAGTAATAACAAAAGAAATTAGTGAAAAATATAAATGATTCACAAGGCTGTCACTGCTACAAATTGGAAAACCACAAATATTTGAAGCACCTACAAGTGTTCTAACAGCGTTAGTCAATACAACACATGCCAACTATACAAACATGAAAATCACTATTTAACTAGAAGACCACCTCATACAGAATTTGGTATAAACCCTTTGGTTTCTGGTGCTTAAGGCACCAAGAATCCTATTCTACTAGAAATATTGAACACCTGCCATGGTATTATCCCAGGGATGCTACAGAAGTACAAGTAAGTAGAACATGGTCTCAGGATGAAAAAACAAGTATTGTCAGATAATCACTGGCTGATGACCAGACATGGAAGCTCAGAACCATCAAAGAGATCCCATGGCCATAACTGGTTTGGCTCAGTGGGTAGAGCGTTGGCCTGCAGACTGAAAGGTCCCAAGTTCGATTCTAGTCAAGGGCATGTACCTTGGTTGCAGGCACATCCCCAGTAGGAGGTGTGCAGGAGGTAGCTGATCGATGTTTCTCTCCCATCGATGTTTCTGACTCTCTATCCCTCTCCCTTCCTCTCTGTAAAAAATCAATAAAATATATTTTTAAAAAAAGAGATCCCATGATTGCTGAAGGGAGTCTTGGAATCTCCTAGTAGTGGAAGACATTGTAAGCAGATAGAATGCTGTGTTTTAGTGGAGGTAGTAAGGTGGAATGATCAGTTCTAAAGTGTATATGTGTGGGATGCCTCAGGAAAGGATAAGAGCGGTAACTCTCTTTTTTTTTTTTATTGTTTTGTTAATCCACACCCTAAGATATTTTTCCATTGATTTTTAGAGGGAGTGGAAGGGAGGGGGTAGAGAAACAGAAAGAAACATCAATGTGAGAGAGACACATTAATTGGTAGCCGCTTGCATGCGCCCCGACTAGGGCTGGGGATGGAGTCTGCAACTGAGGTACATGCCCTTAATCAGGATTGAACCCAGGATCCTTCAGTCCCCAGGCTGACGCTCTATCAAACTGGCCAGGGTATGTAACTCTTGAACAGAGTCTTGAAAATGAGTAGTTATTGGACAGGGCATTTCAGATAGAAAATAGCATGGAAAATGGCAGATAATTGAATGACTGGAGTAGAGAGTTCACGTAGATGACAATTAGCAGCAGCATTCAGAGAGATAGGCTAAGTAGTGTGGACTTTATTCTGAAGACACTGAGAGGGTATTAAAGATTTTAGAAGGAGAGTAATAACAGATTTGCATTTTAGAACGTCTCAAAGAAAACTACAGCTCTGTAATAGTTAAAAAGGCAAAAACAGATTTTGTTCAGAAACCACTGCCGTAGGGGTAAAAGAGCTCTGTATAGAACTGGGTTCAGTTCCAAATCCAGCATGGAAAAGCAGAGATTTATAGCCAAGGAGTGTGTGTGTGTGTGTGTGTGTGTGTGTGTGTGTGTGTGTGTGTGTGTGAGGGTAGTAGGTTGGTGGATGGAACATAATTAAGGGGATTGGATAATTTTTGCTAAACTGATGTAACAGGATTCTTGTTGAAGGCAGGCTAAAGTAATCACATTTCACTGGGAATGGTGGGAGATGAGGAATTTCACCAGATATGGAGAATGATCAGATGTTAAGTGTGGGTGATTCTTATTAAAACTGGATTCTGCAAAGATGAACTCAGGAGCCCAAAGGTCAAGGCCTTGTTGAGAAGAGGGTTCAGAGGAGCAAACTAAACCTTGGCCAAGGAGTCTTTGTCAAAGGTTCCTGTCGAGCACTGTTGGAGGGTTGGGAGACTGAGGTCGGCAGACGAAGGATGCTCTTACAGTAGTCTAGATAAGAGCCATGTAGGACCTGAACTAAAGCTTTAACCATAGAGATAGGAAAAAAGGGATGAATTGAAGAAATTAAATGTGATATGGATTGAACGCCGAATATAAATGACAACAGGTTTCTAGTCCTTGCTTTGCTTCCTATTTTTCAGTAGGCTGAATGGAATGTGTGTGTGTGTGTGTGTGTGTGTGTGTGTGTGATATGTTTGTTGTTGTTTTAACATACATATTAAAGGCAATTTAGATGATTTTATTTTCAGAATCTTGCGACAACTTGCGGTGTGATTAAACCAGAGCAGGTAGGCCATAAGCATACATGACTTTGTGGAAGAAAGGCCCAGGATCAAGGTAGAGGCAGAGGTAGGGGTAGCCCTGGTCTTATTTTGGAATTGCTGTAGATAGCAAGATGAACATACTTTGAAACAGAATGCTATGTTTCTGAACTCATGCATTTGGGAAAACTTTTACAAATATGGTAGACTTAATTATTTGGGGAAGAGAGAACATTTGAGAGCTCTATAAAAGTGTTTTGGTATGCGTTTTGGTGTGATGTAGTCCCCCCTCCCTTTCATAAATCAGATTTAAATAAAATAAATATGAATTTTATGACTATTTGTTTCATTTTTAATCAAAAGCTTTAGATAAGATCTTTAGTTTCATTGTTTTTTTTGGGGAAGGAAGAATCTTATGTAGTTAGGTATGATGTAGTTCAATAGTGTATGTTATTCTATGTTTTAGATTATCATTTAGTGTTCTTCAAGCTGTTATTTATAATTTTTCTTTGTGAACAATTTAAAGAAGAATCTAAATTAGGATTTATAGGAAATTATGTAAAGTCTATAGTAACTCACCTCAGGGTATTTCCTATATCCTACCAGTTTACTGAGCTGTACCACGCAACTACATCTGCATTCACAGTGCCAGGATTTCCAGGAAGTGTAGTTATCCTTCTGTGGTACTTAAGTGAAACTATAGTTTCAGTGTACATAATGATCTCAGTCTCTAATAAAGTTTGCAAACAAGACAAGGAGAAAGTACTAACATTGCCTTGGCACCCCACACCCAATCTATCTCCCAATAATCCAAACAGTTGTGTGTGAGAGTGTACTATTACTAATCCCCAGAATGATTTGGCTGCATCATCAATATTTATATTTGTTGGTTCTGGAAATCTTTAAGAAACAGATCCTATCATCTTCCTTCGGTGCCACAGGCCTCAGCCACCGCCCTGGTTTCGGCTTGTGTTACAGGTCTGGCGTGGGCAGCTGCAGGCGCGGGTCTGGTCCCTGTGAACAGTGCGCCAGGAAGCCACTGAAAATTTTTTAAAAAGTAAAAAAAGAAACAGATACTAAAGTGGTACATTAATTCTATATGGGTATATTAAATATATTAAGTACCATACTCATCAGCCAAAAGTAATTAAATATTTTAATCTTTTCTTTCTTTTTTTAATTTTTTCTCTTTATATTATTTTTACAATATACAAAATAAATCTATTACCAGATTGTAGATACAAAATAATTAACCATATACATGCAATAAACATTAATATTTCAAGAAAAAAGATTTTAAATATAATATCAAAACTGTACTAATAGTATAATATCACAAAAGTTGTAGGCGATATTAAAAATCTGCAAATAACAGGATTACTTCTATTATATTCTAAAATATTTTTTCCTCTGGCTCTCTTTTTGTTCATCAGTTTATGTTCATTATATTCCACAAATGAGTGAGATCATGTGATAATTATATTTCTCCGAAAGGATATGTGCACCCCTATGTTCATAACAGCCCAATTTACAATAGCTAAGATTTGGAAACAGCCTAAGTGCCCATCAACAGTTGAGCGGGTTAAAAAACTGTGGTACATCTACACAATGGAATACCACACTGCTATAAAAAAAGAAGGAACTCTTACCATTTGCAACAGCATGGATGGACCTGGAGAGCATTATGCTAAGCGGAATCTTTCCTTTTCTAGTAGTATCATCCAAAACTACTTCATCTGTTTGAAGGCTTCTCTCTTCTTTTTTCATGCTCTTTTTTTTGTTGTTGTTTTTATTTTCCTATTCTCCCATTTCCCCCCCATCTCCCCCTCTTAGGCCCTCCCCCTCACCCTGCTGTCTGTGTCCATTGGTTAGGCTTATATGCATGCATACAAGTCCTTCGGTTGATCTCTCCCCCTTACCCCCAACCTCCCCTACCTTCCCTCTGAGGTTTGATGATCTGACCGATGTTTCTCTGTCTCTGGATCTGATTTTGTTCATCAGTTTATGTTGTTCATTATATTCCATAAATGAGTGAGATCATGTGATATTTATCTTTCTCTGACTGGCTAGGATACTTGGTGTAGCACAATGTCCACCTCTAAGCACAGTGACAGAGAACCTCTCCCAGGGAACCCAGCAATTCTAGAATCCCATGATCTTTTGCTTTCTATTTCAACTTAATTGTGGATATTTATCACTGATCTTCCTTGGTATGAAACTAAGACTGGGAGGTCTTTCAACAACATGTGCTGAAAGTGCGAGTGTGTCTTCCTCCCAGAAAAGACCTATTTTAAAACCAAATCCCTAGCACATATAATGAACTAAAGTAAAAATGAGCAACATCCCTTTCAAATGAAAGTCTTGATTGTTAAAAGCATTGTACACATATACTAGTAAGATAAGCTGAAAGGAAACTTAATTTAGTCATTTCTCTTGACTTTATAGTGTTTTGATAACTTGCAATTATATGTAGTGCTCTACATTGATATTTATGGTTATAAAGTAGGAAAAACAGCAAAAAGTATACACATAGGTACCAAAGGTCCAGCTGTTTATATGTAAATATGGAAATATAGAAAAAAATCATTACAAATTGACAAAAGTGGAAGTGGGGGGAGTTTGACAATGACAATGATTGACTTTTTCTAATGAGCGGCTTCATCTGTAGTTTAAAAATAGGCAGATACCTGCTCTCAGGAGTAGCCTTCAGCCTTTGAGGTCATCAGGAAAAGGGTTTCTCTACTCTTCATACTTGGCAAAGGCAGAGGCAATGAGCTCTGACAGGTTTCAGTTTCTGGGGTTGCTGAGTGGCTTCCATCTCTCTTTGTTTCTCAGTGTGGCTCCATGTATAGGCCTGAGTAGCACCAGGGCAGCAGACAGTAACAGGAATGCTTTGGGCATGGTGGGCTGCAGCTCCTCTTATTCCTTTCTCCTCCTTCCTCCTGGAATGGAAATACCAGGCAGCCAATCACTGTGCTATGAGAGATGTGACGCATTGTCCTTATCCTATCTAATAAAAGAGTAATATGCAAATTAACTGTACCTCCGTTATACCCACAAGCCATGCCCACCAGCCAATCAGCAAGTATGCAAATTAACCCAACCAAGATGGCTGTGGCCACGGAGAGAGCAGGAGGCTTGGGTTTTCCCGGCAATAGAGGAAGCCAAGCTTTCCGCCTGCCCTGGCCTGCCTTGGCCTCCACTTAAGGCTACAAAGTTTCAATTATAGAAGATAAATAAATCCCAACAAAAATGGCTACGGCCACAGAGCTAGCAGGAGGCTTGGCTCCACTCAAGGCTACAAAGTTTCAATTATAGAAGATAAATAAATCCCAGGGGGCGAGGCCAGCCTGCAAACCACCACAGGCCCCTCACCCAGGCTGCCCCATGCCCCAAGGGAACCCCCACCCTGATCCGGGACACCCTTCAGGGCAAACCAGTCAGCCCCCACCCGTGCACCAGGCCTCTATCCTATTTAATCCTCCTATCTAATAAAATAATAATATGCAAATTTACCGTCACTCCAGTACACAAGATGGCTGCCCCCATGTGGTCAAAGATGACTGACCCCATGTGGACACAAGATGGCCTCCACAAGATGGCCAGCAGGAGAGGGCAGTTGGGAGGGACCAGGTCTGCAAGGGAGGGCAGTTGTGGGCAATCAGGCCAGCAGGGGAGGGAAGTTGGGAGGGACCAGGCTTGCAAGGGAGGGCAGTTGGGGGCAATCAAGCCTGCAGGGGAGGGCAGTTAGGGGTGACCAGGCTGGCAGAGGAGGGAAGTTAGGGGTGACTGAGCCTGCAGGGGAGGGCAGTTAGGGGTGACCAGGCCGGCAGGGGAGAGCAGTTGGGGGGACCAGGCCTGCAGGGGAGGGCAGTTAGGGGTGACCAGGCCGGCAGGGGAGAGCAGTTGGGGGGACCAGGCCTGCAGGGGAGGGCAGTTAGGGGCAATTATGCTGGCAGGGGAGCAGTTAGGCATCAATCAGGCTGACAGGGGAGTGGTTAGGGTGTGATCAGGCTGGCAGGCAGAAGTGGTTAGGGGCAATCAGGAAGGCAAACAGGCGAGCAGTTGGGAGCCAGCTGTCCTGGATTGTGAGAGGGATGTCCGACTGTCCATTTAATTTGCATATTAACCCAACAATTTGCATATTATTATGCAAATAAACGGACAGTTGGACATCCCTTGAGGGGTCCCAGATTGGAGAGGGTGCAGGCTGGGCTGAGGGACACACCTCCCTATGCACGAATTTCGTGCACCGGGCCTCTAGACCTATATAATAAAAGCCTAATATGCTAAGTGTCCAACCATTCATTTGACCGTTCGACCAGTCTCTATGATACGCACTGACCACCAGGGGGCAGATGCTCCAACTGGTAGGTTAGCTTGCTGCTGGGTGAGATGGGCCGGACATGCCCTGGACAAATCCATGCACTGGACTGATTTGGCCCGATCCTCACAGGCCAGACCGAGGGACCCCACTGGTGCACAAATCCATGCACTGGGCCTCTAGTTACTTTATATTGTGCTAAAATACACATAACATAAAAGTTACCATTTAACCACTTAAAAGTATACAATTCAGTGGCATCAAGTACATTGACAGTGCTATATAATCATCACTATTATCTAGTTCCAGAATTTGTTCACCATCCTGAACAGAAACTTTGTAATTAAGCAGTCACTCCTCATTACCTCATCCCTACATCCCCTGATAACTACTAATCTGCTTTCTGTTTCTATGGATTTTCTTATTTTGGATATGTCACATAAATGGAATTATACAATACTAGAGGCCCGATGCACGAAGATTCGTGCAAGAATGGGCCTTCCTTCCCCTGGCTGCTGGCACCACCTTCACTCTGGCCAGAGCCGCCTTTCCACTCCAGCCCGGAGCCGCCTTTCCGCCTTCCCATGCTGCCCAGAGGCCTGGAGCGGCTGGGGTGAGGCGGAACACCTGTGTTGTCGCCATGGCGATGACACAAGTGTCCTGCCTCGCCCCCAGCCGCTCAGTGCCTGCATATGCAAATTAACCCACCATCTTTGTTGGGTTAATTTGCATACTCACTCCTGATTGGCTGGTGGGCATCGCAAAGGTACGGTCAATTAGTATGTTACTCTTTTTTTAGGTAGATTAGTATGTTGCCTTTTGTGTCTGGCTTTTTTACTTAGTGTAATGTTTTCAAGACTTATCCATGTTATAGCATGTATTGATATTTCTATGCTTATTGATTTTAGAGGAGAAAAGAGAGAGCAAGAGAGAGAGAAGATGAGAGAAAGAGAGAGAGAGAGAGTCATCAATTGGTCAGGCCCTAACTGGAGATCAAACCAACAACCTAGGAATGTGCCCTGACCAGAAATTGAACCCACAATCTTTCGGTATATGGGGTGGTGCTCTAATCAACTGAGCCACATTGGCCAGGGCTCATTCCTTTTTAAGGCTGAATAAATATTCCATTAGTGTATATATACCACATTTTCTTTATCCATTAATTTGTTGGTGGGCATTTGGGTGTTTCTACCTTTTGGCTGTTGTGAATAGTGCTGTATAAACATTTGTGTACAAATTTTTGTTTGTACAACTGTTTTCAATTCTTTGGGACTGTATGTATCTAGGAGTGGAATTGCTGGGTCATATGGTAATTCATACTGCCCTTATTACTTTTCAGATCAGTATTTCCCAAAGTGTGGGACAATGCCAGGGGGCTCACTGGTAATACATTTAATATCAATTAGTTATTTTCTGTTTACATTCAGTCCTTCTGATTAAATCATGGAGAGTCTCAAGTTGGTATTAGTATGACTTTCAGACATCTCACTATGTTAATTTCCCTTTTTAACAAATACAGAGCAGGCCTGCTGCTTCAAACCTTTGGCATACAGTAATAGCTGAAATTTAGTACTTTTCATTGTATTTCCTTTTATTGTTACACTGGTGGCCCGGTGCATGAAATTCATGCACATTAAAAGGGAACTCATTAGAGGAAATATTTTGATATTGCTATTTGCCCTTTCTCTATAATAGAAGTGTCAGAGATGAAAGAAAATTAGTAACACATATATGAAAATAATATATAAATTTATTAATAAATAAACAATAACAGTGTCAACGTCCCCCGGCTGGCACCGGGCAGGGGACGCAGCCTCACGTCCCCCGCACACACCTCGCCGCTCATGCAGCTCCACCCCACCAGTGTGTTCCTGCCACGCACGCAGCCTCCTGCTGATTGGTCGTTATGGCGTGAGGGCATCAAGACCATTTGCATATTAGCCTTTTATTATTATAGATTTTATTTCTATAACAAGTGATAACTGATTTCACATGTATAGTAATGAAAGTTTTCTTTTTATGTAAATGTATGTAAAGTACAGGTGGTACACAGAATTTGCAAAATATAATGAAAATTGATCAGAAATATGGTAAAAATGTGTAAAGATGATATGAAAATGACTTCAAGTTTGGGCAATAAAGACTTGAGCTCTGGAAACATATCCCTTCTTAGTCTTTGCCATTTCCAATTAACTTTCTATGCCATAATCAGAATAATCTACACTAATAAAAGAGTAAGATGCAAATTGACCACACCTTCCTGATGCCCACCAGCCAATCAGGAGTGATTATGCAAATTAACCCAACAAAGATGGTGGGTTAATTTGCATACACAGGTGCTGAGAGGGTGGGGTGAGACGCTTGCGTTGTCGCCATGGCAACGACACTGGCATTCCACCCCACCCCAGCCACTCCGGGCCTCTGGGCAGTGTGGGAAGGCGGAAAGGCGGCTCCAGGTTGGAGTGAAAAGGTGGCTCCGGCCAGAGCGAAGGCAGTGCCAGCAGCCAGGGGAAGGAAGGCCCATTCTTGCATGAATCTTTGTGCATTGGGCCTCTAGTTTATAATAACTTGGATAGGGTCATTCTCTTATTCTTAAACATTTAGTCTCCATTGGATAGAGTAAAATTCAAGGTTGTTTAGCTAGACATTTGATGTCCTTCATTCTGTACTCCAACCAAACCAGTCTAATTATTATTTTTTAACTAACCTTATACTTTCCTAACACTGTGCATTCTCATGCCATTGCTGTAAAGTAAGTTCCTTCCTCCTTAGTTTATATTGCCATTTAGTCATTCTTTTCTCAAATATTTATTGAAGTTCTGATATGTGCTAGGCACTGTACTGTGGGCTAGAACTATGGTGGCTTTCTTATTGAGTTTATACTTGTGGGAGAGCATAGATTAAGCACAGGCATAATTCTTTAGGGACAATTGAAATAGTGTGATGGAAAAGTAGAGAGTGTTATGAAAACAAATAGGCCACCTATTTTAGTTGAGATTTAAGGGATGGTTTCAAAGACAACATCTTGTCAAAAACGTCATTTAGGCTGAGATCTAAGTTACTAGTAGGCATTAGCTTAGTGAAGAAATGGACAGAGGGACTAGTAATGTGCAAAATTACTGAGGTAAGAAGGATCATGGCTTAAGTATTATGTTAATTCTTTAATATGTTTATTTTGCCATGGAGAAATTTAAGTATATCGTGTCTTCTCAATAATAATGTCCTGGTCTAAACTACATTATTTTAAAGAATTTATCATGCAGCCCTAACTCAAATAATTTTTATTTTTAAAGATACGCTTAAAAAATTACTGTAAATAGTCAAATATTAGATCTAAGTCTTGACACTATTTTGGAAACTTATATAGAAGTCCCATTCCATATAATAAAAGCCTAATATGCAAATCAACAGAATGGTGGAATGACCAGTGGAACAACTGGTCACTATGATGCACACTGACTACCAGAGGGCAGACGCTGAACACAGGAGCTGCCCCCAGCCCGCAGGCTCCAGGCTGGCCAAGGCGGGTGCCAGTGGGGGCTTCCCGATCACCCCACCAGTCACCCCGTAGGTTGACCCTGATTGCCAACCAGGCCTAGGGACCCCACCTGTGCATGGATTTCGTGCACCAAGCCTCTAGTTTCTATATACAAATTTATGTAGATTTATGATATATATGTGTTTATACTATATATTTAATATGTATTTATACTTTTTATTATAAATTTATACTATTATATATTATGTAATACTACATACCTAGATTATATATCACAGTATAAATATATGATACAGGTTATATAGATTTATATACAAATTCCCTGGATAACATTTTGGCTTCTCATTATTGCTGTAGGAACCCATCAAGAAGCCAGTTAGTAAGAAGACCTATTAGGTTCCAGGCACCTCCTTTGCTATTTACTTTTTTGTCAGTTCTCTGATCTGCTTTATGGTTGGCTCTTTGATATCAATGGAAGGATACATTAAAATTGTTCTCTTTTTTCCTTCTGAATTTTTTATTGAGATATAATTAATATACTATACAATTCACCAATGTAGGGTATACAATTCAATAGTTTTTAGTACAGTAGATTGAAAGAGTTATACAGCCTTTACCACAATCAGTTTTAAATTTTTTTCTTTAATCTTGACCCTATGTTTTTATTGATTTTTAGAGAGAGATGGAGGAAGAAAGAGAGGGCGCGAGAGAAACATTGATATAGGGGCTTAATCACAAGGAATAACAACAGCCTGTAATTATTGGAATCGAGAGTCTAGGACGAGAAAGACATTGATTGTTTGCCTCCTGTATGCACCCTGATCAGGGATCCAACCCACAACCTAGGTATGTGCCCTGACTGGGAATTAAACTGGCAACGTTTTGGTATGTAGGACAACACTCCAACCAGCTGAACCACCTGGCCAAAGCTAGCACATTTTTATCACTTCCAAAAGAAACCCCGTATCTGTTAAGAGTCACTTCTTGTTATCTCTTATCCCTAGGCAATAACTAACCTACTGTCTGTCTTTATAGATTTGCCTATTCTGGATAGTTTGTTTAATGGAATCATAAATATGTCTTTTGTAATTGCCTTTTTTTGCTTAGTATAAAGTTTTCAAGATTGGTCCATCTTGTAAAATTGTCCTTTTTTCAGATAAGCAGTAATGTCCTTTTTTTTTTTTTTGGTAATTCTGTAACATATTTTTATTTTTCAAATGTATAGGTGTCTATATAAAGAATGCTGTATTAGCTAAGGTTTTTGGTTACATGACAGAGATATCAACTCTAGCTAGCTTCAGCAGAAGAGAAATTTAATTGAAGAATCCAAAGGAAGACTGAAGAATCAGGCTTGATTCTTAGAAAATGGACAAAAACCTAAGGGAGCTTGGTGGCAAGGAATACTAGCCAGTCATGCCGTACAAACATGTTAGGACTTACACTGTTTCTACTGCCAGTTTAAATAATTTACTTACTGGTGGTTTATTTGAGGTGCTAGCTGGAATTCAAAGTCTAGGGAAGGAGTGGCTTCCTTTGGCTTCTTCTTTTTGGTCTCTCACCAAAACTCACATAATAAGGGATTTGCCCCCAAGTAAAAAGGGGGTTTGGACTTAGGAAGACCCCTTAAAAAGAGAGACAATTTTTCCTTCACAACTATCTATTAAGATATATTTCTAAATAATTCTGTGTGTTAACAGGTAGCATTATGCTTTTTGAAATACAAGGTGAAATTGTTAAAGGCATATCAAATTTTTGGAAGACATATGAATGTGTCTGTTTTACAAAGTGTGGACAAAAAAAAGGGGCCACATACTAAACCTGACAAGCTCAGGGGAAGCTGCATAGAGGGTCTTACAAACTCGGAGACCTAAACCAAACCACATAGAATGGTCAGAGATTAAAACTTCCTAACTAAAAGTGTGTCATGGCAGGTAGTCATGTCCTAGGACTGAATCTTCCTTGACAATCTTTACCTTAATCGAGCCTATCTATTGTCCTTTTGCTGCTATGGTAACACCTTTGGAATGTCAGAGTAATCTTCTTTTCCAGACCCCTCAGGTCACAATCTCCCACCAGAGCACAAGACCACCATGAACCCCTCATTATTTTATTGTTCAAATACCATCTGTATGTGCCATAAATGTTAATTGTTAACTATCCTATACCCACCAATATAAATGAAGTTGTGGTACTTTCTTAGAGAAAAATGATTTTGATTCTTTTTAAAATAGAACTATCTCAGATATCCCTAAATTGTATCGTATGGGCATGACTTACAAAGGTAAGATTGTATATTTTCCTAAGAAAAAGAATCACAGAAAGTAAAGGTGGTTTCCAGATATGTGCATATATTTCTTTTCAACATTTTCTTTGGTAGACAAAAACATTTTATATTTAAAATGTGTCTAAAATGTTGCTATAATTTATAAAAATAGATAAAACAAAATGCACAGTAAACACACATATCCTAATTGTTTCAAAACATATCAATGAAAAACAAAGTTGCTAAAATCAAATTAAGACCAGAGCTGCTAACTCAGTTATGAAATATTTACATTCTTACCAATTTTCCTTAGTTTATAATTTTTTTTCATAGTACATTTCATGAATTATTGCCTTTTTATAAACAAGATGACATGTAAGAACTTTTTTTCCTAGGTATATATGTGCTGTATGATTTTGGGAAAAGAAATGTGGATTTGCATTTTAAAATTTGGGGAGATGTTTATGATATACCTGGATGCTTTTGACTCATAAGATCTTGACTTCAGTAATAATAGTAATGTCTCCATTATAACTGCAGATTGTAATATGGAATCTAGATCAAGTATAGGCAGATAACTTAGATACAAATGTTTTCATTCTCACAGCAGAATAGTTATAAACATCAAATCTTCTAGAAGGTTCCCGAACTTACAAATCCTACAATGCATGAATGTGCATTGCAATAGGCAGCAGAAAGTCATTTCCCTCTACAGAATTATTACCATTCTTATCATTTCATCGTCACAGATAACTTGTTCTAAGTTTTCATATCCTTTTTTCCAGGACTTCAGATGTTTTGATGTTTTAAAAAATTCATTCTTTCAACTTTCTGTAATAAGAAAATGAGAGTTTTATAAACTTGGGCTGTTCTTGTTTCCCAGTGATAAAGAGTGACATGCAAAAACATACAGCAAAAAAAGAAAAACTAATTATAACCAAAGATCCCTTATTAAAACACTTCATATAGGATCATAGAATCTTTTCTGAAGTTGTCTACTTTATTTTTTTTTTTCAAGAGATCTGTCTTGGATAAAACATTATAAAATGGAAGTAATCTGGTAACCTACCTTTCTTATAATGTTTGCTTGCTTCGACCTGGGATTTAAGCATCTTTGTCCTTTATGTGCTTTCAAGGTGATACTGTTAAAGGAATATCCAAAACACTTGTAAATTTTGGATGGAAAAGCATAAACAAAACAAAACAAAAAAACACCAAAAATGCCTCCATCATTGTCATCTTTAGCAAGTCCATTACTTACATCACTTCTATTTTGTCACAGTTGTTACTTGGGTAAATTACAGAGATTTTCTCAATATCTGCCACTTTCACTGCCTTTACTCCAGGGCCTATGCAAAGACAGCGTCCCCCTTTGAACATTGGGAAACCTAAAACAGATCATAGCATCAGTTACTAATGGATCTGATTGCAACAGAGAACTTTGGCTTATAATTCTGGTGAAGAATGTGAGCCAAGTTTTTATTAAGGATAAAAATGGTCATTTGTCAAATAGCACTTGACACTGCTGTTGCTAGGAAAGGAGCCTAAGTAATGCATTAATGATTTTCTCTTTAAATTTGTAACCAAATCATTAAAGAATAGATGAAAGCATAAAAGAAGTCTTGGAGATCAAGCTTATTTGCCTTTTTTATTCTCAAGAATTTTTCCAGGAAGCTAGTAACATTATTTCACAAAGATCTTTTTAACAGGCATTTAAAACTATTGCTAAAGGCTCTTGTCAGATTTTGTAACCAAATACATTTCGTGAAGTTTGTCATCTCTAGTTTCATAATCATCTCTAATGTCTCCAACATTTCTTACATTCTCTGTCAAAGCTGTAGTAATTCTAATGTGTGAGGTTAAATAAAAATTTAGTATATCTTTTAGGGTAAAAGTGGAAGAAAAAACATTTGAAGAATTAGAAAAGAAATTTATAGGCTGAGAAATAAAAAGTATCACATACCTTGAGCAATTGTAGCACAGAATATCACTGCCAAGACTATAGCCATGCCCTTCACATTCATGTTGGTTGCTGCTGCTTCAGATTTGATCTCTTCTTGAAGGGAGTAGAAAAGCTGAACATAGAAGGGAATTCTTAGTTGGCATATAGAGGGCATTTTATATACCAGCAATCCTTAATGGCAACAGGAATTTCCCTCCTTGAGTCATGCTTCTTTCTTGCTTCCAAGAGTTTCTGTTTTGTTCTCTTCTAAATATCACTCTCCCTTCCTAATTGTTACAGTGTCTAAAGTAATACTAACATGAAAGCACTTTTTACCATAAAAAGTAAACAGCTGTGTATCCAGATAGGAAACAGCCTTCTTAAGGAGGTGTTTCCTAGAAATGTATTTAATTATCGGATCACCCCTGGGCAGTGGAATTCTGATTGCCATTCATTTTCCTTTTTTTATTCAGGAAGATTGTCTTCCTGTTTTCAAATTTTTAATATATTTTATTGATTTTTTACAGAGAGGAAGGGATAGGGAGAGAGTTAGAAACATCAGTGAGAGAGAAACATTGATCAGCTGCCTTCTGCACACCCCCTATTGGGGATGTGCCCAGAACCAAGGTACATGCCCTTGACCGGAATCGAACCTGGGACCCTTCAGTCTGCAGGCCGATGCTCTATCCACTGAGCCAAACAGGTTAGGGCTTATGTAATGTTTTTATGGCTTGGGTTCTACTTTGATATAACCCCTGCTTTTTATCTTTACCTTTTCCTCTCAAGCTTTCTAAATCTATTTGTTTTAAATGTGTCACTTGTAGACACTTAAAAAATCACATCCAAGGAATTTTTAATAGGTAAATGTATTTACTGTATAATTGGAAGATTTTAAAATGCTTTCTTGCTATTTTCTGTCTTTATGTTTTCTTCCTAATGTTAAATATATTCCCTTTAACATTTTTATGTGATTTGAAAGGAATACATAATTTTGTGTTTTGCTAGTAATATTTAAAAATTTTTATGCATAAACTAGCTCTTCATTCTATGTCATACTGTTTTAAATAGGCATAATTCACGTAGCCAGGGTGGCTGGGTTAGAGCATCTTCCCATGCACAGAAAGATTGTCAGTTCAATTCCCCATCAGGATACATAGCTAGGTTGCAGGTTCAATTCGTAGTGGAGGCACATACAGGAGGCAACCAGTCAATGTTTCTCTCATACATCAATGTTTTCTCTCTCTCTTCCTCCCTCCCTCTCTCCCTTTCTTTTTTTTCTCTTCCTCTCTTCCCCTCTCTCTAAAATTAGTAAAAAAAAAAAAAAAATCCTCTGGTGAGGATTAAAAACAATAAATAAATAAATAGGCATACTTCAAATTTTTATAAAACATGAACAGACTTCCTTTTTGCTTTCATGTGTGAATTACTATTTGGCTGGGTAGAAAACTTGTGGGTCACAATTTTCTCCTTCAGAACTCTCAGTATATTGTTTTATTGCCAACCATTACTACATAATATTGTACATGTATACAATATAGTACATAATATTTAAAAACATCAGAAACTAGTTCCTCCCGACCCTGGCTCCTTTGGACATACACAGACATTTTTCACCTAACCATTCCCATATCAGACTATCTGAGGTCTCTAATTTTTCTGTATTTCTAAATATTCTAGGAGGGAATAGGGGAGAAGACAGGGAGAAGAAAAAATCTTTCTTCTTCCTGTGAGGAAGATCACCAGCAGTCTATAGGGAGGGTGCTGCTGCTGCTTGTGTTTGACCCCAGAAGACGGCTCTTTCTACCCATGTGGATGCAGCCTTGTCTGCTTTTCCTCAGAGCTGACTTGCAGTTTGGATGCTGAGTAAGGTTTATTTAATTATTCACTTCAAGTCCTCAGGTAATAGATCCAAAATTATGCAGAGTTGGGAGAGGACTGGTTTTGAATTTTAATCTTTTCACCTCGTTTTCTTTTTAAAAAACATTTTATTGATTTTTACAGAGAGGAAGGGAGAGGGATAGAGAGTTAGAAATATCAATGAGACAGAAACATTGATCAGCTGCCTCCTGCACGCCCCCTATTGGGGATTGAACCTGCAACCAAGGTACATGCCCTTGTCTGGAATTGAACCTGGGACCCTTCTTCAGTCCACAGGCTGACGCTCTATCCACTGAGCCAAACCAGTTAGGGCTCACCTCATTGTCTTGAACAATACGAAAAGTGAGCCTAATTAAGCTCTGGCAGCTGCTAATATGGCCCGATGCTCTGTCCTTCCTTAATACTCTTCTTCTTTAATGCCTCCTCCTGTGTCCCTGCCTTAAAGTTTACTGGAAAGCACTATCCTTTTCTACAGTAATTTGCTCATTCATTCATTTAACAAATATTTATTTTAGGTGTCTCTTACATGCCTGGCACTCTTGAGTATTGAAGATAGAGCAGTGAACAAAACCAATGAAGTTCCTTTTTGTGTCTTGCAAATTTTACAGTTTTCTAACTAACTCATTGTAGAAGATAGTCTGCTGATTTCTGCTATTTCTGTAGATGTGTGTTTTTAGGACCATGACTTGTTCTGGACTAAATACTTTCTAATACCATGTGCAGAGGAATAATTTCTTTCAGAATATCCCATCTAGTGAACTTGAGGATCCCTCTTCTTTCTATTCATATAATCTCATTCCTCTAGTTTTCTCTCCTTCTCTTCCTTTAAGTTGTGATATCTTCAGGAAGCCTTCTTCAAGACATAAAGATTTCTTCTCCTGGCTTCATAGCACTTACTGTCGTCTAGCTTTATTTAGTAGAAAATATAATATAAGCCTAATGTGTACCACATATTTAATTTTAAATATTCTAGTATCCATGTTTAAAAACTAAAAAGAAACAGTTGAAATTCATTTTCATAATACATTTTATTTAATCCAAAGCATGAAAAAAGTACTCCAATGTGTAATCAATATAAAAATATTAAATGAGATTATTTTAGTTCTAAGACTTCAAATTGGACAAGCAACATTTCATATGCTCAGTAGTCGCCCTAGCCGGTATGGTTCAGTGGATGGAGTGTCAGCCTGCAGGCCAAAGGGTCCCAGGTACAATTCTGGTCAAGGGCATGTACTTTGGTTGCAGGCTCCTCCCCCGGTCAGGGCGCATGCAGGAAGCAAGCAATCGATGTGTTTCTTTCATATTGATATTACTATCTTTCCCTCTCTCTGAAAATCAATGGAAAAAATATCCTCAGGTGAGAATTAAAAAAAAGAAAAAAAAATGTTCAAATGCTCAGTAGACACGTGGTTAGTGGTTACCATATTGGATAGTATAGGTCTAGTTATTCATTTGGCACTTAGCATATTATACTACCTTGACACTTTACTTAATCCTATATAATAAAAAGCTAATATGCAAAAAGACCAAATGGCGGAACAACCGAACAACCAGTTGCTATGACGTGTGCTGACCACCAGGGGGAGTGTGCACAGAACATGGCGGGTGTCAGCAGCAGGCGGCACAGCACAGAACATGGTGGGCATTGGCCGAGGTGGGATGGTGGTGCAGGTGAGCGGGGGTGCCACACCAAGGCGGGGGGCGCCAGTCACTGTCATCTGGATGAGCCTCTGGTGGTTACTGAAAATTCTTTGCTCCCGCATGCCACAGTCCTTCCCATCACTCGCACTTGCTGTTGGCGCCAGACCTGCTTGCACCCGCTGTGGCACCGGAGCTGCCGTTCACACCCACTGCCAGCGCCCGGCACTGGCCCCAATTGCTCAGTGCTGTCATTGGGTGCAAGCAGCGGCTACCAGCCCCAATCGCCCCTCAGGGCTTCTCCACCTCCCCCTGCTCCTGAGGGATGATTGGGCTGGCAGCCGCCTCTCACACCTGCTGCCAGCGACAGCCCCACTTGCACCCACTGCTATCACCAGCCCCACTCACACCCACAGCTGGCACAGGAGCTGCCGCTCAACCCTGCTGCCAGTGCTGCATGCCGGTCCCAATCGCTCGGCACCATCAGTGGATGTGAGTGGGAGCTGCCAGTCCAGATCGCCCCTGAGGGCTTCTCCACCTCCCCTTGCTCCTGAGGGGTGATCAGGGCAGCAGCCTCCGCTCACACCCACTGATGGCACCAGCCCCACTTGCACCCGCTGCTGGTGCCGGCCCCAATCGCTCTGCGCCGTCAGTGCATGGGAGTGGTGGTGGCGGAGTGGGGCTGCCAGCAGACAAGGGACCGGGCGTGGTGGCAGGAGGGGCTGGTGGGTAGCGGGGGGGTGTGGAGGATGGGCCAAGACCCACCCCTGTGCCCACTGCAGCCTTGCGGCCCGTTCCTTTCAGGGTGCATGAATTCATGCATTTGGGCCCCTAGTATTAAATAAAGAAGGAATGGAGAGGAGAGATACTGTGCTTTTTGTTTTATTTTAGAAACTTTTCTAAGTCTCCCTAGTCCTTTTGTTCTTTTCCTCTTCACTAAGTCATTATATACACTTCATTGTTCTTTCTGTTAGATTAAGCAGGACAAAGATTAAACTGCACTGTCTTTTTAGTAGCATTTGCCTGTTCTCTTGTTTCTGGAATTGGACTGTTCCAGGTTCAACCACTCAACCAAGTTTTCCCTTGAATTTAAAGGAGAATCCAATGAAACTAATCTAGTTTCTATGATTAATCAACAGACTCTTCTACCTTAAATACACTTTAATCTGTGAATCATCTGAACTTTTAGTTATGATCTCAAGTTATCCAATTAATATAGACTTTTCAAATGTTTTTAGGTGTTTAAAATATTTTCAAGTGGGAAGAGATTAATACAAAACATTTAAAGATTTAATTCCCAACCCTCCATTCACTAAGACTATAAAAATATATTGATTACAAAAATAAAAAGTAATATCAAGGATATTTTGTCTAGATAAATTAGTGAAAAGTGGGTTAGAAATGTAAACTAACATTACTATCCTATCTAATAAAAGAGTAATATGCAAATTGACCGTCACTCCTACACACAAGATGGCTGCCCCCCTGTGGACACAAGATGGCCGCCACAAGATGGCCAGCAGGGGAGGGCAGTTGTGGGCGGTCAGGCCAGCAGGGGAGGGCAGTTGGGGGAGACCCAGGCCTGCAGGGGAGAGCAGTTGGGGGGGACCAGGCCTGCAAGGGAGGGCAGTTGGGGGTGATCAGGCCTGCAGGGGAGGGAAGTTAGGGGTAACCAGGCCTGCAGGGGAGGACAGTTGGGGGGGGATCCAGGCCTGCAGGGGAGGGGAGTTGGGGGGGACCAGGCCTGCAGGGGAGGGCAGTTGGGTGCAACCAGGCCTGCAGGGGAGGGTAGTTGGGGGGGACCAGGCTGGCAAGGGAGGGCAGTTAGGGGTTATCGGGCCAGCAGGGGAGGGCAGTTGGGGGCAACCAGGCCTGCAGGGTAGGGCAGTTAGGGCTGACCAGGCTGGCAGGGGAGGGCAGTTAGGGGCAATCGGCTGGCAGCGAAGCAGTTAGGCGTCAATCAGGCTGGCAGGGGAGTAGTTAGGGGGTGATCTGGCTGGCAGGGTAGTGGTTAGGGGGTGATCAGGCTGGCAGGCAGAAGCAGTTAGGGGCAATCAGGCAGGCAGGCAGGTGAGCGGTTGGGAGCCAGCAGTCCTGGATTGTGAGAGGGATGTCCCAGATTGAAGTGGGTGCAGGCTGGGCTGAGGGACACCCTCCCCACCCCATGCATGAATTTCATGCACTGGGCCTCTAGTTTATTATAAATTACTATTACTTAACAGAATCCTATTGTTTTGTTTTTATAGCAGGCTGATGACTCACTCCTAGAGAAGAGGTTGTCATACATGTGATTAGCACGTAAAATAATGTAAATAGACTGAACATATTGAGGTAGAATCCTTAACTCTTAAAAGTACAGTAATGTAGTACCTGATGCTCTGTCATAAAGGGATTAGTACATTTAGGGAGCTGCCAGTGGACATTTTTAGGAGCCCTTAATGGAATACTATTTCTGTGATTTTCTTACAACATTATTTAAATACTCTTCCCCCAAATCAGACAAATCCTGCAGGATATATCCAAGGCAGCGATTAGGCACCAGCAAGTCTTGGGAAAAGTTGTAAAAACAATTTTAAAACATAATTAAGGCATTAATTAATTATGCATATTTCATTGCTGTTTAAAAGCATTCCAAAGAGTGAGTGCATTTTGAATAAAGATGTTTGAATCTGTACTTGATCTGTTTCTTGTACTTTAACATAAGAAGACATTTGCAAATGCTGTACCCTGCTAATGCAATTTGGTATTTGAGAATGAGATCTACCAGAGCTCACATTTTATAAGGATGATTTCATCCTTGATATGTGCTACCCCAAACATTGTAGTCTCAAGTGGATGCACAAAAGAAGGGCTAATTTTCAGTGGCCACCATCACTATACTGACCTTTCCATGCTTGAGAGAGCCACTGCCAGCCGTCTACCTTTCCTCCCCTTGTCAGAATGCCAGAAGGAATGAAATCAGAACCTTGGCACACCTTGTATGAATGATTACTGAACTCTGTACCAAATTTCTGATGTTAAAGGGGAGATATCTGTACTCTGGAAAGATGAGACAAAGAGAAGAAATAAGCTTTTAGCTTCCAGTGATTGAAGATTTGAAAAATAGTTACAATTCAATTTACTTGGCTTTTAAACTGTGCCTGTTCATGCTGATTAGATAGAGGCTGTCTGTTTTTTGTTCCTGGAGTTGGATAGCTTTCCATTGTCTTAATTTATTACAAAGGAGAGGGTTTTCTAAGCTAAGCTGCCAGTGACTTCCTGTACTACAACTCTTTATGTTCATGGTATCTCCCCTGCCAGGTGAGTATGAACTACAGCTCTTTAATTTTCTTAAAAATCATTTATGCTTTTGATCTACCATTCCTCTTCTTAAAAGAATACTTAATGCTACCTTTTTGGAAGGAGTGTTATCAAATAGTCATTATATGCTTTCTTTAACTTGGACAAACATAGTATATAAATATTGTTTCTTTTATCTAGAACCAAATTTACTTGCCTTAGGATGTTATATTTTGCCAAGTGAATATGGCCAAGTTGATTTTATAAAAGTATAATTAATAAATGTCAAAGAGAAGCTACTTGATTTCTTTTCACAATAATTCAGAGGGGGAGAAAAGAACATGGGTTTGAAAATGAATTACTTTGGAATTTTTGGTAAAATTTTAAAACTTCATATGTTAAAATTTAGAACTCAGAAGAAGAAACTATCAAGTCTGTTGTTACCTCTTTGATTAGATTAGCCATCTTTTCAGTGCCCTCTAGACTACTCTCCACAGAACATTTGCTGTAATTTGCATGTATTTGAGCCAGGAGCAGTGGGTTGTACAAAACAGCTTCAACATCACCATAAACTTCAGAGAAATCTTTTTTCTCACAACAATGGCAGCTCTGTGCATGGCCTTAAGTTGGCTGCCTGGAAAATGACCTCCATCAACAACTGCCCAGTCAATGTGGATGTTAATGTTAATTTTCCAAGTTGAGAAACAGCATGCCTATTGTTAGGTGATAAAAACATGTGAGAGATTAGCAGTGAGCAACTTTATAAACAGCTAATTGAAGGAAGCTTAATTCAATAAGAAGAGGGAAACTTGTGTGGTAGCTTCACTTAGCTTCACTTATCATTAGTTTATTACCTCTGCTACTTAAGCTGGAAAATGGGGGAAAATAGATCTGGCTGATATTATTTGAGAGCTAATTAGAAAGAGAGTAAATGCAAAAAGGATCTTGCCTGGAGAGATGTGTCCTGCATGTGAATGTTAGAGGAGCTATGTACGTAAGGTATGAAGCTACATTGCATTGTATGTTTTTTTTAATAGAATAAGTAAAATGTCCATTTACATGGAACATTTCAGTCCCATGGCTTGCCAGTATGAAGTAAGGGTTAACTAAATGGAATGTTTTAAATAGGAGATATAATTAGGAATGTGAAAAAATATGATTGGAAAGACATTTTTTGGTTATAAATATTACATTATCTTTATACTTACAATGACTTTCTTTTGGATTCAAGACAAGAACAACTCTTTTAAATATTTAGATAGGCTGTATATTATTTTGTACATTATGATAAGTGCTATTTTTCTTTTTAATAAAAAGCCAAGAAAACATCCTCATTTTCCTATTTCTAAGATTTTCCTAACTTCCTGATTCCACTTTAGAATCATATAAAACCTATCTTACTTTCTCTATTTTTTGCTTTCTTATTCTGCTTTTAATGTGTGGGTAGATAAGCAGTAAGAGGTGTGGTCAGGGAAATGTGGCTCTTCCTCAGCTCTGGTTTCCTATCTCTCACCTTGCCTCTTTACCAGTTGGGGGCTGGGTAACAGGAAGGGTGGTGGGGACCATAGTAATTGCCATTGTTTGTTTGGATGCCTGCCACGTGCCAGGTGTTGTGCATAGTGTCTCACGGGTTCTCAAAATAATTCTGTAAGCAAGAGAACCGCTGTTCTCTTTTTAAACAAGAACATGGGGCTTCAAGAGATTATGTAACTCTTTCCCCAAATCATTGAACACATTTAGTAAGTAGCAGAGTCAGGGGACAGCAGCAGAAAAAGCACACTGGAGTTCCTGTTGTTTTTGTGATTAAAATGGCGGGCCGAAAGGCCACCTCAGAGGTCTGACTGTATAACTCCCAGACCCATGGCTCCCTGGAAAATAGAAAACTCAAAATAAGATTGGAGTAACTTGGAATAAATAGAATCTGAGTGTCCTGGTGAGAAAGCAATTAGGAAAGCTTTAGAAAATCCAGAGCCCCATTTAATTTATATGTCATTGAATACCAGGAGAATGATGAATGTGAGACTTCTTAAAACTTAATCTTTTTTAGTAATGTTTACCCTCTATTTTCCCATCATGACTAGCAGTAGTAAACCATAGAAAACTTAAGAATAACTGATGCTTATTCCAGTGATAGAGAAAAAGGGAAGAAGCCTGTGTTCTTTCTACAATTTGGTGGGGTGGACAGAAACTTTGGTCTGAGGCAACAGTAGGCAGCCAGCATGTTGATTCTGTCCCTGGGAATTTATACCAGATAGGGCCTTAGGTCCTCCCAGAGGAAACAGGGAAGGATAGAGGAGGAGGAAAGGCAGCTGCTGGAGGTCATCAGTGACAGTGCTGCTCCCTTAATCCCATCCCTCCATCCCACTGCCTTCTCCTTTTCTCTAGCCTGTATTCTATCTAAATCAGTACATTCTACATTCTAAACAATAGCCGTAGCCCTGGATGGTGTTTATAAGTGGTTAGAGCATTGACCTGTGCACCAAAGGGTCACGGGTTCGATTCCTGGGCAAGGACACATACTTGGGTTTGTGGGTTTACTCTCTACCCCCTGTCGGGGCACGTGTGAGAGGCAACCGGTCCATGTGTCTCTCTCATGACACATCAATATTTTCTCTCTCCCTCCTTGCTCTCTCTCTCTTCCTCTCTCCCTCCCCTTCTCCTTGACCCTCCCTCTTTCCATCCCTCCCTCCTATCCACTCTCTCTGAAAAACAATAGAAAAAATATCCTCAGGTGAAAATTAACAAAACAAAAAACAAATAAACAGTAGCCCTACTTGCTACTTCTCTCCTCATCCCAAGCCCCTTCTCTTCCAGAACCCTTGAAGTTTGATTTTACATATTTTGAAGAATGTCAGGGATCAGCCCAGTTAGTAGATGGAATCTGTGAGAGTTAAACTAGTAGAGGGAGACTTCTATTTATACCTGTGGTGTCTTCCCAAATTCTGAAGAATGTGTTGAGTCCAGAGCTGAGTCAGGAAATCCAGAGAGACATGTAAACGTATTGCCACAAGTGGGGACTCCAGAAATAAATAGTTCTCAAATTCAGGGATTCAGGAGTTAGGGAAAAAGAAAAGAGAAGCAGTTTTAGAGTAAGAGAGGAGTGGGCCTGGGAATTGACAGGAATCAACATTATGGGTTAACAGATAAAGTAATGGGGCGTTGGATGTGTTTAGATAGACTAGGAAAGAGGCAGAGTTCCTATCAGGTTGGGCACAGAGTCAATAAGCAAAAGAGATGTATTGCTGACATCTCAAGTTGAGGCCCATAATACATTTCTCCATAGAAAAATAATATGCATTAGGTTACATTTCTAGGCTAGCCTGCTGAAATAGAGTTAACTCAGAGAGAGCTTGAACTATAGACTTTGTCATGAAAAAGGTCATCTTGGTAGAAAATAACGGGCCTTTAAATGAACTTTTGAATTAGGTCCCCTTGATATGTGGGGAAATACCTGTAAATTAGAATAAAAGTTAGCCAAACTTTGGGATCTTATCATGGCTTACAGATATTCATTAAAAAAGAATTTACTCTAGAGAGAAACCAAGATGGCAGCATAGGTGAAAATCTAAACTACTGCCTCGCCCAACAATTTCAAAACTACAGCTAAAAGACAGAATGGACATCATCCAGAACCACAGGAAAGCTGGCTGAGTGGAAATTCTACAACTAGAAGGAAAGAGAGGGGCACACGGAGACTCAGAGGAGCTGCAAAAGGCTGAGATATGGAGACGTGCGCGGAGAGGACAGGTGGCTGAGTGCCTGGCTAGCTTTCTCTAGTGGGAGAGAGACGGAAACTCCCGACTGCACTGAACCCCAGTTCCAACTGCACTGAACCCCAGTTCCGGGCGAGACCCTGGGGTCCCAGACTCATACGGGGGGAGTCTGGACTGTTGGGAAAAGAGAAGAGTGCATGGAAACTCAGGGGAGCCATGAAAGGCAGAGGTCTAAAGGCGCGTGCGCAAGTGCGCGCAAAGAGGACTGACTGCTGAGTGTGCCGCTGGCTTTCTCTAGCAGGAGGAAGACTGAAGCTCCCAACTGTGCTGAACTCCAGTTCTGGGTGAGAATCTGGGAATCCAGATTCATTGGGGGAGAAACTGGACTGTCTGGCAGTGGGCTAAACTCAAGGGCGGCTTTCTCTCAGAGGTGCTTGCAGCGATTACCGAGGGACACTGAGACCCAGCAGGGCTGACGGGAAGCCGAGGCTGTCTGCTCAGCCCTGAGACTCCACCCCATCCAAGCTGAGCATAGAGGCTTTTGCAGTATTGCAAATCTTGTCTCATAAGGCTGTCTCCAGCACAGAAGTTCTCCCATTGTAGACACAGCTGATCCTCACAGCCAATTGGCCTGGAGGTCAATTCCTCCCAATGATACCAACAACAATCAGACTTAACTACAACAAAGCTGTACATACAGTCCACAAAGGGATGCACCAAGAGTGTCCACCTCAGGTAACTGGGGAGGCTGAGCCACTGGGCCATATAGGACACCTAGCACACAAAGCTACTCTACCAACTCAGGGAAACAACCAAAATGCAGAGACAAAGAAACAGATCACAAACGAAAGAAATGGAGGAAAGCAAACTACTGGATATAGAGTTCAAAACCACGGTTATATGGTTTTTCAAGAATTTCCTAGAAAAGGCCGATAAATTTAGCGAGACCCTCGAGGATATGAAAAAGGACCAACTAAAAATTAAACATAACACTGACTGAAATAAAAAATATTATACAGAGACCTAACAGCAGACTAGAGGAACGCAAGAATCAAGTCAAAGATTTGAAATACCAAGAAGCAAAAAACACTCAACCGGAAAAAGCAAAAAGAAACAAGAATCCAAAAATATGAAGATAGTGTAAGGAGCCTCTGGGACAACTTCAAGCATACCAACATCCGAATTATGGGGGTGCCAGAAGAAGAGAGAGAGCAAGATACTGAAAACCTATTTGAAGAAATAATGACAGAAAACTTCCCCCACCTGGTGAAAGAAATAGACTTACAAGTCCAGGAAGCGCACAGAACCCCAAACACAAGGAATCCAAAGAGGACCACACCAAGACACATCATAATTAAAATGCCAAGAGCAAAAGACAAAGAGATAATATTAAAAGCAGCAAGAGAAACACAATTCATTACCTACAAGGGAGCACCCATATGATTGTCAGCTGATTTCTCAACAGAAACTATACAGGCCAGACGGGAGTGGCAAGAAATATTCAAAGTGATGAATAGCAAGAACCTACAACCAAGATTACTCTACCCAGCAAAGCTACCATTCAGAATTGAAGGTAAGATAAAGAGCTTCACAGATAAGAAAAAGCTAAAGGAGTTCATCACCACCAAACCAGTATTATATGAAATGCTGAAAGGTATTCTTTAACAAGAGAAAGAAGAAAAAGGTAAAGATAAAAATTATGAACAACAAATACATATCTATCAACAAGTGAATCTAAAAATCAAGTGAATAAAAAATCTGATGAACAGAATGGACTGGTGAATATAATAGAATCAGGGGCATAGAAAGGGAGTGGACTGACAATTCTCAGGGGGAAAGGGGTGTGGGGGGTGCGGGAAGAGCCTGGACAAAGGTCGTACACCTATGGATGAGGACAGTGGGGGGGAGATAAGGGCAGAGGGTGGGGTGGGAACCAGGTGGAGGGGAGCTATGGGGGGGAAAAAGAGGAACAATTGTAATAATCTGAACAATAAAGATTTATTAAATTAAAAAAATAATGTTAGAACTGAAAAGCAGTAAAAGTAAATAAATAAATAAATAAATAAATAAATAAATAAATAAATAAAGTTGGCAGTATTTGAGAAAGAAAAAAAAAGAATTTACTCTTGAACATTGATAGCAGCACAGTTTGGTTTTTATCTGTAATATTCGAAGCTCTGCTGCCGCATTATTTTTTTCTCTTCAGAGGCTTCTCATGGCCTGCTGACTTCTGTAGATAGCTGTGCTGGAAGCTAGGGAGTCCCAACTGAGTTGGTCAGAGAAGAAACCTTTATTTATAAAGTGCTAATTGCTCATAACTGCCAGGTGCAGTTTGTACAATAAGATTAAGTAGAATCAGACTTCATTTAGAATTTAGCCAAGAAGTTCTGCGATCACTTTCATGAATGTTTTGGTTACCGTGAATGCCTTTTTCATCTTACTATCAAGATTACCTGTTTTGTTTATTTTTTAAAACCCAAATTGATAACCATTATAACAATGGCTTTGTATTGTTTAAATATTATTTGGGTTTGTATTCTTTAAAATTGAAGAAAGATTATGATGTGTGAAATACTGTGGATAGGAGCTTTGGGACTCTGAATGAGTTTCCAGATAATATAGAGACTGAACCTGAGCTTCCTATAACTGCCACCAGGTTTATATTGCTCTAAAGAAAGATTCTGTCTTTGAGTGATATAGAAAGTTGATAAAATGCATGTATTAGCAGTTACTGACTCAGTAAACTTTAAAATTCTAGGAATCAATCATTGCTGATGCATTTGTATAGAGAAATTCATTTCTATCTTTCTGTTACCTTGGGCAAAAAAGAGAGAAAAGAAACTAATTATTTAAAAGGTGAGAAAAAGAACAGGAATTTCCTATACACACACACACACACACACACACACACACACACACACACACACTCACTACAAACACAGTAAGCATGTAGTCTTTTTGCAGAAGAAACTTATGTTTGTCTTTTTCCATAGTTAGGGCATTTCCCCCTATGTTTTGAATTAAATTTGTAAGTGGCTTTTTTTTCTGTTGCCTTTGGATTCATGGTGCAGGGGAAGAATCTAAAGGCAGGTATTCGCTTTGGAAAGTCCAAAGGCATAAGTTCTTTTAGTTTTCTTACTGTCTTCCCTTCCTTTCTCTTGCTTTTTTTTTCTTTATTATTTTTCTCTCTCCATTCTTACTTTTCTTTCGTTCTTTTTATTGATGCTTTATTAATGTTGCATAGAGATCCTACATATCATAATTTTCACTTATAAATACAAATGTAAATAAGAACAAACTACTTTCAAGTAATTAAAAATACTTTAACCAAATGTTGATGGACTTATTCTCAATTAAGTATGTAGTTTGAAACAAATCTAAAGTTACAATTGACTAAAATTTATGATTAAATCATATTCTCCCATAATACAATCATTTATCAAAGAAAAATAACACCCAATAATAGTTAAATCCATTAAGAAAATTTTAGCATTTATAACTGCAATATGTTCTTTTTACTTCACTTACTGTCCTCATTCTTAGTACTTATTTATTTTCACACTAGAGGAGAAGGACATACTGAGCCTGGTTCTCTTTTATTATTTTTTAAAATTTTATTAAGTTTATTGGGGTGACATTGGTTAATAGGATCATTTAGATTTCAAGTATATGATACAAAATCTGTGTAATAGAGCCTGGTTCTTCTGAACTGTGATCAGGGGCATAATTATCTGAGGTTACCCTGAAGATTTCTTCAGAGCCATTAGTCATTCCTAAAATTACTCTAGCCAATGCTTTTTCCTTTCTGGAAATGTCATTCATCACGTTATTCCCTCCAATCCCAAGCTCTCCATTCTCTGTAACACTTCTCAGGTGCTTCTAAAGCTTTGGAGAAATCATCCTACTCCTAGGCTTGAAGTAAATTAGGTCATTTCACAATCCTTACTACAGGCCACAAAGTGATTATTGAGTAGTTAATTATCCTAATTTGAAAAAAAAGAAAACAGGTACAAAAAAGAGATGAAGTGATTTATTAACAATCCCTGACATTTGTTTAGCACCTTGATTTTATGGGTTACAATGTATCATGCAATCTGATGTGCAAAATACAGTTTTGTGAAGTAGGCAGGGCAGATATCCTTTTACAAATGAAGACATGGAAGCTCAGACATGAGTCACTTGCCTAGAGTGTCACAAATAGAAACTGGTGTCATTAGCTCTAGTCAGTTTGGCTCAGTGGATAGAGCGTCGGCCTGCAGACTGAAGAATCTTGGGTTTGATTCCAGTCAAGGGCATGTACCTCGTTTGCAGGCTCAACCTGGTCAGGGTGCATACAGGAGGCAACCAATCGATGTGTCTCTTTTTCTGTCTCTCCTCCTTCCTTCCATTATCTCTAAAAATCAATGAAAAAATATCCTTGGGTAAGAATTAACAATAACAAAAAGAAACTGGTGTCATTAGAACTTGAACTCAGATCCTTTGATTTCTAGCCCACAGCACCTCTCCTTGTCACACCACAGTGGCTCTTAATAAATTGAGCATGTGAGGAGCAGTGCATCCATCTTTAACACCATGCACTAAAACTTGACTCAGTATACATTATGTAAATGCCTTGAAGTCTGAGGAAAATGAATACTGTTGCCTTGGAAGCACAGTCTGTGTATCATTTTCAGTGGTGTTCTATGTAGTCCTAATGATCTTGATAAATGATAACTAGTATGTGAATAATTCTATAATTTCCATAATTATAAACACAGGTATAGATGATAATAGATTGGAGACAAGCTACAGGACAGTATGTTGGTATTAAAATAGTTCCAATGGGAATGTACATTATTCAACTTTCAGAAACCCATCCTATATAATAAAGAGCTAATATGCTAATTAGACTGAACAGCAGAACAACCGTCTGGATGACCTTCCGGATTGCACAGATTTCATGCATCAGGCCTCTAGTATTAAATAACAACCTTGGTTAAAATATCAATACAAAATGGATTTTAAGATCCTGATTTTCTATAATACATTTTCAAATTTTCTTTTTTTTTTTTTACTAAGAGTAAACAAATTTTAATAAATGTTTTCCATTTTACTTAGTCCCCATATCCTCAAGTAGGTGCCTTCACCTAAATTTAAAGAAAATTGGACTAAGTCACACAGCTGTTAAGTTTAGATCTATATTTGAGACTATACATTTTGTACATCAGTGTCAGTAAAGATTCAAACATTTAATCGTCTTTTAATCCTTTCTTTAAAAAACCCTCACCAGAGTATTTTTTTTCCCATTGATTTTTAGAGTGTAAAAGAGGGAAGGAAATATTAATGAGACACATCATTTGGTTGCCTCCTGCACGTGCCCCATCCAACCAGAGCTGGCAATCAAACCTGCAACCCAGGTACTCAGGCTGACACTCTAACCACTGTATACCACCAGCCAGTACACATCTTGCAGTTCTTTATCTACTGAACACCTGTTTTAGATTCATGGCCTTAGCTTTTATAAGTCCTCAGGAAGACACTAAGTCTGTCATGACAGATTTGTCCTACAGAAACACATGGTTTCCAGCCCATGTACTATCCCATAGAGCAGCACTAAAGGAAATAATTCTCCACCAAACCAAACCTAGTAGCTGAGTTTTAGTAGGCTTGAGTGCTATCTTAATTTGGCCAGGATTCTAGACTGCCAAGTTTTTTTTGAGTCAGAACTTCAAAATCTTTGAAAGAACTTTGAACACTGGAGCAAATTATAATTTACCCCTGGGATCAATGAGGATCCTGTCTGCACACAAGCATTGGTCATAAGTTTTTTGCAGGATATACAAAGCCAGTTTCTGGAACTTTAGGATAACCCAAAAGTCTCTACTAGATACACAGCATCTTAGATTTTTATGATAAGCCCTGGTGTGTTTAAAATTCAGATTGCTGAGGCCCATCTCAAGATTTTGATTATGACTAGAATAATTTAGTCCAAAGTCCAAGATGAGGGAGCCAGGAGGAAAAATCTTAGGCTCGGGAATTATGTCCTGAAGAACAGCCTCAATCCTATCACTCCTCTTTGCCCCATCAAAATAGAGTCCTCCCCTTTTGAGGAACAGCTGAGGACACACTCTACCACTCATTGTGAATTCTGAGTATACAATGCAAACAGATCTTTCAACTATTTAATATTTATCTACACACACACATCACCAACAGACATTATTCTCACTTTATAAATGAAAAGTTCAAGTCAGGTAACGGCCCAAAGGCCTGCTATCTCTTGCATACTTTCTCAGGGGAGTTTGCAGAGGACTCCATGCCCTGATACCCTAATTCCTAGAACTCGTTAGGGAGGTTTTTGAAGCACATGTAGGGAAGTAGAGGTGTCAAAGGACCTACACTCTGCCCAGAAGACAAAAGCTCTTGTGGACCTTTTAATGAACTTCCCTCCATGTAGCATCAAGCTACCAGGACACAGGCCCCACCAACACCCTTCATCTTCTCAGCTCTTCTGCTGAAGAATTTGGCCTTCACGATGACAGGCTGCTTTGGGAGCTTTGCCTTCCCCAGAACTTTGTAGTAGCTCGATTGCAGAACATCATTGATGGGGGCAGCTCCAGTCTTGTTTTTGGCAGCATTTACCCATGTCTGCTCACTGACCAGGGTCACAGTTTATCAAGGTTGACAGTTGGGCAGAAGCTCTGGTTCCTCTTTAAGTGGTAATACCTCATACCAACTTTCCCAAAGTAACTTGGGTGATATCTGTCAATGATCCTGTGATGATGCAAGCCACCAGCATCCCTGGTGCTTCCTGTGCTTGCCTAAGCGGCTGTGGCCATGCTAATGTGGCCTCGAAGTTTCCTGGTCTTCCTCGGTCTGGATGGCATGTCGGTGGCCGAGATGCAAGAGCCAAATTTTCTTGATTAAAAATTTGTAATGATTTGTTTTAGCTGTCTCAAACTTTTTCTACTATATAAAATTGGTATTGCTCTTCGAAAATCAACATCTTGTGAGTTAACCTCCTTTTAAACATAATTTGCTGGTTAGAAGGCCTTCACTATGTGTGTGATCTTACTGAAGAATTTTTGAATTGATGGAGTGATAGTCAAGAAATCTGTGAATTATTGCTTAGACAATCAGAACCTATTTTCCTATAAATGCTAAAATGATGATGAAGATTGTTAAACTTGAGAGGTCTCTCCAGAGCAGGAACCTTGATGGATTTATCTTCTGTCTCCTCTCTCCTCCTGTTTGCCTTGCATAACATAAAGTCTTTTTATCCATTCTATAAACATATATATTTTTTATTGAGGTATACCTCAATAACATACAACATTATGTTGTATGTAATTGACATACAACATTACATTAGTTTCAGGGGTACAGCATAATTCAGTATTTGTATATATTATGAAATGATCACTACAGTAAGTCTGGTTACCATTTGACGCCACCATATATAGTTACAGATTTTTTTTTCTTGTAAGAACTTTTAAAAAACTATTTATTTCTTTGAGAGAGACAAACGTCAAGTAATTCCACTTATTTATGCATTCATTGGTTGATTTTATTCATTGATTTTTTAGAGAAAGGAGAAAGGGATACACACACACACACACACACACACACACACACGCTAGAGGTCCGGTGCACGAAATTCGTGCACAGGGGTATGTGTCCCTCAGCCCAGCCTGCACCCTCTCCAATATGGGACCCCTTGAGGGATGTCCGACTGCCCATTTAGGCCCAATCCTACCTGGATCGGGCCTAAATGGGCAGTCAGACATCTGTCTCACAATCCAGGACTGCTGGCTCTCAACTGCGCTCCTGCCTGCCTTTCTGATTGCCCCTAACTGCTTCTGCCTGCCAGCCTGATCACCCCCTTACCACTCCCCTGCCAACCTGATTGATGTCTAACTGCTCCCTGCCAGCCTGTTTGCCCCTAACTGCCCTCCCCTGCAGGCCTGGTCACCCCTAACTGCCCTCCCCTGCAGGCCTGGTCACCCCTAACTGCTCTCCCCTGCAGGCCTGGGTCCCCCCCAACTGCCCTTCCCTGCAGGCCCGGTCGCTCCCAACTTCCCTCCTCTGCTGGCCTGGTCACCCCTAACTGCCCTCCCCTGCAGGCTTGATTGCCCACAACTGCCCTCCCTTGCAGACCTGCTCCTTCCCAACTGCCCTTCCCTGCTGGCCATCTTGTGGTGGCCATCTTGTGTCCACAAAGGGGCAGTCATCTTTGACCACATGGGGGCAGCCATCTTGTGTGTTGGAGTGATGGTCAATCTGCATATTACTCTTTTATTAGATAGGATAGAGGCCTGGTGCACGGGTGGGGGCCAGCTGGTTTGCCCTGAAGGTTGTCCCGGATCAGGGTGGGGGTTCCCTTTGGGCATGGGATGGCCTGGGTAAGAGGCCTGTTGTGGTTTGCAGACCGGCCACGCCCCCTGGCAACCCAAGTGGAGGCCCTGGGATCTGGGATTTATTTATCTTCTATAATTGAAACTTCGTAGCTTTGAAGCCAAGCCTCCTGCTCACTCTGTGGCCACAGCCATTTTTGTTGGGATTTATTCATCTTCTATAATTGAAACTTTGTAGCAGAGGCCAAGGCAGGCCAGGGCTGCAGGAGCTTGGCTTCCTCCATCACCAGGGGCAACTCAAGCCTCCTGCTCTCTCCAGCTCTGTGCTGCCATGGCTGCCGCCATTTTTGTTGGGATTTATTTATCTTCTCTAATTGAAACTTTGTAGTCTTGAGTGTAGGCCTGGGCTGGCCAGGGTGGCAGGGAAGCTTGGCTTCCTCCATTGCCTAGGAAACCCAAGCCTCCTGCTTGCTGCAGATCCGTGGCCGCAGCCATCTTGTTTGGGTTAATTTGCATACTTGCTCCTGATTGGCTGGTGGGCGTGGCTTGTGGGTGTAGCAGAGTGATGGTTGATTTGCACATTACTCTTTTATTAGATAAGATAAAAGCCTAGGTCGCCCTCACACCCTCACGTTATCACAAGATGGCCAGCCCATGTCATCACAAGATGGCAACCACAAGATGGCTGGCAGGGGAGGTCAGTTGGGGGTGAACAGGCCAGCAAGGAAGGGAGTTGGGGGCAACCAGGCCTGCAGGGGAGGGAAGTTGGGGCGGGGGGTGGAATGAGGCCTGCATGGGAGGGCAGTTACAGGTGACCAGGCCGGCAGGGGAGGGCAGTTGGGGGTGACCGGGCCAGCAGGGGAGGGCAGTTGGGGGCCATCAGGCTGGCAGGGGAGGTCAATTGGGGATGAGATCAGGCCGGCAGGGGAGGGCAGTTGGGGGCGATCGGGCCAGCAGGGGAAGGCAGTTGGGGGTGATCGGGCCGGCAGGGGGGCGGTTAGGTGTCAATTAGGCCGGCAGGGGAGTGGTTAGGGGGCGATCAGGCTGGCAGGCAGAAGCAGTTAGGGGCATTCAGGCAGGCAGGCAGGCAAGTGGTTAGGAGCCAGCAGTCCCGGATTGTGAGAGGTATGTCCCAGATTGGAGAGGGTGCAGGCTGGGCTGAGGGAGACACCCCCATGCATGAATTTCATGCACCTACCGGGCCTCTAGTGTATATATATCTATACTAATAAAAGAGAAACATGCAAATTAACCATCACTCTGCTACACCAAGCCACGCCCACCAGCCAAAAAAATGGCAGCGGCCACGAAGCTGGAGCAAGCAGGAGGCTTGGGTTGCCCCTGGTGATGGAGGAAGCCAAGCTTCCCGCCTGCCCTGGCTGGCCCTGGCCTCCACTCAAGGCCACAAAGTTTCAATTATAGAAGATAAATAAATCCTAGATATTTGCTTCCAGCCGGCCCTGGCCTTCGCTCAAGGAGGCGCTGAAAAAGAAAAAAAAAGAAAAAGAAAAAAAGGAGGGGCTGGGACCTTGGGTCGCCAGGAGGTGATCAGGTCAGGATGGGACAGCAGGGGCCATTGGGGATATGCAGACCAGCAGGGGTGCCAGTGGGGGTGAGCAGGCCGTCGGTGGGGGTCAATTGGAGGTGATCAGGACAGCAGGGGTGGGGCAGTTTAGAGTGAGCAGGCCAGCAGGGGGCAGTTGGGGGTTAGCAGGCCAGTGGGGAGGGAAAGTGGGGGCGAGCAGGCCAGCAGGGGGGGGCAGTTGGGGACAAGCAGGCCAGCAGGGGGGGGCAGTTGGGGGCGAGCAGGCCGGCAGGCAGAGTGGTTAGGGGCAATCAGGCAGGCAGGTGAGCGGCTGGAGCCAGCAGTCCCGGATTGTGAGAGGGATGTCCGACTGCCAGTTTAGACCCGATCCCTGTAAACCAACAGTAGGACATCCTTCAAGGGGTCCCAGATTGGAGAGGGTGCAGGCTGGGCTGAGGAACACCCCCCTTGTGCACGAATTTAGTGCACCATGTGTGTGTGTATATCCTATCTAATAAAAGAGTAATATGCAAATTGACTGTGCCTCTGCTATACCCACAATCCACGCCCACCAGCCATTCAGGAGCAAGTATGCAAATTAACCCAGCCAAGATAGCTGCGGCCGTGGAGCAAGCAGGAGGCTTGGGTTTCCTAGGCAATGGAGGAAGCCAAACTTCCCGCACACCCTGGCCGGCCCAGGCCTCCAGTCAAGGCTACAAAGTTTCAATTATTCTATCTAATAAAAGAGCAATATGCAAATTAACTATCACTCCGCTGCACCCACAAGCCATGCCCACCAGCCATGCCCACCAGCCAATCAAAAGTGAGTATGCAAATTAACCCAATCAAGATGGCTGCGACCACAGAGAGCAGGAGGGAGGCTTGGGTTTCCCCTGCGATGGAGGAAGCCCAGCTTTCTGCACACCCTGGCTGGCCCACTCCTGGCTACAAAGCTTCAATTATAGAAGGTAAATAAATCCCAACAAAAATGGCAGCAGCCACGGAGCTGGAGAGAGCAGGAGGCTAGGGTTGCCCATGGCGATGGAGGAAGCCAAGCTTCTGAAGCCCTGGCCTGCCTTGGCCTCCACTACAAAGTTTCAATTATAGAAGATAAATAAATCCCAACAGAAATGGTTGCCCCCACGGTGCGAGCAGAAGGCTTGGCTCTGCTCCAGGCTACAAAGTTTCAATTGTAGAAGATAAATAAATCCCAGATACCAGGGCCTCTGCTTGGGTCGCTGGGGGGCATGGCCGGCCTGCAAACCACCACAGGCCCCTCACCCAGGCCACCCCATGCTCCAAGGGAACCCCCACTCGAATCTGGGACACCCTTCAGGGCAGACCAGCCAGCCCCCACCCGTACACCAGGCCTCTATCCTATCTAATAAAAGCGTAATATGCAGATAGACCATCACTCTAACACACAAGATGGCAGCCCCCAGGTGGTCAAAGATCCTGCCCCTTTGTGGACACAAGATGGCCACCACAAGATGGCCAGCAGGGGAGGGCAGTTGGGAGGGACCAGGCCTGCAAGGGAGGGCAGTTGGGGGTGATCAAGCCTGCAGGGGAGGGCAGTTAGGGGTGACCAGGCCTGCAAGGAGGGCAGTTACGGGCAAACAGGCTGGCAGGGGAGCAGATAGGCATCAATCAGGCTAACAGGGGAGTGGTTAGGGGGTGATCAGGCTGGCAGGCAGAAGCGATTAGGGGCAATCAGTAAGGCAGGCAGGCAAGCAGTTGGGAGCCAGCAGTCCTGGATTGTGAGAGGGATCCTAGATTGGAGAGGGTGCAGGCTGGCCTGAGGGACACACACACACACCCATGCACAAATTTCATACACCAGGCTGAGAGAGAGAGAGAGAGAGAGAGAGAGAGAGAGAGAGAGAGAGAGAGAGAGAGAGAGAGGAGAGAGAGAGGAGAGAGAGAGAGAGAGAGAGAAACATTGACATGAGATACATTGATCAGCTGCCTTTTATTCTCACACCAACCATAGATGGAACCCACAACCCACAACCTGGGTATGTGTCCTGACTGGGAATCAAGCCATGACCTTCTAGTGCATGGGACAGTGCTCCAACTGAGTCACACAGTGAGGGATCACTGGTTGATTCTTTTATGTGCCCTGATTGGGGATGGAACCCATAACCTTGGTGTATTGGGACAACGCTCTAACCAACTGAGCTACCTGGGCAGGGCTCTTGTGAGAACTTCTAAGATCTGCTCTCTTGGCAACTTTCAAAGAGGTAGTACATTACATCTCCATGACTTATTTATTTTATAACTGGAAGTTTGTACCTTTTGACTCCCTTCACTCATTTTGTGCCCCCACTCCAGGCCTCTGACAACCACTAGTCTGTTCTCTATCTCTGAGCTTGGTGGTTTTTTATTTTTTTAAAGATTTCATATATAAGTGAGATCAAGTAGTCTTACTATTTTTATGTAATTCTTGATTTACAAAATGTAATTAATTTTAAAGTACCTAAAATTCAACCCTAAGAATACTTAACCATTATATATTAGTAGCATTCTTCAGAGTTGTTACCACAACTTTCTTCTCTCCTTCCTTTCTATTTCTGGCCACTAGCCACTGCAGATCTGTACCCAAATCTATTCTAGGGCAAGGAAGAATAAATTGGGAGTTATGATTTCAGGAAAATCTGGTATTTGTATTGGACAATGCAGGGGAGGCCTAAAGAAATGGGAAACCTCAGTATCTCATGCAGTGCTGCTGGATATGAAAAGGGAATCTTTCTGGTTAGTGAAAGTTTGTCCATGCTAAGATGGTATGTAAAGTATCTATCCTATATAATAAAAGCCTAATATGCTAAGTGTCCGGTCATCCGGTTGGCCATTCAACCAATCAAAGCATAATATGCTAATGATATGCTAAGTGTGCTCAACCACTTGCTATGACATGCACTGACCACCAGGGGGCAGACGGTCGGTTGACCAGTCGCTATGATGAGCACTGATCACGAGGGGGCAGACACTCCAACCGGTAGGTTAGCTTGCTGCTGGAGTCCAGCCGATCAGGACTGAGCGAGACGGGCCAGACATGCCCTGGAGCCCTCCCGCAGCCCCTCCCCGGCTGGCCAACCTCCCATGTCTCTTTCTGGCCCCGATCGTGCACCAGTGGGGTCCCTTGGCCTGGCCTGCGCCCTCTCGCAACCTGGAACCCCTCGGGGGATGTCGGAGAGCTGGTTTTGGCCCGATCCCGCAGGCCAGGCCGAGGGACCCCACTGGTGCACAAATTTGTGCACTAGGGCTCTAGTATATATATAAAAGGCTATGTGTCTGTCCAACTAGTAGCTATGATGCACACTGACCACCAGGGGACAGATGCTCAATGCAGGAGCTGCCATGACATGCACTGGCCATCCTATATAATAAAAGGGTAACATGCAAATCGACCAAACGGTGGAACAACTGGTCATTATCATGTGCATTGACCACCAGGGGTCAGATGCTCAATGAAGGAGCTGCCCCCTGGTGATCAGTGTCCCTCTCCACAGGGGGAGCGTTGCTCAGCCACGAGCTGGGCTCACAGCTGGCAAGTACAGAGGCCTGCCTCCGCGGCAGCGCTAAGGATGTTCGACTGTGGCTTAGGCCCTCTTTCCGCAGGATATCCCGAGGGCTCCTGGATTGTGAAAGGGTATAGGCCGGGCTGAGGGACCCTCCCCCCCGCCCCCGAGTGCATGAATGTTAAGCACCGTGCCTCTAGTTTAAAAATAAATGGCACCGTGGACCTGGTGCCGACAAACCAACACAGGCCCCACCACCACCCCGGAGCAACAGCCCACCAAATCGCAGCCAACGCTGCCAAGACCCCATGGCGTAAAATACAGCCCACAATCCAGCCCAGCCCAGAAACGGTCGCTGTGGTGCTGGGTAATGACATCACATAGCACCACCCAGCTTTCTCTCCCTAGCGACTAGCCTCCTTGCAGTTTCTTCGGCCCAGGAACATGACTTGCTTTATGCCCAGGTGCAAACATTTTACACTTTAACCAAATGTTTGTGAAGTATTTTTACTGCCTCATCTCATTTGATCCTCACAGAAATCCTGGAGTAGGTTATAGGAGACTCAGTAGGATCCTATATTCTTTTCATTAGCTGGAAAATGGAGATTTAGAAAGTTTAGAAACTTGATCCAACTGAAAAGAAGTAAGAAATGGTGTAACTTGAAAATGACTTCAGGTTTTCTCACTGCGCAGAATATAGTCAAACACTGCTGCAGTTAAATATTTTACCCTTTGTTCTCCCTGCTTGATCTATAATAATAATTTGCTTTGTGTTAACATTTACTGCTGTGTTGCTGACAATTATCTGAAAGAGAAATTGGGGTGCTTTACTGGGCTGGAAAAAGTTTAGCTAAATCAGAAAGCAGGTCTAATTAAGCAAGTTTATTCTATATCTATAAAAGGCTAAGTTGACCTGCGCATGCACGATACATATTAAGCTCTCACTGGTACCAATCGCATCCGTGTGTTTTGATCTGTCATTGTCGATTGTGAATTTGGTTGACACTTCTATTATAGAGAAAGGGCAAATAGTGATATTAAAATATTTCTTCTAATTCATTTCCTTTCAATGTGCATGAATCCGTGCACCGGTTCACTAGTATATAATAGTCAGTATGCTAAATGGTGCAGTAGGATTAAATCAGGGAGGAAACTTGAGTTATAGAGTCAAATATTTATTTCTAAATTTTATTAGTATTGTCATATAGTCTTCTTAAGTCTTTCATTGATAAATAAGAAGTCTTCACTCATTCTAATTCTACAGAAGTTTAGGAAGGAAGCCTCTTAAATAAAAAATCTTGATTAACTATCTTCCCCAGAGACAGTGTGAAACAGCTAGAATGTCTATAAATGTAAAAACAAACACACCAATCCCAATCACCCAGCAGCTGTGTTGAGACAGTACATCCGTTTGAAAGGTAATGTTTTCTTTTTTCCCCCCAGTTTTTAAAAGGAAGATTTATACAAGTTTTACTTAGTGCAATACACCTAAAAGGAAATCATAATACAATGAAAGATTTAAGTCAAGGCCTCAGAATTTCATATAAACACCAAGACCAAAATCCTAAAGTATTGGTATTGCATCTCAAATTTTTCCTATTAACTAAAAAAAAAAAAAAGCTTGCACTTACATGCTTTAGAAGTTATTAAATGAAACTGGAATTAACAAACATGCCAAATGTTTCACTTTTAGTTGTAGATACAGCTCCTATATTGAGTTTTACCAAAAAAAAGCATGTCTTTCAGCATCCTTACAGTGTTCAGGGTAATGAACAGTGATGTTTTTCTTTGGGAGCATAGAGTAAGGAGCAGGGTTTGGGACTGAGACTACAGAGATCTTTCCAGCCTATGTCTTGACAGGATAGTTCTTATTTTAAAAATATTATGGGTTCCTAGATTATCAGTCATAAACCAAATTCAGATAAGATTATTTTCAAAACATCACGACTACTCTAAAAATTAAAATACATTCTAAAAACAAATGATTTAAAAATTTTTTCACCATTTGATTATGGAATATGTTGGCCTCCATTCAAAAGATAATTTTAGAATTGACTTAAGGGTACTCATAATAATTGCCCTAATTAACTCTGCCATGTAAAATCACTGAATAAAAGAAGAAAAGAAACTGCCCCGTGTTTTTACCTTTCTACCACCTTCCCCTTCCTTTATCTCTCCCTGTAGTTGAACTTTTAATTTTACCCTGGCAAGAGAGGATGACTGAATATGCCACCTTAACAGTAACTTCCAGGTCTCTCTTCCAGTTATCTCCCAGTGAAGCAGTCTTTCCTTTGAATACAGAGAGTGTAGGATGCTATTCTGAGACCCTGATGTGTAACTGTGTAACAGCTTTGGTTAGGGGTGGTGAGAGTGTGTGTGAGTAGGTGGCAATTTATTTACTGCAGCTCCAGATCAGTTAGCATTCTAATTTAGAGTTTGGTGAAGGTTTCTCTTAGGTTGGATTATGATTTATGACTTGGAGAAGCTTCAGAAGTATGGCATTAAAATAGCCAGAGGTTTGGTGAAATGCTGTGAAAAACTAAAGGAGTAGAGCTGATTTAATTTAAGAAGGAAAGGTCGAGCTAAGTACTAGTCATCAGGCAAATGAGTTTATGAAAAGAATCTTTGCATTAGGAATTTATGGGTTTAATCTCATTTCTACTAGCTAACTAGGGTATTATCTGAATCTTACTTTCATACTTTGGGGAATAAGAGGGCACTGGATCAGATGATTTCTAAGGTCCCTTTAAATTCTAATAGTCTGTGCTTTTGGTGTCTATTGGCAGTCATTCAGACTGTTAAACCTCTCCTTGAAATTTTTGTCCTTTGGTTTCTGTCATATTGTACTCATGATTTTCCTCCTGCCCATGGCTGTTCCTTCTTTGCAGGCCCACCTTCCCCTCCCAGTTAATTAAAATAAATATCTATATATTTATCTCTCTGTATATCTATCTCTCTATCTCTTTATCTCTATCTCTATCTCTATCTCTATCTCTATCTCTATCTCTATCTCTATCTCTATCTCTATCTCTATCTCTGTCTATCTCCATATATCTTCAGGATTCAGACCTAGGCAGTTCACTTTCTATCCTCTATCTTCTACCCTCTATCTTCTATCCTCTATCTTCACTTTCTATCCTCTGTCTTCTATCCTATATCACTAGCTATATTTTAGGCACTGTAGCTAGTCAATGATCATGCTTCAGTAATTTGGAGCACTGGTGGTTCCCAAATCTTTCTTCTGAGTTCTAGACCCATATATACAACTTCCTACTCAACATCTCCATTTGGGCATTTAAGAGACACCTCAAACTCAACATATTTAAAACAAAACTCAAAATCTTTCACTATACAGTGTACTTAATCTGAGTACTGGCACCATCACCCGCCCGTTTCAACCAGTTGTGCAAGCCAGAAACATGTGAGTCTGCAGTAGTCTCTTAACTGACCACTCTGCATCCATTCTGTTTTTCCCTTTAATCTAGTTTCCACAGGGAGACAGAGAAAAATTAATACTGTAGGATTTCAAGTGGAATCTAAAAAAATGAAACAAATGGACACAGAGCCAGGGGGATCTTTTTTCAAAGGCAGCTCCAAACCTGTGTCTCTGTGGTACTCTTAAAATATGCCAATAGCCTTTCAGAAGATTAAGAACAAATTTATTATTGTGGTTCTGCCTGTCTCTTGAGCTTCATCTTCCACCACTGTCTCTTGTTATCAGCACACACTAACCTTCTTTCACTTCTCCAATACATCCCACAGGCCTTTGTTTTGCTCTTCCCCAATCCTAGAACATTTCCTGTCCCCTTCCCATTGTACATACTTCTGCTCTGAGCTAAGCAGTATCTTTGTTTTAGAGTAGCTTTCCCTGACCCCCTCCAGTCTAGATCAGGTTTCTTTATTAAATGTTTTCATAGAAGTGTGTTCTTTTCTTTCATAGAACTCATCTCAGTTTATTATTATACTAGAGGCCCAGTGCACGAAATTCGTGCACTGGGGGGGAGGGGGTGTTGTCCCTCAGCCCAGCCTGCACCCTCTCCAATCTGGGACCCCTTGGGAGATGTCCGACTGCAGGATCGGGCCTAAACCGGCAGTCGGACATCCCTCTCACAATCTAGGACTGCTGGCTCCTAACCACTCGCCTGCCTGTCTGCCTGATTGCCCCCTAACTGCTCCCCTGCCAGCCTGATCGCCCCCAACTGCCCTCCTCTGCCAGTCCGATGGCCCCCAATTGCCCTCCCCTGCTGGCCTGTTTGCCCACAACTTCCCTCCCCTGCTGGCCATCTGTGGCAGCCATCTTGTGGTGGCCATCTTGTGATGATGTGGGGGTGGCCATCTTGTGGCAGCTATCTTGTGGCAGCCATCTTGTGATGATGTGAGGCGGCCATCTTGTGATGACATGGGGGCGGCCATGACATGAGGGCACGAGGGCCACCTAGGCTTTTATTAGTATAGATACTCCTTTGTGATTATTTAGTTAGTATCTGCCACCCCCACTAGATAGTCTTATAAGGGCAAGGATAGTTTCTGGTTTTTGCTCTCTGTCGTATTATAAGTTTCTTGTATGGTGCCTGTCACATATAGGTAGTTAAGAATTTTTTGTAGAGAGAATGACTGAAATAGCTGTGTAATGCAGCTTGTTTCCGTTTTCATCAAGATCAGTGCAAAAGCTGAAAGTGGAAGAATAGAATCAATTTTCAGTCTCTCTCAGCCAACTTTTTTCCATTTAGGGCCGTGGTTGGCAAACTGCGGCTCACAAGCCACATGCAGCTCTTTGGCCCCTTGAGTGTGGCTCTTCCACAAAATACCACGGCCTGGGCGAGTCTATTTGGAAGAAGTGGTGTTAGAAGAAGTTGAAGTTTAAAAAATTTGGCTCTCAAAAGAAATTCCAATCATTGTACTATAGATATTTGGCTCTGTTGACTAATGAGTTTGCCGACCACTGATTTAGGGTATTAACTTGTTCAGGCCATTTCTACCTTTGGACTTATAAAAAAAATATACACAGAAAGAGCAAAACCAAAAAACTTTTCTCATTTCTACATTCTCACATGGGTGCTATCTTACTTGTTTCCTTTCCATTACAGCTATTGAAAAAGTAGAGATAGATTAGTGTCTGGGAACATGGGCTCAAGCCAAAAGACCAGGATTCAAGTTCCAGCTCTGTCACTTCTAGATGGATGACCTTGCTTCAGCTCTTAAAATGATAAAGTGAGGGAAATAATTCTTTATAAGGTTGCTTTGAGGATCAAATGACAATAAATGTGCTTACAACTGTGCTTGGTACATATTTAGTGTTCAGTAAATGTTAGTGATTACTGTTGTTATCAGTGAAATAAGTCAGAGAAAAATGAATAGTGTATGATTTCACTTATGAGTGGAATCTAAAAAAATGAAACTAATGGACAAAGAAGACAAAATCAAACTCATTGACACAGAACAGATTGGTGGTTACCAAAGGGGAAGGGCATTAGATGTGGGCAAAATGGGTGAAGGGGATCCATTGTATGGTGAAAGAGGTTAACTAGACTTGTGGTGGTGATCACTTTGTAGAATATACAAATATCAAATTATTATATTGTGCACATGAAACTAATATAATGTTATATGATAAATTTACCTCAATTAAAAGAAAAGAAGATAGCAAAACAAAGCATTAAAAAAAGGTGTCAGACCCATTTATGTAATCAACTCTTCTTACCTATAAGAGGGACTACCCCTTTTAGTTTTGCTTCCCTTTTTTTAAAAACAAAGGTTTCCTGTTTCAGAAAGGAGTAGGATTAAATTAAAAGGCATGAAGTTATCTTCAGTTTCCTTTTAAGTTTGAATGATGTTCCAACAATTGTTACTTCATGGGGGTTTCCAGCTTTGGGAAGAGTTAATAACTAAACTCTTGATTATATTAGCCATGCCCAGGGACAGAGTTTTGCTCTATTCTTCATGTTATATAAAATTTTCACGTTTTTCATAGTGCTCTCCTATGCATTTAAAAAGGAAATATTCAGGACTATAAGTAAAAATTATTTTTCCTTTTATTCCCCTCTTACTTAGGAAGCATACCTTCCACAGGGCCTTTCCAATCAGATCCTTCCTACCCTTGTTTAATGTCCTTAATCCACAAGGTCCATGCAATTTTGGATATCTTATAGCTGATAAGTAAATGAAAATTGCTTATTTTCTGTCTCCTTTAATAGCCTTTTTTCTTCCTAAATCTACAAGTAATCAATTTTATGTTGTATGGAGAAAAAATGCAGATGAAAATATAGCTATTGCTTCAACTACTCTTAAAAATAAAATCTTAATAAAAAGATATATAGCCATTAAATAGATAATGAAGATAATTAAATTATCCATGGTATAATAAAGGAAATGCATAGAACTTTTTTTACTACTTGAAGAGAAACAAGTTTGGATGGAAGGAAGTAATGAACTAGAAGGTTGTGGAGAATACTAGTAAATGAATGAAGGAGTGATGGACTGGATCTGGCTTGACACTACTAGAGTCTCTATCTGTGGGTCTAGCATAGGAATTGGATTAGCCTGCTCTTTACATGTTGTCCAGTCTTTTCACTGCCAAGACTTTAATGAAGCTTAGCTACAATTCCTATCTTACCTCCATTATACCTTGTGGCATGTTATAGTACATCAGCATGGTAAGGACACAAATATATAGCCATATGGTTTCCTAGAAATTTCTGACAAAAGAGGTAGAGGTTTCAGGTGTTAATTCCACCTGCAATCTTGCAATTTTAGTCATTGTCATTGTTATCACTGAAAGGTTTAAAAGGTATTTGAAGGACTTTTTACCTCTCTGACCTCATCATCTACTATACTCTTCACTCACTCACTTACCCTTAGTCACATCTGAGCCATCCTGGTTTTCCTCAGACATGGCAGGAAGGCTCCATGTGTTCTATCTAACTCAGTAAGCCACACATGTAATTTTAAAATTCCTGGTATCCACATTTAAAAAGATAAAAGAAGCAAATGAAATTAACTTTACTAGAGCCTCGGTGGGTGCACAAAATTTGTGCATGGGGGGTGGGGTGGGGTGGGTGTGTCCCTCAGCCCAGCCTGCACACTCTCTAATCTGGGATCCCTCTCACAATCCAGGACTGCTGGCTCCCAACCGCTCGCCTACCTGCCTGCCTGATTGCCCCTAACCACTTCTGCATGCCAGTCTGATCACCCCCTAACCACTCCCCTGTCAGCCTGATTGATGCCGAACTGCTCTCCTGCCAGCCTGCTTGCCCCTAACTGCCCTCCCCTCCGGCCTGGTTGCCCTTAACTGCCCTCCCCTGCTGGCCTGGTCACCCCCAACTGCCTTCCCCTGCAGGCCTGGTCCCCGCCAGCTGCCATTCCCTACAGGCCTGGTCGTCCCCAACTGCCCTCCCCTGCAGGCCTGGTTGCCCCTAACTGCCCTCCCCTGCCGGCCTGATCACCCCTAACTGCTTGCTCCCCTGCCAGCCTGATCACCCCTAACCACTTTTGCCTCAGCCCCCACCACCGTGGCTTTGTCCAGAAGGAAGTAGGATGTCCAGTTGACCTGGTCTAATTAGCATATTACCCTTTTATTAGTATAGATAATTGAGAATTAGTTGATATGTGGAAAACAAAATAAATGAACAAGTGGACACAATGAACAAAATAAACTGAACAGACTGACAGAGGTCAGAGGGCAGAGGAGGGGGTGGACTGGATGAAATAAGGTAAAGAGATTAGGTAAGGAACATACATGCATATCCCATGGACAGACAGCAGTGTGGTGAGAGCTAGTGGGAGAGGAGGGTGTGGTCTGGATGGAGGTAGGCAAAGAGTGGGAAGGAAATGGGAACATCTGTAATAGTGAAAACAATGAAAAAAAGAAAACTAGTTGAAAACAATTACAATGAAAGAGAATCAGTTCTAAAAATTAAATTTAGCTAAGATGGTCTTTTTAAGAAATGGTGGTGGAACAAGCGGATATCCACATGCAAAAGGATGGATCTAGTCATAGACCTTAAACCCTTTACAAAAATTAACTGAAACTGGATCATAGACCTAAAAGTAAAATGCAAAACTATAAAACTCCTAAAAGATAATATGAGACAAAACCCAGATGACCTTGGGTATAGTCATGATTTTTATTTTATTTCTTTTACTTATTGATGAAAGAGAGAGAGAGAGATTGAAAGAGATTTGTTGTTCCACTTATTTATGGATTCATTGGTTGATCGTGCATGTGCCCGGACTGAGGATTGAACCTGCAGCCTTGGAATATGAGAACTACACTCTAATCAACTGAGCTATGTGGCCAGGGCGGTTACAATTTCTTAGATATAATACTAAAGGCACATAAGGGACACACTCAGGGGGCAGACTCAGTGAGCACCAAAGCCCCACTGAAGCAAGTCTTGCCTCATAAGGGTGTCTCCAGCACAGAAGTTCTCCCACTGTAGACACAGCTGATCCTCACAGCCAATTGGCCTGGAGGTCAATTCCTCCAAGTGATACCAACAGCAATCAAGGCTTAATTACAACAAGACTGTGCACATAGCCCACAAAGGGGTGCACCAAGAGTGTCCACCTCAGGTAACTGGGGAGGCTGAGCCACTGGGCCCTATAGGACACCTAGCACACAAAGCCACTATATCAACACAGGGAAGCAGCCAAAATGCGGAGACAAAGAAACAGGTCACAAAGGAAAGAAATGGAGGAAAGCAAACTACTGGATATAGAGTTCAAAACCACAGTTATAAGGTTTTTCAAGAATTTTCTAGAAAAGGCTTATAAATTTAGTGAGACCCTCGAGGATATGAAAAAGGACCAACTAGAAATTAAGCATACACTGACTGAAATAAAGAATAATATACAGAGATCCAACAGCAGACTAGAGGATCACAAGAATCAAGTCAAAGATTTGAAATACAAAGAAGCAAAAAACACCCAACCAGAAAAGCAAAAAGAAAAAAGAATCCAAAAATATGAAGATAGTGTAAGGAGCCTCTGGGACAACTTCAAGCATACCAACATCTGAATTATGGGGGTGCCAGAAGAAGAGGGAGAGCAAGATGCTGAAAACCTATTTGAAGAAATAATGACAGAAAACTTCCCCCACCTGGTGAAAGAAATAGACTTACAAGTCCAGGAAGCCCACAGAACCCCAAACAAAAGGAATCCAAAGAGGACCACACCAAGACACATCATAATTAAAATGCCAAGAGCAAAAGACAAAGAGAGAATATTAAAAGCAGCAAGAGAAAAACAGTTAGTTACCTACAAGGGAGTACCCATATGATTGTCAGCTGATTTCTCAACAGAAACTATACAGGCCAGACGGGAGTGGCAAGAAATATTCAAAGTGATGAATAGCAAGAACCTATAACCAAGATTACTCTACCCAGCAAAGCTATCATTCAGAATTGAAGGGCAGATAAAGAGCTTCACAGATAAGAAAAAGCTAAACCAGTATTATATGAAATGCTGAAAGGTATTCTTTAAGAAGAGGAAGAAGAAGAAAAAGATAAAGATTATGAACAACAAATACATATCTATCAACAAGTGAATCTAAAAATCAAGTGAATAAAAAATCTTATGAACAGAATAATCTGGTGAATATAATAGAACCAGGGGCATAGAAAGGGAGTGGACTGACAATCCTTGGGAGGAAAGGGATGTGGAGGGTGCGGAAAGAGACTGGACAAAAATCATACACCTATGGATAAGGACAGTGGGGTGGGTCGTAAGGGCATGGGGTGGGGTGGGAACTGGGTGGAGGGGAGCTATAAGGGGAAAAAAGAGGAACAACTGTAATAATCTGAACAATAAAGATTTTTTTAAAAAAAGAAATAGCGAAAACAAAAAAACAAAAAAACAAAAAACAAAAAGGAAACTAATCCTCTATATTGGAAATCAATTTAGTTCACAAACCCTCATGTGCACTAAAGGTAGAAACATTAATATTCCCAATTAAAATTTAGTCACTTATGAGTTGATACAGCCTTCTTTACGTAATTTTAAAAATGTTTTTATTGATTTTAGAGAGAGAGGAAGGGGGGGGGGGCAGAGAGAGAAACATCGATCTGTTGCCTCCCTGTTTGAACCCATATTCTGGGCATGTGCCCTGAGTGGGAATCAAACTGGCAACCTTTTGGTGCATGGACGATGCTCAACCAACTGAGCCACACTGGCCAGGGCTAAGTAAATATTTAAATGCATAATTCTTTTCTCCATTTTTCCCCTTCTGTCCTTCCAAAGAGCAATCTGTTCAGCCATTGGAGGAGAGGTATCATGTTCTGGTGCTGACCTCTAGTGGCCACTGGCCTTCAATGAGATGTCTGATTCCGCTTGGTCTTTTTTTTTAATCTTCACCTGAGGATACTTTTTCCATTGATTTTCAGAGAATGGATGAGAGAGAGAGAGAGAGAGAGAGGGAGGGAGGGAGGCATCGATGTGAGAGAGACACATTGATTGGTTGCCTCCTGCACACAGTAACTACGGTGCATGTCTGGGAGCCGGCATTCTAACCACTCCAACCACTGAGCCAAACCAACCAGGGCCCTGCTTGGTCTTTGGATGATGGCAATTTATATTCACTGCTGACATGTCTTACTTTAGCCTCCAGTCCCTGTGATACATGATACATGTACTTTGCATTACCTTATCTTTCATGTCTCTTTCAGCCTCTTCCATGGGCCATTGCAACATTTCAGATGCTTTACAGTGGTGGTCTTTAAATTGAGATATAAATAACTCTGGGGGTACACCAAGACATTCCAAGGAGTATGTGAACAAGGTTGTTTTTTTTATTACTTTAAAAAACCAGATGTATTTAGGTATAATTTATATAAATAAAATCCATAAATTTTAAGTGTACAATTAAGTAACTTTTGACAAACGTATATCATCATGTAACTTCCATACAATCATGATATAAAGCATTTCATCACCTCCAAAAAGTGCCTTCATGCTCTTTGTAGTCAATCTCCTCCCTCAACCAAAGGCCTGGCCATCACTGGTCTGCTTTCTGTCACTACAATTTTCCTTTTCTAGAATGTAATTTAAATATTATCATACAGTATATAGCCTGTTGTGACTTTTTAGCATGATGCTTTTGAGATTCATCTATGACGTTGCATGTATGGGTAATTCATTCCTTTTTAAAAATGGCATTATTGAGATATAATTCAGATACCATAAAATTCACCCATTTAAAGTGTATGAGTTAGTGTTTTTTAGCATACTTATTGAATTTTGCAATAACCACTACAGTCAGTTTTAGAACTACTGATCTAAAAAAGGAAGTTTGTTTCTTTTTATTGCTAAGTAGGATTCTATTTGTTTTTCCATTGACCAGCTGATGGAAATTTGAGTTATTTCTATCTTTTTATTATTATGAATCAAACTGTTATGAACATTTGAGTACAAGTCTGTGTGAACATATGCTTTCATTTCTCTTGGGTAAATATCTAGGAGTAGGATTGCTGGGTCTTATTGTAAATATATGTTTAACTTGATAAAAATTATCAAGTTGTTTTCAAAAGTAACTGTTTTGCATTTCCACTAGCAATGTGTGAGAGTTTCAATTGTTTCATTCACATCCTCATCAGCATTTGATGTTGTCAGTCTTTTTAATTGTAGCCGTTTTAATGGATATATCGTAGTTTTAATTTACATTGACTGATACCTAATGATGTTGAACATCTTTTCTTGCTTTGTCATTCATACATTTTCCTTGGTGAAATATCAAGTCAAATCTTTTGTCCACACCAATCATTAAAATCAGTCTTTTCCAGCCCTGCCAGAGTGGCTTAGTGGTTGAGTGCTTCACCTATGAACCAGGAGATCATGGTTCGATTCCCAGTTGAGGGCCGATTCCCAGTGTGGGACGTGCAGGAGGCAGCTGATCAATGACTCTCTCATCATTGATATTTCTGTCTCTCTCTCCCTCTCCCTTCATCTCTGAAATCAATAAAAATATATATTTTTTAAAAATCGGTCTTTTCCTTGCTTGGAAAAGCTACAGTGTTGATTCAATTCAGTTTTGCCTATGCCACATCTACGCATGGAACTAAATGGATCTAAGGCCATCTCACCTACTTGTATTCTAGGTTCTACACCCTTTTGCCTAGTCAAGGACATTGATCCAGTATTTCTCTCTTCTCTTTCCTATGTTACCAATTTTCATCCTCTCTACTGAATCATTATTAAAACATGCTATTTTTTTCCATCTTTAAAATTTTTTCTCTTGGATCCTCTTCTTTATTTTTTCCTCTTACCCTTCCATTAAGCTACTGCCTCATTGCTTTTCTCTCCTTTACCGAAAAACTTTTTGGAATAGTTTAGTATTTCTCCAATTCCTTTTCTTTCCATTCTCAGGCCATTTCAACCAGGCTTTCATTCCTACTGTTCCATTAAATTTGCTCTTTATCAAGGCTGTTAATATCTTCTACATTGTTAAATCCACTTATCATTTCCCTGTCCTGATCTTATTTGACCTATCAGAAGCATTTGACACTTTTGATCTTTTCTTTCTCTTGGAAATGTTTTCTTCACCTGACTTCTAGGACATCGGTTATACAGAGTCTTCCCTATTTTATCATTGACATCTTTATCCTTCCAGTTATTCAAGCTAAAAATCTTGGAATTATTCTTTACCTCTCTTGCAGCCCACATCCACTCTGTCAGTGCATCCTACTGCTTCAATCTTAAAATTATATTCTGAATTTAAGTCCAAACATTTTTATTATGTAAGAAATTGGTATCACTATTGATCATTTCCATTTACTTTTTAATAAATTATCATCTTTTTGAAAATATATTAGCTTTTTAGAATCCACAAATACTTTTCCTTACCATATTTGAAAATATGCTTAATTTAATCTTCAAAAGGAGTATTTTTAACAAACTCAAAGACACATACATATACCTTCCTCACCTTTACTGCTACCACCATTGTTTGAGCCACCATAATCTCTGCTAGCATTATTATAATAACCTGTAAACTGGTCTTTCTACTTTTACCCTACAGATTATTCTCAGCATAACAGCCAGGATGATCCTCTTAAAAAAGAAGTCAGATCCTGCCATTCCTCTGCTCAAACCTTGTGATTTGCTCCCTTTCGCTTAGAGTAAAATTCAACATTTTCCAGTGGTCTGCAAAGACATGATCTTACTAACACCCCTCTTACCTCCCTGACTATATCTCCTACTATTCTTCTCTTACCTATTTGTTCCATCCATATTGGCCTGCTTGAATTCCCTCTGCCTGACCACTTTTCCACCACAATCTTCATGGCTGATCTCCCCCATTTCTTTCAAGACTTTGCTCAAATGTAACCTTTTCAGTGAGTTATCCCTAACCATCCATTTAAATTGCAAACTCTCTATGCACTCCTAATCTCCCTTGTACTACTTTTTTTAAAGGAGTACTGATTATATTTTAACATACTTATATAATTTACTTATTTTAGTTGTTATTTGACTGCCTCCTCCCACGAGAATATAAATTTGACAAGGGCAAGATGTTTATTTTGTTCACTGTTATACCCCCAGTACCTACGAAAAATAGTGCTGGGAACATTGCAAGGACTCAAATATTTGTTGAATGAATGATATCAAGAGTTTTAAAATGGAAGAAAACAGGAATGGAACAATGGCATATTGGGAATAAACAAGGCAAAATTTGAACTTCACACAGTATTTGTTATGTTCTTTCTGGTCGACTCAGTCTTTTGGGTGATAGATGAATCTAGAGATTTGAGAAGGCCACAGATGGGGAAATCCCACCACCACATTTCCTGTAGGCCCACATGCCTGGGACTTAAAAGCAAGTCAGCATGAGCATAGGCCTGAAAACCTGTGCATACATTCTTTTTCCTTCCTAACCAAACTCTATTTTTAAAAAAAATGATACTATTCTAGGATTTTAGTTAGTGTATTTAATCTTTTAAATTGCTTAGACAGTGAGGTGAGAAGAGGTTAGAGGTTTTGAAGAGTCTGAAGAGTAGACATGAGATGGGTTTTTGTAAAGTGGATGCACTTTATGATAATTTAAAATGTTTCATTGAGTAATATATATGTGTATACAGACACAACACGGAAAAATACACATAAGTATATAGGTTAGTGAATTTTCACAAACTGAATATCAATGTAATCAACACCCAGAACCAAAAACGGAACCTAAGTAGCATCCCAGGTGCTCCCCTGTGCCTATTCTCTTCCAGTTACTACGTCCCACTTAGAATAACCACTGCTCTGACATCTAAGGCCATAGATGTGTTTTGTCTGATTTTGTACTCTATGTAAATTAAATCACGTAGTATATGCACGTGTGTGTCTTTTAGTCATAATTTTGTTTGTGAGATTTAGCCACATTTGTTATATGTCATTAGAGGTTATTAATTTTAATATTCAAAAAAATCCATTGTATAATGGATTTTATCCATTCTACTTTTGATAGGCATTTTGATGATTTACAGTTTGGGGCTGTTATGAATAGAGCTACTATCTAATACATTCGATTAATGTATTTTGATGTACATATGCACGAATTTCCTAGGACACTCAATTTTTTTTTATCCAGTCAGTGAACTCTAAGTGTTCTTCAACATGTAGTCAATATATTCACTATGTGTACTTGACTCAGATGAGAGTTACAGTTGCAGGTATTGTTACCAAATCCTTCCCTTCTTAGTGCTGTCACTAGACTTTGTCTATACTTAAGATTCTTAACATGTATTCTGATTAAGTATACATATTCATATCTTTTATTAGATTGTGAATGCTTCTCAGTACTTTGTTTTGCTTGCTTGTGTATCCCAGCATCTGGCACAGTACCTGAAATGCAGTAAACTGGTTGAATGAATGGTGATAACCATCGTCATTGCCAGCAATTAACACAGCAAGTCCCTTTAGTTATGTGAACCATTTAGCTAGGGTAAAGTCTTGCTTTAGTTTGACATCTCAGAGTCAAAGGGTTAGGAATGGGAAGTGATCACTCTCTGAGAAGCCTGACACTAAGGGCTCAGAACTGAACACGCTGTGTGGTTAGAGGGAATTGCTGTGGCTTTACAAGCCTCTTGGAGATTTCATGTGTTAACAGCAGTGATTCCAAGGGATAGTGTGGGGGACAGATATAAATAGCAGAACACAAATGGGGTAATGTGCCACTGCCAAGCTACTGCTGGGGGTGTTTATAAAAAGAAAAGCATTCCCTTCTCAGCTCTCACTGTCAACAACCTCCCATTCTGAAGACACGCTCACAACTGAGAGAGTGGGGAAACAGTGTGAGACCTAGCATCATTTAAATCTCCACAAGCAGAAAAGCCAGGTAAACATTTTTACTTATTTACACTCAGACTACAGCAGTGAAGAATTAAAAAAAAACAAATCCTGGTTTCCTAGCTTTCTTGGCACATACTGCTTTGTGACAGTTATCTGCCAAGTCTTACAGACCGAATCTTTTTTGGAAAGGGAAGTGTGACACAAAAGTGGTATGTTTGATAGTATATGTTAATATCTTTAGTGAAACAAATAGCTCCTAAATAAAGGCAGGGACCTAGGGCCAAAGGGAAGACTATCTTCTTTTCTCTGTGCTTTCATTCCCATGTTCAGATGCCAGAATATGGCGATTGGTACGATAAAATAGAGATTTTGGTTCAGTTTCAGTAATGTTAACTGTATTGTAAGTATGTTGAAGGAACTGTAGACCACCTTTAATGGATCATTTATTGACTCTGGGACAGCTTCAGCCCTTAGGGCCTCTTGCCCTCCTACTTACCCCTTTCAGTCTCATAAACACTGTGATGAATATTGGGCATTCAGCCAGCAGAGTTGTATAATCTTAGAATTGCTGCCTACCCAGTTCCTTCTTATTCTCATTCCTGCCTTCAGAAAGTTATGCAAGACGCTTTATCTGTGGGCTTCTCTTGAATGTGAATATTGAGGGGGAAGGAGGTACCCTTGGATAACCTTCTGCTTTGTACCACTCCTGGCTTCATCATCTCCATTATACCCAAATAGGCATGACTTGATTTGCAACGAGGAAAGAAGAGTGGATGATGTACATGGTCTCTAACTCCTGGAGAATTCTTAGAAACTGGGAGTTGGGAGACCAATTTTGAAACGTTTTTGTTTTTGTTTTTGTTAGTGTTAATTTTCTGAGTATGCTGAGGAGAGATGTAGCAAGAAAATATGAGCACCAGTGACTGGTGGGAGAGACAACATATCTAAAGGAGAATGGAAATGGATAGATTTAATCTTGAGCAAATTGCTGAAGTTCTCTGAGTTTTTGTTTCCTCATCTGTAGAATGGGGGTGTTAGAAAAGCAGACAAAATCCAGGCCTTTCCAACCAATGGAATTTATTGGTAATCACTTTCTGACCATCATGATACCTACTTCCACCCAGAATGAAAATATATGTAGTGTATAGTGCTCTACTTCAGTAAGTCTCTTTAAGTCTATTAATTTGAAATTTCTTCATTTTAATTTAGAAGAGAAAAATGAAGACAGGAAATTTTGAAATGGTCACCATGCTGCTGTCAGCTATGATTCTAATGAATATCTTCCAGGTAATGTTGGAAATGGGAAGTACATGGTCACTGGGCTAGGAACTCTTGATATAACATTACCTAAGGCATCCGTGTGGTTTATAATGCAAATGAGAGCAGATAGAATAGATAAATCAGTTTTTCAAGAAGCTTTCATCTTTTCATTTTACACATTTGATACATGTTAATTATAGAAGTTTGAAAAAATTAAAATTAAGCAAAAAGAGGAGAGTAAAAATCATCCACAATCTCTCTACTCAGTGGGGAAAGACTCTTTAATTTGTTGATGTATAGTCTTCTTGGCTTCTCTCTCTCTCTGTATTTAATTTACAAAATGGGTTCATACAGTACATATGTTTTTTGCCTTTTTAAGTTAATACTGTGCTATAAATGTCTCTCTGGGTCACTAAATATTCTGGAAATATGTATTTTTTTCCAAATAAGATGACACTGCAGTATTTGGTTACATGTTTTCTATTAAACTACTATATAATTACCATTTTCACTATTTTGACCACATGCTATTTTTTTCTGATAGAACTTTTATTATTTTATTTTTTGAATTTGAATCCTTACATATACTGTAACATATTTTTATGTAAAATATGAGCCAGGTATCTCACTTAATCCCCTCCCCCCACATTGTTAGCTGTCATGTCACCACTGATTATTTGCCCATTGACTTGAGGTACCTCCTTTAAAATATCTTGAATTCTTAAAAATTTATCTATTTTTAAATTTAATATTCTGATCCATTGTCTATAGAATGATTATATATTCTGTTGCCTGTACTGTAGTGTGATTTTTAACTGAGATATAATTTATATATAAAAATTCACAATTCAGTGGTTTTTGTAGATTCACCATGTTGTGCATAGTTTCACTATTGTCTCATTATAGACCATTTCATCAACCTAAAAAGAAGCCCTATAGCTATTAGCATTCAGTTCCAATTCCTGCTGCCCTGCATGCCCTGGCTATCCCACCTGTCTGCTTTCTGTGTCTATGGATGTGCCTATTCTGGACATTGTGGACATTTCATCTGAATGGAATCAAGCAATGTCTGTCCTTTTGTATGGCCTCTTTCATTGAGCATAACGTTTTTAAGGTTCATCTATGTTGTAGCATATATTAGTACTTCATTCATTTCATAGCTGAATAATATTCCATTGTATGGTTATTCCACATTTTGTTTATCCATGAATCAATTTATGGACATTTGGGTTGTTCCCACTTTTTGTTCTTATGAATGAGTACTGCTGCTATGAACTTTCATGTGTATGTTTTTGTGTGAACATATATTTGTAATTATCTTGGGTATATACCTAGGAGTAGCATTGCTGGGTCATATGGTAACTCTATGTGTAACATTTTGAGGAACTGTTTAACTATTTTCCACAGTGGCTGCATCTTACATTCCCATCAGCAGTGTATGAGGCTTCAATTTCTCTATATCCTTGCCAACACTTAATTTCCTTTTTTTCTTATTAAGATAGCCACCCTAAATTATATGAAGTAGTATCTCACTGTGATTTTGATTTACATTTTTAATATTCTTTTGCAACAAAAGTTTAAAGAGTTTTTCTACGCATTTCTATAATTTCTTTTCTGAACATTTAGATCATTTCTACATTTTTTGTAATAAATTTTTGGTAATTTAATTTCACCAGTATTGGCCTTTGTTTCAATGGATAAATCAGAGGAAGAAAATATATAACCAGTGTGTTCATCTAGCCTTTTGTACCTGTCCCTTTAATGTCCATCCAGTGGTCCCTGAACAGTGGTGGCATTTGTGAACTTTTTCACTGTTCCAGGCACTCACTGTACAGAACACACAATCAACTGTGGCCTTGGTCCAGAAAGACTTGATGTCTAAAATTAGACTGGTGGAGACTGGTTAGAGGCATAGAACAGACAGGAACATACTGGATCAACTCTGATGTGATATGGAGAAGTGTAGGAGGTGGTAGTTTCAGGGTATGATGTCTTGTAATATGTTGAAGTCTTAAAGATAAAACAGGCATTGGTGCCCAGGATACCCTCTGGTACATTCTGTGCTGCAGAGGAAAGTGAACTTCTTGGCTAGGAGACAGCAGTGATTTAGTCTCCTGAAGCTCAAATTCCCACTTTAAGAAACTGACCTACAGACCCAGGAGTACAGGGGTTTTTCACAGAAGAATATTCTGTGGCAGGTAATCAAGAAAAATAGTTTCTGATGCCAGTATAATTGCTTCATTTGTAAAATGGTGTTATGAATTGTCCTCCCAACCTTTCATATGGGTTGTTATGAGAACAAAATTAAACCCTTTTAGAAGTGCTACATAAATTCCAATGGTCTTCATCACTAGAAATAACATTTTAATTAAGGGGACAGACTCTGGAACTAGATTGCTCAGGTTCAAATTTCAGTTCCAGACAAGTTACTCAATCTTTGTCTATTAAGTCTCTAACTAAGGTCTCCAACTGAGAGTATAGCTTATGCAACCAGTGTGCCATAAAAGTAGTATAGAATAGTGGAAAGAGAGAATGATGTGGAGGGCATTATCTTTTCATTTGTAGAAACCCTTAAATGGTATCCCTGGGCAGATTTGCTTATCCTATTTTATGATCAGTAGGTCAGAGTACAGGGTTTTATTTAATTCACTTCAATGTGTAGATGCTTGGACTTCAAAAGAGAAATATAATGCAGATCCTATTTTTGAATAATTTACAGTATTATAATTATATTTCTATAATGAAATAATTAAGAATAATCACAGTTTGTTGAAGGCTTGACATGTGCCAGGCTTGGAGCTAAGACTTTGCATTTATTCATTATATCATTTAATCCTTACAACAGAATTACAATTAACACATGTTTCCTTACATTAGCCTCATGTTTATATGAAAATATTGAAGCTCAGAAATGTCAAATAACTTTCCCATACTTAATTAGTACCTAGTTAGTAACAGAAATGGAATTTGAACCCACACCTTTCTGACCCTAAGCTAGTGTTAATTACATTACACCACCCTGTTTCTCATATGTATCATTTAAAGGTGGATTGGGCCTTTTTCAGTTATACATAGCAGAAACAATGCAAATGTGCTCAAGCAAATAGGGCATTTGTTGCTTCTTATGACTAAGGTAAAATACAGTCTTCAGGTAGCTAGACCCAGGGCCTAAAATAATGTTATTGGGGCTTCTTTATTGGTTTTATTTAAAGATAGGATTTTCCATGGAACTAAAAGGATAACTATTGGCTTCCCCAAGTCAATATTATCCTTATAGCTTGTGATTATAGAGAAAGAAAGAGTGCTCTGGTTTTTAAGCCTGATTTATTGCTTATTACTGGGGCTGAAGGTGCAGAATCAGTCCTACCCAAACCACATGGACAAGGGAATGTCCTAAAAAGAAGAGGGGTCATATTTACTATTATGTATTTATCATGCACGATAATTTTATATTCACTCAACAGTTTTGAGGAGTTGAGGAAATCTGGCTTAAGAATATTTTCAAAGCCAGGATTGCCACCCATTTCTTCAACTTTATACTCAATGGTTTTTCCTCTGCACCACAAGGTTCAAATAAATGAGTTATAGGCATAATCATACCCATATCTTACCCACTAACATTTACTCTTTCACACAAATAGGTCATAGCTGAGAAAAATTATCAATAGCAATGGGATATACTTTCTACATAAAAAACATATCCAGCCCAGCCAGTGTGGCTCAGTGGTTGAGTGTTGACCTATGAACCGGAAGATCAAAGGTCAATTCCCAGTCAGGGCACATGCCCAGGTTGTGAGCTTGATCCCCAGTAGTGGGTGTGCAGGAGGCAGCCAATCTCTATTTCTCTCTCCCTCTCCCTTTCTCTCTGAAATCAATAAAAAAAATTTTTTTTAAAGAAAAAAAAATCCAAATTTGGTTGTAAGCAAGGGAGAGATTCTTGGCAGGGTATGAGAGTGTGGAGGTAGTAATGTGAGAGAAAAAGACACACCAAATATCTTGTTTCAAGAATATTAATTTCCTTTTCTTTTGAAGGTAAAGGCTAATATGTTAGACATGGCAGATAATGCATTTGATGACGAATACCAGAAATGTACTGACAGGATGGAAATCAAATATGTTCCCCAACTGCTCAAGGAAGAAAAAGCAAGCCATCAGCTCTTTGAGGATGTGTGGGAAAATGCAAAAGCCAAATGGGAAGCTCAGAAGACTCAGCTCTCTCTCCCTATGAGTTTTAAGGATAACCATGGAATAGCCCTGATGGCATATATTTCTGAAGCTCAAGAGCAAACTTCCTTTTACCATCTGTTCAATGAAGCTGTGAAGATGGCTGGCCAATCTCGAAAAGATTATATCTATGGCTTCCAGTTTAAAGCTTTTCATTTTTACCTGACCAAAGCCCTGCAATTGCTGAGAAGACCTTGTGAGGATAGCTACAAAAATGTGGTGTATAGCACAATCCAGGGTACTTCATTTACCTTTGGAGGGCTAAACCAAGCCAGATTTGGCCATTTCACTTTGGCACATTCAGCCAAACCTCAAGCAGCAAGTGACCAACACATTCTGTTAACCATTCACACATGCTTTGGGGTTGCCATTGGAAAATTTTTTGATAAAGAAAACGAAAGTGGAAGAATTATTATAATACCTCTGAATGAGATTTTTCATGTGTCACAGGATGGGGCTAGCAATAATCTTATCCTTCGAAGCACAAATAAGACCTGCAGCCATTATGAGTGTGCATTTCTAGGAGGTATGTATCTCTGTTCTGTCTGTGCTTGTCTGGGAGGGGAGGAGAAGCATTCTTAGGACCAGGGAGAGGTTAGGAAGGAAATTGAGAGGTGTTTGAAAGAAGAAATGACATTGGTGGTCTCTAGTCTAGCTCTTTTCATACTGTCAGTTTCAACCTCCCACCTTCCCCCAAAATTAGTTTTATCAAAGTAATACATTTGCAGTAGTATTGAAAGTTAAAAAAAATAAAATAGTACTATGAGGCCATCGTTTTCAAACAGGAGCAGTTTGCCCTTCAGGGTCATTTGGCAAAGGCTGGAAACATTTTTAGTTGTCACACATTCCCTAGTTGCTACTAGTATCTACTGAGTAGAGTCCAAGGACACTGCTAAACTGCATTGAACAGCCCCCCACAACAAAGAAGTACCTGGGCCAAAATACTACTATAAGGCTTACAATGAAAGTAGCAGCCCCTTTCCCACCCATTCCTATTCCCATTCCCATTTGCCACTCCTTGTGGCCTCCATTTTTTTTTGTTTTTTGTTTTGTTTCAGTTATTTTTTTCAGGTACTTACTGTCATGGTTCTAAGTAAACAAAATGCTTCAGCATGTTAATTCTTGATTTTTATCTGTTTAACTCACAGTATAGAGAATGAATATTTAGCTCTCATATTCCATAATTAGTTAGGAATTCTTTATTGCTTTCATCTTTAACAGAGAACCTATCTGATAGCTCTCTTTCAATAAGCCTAGAGTAGGCTGTCCAGAGTTGGTACAGTGTCTCAACTATTTCATCAGTAACTTAGATTCTTTCTGTTCCACCAATCTTAGCATGTTTGTTTGTTGATTCATATTTGCAGTGTGTCTTTTGTAACTTTAGACATCAATTCATGTTTAAGACAAAATGAAGGGGAAGAGGGATGGCAGCCAAATCTGCCTATTTAATCAGGAATGTAAACATTTTCCTAGAAACGCTTAGATTTCTGATTATCATTGACTGTAACAGCCACTTGGTCATTCATAACTATAAGAAAAGCTTGGAAAGGGGTTAATTAGCATTTCCAGTCTCTATACTACAGGGAGGTAAGGGAGAAGGGAATTAGAAATAGCTGGTAGGTCAGTAAACTAAAAGTTTGTGGTAATCACCACCCTCATCCTCAGTATTCGTGCATTTCCTTTTTTCCATTCTCCCTGTGTAGTAAAGACTGGTACCTTTTTAAGTACCCCTTTTACCCTAGGGTTATTAGTAGTATGATTTTTTTTTGTTTCCTTAGTTTACCTCCAAATCCTTAGAAATATAAGTCTCCTCTTAATACATTCAGATACTATCTCTTTTTCTTTCTTTTCTGGTTATACTTCTTCTGTATTCCCCCATCATCCTGCTGTATGCTGTGCTCTCTAGGCCTGTTGAATATCCTGACATCTCTCTTTACTACTATTCTGAGACTTTCTTTTGCTTCTCCCCTGTGAAGAATCCCCTGTATCTTGGATTTCTTCCTCTTCCTTGAATCCTCCTTTGTTTGGTGGGGTAAGGGTTCTCTGGAAGTTTTCTGAGAAAAAGGACATTGAGGCAAATGTTCTAAGACTGCATGTCTGAAAAATCTACCTTTAGGCTTGAATAATAGTATGTTTGGTGTTTCAGAAATTGTTTTCCTAGGAATTTTAAAGATCTTCCTCCACTGGCTTCTAGTTTCTGGTGCTGCGATTGAAAAGTATGAAGCCATTCTGAGTACTAAATCTGAATGAGACCTGCTTTTTTTCTCTGGAAGGTTTTATGATGTTTTCTATATCCATAACATTCTGAAATTTTATGATGCCTTGGTGTATGTGAGTAAAGGGTTAACAAAACTCTTTCTACTTTTTTCTATGAAAATGGCCTCCAGTTGATCTTCTAGCACCTTTTCTCTGAAATCTACTAAAGGTGGAAATGACTAATGGTAAACTGCCTAATTGTAAACATAATCTTATCTGCTTGGATTATGAATGAACTGTAAATACTTTGGGGAAAGCTATATATTGGGCATTCCTGAATGTATTGTGACATACCCAGGTGTTCTTCTTGCTGAGACATGGAAGTACATTCATAGATTGGTATAAGAGATACTGCCTTCTGTGACAGATATGTGGCATGAGGCTACTAAGTTAGGATAGTTCCTGCACCCATTTGTATACTCTTGTTTCCTTGTAACTGAGCATCATTCTGGGGGCTAATAGCCCTGGACTTCTGTAAGGATTTGCATTGAAGAGATGTATATCATGATGTCCATTGCTAAACAATATGTCATGTTCCCTGCCTTGCATTCTTCTGCAAATCTGGGGAGGTGATGGCCTTTTGGGGTCTTATGAGTGTGATTATTTTTCTGAACCCAAAACCATGGCTGCTGATCATGCAGAGTGAGTATTGCAGTAGGACCTCAGAAGTGGGATGGACATTTAGATTTGACTCCATGTGACCAAGGCATCCTATAAAAGCCTACTATGCTAAGTATCCGGTCATCCAGTTGGCTGTTCAACCAATCAAAGCGTAATATGCTAATGATATGCTAAGGTTGCTCAACTGCTTGCTATGGCATGCATTGACCACCAGGGGGCAGATGCTCCGACCAGTAGGTTAGTTTGCTGCTGGGGTCTGGCTCATCAGGACTGAGCAAGACAGGCCGGACACACCCTGGAGCTCTCCTGCAGTCCCTCCCTGGCTGGCCAACCTCCTGCGTCTCTCCCCAGCCCAGTCATGCACTGGTGGGGTCTCTTGCCCTGGCCTGCACCCTCTCCCAATCTGGGACCCCTCAGGGGATGTCAGAGAGCCAGTTTTGGCCCTACGGCAGAACGACTGGTTGCTATGATACACACTGACCACCAGGGGGCTGACATTCAATGCAGGAGCTGCCCCCTGGTGGTCAGTGTGTTCCCACAGGGGAAGCACTGCTCAGCCAGAAGCCAGGCTAATGGCTGGCGAGCACAGCGGTGGTGGCGGGAGCCTCTCCTGCTTCCACAGCAGCACTAGGGCTCCCGCCTGCGAGAGGGCACAGGCCGGGCTGAGGGACCCCCTGAGTGCATGAATTTTGTGCACCGGGCCTCTAATATGAGATAAAAAAGAATAGGGTGGGGAAGTGCCAATGAGACATCATGCCTGGTTGGAGGGCTGATTCACTTACAATTAATGGCAGAAGCTATGTAGCCATTAAGGTGCCTGGGTCACAAAATTTAAGGAGATTCTCAGTTTCAGGGTCGTACACTTGCAGCATCTGCATTTGCATGACCCTAAAAATGAGTATCTCTTAAAGTTTGCACTCAGCACCTCATTTGCCTCACCCTAGTCCTGGCCCTTAGTTGCAAGTAAATGAGACTAATTGTTCACCTGGAGGGGCAGATGATGATTGGAGTGAGTAAATTTGTATAGAGAGGAAAGATGCTCATTCTCCTTATCAACCCTACATTAGACCTGACTAAAAACCAAGTAGGTTGAAGACAGCTCATACCAGCTTATGGGAACTGATTGTGGGCATGTATGTCTTCCCAGTTCCTCATACATCACAGTAGCTTGAAATTGGCCATGGTTGAGAGTTATACCATAGAAATCAGCAAATACTACAAATCAGGACTCCCTAACCCCCACTGCAGAACTTGTTCAACTTTACCAGCACATCACAGCCAGAAATCCAGTTGCATCTGGGCTGTCAAAACAATGCCATGTTGGTGCTCCTGATGCATTTAGCCACATGCCATTTGTAGAGGAATTGGTTCTACAGAAACCTTGGCTACAGTAGCTATAGGCCAAATAAATCACTGGTATTTGGTTGATTAACAGAGGTGGGCAATGAAGCCCACAGAACCCATGTTTGCGAATGGGATTATGATGAACAAGATGGGTGGAACCATTGGGTGGATTCAGAATGAGCAGGAGCTCAGACCTGCATGGGCTAGTGGGTTGTGAGCCCCATGTGAGGAAGGGGAAAGTGGAGGGCACACCTCTGTGAGCCAGCCCACAAGATCAAGTAGAGGCTACACGGCAGGTTAATGTTCAAACCAGCCACAAAGGGAGACCTTTGTGGAGCTCTGACAAAGTCAGACCACTGCACTTGATTGTGTTGATTTAATTTCAAACTGAAGTCTAACCAATGTCTTCTGCTGCCATCTAGAGATAACTAATGGGAACCTAGGCTCAAATCTAGATCATTGAAGCTAGGCTTTTTGAAACACTATGAAGGACAATAACCAGAACTTTTGTTAGTTTGTTAATAAGCAGAGAGAGAGAGAGAGAGAGAGAGAGAGAGAGAGAGAGAGAGAGAGAGACATCGATGTAAGAGAGACATGTACATTGCGTTGATTGCCTCCTGCACACACCCCGACCCAGGGCGGGGGATGGAGAGTGCAACAGAGGTTTGTGCCCTTCACCGGAATTGAACCCGAGACCCTTCAGTCCGCAGGCCAACACTCTAACCACAGAGCCAAACCAGCTAGGACACCAGAGCTTTCTTAGAAATAAGCCAGGAGGATATAATCAGAACCTTGTTCCATTGTGACTAACTGTAATTTTGGATGAAAAAAGACAATATTTCTAAAAGGGATTAAAAAGTTACATTGTGCTAAATTTAATACTAACACAGTCCTTTGCTACTGTTCTGAACTTGCTTATGATTTCCAAGATAAAAATGTGTTGTGGGCCTTACAGAAACTAGTTAGCTAAAAATATAATAATAATAATAATAATAATAATAATAATAATAATAATAGTTCCGTTGGTTAGGAAGTGGAGAGAATACCAATGTCCCACTAGATAATACAATTCCTGGTGGTCAAAGATACTAAACTTGGTATTCATTCAAAATTATAGGAGTGAATTGTGGTAACAAAAACCTTTATCCTTCCTCATAGGAGAATGAGAATCATCACAGGTTAACTTTCTATACCAGCGGTCGCCAACCTTTTGGACCTCACGGACCACCAATGGTCCGCGGACCACCAGTTGGCGACCACTGTTCTATACTGTTCTCCTAGAAAATTGATAAAGGTGGAGTGTTAGCTGTGTAATTAGGCTACATTCTTTATCATTAAACATGACCGCAGCTTGCTTCCCCAGAGTGAGCAAGAGAGAGCAGGAAACAGTGCCAGCAAGTCAGTCTTTTGCAACCTAATCATGGAAGTGACATCTCAAGAGGAGAGGATTACATAAGGGTGTGAATATCAGGAGACAGGATCTTTGGGAGCCATAATCCCAACCCATTATAGTCTGTCACCTCCCCCAGGGGATGAAATCAGCTGTCCTTTTCATAATGATGAGTTCCCGTGGTGACTTCTGCAGACAGAGGAGAGTAGCTACAGAACCACTGGAAGCAAAATCAGCTACCAGTTTCATATACTGGTATTTTTTTTATCTAATTAATATGATCAGTCTCTTTACTGAGGTCATATGAAATATATATTCATTTACTGAAGTAAAAGCTGGTATTTTATGAATATCTACCCACATCAGTCAGAGCAAGCACACCCAGGCAAAAAGGAGAGGAATATATTCTTCCTCCAATTCCTTTCATTCTCCAGCTCCTAATTTGTTGGTGTTTGGGAACTCAGTCAAGGCAGAGGTTAGCAAGATTGTAGGCAACTTGTAAATAGCTGAAGATAGCCAGACCTGTCAGTCCTGTAAAGATCTTCATTGGGGAGGCTGGTAGAATTTTTCATTTGAAGTCCTAGTCCTTTATAATGATTCCCTTACTGTGGTAGGTTATAGACAATGGAGGCACATGCTTGATTGATTTGCTTTGTTGGTCTCCAGAGGCTTTTCTTTATAAGGAGTCACTTCATATGGGCATATTTGTGTGTAACATAAAGATTGAGTTCATGAGTTGTATTTATTGCATTTATTTCCATAGAGAGGACTGCATTGGCTTTATCTTTAGTAATGCAATCCTGGGTGTCTCAATGGCCTGATCATATAGCTAGGGCAGTAGTGTTGGCACATGAGTGTACATAAACGTAGATGTTCTCCTTGCTTGGGTCATCATTTGAAGTTCAGCTCTTCACGTAGAGCATCCAAGGCAATGAACAAGTTATCATCATTATAATGGATGGATGCAGCCTTCTATTGATTTGTCCAACGTTGGGGCAGGCTGTTTTGTTAGAGAACTATGCTATCTTTTCAGGTGTGAAGTCTTGTAAGTATGGCCTCCATTGAGTCATTAGTTTGGGTGAATTAGTAGGTAAGGCTTTTGTAATGGCTAATGCAGAGGTTTTCAGACTTTCTCAGTTCATGGTCCTTTCCTTAGTGTTATCATAATTTATTTCAGTGTCCCTAGGCTAAACGAAGTACCCCAAAGTTCCACTTACTAGGTAAAGTCAAACAACTCAATAAGCATTTATTTCCTAACATCTTAGTAGCTGTTTGAAAAAAGAATACACAGAAATTTTTAAACTTTATTTTTATTGTTGAAACTATTATAGATGTCCCCATTTTCTCCTCCTTTGCCCACCTCCACACAATTTTTTAAGTACTATTCTTTCATTCTTAACCATAATAATTTGCTAATGGGATGTATATGCCTATTGGATACTGCACAACTTCTTAAACCTTGAAATTAGATTAGACACTACCTTATTTCCTGATCCATGTTAATTTTTACATATATTTGCTTTTTATCACAACTGCTGAAAACCAGCTTTGCAAATGTATGGTATCATCAAACAGAATGTAACATGATACAACTTTGAAACTGCATTCTACCTCAAGCTAGTAATTCATGCAGTATCTGACAAATACCAACGATGACTGTGTTTATCTTGAAATTTTAAAGTATCCTTTGGTATCTTGTGAATTTGTTCTAGCATTCAGGGACACCTCTGCTACTGTTTAGAAACTGCAGGTCTAATAGATGGGCAGCCACCTGTTTGTGAAAGTGGCTAAGGTCTTAGGAACCAGGTTTGGCCCTTAATTGGAGGTAACATTTTAATATGACAAGGGATCATTTAAAAATATTTTTATTTATTTATTTTTATTTATTAATCCTCAACCGAGGATATTTTTTCTATTGATTTTTAGAGAGTGGAGGAGGGAGGGAGAGAAAGAGAGAGAAACATCAACATGAGAGAAACACATTGATTGGTTGCTTCCTACACATGCCTCTATTGGGACTGGGGAACCTGCAACCAAGGTATGTGCCCTTGACCAGGAATTGAGCCCACGACCCTTTTGTCCAGGGCCCAATGCTCTAACTAATGAGAAACCCACCAGGGCAATTCTTCTGTAGTCTTATTATCACCAGTCAGCTATGAGTTAGGTCACAGACATCTGTAATTTCTTAGGATCTGAAGGAAATAGGGAACTCCTGGGAGGGCTTAATTTACTATTGCTTTTCAGGCTTCTTACTGTAGAGTTCTCTGCTAAAATGTCAACTTACAGGTTTTCAGTGTGTTTTGTGGGAAAAGGCACTATTCTTGATCCTATGGGGTCTTTCCCTGGCCTTGGGTAATTTCCTCATACATATAAGCTGATCAGTATTTTGCCAAATACTTCAAAGGGAAATCCTTTGAAGATCTCCCTGGTTCTCGCTCCGAATAGCTCCCTTCTTTAGTACTATGTAATAACCAAATTATCCTGGTATTTTCTTTGCAGAAAAAATTTAAACTACTTAATAGCTATAATATCATTCGATTTTTCTGTTTATTCTTGAGATATTTTTGATTTTTTTTTTTAGGAATTTGCTTATTTGTCTTATATTTCAAGTTGATTCACAGCAACTCATATATTTTCTTACCTATTGAATCTTTGCTTATATTCCCTTTATCATTCTTATATATAATATTTATGCCTTCTCTTGTTTATTTCTGGATCAATCTCTTATCCATTTTTAATCCTATTACTTCTTTAGAAACTCAAAATAGTTTGATTACTTTCCTGCTGCTGAAAATACTAATGAAAAATTAAATCCAGAGTCAAATAGGGAGGAGAAATGAAGTCTTGAATAAATGGAACTGTGTTAAACATTAAAAGATACCCATCCTGGGGTGTTAGCTGAACCTATGTGATATTATTTCACAACAAACTAGTCTGTAAATCAAACCATCATGCCATGCTCCTTAAACTTAAAAAAATTATCAGAAATTCCAATAAAATACATAAGCATAAAAAAAGATACCCATTCTATACTACTGAGGAGGCTCTCAAAAATTTTGTGCATAAAAATCACTTGGAGTGCTTGTTTAAAATGTAGATTACAAGGCACCACCACCAGAAGTTCTATATCAGTAGTCTTGGCTAGAGTCCTGCAGTTTTCAATTTTAATAAGCACCCAACTGATTCTGAAGTATGTGATTGGAAGACTACACTTTGAGAAACATGTTCCAATTTGGCCTACAGTCAAAAGATAAAGGCTTTTGAAATCCTCCAGTGCCTAGTCCTCAGACCGAATCTATCATATCTGTAGCTTTGTCATCCACAATTCCCCTCACCTTCACCTAACCCTCAACTAAGCCTCTGCGTAAGGCTTGCACCCACTCATCTTCTGCTGAGGCAACGTTTTGTAATTGTCTCTAGAACTGTTTTTTAAATTTCTAGTCTAGCCTAACACCTGAGGTTAGCCTCAGGGCACCATCAGATTCTAACAAATCTGACTAATTTCTTGATCAGCAAGTCACCTGGAGTTTTGGTTCAAACTTCACAAGTGGAGCAGGATTTGATAGCAGATTATAGAAGACTACATCTCATAGTGAAACCAGGACTCTTGGAAACGCCCCCATTTTAGATGGAGAGGTTTCTCCACAGATAACTGAATTTGATTAGATCAGTGATTTAGCCAGCCATGGGGAAGAGACCATAGGACATCTAGACCTTCTTGTGACATTCTGGGAAACCCTCCATGGCTCATGCTGGCACCAAATCTAAACACCCTCTCACTGATCTTCCTGCCTTAACTGCTGTTGGGCAGGCCTGCAGATTCCCCTTTATGTCAAGTCTCAGGGGAATCACTGCTGCACTGGTGATTTTTTACAGGGCATCACTGGCAAGAAGGTATAAAAGTATACTATTAGATGCCATGTTCCTGCTCTCCAAAAACTGTGGCTCTCCTTACATACAGATCAGTGTTCTGGAGCAGACCAACTTGGTTTCTCCATATGCATGTGAAGGATTTTTGTTCATATATTCAAGGATCTTGAAGCTCTGATTGAGATTCTTTTTCTCCAATGGATAGGAACTGTCACAGTAAAAGGATAGGTTTGCTGTTGAGGACATTTAATATCTGAAGAGAGGATTAGTTGAAAAAATACTTAAATTTTCTCCTAACTTTTGTAGACTAATCATAGAATGGAATCATTAAGTGTTAGCTTTGAATGGGCCTTTGGAAGTCATTTGAAGCAATCTCCCACTAAAAGATCCAGATAAGGAAGCTGAATTCCAGAAATGTTAGATGTTTTATCAAAGATCATACTGCTGTTTGATGGCTATAATATGAATATAAATATGTAATTGTTCTACAGTTTGCATCCCACTAAATTATGGGTCTGATAGACTAGGAGCTGACAGATTAATTACTAATAGCCACAGACCAGTGTCTCTGCAGGGTAAATTGTGTCTAACTAATAAAGCTTTATCTTTATGTTTCAGGACTAAAAATGGCAAATTGTGTTGAGAACATTGGTAAGATATGCTTTAAAGTATTATCTCTGTAATGGTAATTATATCAGTGTTATTTCTCACAGGTATGAGTCAGAGCCATTTGACCGCATTGTCATGTTGTCAGCCATCATTCATTTCTCAAGGCAAAATTGTGCTACTACTACTACCTTTTAGCAGTGGAGGGCCCAGGAGCCTCTGCTGGTTGCATCCCTTCCCTATCTGCACCCACAGCCTTGCCTGTGGCTGTTCTTTCAAACACTGCATTTATCTTGGGCATGTAGTACCATTCCACTCTCACCCTAGTCTATCCTTACAGGAGTGTAAGGACTTCTCAATGCCCCTACTTGACTCCTACTCGACAGAGCTAGACTTATAACCCTATGTTTTGATATTTTAGGAAATAACTTTTGGGATACTAATGAAGGAATAGAGTGACTATGGCTCATGGTGAGAGCCTGGAGGGTCAGAATGGTAATGCAGTCTGTCTCAGCTTCCTCAGGGAAAGATAGGAGGGTGTAACAAAAGATAATCCTTCTTAGAGGATCATGGGAAAGCTTTGGGTAGGTAAATAGGAATTCTAAGAGTGTTCAAGAATAGCATTATCAGATAGGCCCAACAGATTTGAATCAAAGTTGCCAGAAAATACCTTGGGCTGATGCATGCATTGAGTAGAATTTTTTGAAAATTTCTTTATTAAAAAGTTTGAAAATAAGGGTACATTTTTAGCTCTCTTCCTGGCTAGTTTTCCATGAATTCTTTTTCATGTAATTAAAATGAATCCGCATCCATTTGTTTTTGAGACTAAAATTTTTTTCTCATCTCACCATATTTTGTATGTATCTTAAAGTGTAAGCCAACTCAGATTTTTATCATTAATAAATCTGACATTAATGTCTGAGCATAGTACTATATAATGAAAACATGTTTGTATTTCAGAATATTTTCTACCCATCTATGTTGCCAGCCCTGGTAAGTATGCTCTGATGTTTAAAAATAATCCTTATATGGATATTTATTAGCTCTTTCTTATTTAACAAATTCAATTCTTTGCTGAAGAAAAAGAGTATTTTGCAGATATGAAGGAGCAACTTGGCAGATATAAGGGGGGGAAGAAAGACTATTCTGGGGAAATTTGCCTCTCTATAAATGAGAGGGTTGGCAATCTGGAGAGCTGAACAATATGGAAACATTCTAGGGGCTAAGGTTGGTGAGACCTGAAGAGCTAGTCTTGAGAGATCTGAATGTCTATATTCAGTCATTGAGTTTAATCTGTGATACCATTTAGCTGAAAGTAGAAAAGTCAGTCATTTGCACCTTTCATATATGCTAATGTTTGGTATAATTTGATTAAAATATCTGGGTGATTAGATGTTTTTCTCCCCTGAGTTTAGTAGCCCAAATCACTTCTGTGCATTTAAGTTTCTTATTATGTGTTTGGCCCATATAGCTACAATAAGATTTTCTTTATTGAAGAGAAAAAGGTATCTGGCCTTTCCTTAAGTATGCAATTTACTTGATGTTTTGGAAAATAATTTCCTGTACTGATGTGAAGCATATCATACCCCTGAGGACTTGCTTGGCAACACTTCTTATTGGCCCATTGCAGCCAAAATTTTATGGTCACTTCACAGGGACCTTAGTTAACTCTTCCAGACAGACATTTTTCTAGCTCATTGAGATCCCCCAGGATTTTCCTTTTTAAAAAAATACATTTTTATTGATTTCAAAGAGAGGAAGGCAGAGGGAGAGAGAAATAGAAACATCAATGAGAGAAAATCATCAATCAGCTGCCTCCTGCAGGCTTCCTAGTGGGGATTGAGCTCACAACCTGAGCATATGCCCTGACCAGGAATTGAACCCTGACCTCCTGGTTCATGGGTCTGCGATCAACCACTGAGCCGCACCATCCAGGTGTGATGGTTTTTCTTGAGGTGCCAGAGGACGGTTCCAGTCCAATTAGCCAAGGTGCATTTAGACTCTGATTAACACTTACATTTAGTAGCATTAATTTACTGGATTTACCAAATGGTTCTTTATGGCCATATTACCTGAAAATAGTTTTGTTATAACTATAGTAACTTCCAATTATTTTATTCTATTGTTAAAATTGAAAGTTTCTTTTTGTAACTTAGGTGATAAGAAACAGAAGCTTGAAGACCCTGGTAAGACATTTTCATAACCTCTGGGGTTTTACATTTGCAAGACATCTCCTTAGGGATGGGAGCAGATGTGCATGACATGGTAAGGGACAGTAGGAAGAGAACTAGTTTAGCTTACTAGTTTGGTATATCAGAGATCTTCCTGAGTTTCAGATAGACTTCTTTACAAAGATGACACAGCAGCTCTCTTTATGTCTTTTATCTAATAGATCATCCCAGTAGAGAAGTTGAAGAAGTAGTTGAGAACATATTATTTTCTGCTTTGTGCTAGCAGTTACATGGATCGAGGAAGGTGTGACTAGTTATTCCACAAACTCTTAGGACCTAGGATGTTGGGCAGGGGCATTAAAAATGGCATTATTTTTTTCTAAAGTAAAAATTATGATTTTGTATATTTATTTCTGCTTCCAGCAATCTAACAGGTGCTGTTAGCTATATATGCTTGATTAATTAGTATGTTCCCAATTTTTTTTTAAGTGATAGTATTCAAATGTCCTCAAGAGTGCTGAGATAGGAACACTCTCATAAATTACTGGTGAGATTATAAATTAGAACTTTTCTGGAAGACAGTTTGATAGTATGTATTACTAGCTTTAAAAATGTTCATACCTTTTAACCTAGTTATAATACTTTTAGATATTTGTCCCAAAGAAATCATCATAAAATTTGTGTATAAAATGTGTACAAAAATATTTACATAGTGTTATGGTAGTCAAAATTTATAAATAACCTTAGTGTCCAATAGGTGGGTAATATTAAATACAATTATATTCATATTATGAAACACTAAACTTAAAAATTACTTTTTAAAAATATTTTAAGAATATGAAATAGTGCTTATATACAGTGGCAAATAAAAATCTATAATAATAAAAGGGTAATATGCTAATTAGACCGACATCCTTCCGGGCGTCATTCCGGACATCCTTCCAGATGAAGCTGGGGCCAGAGCGAAGCCCAGGTCCTGGGTGCCTGCCCACCAGTGGCTGGAGGGAAGCAGTCCAGGTCTCGGGTGCTGGAGGGAAGCCCAGGTCCCAGGTGCTGGAGGGAAGCCGGTGCAGGCAGTAGGGGGAAGGAAGGCCTACTCTTGCATGAATTTTTATGCATCGGGCCTCTAGTAGGATATAAAATGGCATGTAGAGTCTAATATAAGTTTTATTAAAAAATGTGAAAAAGTACAAATTTCTAGTTATAGGATAAATAAGTACTGGGGATGTAATATACAACTCCTGTATTTGACAGTTCCTAAGGGAGTGGATCCTAAAAGTTCTCACCACAAGGAAAAAAAAAATTTTTTTTTTTTGTATCTGATCTTTTCTTTTTTTGTATGAGATGACAGATGTTAATTAAACTTATTGTGGTAATCATTGCACAATATATGTAAGTTAAATCATAATGTTACCTTAAACTTATACAGTGCTATGTGTCAGTTACATCTCAATAACACTGGAAAATATGCTAAAAATATATGTTTTTAAAGGGCTGGAGATGGGGGATGTATACATAGCAAAGAGATTGAGAGGAAATATGCCAAAAAATGTTAAGAATGAGTAACTCTGAGATTTAGGATTAAGAGTAATTTTTAATATTTTCTAAATGATCTGTAATTATAATATATGACTTATATAATCAATACATTTTATTTTTAAAAAATACATCATGACAAATGTAGGTTGGAAGTGTTTGGCCTGAATCTAAAAAAAACCACAACAACAGGAGCTTAATCTGGGAGAGATCCTGGGTTCACTGGCCATTATTCTGACCAGAAGTCAGACTCCAGTGGGTTAAATCTTCTCTCCTTTACTCTGTCCCCTGCCATCTCGCAAATCTTTTAGAGCTTTCCACTGTATAAATAGCCATGTAAATATAAGTTAAATTAATTTTCAAGCCAAGTGCATTTCCACTAAGTAGTTCCTATGCTCATCTTTAGGAATAAAAAGCCAGGAGTCCACTGTCTTACCTGGTAGGTAAACTTTTTACTTACTTCTTGAGGCTAGCTACAAGGGTAGGAGCAGACACAAGGACTCCTAGGACTAAGGGCATTACTGGACTTGGAGAGTTTGAGAAATGAGTTAAGCCAGAACAGAGGGACTCCATTTATTGAGTGCTTATTATGTTTCATGCAGTGTATTAAGCACTTTCATGATATGTCTCCTTTAATCATCACTTACTACAAACCTGCAAGGTAAGGATTTCCTTTACGTAAATAAGGAATTAAAGGTCAGAGGGATTAAGAAGGCTGAGCAATCAGAGCTAATAACTATAATGACAATAGAAACAAACCAAGAAGAGTCTTACACCTAGTACTGTTTCATTTTAAAGCTGATGTACTAGGACTGCCTGATGAAGATAAGGTTGGAGACATACAGGTCAGATCATGAAGTTCTTGAAGTTCAAGTTAAGGAGTTTAGGCTTTGTCCAGTTAGAGAATGAAGAGCCATTGAAAGGTGTTTTTGTTGTTACTGTTTTCTTTTCCCTTTTTTAAAAGGCTGGAGATGGGGGACATATAGAAAAAAGGAAGCATTAACAATGCAAGATAATTGATTAACAGTAACCAATACTCATTTCTGTTTTTAGGTATAAAGAGCCATGAACCCATCCAAATGCCTGGTAAGACAGATTTCACTCTCTGGGCCCAAGTATGAGCTGAAAAGGATTCCCCTTGGCATTATAGAGACTCTTGTCATGAAACTATTGTTATTCGTTAATATTTCTTTTACAGCTATCTGCCAGTCATTCTACAATGACTTAGCTGGGGAAAAGAGTAGAGAAAGTACCTTTATCCCTGTTCCTGGAGCAGGAATCTTAGCTTCCTTATGGGGAGCGCTGAAGGGCAAGTCTGTAGGGACCTGGATGCATGCATTCTAGCACCATCTAGGTTCTATAGCTAAAGTTACTCAATAGAAACTTCAACTTCACACAAAAGCTGATTGTTAGCTTTTGGCTAACATTTCAGCATCTAGGATCTCCAGGTAACATAGTACTCTCCTTTCATAGAGATAGACTCAGTGAGGTGCCATGGCAGAATGTTCCTCTAAGTGTGGATTTGCACAGTGAGGGTTCATGTAGCCAGAACTTTTATTTATTTTTTTTAAAATACATTTTATTGATATTTTATAGAGAGGAAGGGAGAGGGATAGAGAGCTAGAAACATCGATGAGAAAGAAACATCAGCTGCCTCCTGCACACCTCCCACTGGGGATGTGCCCGCAACTAAGGTACATGCCCTTGACCGGTATCGAACCCGGGACCCTTCAGTCCGCAGGCCGACGCTCTATCCACTGAGCCAAACCGGTTCCGGCTAGCCAGAACTTTTAAATAAAAAGCCAGGAACTACAGTGCAGTGGGATCTTTGACACTTGTATCTCATTGGACAAAAGTGTGGAAATTATACTCACTGGAGCAAACTGCAAGTTTCTTTTTCATTTAGGAATAAAAATTTCTTTTTCATTTAGGAATGAAAATTTCAGAACCATTTCCATTACCTGGTAAGCAATGGTAGGCTTGCCAGAGAGGAATGTGCCAATTTGGCTGTGGGGGGATGACATAACTGTCAACATTAGACATGAAGGGACACCAAAGTACTTTGCACAGGATCACGTAAGTGAGTGAAGGCCCCAAGTCTCTTAACTTATGACCAAGTACACATTCCATAAGATTTGCCGTTTTTTAAGTATATTTTTCCAGTATATTTACCATGGAAGATTTAACCTACCATTAAGACATAACCATTTCATGGGTATTTAAAATGTATGAGGCTGTCACTGAGGGCAAAGCCATTAAGGGGCCTTGAGTTTCTGTGGCCAGAGAAAATGAACAGTGACTCCTGTCAGGTTCCTGAGAAGGGCTTCAGACTGTAGGCTTACAGGGAAGGCAAAAATAAAAAAGGCTCTCAAACTTAATTTTTCCTGAGACAAGAAGTAAATAACATAAATGGACATAACATTTAACCAGAGAGCTATGGACAGTAATAACACTTCTCTGTGCCTCAGAATTGTCAAACCTGGCTAACACTCATCATGTTTATCTTATGGGGATATCCGAAAGGACTGTAAAAACACAAAATCTCAGGGTGTAAGTCCCTATCCATTAAGGAATTTTTTTAAAAATAGATTTTTGGCATTCACTGAATTGCATCCATCTACACAATGCTCTGCCTTGCCTAATATTGCTGTCTGTGGAAACTTCATGCTGTGTACAGAACCAGTATATTCATAGTTAATTACCTAAAGTACAAATAGAGGCCCAGAGATAACCCTCCCAATTTTTATCTGCCACATGTGGTTGTGGGACCAGCCTTTTCCACATCTCCACTCCTCCGATCAGTTTCAAAGTGGCTTCTTCTTTAATTCCCTAGTTGTAGGACTTCCATTCAGCCAGATTTCAGGCGGTTCTGAATAATGGTTGTTCTGTAGTTTCCTTGTAATTTTTGATGTGGTTGTGGGAGGATTCAAGCACTGTGTTTATTACCTATGCTGCCATCTGGACTGGAAGTCTCTTCTAGGTAACTTTGTATAAGTTCACTTTTCTGCACCTCTCCTGCCACAATAGGTACAATGAAGAAAACTTCTGTCTCTCAGGATTGACTAAAGTCCTAATGAGACAAAGTACTGGCAAATGAATAGTTTTAAATAGTAGTAAATGGTAGCTGTCTTTATTATTATCTGAAAATCTTTTCTCATTTAGGAATGAAAGTGGTAAAACCAGATAAAAACCTAGTAATAAATATTTTATTGGGAGTGGAGCAAAGGGGTTCTGAGTCCTTTACTGTAAGCATTTAGTTAGGTTAATATTAAGGAGTCGGGGGAGAACACCTACAAGGAATAGATTGGCAGGCACTGTTTTGTATTGTGCCCTCTCCTGGAAAGCTGTGGGTAGTGCATGCCTTTTTTGTGAAAACATTTACACTGAATCTCATTTAATCTAAGATACTGTTTTTGCCATTTCAGAGATGAGGACATGAAATATTGGAAGGTTAAGGAACCTATTAAAGGGTAGAGACAACAAGGACTCAAACTTTTCAAATTTTGTTCACTTTTTGTCACACAACACTTGTCTTTCACCCAGATTTAGCTATAAAAAATACTCCTCTATCCTGGGCTTCTAGAATTGGCATTTGACTTCAAAGTTTTCAAAATATGGCAATATTAATATTTAAGTGCTAGGCACACACTTAGAGGTAGTATAGCATAGTAAAGAGGAGCTGAGGCTTTGAAATCAGAGGCTTTGAAATTACTACCACTGATTACCTCTGATTTTGTTTTGAGGAACATCTGTATAACATGGAAAACTATACCTACCTTCTAGGACTGTAAGAAATAAAGGTGGCAATATACATAAAGTGTTTGTACAATGAATTACATATAGTATTAATACTGAATTTGGGAATCTAAATTCAGTATATTAAAAAAGCACCTTTTTAATTAAATTTTTAATCATTCTTTTAATGGCAGCACTTCCTTGGCAAAAAATAAAAAATAAAAATAAATAAAAAAAATCCAGAGTGCAAGTGAGTAACAATTAAACCCTTCCCCCAGGCTCACACATACCTCTAAACCTAATACCCCGATCCTCAGACCCATTCCCAGGAATAAGCAAGTTTGCTTAATCATTTAATCAGCCTTTTCTCTCTAGATAAATAGGTTTACAATGCAATTAACTCAAAATCTGTTTGTATTTTAGAATATAAAAGTCAAGAAGACATCAACAATCCTAGTAAGAAATATCTCATTTCCTTAGCTGATAAATGTTTAATCTGCAATACAGAAAAAGTGAGAAAAAAATTTTTTTCTTAAAGGGACAGTTTCAAGAATTTAAGGCATCATAACAATATAACGTCATGTCCAAATGCTTATTTTGTGTATATGGTGGGCCACCTTGACGTTTCTTGAGCAGTCTTTTACTGTGTGTAGAGACTACTGTTTAGAGCAGTTGTTCTCAACCCTGTCAACCCAATTCTCCCATTTTCTGAAAAGTATTTTATAAAGCCCTTATACTATCCTGAAATAAGATTCATAGATAAGGAGACCTACCTTTACCCATTAAAAAAATATCCTAACTATAATTTATAATAAAATTACATGCATTTTAATATGTAAATGTCTAGATTATATTAGAAGACATAATGCAGTAGACAGATGATTGTATTCCCTTATGCAAATAAATTTGGATTTAAGAGAAGACTGAAGCTACTCTATGTGACTATAAGAAAATGACAGTGAATACAGTGGGTCCCAGATAGTTTATGAAAACTAAAAATATTTTGTTTATATGTAAAACTGACTTTAAGTTCTGATTTTTTAACTAATAGGTTTTTAATTAATTATATATAGGCTTTTAACTAATGTATATGTCTAGCAGTGCATTTGAAATTTGTGTAGGTCGATTTTTCATGGTACAAAACTAGCCCTCTACTTCTACCCCACCCTTGTGACAATAAAAAAATACCCTGACAGCCTAGCCAGTGTGGCTCAATGGTTGAGAGTCTACCCATGAATCAGGAGGTCATGGTTCGATTCCGGTCAGGGCATATGCCTGGGTTTCGGGCTCGATCCCCAATAGGGGGCATGCAGGAGGCAAATCAATGATTCTCTCTCATGGTTTTTTTTATCCCTCTCTCTTCCTCTCTGAAATAAATTAAAAAAAAAAAAACATTAAAAAAAATACCCTGACAAATTTCCAACTGTCTCTTAGAGGGCAGTACTGCCCCCTTGAGAACCACTGCTCTATAGTAACAAAGTAATGCATGAATTCATCTGCCTGCCCACTTCCCCATCTGTGTACATGTAACTGCATGTCTGTAATTATGGCAAGTAAATTGATAAAATGAGTTGAAAGCTTTTATAAAATTTACTGTTTCTTGGCCTCACTTACGAAACCTGAGTGGTGATTCCATTTAGATACTTCTAGTCAATCCTCCCTTGTACAGTCTAAGCGAAAACACAGCCAGAAGTCAGGTATCTGAGTTAAGGGTGGTACCAAACAGATCCTGAGATGGGTGGACTCCACTGTTTCTCTCCTCTAGTTTAGATGAATGGGAAGCAGTTTCTCCAAAGCAGAAAGCTATATGTATGAGGGGGAAATTTTTAATTTTTTAATGAGCTTGCAGGGCTTAGTATTTAAAAATGCAGCGATATTCAGTTGTATATTGGTAGCTGTGAGTATATGCATATAAAATATACTTTACTTGAAAGGACACAAAATTAACCTAACCTTGCCTATGTATGCAAAAAATGAAAATAGAAAATTGCTAATTCTAGAGAATTTGAATAAAAATTATCGTCTATATATTATGGTATTATTCCATTATGTACAAACCTACTTTTGCCCCACCCTGTATATGAAAATATAGCCTGAAATCTGTAATGAATGATATTTATTTGAAAATTATTCCTGGTTGGAAGTATTTCAAGTTAGTTTCTAACTCAACTTGAATGTCTGTTTACGTATTCAGGATATATGGAATAGGTGGATGAACTTGATGACACGTGTCAATGACTATGTGTTCTTGTTAACAGCTCCAGCTCCAGCTCCAGCTCCAGTTCCAGGTCCCAAAACCCATCCCTCTGCATCCTCTGGCAAAATGCTCCTTCCACCATTTGGGGCAGTCATCATTTTAATCAGTGCTTCTCCTATATATCTCTTTGTTAGTCTGTAGTCAGCTATATTCTTTATTACTTGAAGTACACTACAGGGATCCCACAGGAAATAATCAAAATGAATGTTATATTTTTCACTTGTTGGCCAAAGTCAGTTGATAAAATGAGAACTGCATATGTTATTCACTTTTCAAATTCAGAAAGTTTGTCCAGTTATGTTGTAGAATCATTTTCACTTATTTGTATATTAATCTTATTGCAAAAACCTTATTTCTGGTTGAATTCAATAAAAGACTTAAGATTATTAGATATAATTTCAGAATTGCCAATACTAAAATATCCAATGTTAGTGGTTAATATGAATTTAATCCATAAATAAGAATTTTTTTCAGTGGGGGTGGATATTTTCTTATTTTTCAATTATAGTTTACATTCAGTATTCTGTATATTAGTTTCAGGTGTACAGTGGTTAGACAATAGTATACTTTAAAAAGTGGTCCCCTCCATATTCAAGTATCCACCTGGCTGTAATTTACATCCCTGTACCTACCAATTAGTACATCTTAATCCCATCACCTTTTTACTCACCCCTCCAACCCCTCTGGTAACCATCAATCTATTCTTTATGAGTGTTTCCATTTTGTTGTTTAGATTCCACATACAAGTGAAATCATATGGTATGCCTTTCTCTGACTTATTTCACTTAGCATAATGCACTGTAGGTCATCATGCTGCTGCAAAACTGAATTTTAAAGATGTTCTACTCATCCTTGAATGATTAGACTTTTGACTTCAAATAGTATCATCCCTCAAAATACGAACTTTATACTTCTGTGAACACAAGTTTACCAAGTATTTCACATACATAGTGCCTAATTTGAATCTCATTAATCCCGGAATCCAGAAAGGTAGACAGTACTGTATATGTATGCTAAATAAGCAAAGGAAAATGAGGTTATACAGTATACTACCCTTTTCCTCAGGGTATTGTGGTTGTTTATTAGAGACTGATTTAGACCCGGGGCTTTGGTAACTGACAGTTGTTTACATGTTGCCAATATTTCAAAAAGGATTTCAAAGATACACAAAAAAACAACCTACATGAAATTTAAATTGTTAGGGGTTCAATGTGCTTTAATTCCACCATGTAACTCTCTTCCTGTTCAGAATTTTTAGTCTATCGGCAAGAACCATTGGACAGTTGCAGACTAAACACAGAACTTCTGTAAATTGTGCTGGAAGACACAACTTTAAGCAGAGGCCCAAGTGGGCCTTATCTTCTCCTACTCACCTAAATCTAGAACTTGATTATGTACAGATCAAGTCCTATCTAACCAGCTACATGAACAAGGACCACAGGTCCGCCTTACACATGCATAAGTCACCTGTCTTCGTGTATGTGTATGTGTGTGTCTATCTTTAAAAGGCAGGCTCTGGGCCCTATCTAGGGGTAATGATCTTGCAAAATTAGGAACCTAACTATCAGAACATGAAAAATGAAAGACTAGAGAAGTATGGTGTGTGTGAGTAGTGATTTGTTCTTTATGGAATGTAGCTCAGTGAGGAACAATTCTCATCAGATCAACAACTCTTCCTATGGTAAGAGGGTGTGCAGAGGGACAGACACCTTCCACAGTTGGCTACGTGGATGAGGACGATGGAAGTGGCTATCTTCTGGTCCAAGGAGAAAAATATTTATTTCCCAACATTGTTGGATTGTAACAATGAGTAGGAAAGTATGATGAAAGAGGGTGGTATATAGAGTGTAACAAGTTTGCATGCCATAATCTTGGCAAAAGTGGCTGCAGACTACTAGTAACTAACTTGGAAATAAAACAATCAGTTTTAAAGTTCTCAGTCCTCCTACACAATTGTTACCTAATCTGTAGCTGGACCGAAATTCCTATAGTGGGATTTCAGAGGATGGCCTCTTGGTATACATTCCTCATTATCCTCATAATAAACACAATGGTAAGACTCATACCAATACATCACACAGAAATGAAAGTTAAAGCATTTCCAAGAGGGGGCCAATCTGATGCAGCCCAGGTATGCAATTTGTAGTAAGAAAAATTGTTTAAAGTTACCTGGTTATGAAAGATTCAGTTTCACATTATGATGTTTAATTCAGACTTTCTAGGGTTTTTAGATACTAATAATATGTTAGGTAATTCTGTATCCTAAATAATATCTGAAGTTTTTTTTGCTAAGTCAAATAAGCAGGAGTGATATATTTTTCTTAGGAGGGAAAAATCAGACTTTAAAACAAGCAAAGACTAAAATTCTTGAATTGTGATAGACATGAATGGTCCTTCTCCCAGAGCTAAATAAAGCACCAAACAGAATTATAGAAAAGTAATTACAATCAAGAATTTATTTGTTTTCATCATTTTTAGAAATAAAAATGTTTAAAAAAACAAAAAGTTGCAAAAATGATAAAATGTAATTTTGTTATATCCTAATTGCGTAAGTGTTCTGTAAGTTTCAAATAAGCAAAAAAATATAAAAATATATTTTCAAATCTTTATAGAATGAAATGAAAATCATATTAATCATCAAATACTCTTGGATTTTCTTTACTCCTTCCACAGATGAATTCACAAATATAAAAAGTGATGTACATTTATATTCTAAAGTACAAATCTCCAACAGCCAAGTAGTCATACATTTTATGTGCAAAGTAGATATTGCATATTTACTTGCTATGGAAAGCAGAGTACAGGCTCAATGGAGAATAATCATTAAACACTGATTATTTTTAAGAAAAATGCTGTTGTAAAAATGTACAATAGTATGTTTTTGGTACTTATGTACTTCTTAAGTAACAGCTTTTAGATATAAATCTTACAAAGGCTGTCTTTGAAGAGCTATGAAGTGACTTATTTCAAATCTGAAGATCAATAATTTGTCAGTAACCTTCTCAAAAACTAAGCCAGCAGAGGATTTTCTTTCCTTTTCCTCCATGTGGTCAGTTTCATTCATAGGGAAGGCCTGATGTAGCAAGAAGATATAGTTCACGAACCTTCAACACAAGTTGGTGATCTGTCAACTAAATACACCACCTCTGATGTGGATGGTTTCATTCAATCCATGTTCTACTAACTTTATATCTTCTAGATCATCTTTTATGATGCTAATCAAGTGGCTAAGGCCTTCTTGTTGTTGTTTCAAATGCTAGAAGGAATTGAAGAAAATATTAATGCATTACTTTATTAAACTGCAAGCTATTCACAGGAAAAAGGACTACTTTACTAGCAATAAAGCACTCTGTAGATGCTCTAAATATAGTGGGCATGCATAGTTATCTTTTGCTAATATTTTTATATGACCTACAATAAAGTCAAACATGTAATGAGCAATATCTTCAACACAAATATTACAGAAGATTTTTTTTAGATTCCTTTTATCAACCTTTGATAAAGCATATATTAAAACAATGCAAGAAGATAGATGCCTAACAAAGCAATCATTATGAAAATTGAGAATTTTCACATTTTTTGAGTACAAAGTATATAGTGATGATAATGGTGCTAACTACAATTGCTAACATTTTTAAGAGTCCTTCCTTAGGTGGTTAAGGCAATTTGAAGAGTTTCATAAGTATTAACTCATTTAAAACCTTTTTGAGCACCTTTCCGGGTACAATTATTTCTCTTCTCTACAAATAAAGAAAATGAGGTGCAGGTAAGTAACCTGCTCAAGGTCATAAAGTAGGTGATAAGCCATGATTCAATCCCAAAACAATATACTACTTTTCATCATTTTAGGTAGGTGTTTGTATTACTCCCATTTTATTGCATACATAAAACTCTTTAATATAGTTCTTTATTCTAATATGCTGGAATCTTTCAGTTAATTTTATTGCAAATATTTACAATGGAATATAACTGAAATGTATGCACACTGTCCAGGAACCTAGAAACCAAACTAGTTTTTAATTGCATAAAATGGAAATATCCATTCTAAAGCACATAATAAAATCAGAATTGTTGATATTTAAAAACATCTAAAATCCTCTGGGCCATGCTAACAGTCTTACATAATGTTTCACAAAGTTTACCAGCTGAATACATTTTCTTTAGACAGTCAATGGTTGGGCAGTTTTCATAAAACGAATCTGTATTTATACTGAAAATAAGCTAGAACAGTATTTTTCAACTTGTTCATACAACGTGAGCCTTAGATAAATGGAGGTCCTGGCCACCCCAACCTTCACCGAGGACCCCTGAGGGCTGAGGGGATCAATAACTCCACATATTTATATTTTCTATGTAGCATACAGGTTGGGAAAGTATGATACAGAGCAATTATTTCTTAAACTTGAATGTACATACAAATACATTTAATGTATTAAGTAAGTCTGGCATAAGGACAGATTCTGTATTTTTAATAACCTCCCAGGTGCTGCTGCTGCCAACACACTGAGTAGCAGGGTCTAGGGAACTTTTGGTGCCTCTATTACCTCTTGTTCATTTTTTTTTTGGGGGGGGGTTGGGGAAGTGAATGATTTACTTATTTTTTTTATTATGGTAAAATATACGTTAACAAAAATATGCCCATTTTAACCATTTTTAAGTATACAATTCAGTAGCATTCACATTATGAAACAATCACTACCATCTACCTCTAGAACTTTTTCTGAAATTCTGTACCTATTAAACACAAACTCCCCATTTCCCCTCCCTGAGCCCCTGGCAACCACCATTCTACTCTAATGAATTGGATGGCGTACTCTAGGTACCTCATTGAAGCAGAATCATAAAATATTTGTCCTTTTAAACTGGCTTATTTCACTTGGCATAATATCTTCAAGGTTCATCCATGTTTTAGTGTGTTAGAATGTCCTTTTTTTAAGGTTGAATATTCCACTGAATGTATATACCACATTTTGTTTATTCATCCATCTATGGACACTTGGGCTGCTTCCATATTTTGGCTACAGTGACTAATGCTACTATGAACATGAATATACATATATTTGAGTTTCTGGTTTCAATTCTTTTAAGTGTATACCCAAAAGTAGAATTGCTGGATCATATGGTAATTCCATGTTTAATTTTTTAAGGAACTATTTTTTACTGTGGTTATAACATTTTACATTGCCACCAGCAATGCACAAGTTTTCCATTTTCTTCACATGCTCATCAACACTATTTTCTGTGCTGTTTTTGTTTTTTAATAATAGCCACCCCAATGGATGTGAAGTGGTGATCGATCACCTTTTTAAAAAGTGCACACTAGCCCTGGTGGGTGTGGCTCAGTTGTCTGGAGCATCGTCCTATGAACTGCACAGGAAGGTCTCAGGTTTGATTCCCAGTCAGGGCACACACCTAGGCTGCAGGTTTGATCCTGTCAGGCACATACAGAAGGCAACCACAACCAATCAATGTTCTCTCTCACACTCTCCCCTACCCTCTCTCTAAAACCAATAAGCATATCCTTAGGTGAGGATTAAAAAAGAAAAGTGCACACTAGTGTGACACTTACCTGCTTGATTTCTCGTAACAGATCTGCATCTATGTAATACCTTTCCTCAGATTTGACTGCTCCAAAATGATTCTGCATCCTGATTTGGGACATCAGTTCATTTAGTCGGCCCTAAAAATAAGACTTAAGTCAAATTATAACTGCTAACAACAGCAGCCGCTTTTAAAAGAGAATGTTTCCTTTTATTTTTTTTTTTATTTTTTATTTTTTTAAATAAATCTTTATTCAGATTATTACAATTATTTCTCCTTTTTTCCCCCATAGCTCCCCTCCACCCATTTCCCACCCCACCTTCTGCCCTTACCTATCCCGCACTGTCCTCATCCATAGGTGTATGATTTTTGTCCAGTCTCTTTATGAACCCCCCCATACCCCTTTCCCCCTGAGAATTATCAGTCCACTCCCTTTCTATGCCCCTGATTCTATTATATTCACCAGATTATTCTGTTCCTCAGGTTTTTAATTCACTTGACCTTTAGGTTCACTTGTTGATAGATATGTATTTGTTGTTCATAATTTTTATCTTTCCTTTTTTCTTCTTCCTCTTCTTTAAGAATACCTTTCAGCATTTCATATAATACTGGTTTGGTGGTGATGAACTCCTTTAGCTTTTTCTTGTCTGTGAAACTCTTTATCTGCCCTTCAATTCTGAATGATAGCTTTGCTGGGTATAGTAATCTTGGTTGTAGGTTCTTGCTATTCATCACATTGAAAATTTCTTGCCACTCCCGTCTGGCCTGCATAGTTTCTATTGAAAAGTCAGCTGACAGTCGTATGGGTGCTCCCTTGTAGGTAACTAACTGTTTTTCTCTTGCTGCTTTTAATATTCTCTCTTTGTCTTTTGCTCTTGGCATTTTAATTATGATGTGTCTTGGTGTAGTCCTCTTTGGATTCCTTTTGTTTGGGGTTCTGTGGGCTTCCTGGACTTGTAAGTCTATTTCTTTCACCAGGTGGGGGAAGTTTTCGGTCATTATTTCTTCAAATAGGTTTTCAGTATCTTGCTCTCTCTCTTCTTCTGGCACCCCCATAATTCTGATGTTGGTACGCTTGAAGTTGTCCCAGAGTCTTCTTACATTATCTTCAACTTTTTGGATATTTTTTTTTGCTTTTTGCTTTTTCGGTTGAGTGTTTTTTGCTTCTTTGTATTTCAATTCTTTGACTTGATTTTTGTGTTCCTCTTGTCTGTTTTTGGGTCTCTGTATAATATTTTTTATTTCAGTCAGTGTATGTTTAATTTCCAGTTGGTCCTTTTTCATCTCTTCGAGGGTCTCGTTATATTTATCGGCCTTTTCTAGGATATTCTTAAAAAGCCTTATAACCGTGGTTTTGAATTCTATATCCAGTCGTTTGTTTTCCTCCATTTCTTTTGTTTGTGATCTGATTCTTAGACGCCGCATTTTCACTGCTTCCCTGAGTTGGTAGATTTGTGTGCTAGGTTTCCAATTTGGCCCAGTGGGTCTGCCTCCCCAGTTAACCTGAGGTGGACACTCTTGGTGCACACCTTTGTGGACTGTGTGTACAGCCTTGTTGTAATTAAGTCTTTATTGTTGGTCTCACTGGGAAGAATTGACCTCCAGGCCAGTTGGCTGTAAGGATCAGCTGTGTCTATGCTGGGAGAAGTCCGGTGCTGGAGACAGCCTAATAGGATTAGACTTGCCAAATTGCAATAGCCTCTGTGCTCAGCTTGGATGGGGTGGGGTCTCAGTCTTGGCTTCCCGTCAGCGTTGCCCTTGCGCGCACGTGTGTGCCTTCAGTCCTCTGCCTTCCCGGCTCCCGATTCTCCGCCTGAGAGTCCAGACTCCCCCCACAAGAGTGTGGGTCCCCAGGGGCTCGCCTGGAACTGAGGTTCACTGCAGTCAGAACTGGGGCTCACTTCAGTCAGAACTGAGGTTCAGTGCCGTCAGGAGCCTCTCACTCCCTTCCGCTAGGGAAAGCCTGTGGCAGCCTCCGCAGCCTTTGTGCGCACTGGCGCGAGCGGACTTTCAGTCCTCCGCCTTCCCCGGCTCCTGAGTCTCCGCCCGAGAGTCCAGACTCCCCCCACAAGAGCGTGGGTCCCCAGGGGCTCGCCCGGAACAGGGGTTCAGTGCAGTCAGAACTGGGGTTCAGTGCGGTCGGGGGCTCCCTTCCCCCTTCCGCCAGAGAAAGTCAGCCAGGCTCTCAGCCGCCCTTCCTCTCCGCGCGCACAAAGACCCTTTGCCGTACCTCCAATTCTCTGTGAGCTTTTCTCCTTCCTTCTAGTTGTAGAATTTTCACTCAGTCAGCTTTCCTGTGGTTCTGGATGGTGTCCGTTCTGTCTTTTAGTTGTAGTTTTGAAATTGTTGTGCGAGGCAGCAGTTTAGGTGTTTACCTATGCCGCCATCTTGGTTTTCTCTCGAGAATGTTTCCTTTTAAAAGGATGGTTACTACTCTATTAAAGGTGTCTTATTTTCCCTCTGTACACTATTTGAAATGTTAATACAAGCCAAAAACACCATGATTAAGAGTCTACTTTAGAAAGGAAGTTTTGATTAAAGAGAACAAATACTTTAAAAAAACACACCAAGTATACAAAAGTCCTATTTTTGAAGACCAAGTAGTATTTTTCTGTAGATCCACCTGAAACAAATTATACCTTTATCTATAATAATAAAAGTGTAATATGCTAATTGGACCCGACAGCCAAACGACCTTCCGGATGTCATTTCGAACATCCTTCCAAACGAAGCCTTGGCGGCAGGGACTGAGGCAAAGGCGGTTAGAGGCGATCAGGCAGGTAGGCAGAGAGGTTAGGGGCGATCAGGCAGGCAGGTGAGCAGTTAGGGGTGATCAGGCAGGCAGGCAAGCAGTTAGGGGCGATCAGGCAGGCAGGCGAGTGGTTAGGGGCAATCAGGCAGGCAGAGTGGTTAGGGGCGATCAGGCAGGCAGGCAAGTGGTTGGGAGCCAGGAGTCCCAGATTGCGAGAGGGATGTCCGACTGCTGGTTAACCAGCAGTCAGACATCCCCGGAGGGGTCCCGGATTGGGAGAGGGTGCAGGCTGGGCTGAGTAATGCCCTCCCCCCGGCCCCGCGTGCACGAAAATTTCGTGCACTGGGCCTCTAGTAGTTGTATAAGTGCTTACCTTAAACTGAGTAGGTGCATTTAGTTCACACTGAATTGTATCTAGCTGAACTCGCAACTGCTCTTCATCAGCTTGGATGGCATATCCACTCTTCCTCTGAATTTCCTGTTTGATTAGGACCTATATAAAGAAAACCCACCAATACCAATAGAATCATCTCTTTTCTGTTATGCAAGTAATTTTATTATAATCAGTTGTTGGAAGAAATCAGCCAAATAACATACTAACAATATAGTGTAAATCTTAGTTCAAGATTTGAATCATGTTTGTCCATTTATCTTAGTCAAGTTACATTAGTACATTGTTTTCAATGGCCATAATTTTTCATGTATTAACCAATAATTTATTCAATTTCCCTACTGAGGAGCATATATTTTGTTTCTAGATTTGACACTGTTAGTAATGCTGTAATAAACATTCGTGTGTGTGTGTGTGTGTGTGTGTGTGTATGTATCTTTATTTACTGATATAGACCCCAAGAATGTGTAGGGTTTAAAAGTATGTTTTCAGCTCTGGCTGGTTTGGCACAGTGGATAGAGCACTGGCCTGCGGACCAGGGGATCCCGGGTTCGATTCCAGTCAAGAGCACATGCCGGAGTTGCAGGCTTGATCCCCATTGGGGGGTGTGCAGGAGGCAGCTGATCAATGATTCTCCCTCATCACTGATGTTTCTCTCTCTCTCTCTCTATCTCTCTCCCCCTTCCTCTCTGAAATCAATAAAAATATATTTTAAAATAAAATAAATAAAAGTATGTTTTCAGTCTAACAGAAGCTGCTACACTGCTTTCTCAAAAGATCCTACAAATTTAAATTCACAAGGCACATGAGAGTATGCTTTTCCCCACGTTCCTGTCAGCTATTGGTTGTGATGATTTAAATTTTTCCCAACCTGATGAGTATAAAGGGAACTCACATCTTTTCTTTAATCATTTCCACATTATGAACTACTTTTTCACATATTTTGCCTATATTTCAATTGTTTTTTTTCTTGTCAATTTATATGATCTCTTTGTATAATATGGATATTTATACGATAGCTAAAATCTGTATTTTCAAATTCAAATTTGTTTTTTTCTGAAATCTATCACTAAATTATTGACAAATAGCTTATTTCTGGTATCTTTTGCTATACAAAATTTTCTAATTCTTATGTAGCCAATTTTGTTTTATAGTTTCTGGCTTTCTGGCCCAAAGTCTCTCTAATCCCTAGCTTCATAAATTTCTTAGAGTTAAGTCTTTAATCTACCTTATTTTTGTGTATGGTGTGATACAGTGGTCTAATTTTAATTTTTTCCAGATGGATAGCCAGTTACTCCATTATTTAAGTTAACTATACCTACTAAATTGAAATCCCGTCATACTTTCTATTTGTAAACATTAATTCAGATTTTATATTTTCCTCATGAATTTATTCCTAAGTATTTTAAAGTTTTTTCATCATAGTGAAAAGGATATTTTCCTGTTTCCATTAATAGTATTTATCTTATATATATATCCATCTTTCCACATTCTGTAATTTATTCTACAATTTATTTGCCTCCCGCATGCACCCAGGCCAGGGATCTTGGAGTGTATGGGACAATGCTCCAACCAACCAAGCCACACTGGCCAGGGCAAGATGATTTCTTTCTTTACTGCTTCCCCTGACCCTCTCAATAAGATGTGAATTTTAGACTATTTTTAACTTTCTTCACTCAATTTTGTGATACCACTCCTCCAACTTACAGGTTTTACTGAGAAAGTCTGCTACTTTTAGTTTCAGACTATTACCTTTTTTCTATTGCAAAAAATCCATGTTTAGCACTTTTATTACATATATAGTCTTATAAATGTTGAAAAAAAATATCCAGATTGCTACCTGTAAAGTTCTATGGGAAAGGTCCATGAGTTTCCTCTTATATTGTGCAATTTTGGCCATAGTTGTAGTTTGATTCTTCTGTAATTCACCAATATCTTCAGATATAATCTGTATTTTTAAAAGAGTTTAAGGTAAATCAAGTATATATATCACAACTATTTGTCAGGTTCACCAATATACAAAGTGTAATTTCTAAGATAAGCCTGAGATTCATTTCTCAAAATATAAACTCCTTTTTAAATCTGTCTTTATATTTCTAACCCTTTGTACATCTAAAATTTGTTTTTTACCCTCACCCGAGAATATGTTTATTGATATTAGAGAGAGAGGGAAGGAGAGGGAGAGAGAAAGAGGGAGGGAGGGAGGGAAAGAGAGAGAGAAGAGAGAGAAACATCGACTTGTTGCCTCCCAACGGAGGACTGAATCCACAACCTAGGTCATAGCTCATGCATTACTTGTGCTTGTGGTGATGCTGTTATAAACAAACCTATTGGGCTGCCAGTAACATAAAAGTATCATTTATGTACAGTACATACTTGATAATAAACAACTATGTTACTGGTTTATGTATTTACCACATTATACTTTTTATCATTATTTAGAGTATTCTCTTTCTACTTATAAAAGTTTGCTGTAAAACAATATGCTATTCCAGGACAGACCACATGTTAGATGTCAAAATAAGTCTCAGTAAATTTAAGAAGATTAAAAATCATATCAGGTTTCTTCAATTCCAATGGTAGAACGAAAGAGAAAAAAGATAAAACAATTGTAGCTGGAAACTTCAATTCTCCTCTCATAGCAGAACTACTTAAACAGCAAAATCAACAAGATTATATAAGAACTGAACTATCTACTAACTGGATTTCACTCATGGTAACAGAAAACTACACCCAAGAACATCAGAATACATATCTTTTTCAAAGGCATGTGGTTAAAAACCGTAACAAATGTAAAAGAATTGAAGTCATACAAAGTTATCTGACCATAACAAGAATCAGACTAGAAATCAACAACAGAATAACAGGAAAATCTCCAAACACTTAGAAATGAAAATACTTCTAAATAATTCAGGCTTAGATAAAGAATATGTGGTACATATATATATAATGGAATACCACTTAACCATAAGAAAATATGAAATACTGCCATTTGAGACACTATGGATAGACTTTGAAAATATCGTGCTAAGTGAAGTAAGTCAGTCAGAAAAAGCTAAGAACCATATGATTTCACTCATTTGTGGGATATAAAAGTGAAACCTATAGACACAGACAACAGTATGGTGGTTACCAGAGGGAAGGGGCTGGTGTGGGGAGGGGAGTAAAGAGAGCCAAATATCTGGTGATGGAAGATGATTTGACTTTGGTAGTGGACACAATGCAGTATACAGATCATGCATCATAGAAATGTACACCTGAAACTCATATGATTCTATTAACCAATGTCACCCCAATAAATGTAATAAAAATTTTAATTAAAAAAAATAAATAATCCATTAATAAAAAAAAATCCAACAGTCAAATAGAACTCTCAGGGGGAAATTAGAGAATATTCTGGGTCAAATATGGAAATAGGACATTACCAAAATTTGTGGGATTTAGGTGAAAAAGTGCTTAGAAGGAAATGAATAGCATTAAATGCTTATATTAGAAAAGACAAAAGGTCTCAAATAAATAACCTAAGATGCTACCTTAAGAAACTAGAAAAAGAGAAAAATCCAAAGCAAGCAGAATAAAGGAAATGGTTAAGAGTAGAAATTAATGAAGTTATAAACAAAACCAGAGAAAAGTCAATGAAAAATCAATAAAATCAAGGTAATGAAGGGTCCAGAAATCATGCCACATGCAAAACTATGCTGGAATTTTCATTCAGAGAAACTAATACTAAAAAGGATGAATGATTATGATGTTTAAATATTTGTAGAGCTGTCATAGGAAGCACAATCAGTACCTACAAAGCAATGCCAGAGAAAATGGGTGTAAATTTTAACAGGGCAGATACTGGATCAATGTAAAAAGAGAATTTGTATCCAGCAGAGCTAGCTTACAGTGAAATGGGTTGCTTCATAAAACAGGTTTTCATTACTCAAACAGAATCTGAATAAACAGCTCATTAAGAATTCCATTTAGAGAATTTGGAGGCGACCTTTAGGTATTTGATTACAAAAGTCTGCTTTATAAAACAAAATATTATGTAGATTTAAGCATTCAGTAACTTAAATTTGCTTCATTAACCAACAATTATAAAATACTATGATAATATCATCATAATTGTAACCTTCATTTTTATAAGGCCCCATAAATAAAAGAGTTTATAAGTGAGCAAATTATATGCATTCTCTGGCTGGAATTGAAAATGAAAGTCTAATTTGCTAAGCCAACAATTTTAAATTCATCATTGAAAATACTAGTATAACAAATCAGACTTACATGATTTTGGAGACTATAATAAAGAAAGTTGTATAAAAGTATGATTGCTAATATGCAGTATACACTATATTGTTCCCTATAAGATAAAATTAATAACTAACACACATGGTGAAAAGAAATTTCTGATCCCAAGGCCAGAGAATGAAGGTAAATGCTTACATCTAATCTGGTCTGATGCTGCTTAGTCATCTGATCTTGAACCTTCAGTCTTCGAAGAAGTTCTTTGAAACCCACCATTGGTACAGGAATTAACCTGAAGAAATTCAAGTGGTCAGTTTTCAAACCTTAAGTCTACTATTACAAAATTCAAAAAGGGTTTTTATAATAACATTCATATAATTTCACATTAAATTTCTAGAGTTTAAAGGCAGATCTACAACTATGAAATCAATAACGTCACACCATAGAAACTTAATTCAATCTCCCTATTTTACAAATGAGGAAATATAGTTCAGGAAAAAGTTTCATTATTAAATACAAACATTATTAGAGTACTGGTACTCAGATTTCAATGTTTTCACCACAAAATGCTGCCTTACCATAGTCAACATTCTTTAAAAAGCAATAGAAATCACCCTGGCTGGGTAGCTCAGTCGATTAGCTACTGATATGCCAAGGTTGCGGGTTCAATCCCTAGTCAGCACACATATAAGAATCAACTAATGAATGCATAAATAAGTGGAACAAATTGATGTTTCTGTCTCCCTTCCTCTAAAATCAATAAATAAAAGATTTTTAGAAAAGCAATAGAAATAAAAATAAGCCCACCTAAAATATAAGGATTATCTATATATATAAAACCCTAATATGCAAATAGACCGAACGGCGGAACAACCAAACAACCGAACCAGTCACTATGACGTGCGCTGACCACCAGGGGGCGTGCATGGAACACGGCAGGAGTCAGCAGCAGGCGGCAGAGAGAGGAACATGGCGGGCATCGCCACAGTGGGATGGTGGAGCAGGTGAGTGGGGGGACCAGACCAAGGCAGGGCGCTGGTCACTGTCATCAGGGTGAGCCTCTGGTGGTTACTGAGAATTCTTTGCTCCTGCGCGCCACGGTACTGCCAGGCACTTGCATCTGCTTCCAGTGCTGGCCCCACTTGCACCTGTTGCCAGCGCCCCTCAGGGCTTCTCCACCTCCCCCTGCTCCTGAGAGGCAATCGGGGCCGGCAGCCGCCTGTCACACCTGCTGCCAGCACCAGAACCACTGCTCACACCCACTGCCAGCACCAGTCCCGCTTGCAGCTGGTGCCGGAGCCACTGCTTGCACCCGCTGCTGCCACGATTGCCCCTGAGGGCTTCTCCGCCTCCCCGTTCCTAAGGGGTGATTGGGGTAGCAGCCGCAGCTCGCACCTGCTGCTGGCGCCGGCCCCAATCACTCTGTGCCGTCAGCTGGTGCAAGCTGGGCCGGCATCATCAGCATGTGGGAGTGGTGGCGGCGGGAGCGGGGCTGCCCACAGACAGAACGGGGGGGGGGGGGGGGGGGGGGCGCGGCAGGAGGCACTAAGCAGAGGCGTGGAGGATAGGCCAAAACCTGTCCCTATGCCCACTGAAGCCTCACAGCCCCAGTAATTACAATAGTTTGCATTTGTTTGCTTCCCTAGTAGCAAATATTAGTTCTTATATGAAAAAAAGATGAAGATACACTTACTTTTCAGAATCAGGGTTATCCACTTTGGCTTGTTCCCAGATAATAGGATCAACACCTACCATGAAGAAAAAATATTTTTTCTAAAAGAACTATTTTCCATTTTTATGTTATTTTTATGAAAGGCATTCCCAAAGTAAAATACAAAACCCATAAGCTGTAATGAGAAATAACTGTCAAATATGACCACTACAAAAATAAAAATTTTGTAAGATAAAGCTAAACAAAAGATATAAATGGATAGGAAACACTTACAACCTATAAGATATTATAGAGCTCCTACAAATCACAAAGACAGACAAAAAAAATCTAATAAAAAATGGATAAAGGGCATGAAAGGGCCTTTTATGATAAGAACACATTCAGGTTTTACTTGAAGACTCAGTTAAAACGAGATAAACATAGTAAATTACCTTTGGGTAGATGGATTATAGACGATTTTTCTTTAGTTCGCTATTTCTAACAAACATATTAGCCATATAATAAAAATAAAAAACTAGACGAATAAATGAAAAAAATCCAATCTACGTGAATAGGCAGACATGTGATAAGCCGACAATGGTTTTATTAACATTAATAATCAACCAACACCTCTCAAAATAGAGGAAGCATATATCTCCAAGTCTTTCATTTCCTCAACTCTATGAGTATAGAAACATACCAGCAGGGGGATTCTGTAAAAGCTGTTTGACCTGTGCAGGAGAAAGTTCTGTTCTAGTCATAGAGAGGGTTACACCAAGTTGCTGCAGCTGTGTTTTTATGTTGGTTTGTTCAAAATGGGTATATAGTGTTGTAGCTGGAACTCTTCTTGAAGTACCATTTGGAGAACGCTCAATAAGATAAATGACAACTTCTGTCCTGGGAAAAAAACAACCAAGTTATAAAATATGGAACATATAACTCAGAGCCACAAATATCAATGCAGCATGTGATTTTTAAAAGGGCACTAGTTGAATTAAGAAATGACTATTTTAGAAGGGAATTAAACTATTTTTTTCTTAAATCTTTTTAAAAAATTTATTGATTTTAAAGAGAGCGAGGGAGGGAGGGAGTAGGGGGGCAGGAGAAAGAGATCATTTGTTGTCCCACTTATTTATGTACTCATTGGTTGCTTCTTATATGTGCCCTGACCAGGGATTGAACGCACAACCTTTGCATATCGGGATGATACTCTAACCAACTGAGCTAAGGCCAGGGCTTAAATCTTGAAAAATAAGACACTCTTACTTAATGTTCTGTTCACTTATAAATTAGCTTAAGTGATAAAGTTAAAATGAGACAGGCAAATAGATAATATTTGTCAAAGGTTTGCTTAGCTGCAAAGTTCTATTATTTTTTCTAGATTTGAGAAGTACTTTGGAGATTCTGTTAAAGCTTATGGGTTGTTTTACTGCAAGTAAGACTCTGACTTCAGTTATATTTAAAGTAAATGTTTTGCCACTAAGTATGAAAATTATCAGACAAGGGAAGTTAATCAATCATATTTATTCATAAATGAACATGAATAGTAATCAGTCAAAACTTTCCATTAACATCTTTGTGGTCCTTGATATGCACACAGTCACGATTAATGTTTATTCCTGTTTCTAAGTGAAAAATCTAAAAAATTATTAGCATCCAGTAAGTTAAAAAATCCAAGATTAAGAGAAAAGCTTTCAAATGTTTCTGCATAAATACTGAAAAATCACTATCTGAGAAATAACATTCTGCTCTGAGATTTAACTGGGGTTTTAGCAACAAAAACACTTGATCACTCTCTGGACCAAGGCATACAGATATAAATAGTATACTTATTGTATACTTACTGATCATCTGGCAATGTTTTAATACCCTCTACATTTACTGTAAAGGTCTGGTTTCCTCCCAAAACTTTATGCAATGATTCTACCAATTGCTGTTGTTGGCTTCGAATATCCGTTTCTTTTTTGTTGAAAACTAAAACCACAAGCCCATCTTCATCTTTATTATTGGGCATACAACTATAACCTACTGCCTGTGGAATGGAAAAATAAACATTATCAGAAATATGTACAGATCTTAAATGCAGTATTTAATATTAATAGCTTCATATCTGCTAAAATGGGGAAACGGTTTAATGTCTGGTAGCAAAGGAAATACTGATTCTTACCTCCTTGTGCCCTAGGAGGTTACACATTTTAAAGAAATTATTTTACCCCAGAATAACAAACTTGTAGAATGAAATTAAAAATTCCTTTTCAAAAGAGTAACTAAGTAGCTTTTGCCTCTGAAAAACATTGATATCCGCTTTTGTTGGGTGCTTCTACACAGTTGAAACAACTCTGAATGTCATAAATATGACTGCAAAAGTCATGGACCAAAATGTAAGTCATTTTACTTAGACTCATAGAATCTTAGGTTTTAGACATGATAAACTATATCTTTCTAGAGAATTACTCTTTTAGATAGAAGCCTTTTCTTGTTTGTCACCACTTATAATGCAAATTTTTGAAAAATTTAAATTCACTATAGTTTGTTATGCATTTTACCATATGTATGTTATTTATCAACTTAAAAAAAGGAGAAAGTCAAATTGTTATATTCAGTCTATGTATATCTACTGCATAAATCTTAGTCATTAAATAAAGGTATTAAAATTTCAACATACTAAAAAAACTACTTCCTTTTTGTTGTTCAAGGGTCTGATTCTAAGCTTCGTAGCTCTAAACCAGCCATGAGCAAACTATGGCCCCCATTCGGCTGTTCTATCTGGCCCGTGGAGCCCAAAGAGCGGAGGGTTCTCTTGCTCTCCCCTCCGCTCCTTTACTTTGAATTTATATTAGTTCACACAAACACTCCATCCATGCTTTTGTTCCGGCCCTCCGGTCCAGTTTAAGAACCCATTGTGGCCCTCAAGTCAAAAAGTTTGCCCACCCCTGCTCTAAACACTAGGTTTATGTACACATTGATTAGGTTTAAGAGACTTATATACACCAACAAAACTCAAAAGAGACTGAAGTAAACTGGATTGTAATTTATTAGTTTGTTTTAAAAAAATGCACTACAAATTGACCTATATACTCTAACTGACTGATGAATAGAATCTGAGAAGTCAAATTCATTAGAGCAGGTTGCTTGACAGGCATGGAATCAACACTGAAAATGGACTACACTGTTTTAATGACCTTGGCATACAGCAATAATAGTGACAATAAGATACTCTTGTATGGGTAGGGTATACATTCCTGGACAATGTTAGATAAATACCACTAAATTCTACTTTTACATCTCCCTTTAATAGATACCAAGCAGACCATTTCCCTTTTGTTAACATTTTTTCCCTCAGTTATAAATTAGTCACACCTTTCAGTCATATTGTTTCAAACACACATGTATGAAATCACCTCAATTTTATCATTTTTGTATTTTTAAAATAAAAATATAATTGTACCATGTTCAAGGAGTACTGAAAAAAGCCAAGCAACTGTTTTATTGGTATTATTTAAACCCAAATACCATATTCTGTCTTATACACACCCTTCAAGTGAAGATCAAAAGCACTATTAATACCTTAAATCGGCAAAAGGGATTTTCTTGTGTGAATTCCACTGGTGGTATGTTATTGTTGAAATATCCTTTTCCGGTTCCCCAAAAGGCCTGCAGTTGATTCCATTTTGCCAAAATAGCATCTCTCTCATCTCCTAACAGCGTTGGAGCAGAAAGAGCACTTGCAGTATTTATCAGTTGGTTGGACTGAGCAGGAGCCTGTGTAGGCTGACCAAAGAGACCACCTAATGCTAAAAATATACCCCAAAATTAGTATTTAAAAAAAAACAACACAATTCAGAGCCTAAGTATGGTAGGCAGAATAGTGACCCCTACACACAAAGATGTCCATATCCTAATCTCCATAATTTGTAAATATATTACCTTACATGGCAAATGGACTTTGAAGATGTGATTATGAGATTAAACTGGGATTATCCTGTATTATTAGGAGGAACTCAACATAAATAATAGAGGGAAGAGGGAAGTCAACATCAAAATAAAATCCTACCTAATAAAAAGAGAATATTCAAATTGACCATCACACCATCACAAAGATGGAGGCACCCATATCCACAAGATGGCAGCGCCCAGTCCCCTCAGCCCTACCAGAGTCCCCCAGTCCTTTCAGCCCCATGGGGAGGAAGAAGGGCGGGGGGAGGAAGGTGGCAGGCATGAGGTGCGGCCAGACCCACCCTTAGCCCCTCAGGGCCGACCCAAAGCTCAGGTGACCAGGGCCGGCCGAGGCTTGCACTGTTGGCAGGAGCAGCAGCAGAGGTGTGATGGGGGCGTTGCCTTCCCGATTGCCGGGTTGCCTCCCGCTCCTGAGAGCTCCCAGACTGTGAGAGGGGGCAGGCCAGGCTGAGGGACCCCCCTCCAGTGCATGAATTTTCATGCACCAGGCCTCTAGTCTGAAGATAAAGGAAGGAGCTACAAGCCACGAAATCCAGAGAGACTCTAGAAGCTGGACAAGGCAAAGGACTTGATTCTTTCCTATAATCTCCAGAAGTAACACAGCCCTGATGACACACTGATTTTAACCCAGTGAAACCCATTTCTGGATTTCTAATCCACAGAACTGTAAAATAATAAATTTTGTGTTTTTTTTTTTTAAACCACTAAATTTGTGACATGTTTGTTATGGCAACAATAAGAAATTAATATAGCCAGGCTATAAGTTACATAGCTCAGTGACTGAGCATCTATTTACCTGTTAACCAGGAGGTTACAGTTTGATTCCTGGTCAGGGTACAAGCCTGGGTTGCAGGTTTGATCCCCAGTAGAGGGCATGCAGGAAGCAGCCCATCGATGATGTTTCTCTCTCATCAATGTTTCTCTCTCTCTATCCCTCTCTCTTCCTCTCTGAAATTAATATTCTTTTTTATTTATTTTTTTTCACTTTTATTTTTATTTTTTTTTAAATAAATCTTTATTCAGATTATTACAATTGTTTCTCCTTTTTCCCCCCATAGCTCCCCTCCACCCGGTTCCCACCCCACCTTCTGCCCTTACCTCCCCTCACTGTCCTCATCATTAGGTGTATGATTTTTGTCCAGTCTCTTCATGAACCCCCCATACCCCTTTCCCCCTGAGAATTATCAGTCCACTCCCTTTCTATACCCCTGATTCTATTATATTCACCAGATTATTCTGTTCCTCAGGTTTTTAATTCACTTGATTTTTAGGTTCACTTGTTGATAGATATGTATTTGTTGTTCATAATTTTTATCTTTACTTTTTTCTTCTTCCTCTTCTTTAAGAATACCTTTCAGCATTTCATATAATACTGGTTTGGTGGTGATGAACTCCTTTAGCTTTTTCTTATCTGTGAAGCTCTTTATCTGCCCTTCAATTCTGAATGATAGCTTTGCTGGGTAGAGTAATCTTGGTTGTAGGTTCTTGCTATTCATCACATTGAAAATTTCTTGCCACTCCCGTCTGGCCTGCATAGTTTCTGTTGAGAAATCAGCTGACAGTCATATGGGTGCTCCCTTGTAGGTAACTAACTGTTTTTCTCTTGCTGCTTTTAATATTCTCACTTTGTCTTTTGCTCTTGGCATTTTAATTATGATGTGTCTTGGTGTGGTCCTCTTTGGATTCCTTTTGTTTGGGGTTCTGTGGGCTTCCTGGACTTGTAAGTCTATTTCTTTCACCAGGTGGGGGAAGTTTTCGGTCATTATTTCTTCCAATAGGTTTTCAGTATCTTGCTCTCTCTCTTCTTCTGGCACCCCCATAATTCTGATGTTGGTACGCTTGAAGTTGTCCCAGAGTTTTCTTACACTATCTTCAACTTTTTGGATTTTTTTTTGCTTTTTGCTTTTTCGGTTGCGTGATTTTTGCTTCTTTGTATTTCAATTCTTTGACTTGATTCTTGTGTTCCTCTAGTCTGTTTTTGGGTCTCTGTATAATATTTTTTATTTCAGTCAGTGTATGTTTAATTTCTAGTTGGTCCTTTTTCATATCTTCGAGGGTCTCGTTATATTTATTGGCCTTTTCTAGGATATTCTTGAAAAGCCTTATAACCGTGGTTTTGATTTCTATATCCAGTCGTTTGTTTTCCTCCATTTCTTTCGTTTGTGATCTGTTTCTTTGACGCCGCATTTTCACTGCTTCCCTGAGTTGGTAGGGTAAATTTGTGTGCTAGGTTTCCTATATGGCCCAGTGGGTCGGCCTCCTCAGTTAACCTGAGGTGGACACTCTTGGTGCACCCCTTTGTGGACTGTGTGTACAGCCTTGTTGTAATTAAGTCTTGATTGTTGTTGGTATCACTGGGAGGAATTGACCTCCAGGCCAGTTGTCTGTAAGGATCAGCTGCGTCTATGCTGGGAGAAGTTCGGTGCTGGAGACAGCCTTATAGGATAAGACTTGCCAAATTGCAATAGCCTCTGTGCTCGGCTTGGATGGGGTGGAGTCTCAGGGCGGAGCAGACAGTCTTGGCTTCCCGTCAGCCTTGCCCTTGCGTGCACGCACAGACCTCTGCCTTCCCCGGCTCCCGAGTCTCCGCCCAAGAGTCCAGACTCCCCCCACAAGAGCGTGGGTCCCCAGGGGCTCGCCTGGAACTGGGGTTCAGTGCAGTCAGAACTGGGGCTCAGTGCAGTCAGGAACCTCTGACTCCCTTCCACTAGGGAAAGCCTGTGACAACCTCCGCTGCCTTTGTGCGCACTGGCACACGCGCGCCTTCAGACCCCTGCCTTCCCCGGCTCCTGAGTCTCCGCCCGAGAGTCCAGACTCCCCCCACAAGAGCGTGGGTCCCCAGGGGCTCGCCTGGAACCGGGGTTCAGTGCAGTCAGAACTAGGGCCCAGTGCAGTCAGGAGCCTCCGACTCCCTTCCACTAGGGAAAGCCTGTGGCAACATCCGCAGCCTTTGTGCGCACTGGCATGCGCGCTCCTTCAGACCTCTGCCTGGGGTTCAGTGCGGTCGGTGGCTTCCTTCCCCCTTCCGCCAGAGAAAGTCAGCCAGGCTCTCAGCCACCCTTCCTCTCTGCGCGCACAAAGACCCTTTGCCGTACCTCCAATTCTCTGTGAGCTTTTCTCTTTCCTTCTAGTTGTAGAATTTTCACTCAGCTAGCTTTCCTGTGGTTCTGGATGGTGTCCGTTCTGTCTTTTAGTTGTAGTTTTGAAATTGTTGTGCGAGGCAGCAGTTTAAGTGCTTACCTATGCCGTCATCTTGGTTTCTCTGTTTCTATCTCTCTTATCAATATTTTTTTTAAAAATATGTATTTTATTGATTTTTTACAGAGAGGAAGGGAGAGGGATAGAGAGTTAGAAACATCGATGAGAGAGAAACATCGATCAGCTGCCCCTGCACACCTTCTACTGGGGATGTGCCTGCAACCAAGGTACATGCCCTTGACCGGAACTGAACCTGGGACCTTTCAGTCCGCAGGTCGACACTCTTATCCACTGAGCCAACCAGTCAGGGCAAAAAATATTCTTTAAAAAAGGAAATTAATATACTAGGACAATCCTTATAATGTTAAACTTGTTTCTCTAATGATATATCTTAATACAATTAACTCTATTACTAGAACACAAATTTGGATCCATATTAGACTCACACCAAAAAAATAAAAAAGGACATAGATATGAAAAAGTTAATTTTGTGAAGTTGCAAAATTATATTTTAAACAACCTTTTTTGTTGTTATATTTGTATAATAAATACAAATTGAAAGATAAAAGATAAGCAATAAGAATCATTATATCAATGTTTATCAATAACAGCTTAATAAACACTTTTCCTTCTCTTATTAACAAGAAAAATATAGTGAAAAGAACAAATGAACTAACCATCAATATTCTAGGATAGCCCTAACCGGTTTGGCTCTGTGGATAGAGCGTCAGCCTGCGGACTGAAAGGTCCCAGGTTCGATTCCGGTCAAGGGCATATGCCTTGGTTGCGGGCACATCCCTAGTAGGGGGTGTGCAGGAGGCAGTTGATCGATGTTTCTCTCTCATTGATGTTTCTAACTCTCTATCCCTCTCCCTTCCTCTCTGTAAAAAATCAATAAAATAGATTTTTAAAAAAATATTCTAGGATAAAGCTTTAGCTGGCTGTGTAGCTTTGGGAAAGTTACTTAATATCTATGTGCTACCATTTTCCAATAGTAAGAAGGGCAAAGATGTTAGATCAGATCAATATTTCCAAAGTGCAAGATAAAGTACCCCTGGTATGATATAGCTGTCAAGCAACAGCTGAGTTACTAAATGGACTAATTCCTGTAAGAAAACGTCTCATCCTAGCTCATTTGGCTTAGTGGCTGGAGTGTTGGCCTGTGGACTGAAGGGTCCCGGGTTCAATTCCAGTCAAGGACACGTACCTTGGTTGAAGGCTCCTCCTTGGCCCGGGCCCTGGTCAGGGCACATGCAGGAGGCAACCAATCAATGTGTTTCTCTCACATCGATATTTCTGTCTTTTCCTCTCTCTTCCACTCTCACTAAAAATCAATGGAAAAATATACATGGGTGAGGGTTTAAAATAAAAAAGTCTCCAGGGAGCACTCCTATGCCATTCCCTTCCCCCCACAGGCACTTATTTCCTAAACTCCAAGGGACCCCACAAGACTTGCAACCAGGGGAGCAATGGGCAGCGGCAACTCATCCCAGGCTAATCCCCTGAACCTGTCTCCAAGGCCCCCTTTCCTCTGACTTCCCTGTAAGCTCAGCCTAGGTTCTCCTGTTGCTTCTTCTCTGCCCTTCCTTGTTTCACTGTCCTGTGTGTTTTTGCTGTTGTCAATAAATTCTTGCTTGCTTTTCTACACCAAAAAAAAGAAGAAGAAAAATTCTCTGTAATTATTTGGTTATATTTTCTAGAAAAGTTTGGTTGGTGCCAGTTTGCCTTTAATGTTTCATGACTTGCTTATCTCACTTAAAAAAAATGTTTTTATTGATTTTAGAGGAAGAGGAAGGGAGAAACAGAAACATCAATGAGAAACATCTATCAGTTGCCTCCCACACACCCCCTACTAGGGATTGAGCCTGAAACACAGACATGTGCCCTGACCAGGGATCGGTGACCTGTTGGTGCATGGGGTGATGTTCAACCAACTGAGCCACACGACTGGGCTCACCTCATTTTTTAACAAAGGGTTGAAGATATCTAAGGCTCAGAGCTTAAGGCACAAAGGTGTCTGGCTAGAATTTATTAACACTATTATATTTTCTTTGTACTTAAATTTTGATGATCTTTTCTTTATAGCAAATGACACTGGTTTTCCTTTTACAGCAAGAAATACAGAGGATGGACAAAGGAACATGTTAAATTATACTACAGGAATGCAATCAGCAAAGTCCTGCCTGAAAAACTCCATAAGACAAATTAGCTGATTTCTTTAGTAAATTGAAAAATAAAAAGAGAGCTAAAAGAGGAACTTAGAGATTTAAGACAAATAAAGCAATACTGTTTACACACTTGAGTGACAAAACTATAAAAGGAATTGAATATAATAAACAATAGGTCTATGAAGTTCCTTTCATGGGGAAATGATTAGGAGGAGAATGTGGAGGGCTTCTGAAGAAATTGGCCAGGTCCATCTTCTGACATGGGCAGTGGTTACCAGGGTGTTCACTTTATATATAATTCATTAAACTGTACTTGTGTGCAGTTTTCTATATTCTTGTTATTTTTTTTAGCAACAAAAAAATTAAAAAGAATGATACTAAACCCAGAAAATTTATAATCCTAATCATGTCAATCAGACTTCTCCCAAGTTATCATCTATTCTATATATAAAAGCCTAAGCGACCGTCCGACCGGTAGCTGTGATGCACAATGACCACCATGAGCTCCAGTGACTTGGCAGCTGCAGTGCTCGGGTGACGTACCCGGAACCAGAGAGGAGGGAGCCCGATTCTGGGGCGCATCACCTGAGAACTGCCTTCTCGCAATCCAGGACCCCTTGAGGGATGGTGGAGAGCCGGTTTCAGCCCGATCCCCACAGGCCAGGCCATGGGACCCCACCAATGCACAAATCTGTGCACCAGGCCTCTAGTTATATATAAACATAAGAAGTAGCTTTTGGAATCCTGTGGAATATTTATAATTTTTTAAAAAGTTATCCACTAATGTGTTTTGAACAGTGCATTCAATAATGTTAGCTATATCGTTATAATTTTATATTGGAAGTAAGATGAAAACCTCATACTTACTAGTTTGTTGTTGCTGCTGCTGCTGTGTATTAAATCCTCCAAATCCCAATCCAGTTCCCAAACCAGTACCTAAACCAGTACTAGTTCCAGTTGTGCCAAAACCAGTACCAAATCCAAAGCCTTTGTTCTGAGTACCACCGAAGAGTCCTTTAAATGAAAAATTGAAATTGCGTAAGTTAAAATCTGAGCTCTAGCTCACTTCTACAAATGACTTAAGACTGTCCTCTTACCAGTAGTGCCTGTGTTAGTTGGAGCAGAAAAGCTGAATGCAGAACCTGCTGTTGTAGATGTTGTCCCAAATCCTCCGAACCCACCTAATTATAAGGGGATAAATAAAATGGAAAGGAAGTCTCTTTTGTATACATAAGAGGTAATTTCTTTTTCAAATTATTTTATAAGTAATTGCTATGTATAAAGACAAAATATATTGATCTAATTTTTCTTTCTCTACTTTTAATTTCATTAAAAAAACATGATTCTACTAATCAAGAAATCAGTATGTTGCAAGAAATAAGCCATAGAAGTATTTAAACTAGAATACCTCAATGCAATATATACCTTTCAACTAAAGCAGTGTTTTCAACCTTTCTAATGCTGCGACCCTTTAATACAGTTCCTCATGTTGTGGTGACCCCCAACCATAAAATTATTTTCGTTGCTACTTCATAACTGTAATTTTTCTACTGATACTAATGTGGTCTTAGGCTCTACAGCAGTGGTTCTCAACCTGTGGGTCATGACCCACAGGTTGAGAACTGCTAGCAGGGTCGCCTAAGACCATAGGAAAACACAGATATTTACATTACGATTCATAATAGTAGCAAAATTACAGTTATGAAGTAGCAACGAAAATAATTTTATGGTTGGGGGTCACCACAACATGAGGAACTGTATTAAAGGGTCAAGGCATTAGAAAGATTGAGAACCACTAAACTAAAGGGATGATTGACAGTTATAGCTGAGAAAACATGTTAAGCCTACAGCCATTATGTTTAACAAACACTAAAACGACTATGTATGTACTTTTAGAATAGGAAATGCAAATTCAAACATCTAGAAGATTTAGGCTGATAACATTAATGAGTGGTGGAACTATTCAATGTGAACAATTTTAAAAAATAGTAGCAGTTCCTAAATTCCAGCAGACTATTGATGCAGGAGAATGGTAGTTTAGCAGTGTTATTTATTCCCATTTTTTCCCAAATAAATAAAAGTTCTGGATTTTCTATGTGACATTTATAGAATTTTAAACCCTAATTTTTGCAACTAATTCAAATGTTTTTAAAAATAGTGTGCAAATAGATTATAATGGCAGAGTGTGTTGACAGCTTTCATCCTTGGCTTGGTCAATTAATTTATAGTCAACTTTAGCTTATATTTCTACTTAGTCTCCACTGAGACTAAGCAACTTTTCAAAGGAAACATACCAATATACTGACATCTATACAACAAAAATGTGTTTCTCTGGGGAAGAAGTGAGAGAAAAAACACACAAGTGGAAGGCAGTGGCAGGGAAAGTGAACAGAGCTATCACAGGCCTCTGATAGCTATCAGAGTTTGGCAAATCTGACAGATATACAAATTACATTTTTGGCTAAGTCTAGAGACAAATCACTCTTAACTATAGCTAACTTGACATATGAATGGAATGGAATACTAGCCAATCTAAAATCGTTTTACGTATTTTCTTTATTGTCGGTTTTTACCTGATACTAATGTGGTGCCAAAAAGACTTTTAAGACAAATATTCATCAATATTGTAACACAGAAAATATTAAGAAAAAAAACCCAACCCTTTGATATTCACCATATAATTTTGATAGGGAAAATTACTCAAGAATAGACTGCATGTCACCCTGGCCCATTTGGCTCAGTTGGTTGAGTGTTGTACCATGCACCAAAAGATTGCTATTTCGATTCCCCGTCAGGGCACATGCCTGGGTTGTGGGCTGGATCCCCAGGAGGGGGTGTGCAGGAAGCAGCCAATTTATGTTTTGTTCTCACAGAGATGATTCTTCTCCCTCTCCCTTCCTCTCTCTCTCTAAACAAAAATGAATTAAGTAATAAAAGAATAGACTGCATGTTGCATGCAGGCACAACCACTCTATTTACTTATATGCTCTAGTGCTTACAAGTAAACTGGAAAAAATCTTTTTCTTCTCCCTTCCATAGAAAAACTAAGATATACTCTGAATTGGCTACATCCATGGTCGGCAAACCGCGGCTCGCGAGCCACATGCGGCTCTTTGGCCCCTTGAGTGTGGCTCTTCCACAAAATACCACAGCCTGGGCGAGTCTATTTTGAAGAAGTGGCGTTAGAAGTAGTTTAACTTTAAAAAATTTGGCTCTCAAAAGAAATTTCAATCGTTGCACTGTTGATATTTGGCTCTGTTGACTAATGAGTTTGCCGATCACTGGGCTACATGATAAAAATACCAGTCAGGATCTCATCATACCAAAAATGTTTATTAACATCCATCTGCAAGGATACAAAATTAAAAGGTAGACAAGAATTTTTATCAGCCCTTTGGTGAAGGCAAAGTTAATGAACATATGTATATAAAAGTAGTTAAAACACAATTATATTATCACAACTCAAAACTTAACAATGATAACTCCAAAGGAACACAAAATCAAGCAAATAACAAAAGATGTATTTATTGTTGGTGAATTACAACTGGGTGGTTTTGTCCAGAAACACAAATTTGAAAATAATGTTTCTGTTTTACCCAGTGCCAATTTTAAGCAAACAGGGAAAAAGTAAACATACCAAATGACAGTAATATGTGATCTCTAAACATATCTTTATGATAATGGATCATTTTATCTTTGGAATTTTCAAGTATTCTTCAAAACGTTTTCAAATCAAATACCAAGGTGATACTCACATTGACAAGTGACTGCACAAAATACCAGAACTTCCCAAATAAGTTTTAGAGAACTAAAAAGTTTCAGGAAATAAAGTTTACCAAATGCATATAATTGGCATGGGCATAAGTGGCATGATGTAAGAAAATATGGACAACAGATTCATATACGAGCAGCTGAGAAACAAGACTTTTCTATAGGGTCATTGTATGTAACTATACATAGACCTATTTTAAATTTATACATATACACACACAATATAGTTTGTGCTTTGCAAATTTTTCAATGAACTATAAACAATCCATCTCTAGATAATAAAATCTTCATAATTATCATTTTGAATGCAAACATGTCTAGCTTATCTTTTAGAACTCAATGTTGACAATAAATTAAATTCCCTCTCTGATAATTTCTTACAATTTTCCAGTTAAAAACTGGGGATTCCTTCTATAATTACACATCTTACAGAAATGTTTACTAATATGCTGAGATGAACAAAGAAATGCATTATTATTATACAGGTTAAAAAACAAAACAGGTTACTGCTGTTCGTATAAGACAATGTTCTTTTGGGAAACACAAGGACAATAGAATGAAATTCCAATGAAAGATGCAGGAAAAATGAAAAAAGTGGCTGCAGGAGTCCAAGAATCCCAGGAAAATGGGCCTGACTGCTGAGCTTATACTTTGGAAGGAATATGTAATAATTTGGAAGATATATTCTACTCAAAAATAATAATTCCAAACTACTTGGAAATTATATTCTGTTCAATTGAATACAAATTTAACAAAGGAACATTATAACTTGCAAGACTTCCCAAAACTAAATCTTGATACAGTCAAAACTTGATATAAATGTTACTGATTCGACATTAGGAGATAAATTTTCTTTCCTCAGACAAGTCACTGTTCTTTCCCAAACTCCAGGAATCACAAAATATTCTTGGACTCCAGCCCCCAGCATTCATTACACATACGACCCGCAGTATCTACCTGCACTTGCCAGACTGTTACCAAAATTGAACGGAGTCGCCGAGGTAGTAGGAACACCGAAATTCCCAATATTAAAGTTCACTGCAGGATTAGCAGTTAATCCGAAACCCCCAAAATTAAACCCACTGGCGGTGGAGTTGGCAGTCTCAAGCCCACCAAATCCTGATAGGCGTGTAGGCAAAGAAAGAAACAAAAATTTAAAAGGGGAGAGGGGAAGAAAAACAAGAAGAGAAAGCAAGAAAGGATTAGAAGAGTCTGTAGGAAGTTTCACAGAAGTGAACAAAAGACAAACCTTGACTTTGCTCCAAATAAATTAAGAAAGCGGAGGTGGGGACAGGAGAGAGGAGTAGGAGCGCCAAGTCCCCTAGCGAGGGCCAAAGGGGCTGGGGCGAAGGCTCCCGCCCCCCAGGGGCTGGGACCAAAGGAGCCGCAGGGCAGCGCCGGAGCCCAGCAGCCGGAGCCCAGCAGCCGGAGCCCAGCGAGGGTTCCCACCGGGACGGGAAGCGGAGGGGAGGAGAGAGGGCGGTTCTCCGCGAGGGAAGAGGGAGCCGCCTCCGGTTTCTCCAACTCCCCGGCGGCAGGAAGCGAGCCCTAGTAGGGCAGGGTCCAGCGGGACCCACGCTCAGCGTGCCAGCGCCGGGGTGGGCTGTCCTCCCGCGGCCTCCTCAGGAGCCTGCTCCGCCAGCTCCGCGCCGCCCGCCCTTTTCCGAAGCCCTAAAGTCTCCGCCCCGGCAGGAAACCCCGGGAACCCCGAGCCGGAGAGTCTCGGACCGAGACCTCCCCAGGAGAAGGTCCGGGGAAATTACTCACCCGTGGGTGCAGCGGTGGCTGCAGCGGTGCCCGAGGTGCCCGAGGGAGCCCCAAAGTTGAAGGCCATGTCGCGGGAGCAGGGGACCAAGAAGCAGCTCCCGCGACATTCGGTGCACCCCGCTTTTTGGTCCGGCGGAGAAACTTCCTCCGGTTCACGGAGTTCCGCCTCTTTTCGGCCCTAGTCTATGGGCCGGAACGCAGGGGCGTCGGGGGTGGAACCCTGAAGGGGGGGGACGCCCCGCCGGCTAGCTTCCGGGCGCTTCGTGACTTCCTGGGGCGTGAGCGTCACAACCAAGGTGAGGTGCTGTCAATCCCTCAGAGGCATGCCGCCCGAGAGCCCTTACAAACTACCCGAGGGAGGTCCCTTGGCAAAGATGGGCAGATAAGGGTGTGTAATGGAGACCAGGCAGGAAAGAACCGAATCCTTATCCTCCATAGCGGAGAGCCAATGGATAATGTTAAGACTGAAAATTCAGGACGCTGTGTGTTATGTAGAGTCCTGGAAGTGAATATTTTTTAAAGTGGGGGGCTAAAAGTGGTGCCTCTGAAAAGGATGTCTCTCTAGCTTTTTTAAATGTAACAAACCTTGTAGAATTACTTGATTCTTAATCTGTGTGCTTGTATAACTTTAATAAAAATGAAAACAACAAAAAGCCATTGTAGCTATCAAAATTACAAATGTCCTTGGACCTCCAAACGTTATCTTGTAAATGATTTGGCAAGATTATGGAATACAAGGTTATTCGTGATGGCATGTTTATAAAAACAAATTATTGGAAACAAATGGCTGGCTTAAGTAGTTAAATTTATACAAAGGAATACTATTCAGACATGAAATTGGAACTGAAATTACAGGAAAGACAATTTAGAACATTGCATTGGCATGCTACAATTTAGGTGGTGGGGGGAAGGAGGGCTAGAATATGTAATACACATACTGGTATAAAATATTCCTGGAAAGGTATATTTTTAAAAATGAGTAACTGGTGGCTTTTGGGAAGATGAATTGAGTGGCTAGGAGATGGATGGAGGGAGACTTTCCATTATAAATCCCTTTTATACAGAAAATTAAATGATGCTTATAGTGGTAACTGCAGGAGTCCCAATGAGAGCTCTGATATATTAGGGTGAGGACAGCAGGAGCAGAGACTGAGAAGCATACGAAGCACTTGATCGATGGGATGTGGAGGGAAGGGGAAGGAGTGTAGCAAGAGTCTCTGGTTTCTGGCGCGTACAGCTGGGTAAATTGTGATGCCATTCCCCAGTAATGGGAATTTGGGAAGAAGACAAGAAAAAATGAGTTCCTTTCTTTACTTGCTGGACTTGAAGACATTCTGGCCGAGGATATCCATCAGGTGGTTTGGAAATGTGAGGCTGAAGGTGAACAGAGCAAGTGAAACAGGATTCTCAGGGAGGGAGTCTCAAGTGAGAAGAGATTGCAGCTGAGCGTCACAAGAAGTGGCCAGAGATAGAAGAACCAGAGCGGAATCCGAAATTACCTGGAAGCAGGCCTGAATAAGGATGTTAGTGCAGGCAGATTACTTGGAAAGAAGCAGCAGTGAGGTGGTGAGGAGTGTGAGGCATGGGATGCAGAAATGATAGCAGGAAGCAGTTCCCGCTGTGGGCAGTCGTGGTTGAGGAACCTTGTAGAGCAGTGGTTCTCAACCTTCCTAATGCCGCGACCCTTTATACAGTTCCTCATGTTATGGTGACCCCCAACCATAAAATCATTTTCGTTGTGATCCACAGGTTGAGAACTGCTGCTGTAGAGCCTAAGACCATCGGAAAACACATATTTACATTTACAATCACAACCCACAGGTTCAAAACCGCTAGCAGGGTCGCCTAAGACCATCGGAAAACACAGATATTTACATTACGATTCATAACAGTAGCAAAATTACAGTTATGAAGTACCAACGAAAATAATTTTATGGTTGGGGGTCACCACACATGAGGAACTGTATTAAAGGGTCGCGGCATTAGGAAGGTTGAGAACCACAAAGGAGCCTGAGCACTGTCCCTCTGAGGACTGGAACGTTTATCAGCTTACTCCTGCCCCCTTTGGTTGAGTGTGTCCCTGGGGGTATTAATTCCCCAAGCTGTTGAGGGGCTTCCATCGCTCTGGAGAAAGCCCTGAGGCGGAAAAGCACACCATGGGACTTGTCTGGCTGCCTATAACTGTCCACCACCGTTGAGATGAAATCAGAGGTGGCCCAAGGAGTGGGACTCAGGCCTGTGTTGGACAAGAGGGCAAAGAGTGTCTTTCAAATAAAAGTCCATAGACAACTGTATATCTGATGACATAACATACAATTTCCAGTGCAATGTCATATAAATGTTTTTTTATTAGTGAAATACTTCATTGCATTAAGGGTAGAAATAAACATGTCAAGAATCACATGAAATGAACCAACTATACAAGCTACATGAAGAGCATTCAGGTCGGCCACAAGCAATTAACTCCAGTAATAACACCTAGAAGGCCAAGTATGAAGGTCACCTTTTGCAGAACTCATATCTCAAGCAATGTAAATAAAAAATTAGCCTCCCTTAAGTAAAAGCCCCAATAGGGGTTAGTTGTATAGTACTTGCTCCATTAGAACATTAGTGATCTTTCTAGAAGTGAGGAAATAAAGCCTACGGGGAAAACCTGGAGCTAAAAGTGGCCAATCCTACTTCCTACCCTGTGTTCAACTCCTAATTTTCCTTAAGAGAAGTGAGGTCCCTCTCTCTGATTGGTTTCTCCCTAAGTTGAGTATCATAATACAGGACACCGGTGTTCTGTGATTGTGACAATCACAAAGACTTTGGAGGTCTTTCCAGGAAAATGGCTCCAAGAGAGTGAGCATGAGGAATAATTTGTTATTTTCATCTAAAACCAAGTAGGTAGTACATTCGTGCCTCTTAACCAATATATAATCTTGACTGTAGTTTATGGGTTTGCCACAGACTTCTCAGAAGGCAAATATCAAATGTGATTTTAAGCCAAGTAACTTAAGAATCATATAGAAATAATATGGTTTTGGTCTCCCTGTCTGTGGATTCAGTCTAAAGGTATATATCATTAACTGTTAACATTCACACTAAAAATTTCCTCCTCGCAGATGATTATATCCTGATAATAGGATGAACTAATGAGTATACACTGGCTTATCAGGTTTATTAGTGTGGATAAATGGATGCATAAAAGAACAAGATATGCCAGTTATCTAGTTAAATATTGATAAATTTTTAAAAATCTAGATACTTGGCATTGTTGAAGATAAAATATTTTCAAATTAGTTTTTCACATTTTGTTGATTTGGGGTAACTATAGGTTCTATCTTACTTTATAGAAATGTTAAGATTTTAACAAATTGCCCCTTCAAGAAAGGAAACATTACATGTTGCTTTAGTGTACAGAGGGAAAATTAGGGCAAATAAGCTAAAGTGATTTATTACCCCATACAGGGATCAGAGGCTGTATTTGTGAAATCCATGGCTTTTTCCCCTTCATTTGCTTACACTGAAATCCAGTTTTAACTCCTGTAGAATTATTCAGTTGTTAAGAAATTCTGTGTGCATTTTGCCAGATAACTGTGTAGATTTCTCAATCAAAAGTTAATATTAAACTTAGAGAATTAAAAGAATTGCCCTTAAATAAGCTTGAATTCTGTGACATAGGATGGTTCCCAGTCCTCTGACTTAGGTCACACCAGAAACCAAAAGGTCGTCTCAAGAAAGGTGACTTTGCTCTGGTCCCAAGGGACCTTCATAAAACACTTTCTGTGCAATATTTTAAAATAGTGTCATTCTGTCAACAAGATGATTGTCACAGGAAGTGTAGGGCACATTTTCTCCCTTCAGTAAGTGACAGTGAGCCACAAAACAACAAAAGGAACCAAACCTGAGGAAAGAAGAACTTATAAAAACAATTTCAAAGTAACCAAGAACACTGTCCCAAAAGAAATGTCTCTTTAGTGTAGTCAGACTTCCTGAAATGTATGTGCCACTTAGGCTGTAGATGCATGGATTTCCTGTACTCATAAATAATTTTACAAATAATATTGTAATTAATACAGTGTCCTATTTAGCAAGGGTGATGGGGGGAGGGGTGTCAGTTATTGATTACATTCTCTCAGGGGCATCTTTCCACATCAAGATAATTTCAACGGAAAAATAAGTTATCCACAAATCTCAGAACTAGCATTTAGTTCTGCTCTATATGAAATATCTGCACTGTCCTCACCAACATTATCTCTGCATTCTTTCAGTTCACAAAAGTACACGTAAAAAATCCTCAGGTGTTTATCACTATGGACTCATTAGGTGCCTCACTCCACCCACCCCCTTCCCCACTTGGTTCTTATAGGTATGAAAGTAGTCAGAAGACCAAATTATTTTCCTGGAGGAATTATGTATTGACAATTAACATAAAGTGCAATATATAACTTTTTTAAAAGAGGAAATTGGGTGCATTTGAATGATGTACTCAACAAGGCTACCATTTTACCCTGGGCTCCGAACTCTTATTTATTTCTGGTTTTGGGGTGACATGAATGGTGGAATACAATACAAAGTTTAGTGAATGAAGCATACCGAATAAGGTTAGACCAAGTAGCATTAACAAGTGACGCAGACATTATAACCACAACAGTGGTCACAAAATTCTGGAGCTACCAGCACCCAACAACAATAAAATTACTATACAAGACTTTATTAAATACTTGCTAGACACATGAAAAACAAAACCCTTCATCAGGGACCACGGATCTGATAGAGCCCAGTGGCTAACACCAGCCTGTTGTTTGAGCTCCAGCCAAATGCTCTCATCACTTGCCAGTTCTGGTCCCCTTCTCTCAACAGGCAAGGAGCCTGTGAGGATGCGACGGTTTCCCCACGTCTGATCCAGATCAGGACAGCTCACCACGGTTCCTTCGCTAAGCTCAGGCCAGGGTTAGGTTCGTATGAGGGGTGCTCTTTCATCTGCAGTTCCCTGCAACTCAGAAAAAAGAGGACAGCAAAGTTAGGCCTTCAGGTCAGAAACATCTCTCCACGTGAAAAGGGTATGGGAGGGGAGACGGAAGGAGGAAAGACTGATTGGAAGGCTATAGGTCATCAGTTGTCCCCCTCACCTCTCTCTTCTCTCAGCCTGACTTTTCCTTAACATTCAGGCCTAACCCTCTTGAGGAGGCCTGTTCTGACCACACCACCTGAGATCCCAGAGCAATCAGTCCCCTTCCCTGTACTGACTCGGACTATAACCCTCATCACACTCAGTTGAATTTGCCTCCTTCCTGATTTGAAATCTTCCAGAGAACTAAGTCTCAGAGGTGGTGGTGGGTGTTCAGCCATTGCTTGCTTGTTGAATACGTGGAGATGGTTAATTGCAGGAGCAGTGATAACGTTTACATGGGCTTTCATCGGTGCTTATGAAAAGGTCAGACTGGAAGTGAGATCACTGGTAGAAATGGCAAAATATGGGGAGGTAAAGTACAGCATAGGGAATATAGTCAACAATAGTATGATAACTAAGTATGGTGCCAGTGGGTACTGGAAATATGGGGAGGGGGAGGGGAGACACTTTTTTAAAGTATATGATTGTGTAACCACTATACTATACAACTGAAACTCATACAAAATAATATTGAATACAAACTATAATTGAAAAATAAAATTTTAAATAACTGGAAAAAAAGTAAAGAAATGGCCTCACACCTAATTCAGTGTAACGTGATGGGCATGGGTTAAGAAACAATGGAAGAACTTGGAAGATGGGGAAATCTGTGTTAATGTTATTCAGGTGGTTTCAACCTATCATTTCCTGCTTCACGTGGGGCTCAGGCAATTAGCTGAGGCAGCTAGGAGGAAAAATAAACGGCCTTTATTGCTAAAAGGGAAGCTGCTGAGACTTTAAGAAAGGCTCCTACAGAGAAGGCTCCTTGAAGGTATTTAGGCCCCTGGGTTGGCCTGCTGGTCACTTAGGAGGCCCACCCAGTTGTTTATCCCATCCCTTTGGTTGCTCCCATCCCTCCAGGAAAGGAACTACAACCCCTGTGCTAATCATTTATGAGGCAGTGATGACTCAGAGGTGGGTCTTTGATGATATCACAGATTCTTCCCAAGCAGGTCCTGGTTGCCTTGCCCTGTGACCTTGGAGCTGTTTTTCTTTTATCATATAACTAATGTTTACTAAGCTCTTACTAAATACTAACACTGGGCCAAGTGCTTTATGTGTAAATCACCTAATCCTCACGAAAAACTCCTAAAGGAGGCTCGAGTATTCTCTCATTTTACAGATGAAGAAACTGAGGTACAGTTTCTAGGGACACAAAGCTACTAAGTGGCAGCATTAGGATTTGAACCAAGGCAGTCTGATAGCAAACGCCAGGTGCTTAGCTGTGATATATTCTTCCTTTTCTTTCAGGTTACTTTCAAACACGTAAAGCTTACTCCCAGGGATTCCATTCCCACCACAGGAGCCCCAAACACTGGACAGTACCATTCTATCACCCCTCCTTGCTTCTCATTTTGTCCAGCAGTAATATAAGCACGAAATCACTGTGCCCGGCATAAAAGCTCAGAATCCACCCCCAATGAGCCAGCTGGCAGCCCTTCAGTGAAGCCCAGTTGAATTTTAAAGTTATCCAGTAAGAAATTATCCAGTAAGAAGTTCCTCCAGCATCTGCTCACCTCATCCATGGATCCCTGTCCTCGGCAGGCAAGCCAGGTGAAGATCAAACCAAAGAACACACCCAGCGCCATGACAATGTAGGGTATGTTGCTGATGATGGAAGTAGTGTTTATCACAGACTTTAGTCGACTTGCAATCTCTTTATCAATGAGAACACTCTAGGGGAACAAGAAATAGTATTGCTTTGATTACCAAACATCCAAGGTATAACTTTTTTTTGCTGTATCTTTCTTCCAAATCATTAAATGCAATTTGGATATGTCCTCCTGTTAGCAAACCAGAGATCATGAAAATCCATTTATAAATTAGTATAAACAGAGGGGGCATTCATTCATTAACATCTTTCTTTCTCCCTTTTTCTTTTTCTCTTTTCTTTCTTTTTAAGTTTTCTTTCTTTCTTTATTTTTTTTAATATATTTTATTGATTTTTTACAGAGAGGAAGGAAGAAGGATAGATAGTCAGAAACATCGATGAGAGAGAAACATCGATCAGCTGCCTCTTGCACACCTCCTACTGGGGATGTGCCCGCAACCAAGTTACATGCCCTTGACTGGAATCGAACCCGGGACCTTTCAGTCCGCAGGCTGACGCTCTATCCACTGAGCCAAACCGGTTTTGGCAAGTTTTCTTTAAAGAGTACATATTAGTTTTACAAAATGTAAACCACTCAGTTATTTTTTACAAAGTTGTTATCAGAAAACATTTTACAACACATTGGCAAGGAAAATGAAGCAAATTAAAGACAATATGGCAGTCTGACTCACGTTTTGTGAAAAGTGATTTTAATTTTTTCCCTTTTCTTGCTTTAATGTGTTATGAAATTTTCTACAAAGAACAAGTATTTTTAGGGAAAAGAAAAAAATAATAAACCTTTTTAAAATGCTGCTATTTACAACAAAAGCCAGTCAATTGAGATTTATTAAGGGGAAAACCCACAATTTCCCCTCTTGAAACCAGGTTGAAGTGAGAGGGAAACTGCGGAGACAGAACTAGTCAATGTGATATGAGATTCAGAAAAATATTATCAGCTGTGTCTTAAATGGTGGGTGTTTTCTGAGCTTCCATAATATGCTTTTACTAGAGGCCTGGTGCATGAAATTCGTGCATGGGGGGGGGGTGTCCCTCAGCCCAGCCTGCACCCTCTCCAATCTGGGACCCTAAACAGGCAATCGGACATTCCTCTCACAATCCAGTACTGCTGGCTCCCAACTGCTCACCTGCCTGCCTGCCTGATTGCCCCTAACTGCTTCTGCCTGCCAGCCTGATCACCCCCTAACCACTCCCCTGCCAGCCTGATTGACGCCTAACTGCTCCCCTGCTGGCCCGGTAACCCCTAACTGCCCTCCCTTGTCAGCCTGGTTGCCCCTAACTGCCCTCCCCTGCATGCCTGGTCGCCCCCATCTTCCCCTGCAGGCCTGGTCACCCCCAACTGCCTTCCCCTGAAGGTCTGGTCCCCCCCAACTGCCCTCCCCTGCAGGCCTGGTCACCCCCAACTCCCCCGCCCCTGTAGGCCTGGTCCCCCCCCAACTGCCCTCACCTGCAGGCCGGGTCACCCCCAACTGCCCTCTCCTGCAGGCCTGGTCCCCCCCAACTGCCCTTCCCTGCAGGCCTGGTCCCCCCCAACTACCGTCTCCTGCAGGCCTGGTCCCCCCCAACTGCCCTCCCCTGCAGGCCTGGTCCCCCCCAACTGCCCTTCCCTGCAGGCCTGATCACCCCCAAATGCCCTCCCCTGCAGGCCTGGTCCCCCTCAACTGCCCTCTCCTGCAGGCCTGTTCACCCTCAAATGTCCTCCCTTGCAGGCCTGGTCCCTTCCAACTGCACTCCCCTGCTGGCCATCTTGTGGTGGCCATCTTGTGTCCACATGGGGGCGGCCATCTTTGATCATATGGGGATGGCTATCTTGTGTGTTGGAGTGACGGTTAATATGCATATTACTCTTTTATTAGATAGGATTAACAAAACTTCAATTTACACCTAACATTTAGAGATATTTTATTCATTCATTCATTCATTTATTTATAGAGAGAAAGGGAGAGAGAGAGAAAAATAGATTTGTTGTTCTACTCATTTATGCATTCATTGGTTGCTTCTTGTATGTGGCCTGACCCGGGAAGGAATCCGAAACCTTGGCCTACCGGGACTCTGGTCTAACCAACTGAGCACCCAGTCAGAGCCTGGAGATAATATTTCTGTGGGTATACTGCAAAAGAAATATTTTTTCAGGGAAACTCCTTTCATTGGAACCAAGACAGGGTCTGTTTCTTATATAATTGTTTATCAGAAAGTAGAAGAAACTCTATGCTATGATGAAGGCTGAGGCAACCATGTATCACTGAAATTAATGGGCATATATCACATTTTATTTAACCATTTCTTATTTTATTTTTTGGTTAATCTTCACTGGAGAACATTTTCCCCTTGATTTTTTTAAATATATTTTATTGATTTTTTTTTACAGAGAGGAAGGGAGAGGGATAGAGAGTTAGAAACATCAATGAGAGAGAAACATTGATCAGCTGCCTCCTGCACGCCCCCTACTGGGGATGAGCCTGCAACCAAGGCACATGCCCTTGACTGGATCGAACCTGGGACCCTTCAGTCCACAGGCCGACGCTCTATCCACTGAGCCACACCGGTTAGGGCTCCCATTGATTTTTTAGAGAGAGTGGAAAGGAGGGAAGGGTGAGAAAGAGGGAGGGGTGGGGAGAGGCAGAGAGGGAGAGGGAGAGGGAGAGGGAGAGGGAGATTGATGTAAGAGAGACACATCCATTGGTTGCCTACTGCACACTCCCCGACCAGGGCCAGGGATCAAACCCGCAACCCAGGTACTTGACAAGGGTGCTCCAGCTGACACGCTGACCACTGGAGCACAACCACCACCAGAGCCTTTAACCATTTCTTTAACCACCTCACACACAATTTTTATTAATGTTGCCAATCATTTTAATTGTACCCCCTTTTCCTCCTCCTCAGCTAGCGAACAGTAAGCTGACGACATTTTACAAACTGGCAGGGTTTCAAAGGAGGAGACACAAAGAAGGGTTTAATTGAACATCTATTTGCGTGTTGATGTTACTGTTTCAACAGTGTCTGGCATTGCTTCACAGACCTCTGCATTTTGTTTCTTGCACAGCCAGCTTCCCAGGAGGAAGTTTTAACCAAGTAATGTGCTCGAGAAGGGAAATTTCTTTCTGTTAATTTCAAATCTCAGACATTAAGTGCATTCGTGTAAACACATAAAGAAATTTTCAGAGGACAAATAGGCTTTTAAAAATCACCTTTCCCCTCCACCCCTCATATGTAACAGGACACACAGCTACAATAGTAGACATCGACATGGGAGAGTTCCAAGCTTCCACAGCTGAAGCCACCCGTGGCTCTCCCCCAGGACTCACCTCGTTGACGTGCATCACCGGGAAAACCATGGTTCTGATGTTTCCCGTCTCACTGCAGGAACAAAAGAGGAGATCTTTTATAGACACCCTGATCGTGAGGGCACACTGGTCTGGAGAGACACACTTAGAGGAAAATGCCAGCACACTTATTTCATTAAATTACTCAGAACTTAAAGAGACTTGTTCATTATCTTTGCAAACACATATCGTTCAGAAGTTAGATTCTAATCGTCAGTGTAGCAATTCCAAGTGTTGCACATTTATGTACACTGTTTTTATCAAAACACAAGATGCTGAAAGCAAATTCCTCAAAATGATTACAATTCTCCCAAGAGTCAGAGGGGCGGCTTCGGCTGGCAGAACAACGCTGCCAGTCCACAGAATGTTTTGTGACCAGGCTGCCAGGTATCATCTTCACAAGAGGCCCAGGAAAATTGCTTACTGAGCATTTACCAGCTCTGCACCGGTGTTTTGAGGGACATTATTTCATTTAATTCTCACAATAGCCCCATGTCCTAGGTTTCAGAAAGTAAATTATGGCTCAGAGTAATTTGTCCAGGACCACCAGAGTAAATGGTAGAGCCAGGATGGTAATTCTATTTTGATTCTAAAGCACTAGACCTTAGCTACTAAATTATACTGCCTCAGAAACACACACGGGTGACAAATGCATTCGTGCAACCCACATTTGCGTCCTAGAAATATCCATGATTGTGGGGTTAAATCTAGTAAATTTGATGGGGGAACCAACCAAGTTGTATAGATAGAAAGAATAGAATAAATATAGGATATTATGCATCGTTTTGTATCCTCTTTCTTCCATTCAACATTAAATCATAAGCGTTTTCTAATATCAAAAAAATTCCCATTGAAAAGTTTGAGCAGGAGACTGTACTTGGGAATCCTGATTAAGTAGCGATTTTCAGATGGAGTGTTGGGAGGAAAGGCTGGACACAAGAGACCATTTTAACTATCCGAGTGGAGCTTGTGGCTGGCCCTGGGCGGGAGCGGTGGGGACGGGAGGAGGCAACCAGAGTCAAGGCGAGGGAAACGCTTAGAGGAGTGGCCGGAGCTCATTCTGTAGCCTTCCTAGCTGTGTGAATTCAGCAAGTTACTTAACTTCTCTGTGCCTCGTTTTCCTCATCTGTGAAATGGGGATAATACAAGGCTATTGTGAGAAATAAGTGAGTTAAAATATGTAAAGTACTAAGAACAAGGCTTGATTCGTGGAAAGCACTTTATATGCATTAGGTTCAATAAAATAAGTAAATTCCAAGACCAAGGCTAGTCCTCCTGAGGGGTAAGGGTGAGTGGACTTAGAAGTGGGCTGTCTCCCTCCCAGCATCAACCCCACCAGAAAGTCACTGTAGGAAAAGGACCCTTTGCTTCTGTATAAAAAAGCAAAATTTACCTAAAGCCATCTATTTTTTTGACATAAACGTTGATTTGGAACCTCTTGGCTGCTCTTAGGATAATTCCAGTCAACTGCAAACCACAGAAGTAGAAAGAAAACATTATTAAAACCACAAACACATTTTTTTTTCAATAGCGTACCATTTCTGTGTGGTTCTTATAACAGTGTGACCACTGCCGTGTTTGATAGGCACAGGGGGTCAAAGGAAACCTGACCCCAGAACAGAATGATAGACGTGGATTATTTCTAGGTGCCTGGTAGACCAATGTTTCTCAGACGTTAGTATGTGTGTGAGTTCTTATTAACATGCAGGTTCTGACTCAGTAGGTCTGGGGTGGGGCCTAAGATTGGGCATTTCTAATAAGCTCCCAAGATGCTGCCACTTTGAACAGCAAAGCCCTAGAGCAGTGGTCGGCAAACCGCGGCTTGCAAGCCACATGTGGCTCTTTGGCCCCTTGAGTGTGGCTCTTCCACAAAATACCACGGCCTGGGTGAGTCTATTTTGAAGAAGTGGCGTTAGAAGAAGTTTAAGTTTAAAAAATTTGGCTCTCAAAAGAAATTTCAATCGTTGTACTGTTGATATTTGGCTCTGTTGACTAATGAGTTTGCCGACCACTGAGCTAGAGGACCTTGGCAGAAGGGAGATCTAACAGACACCCTGAGGGATGGTTGTCACTGCCAGAGAACAGTGCCCAGGTGTGGTCGGGGCCCACCCAGGAAGAGTAGCTGCTGCTGTCATCTAAGGTTATGGGACTGTGCCTCGGCCTTCGTAACAAGCACCTGCTAACAGTTTGGCTGATGAACAGGAACCTACTGGTGGCTACGAGGGAAAAGGGAGAAAACCACACCTGATCTTAGTCACAAAAATAAGAACACTGACTTCTCAGATACAAATGAACTGAGTGTAGCAAAGAGTGAAGTCCCCCCAGCCCCCGAACTGCTGTGCCAAGAGAATGTTTTTCTTTTCTCTTATTGTGCCATATGTGAAAAAGCCCACGAATGAAGATATCTGGCCTTTAACTCAGTTCCTACAGTGAGAGGCTGTTGTTACTGTAGACCAGGGGTGGGGAATCTTCTTTCTGCTAAGTGCCATTTGGATATTTATAACATCATATAAAATTATCAACTTGAAAATTAGCCTGCTATATTTGGTCAAACATTTAATTAACTCACCCCTAATGCCTTGGCAGGGCCAGACTAAGTGATTTCGTGGGTCTTATACGGCCCATGGGCCAGACATCCTTCATTCCTGCTGTAGACAGTCAGGGAGCTCCAGGGAGTCTCCCCCGGATGGCACAGGGGGAGGTTCTTACACTGAGAGCACCAAAAGCTAGAAAGATGCATGAATCGGGCCCAGCTCGCCAAAAGCTAGGAAGATAATTGGGTAGAAGAAAAAGCCCTCCCCTCCCCATCCCTATAAGAACACAGGCTTGAGCTGGAAGGAGAGATGGTCTTTGAGACAGGAGTCCACCATTCTCCCAGGTCATGGCACTTGAATAAACCTCTTTCCTTTTGCATCAGCGCCTGTCTCATAAGTTTGGCTTTCATTACAGCAGGCAGTCACACTGTGAAACGATACTCATATCCTTTTATGGTTTTCTTTTTTCTCTTCTATGAATATAGGATTAAAGTGTATGCATACCTGGTACCTTTTAAATGAATAGTATAGAATAAGCTCTCAAAGGAAGAGGTTTGCCAAAAGTGACTGAAGCTAATATATACACAAGGTGTCCCCAAAAATGTATACATTCTAACAGCTGGTAGCTCAGTCAATGCTTCTTTTTCAGATTTAACCCACTGGAATTAATCATTATTTGTATACATTTTGGGGGGACACCCTGTATTTAAATGTTAACCAAAACATTTTTGGCAGTAAACAGAGGAATGTCTTCAATCTTGCTGATCTGTGCCCCCATGGGAGAAATGTATGTTGAGGTCCAAGGCTGGTGACAGAAGACTGACCAGGTTACCTGGGTCCAATCTCAGTTGTTTTCAGTGATGGAACTTTCACTGTTGCTGTTTTGTTAATGCAGGTGTGCTGGTGTTTCTGTACATTAGGTCCACAGAGTTCAGCCTTCCAAATGGAAGAATAGGAGGCTATCCACTACATTGCACTGAGCTGAGTTTTCTACATTTGATTGTATATGAAAGGGAGACAGTAGACTTAAGAGAGCTAAGGACAAAACCATGATCACTGAATGGACAAAATGAAACGTATGGTCTTTTACCAGAAAGAGGTGTTTACTCACAGGATTAATGTCCACAAACGTCTCGTGATGGTCCTTATTTGGATGCATGCCCTCTATGGCAGATACGAAACTCTGATCTGCTTGGTAGAAGTGTGGGAAGGATAAAATAATAGGTGCCCCTGCATTTTAAGGAAACAGAAACGAATGATGTGGTTCCCAAAGGCTAAGATAAATATAGTTTCTGACCACAAACCTGGTTGCTAAGGGGGGAAAGGCTACACATAAGTAAGCTTGGGTTGGAGCGGGCAGGCTAAAATTCCATTCTACACCTCCTCGTTCAGGGTTTATACTCCATTTTCTGACATTTCAATATTTTATTCCACAATATGTACTGAAGTCCCAGCCAAACTATTCTTTAACAAACATTCAACCTAAAAAGTAAAAGCTTTATACACATTATTGTAATTAATGTTCCCAGCAGCCCTATGAAGTTAGAAATATTCATTTTGCATTTGAGGAAAGTGTGGTTCAGAGAAGAGACAACATTTAGCTAGGGACATCCAGCTATCAGGTGATCGAGGTAGAATTCTAATTGAATAATGGATGCTTTATTTTAGCTCAAAGCACTTAAAGCCCCGTTTCAACTACAATTCTCTACCAGTAAATGACATTTTTTTTTTTGCTTGCTTTTCTGCTTTTACTTTATCTAAGGCAGGCTTTGTTCTCCAGCATCTGTTGATACAGAATGCTTTAAGACTGTGCTTGGTCCTGACCTCTGCCCAGCCTCAGACTAGATCAAGTTCTGCCCACATGAAGACTCCGATTGTGGCGGGTGTGTGTGTGCGTGCATTTGCCTTTCCTAGTCATTTTAAAGAAGAGCTAGGGAAACAATTATTAAAGAAAACCTATTCTAGATTTCGCTGTTGAGGAGGAGAGAGGGACCCTCTAATCACTTCTAGTAAATATATTTTTTGAAGAAATTAGCTTATTGGCTAGTAATTTCATTCTGTTTACACATCCACCAGTCCCATAGCTCAGCATACACATCATCTGTCACATACACAAGTGTTTTGCTGCTCTTTACTACTAAGCAGTTTCACAAAGCCATAATTTCCTTCTTTGTGACCTACAGTCACCTTTAAAATATAATTTTAAAACTCTATTGAGGGTTTACTAAGGCCGGACACTGTCCTACATGTTTTTACCTGTTTTATCTCTAACCTTCACACAAGCTTAAGGAAGTTATAATCACCCCCCTTTTATGAATGAGAAAACTGGGGTCTAGAACCATTCTTAATCAACTGGGCCAATTTGCCAAAAAGCAGAATAGAACTCAAACCCACACCTCCCCGACTCCAGAACACTCATCCCACTGTCCAAATCGTTACTCTAGGATTCAAAACACTTGAGGGCAATCCTGGTGCGGTAACATTTCGTCCACATTTGCTAATTAATACACAAGAGGCAAGAGGGAAAAAATTGTAACAAGTGGTTTGACTGTTGCAAAGTAGGACATCCTTGTTTATTCAGCTATCAACTTCTTGAGGCAGCAGAACGTTAACAAAACAAAAATACATCCACACTTACGCCTGGAGCCAGAGACACATGGGCTGAGTGGACTGGGCACTATCCAGCCAGTAAGACAGTAGGACAGGTCAGAGCAGAAACTCGTTCCCGTTCCCCTTTGGTCTTATCTCCAGGTGAGGGGAGCCGTGATCCCTGGCACGGTGCTTCCCAAGCACGTAGGCATCACCTTCACGAGGCTCACCGGGAGCTCGTGTTAAAATACAGATTCTGGGGTCCTGGACAGAGATGTTTAATGGTTCTCCAGATAAGCCTGGTGCAAGGCCAGGTTTGGGAGGCACTGCCCCATCAGACAAGGACAGGGAGGTTACTGCTGACCTCAGGCTTATCCCAAAAGGAGATTTTCAAACTAATTGGACAGGAGGACCAAAGTTAGCATGTTCCTTTATCCAGGAGAAAAGGACAACTTTATTCAGGAGAAAGGGCTTTCCACATTTCTCAAGAGAAACTGTAAAGAGGAACTGTTGCCTAAGAAGAATCACAGTATGGATATAAGACCCTAGTTCCAACAAGGACTTGCTGGGAGAGAAGGATTTGATCAAAATCAAGTTCGCTCTCTGACCCCTGGTTTCCACATTTATACAAAGAGGCCACTGGATAGCTCTCTAGCAAAGGTATCGTAACTAATTATGCAGCATATGATTGTTAAAGCTAGTCCTTGGGATGAAGACAATTATTTCGTCAGTTGTACCCCTGCCTCATTCATGGAAAGGAACGGAGTAGCTCAGACATTAAGAAAAACTGAGAAATTTGCTTTGAAGTCATTGAGACTCTTTACCAAGATCGGTACTTTCTCATTACCGAGTTCTCCACTCCCTCTTTTGGCATTGTTTTGAACGTGATATCAGGTAATGCTTCTCATGTATTAACTATATGTAAATTCATAAAGTACTTAAAGCAGTGACTGGGACTAGTCAGTGCTAGTAGACATGAGCTATTATTAAGACGTCTAAACTGCTGCCAATAAAAACCATTGCAGGGAAGCCAATCATTTATTTTATCTTTTTACCATTCTATAGCCAGGTTATGAAACGCTGTTCTCGAAAAGTCAGAATCGTCCTTCCTGTGGGGCTGACAATGCTCTTTGTTGAAGAACACCAATCCTGCATCCCAGACACTCGGAATCATGTCACCTCTTACCATTCTTGCAGATGCTGACATTCAGAACTCCTGAACCCAGGCAGTTTCCTGTGGGTATACAGAAGCCGGCATTGTCGGAGGTATTGGCTAATATTTCGTCAGGCACCTTAAACCGAAAGGCGGGCAGTCCCTGTACACTCTCATAGTCACTGAAAGTTATATGCACTGACCTGTTAGGAAGTAAGAACAAAAAGTCAGTGTGGGCTGCAGTCAGCACAATCTGGCCTGAATCAATACGTTAGCAACAGTTCTCAGGTACAACACAGCTAAGCGCTTTCAGGGGTCCTCAAACTTTTTAAACAGGGGGCCAGTTCACTGTCCCTCAGACCGTTGGAGGGCTGGACTATAGTTTAAAAAAAAACTATGAACAAATTCCTATGCGCACTGCGGGCCTGGGACGAGTTGGCTGCTAAGCAGGACAGGCAGCGGCACCCGGCGGGCCGGATAAATGTCCTCGGCGGGCCGCATGTGGCCCGCGGGCCGTAGTTTGAGGACGCCTGGAGAGGGTAAGTGAAAGGTGAAGATGCAAAACGCAGCTGGAAAGGAGCTCCACCCACTCAACGTGCGATAACGGAGGAGATGAGCTGAAGAGAAAGATGTTTAGGAGGTAGCACCTGTGGGACGATCCAAACAAGACCATGGAAAACATCTGTGGTAGAGAATTAAGAAGAGGACATCGAGGCCCTGGCTGGTGTGGGTCGGTTGAGTGTCATCCCGTGCACGGAAAGGTTGCTGGTTCAATTCCCAGGCAAGGCACATGCCCAGGTTGAGGGTTCAATCCCCAGACGGGGTGTATGTGGGAAACAACTGATCGATGTTTCTCTCTCATATCGATGTTTCTCTTTCTCTCTCCCCCTCTCCTTTCCCCCCTCTCTCAAATTAATAAAGACTTTTTTTAAAAAACAACAACAAACAGATGACATTCAGAATGGAAACTCACATTGAAAGAAATGAGTGGTCTAGACCAGCAGGGACACATGCCAGTGTGGGGGAAGCAGAAGCAGAGAAAGGGAAGCAAGGGTGACAGAGGCAAAGCCAGAGCTTGGCCTGGACAAGTGCCCCATTAGACAGATACTTGACTAGAATACATGCTTTTATATGCATTTCACCCCAATGAAAATAGTGTCATATTTTGCCCATCATTGATTTCAATGGAGGTCAACACATTTCTGCCTTCAGTTGTGAATGGAGGTTCAGAGGTCCCCTGAAATACTAACCACCCTCATGTTTGCATAGCACCTGAGTACAGGTATAACCCCGAATTGCAGAAGTTTGCTTTATGCAACTTTACTTCTACCGAAGGCCTACATTAGTACTTGTTTTTGCTAACTAAAAGAAATCTGAAGAGGATTTATGCTTTTATGGGAAAAGGTGAAAAGCGAAAATAGCATTTGTTTTGCCTGGCCAGCGTGACTCGGTGTTTGAATGTCAACCTATGAACCAGTCAGGGCACATGCCGTCCCGCCCCCCCCCCCCCCCCCCCGCTTTACGGCTCCCCCAGTAGGGGGCGTGGAGGAGGCAGCTGATCAATGATTCTCTCTCTCATTGATGTTTCTATCTCTCTCTCCCTCTCCCTTCCTCTCTGACATCAATAAAAATATATTTTTTAAAAAAGAAAATAGCATTTGTTTTGCAGGAAGGCATTCATCATAGAGGCAGCAAGTGCCAGAAGCAATGAGAGTGACCCCACCAAGCTCCTCCCCCAGAAGTCACCCAGCACCTCAGCATCCAGCCCCATAGCTCTGAATTGCATCTATGAGCATCTGTGCTTTACCTCGATTTTATTTTGTGCATCTGTTAGCAAGATGTGTCCTAAGGTACCTTAAAAGACTAAGAGAGCTCATAAAGGTGTTATGCTTAGTATAAAACGACATAATTAAGCATATTTGGTATTTATTGGTGGCTTATGTGTTGTCTTGGAATGTTCAAAATATTTTCCATAAAAATTAATGGTAAGTGCTTCGCTTTATGCCAAATCGGCTAACAAAAGGTTTCATAGGAATATTCTACTGTTGATACGGGGGAAACCTGTAACAGACAACGCACTTTCACACACAGCACTTGTCTTACTCTGTCCTTGAGCCCTTCATTTGAGAGGAAGTGCTCTCCGGGCCTCACGTCTTCACCTTTGAACCAGAGATGAGATACACCTCTGGCAGGGTTGTGAACAACATGGAAACTGCCTTCCATTCACATCCCCGCTCCCCACAGCATTTTAAAAAATGAAATGTTTTAGGCAAACAGAATAGAGAAAATGCTATAATAAATACCTTTTATGACAAATATTACTCAGATAGAATGCCATGTTCTCTTTCTGTAATTTGCTTCTTCATTCAACATATTTTTAAGATTTTTTACATTAATGTAGATAGCTCTGATTTGTATATTTTAAATCCTATATCCCATCGTACCATATAGCATTTAAAATATACTAGAATTTATTTATATTTTCACTTTTATAAGCACTTAGATTGCTTCAATTTTTCACCACTACAATGTTGCAATGAACTTTCTGTCTATGTATATATATCTATGGGGAATCTATGTAGGTAGGACAGAAGTGCAGAATTAGGGACTTAACATGTCTTTGGCTGTACTAGATACTGTCAAATGGTTCTTCAAAGTGGTTTTTCCAGATAAGAATGTGTTTCCTCTGTGCTGAATCTTTTCAAAAAAACCTCCTACTGCCCTTCTAAGTTGCCTTGTTTCATTCATTGCACACCAATGCATTTTCAATCCCTTCGGTCCTTCCACAAATATTTATTAAATGGAGCAGCCAGCTGGAAAGGGTCTGAACCAGCGATTTTCAGCCAGTGTGCTGAAAGAATTTATAAAACATGTAATACCTGACTGTTTAGTCAGGGGCACTGACCTCTTTTCCCTTAGATTGTCAAATAAAAAAATGACAACAGCCAACACCACAATAGCCATCTGGTTTGAATGAATCAAAATTATACCTTTTTTTTGTGAGATGGGCAAAAAAATAAATTTTTGTGTGTCATAGAATTTTAGTAGTTAGTTTATGTGTGTCATGAGATGAAAAAGGTTGGAAAATCGCTGGTCTAAACCATGGCAGATAGCGGGGTGGAGAGGTGAGGATGAATGCAAGAGCTATTTCTGAGGAGGAACAGATAGCATTTGGTGACCAGCTAAATGCAAGAGAGGAGGGATATTTACAGTGTCCCCAATGTCTCTGGCAGGGCTGATTGGGTAGGTGGTGCAATTATGTGAGATATGAAACACTCAAAGAACAGCAATTCTTGAGAAAACTGAATCAACAGTGTCAAATATGACCAGGTCATTTGTGATTTAGAGGAGTTTCATAAAAAGCCTTGAAAGAGTGAGTGGGAGAGGAATTAGAGGCTGTGGTTCAAGGGTGATGGTGGGAAAAAGCCCAGTGGGAGATGGGGATCAGGGTGTAGAGCAGGGTGCCCCTCTTCCCACAAAGACATAATCATGTTCATTTGAAGAGAAGGAGCTGGTGGTAGAGAGGGAGAGATTACAGGGCGAGTAAGAATAGATATGATCAATGGCAAGGTTATAGCTAAGCAAATACCTATAAACTCTAAATTATGGAGAACCAGTATGATTTATTTATCTTTTATGTAGAGATTATCTGTTGACTGGAAAAGGATCAGGTCAAATTTCATGCTTGAATATCATATTAATTAATAGCTAACACTTAATTTTATCTACTGTTCGATAAGCCCTGGGCTAAGTATTTTACTAACAGTAACTAATTTGTCCTCATAACAACTCTAAAGGTAGGCAACTATTTTTAGCCTTATTTACAAATGAGGAGAGTGAGGCAGAGTCATGCAGTAACTTTCCCAAGGTCACACAGCTGTGAGTGGCAGAGCTGGTATTTGAACCCATGCAGTCAGGCTCTGAAGCCCATGCTGCAAACCACTGCTCTACACGGTCTTTCAATGTGCCATCATCAGTTATCAGGGAGTAAACATGAATACCCATGCCTGGTAAGTATAGCTACATATATTCCTCACACTTTTGGTGGTCTTGCAGTCAAAGATATTTTTAAAGTTCTTACCTGCAAAAATCAGATGGAAAGACATAAAGGACTTCATCTTTCGTTATTAGTGGGTGGAAAGTATCACCATCTGTCCCATTAATCATATTGCATTTGTCTGTTGTCCACCAGCCAAGTGACCTGTAATTGATAAGCACAAGAAAGAGTCAAGAGGATCAAATTTGATTTTAGTGTTTTGTTTTATTCTTCAAATGATCAGGACTTTTCAAGACTCAACTAGGAGGAGCTGGCTATCCACAGAATCTCATTCACATGTGATACAAGGCTGATATTGGTGAGGGATTGAATCAAGATGGGGAAAATAGGCTCCTGACCCTCAGATCAATTTTGATAGAGGCAAAAGCCAAAAATCCCTTTTTCTTTCCTGAAAAAGGGTATCCTACATAGAAGTTTAGAAATATCCATTTACTTAAAACAATGATCTACTTTAGCATTATTAATAGCCTGACAGACAAGCTCTGGACAGATATGTTCATCTCTTAATATTCATGACAGAGCATTAACTCTGTCTCCCCTCAGAACAGGTTTCTGTCCCAAATTAATGGGGAGCTTCTCTTGGGTGTCAAGAGTCAATTGGTTAATTGGAAGATAGTCCTAAGGAATTTATACAAACACTAGTGGCCCAGTGCACAGATTCGTGCACATTGAAAGGAAATTAATTAGAAGAAAGATTCATGCGATAATTACATTACTGAAAAAAATTACATGTCAAAATAGTACATATAATATAGTATTATAAAATTAAAACATACATGCGATTGGCACCAGCAAAAGCTTTATATGTATTGTGCATGTGCAAGTCAACATTTATTTTTAAATTGCCAGTGCGCATCATATGTACCAGTTGGTCAGACGGTCAATGCACGGTCAGACATATGTAGTCAGTCACTTAGCCTTTTATATATATAGATAAGCTCAGAAAAATTAAAAATGAGAGGATTAAGATAGAGAATGGAGAAGCTCCAATAAATGTTTAATAGTTGTTTTTTTTTCTTTTGGGGTGAGGGAGAAAACAGAGCAAATTACAGAGAAGCAGTAAGTGAAGAGATAATTTCTGAAAGTTTTTCAAAATTTAAGAAAGCTATGAGGACTTGGATTGAAAGTATGTCCCAAGGGCCAAACAGGATAAATACAAATAAATTCAAATCTGGATATGTTGTAGTAAAAGTGCAAAAGACCAAGGAAAGAGATAAACATCAAAATCAATGGAGTAATATCTTCATAATTTTGAACTGTCGACCTACAATTCTATACCTAACTAGTCATTTAAAACTGAGAGTGAAGTTTAGACATTATAAAGTATGTGAAGTCTAAGAAAGTTTACCACCCACAGATCCTTTCTTAAAGAACTACTGATACAGGGTTTCTCAACCTATTAACCCTATTGATGTTTTGAGCCTGTACACTGTAGGATGTTTAGCAACATCCCAGGTTTCTACCAGTAGATACCAGTAGCACCTCCTAGTTGTGACAACCAAAAATATGTCCAGATATCACCAAATGTCTCCTGAGGGTGCAAAACTGCCTCTGGTTGGGCACCACTGTATGAATGGATACTCTTCAGCAAGAAAACTAAACCCGGAGGAAGATTTGAGAAGGAAAAAACATTAGGAAAATAAAATATGTTGGCATTTAATTATGTATTTACCATAAAAATGAACTTTTAAATTATATTTGCCTTCCTAAGAAGGTAAAATAAGTCATAAACAAGAATAATAGAATGTGTGTGTGTGTGTGTTTTAAGAAATGAGTAAAGTTATTGTCCTATTTGGAAGGAGAAAAAAGACAATAGATAGCTTTAGATTTTGTTAGAAAAATATTGTTAAATATGAATCTAAAAATCTAAGGATAGAATGGACATAAACCAGAAAAAAATAAGTCCAAATATATTAAATAAGATAGCATTATATCATATATGTATCAGTAATTATAACACACATATAAAAGGATTAAATTATTTTATTAAAAGACTGAAAAAAATATAGAATGGGTTTAAAACAAAAACCAGCTACATCCTGTTTACAAGTAAATTTCCCTTCCAGCCCAGTGCCCCAGTCATCTAGTTCCCCCTCGGTAAGTCACTGTTGTCAGTTTCTTATATATTCTTTCAGGAGTCTTATATATTTGTGTGTGTGTGTGTTCATGCTTACAAATATGTTTATGTACGTGATTTTTAAAATTTAAATTAACTTTATTTAAAAACAGTTTGATATTTACAGAAAAGTTATGAAGATACTACAGAGAATTTTCCTATATTCCACACCAGTTTTTTTTGCCTGTATTTCTGGGAAACTTAGAAATAAATTTAAAGTTCAAGAACAGAACCCCTCTTACCTCAGTCCCTGAAGAATAGCCTTGTTTTCTTTCAAAGGTTTCTAATTTCTCTAACTTTAAACAATTATCTTGTTTTATAGGTAGCTTTAGCTCCTTTTTGGAAGTACTTTGTTTATGTTATAAATATTAAAATAAACATATTTTTGCAATACTATCATCCTGAACTCAAATGTATTTCATCTTAAAAAAAAAATAACACAGCCCCGGTCGGATGGCTCAGTTGGTTGGAGCACTGTCCTGAACACCAAAAGGTGGTGGGTTTGATTCCTGGTCAGGGCACATACCTAGGTTGTGGGTTCCATCCCTATTCAGGGCGGGTACAGGAGGCAACCTATCGATGTTTCTGTTTCTCTCTCTCTCTCTCTCTCTCTCTCTCTCTCTCTCTCTCTCTCTTTCTCTCTCCCTTCCTCCCCATTCCTCTCTCTAAAATCAATAAATATATCCTCAGGTGAGGATTTTAAAAATTAATAAAAATTAAAAATAACACAAACAATCCACAATCATTAAATTAAAAAGAGAACGTCTTCCATTCCCCACAAAACAAGTAGTGGTTTCAAAAGTATCGGTGCTGCAGCTGCACATGACTCCCAAGTGGAAGAGTGATCTTCAACCATCAACATTCAATTTGTCAAGTGCATTATCCCAATCTTGATTTTTAAAATAATAATTATAAGTATATTTTACATACTTATAGATTTTTCATCCCCAAAATGACAGTGTTAAAACATTTTTTTGAAATAATATGGAAGTGGACATATAAAATAAAAATTGAAAAATAATTATGCTGATGAATCATTAAACTTACGTTTTTCCATTCCATTCCACAATCTTTGAAAAGTTAAGGTAATTGTCTTCTCCAGTCAGAAAAACATAATCTCCATCATTAGTCCCATTTTTCTGAAAATAAGTGAATATGATCATTTCAAGTAACGTGATGGTTAACTTTGTGTCAACTTGGATGGCCTATGGTGCCCAGTTGTTTGGTTAAACACTAGCCTAGATGAAGGGTTACAGGTTTGATTCCCTGTCAAGGGCATGTACCTAGGTTGCAGGTTTGATCACCAGCCCCAGTCTGGGCAAGTACGGAAGGCAACCAATCAATGTGTCTCTCTCACATAGATGTTTCTCTCTCTCTCTCTCTCCCCCCCCCTCTTCCTCCCTCCCCCCCCTCCCTTCCACTCTCTCTAAAAATCAGTGGAAAAATATCCTTGGGTGGGGATTAATAAATCTCTCTAAATATAGATATAGATATATATCTCCCTTTGATTCTCTTTCTCTGGAGAACTCTGATACAGTAACTAACAAATTTAATCTTCATGAAACTGCCCTAGTTTAGCCTAATTGCTACATGAGACTGAACCAGAACTAGAGAATAGAGTGGGGAACTACCGAACACAGAATTACTATATGACCCCCCCAAATCCCACTCCTACCCAAGAGAATTCCATTTTAAGGTACATATGCAATGTTCATAAAAAACTTGTATACAAATTATTCATAGCAGCATAATTCACAATAGCCAAAAAGTAAAGATAACCCAAATATCCATTAACTGCTGAATGGATAAACAAAGTGTGGTATATCCATACAATGGAATATTACTTGGCCATAAAAAGGAATGAAGTGCTGATACATGCTACAACATGGATGGACCTTGTAAACTTTATACTAAATAAAAGAAGCCTGCCGAAACCGGTTTGGCTCAGTGGATAGAGCGTCGGCCTGCGGACTGAAGGGTCCCGGGTTCGATTCCGGTCAAGGGCATGTACCTTGGTTGCGGGCACATCCCCAGTGGGGAGTGTGCAGGAGGCAGCTGATCGATGTTTCTCTCTCATCGATGTTTCTAGCTCTCTATCCCTCTCCCTTCCTTCCTCTCTGTAAAATATCAATAAAATATATTTTTTAAAAAAATTAAAAAAAAAATAAATAAAAGAAGCCAGAGCAAAAATCCTATATCATATGACTCCATTTATATGAATGTCCAACTTGCATAGGAATGTCTAATTGCCAGAGATGGTTTCAACTCAGAGATGGTGCCCCTTGGCCTCCATTTGTATAGTGCACATGTGTGTCAAGATTTTAATTTTATTTTTTGCCTAATAAAGCCACACTGCAGTCCCAAATCCCCTTCCTCTCTGGCTCTGAGGAAGCCCCCACAGGGAGAACCTGCTCCCCTCCCCTCCCCTCCCCTCCCCTCCCCTCCCCTCCCCTCTTCTCTTTCTCTGGCCCAGGCCAGCCTGCCTCCCAGCCTGCCCTTCACTCAGAACTAGGCAATCCAGCACCTCACAGGGGCAGGAGGCAGGCTGGGCAGGGAGGGGGCTTACTAAGGTTTTGTTTCAAAAACAAACCCCACAAAACCTTATTTTTCTTTACAAAAGCAAAAAAGGAAACAAGACACAATGCTAACCTTTGAACTTCTTAAAAAAAAAAAAAATCTAAGGATTCATAGGCAAATCCAGAAAGATAGAAAGTGGTTGCTAGGGGCTAGTAGGAGGGGAAAAGGAAGTGACTGCGAATGGGAATGTGGTTTTTGTGGAGAGGATGATAAAAATGTTCTAGAATTAGAAAGTGGTGATGATGGCAAAATCTTGTGAATATGCTAATGACCACTGAATTGTACACTTTAAAATGGCAGAAGACTCCAGGCGCTTGAGCTGGATCAGTGAACAAAACAGAAGTTGCTGCCCTCATGGTGCTTATCTCCTAAAACTATTGTCATAATCCTTTCGTTCTCTTAAATGTTTACTATTAAATGCTCGTTATGGGGCAGGCACTTTATAGTGTACTAAGAATAACAAAATAACCAGACTATTCTATTTCCATCACTCTAAGCTATGTTTCAAGTTTCGTCGTAGATACATTTTTTTGGGGTCTTATCACAGGTGGCTTTGGGGTTAATAAATTTAGGCCTAGAACTCGTGTCCAGCTTTCTTTATAAATGGGGTTTTGTTCTGATTATAAACATAATAGAATATTCTGGTTATAAAAGTAATACATTCTTATTAGAAAATACAGAATGATGTATAAAAATATCCCAATTATTCATTATCCTCTCAACTAATGGGAACTACAATTAATATTTGGTCTGTTTTTAGTCTTTTTTCTATATAAGATATGTTTATAGAACTAAGATATAGCTATATGTAATATATGAAATATGTACATTTATATGCACACCATTTTATACATATCTACAATTGTATATATACATATGCAAATTTTTTACTTAAGCATAAAACTTATTTCCCATGTTATCAAAATTCTTTATAGATATAATTTAACGACTCCATGACATTATGTGAAAATAATTTACTTAACCATTCTATTTTTATTGGATATTTAGTTTTGAGGTTTTTTTGCTACTATAAATAATGTTGTATGAATATATTTATGCCTAACAAAATTTTCAGTACTTTTGTTTTCTAAACAGACCGCTAAAAGTGAAATTACTAGATAAAAGAACAGGAACATTTTTAAGCCTTTTGATACATATTGTCAAATTGCTCAAGTCACCCAGCTGGAAAGTGGTGGAAGTAGCAGTATAAATCAGTTTAGTTCCCCAAATGGCTTCTGTTAAACTTTGCTAACTGGAGGAACAAAAACTCCCCACGGCTTCTTGCTTCTTTCTGCATTTCTGTATTCACTGAGGTTGAACTCTTTTTTCCTGTCATTCAGCTATATACCTTAGAAAGCACGCACACCCTCTGTGAATTCTCTTTTCATGTTTTTGTTTTGTTTTGTTTTGTTTTTGTTTTGCCTACTTGGGGTCTTTTTTTGTCACTTAACTTTATTTTGCCAACTATGTTAATATACCAACATGGTCCATGTACATCATGGCCATGTCATGTTCCATATATGAAATTTTACGTGACTTTAAGAAATGAGGCAGGACTCTTCTTTAAGAGCAGTGGTGTGAACATTGTAACTTGGATGAAAATTCAAATACCCCGTGTCAAAAAATGCTGAACCACCAATTTAAAAAATGCATGTATGTTGTTTTCTGAACTCCTCCACTTAACTCAGATGGGGCTAAGAATTCAGGGGTCCTCAAACTACGGCCCGCGGGCCACATGCGGCCCGCCGAGGACATTTATCCGGCCCGCCGGGTGCCGCTGCCTGTCCTGCTTAGCAGCCAACTCGTCCTGGGCCTGAAGTGCGCATAGGAATTTGTTCATAGTTGTTTTTTTTTTAAACTATAGTCCGGCCCTCCAACGGTCTGAGGGACAGTGAACTGGCCCCCTGTTTAAAAAGTCTGAGGACCCCAGAAGTGGTTAAGTGTTTAAATGTTTCAGAGTAACTCAAAAAGGGTTCTTCCCAGCTGTTATCTGCCCAGGAATCACACACTGAATGTGATGCTTCCCTGTCTCTCACTAGAACTTTTATTTGAGGACAGCAAGGACAACTAGGTTTTGTGTTATTGTGGTAGGGATGTGAGTTGGGTACAAGAAACACATTACTGCAGGAGGCGGAGAAATGGTCTGAGGACATGACTACAACATTCACCCACTAGCATGCCATGCCATAAGCAACACCTGTCCTCCTGGTAGAACTGGCTGGGCTGCCTGACGTCTCAAAGATACTTCTCAGCAACTAGAATTGTATACGTAAGAGAATACACACTCAGTGGGAGGCGCTTGAACTCTCTTCTATCAAGGAGAACAGAGGTACCCTAAAATCAGCAGGTACAGATATGCTGGTTGGCCTTGCAAACAAGAGTATCTGACAGTTAACCATTTCCCTCTTTCTCAGGAGCTCTGTGAACTCACCTTATCCTATTCGTTCTCACACCCTGCCCACCTCCCGGACCTCCCCCCACTAACTGTTTGTTGTTTCTGCATTAAAGTCTTTGAAGGGAAAGTGTTTGAGGGTGTTAACTAAGGGTGAGCAGGGAACAGGCATACAGGCCTAGGTATCAGAGGCAAATGTTGGCAGAAACCCTAGGATTGAGGCAAGGTTTGAGGCCAGGATTGGGTGGATGCAGAACTCCACAGACTATCCAGGTCACTGGATGAACTTCTGTGCTTCTGGCTAAAGAGTTAGTATTTGGCCAGAGCAGATGAAAAACTAAACAAAAACATTGTCTTTCTTCTTCTTTTTCTTTTTTCCAACAACACTACAGAGAGTTTATTTGGCTCCAAAACAAACACAGATACCAGTCATTCATATTAATTCAGAGTCATTTTTTTGAGACAGTCATGAAAGGGAAAAAGAATAATGGTTCCTGCCATGGCTGGTGTGTTCAGCGGTTAGAGTGTTGGCCCACACACCGAATGGGCGCAGGTTCGATTCTGGGTCAAGAGCACATACCTGGGTTGCAGTTCATTCCCAGCCCTGCGCCCCCCACCCCCCAGCCCCCGTCAGGGTGCATGCGGGAGGCAACCAGTCAATGTGTCTCACATCGATGTTTCTTTCTCTCTCTCTCCCCTCCCTGCCTCTCTTCCTCTCTCTCTGAAAAAGCAATGGAAAAGATATCCTGAGGTGAGGATTAACAAACAAACAAATGAACGAACAAATAAATAATGGTTCCTGAAGTGTGTATTGCAATGAACTCATAGTTTGAAAAGCACTTTTATGGACTTCCCACTTAGCCATTTCAAACCAACCTTTGAAGTGTGGTTATTGCTAGTCTCAAGTTAGGAATGATAACACTGAGGCTCAGAAAAGTCCCATACCTATTAAAAGAAGAAGTCAAAATGCAAATCTAGGCCCCCTGATTCTAAGTTTTTTGTGCTGTTGTTTTTTCTGAATGTGGGAAATCCACGGAATCTGAGTGATGGTAGAGGGCTTTCCACGAAGGGGCCTTGTAGAGGCCCAAACCATCAAAATGAGACTTGGCATTGAACACTGAAATGTATGATGGTTTGAAAGATTGCACCTAATTGATGGCTCAGCCACACTATGTACAGGGTGTCCCCAAAAATGCATACACACTTGAATAATTATTAATTCCAATGGGTTAAATCTAAAAAGAAATATTGGAATTAATAATTATTCAAAGTGTGCCTACATTTTGGGGGGACACCCTATATTTTCACAACTACACTCAGTCAGCACTGGCAGCACATCATGGGAGAACCCCCCCCTTCCTCCCCCCCTCCCCCCCCCCCCCGACTAAAACACGTTATTTTTTACATACTGTATAAGTCATCTAGAATTCTGGGCAATTTTGGTCTCCTAGAAGAAACTCAAAGTGAAGATGAAGTCTGGCTTGGGGTACCCCCTCAGCTGAACAAAGAGGCTTAGAAAAAAAAAAAAATCCTTACCCCATAGTACAAGCCAAAATAGGGAGGGATGTCAGGTTTGAAAGGGTGGATGAGGGACAAGATCTCATCTTTGTAGCCCCAGAGCAAATCGTGGACGGTGTGCGTCACAAAGAACTTCTGCTGGTAAGCCTTCATCAGGGCCCGGACGATCACCTGGATGACGCCCTGCTGCGCCCACTCCATGGCAGTCTGAGGAACACAGGTAAATGCAGAGAACAGCACGCCCACCCGCTCTCCCCCGGGCCCCCAGCAAAGGGAGCTGGAAACTCAGAGGCTGAAGTTAAACAGCTGGAAAATTAGCCCGCGAACCCCTCTCTGGCTCTGTGTGCAGGACTAAAACTCCCCAGTTACTACCCTTTCTCAGCGTTAACATTGTTCACTGTGATCTCAACATCCCCAAGGCCACCCTGCTGCTGTCCCCACACAGCGGGAGGGAAGGGAAAAGCTCTTGTAATTACATTGGCATCTTTGGCCACAAGGTGGCGCCACCTTCCTCCTGCTAGGGCCGGTGGCTGACTCCACTAGGGGCAGGGCAGGGCCAGATCTGGGATGTAAAGTTTTCTAGGCCCTGGGTCCGCGGTGAGTGGTCACCTATCAGTTAGTGTGGGAGCCTGAGAGGGGGTTAGTGCAGGTGAACAGGAACGTTTCCTGGGTATCACGTATACTGCTATTAGATGGAATTCCATTATAATCAGAGCCCATTGAAATCACTCCAGGCTGTGATCAATAGCCCAGTCCCTCTATTATTTGGAATGGGGAAAAACAGTCAATATGTATTTTGAGAACTTAAAAATCGTAGGCAGAAATCTAAATTAAGAGTTGGTATGCAAATTCTATTGCTAGTTTCTGAACCAAAACAAGGGGCAAATAAATATTTTTAAAATTATTAGCTACTTGCCCGGCAGGTATGGCTCAGTGTTTGAACATCAACCTGTGAACCAACAGGTCACAGTTCGATTCCAGATCAGGGCACATGCCCCGGTTGCAGTAGAGGGTGTGTGCAGGAGGCAGCTGATCAATGATTCTCTCTCATTGATGCTTCTATCTCTTTCCCTTCCTCTCTGTGAAATCAATAAAAACATTTTTTAAAAATTATTAGCTACTTAAAAAAAATCCTAGAGACATAATTATTTACACAAGTGCTGATCCTGAACACACAGCAAGAAACTGTGAAAAGAAATCCTAAAATTTGCCTTCCATCAGTATTTGAAAAGACCTTGTTTGAAAGACTTCAGAAAAATGTCTAAGATAAACTTTAAAGAAGGGCAAGGGAAAACATATTTTTCTTCTTATATATGTATATATTTTTTAACATAACTTAGCTCCTAAATGTAAAGCCATAATAGCCTTAAGTTAGCTTTTACCTTTCCTCTAAAATCCATAATAATGGTTCTTAAAATGCTAACTTACCACTGCAGGAATATTTAGTGTTCTAATTAAGTCACTTTTAGCATCTCCAACAGATAGGTTTTGTACAAAAACATAGGCCTTGTTGCTAACAGCAGATACTGTTGTTCCATTATCGCCAAACTGAATATCCGCTTTGTTTCTGATTTCCCTAAAAGAAAGAAAGAGATTTTGTTTGAAAACAGTCACTACTTTAAAACGCAGTATGTCCCCCTTCTTTCAATATCAAAGCTATTTCCAATATACTATTCCCAACATAACCATTAGAAAGAGAGACTGCATGCCAGTACTGACCCTGTAAAAACTGGAGATGAACACTCCAGTTTTATAATGTGAGGAAATAAGGCCCAGGATAGAGTCTTCTCAAAAATCTGTCATTTCCATTCTTTCCCCCCACAATTTGGAAAATGCAATGGTCAAGGGTCACCTTGATGAGGGCATCAAAGCCAATGAACTCTGGGTTATGGTTTGTTCCCAAAATACATTCACGAGGAATACATACAAAACCTGATAGCGGCCGTCCTGTTAAAACACTTGTGCAATTTGCACTTAGGGGGTAGCTACAGTGGAATTTTAATTGCTTAGACATTCACTGCCCTTTTTTCTGGCCAGACCCTGATTTTCTTTCCTCTCCTGCACTGGGCAGCGGTGTGCGACCCCAGCTCAATCAGTTCTTTTCCCTTTGGCCTCTGCCTCCTGAGCCCAGAGCCTCCAGATGGAAAACACGGTCGAAATACCGGCTTCCTCTAGGGGGCGCACATGAGCGAGGATCCTTGTGCTCCAGAGATCCGGGTCTTTAAAGCCTGCCTCTTTCTTCCCAGCTGCAGCGTGGAAACTGTAACCCACTTTAGATAGCCTTCAAATAAGTTCTCCTTTTCGTTAAATTGGCCAGGGGCAGTTTCTCCGGCTTGCAACCAAAGCCCCCTCCCAGAGAAAGCATAACCCAGTCTTTCTGTAGGTGAGAAAAGGGAGATTCAGATGAAGTAACTAGCCCAGGATTAACCAGGAGGTGGCGGAACAAGGTTTAGAATCCTGGTCCCCTGACTTCAGATCCCAGGTTTCCCTGGACTCTAAGGAGAAGTTAATGCAAAGGGACTGGTTAGCAACTGGAGGAGAAGAGGAAATGCCAAAGGCAAATCGCTGCCTCTGCCAAGGCTGGTGCCTGCAGAGGGCATTGCTCTCCACTCCTTCCCGTCCCAGAGCCTCCCTGCCGCCAAGGGGAAGAGGGAAGGACTTCTCAGGGTGCACCCACTTATAACCAGGCCCAGGACCCTGCACTGGTCTAGCTGACCACTAAGAAACTAGAAGTAGAAAAAATAACCCCAGCGTGAACACCAGTTTGCACACAAAGAAAGCCGGGCCAGGGAGCAAAGAGCTGGGATGCAACGTCCGGCCAAAACCCCAGGGATCAACTCTGCCAAGTTTTCTAACTAATGACGAAAACTGATGACCTTGCTAAAGCCTTTTTTTTATTTTTCACTGAGCCCTGGGTCATGAACCTAGTGGCCTGAATAATTCCAACCCTACAGCCTGCATCATTTCTGTTTATTTCTGTGCACTGACTCTGGGGGACTTTTAGAATGTTTTCTTTACAGCTCACCCTGTAAGAACCTGATGTTTTAAAGAACCTGAGCATGGGGGCTCCAATCACTTTAAGCCTTGTCACTTGACTGGGTTTCTCAATACAGTTTAAAAAGTCAAAGCCATGGTTTCCCAAACCACAAAAATATTGAATTCACTTGGCAGGCACCAAGGGAACGTGACAGATCATTCACAGCTAACCACATGACTTCCCCTCAACCTCCCGCCACCCTCAGGCATGCCCGACTCTCAGCTTTTGCAGAGTGGTCTAACCCAGTGGTCGGCAAACTCACTAGTCAACAGAGCCAAATATTAACAGTACAACGATTGAAATTTATTTTGAGAGCCAAATTTTTTAAACTTAAACTATATAGGTAGGTACATTGTTATTGACTTAATTAGGGTACATGATATTTTGTGGAAGAGCCACACTCAAGGGGCCAAAGAGCCACATGTGGCTTGCGAGCCGCGGTTTGCCGAACACTGGTCTAACCGAAGGAAGACGGTGCCCTGGGGGTCAGAGGTGGCCTCCCACTCTGCAGCGGCCAAGGAAACCAAGAAGAGAGGTGGCGAGGGGCCTGTCTCTCAGAACAACATGTAGTCACGGAGTCCGAGGAGCCTAGTCCGGGGAAACCCAAGCACTCCGTCACGGCGGCAACAATACCAGCAAGTCTGGTTACCCAGCTGGTCAGTCAGCCACAGTCAACCAGAGCGGGGTGGCCTTCTAGGGAACAGCGGACTGAGAGCAAGAAGTGAACAATCACTGCTTTACAGTGTCTGCCAAGACCAAAGAAGCTTCTAGAAATAGAAACAAAAGCATTTTTGTTTTTTTTAAAGGCAAAGCAAACATTTGGCCTAGACAATTAATTAAGAAACCATATTTCAAAGTGCCTGGTATGGTCCCTGGTACTTAGCAGATGCCAATAAATCCTGGTGTTGAAGGCCCAGGACATTCCAGGCTCAGACAACAACTTAATATTTGTTATTCACCCTGGTGGCCTTAGTCACTGAGAAAAGGTTGGGTTACACTCCATCGGGCAGGAAAAGACCTGGTTGATTTTAGAGATATTTCATTTTAAATCATTTTTTTAAGTTCTTTAACAAGTTAAAGAATGTGCACAAATTCATGCACAGGCCCTCCCCGGCCCTGAGCATGCACCGGTGGGGTCCCTCAGCCTGGCCTGTGCCCTCTTGCAATCCGGGACCCCTCAGGGGATGTCGGAGAGGCAGTTTCGGCCCGATTCCTCAGGCCAGGCCAAGGGACCCCACTGGTGCATGAATTCATGCACTGGGCCTCTAGTACTATCATATAATCCTTATCTTTTGTCACTGTAGTTCTCCATTCACCGAGTGCTCTCTGATGAGAACCACTCAGAAGTGGCTGAGCACAGTGGGCAAAGTGTGGGTTAAGATCTGACTGCCAGGCTCTGCATTCCATTCTGGCTTCACCCGTCGCCAGCTCTGTGACTAAGGAGAAATTACTCATTGCTTCCAGGGGCAATAACGTACCTTCCTTGTAGGCTTGTGGAGAGTGGAGGGGCCTCCTTGTAGGCAAGTGGAGATAAGAATGTACCTTCCTTGTAGGGTTGTGGTGAGAATTAAATTTGCATAAGCTTGCCATCCATTTAGGAAGCAAGTAGCTAGTAACATTATGTGTGAGGGCTTGCACTAAGCTCTGGAGATAGAGAGATGTTAAGACCTGGTTTCTGTCCTCAAAGAACCTGGTACAGCACAGAGACTTCTGTCTAACCAGCTACCTCACACCGGGAACAGCTACCTCACACCGGGACCGTGTTCCACAGACGCCCTCCAGGTGCCGGAGGGACACCCAGAGGAGAGAGGAGGGGCCCCTGGGATGGGAGTCCTGAGGAAGGTGCTGTGCAGGGACACAGTGGGGCTGGTTCTGGAAGGAGCAGGCTTCCCCGGTTGGGAGGCTGGAGGGGCTTCCAGGCAGGCAGCACAGCAGAGAGTACAGGTTCCACTGGGCAGTGGGGGGTGAGGAAACTGGTCCTGGGGGAGGATGAGTAGCCTGCAGTGCAGGGCACAGCTGAGCTGACCAGAGAGTGGATGGAGAAGTGAAATCACAGGGTGGATGAGCGACCAGGAAGCAAGGGCAGAGGCGGGAAGCAGGCCTCAGGGAGGGTGCTGAGCAGCACCAGGGTTTAACTTTCCGTTACCACTGCCTGGTCCACTAAGTGAGGGACTGAACACCGAGAGCTCAGAGCAGGGTGCTGAGAAAAGCGCAGGTGGGGCGGGGATGGTGTGGCCCACATTCGTTGGGTGTGGGCAAGAAGCATCTTCACTCCTGAAGGCGGAAATGGTCCTCCGTCCTCGCAGCAGTACCTGGACCCACCTGGCCAGTGCCCACAGGTCACTCAGGACAACCATTTGGAACTTACAAGTACCTGGTCATCACCTTTTGTGCAGGGCAAGGGGAGGGGGGAATCTTTTTCTGCTTTTCTTACCTCTGAGTGGGTCAAAGATTTTTTTAGAAACTTATCTAAAGACACTGTTTCTGTTTTGAGAAAGAAGTGGTATCAGAGAACAATGAGCCAGGTTTAAAAAATATTTTAATAATGGAAACAATAACCATAGAATTTCTAAATTTTCTATCATCTCTTTGACATTAAAAAAAATGTATTCAGCTTGGCTCTGAGATGAGTAAAGGATCGAAGGGCTAACGGTCAGAATTTGGAAGATTAAACAAAGTTCCTACCTTTGCTAAATTGCAAGGAGACAATTAAATCCTTAAGAAATTAAATGCAAAAAATAGAACTATAAGAAAATAGACTTGAACATCAAACCTTTGAAAGGAATAAGACTTTTTAAGCTCAGAAATGACAGAAAAGTTCATACAGGAATGGATTTCACTATATGTAAATTTTAAACATAAAAAAGGCAGAGGATAGAAAAACAGTTGCCACAACTGTAACAAAGGGTTAACGTTATTGCATGTAAGGTTTACAGAGTGGCACGGACAACCAGAATCCAAACGAGCACATGGGCAAAGGACGAGATCTCAGAATGTGGAAACACCATCAGCTGGCAAACATGAGGAGAACATTCAATCCACGTGGTAATCAAAGAATGAAATGAGAACTGGGCCACGTGTCCAAGAAGGGAACGGTTAAATAGTTTTAACACTATTCCTGCTACCTCTTGAATAGTATCACTATTAAAATGTCCTATATAATAAAAGGCTAAAATGCAAGTAGACGGAACAGTGGAACAACTGGAACAACCAGACAACTGAACAACCGGTTGCTATGATGTGTGCTGACCACAAGGGGGCGTGTGTGGAATATGGCGGGTGTTGGCCGCGGCAGGATGGTGGAGCAGGTGAGCTGGGGCACCACAGCAAGGCGGGGCACTGGTCGCTGTCACTGGGGCGAGCCTCTGGTGGTTACTGAAAATTCTTTGCTCCCGTGCGCTGTGGTCCCACCTGGCTCTCATACCCACTGCCAGCGCCCAGCGCTGATCCCGATCACTCAGCGCGATCAGCAGATGCGAGGGGTGGCTGCCAGCCCTGATCGCCTCTGAGGGCTTCTCCACATCCCCCTGCTCCTGAGGGGTGATCGGGGCAGCAGCCACCACTCGCACCTGCTGATGGCACCGGCCCCGCTCACACCTGCGGCTGGTGCCGGCCCCAATAGCTCCATGCCGTCAGTGGGTGCAAGCGGGGCCAGTGCTGTAAGCACCTGGGAGCAGTGGCGGCGGGAGCGGGGCTGCCAGCAGACAGGAGACGGGGCGGTGGCAGAAGGGGCCAGGCCGGTTCACAGAGGATGGGCCGAGACCCGCCCCTGTGACTACCACAGCCTCGCGGCCCACAGTTCCTTTCAAGGTGCACGAACTCGTGCACTGCGCCCCTAGTATTAGTATAAAACCAAGACATACATGGGAAAATACCTAAGATGTAATATCAAGGGAATAGAATATACATGTTATGTACATGTGTATGTATAACATATGTACAGACAGTATGAAGACCAAATAAAAGTAAAACCCCATGGAGAAATGGCTAAGAAGAGATCCACTCAAATATTAGCATTGGTTATCTTGGTATCCATGAAACTAGGGATAGCAGTAGTTTTCTTACTTATTGCATTTTCAAGTTTCTTTAAAAGATAATGCTATATATGATACTGTATATGCTGATTATTTCATAATCCAGTATTACTTAATGCTCAACGAATAATAAAAAATATTATGAGATATTTATCCCTCACATCTTTTTCCTTACTGTCAAAGCAGTAATAGGAGCCTACAAGAGAAATGAACAATCCCAACAACAAAACTCAGAAATGGAAAAAGAGGAGATGTTTAATGGGATATTGTGAATTTAGCAAATATGTCTTAGAAATAGTAAAGTACTTGAAAGAGCCCTTAGACAAGTTGATTTTTTTAAATTATTGAAATGTTCAATAATAGGAAAAGAGACCTCACAAAATAGAAAATAAATCTCAAAAAGGATACAGAAGCCTTGTAATATCGTAAGTTGGAAACACATGTTTTGGCAAATATGTCACTAAGCAACAGGAACATGAGACAAATTAGCTTTGTGTCAACAAGCTTATTCCAGGCCTACTCAATGCACAGCTTTCACTAGACCCAGCAATTCCACCTTTGGGTATTTATCTGAAAAAATAAAAACACTAACTTGAAAAGACAGGTGAACCCTTATGTTCACTGCAGCATCTTATATAATAAAAGAGTAATATGCAAATCGACCGAACAGTGGAACAACTGGTCGCTATGATGCACACTGACCACCAGGGGGCAGATGCTCAATGCAGTAGCTGACCCCTGGTGGTCAGTGCACTCCCACAGGGGGAGTGCTGCTCACCCAGAAGCTGGGCTCACAGCTGGCGAGCACAGAGGAGGTGGCGGGAGCCTCTTCCGCCTCTGCGGCAGCGCTAAGGTGTCAGTCAGACATTCCCCCAGGGCTCCCAGACTGTAAGAGGGCGCAGGCCGGGCTGAGGGACACCCCCCACCCCAGTGCACCAATTCCGTGCACCGGGCCTCTAGTTATTTACAATAGCCAAGATTTGGAAGCAACCTAATTGTCCCTGGGTAAATGAATGGATAAAGCAGCAGTGGTATATATATATATATATATATATATATATATATATATATATATATATACAATGGAATACTAGTTAGCCATACAAAGAATGAAATCTTTCCATTTGTGACAACATGGATAAACCTAGAGGGTATTAAGCTAAGTGAAATAAGTCAAACAGAAGAAGACAAATACCGTATGATTTCACTTGCATGTGGGATCTGAAAAAACAAAACAAGTAAACAAACAAAACAGGAACAGACTTATAGAAACAGAGAACAAATCGATGGCTGACAGAGGGATGGGAGTGGGGGACAGGTAAAATAGGTGAACTGGAAGAAGAGGTACAAAATTCCAGCTATAAAATAAATAAGGCACAGGATGTAATGTACATCATGCAGGGAATATAGTCAATAATACTCTCATGACTTTGCATGGTGACAGATGGTAACTAGACTTAGTGTGATGAAAAGATCATAAGGTATATAAATGTCAAATCACTATGTTGTACACCTGAATCTAATTAATATTGTACGCCAACTATACTTTAATTAATTTTTTTTAAAAAAACCTTCACTATACACTGCATTACTTAAATCAGATTGACTGGTTTTTATCTACATGCGGAAGTGCCACCATCTTTTTACAAAAAATTAATATTCTGAACTCATCCATATGTAAAAGTTTTAGAAAACATGCCACTGTACATTGTGTGTCAAATTAATCAGTCCCCCCACAGCCCGCGTGGCTTTCCCTCTCTCAGAGACCCCACCCTCCACCCCCAGGCCAACCCACCACCCAGTTAGGGGCTAGCATGCCACGCCCTTCTTTGTGCCCCAGGACTGTTTGCACACAATGGACAGTGTCAGCTGACTCAGCTGGGAGGGAGGCCATGGGACTACCCAACACTGGGGCAGGAGCCACTGGAATACCAGTATGTGATCTGGCTGAACAATAGCACAATTAGGTCATGGGTGAGAAAAATTACACCCACTAGATCGGGGTGGGGAAGGTCTGGCCCCATGGGTTGTATAAGGCCCGTGAAATCATTTGGCCTGGCCCTGACAAGGTATTAGGGGTGAGTTAATTAAATGTTTGACCAAATATAGCAGGCTAATTTTTAGGTGGATAATTTTGTATGGGCCTGGAATGGCCCTTGGCAGAAAAAAGGTTCCACACCTCTGCACTAGATGCGTGTAAAAGGCCTGTAAGTCTCCCTAAAAAGCCACACTTTTCTACAAATCCCAGGTCTCACAACCCATTCAACACCTGTAGGAACACTGTAGTTTGTACTGAACATGTGAGTGTCCGTTCCCAAAGAAAGGGGTTCATCTTCAGGACCCTCTTCCCCTTCGCCTGGGTTCCCCGGGTGCAGTCCTGTGGTTCCAGGTGAGCTGTTTATGTGCTGTGGATTGAAACCATTTCTCCTCTTGTATTTCCTATGATTTAAACCATGGAGGACGTTTCACTCAGTGTTCCACCAATGTTCACCACACTAGATGTTCAGCGTTATAGGACTTGGTTCTTGCCCCTCACGGGGCTTCCAGTACATTGGGAAGAAAGACAGACAGGCAAACCAGTGGTTAAAGGGCACCTACTCTGTGTCTAACAGACGCACACTAGGGAGAGTGCATCCAAAGGCAGGGCAAGTCGCAGGGAGCAGCTGCATCGGCGTGGAGAGGTGGTAGTGATGAGTTCATTCGTGACAGAGAGAACAGAGCGCACACTGGCCGGTAGCGTGGGGCTGACAAGTACGTGGAGTATGGTTAGAACTCGGGGTCCAATATGGAAGCCACAAGCCACATGTGGCTGCTGTGCACCTCAATGTGGCTAGTTCAAAATTAGGTTTGCTATAAAATACACATGGGATTTCAAAGACTTACTAGGAAAAAAAGTATGTACTGAGTATTAATAATTCTGACTATTGATTACATGTTGAAATGATACTTTTTTGGGTGGTATTGGGATAAGTAAAATATTAAAATTAATTTCTCCTATCTCTTTTTACTTGTATAAGTGTGGCTACTAGAAAATGTTACATGATATGCGTGGCTCATGTGACATTTCTGTTGGATAGCTCTGGTTAGAGCATAAAATTCTAGGTTGAAAGTGCCAAAAATAAATTAAAATTAAATAATCAAATAAAATAAAATCAAGGGGCTAAGTATACAGATGCTCAGGCCAGGACATGGCACAGGGAAAGTCACTAGGACCCTGAGCAGGAAAGGGAAGGGAATGTCAGGTGTGCCCTTGGGAACGTCACTCTGGCAGCGGATGGAAGAGACCAGGGCCCAGGGCGGGACAGACACCAGAGGCAGGAGAACTCCTGCAGGCAAAATGAGCCAGTACAGAGCGACCAGGTGGCCTTCTAATCTCCAGATCAGACCTGCTCTTAGGGTCCTCAGCCTCCCCTGGGCCCTGGCCCCGTGTGCGGTAAAGCCTGTGGACCTACTCAGATCAATGTTTACACACAGAAAATTAAATACCCAGGACTACAAAGGAAACCGGTGACTGAAACACAGGTGTCATTTTAAAATCTGTGATAGGGCCCCAGCCTGTTTTGCTCAGTGGTTAGAATGTCCGCCTGAGGACTGAAGGGTCGTGGGTTCGATGCCAGTCAAGGGCACACACCTTGTTTGCAGGCTCGATCCCTGACCAATCAATGTGTCTCTCTCACATCGATTTTTTTTCTCTCTCTCTCTCTCCTCCTCCCTTCCACGCTCTAAAAAAAATATCAATGGAACAAATATCCTCAGGTGGTTTATTGACTACATTTACACTCAAAGAAAAGGCTACATTTAGTAAGCAGTGAAAAGCAAATGTAATTTTTCCCTCACCCAAGTCACAGACCTCCTTCAGTTCTATCCATGGGCCCCTTAGGAGTCCCTGGACGCTGGGTTAGGAACCTGCAATATATCCCTGGGCTTCCCTCACCAGTAAGTTTAAGTCCCTCTAAAATGGGAACATGGAGGGTGGGTGGGCGCAGTCGGACACTGTTCTACCACCAGGATTGATTTGTTCCCATGGCCACATCCACATAAGCCAGTGGGCACAATGGCCTAGGTCAGTGGTCAGCAAACTCCGGCTCGCGAGCCACATGTGGCTCTTTGGCCCCTTGAGTGTGGCTCTTCCACAAAATACCACGGCCTGGGCGAGTCTATTTTGAAGAAGTGGCGTTAGAAGAAGTTTAAGTTTAAAAAATTTGGCTCTCAAAAGAAATTTCAATCGTTGTACTGTTGATATTTGGCTCTGTTGACTAGTGAGTTTGCCGACCACTGGCCTAGGTGTTCTGAGAGAGTCGCTGGGCTACTTTGAGTCATGATCAGAACCCACGTCCCTTTCTCGGGAGATGAGGATCGTGACACAGGAACAGGCCCAGGATACCCAGAGGGAAAGCTGTCAGGGTTTTTCTTTAGTTCTCAGTTCATCCAAAGGAATTTAGTTTAAAAAAACGAAAACCGCAAACAGATAAATATTATATGACTTATATGAGGTGGTCCCCACTGGACGGGGCATGGGAAAGGGGAGTGATTTAATGGTATAGAATTTCAGATCTGCAAGATGAAGAAGTTCTGCAGCTCTGTTCCACAGTAATGTGAATATAACTACCACTACTGAACTGCACACCGGAGAATGGTTAAGATGGTACATTTTATATTATGTGTTTTTTTTTTTATCACAATAAAAATGGTTACAATTGCAAAACAAACAAATAGGACACGCAGATCCTAGTTCAACTTCTATTGTTCTTGAGCGGGACAGACCTGCTCAAACCTGTACACAGTTTCTGTAGGCCTTAAAAACACATTAAAAAATGCTTTTTAAAATAAAGATCTGTTCCCTGGCTGGGTGGCTCAGTTGGTTGGAGCATCCTCCCGTGCACCAAAAGGTTGTGGGTTTGATTCTGGTCAGGGCACATACCTAGGTTGCAGGTTTGATCCCCGGCCAGGGTGTGTGCTGGAGGCAACAGACCCATGTCTCTCTCTCTCTCTCTCTCTCTCTCTCTCTCTCTCTCTCTCTCAATAAAAACATATCCTCAGGTGAGGATTTAAAAAAAGAAATAAAGACCTATTTTTAAAAAATTGTTTTCTATAACAGAGCTCATCTTTACAATTCTGTACATTGAAATACACAGACTAAGACAACAATGATAGCAAACACCGATTATGGGCTGGCACTAGTCTAAGCAGTTTGTCAATACTGACTCATTACCCCATGGAACCCTAACAACCCTGTGTGGAGGCCCTAGTTTTATCTCCACTTCACAGATAAGGAAACCCAGGACAGAGAACTAGTAAGTGGCAGAGGCCGGATCCCAAACAGGCAATCCAGAGATTGTCATCTGCGAATTCCGGCACTTGAGAATCTGACTGACTCATTCAGACTAAGTGAATCAGTCACAACCATTTATTGTGCAATCGGTTACGACAGAATTGTGAGGAATTCTTACCATTTTGCAGAAGAAGATCTGGCCGTCTACTTCCCTCTACTATTTTGTTTTAAAACTTGTTAAAGAGGAACTTTACACGAAAGATTACTGTGGGGTGGGGGAGGGGAGGGGAGGGCTACTGTCTTGTGGGAGGAGGAATACTTCAGTAGGAAAAATGCTCTGACCTAAGGCCTCCCTCTACAACTTTTGGGGAAAAACAAAAACAAAACAATTAAAGCCCAGCCGGTGTGGTTCAGTGGTTGAGTGTAGACCCATGAACCAGGAGATCATGATTTGATTCCCAGTCAGGGCCCATGCCCGGGTTGTGAGTTCGATCCCCATGGTGGGGCATGCAGGAGGCAGACGATCAATGATTCTCATCACTGATGTTCCTATCTCTCTCTCCCTCTCCCTTCCTCTCCGAAATCAATAAAAAATATATTAAAACCGCCAAAACCGGTTTGGCTCAGTGGATAGAGCGTTGGCCTGTGGACTGAAAGGTCCCGGGTTCGATTCCGGTCAAGGGCACGTAACTTGGTTGCGGGCACATCCCCAGTAGGGGGTGTGCAGGAGGCAGCTGATCGATGTTTCTCTCTCATCGATGTTTCTGACTCTCTGTCCCTCTTCCTTCCTCTCTGTAAAAAATCAATAAAATATATAAAAAATATATATATATATTAAAACAAACAAACAAACAGAAAACCACTATTAAAGCAATTCTCCTAATCCCCAGAGACTCTAACCCACACTGCCACTGTTGTCTCCCGGACCCAGGAGGGTGGGGAAGGGGCAAGTGAGAGACTAGTAGGCTTTTCTGCAGAACAACACATTTTAGGAACTGGTCTATGAGCGGGGGAGGGAAATAGGGGAAGGCTCTAGGAGTCACCAAAGAAAATCACAGGGTGACCTTAAAGGGTGGGGGTGAGGAGCAGCACTGCTCAATAACCGCTGCTGCCAACCCAGGAAGAAGCAGCTGCATTTAACCATAACGGGCTGAAAGGGCTCTAGGCCAAAAAGCCGTCTCACACAGATGGGGTCAAAGCGGGTGCTCCCTCGCAGCTCCCAGCGGTCGCTGGGGGAAAGCCGAGGACTAGGCCCTGGTGGGGGTGCTCCGTGCTGCCAGTACAGCAGGGAGGCGGCCAGGACTCACCTGTAGGTGTACGGCCCCACTTCTTCCAACCGAGGGATCTCCCCTCTGAGGATCTCCTCTGGATTGGTGACATTGAAGAAATAGAACTGGCTGTACACAGGCAGAGGGGGCTGCTTCCAGGAGTCAAAGGTCTCGGAACCATTCCTTAGCACAATAGTCTAGGAGAGAAACCCAAAAGGACATTTACAAAGTGCAAGGCCGCTGGCTTTGAACACAGAGGCAGAGGGAGGGACCCGGCCGACGCTGACCTCCTGGCTTGTGTATTTTTTCCACAGGCATTCAACTGCAGTCCCCTGAGAGCAGGGCCATGCTTTGTGCCGATATGAAGCTCAGAGCCCTGTTAAAGCATGAAAGGTCTTCAAAAATATTTGTGGGAAAGGATGCTGGAGCCGTAGCTCATGGATGTGTTACTAAGGCCGTAGTTTCATTTTCAACAACCACAACAGTTTATTTATAATTGAATTAGTCATAAAAGATATTTACAAGATAACCAATTTTACACATTGGAAATGGGATGAAAAAGTATGAATTACAACACACACAACAATATGAAATGGGCATAAAACAAAACTGAAGTGGACAGACAAGCAATTTCTCTTTAATTAATTAACATTAGCTTAAACTTTATTAAAGAAAGTACCCAAAAGGTCCTATTGGCTGGGTTACAAAGATTCCCCTGATCCTGCAGCTGCTGTGGAAGGCAGGCCATTCTGAGAAGCCCCATGTACCCCCACTCTCCCCACGAAAGGCAAGAACAGGGAGACAGACCCAAGAAGGCTAACTGTGGTCCTTGCATTTGAGGGAGAACCACATGCATCCTGACATCACCACCAGGGTCTTTAAAATATATTTTTATTGATTTTATAGAGAGAGATAGAAACATTGACGAGAGAGAAACATCGATCGGCTGCCTCCTGCACACCCACTACTGGGGATTGAGCCTGCCCTGACCAGGAATCAAACAGGTGACCTCTTGTGTTGACACTCAACCACTGAGCCACACAGGGTGGGCACCACCAGGGTCTTTCAATCCCCAACAAACCCATAACACAGAGATGCTTATCCCGTTTTAAAGATGAGGAAGCTGAGCTCTTGAGGTTAAGTGGCTGGGGTTATTTTTTGTCTACAATCCTTCCTTCATTTTCCACTCTTACTATGTGTTATAAGCTGGACTGTATCCCCCCCAAATGTATATATTAAAGTCCTAACCTCAGAATGAGACTATGTTTGAAAATAGAGTTTTTAAAGAGAAATGTATGGTTAAATGCGGTCAGGACTGTAATCCACGATGGCCAATGCCCCATTAGAATGAGAGGATATTAGAACAAATAAACACAAAGGAAGATGACAGCTGTCTACAGCCAAAGACAGAGAGGCCCCAGAAGAGATCAACCTCACTGACACCTTGACCTTAGACGACTAGCATCCAGAATTATGACACAATAAATTCCTGCTGTTCAAGCTCCCAGTCTGTGGTATTTTTTATGGCCGCCCTAGCAGACCCAAATCAGGGGTCCTCAAACTTTTTAAACAGGGGGCCAGTTCACTGTCCCTCAGACCATTGGAAGGCCGGACTATAGTTTAAAAAAATAACTATGAACAAATTCCTATGTGCACTGCGGGCCCGGGACGAGTCGGCTGCTAAGCAGGACAGGCAGCGGCACCCGGCGGGCCGGATAAATGTCCTCGGCGGGCTGCATGTGGCCCGCGGGCCATAGTTTGAGGACCCATGCAACTTATTCACCATGCCCTCCTCCCCCCAAGAGAGGAGTATTCTTTTCACCTTCCTGACTTCAGGCTTGGTCAAGTGACTTGATTTGATCAACAGAATGAGGGTGAGATGGCAATGCCTCAGTTTTAAGCCAAGGTCTTAAGAGGCATGGCAAGAAGAGCACGCCCAGGTAGCAGCTGACCCTGCAGCCAAGGCCCTAAAAGGGCGATGTGTGCACCAGACATGAAGCCTGACTCCAGCCTCGTTCAATGGAGCCAGGCAGGCTCCCATGGCAGCCATTCTGCACACCAGAGTTTGGAATAATGTCTCTGCTACAAGCCACGGAGGTTGGAGGGCTGTTCTCCAGCATCACACCAGAAGCCTGACCAATACCACACCCCAGGGGCATAGACAGAAGCCTATGAGCTAGTAGTCCTAACAGTCCTCAACTTGTTAATGCGGAAAAACTATCTTTTCACGGTAAAAATGATTGACACACACAAGAGAGGTAATAGCATAGACTGCAAGTAAACAAACCAAAATGTGACCAGTGACCAACTCTGTGTAATCAACTCTAGGTCATTGCTATTTTCTCCTTGATGCGATTTTGTATTTTCCGAACTTTTATACTGAATAAAAGAATTAACATTGAGAAAAAGTTTAGAAAGAAAATAAAAAAAGGAAAACGGGATCTACCAATACAGACGATGCAAGGCCCCTGGTGAAACAGTAGCTTCCAAGGGAAGCTTCCCTGATGCCACCTGTCATTCGTCCGGCAGTGAGGACTTGAGCGACAGTAAACAAAGGGACTGACTTCAAAGCGTGTTAGAAACCACCGGCTAAAATGTGCTGAGACAGCACACAACAGGATGTCACATGTTAGCGGACCAGGCCTGCAATTTAATGGAAACAAGGCTGCAAGGAATAATAATAACATGGCTTTATTATTAAATAGAAAATATCCCAAGAATCTCTGCAGGGAAAAACAAAGGGGCTCTGGAATCAATGAACGTAGAAAACCTAAGCTTGTCAAAGCAAAGCTGGGCATCCACAGGGCTGGGAGGGGTTCTGGCCGGTCAGAGAGCTGGGGATGGCTGGTGGTTTGGCATCGGTTCAGAACGTCTGCTCATCAGATTTCTATCCAAACAGCACATTATTAAAATATTCTTGGCCTTTACTCTCAGAACTGATTTCCCGATTTGAGCTCAGATGGATGAGACAGAAAACTTTCAAGACAAACCGCGAAACCCCTCCCCTCCAACCTCGGAATCCAGCTCGGACTCTCTCCTTGGAGAGGCCCTCCCTGTCCATCACTGTCCCCGCAACTCCTGGATCTCTCCCTGCCCCAGTCACCCAGGAGCCTAATCAGTCATTTGAGGCAGTTTTTAAAAAGAGCTTCGTGGCCTCTCATCTTATTTCCTAAAAAGAGGAGGAGTGAGGGAGCGAGTCAGGCGGAGAGTGAGGGACTAGAACTGGGGAAGAAGCCCCAGGCTGCTGGGATGCCATTCAGAGGCCCTGGGTGGAGGGTGAGGACTGACTTAGTATCAGAGCTGGGTCAGGAACGCGGCTCTTCTCCACTCTCCTACCCTACCTCACGCCATTTTAATAAAATGGTATAAACATTTCACACACTTCAGTTATACAAGTTACACGGTAGACTTTCTCCACCATTAAGTATACATGGAGGACCTAGAAACAGCTCAGTAACATGCATTTAACCTTCCTAAAACAAACATGTTAACTATGAGAAAGATAACATGTAAATAATAATTTGTCTCCTAGAGGAATTTGAAGACCCATAGATATTTTAAAAGTTGTCTGATTTCATTAAAATAAGGACCTCTATTTCTTGTCCATAAATGTTTAGAAAAGGGGAGGGCAATAATTTTTCTTCCTTCATGAATCCCTTCAACTGGATGAATCCTTTCGACCCTGTAATATGTTATATGTATAGGAATTCCTTAGGAAAAAAGGGGTCAAACAGCCCTGGCCAGGTGGCTTGGTTGGAGGGTTGTCCCTATACCAAAAGGTTGGGGGTTCAATTCCCATTCAGAGCACATACCTAGGTTGCGGTTTGATCCTTGCTTGGGGTGTACACAGGAGACAACTGATCAATGTTTCTCGCTCTCTCTTTCCCTCTCTCTAAGAATCAATAAAAACATATCCTTGGGTGAGCATTAAAAAAAAAGTGGTCAAACAAAAAAATATCTAAAAATGTAAGTTAATAGTAATCAACATGAAGCAGGTGATATTAGCAATCAAAAGTGAAAAGGAGCGTATAGGTACTCAATATGGTTATATATTAGGTTAACTGCTAGCTTCTCAAAACAGAAGGTAATGACCTACCAATAGCTGTGATTTTTCTTTGATCCTCCCCACAGTGTCTAGATACAGGGGTGGGCAAACTTTTTGACTCGAGGGCCACAATGGGTTCTTAAACTGGACCGGAGGGCCGGAACAAAAGCATGGATGGAGTGTTTGTGTGAACTAATATAAATTCAAAGTAAAGGAGTGGAGGGGAGAGCAAGAGAACCCTCCGCTCTTTCGGCTCCACAGGCCGGACAGAACAGCCTAACGGGCCGGATCCGGCCCGCAGGCCGTAGTTTGCCCATGGCTGGGACTCTAGAACAAAGCAGTTCTTGAAGAAATATCTGTTCAATCAACAGAATATAGCACTAGAACACGAACACACCAGCTTCCATCGACTTTGCTTAGAAGATGCTGGGAGAGAAGAACTTGATATGAGACATTAAGAGAAGAGCAGCAGAAAACCACAGAAGGTCAAAGGCAAAGCCACGGACTAGGCCTTGTAACAGCACTGGATAGCTACACACCCAAGGCGCCTTTAAAGTGCCCAGAGGAAGCGGCTGTTCGCTGACCATCCCTAGTCACACTCAGGTAAGGAGAAAGCAATAGCTTCATTAGAAGCCCTGAAACATGTAGATCTAACACCTATCTGTGCATCTTATCAGTAATCCAGCACCCTCAAGAGCTGAGTGCAGCCAGTCCTTTTGTGGGTGGAAAGAAAAATCTGTGTCCCTCTGTGACCCTTTTAACTAACAGCTGTTTAAAGCAGTGCTATCACCACGGTTTTCTTGCCAAGTACAGAACTATGCATGTACATCATGAAAACACTGTGTGTGCGCGAGGCATTGTAGGGGATACCCAGCAACATCGATATGGTTGCTGTGTTCCAGGAGCTTACCCTCTATTTACGGGAATATTGAGACACACATGCAAGATCATCAACATAAAGTAGCACATGATAAATGGCCAAGGAGTGTGTGGTCTCGCTAGTGTTCACACAATGGATTCTATGACCCGAGATGAAAAATGGTGGTGCTTAAAGTGACCAGGAAGAATGAATAAACATTTGGCAAGTAGAAGGAGGTCACAGGGGTGAGTGCCTGAGGGACAACCAGGGTTGATTCAACCGTCCTATCTGGTTGGACAGAGTGAGCCCTTCCTCCCTGCCTGCTCCATGTCCATCTGTCTTTCCTGGAGCCCTCTGCTTAGTCAGAAAGACAGTGGCTGCGAAGAATGAGACAATAAAAGATAGAGAGATGGGACAGTATTACTGGTATGACTGAATGTGGGTTTTCTAGGGAGTAGGGAGATTCATTCAGAGAAGGAGGCTGAGGTCACAGGAGTGTAGACTTTGTCTGATATACAAGAGGGGGCCATGGAAGGTTTTTGAGCTGCAGAATATTACCAAGAGCCAGGCTCCGTGTTGTCACTTTATCTCATCCAATCCCCCTACTGTTCTACAAGGTGAAAATCCTCTCCCCAGTTTTACTCTTTAGACCACAGCTCAGAAAGGTTAGGACCGTGGTTGGCAAACTGCGGCTCGCGAGCCACATGCAGCTCTTTGGCCCCTTGAGTGTGGCTCTTCCACAAAATACCACGGCCTGGGCGAGTCTATTTTGAAGAAGTGGCGTTAGAAGAAGTTTTAAGTTTAAAAAATTTGGCTCTCAAAAGAAATTTCAATCGTTGTACTGTTGATATTTGGCTCTGTTGACTAATGAGTTTGCCAACCACTGAGTTAGGAGAATGCCTGAAGTTTGCTAGTAGGGGTGGAGCCAGCCTCCCTCCCCAGGACTCGCTGCAAACCTGTGCTCCTGGCAAAGGTGAATGTCACCGAGCCACATGCTCCTGGAGAAGAGCAGTGGCTCAGAAGGCCCTCTGTGTTCGAAATACCCCTCCCCATAGCCTTAGGTAAGATTCACAGATGCCCCCCTTTTTTACCTAAGACAAGGACAGACACCTCCAGACTCCCATTCTTTTTTAAAATATATTTTTTGTTGATTTCAGAGAGGAAGGGAGAGGGAGAGAGAGATAGAAACATCAATGATGAGAGAGAATCATTGACTGGCTGCCTCTTGCACATGCCCCCCTGGGGACCAAGCCCACAATCCGGGCATGTGCCTTGACTGGAAATGGAACCATGACCTCCTGGTTCATAGGTCGATGCTCAACCACTGAGCCATGCTTGGCCGGGCCAGACTCCCATTCTTTGCTTCATAATTGATCAGCTGAACTGCTTGTTCCCACCAATCAATGGGGACAAAATATTTGTCAATGTACAGCATGGTGACTAGTTAACAATAATGTACTGTATACTTGAAAGTTGCTCAGAGAATGTCACAACACAACACTCAAATGCTCTGTGAGGTGATGGAGGTGTTAATTAGCTCGGCTGTGATAATCATTTCACAATGTATATGCGTATCAAACTTCATGGTGTACATCTAAACCATACACAATTTTTATTTGTCAACCATACTTCAATAAAGCTCGGGGCGGGAATGCTAGTTAGCCAAACTTTGGTTACATTTCTCTCCTTCCCAGACCTGTTTACTCTTCCCTATAAAAGAAAAGCCCTTTAGGCTCCCGCAGATCATACAGCCAGAGGATCTCCCTGTTGTAATCTCTCCTTCCTATTGCAATGTCCTTTCTCCTTTGCAGTAATCCTGTCAAACAGTCTCTCCTTGCCCAAGTCAGATTTGTTTTTATTGGACACCCCTATCTACTGTGCAACTTGAACTGACACAGCAGGAGGTGATTTAGAAGGTTACTCTGGCACAGTGGACCAGAGGGCTTGACTAGAATCATTGTACGGATGAAGAGAGGTCTCAGGTGCTTATCTCTGGCCACTGGCAAAAGGGCTTCATAAAGAGGGACTATGATTTCGATGACTGCCATCTTCAAGTTGGGGATGACAGGGTTCTAGGGCTTGGTTTGAACTAAAAAAGGAATCTTGTCACTCCCATTAGTTTGCTCAAATGTAAACAACCCAGCAAATGTTAAACAATAAAAGAGAAAAACAAACAAAATTTTTAGTCATGATCCTCTCTTCCAGCCCTATATATAATTCAGGAAACAACAAGGATTTAGCATAAAATTAGAAATAAACAAAATGTCGAAAAGGAAAAGAATGACTTAGCAAATCATAATAATTCACAGGTTGGAGTGGAAAGCAACCATTAAAATTATAAACACTACAAAGAAATAAGAAACATGCTTATGATCTATGTTAAATGGGAAAAGCAGATAATGTAAAATATGTGTATGTGTGGACAAGATTGGCAGATAAAATACAAATATGAGCCTGGTCGGCGTGGCTGGTTGAGCATTTGACCTATGAACTAGGAGGTCACAGTTGGATTCCAGGTCAGGGCACATGCTGGGGTTGTGGGCTCCATCCCCAGTAGGGGGTGTGCAGGAGGTAGCCAATCAATGATTCTCTCTCATCACTAATATTTTGTCTCTCTCTCCTTCCTCTCTGAAATCAATAAAAAATAATATATATTTAAAAACACAGGCATGAAAACAGGGGGGTGAAATGTAGATAATTTAAGAATTTCAGTCTTTTAGTTACCCTTAAATCTCTAAGCTTCCATACTAACTCTCTAATAGCACTTAGCTCCATGAAATAGGATTATGAGAAGTCTTTCATTATCTCTGTTAAGTTTCTCCACATTGTTTGAATTTTTTATGACAGAAATAAATAACTTCTATAAGCAGGAAAAAAATAATTGTTCCATTATGACTTCTTTTTCTTTTAAAGTGAAAATCTAGGACAGAAACTCAGATTCCAGAAAATGTTATTAATAGCCCCTAAGGGAAAGGAGTGGATACAAAGAGAACCAACCTCTAGGCTTTCCCTCTGTTCTTGCAAAACAAAGGCGAGGCTCACGCCTCTGCAGCTGTGGTCCGCTCTCCCACAAAAGCTGCAAGAGCCCCCACCCCCGACAGAGCGCTTCACAGTATTTCTTTTCTCATTATTGTCAGGAGGATGGATTTTGCATTCTGGATTCCTCGCTAGCTTTTCCTGACAAGCATCGCAGTGTGTGGAGAGCTCTAGAGTGAGAATGGACTCGCCATCTCATTTATTAGTGAAATAAAATCACCTCCGAATTATAAACCCTGGAGGAGCCAGTAAGGGAATGAACAGGCAGTTAACTGCCCGAGTTCACCTTGCCTGGTTTGTCTCCAGCTCTTAGGCAACCAGAAGTCCAAAGACAAATGGAAGAGTTTCCAGGAAGAAGGAGGGCAAAATCCTTTCTGGAAGGGAGGGTAAAACTGGCTGGGCTTTTTGTGTTTGTTTTTTGTTTTCCATTGATTTCCAGGGAGAGTGGAAGGGAGGGCAGGTAGAGAGAGAGGGAGAGAGGGAAGAGAGAGGAGAGAAACATCCATGTGAAAGAGGCACATCGATTGGTGGCAGGAGATTGAACCTGCAACCCAGGTACCGGCCCTTGACTTGAATCAAACTCGACTTTTCAATGTGCAGCCCAACCCTCTAACCACTGAGCCAGGCCGGCCAGGGCAAAACTGCCTGTTTTTACAACAGTCTGACTTGAACCTGTTCCTCCAAGTTGATTCAGGAAGTCTTGGGATAGAAACAAACCTTAAGTAGACTTGAGTCCTTAACTTAAAAAAAGCAAATGAAAAACTAACGAAAACGGAACCTTGGCAGTTTGCCAGAGTCACACTGATAGCAGATGTCCTTCCAACCCAGGCTTGCCCTCGCTGTCTGTCTCCACCCCCATCCCAGTCCTTTCCCTGGCCATTCTAGATGAGTCCGTGCCCACACACGTCTCACACCACCTTCCAGACATTAGTCAAGGAACCCTCTGTAAATCTTACAGGAGACATGGTGTCTGTGTGTGTGTGTGTGTGTGTGTGTGTGTGTGTGTGTGTGTGTAGGAAATGAGAGAACAGAGGGAAGCTCATACGTCAATACAGCTGCCAACATTTCTAAAACAGTTGCTTCTTTATTTTTCTCTTTCACCTGCGGTTTAGCTCAGAGAAGGACAAGTGTCATTCCTACCGTGGCCATCCACTGCTTACCGCGAGTCTCCAGGAGTCAGGTGCTGGCTAGAGCTTCATAAAGCCCTAAGCTCAGAGCCTGCAAGGTCCCATTGTACAGACAAGGAAACAGTGGCACTGGTGTTCCCAAGCTCACAGAGCCAATAAGTCATGCCGAATCTGACCAAGTCCAGGTCTGTGGGTTTGCAAAGCTCATGCTCGGCCTCTCCGGCAGCTGCGAACCCACCGAACCCTCAGAGTAGAGCTGCCAGACGTAGCTAATAAAAACACGAGATGCCCAAGTTTCTCCCAAACACTGCGTTGGCTATGTCAAAAATGCTTCCACTCTTAGGAGAAGCATGCTGAAGGGTTTGGGGCATAATGTCTGCATTTGCATTCAAACAATTCAAAGAAAAAGTCTACATTAGAGACAGAGATGAAGTAAATGTGGCGGGTGTTAACAACTGATCAATTGAAGTGAATCAAAACATTGCGTGAGACATAGTCACTAAAATAGTATTCATTGTTTATCTGAAATTCAAATTTAACTGGGCATCGTGTATTTTATCTGGCAGCCCTACCCCAGAGAGACTGTGAAGGGGAGTCGGCCCTTCCATCCCGAGGAAAAGAAACTAGGGCAGCTGTGAGGTCATGGTGAGCTCCCTGCTGGAACTCACACGAGGAAGTGACAAAGGAAGACTGAGCTCTGAAGTTACCAGGTGGCTGCTCTGCCCAGACAGCACCTCAAACTCCTGCTACGAGAGGGTCCAGAAAAGGGCTGCATTTGGACCCTAAACTTCTTATTTCTGCCCCCAGATCCTGAAGGCTTTCAATTATAAACTCCCAGGGGCTTGCTCTGCAAAGGAAGGATTCAGAAACTAGCAAGTAGTAACCTAACCCCAAGCCCAGGAATGACAGAAGTCATTCATTGGTCAGGATACGAGGAGCCAGTTTCCCTGGCCCACAGGAGCCCTCTGCTCCGTCAAAACATAAAGCCGTGGCTTGAAAACAACGGGTCCTCCTCACTGAGGATTCCGCTGCAGTGGGACAGCCACCAGACAAAGCCTGGCATCAGCTGAGTTTCTAGTTGTGCTAAATTAAAAATCAACGTAAGGTCCTCAATCAGGTTTACACGTGATTTTAAATACTGCTTATTACTATTAGCCAAGCAGAACAAGATGAATTTTTCCAGGCATAATACTGTGGGCACAACCACCCAAAGAAATACTGAAAAGACCATCCAGTTATGTGGTGAATCTGCAGTGTCAACAGCCAAAACAATCATTTGGACTGAAAAACTTCCTTTCCAGTGAATTAGCCAATATGCATATATTGAGTGCTTTCTATATGCCCAACAGGCATAGGCCGTGTTCTCAAGAGGAAATTTAGCTAAGGACACAAAACGGACATGCGTGTAACATGTCCAGCTGTGTGCCAGGCCCAGTAATTCAGCCCAAAGGCTTATGCCTGGAGTTATTCAGATCATTTCAATTGTGTGGATCCACTATATGATCCCCATCTGGCCATCTCACAGGCTGCCCAAAGTCAATGGGATAAAAAATGATTTTCTTCCCTAATCAATACTGATTTTACCTTCTTCTCTTCATTTCTATTCCTGTGCCCACTGCATCATCAGCTTGTACTGCGGCAATACTGTGGGTAGTGTCCTAACAGGTCTCCTCTTTTCCAGGCTTGTTCCTTTCAAATCCATTATTTAACTCAGCCTCTAGAGAGTTCTACCAGAAGTGCATATCTGGCCCAGCCTGGGGGCTCAGCGGTTGAGTTTGACCCAGGAACCAAGAGGTCACTGGTTTAATTCCCAGTCAGGGCACATGCCTGGATTGCAGGCTCAATCCCCAGTGGAGGGGGCATGCAGGAGGCAGCCAATCAGTGATGTTTCCCTCTTATCAATGTTTCTATCTCTCTGTCTCTCTCCCTTCCTCTCTATCAAATAAAAAGTGCCTATCTGAGCAGACACTCCCCAGTGCTCACAGGATAAAGTCCGAGGTCCCTGACCTGCCATACTGAGCCCAGCCATGATGTGAGGCAGCCTGTCACCTGCCATCCTCTGTCATTTCCTAGCTGCTCCTGCCAAGAGCTGACATGATGTGAGTCACAAGACACACTTCATCCAAGTTAACCTGGTAGAGCTCGTTCGGGAAGGCAACACTAGGAGGGTTGCTGAACCAGCTGTCCTGGCAGATGATAAAAATAAGCTCTCGGGGACTTGCATTAGGCTTTGATGGGAATAAGCAACACTTTTAAGGAAACGTTCAGGACTCGAGAGTGCTGCTGATTGTTCTTTCGGCTCAACAGAGTGCTACTGAATAATTAAACACAACTTCAGTTTCCATGTTGCCATCTACAGGGTCTAAATTCACCCAGAGAGAATGCAGACCAACTTTGAGAACCTGGCCTCAAAGCGGATGATCCTCACTGGACTCCAGGTTAATAACACCCACTCAATATCAAAACACCAGTTGGTTTGCTTTGTTTTTTAAGAATTTCTTCCCGAAATTAAGCAAGCCCAATCTAGACTCTCGTAGTAACATATTTGCACTACTTACCTTTTTAAATTCTCTGTTGAAATAAAATAAATAAACTGCCATTAACGTTTTACCCTTGTTCTCTGACCTTATTTTTACTCAGGAACAAAGGCATTGGCATTTTATTTTGTATGTCACTGTTGTTGAACTCATTTTGCTTTAATTGGAACTGTAATAATTTCAACTAATGTGACCTGACAGTCGAGGTTCAAATGTCAGCTCATATGTAAGCTGCTACTCTGTCTATAAATTCCATACAGGACAATATGATGAAGCAGCTATCCCGAAAAAACTCCTGCTATAAGACACCTACTTGGATACTTTTAAAAAGCTTGCAGGTGTTTACAAATGTGAAACCGAGGTTGAGCATCACTGGCCCAAAGGCAGAAAAAGCAGCCACCAGATGGACCCTTAATCATAAGGATCAGGTGAAAATTGGGAAAGTGTGTGTGTGTGTGTGTGAGTGTGTGTATGTGTGTGTGTGAGTGTGTGTGTGAGTGTATGTGTGTGTATGTGTATGTGTGCGCGTGTATGTGTGTGCATGTGTGTATGTGTGTGTATATGTGTGTATGGTGTATGTGTGTATGGTGTATGTATTGTGTGTATGTATGTGTATATGTGTATATGTGTGTGTTATGTGTGTATGTGTGTATGGTGTGTGTGTATGTGTGCATGTGTATGAGTATGTGTGTGTATGTGTATATGTGTGTATGTGTGTGTGTATGTGTGTGTGAGTGTGTGTATGTGTGTGTGTGTGAGTGTGTGTATGTATGTGTGTATGAGTGTGTGTATGTGTGTGTGTGAGTGTGTGTGTGTGTGTGAGGGGAGTGGTTGAAGGAGTGGAAGGGAAAGGGGTTTTAAGATGTGAATAAATAAGAAGCACAGCCATGAAAACAATGCCTGGGTTCCATATGCAACTCGTGGAGCCAGTCTTATTTTACAACCTGTTTGGCTGTGATTGTAGCTCTCAAAGATGAAATAAGTGATGTTTTCATTGCTTATTTATCTATGTCTCCTCTTTCTTCCATTACTCTGCTTTAAAATATATTTTTATTCATTTCAGAGAGGAAGGGAGAGGGAGAGAGAGAGAAACATCAATGATGAGAGAGCATCACTGATTGGCTGCCTCCTGGGAATCGAGCCCACAACCTGAGCATGTGCCCTTGACCAGAATTGAACCTGGGACCCTTCAGTCCCCAGGCCAATGTTCTATCCACTGAGCCAAACCAGCTGGGGCTTCCATTACTCTTGATTATTAGAAGTACAATGTTTAAAGCAAATATCCTTAAAATGGGACTTGCCAAAATGAGTACATTACTCTCACAATAGCATTCTGCTTCTCTCTCTCTCTCTCTCTCTCTCTCTCTCTCTCTCTCTCTCTCTCTCTTTCTCTTCCTCAGATGCTGGAGGGGCCAGGTGGGCAAGGTAAATGAGTGAAGTAGGCATAAGCTTGTACATTTATTGCATGTGAAATCATAGCAATAGTATTCACTTCTACATAGAAATATGCCCTTGCTCATTTTTGTTAAACACCACACCCTCTCAGGTTATCTTTCATTTTTCCTTCTTTTGGTAAAGAGGCTCAGATACAAGCTAATATGTCTCTGCTACTAGCTTTGATTAAAAGGGGTCCCTTTATTAGTATATTATGTATATGCATAGTATATAGCTTTATGATATAGGCCGTAAATGACTAGCCACTTGGCCAACATCCTGTGTTTTCATTAATGATCTGATCATCCCACCTGCTGATTCCTCCCTGGGAACAAGCGAACGTCTGGCAGAACAGATGGCCTTGTTGCCGGGCCTGACAGAATGAAATCTTGCACTTTATTAAACAAGAAAGCTAAAACGATTTCCACAGGCAAGACCCCCCCTCCCCGATCTTCCCTTTTAACGTAAACTTGCAGAATAATAGTAACTACTAATAGTAATATACTCAGTTAGAATTGCTATCTCTTTTATATGTCAATCATAACTCAGCAAAGCTGAAATTATAAGTGAAGAGTTGGAATAGAAGCACCTCCTTTTTGCAATGTGTTACTATACCATTATATGTGCATAAATAAAAAGATGGAATGCCAATAATATGTTAACAGTAGTTATCTCTGCTTTATTAATTTTTGTTGTATCTGACTTTTTATAATGATATGCCTTTCTTTTCTTATCAGCAAAATAAACAAAAATAAAGAATAAAATACAAAGGTGCGGAACAGGAATTGCCACCTTAAGGACTGAAGACACAGGCTAACACAGGCTCATGCTTAGCTCTGTATCCTGGGTGGTGGTTCTAAGGAGCCTGATTCAGCAGGGCTGGTGGAGTCGGTATTTTTTAAATTTCCTTAAGTGATTTGGACGCAGTTCGTAGAGTAGCCGTGGGCAAACTACAGCCCACGGGCCGGATCCGGCCCGTTTGGCTGTTCTATCCGGCCCGCGGAGCTGAAAGAGCGGAGGGTTCTCTTGCTCTCCCCTCCGCTCCTTTACTTTGAATTTATATTAGTTCACACAAACACTCCATCCATGCTTTTGTTCCGGCCCTCCGGTCCAGTTTAAGAACCCATTGTGGCCCTTGAGTCAAAAAGTTTGCCCACCCCTGGTCTAGGAACTACACTGAGAAGTACTAGCTTACTCCCCTATCTTAATCATTAATAATGAAGGCACTCATGGTCACCATGAATTAGTAAGATGTTGAAAGAACCCTACTATGATTTTGATATAACAAGATCACATTTCTAATGGCAGGAAGGAGTTGCATACTTTTGCGTTGAAGTTAAAAGAATCTTGCAAGGATATTGCCTCTGTTTATAAATCTATGATTTCTGCTTCTGCTGAGCCAATCATATTGCTCTGTGATACATTTGGGAAAGAGCCAGGCCAATGTTGCTCAGTGTTGAGCGTCGACCCAGGAACCAAGAGGTCACTGGATCGATTCCCATTCAAGGCACACGCCCGGGTTGCAGGCTCGATCCCCAGTAGAAGGCATGCAGGAGGCAGCTGATCAATGATGTTTCTCTCTTATCGATGTTTCTATCTTTCAATCCCTTTCTCTCTAAAAATCAATAAAAATTGAGGAAACAGAAACTAAGAAATGAAGCATGTCATGTGGGCTTGGCAGCTGGAAGGTCACAAGGGCTGAGGCTGAGGAAGCCCCAGATGAGCAAACAGCCTGGGCCCAACAAGTAAACAGAGGAAGCGTGTTGGTGGGAAGCGGTGGCAGGAGAGGGACAGTGTGCCTGGGGCTGCTGACTTTCCAGCTTCTACTGTACCTAGGGCCTTACTGTGCTGTGGCTCTCACACTTAGATTTCTATGAGCTTCCTCTTGCAGCTTTAGAAGAAGAAGAAATCCTATCTTTCTGAGCTAGCCTGAGTGGGCCTCAGCTCCTTAGAGACCACGCTCCTCTTTAAGCCAAGAAGTGCAGGACAGTGTGGTGTGTGAGGACAGACTTTATTGTCCAAACCAGGAATCTGTTTAAAAATATATTTTTATTGATTTCAGAGAGGAAGGGAGAGGGAGAGAGAGATAGAAACATCAATGATGAGAATCATTGATTGTCTGCCTCCCACATGCCCCCCACTGGGGATCAAGACCCTGTGATCAGGGCATGTTCCCTGACCAGGAATCGAACCCTGATCTCCTGGTTCATAGGAAAACACTCTACCTCTGAGCCATACCAGTGGGCCAAATCAGGAATCTTTTGTAAGGAAAGAGGTGCTAGTAATCATGCCAGGACAACAGGTGTAAATAAACCAGGACTGTCACCGGCAATGAGTTGGATGGTCATCCTCGGGAAGGGGGATGTGAATTAGGAGACCCAGTTTGCACACCTAACCCTACCCCTTCCTTTTCACGTGGCCTTCCATAAGTCACTTGTCTATGTTTCTAGTGTCATATAAATGTAAAGGCAACTGGATACCTATCATCATCCATTTAAAAATGAACACAGTTTCTTTGACTATAACATAACAGATTAAGTGATATCTAAAGTGTTTTTCTTATTCTAAGATTCCAAGTCTAGGTAACTCTGTAAAAAGACAACTTGGGTGATGAAGTAGATATGCGAGAGCCCTTTAGGATTATATTTAGTTGACCATCTTTACATAAACAACAAGGAAGCTATTTTACTAATTTGACTTTTAAAAAGAAGACCTGTACATATTCACCAATCGATGCTATTTGGTTAAATCAGCAGCAGAAGCTCCAAGTTGCTATGGTTCCCAAGAGGTCAGCTGTGACTCACTTGCCCAGAGCCTCAGGTTCTGGCAAAGGGTAAGGGCGTTTGTCCTGCCCATCTTATGCCAGAGACCTAATACTGTCTTCCTTCCTTGGCCTGTAGGAAGCAAATAGGAAGCAAAACGTGAACCATCTCTTTCCCTCTCATTGGTTCCCTCACCAGCCCATCTCCTATTGGCCAGCCCTGACTTTGGCCAGCTCTGCACCCTCATTTCTGGGAGATGTTCAAATGGTTAGCTAGTCAAAGGCCAAATTTAATATTCTGAGCTTCACTCAAGCAAAGGTCACATGCCCATCTCACAGAATCTCAGAATTTTGGAGCAAGAAGGAACCTTATCTACTATATAAGTTTCAGTTTCTAGATGAGAAAAAAAAATAACCAGAAACAATAACACTTGTTAGTATTCAGGCATTGTGGAAGGGACTGTGCTAGATGCTTTCTATCAATTACTTTATTTCCTTCTTACAACAACTCTAAGGGAGCTATTCTTATTACCCCCAATGTTCAAAATGAGGTAACTGAGGTTTTGAGGGGTTTGATAATTTGCTACTTGGCTTGTTCAATTTAATCCAAGTATTTGTTAGTGACAGAAAATGGAATTTTAACCATGTTCTGCTGATTCTCGGGACCCTGTTCTTTCAACTAAAACAATCAATAGGGAGGCAACAGGCATTCATTATGCACCTACCATGTACCAGGTACTGTGCTGGGTGCCAGGACAATCAGTAGGGGTAGCAAATGAAATGAAATGAAATGTAACATAAAATCCTGCCCTTCTAGGCTCTACAGAGGAAAAGAGATTGCTGGGTGTGTGCAAAACTCTGTCTCCAGGGGGGGTAAAAATGCTTGCTAGAGGCCTGTTTAATGCTCAGAATATCCCCCAGGAAGTGAGAGTGGGCAGACAAGGAGGAAAGCCTCACTCTGCGTCTTTTGCAACTGAGAGAAGTGAAGAAGAAACAACTAGAGGGTTTGACCAATACAAGCCAATGAGGTCAACTAGTTTTGGTTCCTTCCATTCCATGCACCTGCCAAAATGAAAATCTCCACTCAGTAGTTTCTGATCACTGAAGGACTGAAGGAAAATGATCACTTAAGGCAAATTCTTCTGATAGGAATTATGTTACTAAGCTTCTCACAATTAGTCAAACCTACTTATTAGAACTTCATCCCTTCCCTCTCTTCTCTTTTCATGTGGACAAGCCAGAGCATGGACAGTTTTCAAATGAAACCACTAAGAGCTGGGACTATCAGGATGGATTATATTACAGCTACATTAAAGCCAAGTTATGAATGAACTGTTCCATAATAATACTATTGGAAAAAATGACGCGGCCATAATGGATCACCTGTGCCATGCCAGAGACTCTGCCCAGTGCTCTGCACAGATGGCCTCACTCAGCCTCACAGCAAACACAGAGGCCGGTCCATGGTCTGTGTATAGCTTATCAATGTGAGGAGGCCCTTCCTAAGGAAAAGCTAACATCTTTGCTTTTCCAAGTAATGACACTGAAGCTCAGGCAAGTTTAAGTAACTTGCCCAAAGACAAAAAACTTTTAAGTGGCAAGGCTAGGATTTGAACACAGGTGTCTGACTTGAAATCTCAGATATATTTTCTTTGCATTATGTGGCTGCTAACAAAAAAAAAAAAATAAAGCTGTTATCATTTACAAAACTCTAACTATAGCCCATGAAAATTATACTAATGTTCCTTAAGAATTATTATAACCTTTCTATTTATGTGAATCATTATTGTCCCCATTTATAGAAGGTGAAATCATCAAGAATCAAGTAAGGTTAAGCACATACCTAGCGGAAGATCACCAGCTAGAACACTGGGTTCATGCCCAGGATGTTGACCTGCAGACTCCTTACTCTTTCCCACTATCCCATGCTACCACCCTACAGGTGATCCAGGAGAGCACAATGGTATTAATGGGAACATGAAACCTTTGGTCGACTTAGAATATTTCCATATCTGACCACTGAACCAGCCCTGTCATTTGGTTTCACATACCACATTGTGCAGTGTTCCTTAATGGAGTTGGGCAACCCCACTCACCCTGTGCTATAATTTATTAGTTGGATCAGAGCCCAATCCTCATGGAGAAAACCATGCAAAAAGCCAATCACCAAATATCAACGCAAACTCAAGCCCTAGCCAAGATGCCTTACAGCGACCCCTGACCCTGAGAAGTATAGACACACAGAGCACCTGAGGACTGGCGACAGCTGAGGCACTGGGGAGGTCACTGGTCTCACAGGGTCTCCTGAAACAGCCACATAAGAAAATTCATATATTGACTATAATTGGGTTGCTTAACTCCAGTCACCCAAGCAAGAGCGCACATCCTTAAACCATCTTGCCCTGGGTTTTCAGGTGGACAGGAGTGAAGAACATTCAGTTCAGTTTTCCCCCTGGAACTTGGGTGCTCAGGGAAGACAATGATCTTTAAGCTCAGACAATGGGCTTCATCTCCCCTTGGCAATGCGAACCTAGAAAAAGTTACATTATGCTTTCCTTTGGTGTTTTCTTTTTTTCAAGTTGTCTTTAATTGCCAGATTTTAAGTAATTGATGGCTTTTGGAATCCTCTATTAAAGGATTTGCCACCTGGAATGAGACAACTTTACTAACAGGGAGTAAGTGCAATGATCAAACTGGACGAGGCCTGGCATGTTTATCCAGCCAGCAAGTGCCAACCAGTGGGGGCAATTAGGCACGCAGTTATGGGTGCTAACAAGAAAGGCCACTCCAACGATTTTTTTTTTAAGGAAAAAGTGAGCGCAATAACTCTCTCTTGTTCCTCTTTTCACATAGATTGGTGGGTGCGGGTGGAAGGGTAGAGAAAATGACCGCTGGTGAGGTGAAATGTTGGCGAAGTCTCCTGAAATGACTCTCTGTCCAAACCACTCATCTAGGTGAAGAGACAGATTCAGGTTCTTTGAAGAATCAACAAATGCATCTTTGCCTGAAGATTCCGTAGCTGTTTGAGAAGAGCGCGAATCAATGATGAGACAAAGCAACACAGACTGTTGGTGTAAGACACCATGCTAAGCAGGTGGTGGGCAGGCAGACTTGCATGGACTGAGATGTCACCCAGCCCAGAGGCCTGGCCTGGCTACTAGCTGCCCTGCTCAGCCCAAGGAGGCAAGAACACAGTAGGTTACACACCCCTTGTCATCCCCAGCCCCACACCACTTCAAAGGCCACAGCAGGCAGCCAACAAACTTGCCTCTTTTGTGGTACCTTTCATTTAGTTTTGTTTGTGTTGTTTTTTTTCATTAAGTGGGAGGGAAATGAGTTTGGGCTCAACAGAGATCAGGGTGAAGGGAGGGCAGGGGTGGGGGATGCAAATGATAGAATATAAGTGAAAGCTTTTTAAAAAGTCTTGATCCACAGTCTTATTTATTCTTATAAAGGGAACACAGTCATTTTCATTCCTCTCCATCCTTCTTTAACCCTTACCTACCAACCCGGAGAAGACAAGGAAGAAAGGAGGGCTGTAACCGGAGGGTTTGCAGAGGTGCAGCTCTTGCGTGCACAAGGCTCGGCAGTGGGAGGGTCGGCTGGAAGGGCCCCCTCCGCCCCCCACCCGCGCGCGGACACACGCAGCCCCGCCTCACCTTCTCGATCGTCTGGTCCACGGCCTTCTGGAAGACCCGGGCCACTAGCAGCGTGACGCTGGTCACCAGCAGGAGGAGGGACAGCGTCCCCACCGCGTAGAAGCAGCACCTGCCCATTCTGCGCGCGGCTCACGGGCCGGGCGGCGAACGCCCGCGACCCCACGGAAGGAGGGGAGACCGGGCACCCTCGGATGCCCGCGGGCCGGGCGGTGCGCGCGACTCCGTGATCCGCGGAGGGGCGAGAGGGCCCGCGGGGCACCTAGCCGGCGGGCCCGGGAGGGAAGGAGCCGCTTCGGTTTCGATTTCCCTCGCTGGGGCAGCCTCGGCGCCGCCGGGCGCTGCTCCGGAGCCGGAGAGGGAGCGCGCAGGCCGTGACGCTCGCCAGCCGGCTCGCCGCACACTCGGGAGAACACTGCCAGCAGCTGCGCGGGAGGCGGGCGGGGCGGAGGCTGAGCCCACAGTCATGTGCCCCGCCGCGGAGGCCGCGATTCGGCCCGCGCTTGCCCCGGGCGGCCCCCCAGCGCCTGCGGCTCCCTGACCCCTCCAGGCCCCGCCGCGCCTCCTCCTCTCGCTGCAGGCCTCCCAGGTCTCCTCCAAAAGTCGCCTGCCCTTCCCTGGTTGGTTTGGCTCAATGGATAGAGCGTGGGCCTGCGGACTGAAGGGTCCCAGGTTTGATTCCGGCCAAGGCCACATGCCTGGGTTGCGGGCTCCGTCCCAGTAGGGGGCGTGCAGGAGGCAGTCGATTCTCTCTCATCCTTGATGTTTCTATCTCTCCCTTCCTCTCTAAAATCAATAAGATATATATATATATTTTAAAAGTCGCCTGTCCTCCTGGGCTCATTCACACACCCACTCTGCGGATACGCACTGCAGGCCTACCAGGCGCCAAGCACTGGGCATTCAGGATGGCTACAACCTTGCCCCTGCTCTAGACAACTCACAGGTTAGCTGGGACACTGTTACAGCAACTGTGGCGCAGTGTCACCGTGCTTTTACAGGTGCGTGCTGAGATCTGTGCAACAAGCACGTTCTGTTCTGTGACCTGGGACCCCACAGTTGAACTCGGTTTTGGGGGATGTGTAAGGGTTTGTCACCTGAGGGGTGTGTACAAGGGAAGGAAGAGGCATTCCCATGTGAAGAAAAGGTGTGCTAAGAAAAAGGTGGGGGTGAAAGAGCAAGATTGTAGGAGGAAAGAGGAAGGTCCTTTTGATGGGGAGCAGCACGTGGAGTGGGAGGCGTTGAGAGGCCTCAGGGTCAGGCTTTGAAGGGCTCTTTGTGTCCCATAGAAGAGTCCAGACTTTATCTGACTTTATCTCTCAGCCGTGGGAGTCAGCAAGCAGCTTCAAGCAGGTGGCCCTGACGTTGTCATCAGCTCTGCTCACCATGATCTCCCAGGCACCCAGGCTAAAGCCTACACACAGCAGGGACTCAGTAAGTATTAGTGGAATGAATGTCAACTATAAGCCAGGCCTTGGCTAGGTGCTTAATACACCCACTTGTCTAATATCCACAGCAGCCCTGTGAACTTGTGGCTCTTTGTCCCAGTCCCTCAGAAGCAGTGCCAGCCAGGAGCACTGTGCAAGGGATTTAGGAGGGAAATGGACAGAGAGCCGGACCTGGGCTGCAGGTGTGATCCTTGTGAAGGAGAGAGGCAAGGAGGGAAGGCTGGGTGGAAGGAAGCATCTTATAGGACAGTGCAACTCTAAGGAAGTTCAGCAAGGCCCTGGAGGGTCCAGGAGCCAAACTGGCCTCTCTCAGGAGCCCAGCACTTTCCAGGCATCGGCTCTAGAACTTAGTCGTGGGCGAGGAGCAGTCCTAGGAAACTGTCCTTGGCACCAACCGATGAATATCAGAGGACGGATTTCAGAGCTCAGCACCTGGGCAGCTATGCTCTGCACTGGAAAATCGGAGCAGGGCATGTCCTTGGCCATGTAGTAGTAGCATTCCCATGTTACACACAAGGAAACCACGGCACCACCAGAGGAGTAGTATCCTAACAAGCCCAACCAGTTGCTGAGTGGTGGATCCTGCCTGGACCAGAATGTAATAGGTCTCGTGGCCTCTGAAACCCTCACGTCATCTTCCCTGTGCATTGCTGCCTCCCAGCTGCCGTCAAGGAGAGTCTGGGGACAGGGAATTCAGCTGGGGAACTTTGCTAAGGACTCAGTGAGATGCTGTGATGCATTAGAAAGGGTGGCAAGTCCTCTGACATTCCTGTGGAGAGGTGAGATCTACTGCTTCTTCCTTTGAATTTGTGCTGGATTTAGTGATTTGTTAAATCAATAGAATATGGTTGAAATCACCATATCCTGGCACTTCTGAAGCTGCATGACAAAGGTCTTGCAACTTTTTGCCTGGGCCTCTGGAAATCGTTGCTCTTGGAGCTCTGAGCCACGACGAAGCCAGGTACCCTGGGACTTCCGAGCTGGAGAGAATCCGAGAGAGACCGCAGAGAGATGCCTCGAGCCTGCAGGAGGAGAGATGCCTGGGTGGCCCTCCAGGGACCCAGCCATTTGAGTCATGGGCTGTAGACACATGGAGCAGAGTGATCCCTCCTTGCCCTGCCCGAAATGCAAAGTAAAGGATTGTTGTTTTAAGCCACTAAATGTTGGCGTAGTGTGTTACTCAGTTTTAGGTAATTGGAACAGATTGTGAGGGGAGGGCTGAGCCTGGGTGGTTGGCCATGACAGTGGCTGCCCACTCCCAGCTCTACCCAACTAAGCAGCAGCCCCAGAGAACCAGACCTCGGTGGGGTCTGGAATGATTCAAGTCTTCCAAGTGTCGTGGCCACAGTGTCTGGGTGGTTTCCCAACTCACATATTCACAATCGGCAGCCCTTCCTGCCCCTGCCCCTGCCCCTGCCCCATCTCTGCTGTAGGTCCCAGCTATCTAGTTAAGCTCTGCCCTGTGCCCCAATGTGCTTAAGCGGCCATGCTCGCCCACTCTTCCTCACTCGTCCCCTTCCTAGGTGTCTTCTGCAGTCTCTGTGTGTCCTCTCTCCTTCATTAACTAGAAAAAAGATGATTCGGTAACCTGTCTGCCTGAGTAATCGGCACCTAGCAGTTCAGGCTCCAATTGAACCCCCTCTCCCAACTAAGACCCGGTTTTCCGTTTGCTGGCTCCGCTCTTGGGAACAAACTCCATCGTTACCCACCTGCACTAGCCCTGGGCCACCAATCCTCGGTCAGTCTTCCTTCTCATTGTTCATCGAGGTCCCTTCTGGCCTCTTGTCTGGTCCATGAGGGAGTAACAGACCTTGGGATGGAGGGAGAGACCCAGATTTGCTTAACTCATCTCTGCGTGGGGAGAGCTTCTGAATGAGAGTTTCCAACCCAGTTGCCCCCTGTTTACCTGCCCCCTGAGGTGCCCTCACTTGGGCAACACCACTCTGTTGTCCCCACTGTCAGGCAGCTGGTAAGCTGCTTCCCCTTTAAAACTCTGGTTCAAACTGGACAAAAACCTCTTTCTTGGTTCCTCTTAGCACAGCTGACCAGACTAGCATTTTAAAAACGTATTAAACAATAAGAGAGAACAGAAAGGACCTAATTACAGAAAATCCAAACAACTTAATAAACAACAACCTTATGTCCCCAAAATAGCCGTCTGTGTGATCCCACAGTAACTTCTGTCTCATTGTGAGGAGCTGACACGACTTTTTAACACCTGGCCTGGCTGTCTTCCTGTTCAGGTCCATCTTCTCCCCCACCCCAGGGCAGCTACTGACAGGGACTTTACCCCGAGCCCCCCAATTCTCAGACAAGCTTCCCAAGGCCCCTCCTCATTTCCGATCCACAGGACGCGTCACAGGATCAGCTCAACCTGCAGGTGACACTCCACCTCTCCATACAGGGAGTGGCTGCTGCATGACAGGTACAGACTAATGACTCTGCAGGACAGGCTGTGTGGGAGGATATTAGTGCTTCTACTAGGTAGATGGGGCGGCTAATGCCCTGGCAGGGAGACAATCAGGAGACAATCTGGCAAGCATGTCAGACTCAAAGGCTAACACGGGCCTAATAAATAAGGTTTAAGTTTATGTGGGCTGCAAAAAACCAAAAGCTTCAATTTTCTTTTTTAAAAAAATAAATCTTTATTGTTCAGATTATTACAGGTGTTCCTCTCCCCCCCCCATAGCTCCCCTCCACCTGATTCCCCACCCCACCCCATGCCCTTACCCCCTGCCACTGTCTTCATCCATAGGTGTAAGCTTTTTGTCCAGTCTCTTCCCGCACCCCTCACATCCCCCCCCTGAGAATTGTCAGTCTACTCCCTTTCTATGTCTCTGATTCTATTATATTCACCAGTCCATTCTGTTCTTCAGATTTTTTATTCACTTGATTTTTAGATTCACTTGTTGGTAGGTATGTATTTGATGTCATTTTGTTGTTCATAATTTTTATCTTTACCTTTTTCTTCTTCTTCCCCTTCTTAAAGAACACCCTTCAGCATTTCATGTAATCCTGGTTTGGTGGTGATGAACTCCTTTAGCTTTTTCTTGTCTGTGAAGCTCTTTATCTGACCTTCAACTCTGAATGATAGCTTTGCTGGGTAGAGTAATCTTGGTTGTAGGTTCTTGCTGTTCATCAAAAGCTTCAATTTTCATAGAAACGTAGGTTTATTTAGAAAAGTATAGTATATACAAAAAAAAAAAAAAAAGAAGAACAAGAGCCATGATAAAATTAATGTTTTCTTCCTGACACTTGGCATCTCTTCTCTGCTATATCTTTCCTACTTCAGGGGAAATCTGGTTCGCAGTGATTACTTTCAAAACTGACCCAAGGTGAGTGTCAGTAATTCTGGATCTGACAGGAGACTTACTTCCTTTCATAATTGTAAATAACTGCTCACACCGATAAGTACTTCCAAACATGGAAATAATTTCACATGTGAATTTTCGAGTATTTTCAAACCTGGCAGGTAAATATTTGTAAAATTCAGGCACACCAACTGCACTGAATTTTGCCTTCAAGTCTGAATCACACTGGATCTCAATTACCCCCATTTGCATTTGATTAGGTACTGATTCTATGTTTATTGAAAAAGTCGAAGAAAACTTGCCTTCCAAAAATTTAAAATCTGCAAACCTTTGTTTAAATTCAGTTCTAAGGCTTAAGATTTTTTCTGCATATTTTTATACAATGCATTTTCACCTATACTTGATTTGTTCATGTTGTATGTCAGAAAGTACATTAAATCTTCATTTTTCAACTGCTTTTACCAAAGAACTAGCTTACATTTGAATGCGTTGACTTGGTCACACATGTTTGTAATAATCTGATCTTTTTTTTGCAGTTTTAAGTTTAAATCATAGAAGTGTTTTGTTATATCAACCATGAAAGATAAATCTTGCAACCATATTGTGTCAAAAAACAGGCTTGTGTCTTGATTTTTAATTATTAAGAACTGACATATTTCTTCTTTCAAGTCCCAGAATTGTTTAAGAATCTTGGAGCAGGATAGCCAGCATACCTCAGTATAGTAGGATAAGCCAGAATATTCACTAATTCACTTAAGAAAGCAGAGAACTGTCGCCGATTCCGTACACCAAACAAGTCAGTCCAAGACTAATGACGTGGCAATCGGCTGCTAAAATATTTGCTGCTAGTATTAGTGGAGAGAAATGGTGCACCTGCGCATAATGGAAATGAATGCAACATGATTATAGTAATCAGTCATTAGCGAACGTTGTAGTTCGTTATTAATAATTATGTATAACAGGATATTGTAAAAATTAAGTTACAAAATTTTTATTGAAACGTTTCTTACATATCGTTATATTGGCTGGGCTGCAAAAATATTCGTTGTGAGATGCATGCGGCCTGCGGGCCACGAGTTTGACATGCTTGGCCTATGGCTTCGCTATATGTACTATCAGAAGGACAAGACTCTGAGGGGGACAAGTGCCCTTAGGAATGAATGCCTGTTGGTGCCTGTTACCAATTACACAATCATTCAGGACTCAGAACGAGAGAGAGAGAGAGAGAGAGAGAGAGAGAGAGAGAGAGAGAGAGAGAGAGACCTTCCTTCACAGACTCTAAGACAGGGGGGAGCAAGAGGGCTCTTTGGGCCCCACCTGACATTTAGAATATTGATATTAAACTTAAAGGAGGTTCATCATATAGTCATCGTGCACTTTTACGTTAAAAGTGTTCATGTGTTCAACGTAAACACCACAATTTTTACAACCCTGTGTGGGAGGCAGTCTCCAGATATGACCGCCAGCAGCCCCTCGGTTCTCTGCAGGCTCCTGCTGCACCTCCAGTCACAGGTGTTTATCCTCCTCCCCTCAGGTCTGGGCTGGCCCTGTGCCCTGGTCCAACCAAGGGAGTGTGATGGCTGATGGAGCGGCCAGTTCCAGGGCGAGGCCTTAAGGGGCCTGGCAGCTTTTCCCTTTACCTTCTTGGGCTCCAACCACCATGTAGAAGCTCAGATTGCACCACGCAGGGGTCCTCAAACTACGGCCCGCGGACCACATGCGGCCCTCCGAGGACATTTATCTGGCCCGCCGGGTGCCGCTGCCTGTCCTGCTTAGCAGCCAACTCGTCCAAGGCCCGCAGTGCGCATAGGAATTTGTTCATAGTTTTTTTTTTTCAACTATAGTTATATTCATCTAACTCCCAGATGAATATGCTCATATGCTACATGGAACAGAGATGAGAAGCCCTCCTGACTGAGCCCCGCCCAACTGAAGAACTGGGAGCAAATGTATGAATGTGTATTAATGACTAAGTTTTGGGGTGGTTTGTTGCACCAGGATAGAGAACCGAAACACCGTGTTTTGTTATTTATTAATTATTTTAATATTCCAGGGGCCTAGAAATGAATGGAAGTGGCCTGGGCCTTGCTTACTTTGTGATCGGCCAGACTCTAAGAGGTTTCTAAATGTCCTGGCTTCTGTACTGTTGTTTGTAGGTGATCTATAAAATGTACCATCACACCCAAGTGATTTGATATTTGTTATTTCTAAATGTTTGTGGAGCATTCTTAACCCTGAGCAATGCAGGATCCATAGAAAAACTTTCTGTTTTCTCCCTTCTGACCTTCCCAGTCACCCCAAATTTCTTGTGTTTACAGAACTTCTTGAGGACACAAGTTACAGCTCTCTGGACTAGAGCTTCTTTACATGATATCACACTTACGCGTGCCAGGACAGAGGGAGGCTGTGACGTGGTCCGTGACCCTGTCTGCTGCCCCCTCCAACCAGGAAACCCTATGGCTTCCCCATTATTATCTTTGTACCCCGAGCTAGGGGAATATATTTCTAGTGTGTTTGGTTTGGGTTTTATTTTGTTGGGGTTGTAGGAAAATGAGAATCCTCTCTTCAAATCCTTCTCTCTTTTTGTTCCTCTGAGGATGCAGAACTTTTGAAACACAAGTAGGAAGAAATAACCTATTTTTCTTCTTCCTCTCCCTTCCCTGAAGCCATGAGCATAGTCTCTTCTAATTGACAGAATAGGGGGAGGGGGAGGGGCGACAGAGGAGCAAGGAGGAGAGAAGAAATAGTGGGCACTGTGGTTAATGTGTCAGCAATATCACCTGCTGCCTGTACATGTGCCAAACACTGTGCTGGAGGCTGGGCTCACATTTCTTCATTTAACCTTTGCAGTGCCCTAAGGAGTGGAAGCTCAACCTCTATTTTAAGGATGAGGAAACTGAGGCACAGAGGTGACAAAGTAATCCAAAGTCGCATGGCCAGTAAGAAGCAAAGCTAGCCCTGGTCTGTTTGGCTCAGTGGATAGAGCATCGGCCTGTGGACTGAAAGGACCCAGATTCGATTCAGGTCAAGGGCATATGCCCAGGCTCAGTCCCGGGCGTGCAGGAGCCAGCCAATCAATGATTCTCTCTCATCATTGATGTTTCTCTCTCCCTCCCCCTTCCTCTCTAAAATCAATACAAATATTAAAATAAAAAAGAAGAAGAAGAAGCAGCAAAGCTAGGACTGAAACCCAAGCCCATCAGACACTTAGCCGGGTTCAGCCTCTTAACCACCTCTTGGAGCAGGGGTCCTCAAACGTTTTAAACAGGGGGCCAGTTCACTGTCCCTCAGACGATTGGAGGGCCGGACTATAGTTTTAAAAAAAACAACTATGAACAAATTCCTATGCGCACTGCGGGCCCGGGACAAGTTGGCTGCTAAGCAGGACAGGCAGCGGCACCCGGTGGGCTGGATAAATGTCCTCGGGGGGCCACATGTGGCCCGCGGGGCCGTAGTTTGAGGACCCCTGTTTGGGGCTTCTGGCCTCGTGCTTTCTGAGAGCAAAAGGAAAAAGGAGTGCACATTGATGGAAAACGCTGTGCAGTACCAACGTTCTTGGTGACATGGGCGATCAAGAAGGGCAGTGGGACTGGCATTAGTCATTTGAGAGAAGGAATACTTCTGGTCTTGATGTTGGACTAGAATGGTGAGCCAGGGATAAGATAAGCTGCAGGTTCCCCTCCCCCTCAAGGTGCTAAAAGTGTAATTCCCAATGCTTGCTCTGATGTGAACAGTATTCTCATCTGTTCTCACTTGAGGTAGTTTTTGGTATTTTCTAGAAGCAAATGAAGCTTGAGTAGTGTGTTTATTATTATTTTTTAAAGAATGGTTTATTGCTATTTTTAGGGAGAGAGAGAGCACAACATCGATTGACTGCCTCCTGCATGCTCCTACCAGGGACTGAGCCTGCAACCCAGGCATGTGCCCTTGACCTGGAATCAAACTGGCAACCTCCTGATGCACAGGATGGTATCCAACCAACGGAACCACACAGCCCAGGGCTTGAGTAGAGTGTTTAGATAGCCATTTAACTCAGTGTGGCAACGACAATATATTATGAAATACCAGGGCAGTCTTATTCCTGCAGATCATGATTCCTGCACATTATGAAATCAGGGCTAAATAAACAACATAAGAGTTTACAGTTATTCTTTAATGATTTTGCCTGGGTAGCAGTGGCTTTAAATGAGAAAGCCATGTTTACTCAGTATCTGTCTCTGGTGGGGAGAAAAGGGCAATGAATGATGAAGAGCGGCCTGAGGGTCAGGGATCCTTGTCAGCCCTGATGGTGGAGCAGAGCAGATGGCTGGGAATGAGGCAAGGGTTAGGGCTGATGATTAAGGCGTAGACTATGGGAAGGGTAAAGATCAGACCTGCACCTCACCTCTCACTTAGTGCCCACAGGAAGGACTCTTGGCCACGAATCACCCTGACCTCCTGCCCTGAACCTCTTTGAAAGGATTATCCCGAAGTGGACCCAACTTCAAAGAAGACTGTTATTCAGTTAATCTTACAACTGTTGGTTAGCAACATTTCCAGTTCTCTGATAAACAACAAACACTGTCTCTTTTCAGCCTTAATGAAGAATGCTTCAGAATATTCATGACAAGTGATTGCTTCAATTGCAATGCAAACTAGCTTGAGCAGCATTTGTAATTAAACCAGAAGAGACAAAGATAGCAATCATGGTCTTCAAAAAGTTACACATAGACTTACCCTATCTTCCAGAAATCCCACTCCCAGGTATAGACCCAAAATGGCTGAAAACAGATATTTAAACAAATATTTGTATTCAAACGTTCACAGCAATGTTATTCACAATAGCCAGAGATGGAAACAACCCAAATGTCTATCAGCCCATGAATGAATAAACAAAATATGGTGTATACATCCAAGAAAACAGTATTCAGCCATAGGAAGGAGTGAAGTACTGATACGTGCTACAACTTGGATGGAACTTGTAAATAGTATGCTAAATGAAAGAAGACAGACACAAAAGGTCACGTATTGTAAGATATCCAGAATAAGCAAATCCTTGGAGACATAAAACTGATTGGTGGTTGTCAAGGACAGACAGCCCTAGCTGGTATGGCTCAGTGGATAGAGCATCGGCCTGCAGACCAAAGGGTCCTGGGTTTGATTCTGGTCAAGGGCACAACCAATCGATGTCTTTCTCTTTGTCTTCCCTCTCTCTTCCACTCTCCCTAAAAATCAATGGAAAAACATTCTCGGGTGAGGATTAACAACAAAAAAATGACACAATCTTTTGAAAATTTCAGTAATAGAGAATTCTAGAAAGTTCTAACACATTTTTCCCCAGAGAGAAAATGGAATGAATAACCAGCCATAGGTACATTCTCTGTTGTCCAAGAACCACTCTGGGTGTTCACCTGGCATCACCTGGGACCCCAAGGCTCTGTCATTCTCTCAGCAGAGGCAGCACCCACACTCAGCTTCCCAAGGGACTGGTGACTTCCTCTCAGCCTTCCTTACCTCCCCAAGGCCCCCAGGTATAGGGCAGCTGGCATTCCTGATCAACTTCTATAAAGGATCAATACCCTAGGCCTGGCCGGTGTTGCTCAGTGGTTACAGTGTCAGCCTGTGCATCGAAGGGTCACAGGTCTGATTCTTGATCAAGGGCATGTACCTGGGTTGCAGTTTTGATCCCTGTCCCTGGTTGGGGCGTGTGTGGGAGGCAACTAATTGATGTGTCTCTCTCACATCAATGTTTCTCTCTCTCTCTCTCTCTCTCTCTCTCTCTCTCTCTCTCTCTCTTTCTCTCTCTCGATCCTCCCTCCCTTCCCAAACTACCTGGCATTAAGAAATATGTTTATTTCCCTACAAACAGGGCCAAGGCCACTTTCTCACACTTGCCCTACAAGAAAGGAGATCCATTGTGGGGAGGGGGCCTAGGGGAGGAAACAGAAAGCTTTCTCCTCTAGAAACAGAAAACATACACTGTCCAGCAGCTTGACCCTGGTTTTGTGAGTTTTCCTTACACCTAACGCCTATTCCTTAAGACATGGGTGATACTGTAGAATTAGTGCTCAACTCTTTAACAATAAATGACAAGCCCCAAGGGATCTACCCAGCATACTAATTGCTATGTGTGAAACCTAAAAAATAAACTGCACATTTAAAACATTCAGAATAGTCTTTGGCTATTATAAAAAAAAAAAATAACACATATTGGCAAGAATATGGAGAAAAGGGAACCCTTGTGCATTGCTGCAGCCACTAGGGAAAACAGTATGGAGGTTCCTCCAAAAATTAAAACTAGAAGTACCACGGGACCCGGCAATCCCCCTTCTGGGTATATATCTAAAAGAATTAAAATAGGATCTTGAAGAGCTATCTGCCTTCCCATGTTCATTGCAGCATTATTCACTATAGTCACTATAGCCAACACATGGAGGAAACTTAAATATCCATTGATGGCTGAATGGATAAAGAAAATGTGAGATACACACACACACACACACACACACACACACACACACAATATAATATTATTTAGCTTTAAAAATGAAGGAAATTTTGACATTTGGGACAACCTGGATGGGCCTGGAGAGCATTATGCTAACTAAAATATGCCAGTCACAGAAAGAGAAGTATTAATGATACCACTTACACAGGAATCTAAAATTGTCAAACCCAGAGAAGCAGCCCATGGAATGGTGGTTGCTAGGAGCTATGGAGAGGGGAAACAGGGAGATATTAGTCAAAGGCTACAAAGTTTCAGTTATACAAGGTGGGTAAGTCCTAGAGATCTACTGCACAGCCTGGAGCCTATAGTTAACCAGACTATACAGTATCCTTATAATTTTTAAAGAGGGCAGATTTTAAATATCAGACACAGCAAATCATGTTAAAGAGGGTGGGCGGAAACTCTTAAAGAAGAAGGATATGTTTATGGCACGATTGTGGTGATCATGGGTGTATGCTTATCTACAGGCTCATCAGGGTGTATACAATAAATATGTACAGCTTTTTGTATGTCTATCATACATCAACACAGTGTTTAAAAAAAAGAAGGAGGAGGAGGATGCTAGTCAAATGTTCTGTCAGAGTTCTGTGTGGAAGTTTGAAAGGCTGAGCAGGTCCAATCCTTTACTTGAAATAAAATATTAATATTACCAGTAGAAGTGTTACAGAAGACCAGAGAAAAACCAAGCAACACCCAGAGAAATGGATTTACACTGTTTATTGCACTGGCGGATGCAGAGAAAGCTTTCTAATTCTGAGCAAAAACGTGGAGGAAGCCCTCCCCTTTTATATCTTTCCAGCCCTTTGTCTCCCAAATAAGGGTTTTCCGGTCCCCTTTGCAAGTTCTTAAAGAGCCCCATGTGCTGGGGCCTTGAGACCACAACTAAAGGCATGGCCTTTTGCCAGCACTGATAACACCGCCTAGGGATGGTTTATGGCCTCTCTAAAATGGGAGTAAACAGGTCTTGCAGGACCAGACAATTAAAGGGGCAGTGGCTAGACTATAGGCTAATAAGAATGTGCATTAGGTTAATGGCACAGATTCAGATTGCTAGCCCCCCAAAAATGTCTCATTTTCCCCATCAGAAGGTGTAAAATAATACTTTTCAAATTGAGTCTCCAGCCCTTCCAGACATCACCCACCTTGTGGACCTCCAGGGATGTCTCTCTGATTCCCTGCATAGTTTTTTCCTCTCCCCCACCCCCTACCCTAAAGGGGTCTCTCAACTCCTGTGGAATCACCAGATTCTCCAGAGGATTCTATAGCATAAACCCAGCCTGTTCTTGCTAATGTTGAAAGCCTTTCAAATTCTCTATGTACTGTCTGATCAAAAGTTAAATATTATCTGCTATATACCAGGCTCTGTTCTAAGGACTTCACAGATATAAAGACTGTTTCGAAGGGCTGGGCAGGGGAAGAATCCATGTGGCTGTGGATATTCCCACCATGGAGGACCTTGGCTGAGCTGCTGGTTGAGGTCTTGGTCAGGGTTTCCAATTGGAAGCTCAGAAAAAAGGCAGGTGGGGAGGGTCCAGAATGATGCAAGGCAATGGATCATTGGGGCACAAGAGCTTTCTGGCAAGTTCAGACTTAGACAGGTGGGTGCCTCAGGCTAACTATCATTTGTCACCCCTTCAGACCATATTATTACAGATTTGTTCACCATCAAAGGGAAGGCTTTGTGGAGCCTGGGGGAAAAGGTCAGCCTCTTTTCAACTTCAGCTCTGGGACCACATCTGCACACCTCGTCCGTTAAAGAAAGCCCATCCGCACTGGAAGCACTTTATTTTAACCCCAGACTGGTCTTTAGGGGGTCTCATCTCCAATCTACAAGTGGCTCGTCCAAGGGTTCCCTTAAACACGGACAGTTTTCCTGATAAAGGGCTCAGTAAAGAAAGCTGTTTTCTTCTTGGTACATGTATAGTGAGTTTTAAGTCATACCTGGAGGTGTCTTGGTAACATAACACCCCCTGTTTATACTTTGCCGAACATCTAATTTTGAGTAGAATTAATCAGAAGCAGGCTGAGTCCTGTTAGAAGACAGCAGAATCCTGTGTAATCCAGAATTAGTATCATCGGTCCAGGCTCAGAGCAGAAAGTGTCCTGGGAGTTCCAGTGCTCCAGTCCTCCGTGGAGGCCTCGTCATAACTTGTGATTGCCCTTCGGGCCTTCAGTGTTCTCCCCTGGCCTTTCAGCTGGCTTCCCCACTCCCAGTGTGGACCTGTTTGCTGCTTCATTTTCCTCCCTGCCTTGACCTCCCTACACACACTCTTCCTCTACTCCAGCGATTTTCAACTGGTGTGCCACAGTAATTTTTTTTAATATATTTTTATTGATTTCAGAGAGGAAGAGAGAAAGAGAAAGAGAGAGAGAGAGAGAGAGAGAGAGAGAGAGAGAGAGAGAGAGAGAGAGACATCAATGATGAGAGAGAATCATTGATGGGCTGCCTCCTGCACAACCCACACCTGGGATCAAGCCTGCAATCTGGGCACGTGCCCTGACTGGGAATTGAACCATTACCTTCTGGTTCATAGATCAATGCTCAATCACTGAGCCACAACTGGCCGGGCCGCAAGAATTTTTAAAACATGCGCTACCTGACTATTTAGTCAGAGGCACTGACGTCTATTCCCTTAGATTGTAAAAACAAACAAACAAAAAACAAGAGCCAACACAACAATAGCCATCTGGTGAGAATGAATCAAAATTATACCTATTGGCAAAAAACATAACTTGTTTGGTGTACCACAGAATTTTAGTAATTGGTGTACGTGTGCCGTGAGATGCACAGGTTGAAAATCACTGCTCTAGTCTCTTGCCACCAAAGTGTGATGCCAGGACAGGAAGCATCAGAACCACCTGGAAGCGCTTGTTAGAAACAGAAGCTCAGGCCCACCCTGGACCAGAGGAGCCAACATTTGCAGAACTTCCCATGATCCATGTGCATCCTAACATGTGGGAAACACAGCAAGTTAGATCATAACCCTTCAAGGCTGGGTCATGACCTTGGTTCCTAATCCTCCTCCAATGGACCTCAGAACTGGTATTTGGCCTTTCCACTCCCACTCTCAGCCCACATGCACCTGCACTTAACAGTGTCCCTGGCCTACCCCCCACTCCCAGCGTCTCTCTGGACCACTGGTGAGCAGTGTGTCCTGGAACATTCAGGCTTGACCTTGGGATAACTGGCATTAACTCAGTCATGTTCTGTCTTCCCAGATTCTGATGGTGTTGAGGAAATGCAATTAAAAATAAAATCTCCTGCCAACCTGGAAACCTCTCCGCAAAAGAGAAAGGAAACAGTTTTATTATTGAATATGCATTAAACCAGCATCACAGGCAATCTGCTAAAGAGATGGCAAAGACAGAAAAAAGTCTCACCCTTTTATGTATCCAGGCAGATACAGCCTATTCCATACATGCTCTCAAAATGAATAATAACGGGTTCTCAAGTGAGAGGGCTTGACAGCATCATTTGTCACACATAGTTCACCCTATATTTGCTTGGTAATTGGGTGGCCATCTGTGTCAGCAATTATCCACTGGAAAAAGAAAACTTTCTGTATCTTTAGGACAAGAGAGATATTTTTACAACTTGGAGCCAGACGCCTGCTCCCACCCTCCCACAGAAAGCGAGGTATAGGCATGTTATCTTTCTGGATGATTACATATCAAGAGCTGGCTCCAAGTCCTTGAGAAAGACATTCCGGGATTGTCAAGATGGCAAGGGGCTTACTTAGCTTTGAAAGAGATTTACATACATTTCAAAGGGAGAGAGAATTTACAAGTTTTCTAAAGAAAAGCAGAGGAGGGGGAGTCTCTTCCTGTTACTAAACCAGGGAAAATTCTTTTTTTTTTTTCTCCATTTGCATTTACCCTTATGATGAACACTCACCTGCCCCCAGTATCCAGTGAAGCTGTACCCACCCTTCCAAGAGGGTAATGTGACTAAATAATTTTAGAGGTAGGAGTGGAGTTCAAGGGAAGGAATGGCAAGTGGGTTTGGAAGAATCAGACGGGTCAGTCTGGGCAGGGCGGAGAGGAGAGAACCAGCCAGGCCCCAGGATACCTGAGATGTGCCTGCCCGATGTCTGCCTTCTGTCTGTCTCAACTGTTTCTGATCAGTAATTGCCTCTTAAGTAGGCAGAGCTTCTGATAGAAATAACTCATTGCTAATGTAAATAAGACTTCAAAGCATGACAACAATGATCAGGACTGTATAAACGCTAAGTGAAGGAAGCTAAAGGCCTTGCTAAGAAATGACATGTGTCTACAAATGGGCCAGGTTTTTGTAACACAGGAGAAACCGCATCAGAAACCTAGATAATTACTGTTGATGTAAGTACTCCAATGAGTGACCTTACCAATATTTGTTCCCCTCTTCTAGAGATTTCTCGAATTCATTTTCATTAAGATGGTGTTTTTTTAATTGCCCCAAGGGACACTGTAAAAATAATTTGCTTTGTTTACCATCTAGTGTAATATGACAAGAAAAAGAAAGTTTTTCTCTGGATCCTAAGAAATGAATGAATGAATGTAAACTCTTGGATGCTAAGGGTACCAGATATGGTGGTACTATTACTTGTACAAATGAGAGGAAGATGTGCTTTGTGGAAATTGAAAGTGAGTGTCCTGCAGAAGAGAATATAGAGCCTTTATTGTGCACCTTGCTCTTGACACTGGATACAAAAGGAGAAACCAAGTCACAGAAAGATTCAACCATGAAATTATTTCTGCAGTGTCTGGAGGAGTTCCTGGAACATAGTAGGTTCTTAATATTTGTTGAAAATTGAATATCAAACCATTGGCTGAGGTGGGAGGAATTTAGGGATTCTAGTTCAGGAGGGATGAGACTTTTTGGTCATCTCTGTACTAGGTATTGCTGTTCTAGAGTGCTCCATATGTAGCTGTCCTCATGCAGTGTGCTTTCAAGAGCGCTTTGGGGTGGAATACACCTAGAAGTAAGCTCTACTTCTTTGTGAACTCTACAAGAGCAAGACATAGGTTTTGCTTATTTCTGTACCCTAGGAAGCAGTACAGTGGGACGCAGAAGATACAAATGCTGGTTGAATTTGGCTAAAGCTGTCTATTGAGAACCTTTGTATTTGCTGAAGTTTTAACAGAGAGAGGGAGGGAGGGAGAGAAAGATTGATTGATTGATAGATTTGGGGAAAGGAGTTGTGTTTTCAAAACCTCAAATCTGTTTTGGCTCCCTCCTTTAGCAACAGCCATCGGCTTTAACTGTCTTATTTTCCTCTGAACTGACCTAACCTCACATCTGCTCAGGGACCTGCCTTCTCTCCCTGTTGGTAAACATGTCTGAAATTGTGGGGAAACACAGGACTTGGTTGGAATGTCTGTAAGGAGGATTCTCTGAAAGGTCAGGGGCCTCTGGGGGGACCTTGCCCAAGGTGGCAGCCCCCACCTAACTTTTCCAAACAAGCCCGATCCTCTGGGTGTTTTGCTAGAATCTCTAGGTTTAGTCTTTAAGACCCGACCTTATAGAAGCATGTGCTTTCTCAAGGATACTTACCCTGCTGGTTGTATCTAGAGGTTAATTTTAGTTCAAGCTGTTGTTACAATAAAAAGCTAAGGAGGCAGGCAGTGGGGGCTATTTGCTCCTAAAGAAAACTAGCCCCTTAGCTTCTCTTTCACAGAAACGTGTGTCAGATTAATCCATTCATCTGTCACTCAGGGTCTGCTGGTCAGCCTGGGGAATGAAATGATTATGAGAGACTGGATGAAATGCATGTGGACCATTCTACCAAAATAGGCATTACCTGACAACCGATAGCCAATAAAATCCAAATTGGATTTCATTTTCTAAATGATGTGACTTTGTCCTTAGTAAGTTTATAGTCTGAAGACAAAACACACCAGACCATTAAGTGGATGATTTTATTCAGGGTATTGCATCGGGGAAAATGCTCATTAGGAAGGAATGAACATCTCAAAACAAAAATGAGGATCTAGGGTTTCGTAGAGGCAGGTATGCAAGAGTCATGAGGAAGGGCAAAAACAGGCCTTATCTCTGATAGGCAGATGATCCTTTGTGGCTTAGCTGGAACACAAAAAGGTGGGAAGATTTCTCAACTGCTGTCTGGGAGCACAGGGCTCATGTAAAAAGTTCAACACTGTCAGTGGACTCAAGTCTCTTTGTGTTTGAATCCTGCTTCCATCACTTAGTAACTGTGTGACCTTAAGCAAATTACTTAACCTCTCTGTATCTTCATTTCTTCAACTATCAAGTGAGAATAATAATAGTACTTACCTCATGGAGATGTTGTAAGGATTAAATGAGAAGAAGCATATAAAGTGCCTGGCATTATATATGTGTTCACTGAATGTTACTTCCATTTGTAAGTATTCTGAATAGAAATTGGGTTTAGAGGAGAAACCAAGATGGCGGCATAGGTAAGCACCTAAAATGCTGCCACGCACAACAATTTCAAAACTACAACTAAAAGACAGAATGGACAACATCCAGAACCACAGGAAAGCTGGCTGAGTGAAAATTCTACAACTAGAAGGAAAGAGAAAAGCTCACAGAGAATTGGAGGTACGGCAAAGGGTCTTTGTGTGCGCAGAGAGGAAGAGCGGCTGAGAGCCTGGCTGACTTTCTCTGGCGGAAGGGGGAAGGAAGCCCCCGACCGCACTGAACCCCAGTCCTGACTGCACTGAACCCCAGTTCCGGGAGAGCCCCTGGGGACCCACACTCTTGTGGGGGGAGTCTGGACTCTCAGGCAGAGACTCGAGAGCTGGGGAAGGCAGAAGTCTGAAGGCGCACGCGTGCCAGTGCGCACAAAGGCTGCGGAGGTTGCCACAGGCTTTCCCTAGTGGAAGGGAGTCAGAGGCTCCTGACTGCACTGAGCCCCAGTTCTGACTGCAGTGAACCCCAGTTCCAGGTGAGCCCCTGGGAACCCACGCTCTTGTGGGGGAAGTCTGGACTCTCGGGCGGAGACTCAGGAGCCGGGGAAGGCAGAGGTCTGAAGGCACGCACGTGCGCGCAAGGGCAAGGCTGACGGGAAGCCAAGACTGAGACTTCACCCCATCCAATCTGAGCACAGAGGCTATTGCAATTTGGCAAGTCTAATCCTATAAGGCTGTCTCCAGCACCGAACTTCTCCCAGCGTAGACACAGCTGTTCCTTACAGCCAACTGGCCTGGAGGTCAATTCTTCCCAGTGATACCAACAACAATCAAGACTTAATTACAACAAGGCTGTACACACAGTCCACAAAGGGGTGCACCAAGAGTGTCCACCTCAGGTTAACTGGGGAGGCAGACCCACTGGGCCATATTGGAAACCTAGCACACAAATCTACCTTACCAACTTAGAGAAGCAGTGAAAATGTGGTGTCAAAGAATCAGATCACAAACAAAAGAAATGGAGGAAAACAAACGACTGGATATAGAATTCAAAACCACGGTTATAAGGCTTTTCAAGAATATCCTAGAAAAGGCCGATAAATATAATGAGACCCTCGAAGATATGAAAAAGGACCAACTAGAAATTAAACATACACAGACTGAAATAAAAAATATTATACAGAGACCCAAAAACAGACTAGAGGAACACAAGAATCAAGTCAAAGAATTGAAATACAAAGAAGCAAAAATCACTCAACCGAAAAAGCAAAAAGCAAAAAAAAAAATCCAAAAAGTTGAAGATAGTGTAAGAAGACTCTGGGACAACTTCAAGCGTACCAACATCAGAATTATGGGGGTGCCAGAAGAAGAGAGAGAGCAAGATACTGAAAACCTATTTGAAGAAATAATGACCGAAAACTTCCCCCACCTGGTGAAAGAAATAGACTTACAAGTCCAGGAAGCGCACAGAACCCCAAACAAAAGGAATCCAAAGAGGACCACACCAAGACACATCATAATTAAAATGCCAAGAGCAAAAGACAAAGAGAGAATATTAAAAGCAGCAAGAGAAAAACAGTTAGTTACCTACAAGGGAGCACCCATACGACTGTCAGCTGATTTCTCAACAGAAACTATGCAGGCCAGACGGGAGTGGCAAGAAATTTTCAATGTGATGAATAGCAAGAACCTACAACCAAGATTACTCTACCCAGCAAAGCTATCATTCAGAATTGAAGGTCAGATAAAGAGCTTCACAGATAAGAAAAAGCTGAAGGAGTTTATCACCACCAAACCAGTATTATATGAAATGCTGAAAGGTATTCTTAAAGAAGAGGAAGAAGAAAAAAGTAAAGATAAAAATTATGAACAACAAATACATATCTATCAACAAGTGAACCTAAAAATCAAGTGAATTAAAAACCTGAGGAACAGAATAATCTGGCGAATATAATAGAATCAGGGGCATAGAAAGGGAGTGGACTGATAATTCTCAGGGGGAAAGGGGTATGGGGGGTTCGTGAAGAGACTGGACAAAAATCATACACCTATGGATGAGGACGGTTGGGGGGGAGGTAAGGGCAGAAGGTGAGGTGGGAACTGGGTGGAGGGGAGCTATGGGGGGGAAAAGGAGAAACAATTGTAATAATCTGAATAAAGATTTATTAAAATTTAAAAAAATTAAAAAAAATAAAGATTTATAGTACACTGATTGTAAAAAAAAAAAAAGAAATTGGGTTTACAAGGAGGGACAAAACTTGCTGGGGCTCTCACATCAAACTTTACAAAAGGAGCCTCATTCAGATAAGAAATCTTGTTTTTATGCCTCCCTAAAATGTTGACGCAAAGAAATGCTGAATACATACAAATGGAATAACTTAGAAACTTTCTTTTAAAATGCTAAATAATAAAGTCACTTAAACAATAGTTGAATCCTTTTCTTGTGTATATGTGTAAATAGTTTTCATTTGTATACAATGGTCCAATGGAATTTAAATAAATAGTTTAAGATGATGACCCTTTATTATTTCATTTTGGGGAATGTTAGTCTTTAAAATTATCTTGTGGCTGATTTAAATAGTAACATTAAATTAGATACATTTTATTTTAGGGAAATAGTTGTTAAAATATGTTTTCAAGCCATCTATCCTTGATAAAATAAAGGGGAGCACTGGGGGGAGACCTCTATTGTATGCCAGGGACAGTGGTAGGCACTCCCAATGTTTTCCTTTCTTTATAGTAATCCTGTGACAGAAGTATTATTATCTCAATTTTACATTTGAAAAAACCTGGGTGAGTCTCAGATTAAATAATTTGCCCGAGATCATGAAGCTAGTTACCAGCACAGACATGGATTCCCACTAAAGGGCTCAGCTGTTGAGGGGGAAAAAAAGTGGTTTTTCATGTTCATCATACCACCCGATACCATGTCCTGCTGTTTCACCAAGCTGGTTTGAGAATCACAGATGCACAGATCACTGAAATTCATTAAATGATTCGATTTAGAATCTCCATTTCAGATATCTTCTAAATTATAGTCCTAATATTTCCTGGGGGCTTAACTACATGCTAGGCACTGTTGTAAGCACTTTACATGTGATAACTCACTTAATCCTCCCAAAATCCAATGAGGTAAGTGCTATTATCCTTCTTGTATTTACAGATGAGGACACGGAGACACAGATAGGTTGGGTGATTCCCTGAGGTGGTACAGCTCGTAAATTTTAGAGCCAGATGCAAATCCGGGCCCCCGGTGCCCATGCTCTTAGCACTCTTATACTAGCTCTGACACTGACACAGAGTGGAATAATCAGCTTGAAATTTGCACATATATGAAGTGGTTTAGAGAGATTAAAGAACATTTGAATTAATTGTCCCAAACCAGTGGTCGGCAAACTCATTAGTCAACAGAACGGCAAACTGCGACTTGCGAGCCGCAGTTTGCTGACCACTGTCCCAAACCAACAGAAACCTGTCAGGTTGGCTATTCAGGTTCAAGTCACCCTATAGTTATCACATGAATTTTATTTTTTTTAAATATATTTTTATTGATTTCAGAGAGTAAGGGAGAGGGAGAGATAGAAACATCAATGATGAAAGAGAATCATTGATCAGCTGCCTCCTGCATGCCCCCCACTGGAGATTAAGCCTCTGACCAGGAATCAAACTGTGACCTCCTAGTTCATAGATCAATGCTCAGCTACTGAGCCATACCCGACCAGGCATCCCATGAATTTTAAAATAAAATAATGAAAACAGCCAGACATTAAATGATTCACCCCAGTATATGCGCAATTATCCAGGTTTCTTTGTTTCGGTAGTAATTGGGATGTCTTATTTCAGTTTAATTACACTGGTGAGAATTCAAGTCCTTTCTCAGACACTCCAAATGCTCCTTGTTTCTAATTTCTTAGTGCATATATTGACCATAATCTGAACTCCACTTGAGAAAGCAGCTTAGCCTTTGAGGCCATAGTTGACCTTTGAAATCATGAAACAGTTATAAGACTATAAATCATAATCTTAGCTCATGTCTGAGTGCAACTGACAAGAAAATCAGAGGACCCAGAATCCTCTTCAACTAGGATCATGTAAAATTGCCACAGAACTTCGAAACACCTCTGCTTTATCCACTACCTGTCACTAGCTCTGGCTCCTTGCTTCACCATCTGTCCCGTGCTTTTGTTATTACTGCAAACTAATTTGGTTGGCTATGGAGCAGGTATCTATACTAACAAAAGGGTAATATGCTAATTAGGCCGGATGTCTTCTGGACATCCTTCTGTACAAAGCCACAGTGGTGGGGGCCGAGGCAGAGGCGGTTAGGGGTGATCAGGCCAGCAGGGGAGAGCGGTTAGGGGTGATCAGGCAGGCAGGCAGGTAAGCAGTTAGGAGCCAGTGGTCCTAAATTGTGAGAGGGATGTCCCAGCAGGCCAGGCTGAGGCCCCCCTCCCCCCACCCCTTCACCCCCCCCATGCACGAATTTTGTGCACCAGGCCTCTAGTTTCATAATCTACAGTGTGTCTCAGTGTCACGTCGTAACTCTTTCTTTGGCAACTTTTATTTTTTTTCAACTTCAAATACAGCATATAGGTTAACCTTATTTTTTAATTCATGGCACTCCATTATCAATTGGGTATGCAAGGCCCTTGCTTATTCATTTACGCAAAAATCTCATTCTGTTTCTTTCTTCACTCAGCACCTCACCTTAAAAAGTCTAACCATGTTTTTGAGTATATATCTAGACCAGTGGTCGGCAAACTGCGGCTCTGTTGACTAATGAGTTTGCCGACCACTGATCTAGACTGTTGCTTCTAACTGATGCCCAGTTTTCCATCCATTTTTACCTATGTTCACCATAGAAATGGACGTGCACATTGCCTTCAACTCACCAATTCTACTAATAATGCTGCCACAAATATCTAAATACATATTTTCTTATGGGTGAGAATTCCTCTGGATTCCTGTACCAGGCAGTGGAAATGCTGGGTCATAACTAACATATGAATCAGTCAGGGTCCTACTTGGAAAACAAAAGCCACTCTGTGTAAAACCAAGGGACTTTAATGCAGGGAGTAGGTTACAGAGCTGATGGAAAGAAGAGCTGAAATCAAACAGGATCTGAGGTAACAGAGATTAGCAATAGCAGGAAAGCTCTACCACATTGAAACTGCAGGAATTACTTGTAACAGGAGCCTGAGTCTCCTGTTGCACTCAGCCCCTTGAATTATAGCCTCTCCACATAATAAGGCTGGGAAGTCACTTCCAGTCTCTACAGCTCAGCAGTTTCAATAAAACAGACCTGGAAACAGTCTATGGTATAAGGTTGTTATGGGGATGCAGTAAGGAGATCATCTAAAAGCTAGGCTCTCCAATCGAAATATAACGCTAGTCGCAAATGTGAGCCATATGTGCAATTTGAAATTTTCTAGTAGTTATATTTTAAAAAGGAAAAAGACGTAAAAAGAAACAGATAAAATTAAACTTAATACTATATATGATTTAATCCAACATATCAAAATATTATGATTTTTAACATGTAATTGGCATAAAATATTAATGAGAAATTTTACATTTTTAAATACTAAGTCTGAAATTTAAGCACATCTCAATGATGGAAGCTGGAACCTCTGGGGGCTGCCTGGTGGGAACTGAAAGAGAAGAAAGAAAGACAGACATCTCCTTGGAGAGAGAGGGAGAGAGAAATACCCTCCTTTTCCCTTTCCTCACCCCCAGTTTCCAGTCAGTGCTTTCTGCTGGCAGAAGCCATCCTCAAACGCAGCCCACAGGTGCCAGGGCTTTCCTTTGGGTTATCTGGCAATTTTCCCAATTTGTTAAGTTGGGTTGTTGCTCACTGATTTTCAAAACTTTTATTTTTATGACTTTAAAAAAGTGTGGCAAATACACACAACATAAACTTGCCATGTTAAGCATTTTAAGTATATAATTCAGTGGCTTTAATACATTTATAAAGTTGTGCGATCATTACCACTGTTTCCAAAAATTTTCATCATCCCTAAGGTAAACTCTGTATCCATTATGCAATAGTTCCCTATTCCCTCCCCCCGCTCAGTCCCTAGTCACTTCTAACTTACTTTCTGTCTCAATCAATTTGTCTAATCTAGATATTTCATATAAGTGGAGTCATATTTGTTCTTTTGCATTTGGCTTACGTCACTTAATGTAATGCTTTCAAAGTCATTCATGTTGTAGCATGTATCAGAATTTCATTCCTTTTATAGCTGCGCAATATTCCCTTACATACATATATATTTTTTCCTTATCCATCTGTCGATGGACGCTTGGGTTGTTACCACTTTTGGTTATTATAAATAATGCTGATATTGATGAACAAATATCTGAGTCTCTGTTTTTAAATATTTTGGTATATACCTAGGAGTGGAGTTGCTCGGTCATATGTTAAGCCTATGTTTAGCTTTTTGAGGGCTGACAAACTGTTTTTCACAGCAGCTCTACCATTTTACATTTCCACCAGCAATGCACAAGGGTTCCAGTTTCTCCAAATCACCACTAATCCTTGTTGTTTTGTTTATTTATTATAGACATCCTAGTGTGAAATAGTATCTCACTGTGATTTTGATTTGCATGTCCCTAATGACTAATGATGTTGAGCATCTTTTAATGTGCTCACCAGCCATTTCAATATCTCCTTTGGAGAAATGTTTATTCAAGTCTTTCGCCTATTTTCTAACGGGGCTGTTTCCGTATATCTGGTGTGCTGACTGGTTGAGTTAGTATATCATTTTGGGTAGTATTGTCATCTTAATATTAAGTCTTCTAATCCATGAACATGGGATGTCATTCCATTTATTTAGGTCTTAACCTTTACTCTTTTTTAGTTTAATAAGTTAATGTCATTTCACTCTAAGTATCATTTTAGCTGCATCCTACAATTTTTGATATATTTACATTTATTTTTAAATTTCCATTTTGATATCTTCCTCACCTATAAATTATTTGTGTTTTGTTTTATTTTCAAGTAAATGCTTTTACGTATACTATTGATATTTTACTTAATTACATTGTTATCAGTGTGTGTGAGTTAAATGATACCAGTTGAGATACGTTGCAACTTGCTTTATGAACTTGCAAATATAATTTTCTTTTTTCTTTCTTTAAATATATTTTATTGATTTTTTACAGAGAGGAATAGAGAGGGGTAGAGAGTTAGAAACATCGATGAGAGAGAAACATCAATCAGCTGCCTCCTGCACACCTTCTATGGGGATGTGCCCGCAACCAAGGTACATGCCCTTGACTGGAATTGAACCTGGGACCTTTCAATGCGCAGGCCGACGCTCTTTCCACTGAGCCAAACCAGTTAGGGCGCAAATATAATTTTCTACATGTTCTTGAAAAGAATGTGTTTTCTGTAATTGTTGGATGCAAAGTTCTACATATATCCATTATATCAAGCTTTGAATCCTTGGTCCTCACTAATTTTTTTGGTCCTTTTGATATATTACTGAGAGTTGTATTAAAATCTTACTATTAGATTGTATTAATCACTTTTTCTATATAGGTCTATCAATTTTTCTTTTTATATTTTAACCCATGTTATTAGATACATATAAGTTTACAATTGCATATCTCTATCTAGTGTGTATACATGTGTGTGTGAATTGAACTTCTTACCATTATGCATAATAATCTTTAGTAATCTTTATATATCTCTAATGATCTTTTTTCCCTTCAATTCTAGTGTGTCTGATATTAATATAACTATATCAGGTTTCTTTTGGTTAATATCTGCCTGATACATCTTCCTTTATATCAATATATTTATCATCCTCTCGGTTAAATAAAAAAATCCAGTATCTCAGAAAAATATTTTTTGTTAATCTCCACTAAGTAGACATTATTATTAATTTATACAATCCTCTTTTTAAAAGAATACTTATATATTTTCTTTTTTCAACATTCTATTGTATTTTATAATAGCCATTTTCTCCCTTTCACCTGAAGTACAACCTTTAGAATTTTCTCTAGTTTTGGTCTGTTGATGAGAAAGTTCTGCCATTTCTGTTTGTCTGAAAGTGTTTTTTGAGCCTTGTTATTGAAAGATAGTTATGCTAAATATACAATTCTAAATTGATAGTTATTTTTCACTCAAAGCTGGATTATTTTACTGTCTTTGGCTTCTATCATTGCTTTAGAAGTCAGCTTTAGTCTACTTACTTGTTCCTTTGTAAGTAATCTATCTTTTCTATTTGGCTACTTTTGATGTCAGCTTTTTGTCTTTTGTATTCATGGTGAAATGCTATATGAGATTTTATTCTTATTTATCTTATTTGAGGTCAGTTGCTCTTCCTGAAACTGAGGATTTGTATCTTTAATCAAGTCTGGAAAATTCTTAGCCATCGTATTTTTAAATACTGCCTCTTTCCCATTCTCTCTACCATCTTTTTATGGAAAACTGATTAGAAGTATATTAGACTTTCTTACTCTTTCCTCCAAATCTTTCATATTTTCTATTTCTTTACTTATTTTGCTGTACTCCAGGCATTAATTCAGAGCTATCTGTGTTTACTAATTTTCTCTTGAGCGATCTAATCTATGGTAAACCAGCCCACAGAGTTTTTAATTGCAACGATATTTTTCATTTCTATAAGTGCTATGTAGTTCTTTTTCAAATATATCTTTAAAAATTGCTTCTTACACTTTGCTCATATTTTCAATTCCCTCTATTATTTCCTAAACATATTAAGCATGCTTACTTTATGTATATAAACATATATGCTTATACATAACTAATCACATGTATTTATATTCTACATCTGAACATTCCAATACATAAAGTTTCTACAATCTGATTTTGTCTTTTATTGTTTCTACTGACTCTTAGTCATCGTGTCTTGTTTCCTCATAGATTTAGTTATTTTTCTTGGCAAGTTGATGCCCATTCTGAATTCACCAGTAGAAATTCTGTGAGAACTAGGCTGAGGGTAAGATTGTCTAGGCTCAAGATAGTCCTGCAGGGAGATTCCAAGGGCTGTACCAAGGCAGGACCACTTTATAAAGTCTCAGTTTAACCTCGTGTTGCTTTTGTTGTTCAAATGCTTCTTTTTCTGGAAAGTACTGATAACTACGTATTGCTGAGTACGTTTTATAATGCTACAGAGAGTAATTAATCCTTGTGTGAGAAAGATGCAGTAATAGCTTTGGGCAATTCTGTTATAGGTATTTAAGTAATCTTATTTGGAAATGAAATGGTCACACTACCTGGCAATAATGCTAGAAAAATACCTGGAACATCATCATCCTCACTGTTAAATAACATCTACTCATTAGATTATATGCAACACATTTTACCTTTGTGGTGTAAGAGAGAGAGAGGGAGGGAGAGAGGGAGAGAGGGAGAGAGGAAGGGAGGAAGGGAGGAAGGGAGGAAGGGAGAGGGAGAGGGAGAGGGAGAGGGAGAGGGAGAGGGAGAGGGAGAGGGAGAGGGAGAGGGAGAGGGAGAGGGAGAGGGAGGGAAAGGGAGAGATTTCCTGGGTAATAACTATAATTAAGGTATGAGATGTAGTGAAATAAAAATGTTAGTTGTCTCCTACCAGATATGGAGACAAAATTACTACACAGAGCAAATATTATCCTGTGAGAATGCAAAATTCATGAAAATAGGTGCGCTCTTTTTAATTCATGCAACAAACACTAGAAACTAAGTACCAAGATGACAAGAACCAAGTTTTTAATTCTCCGTTGCCTAGCATCCCCAGTGCCTAGCGTGGTCATAACACACACTAGTTGTTGAATGAGTACCGACTGTGTGGCAGGCACGGGACTAGGAGCAAGATGGAGATGACCCTTGCCCTCAGCCTTTTGGAGAAATCCTACTTCATCAAAGTAATGAAGCTTGAATTTGCAATCAATCAAACTATATCAAAGATATTATCGAACAATAAAAACAAGTCATCGGCTCCTTATAATGATTACATTTGTAACTTTCTCCGTTAACTGACTCCTACAACTCTGTGAAGTAGACAGGGCAAATACACCTATCCCCAGTTCACAGCTGAGATAATAATAGTACTCAGCAGTTATTGAGGGATTCTGTATTGCCAGCACTGTTTTAAGTGCTTTACATTTATTACCTCATTGAATCCCCCAATAACTATTATTTCTCCCACTTTCAGAGTAAGAAATCAATGAAGCTTATAAACCTTTAAGTAACCGTGCCCAGGAGTGCATCATTCAATGGCAGAGCGAGGATTCACCTAAGCCAGGCAGTGGGACTCCAGGCCCCTCCATGGTGTGCAGAGAAGGTAGCTAAACACACGCAGGTGAAGCTGCTGGAACCAACGCCACTCAGGACACCTTTAATACCATCCAGGTGGTTGATGGCTTCCCAAAGGTGGAACTAATTTACTGCCAAATAGTCTGAAAACCAGAAGACATACTTAAATGCCTACAAACATTATTCTCTTAGAACAGACACGATGTAACGACTGCAATAATTTTGAGACAGGAGAATGCTTTGCTGCTATTTTCTCTGGAAGCAATGCTTAATATTTAAATCAGAAACACTCCAGAAGTAGCAAGAGCAATGAGCAAAACCTAAGGATATTCATGCAACCCATGTATATACATGGGCATCTGCCTACCGGGGCCAACTGAGAGGGTAACTGCCCTGCTGGAAGTAGGTCAAGGCAAAAGAATCAAGTAACACACGCTGGGAATGGACTCTGGAAAGCGGCTGGTGACTAAGAGCCGCGTGCAGCCCACTATGGCAGAGGCTGCGATGCCCGGGCAGTCCCAAGGCCCCTGGAAAGCATTTCATGCTAAAAGGCCGTCTCACCACGAGACATCGGTCTATTCCTTCCCCTCTCTGTCCAATCTCTCTTGCTCTCTCTCCAGCTGCCTTCTTCTTTTCTTTCCTTCAAGAAACATTTTTTGAAAAGGTAGTGAGCAAAATAGACCTGGCCCAGCTTACGATAAATTTCAGTGGGAAGATGAAAACGCCTTCCCAACAGGTTAAAACATAATGAAATCAAGGACCTGGTCCTCTCCCTTCCCTCGCATCGGTCCCCCACACTCGGGCACCGGAGACCCCGGAGTGCGGCGGGGTGGAGCGTGCAGGGCCGCGATTCGGGAGAAGCGGCTTCGGGGGGAGGAGGAGGGGCGCCCGGGCAGCTCGCGCGCTGGAATCCGAATGGCGCGTCGCTGTTGTGCGGTCTCCTAGCGACCCCAGAACCAGACGCACCAGACGGCGCTACCGCCAAAGGCTCAGCGGTCCCCGCGAGGCCGAGTGCGACGATGGCTGACCGCAGGCGACTGTTCAGGCCTACTCCGCTGACCAGGGTCGGCATGAATGGCAGGCCCTGGTGAGCGCGTGGGTACCGCGTGGGGAATCCGCTCTTGCCCGGGCTGGGGCGGGGCCGGGGGCCGGGGGCCAGAGGGGGATGGCTGGGGGAGGTGGTGGCTGGGGGAGGTGGTGGCGGGGGGCCACTCAGAGCTCGGCTGCAAGCCGGCCTGCTTTTCCTCTTCAAGGTCCCCAGCACATAAATGATTATAATAAAAAATAACCAGCGCTCGACGCTGTTTATCGCAAAGGACACTTTCTTCCAGTTATCCTTACAACCCCCAGGGAATGTGGATTAAAATACCAATCCCAGATGGGAACCTGATGGCCCCGGAGTCCTCTGTGGAGCCTGGTTTAGGGCAGGCGCACCCTTCTCCGAGGCAGCCACCTGGATCCCGCGCCCCGCGGGAGGCTCGGCTGCGCCTGGAGCCGCTGGCCGCCCGGGGGCGAGCTGAGCCTGGGTCTGGGGACAGCCTCGGGTCCTAGGGCGGTCCGCTGTCCTGAGTGCGTGGTGTCTTAGCCACAGGGCAGAAGGCAGGGCTTTTTTCCTTTGCTGATTCCTTGAGTTTATGAGAATGGAATTCCGCGCTCTTGGAGGCTGGGCGACGTGGGTAAAGATCCCCAAGTCTAGAATCGGAAAGGCTGGAGTCCAGGGCCAGTGCGCCTCTGGCCTGCACGGTGGCCTTAGGCGAGTTCGTTGCTCCTTCTGGGCTCACTTTTAGCTGTAAAACAGAGACAGTCAGCACAATCAGTTGTATAGGATTGTTGTGACCCACAGAGTACAGGTGAAGCAGTTACTGACACGCGGTATGCACGGGACACATGGTAGCAATTATAAGCTCTTTGGGAATAACTTTTTTGCTCATTTCAAACTTTTTTCCCTTTCCTTTTTATTGACAAACTTTTTGTGTTGAAGTAATGATAGACTCACAAGAAGTTGCAAAAACAGTGCAGAGGTCCCAGGTACCCTTCCCCCAGCTGCTTCTAGTGGTTCCTTCTTACATAACTATAAATACATTGGCAAAGCGGGAAATCCACATTGACACAATGTATTAATTAGACTATAAACCTTACTTGGATTTTTACCAGTTTTTACTTGCATTCCTGTGGGTATAGCTCTGTAAAATGTTGTCATATGTACACATCAAGATACAAAACTCTTTTCTCATCTCAAGGAATTAGTGGTTGCAAAGGGTTGGGGTGGGGAAAGGAATGATGATTTAAAGGGGTTCCTTCGGCAACCATTAATTTGTTCTCCATATCTTTGATATTGTTCTTTTCAGGATGTTGATACATAAAATAATATAGGTTAAATGAAATACCAAGGTCATTCCGCTAGTTAGTGGCAAGTTGTCACTGGGATCCAGGCTTTCCCACTGGACTGTCTCCCTTTAAACGGATAGGAAGGGCCTTTACAAAGAGAATGAACAGATTGCCCTGACCCGTTTGGCTCAGTGGATAGAGCGTCGGCCTGCGGACTCAAGGGTCCCAGGTTCGATTCCGGTCAAGGGCATGTACATTGGTTGCGGGCACATACCCAGTAGGGAGTATGCAGGAGGCAGCTGATCAATGTTTCTCTCTCATCGATGTTTCTAGCTCTCTATCCCTCTCCCTTCTTCCCTCTCCCTTCCTCTCTGTAAAAAATCAATAAAATATATTTAAAAAAAAGAGAGAATGAACAGATGGACTGTGGTGGCAGCAGTTGATAATAACGGATTAGAGTTACACATAGGGACATGAATAGGCCTTTATAATATTGGGCTTGGTAAACAAATAGTACCATTTATGTAAATGAAGAATACATGCACACGAAAGGATAACACAGGCATTATAAGAATGTGTACAAACAAAAGGGCGCATTACAAACCCGTTAGAGTGATTTTGCTTATGCAGGGGGAGTGATGAGAGCGGGATATGCGGATTACATAGAATAAGGAAAACAGGAGAGGGCCGTACCCAGAAGCAGTGACCATGGGCCATGAACTAGGAGTATGATTAACTCAGCCTTCTCCCACCCCGGTCCTTCTGGTTCCATACACTGGGCATGTTCTCTTTCAGGTGTAAAGAGAATTTGCCTTCCCAGTTTTCCACAAAACATGAGAACAGGCAGTTATATCCCATCTTCATGAACACCAAACGGTGGGTATTTGTGAAAAAGGGACTGGATGACTTCAGGAATGGCTGCCCTTCTTGTGAGAATATGATCACTCGGGGCCTTCCGGAGCATTCTGCCCCCCAGAGGTATAGCGGAGGTCCCCGACCTCCCCCCACAAAGAGGCCGAGCTACCTGCCCAAGGGCGCAGCCCTGTGTTCCAGGCTCTCGGCAGCCCAGCGGGCGCGGAAGGCATTCCTGGAGGACATCGAAGCCCAGCTGACCCGGCATCCCCTGGCTCCCTACCCCGACCTGGAGGGAAGCATGCCTCAGGAGGTGATCTCCTGTCCTCGGGTGTGGGCGGGCCTTCACGGAGGTGGGGGAGGGGGGGCTAGAAAAGAATTTTCCTTAGATAGCTGGGGCGTTCCCCCTGGGGGGTGACATGCTTATGAGGAGGAGAGGACGAGGAGTGTCTCCCCAGGGTGAGAGTTTTCATGGGGCTTGGAGCAGCCTCCCTTCAGCAGCATTTCCCTTTGCTTCCAGGGAGGCTGCACAACTTATAAAAGTCCAGCAACTGGGAACCTTAGACTTCTCCCTGGAAGGTCCTACCAGTCTACTTTGCCTGGGACTTTTTTGGGGAGGAATGTGACGGGGTGGTGGGATTGTTCAGTCTTACTTGTGCCACTTAAACCTGCTCTTGGGAGGTGTCCGTAAGTATTTACTGACTGATGGGTATAAGGCACAGGAGAACCAGAAAGGTCACAGGGAAAATTCACCAAATTGTCAGGCTAGGGTGTGGGCGGCAGCTCCATAATCCTCAGCATATGTCTCTAGTTATTATTATTTTTTTTAATCTTCATTAGTTTTCATTGGATATTGCAGATTGGCATCTTAATTTAGAAAGTCCTAAACTACCACATTAGCATTTAAAAAATGTATCTTTATTGTTGAAAGTATTACAGATGTCCCCTTTGTGATTTTTTTCCCCCCATTGACCCCCTCTACTCTGCCCCCACTCCTCCAGGCCTTCACTACTCTATTGTCCTAGTTCTTGTATCTCCAAAGGCTTCCACACCACCAGGCATGCAGTCTTTCAAACAAGAAGGGGTAAGGGGCAAAGGTTAAAGGGTACATGCCAGCTGACTGTTTTTTAATTAGGCAAATACAGTTGACCCTTGAACAGGATCAAACTGCCCAGGTCCACTTATATGGGGAATTTTCAATAAATACAGTTGGCCCTTCCTAGCTATGGGTTTCGCTTGTGCAGATTCAACCAACTGCATATAGAAAACAGTATATTCACATTCCCAACCACGGACCTAAAATACTGTTTTTGATTTGCGGTTGATTGAATCCATGGATGCTGCGGGCTGACTATAGAGTCGAAAGTTCTATGTGGATTTTCGACAGTGCAGGGGTTGGCACCCCTTATCCCCGTGTTGTTGTGATGGCCTTTCAGTAAACAGCTCATTCATCTACATGTTCAGGAGTCTAGGAAATGGAGTCTCTTGGTTGGCACTGCAATGTTGAACACAACACAGAACAAATGTTTTAGATTTAAAGCAAAAGAGCAGAATGGGTATTGAGCAGGGAACTAGCAGTGCCTGCTCCGACCCTGCAGCCTGTTCCTACACAGTGAGCATGACAGTTGTTCAGAAAGCCCCCTAGCGCCCCTTCTCACGCAGAGGGAAGTCCTTGCCATCCTCTTAGAGGCCCTGTGTGTTCTGCTCTCTGCCTGCCTCTCTTCTGCTCCCCCTCCAACCTGGCCGCCTGCTGCTCTGCTCTCACCATTGCAGCCACTCTGGCCCCTGCCTGCTCTGTCTGTGAACATTACATTTCCAATTCAGATCTCTGTTCCTGTGTCTGGGACACTTGCCTCGCATGTCTGCTTAGCTCATTCCTTCACTTCTTTCAGATCTTTGCTGGAACGCCTCCTACTTAGACTGTATAAAATACCATTTCCCTTCCGCTCTCAGGCTCTAGTCCTTACCACGACCTATTATTCAACAGCACTTGTCGCCACGGGGCTCCTCACTGGAATAAAAGCTCTACAGGGCAGAGACTTTGTGTCTTTTACCATGTACTACCAATACCTGACATATGGTAGACACTCAGTAAATGTTTGTGCATACTGAATGAACGAATGAATGAATGAATGATCCATGGCAGAGAAGTCTAGAGAAAGGACACCTGGAATTTCTAACCAATTATTTTCCACCCAAGGCTCTCCTGCACTGCCTCCTGCAAGCCAGAGCGTCTGAGTCATAGCAAACAGACTGTTTTCATACCCTCAGATGGCTCATGGGGTTGTGCCCTTATTTCCATGTTTGAGCTCCCAACTAGGTGTGTTGGCTTTTTTTTTGAGGCCAGATCTCTATCTTAATTCCTGTGGGTCCAACTTGGGTTATATGCCTATTCAAACCAGTCACTGGGTTAGTCCAGATAGGATTGGCCTGCCTGTGACATGAGAATGGGGTCAGGCCAGTTCAGACCATCGGTCTGAGAGTGGAAAGAGAGATGGCTCTCCAAAGAAAAATCTAGATACTGTCATTCATAGGAGGAAGAATGGATGCTGGACAGTCAAAAACCACAGAAATTCTTTAGAAGTACTCAGGGGGGCAGATGGGGCCTGGGCAGATCAGTATATTCACATTTCCATTTTGGTCCACAGGCTGCCTACCTAATGTCTAGGGGATGGAGGTTTACCTAGCACCCAGCACAGGGTCTGCACAGAAACCAGTGAGTGCATTGACTGATTAGAAAGGAAAAGCAAAGGGGGGAGGTGGTCCGTTCTGCTTTAGAAGCAAGGGGCCCCCATTCTCAGCACATTTTTTTTCCACCAAAACTGTTTTCTGTGTGTAGCTCTTAAAAAGGGTGCTGGAAGTGCTGGATCCTGACAAGAAACTGGAGGACGCATGGGCTCATTGTGAGGGTGTCGAGAAAAAACCCACGGAACCCACAAAACTGCTTGAAAAACGTCCCACCCGAGCTTCCCTGGGGCTGTAAGTATTGTTCTAAACCCCTCGCTTATTCCTGTCACCTGATGAAGCATTCTAGGAGTTTCCTTCTCAAAGCTCCTCATTTTTAGAATAATTAAGAGAAGCAAAAGTAACCGAGTTGCCAAGGAGAAGGGAAAGGAGCCTCGAGTCCTGCTCTAAACAGTGGTTTTTAATTAATGGGTGTTAATTAGCCAGCAATGGAGCAAACACAAGCGTGTTCACATGACTCACTCAGTGAGAGCTGCTGGAGAAGAGATACACTGCAGACAGCCTGATTAATTGGCCCACAACGGCTCATTGAGTTATTTATGGCAGAAGCCCTTTTAGTCACATGATTGGGACCAATAGTTCATTGGATAGCCGCCCCTCCCCCCCCCAAAAAAAAGTTAATATAGGGAATTGTAAAAGATAACACTTAAGTACTTAAAGCATCTTATTTTACCCTAGAACATAACTGCATTCACATTCTATCTTTTAGTATAAAGCCTTTTTTTGAGTATGGGTCTACTGCTTCGATTTCCAAGTCATCTTTTTTGCATAAATCGCAGCAGTAATGACACCTTCATTGAACCTTTTTAAAGCACTGAGCTTGATTTCCATAGAAACAACTCTTGTTTTCCCAACTCATGTAATAGTTAATTAAAAATGTAAATGCAATGAAATATGTAAACTTGATGTAAGTGGGTTTGGGATATGCATTTGACTTTTGAAATTAACTGGTGTCACTTGCAGGCACTGAAGAGCGTAGGTGTACTAGGAAGAAGCCCATCCACAGCACCCAGACCACTGACAAGAGGGCCCAGAACCAGGGTCAGGTGTTTGGAAGGGACATGGAGAGCTTGGCTGGTGGCACAAGTTACCCGCCTGGAGGTGGCGTGAGAGAAAATGCACTGTATTAAATTACACATGTTTGTGAGGGTGAGACACAAGGTGACCGGAACTCTACTGTTCTGGCCCCTGGGTGCACCCCCTGGTAAATTTGGGGAGAACAGCTGAGGATGCTCTCAGCTCTGCCCTTTCACTGGGAATCAAGTTCTCCTCTGTTTCTTCCTTCTTGAGGGCATCCCCCTGCGCGGGACAGGCTTGGACAGTTTGCCCATATCTGGGTTTCAGTGAGCAAGTCCTCTTGGACCTAAACCATGTCTTCCAATGTGGCTGCTGTCAGTAATAACTTGCATTATTTTTCAAGTTGCTAAGAACCTGGGTGGGGAGGAGGGAGCAGTGTTATGTGAAGGGGTCCCCTTGGAGACTCCAACAGTGTGGGTCATTGTGGCCCTGGGAACTTCTTTAAATTCTTGGCCCTCAGTGAGCCATTAGCTAGTTATTATGGCACGTAAACTTATCACCATTCTTAAAAAGAAGCCATGGAAGAGGGTATAATCAAGGATGAAGAGTGGCTGATTATGATCAGATTTATATTTTGAAATGACTATTTTGGCTGCAGTTTAGAGACTAGGTAAGGGATTAAGGGTTGGGGATCCTAAGAGAAGATTCAGAGACCCCAGTGAGAAGCCTTTTGCAGCAGTCCAGAGAAGACAGAACTAAAATCCAACAGACTTATTAATAGGCTAGGTTTTAGGGATGAGGGACAGAGGGGTCAAGGATGTCTCCTACTTGTCAGGATTGTCTGAGGCCATGGCAGACTCCAAGCATAGCAATTTACGCTTTTACCTGGCACATGTCTTAATAACTGGTACTCATAATCTTAAAAATCATCTTATAATGGTAAAAGGCTATATAAGCTTTAATTGTTATGACTAATCATGATATAATTCTCTTTATATTATTGATAATAGGAATGGAATCTTGGAAAAATTTACATAATTAGTGTGAGCTTGCAAGAAACGGTTGGAAATACTTGTTTTATGATCTCTTTTCCCCCATGATACCTTTTGAAATCCATTTGGGTTCATGGTGGCTCATATTGTAATACTTTGATGATCCCGTTATCTTTAGTCCCAAGAAGACTCCTCTGTCGAAGAATTCATGCCAATCGCTTTCTGAAAAGAAGAAGCCATACCAATCGCTTTATGAAGACAAGCCCAGTGAAAAGGATTCGCTCCACAAAGATGGTCCTGATCCGTATGAAAATGCCCGCAAATCAGTTAGAGACTTCTGCGACTGGGCTGCTTCGATTGTACGTTAGTAGTAATACTTACAACTTTTAAAGTCACATTCAAAGTTGCTTTTATTAAAAAGCAGTGTTTGACTATAACCTCTCCCACCATTTGTAATAGAAATGTTTTCTATAGGTGACAAGCCTTATTTTCAGTCCCTTATGACCAAGGTCTCATCTTTACCTGTTTTGTTCCCTCGGGCCCCATCACATCACCCTGTGGTGTTTCCTCCATTGCATTAGCTTATACTTTCCTTCCATGCTCTTATTGTTTACCTCATTGACTCTGCTTGCTATATTTCTGCTTCATTATTTCACCCTGGTTTCGATGCTACTCCTCCCTTTTATGATCCTGACTCTATTTCATGGCTCCTCTCTATGAATGTCAACCCAACATCAGCTTCAGTTGCTAATGGCCTCATTCTCTCTGTGTTCCCCAGTTTATATTTTCTAAAGTGGGATTGTGTTGAGTCTGTAGAGGAGGAAAGTATAACTTTCCTTTTAATCTCCTAAATTCTCTCTGGAGCTCCTATAACAAAATTCAGATTAACAAGAGAAAAATAAGCAGAAGTTAATTAACATGTATACATCATATATACATGGGAAATACCCAAGGAAAAATGAGTAACTCTCCCAGGTGGCTTAGAATTCAGGCTTAAAGATCATCTTCAGCACAAGACGAAAGAAAGAAGTGTGTGGGGAGCCAGTTATAAGGAGATGACCAGGAAAAGTAGGTAAACTAGAGTAAGGTTTGCTATGCAGACTTAAGAGTGTGTCTTCTCCATTGATAAGCGTTTCTTATGATTTAGAGTCTTCCTTCTCTTCCTGGTACAGAGAGTGAGACACCCTTACAAATGGAGATTTCCCTCATAAATGTAAATTTCTCTTACAAAAGGATAACTTTTATCCTGTTTCCAGAGCTTTTCCTGTTTTGTTTGCTGTGTCTCAAGACTATCAACTCAAAATAGTTCTTATGCCAGAGGCATATTTTGGAGTGGCATATTCTGCTACCCTTCAAATCTAAGCTATTTTTTAGCCACATCATAGGTCAATGGTCAGCCTATCGATTAGCTACTCGTTATGTACCTATCTTCACTCCCACTGGCTGTGGCCCGGGGAAGGCAGCAGAAGGGGTTGTTCTGTGCACAAAATGTGGCTGACTAAAACTACCTTCTTCAGAGCGGGAGCCCTGATGGGGCAGCTTCTCTTACAAGGGTCTGCGAGCAGAACAAACACTTTTCTAGACATGTCTGGAGAATACCTCTAGGGATGTCACTGCTCTAAAGGATTGGAGAGGTTTGCTTTGGTCAAACAGACTGAATTTTCCCCAGGCCCATTCATTCCCTCAGGGACTCACTGCTTCTTGCAGGTCCTAAATTGTCTCTTAAGGCAAAGTCCTCCAGGCCCCAAATTCAGTTGACCTCCTTGAACAAGATGGTTTGATCTGTGCTGGTCCACTTATACCCAGATTTAAAAAAAAAAAAAATAAATGCCCATACTGTTTTCTAGCCATGGTTGGGAGTCCAGGTATGGAGGGCTGACTCACACCATTTTATAGAAGGGACTTAAGCATTGCAGGGCATGGTGTAGGCTGGGGAGTTGTGGGGTGTGTGAGGGGTGTGGTGGGAAGGTCCTAGAACCAACCCTCTTCCCTTCCCATTCACAGCCCCCTCCCTGCAAATACCAAGGGTAGTTAGGTTTTTGGGGAGTCAAGAGCTATATAGGATTTTCAACTGTGCTGGAGGTCAGCCCTCCTAAGCCCCCTTCTCCTGTTGTTCAAGGGTCAACTATACTTCTTGTCTTCACTGAATGCTGACTGAGCATTTTCTCCTTCTCCAAACTACCTCTTCTCTAGCCATGGTCAAATGACTCCCTTAGATTAAAGAAGAAAGCAAGGAGCATTTCACCATCTGTCCTTGACTTATGCAATGTGATATTCTTCCAGGGAAGCTCGAGGATTGATGAAGAGTACATCATGAAGCAATTTGACATTAACTATGAGAGGGAAGTCAGCCATAATGTGCTCCACTCGATGAAGCTTGGCGAGATTCCTGGGGAACTAAAGAAGGGAGGCGGGCTCAAGAAACAGCAGGAGTCAGAATTTTTCCAGGAACTAGAGCCAGAACCGAAGGTAATTACAACAGGGGAGAAGACTAAAAATCAAAGGAAATTAAAGTTATATTAGAATCTTAAATGTTCTTGAATTCTGGTACTATAAGGGGCACCAGTCTTTTTCAGTAGAATTCTTGAATTTTTTAAATATTTAATAAATATTTGTTAAGTGAGTGAATATTTAATACATATAACAAAGTCAGTTATACAATCAAGGCATGTCAATTGGCATTATTGTTAATATCTGAAGAGTCATTAGTATTCTATGTGTTTTCTAGGTTGAGATAATCTCTTTATGTGTTTTATATGTTGAAATCCTGTCAATGGAAATATATATGAATGTTTAATTATTGCAACAGTAAAATGCTGCAGTTAATGACCATGAAAACTGTTCATTTTATGTCCAAAGAATTCTTGAGTTTTTAGGTGAGTCTAACTGACCACACGCCATCATTTGTGATTGCATGCTTTGCCTGATCATTAATAACTTGCTCATTTTCCCAATACCAATTTCCTGTGAAGGTAGAACAAGGTAACAGAGAGGGAAAAATAACACACTATGTTCCAAAGGGAAGTATTGTGGGCCCCTAAGAACTTTTCCATTTTTTTATACAATGTATTCCTGCAAATATACACACAAGTCAAATGTGCCAATCCAACAAAGACTTGAGTGCCTAAATGGGAGTTGGTGTGGGGAGATAGTTCCTTTCTCTAAAAGTGAAAAATTATATATTATCTTTATTTTACACATCATTTTTATACTATATTTCCAACATTAACCTTGTCCTTTACAATCTAACACTATCGACTGACCTATTTTTACACACATGATGTTTTCTATCCCTAAGTCTGTTGCATAAGGTTTATGAAAACTGTGCATTCCATCACTGATATCAACTCTTTAAATTTTCCATTTTCCTCTCATCGTTCTAAAGAGTAAAATGCAAACTGTTGCTGGAGAAATTATTTCCATCACACCTGGGGCCTGAACCCCTGCTTATCCTGAATCTGGGCTGAATGAAATTGCTCAATTCCTTGTACTTACAAATAATTGCACAAACTCTTCTTTATAAACCACTGTGGTTATTGCCAAAATTGAACTTTTGACTGGCAGATGGAGGGTCACTGTGCAAAAGTTCAAAATCTATTTCCACATGGTCCTTCTGCTGGTGACGAAGTCTTTCAGCTTTTGTTTGTCTGAAAACATCCTTAGTCTGCCTAGATTTTTCAAGATCTTTTTGTTGTTATATAATTCTAGGTTCCCAGTGTTTGGTTTGTGTGTTTGTTTTCAGAACTTTAAAGATGTCGCTTCACTGTCTTCCTGGTTGAGTTGTTTCCAATGAGAAATCTTCTGTCATCCTGACCTTTGTTTTTTGGATATGTTTTATTCCTTGGCTGCTTTTCACATTTTCTCTTTGTTACTGTTTTTGAGTAATGTGATTATTACATACCTTGGTGTGTATTTCTTGTACTTGGGGTTTGCTGAGTTTCTTTGATCCATGGGTTTATAATTTTCATCACTTTTGGAAAAAGTTTCACGGTTACTTCTTCAAACAGTTTTTGGTCTCTCTCAACCCAACTCCCAGGACTGTAATTACGTGTTATTAGACTGTATAAAGTTGTCTCATATCTCATTGCTGCTCTGTTCCATTTTTTATTATCTTTTCTCTCTGTTTCTATTGCTATATTTTTAAATTCTCTAATGTTTTTCCCTCCTGCTATGTGTAACCTGCTGTTAATCCTATCCAATGTATTTTTCATCTCATACATTATAATTGTCATCTTAAGAAGTTCAACTTGGGTTTTAAATATATGTATATATCTATAAATCTATATGTCTATCTATATGTCTATCTATATGTCTATCTATATCTATATCTATATCTATCTTCTGGCCTAGCCATTGTGGCTCAGTGGTTGAGTGTCGACCTATGAACCGGGAGGTCAAAGTTCAATTCTCGATCAGGGCACATGAGGCAGCCAATCAATGATTCTCTCCCATCATTGATGTTTCTATCTCTCCCTCTCCCTTCCTCTCTGAAATAAATAAAAATATGTTAAAAAATAAAAATATATATCTTCTGTGTCTCTACCTAATCTTTCGAGCTTACAGAATATAATTCTTTTAATGTTCTTGTCTGCTAATTCTAACATCTCTATTGGTTCTGTGTGAGTTGCTATTAAAGATGTCGCTTCACTGTCTTCTTGGTTGAGTTGTTTCCAATGAGAAATCTTCTGTCATCCTTATCTTGTTTTTCTGGATATGTTTTATTCCTTGATTTATTTCCTCACTGTGGATTATGTTTTCTTGCCTCTCCACATGCCTGGTGATGTTTGAATAGATGCTATACATTGTGAATTTTATCTCCCTGCACTGTGGCCTGCAGACTATCCAGGCAGTGAGCTGTGTCAATTGTGGGGTTTATCGTGTTGGTTTCCTGCTCTCAGGGATCATTGTGTTTTTGTTATTTGATGTCCAGTGTCGTAAACACATTTAAAAAAAAATACTATGGTTGGTTGTTCGTGTTTGTTTGTTGCAGGTGGGAAGGTAAATCTGTTTACCCTGTTCCAGAATGGAAGTCCCCATGTGTATTTTTTTTTATCCCGTGTTCTCTCAGGTATGCTATACTCCTTTCTTTGGTGTTCTTTAAAACTCTGAGCTTTCCCACTACCTTACCTCTGCTCACAATATTCTCTCTGCCTGAACTACCCCTCTTTCGATGTCTACATGCTTGTATCTCTCTTTAGGCACAGTTTACATGACAGTTTGTTCCATGGGTTTTCTCCTGGTCCTTTGATTGACATTAATTTATTCTTACTGCTAATCTCTCACAGCCATCTGTGCCTCTTATGTGTCTCTATGAATGAATTACCCCAGTATATTCATTCATCCATTTGTTTATACATTCATTCAAAAAACAATTCTTAGCATCTACTACTATGTGCCAAAAAGTGCTGGGAGCAAATGAAGGACTATCTCCTGCACTTAAGGAGCTTAGAGTCTAGTAGGATCAACAGGTAAATGATTAACTACAATGAAATGTCATGGTTTGTACAGGACAGAGGAAGTAATCAGTTTCACCAAGCACAGTTAAGGCGTCACAGAAGATACTATGTTTGTGTTGAGTCTTGAAAGAACACCAGTTATCCAAGAACATAACATAGTATAGATTCAATAATTTTTCCTTCCCTTTTCCTTCTCTTCCCTTCCCTCCTTCCTTTAATTCAGTGGATCTCAACCAAGGGTGACTTTGCCCCCCCAATCCCAGGATATTTGGCAATGTCTGGAGATGACATTTTTGGTTATCCCAATTTGGGGGGTGCTACAAAGAATTATCCATCTCAAAATGTCAATAATGCCAAAGTTAAGGAATCAGACTTTAATTCAACAATTACATATTGAGCACCTATTGTATCCTAAGTATTGTTCTAGATGCCAGTGGGATGCAGCACAGAACAATCTCAGAAGCTTGCATTTTAGAGGGTGAAAGGAGAGATAAACAATCAGAAAAATATATAGCATTTCAAATGGTGGTAAGTGATATTGAGAAAGATGAGGCAGGGAAAGAAGACAGGACTGTTGTGAGGTGGTTATAATTTTTAAACTGGATGGTCAGGAAATACATTACTGAGAAGATCACATGAAATAGGGAAGGGAGTAAGTCATGTGGGAATGTTATGAGTAAAATGCATTATGGCAGAAGGAATAGTGAGTTCAAAGGCCCTGAGGCAAAAGCATGAAGGGAGTGCTCTGGAAACAGCCAGGAGGTCAGTATGCTTGGAATGCAGGGATCACAATGCGAATCTAGCTCTGAGGAGAGGCGTTTCCCTCCCTCTGTCCTGTTCCATCCTCTCTGCTTTAGGCAGATGCATCTGGCTGGACCCTTGATGCCTGACACATTCCACTTCATAGTTTAAACGTGAGTGAGAAGAGAGAAGGGCCAGATCTTTGTGTTTCTTGCTTCTTTGTCACTCACAAGCATTAGACCCCTCCCTCCCCTTCGTGATGAGACAATATATGGTTATTGTGTCCATAATATCCAGCTATGAACCAACCGATGCAATACTGAGATATGGGAGAAAGAAAGGAATGGCATCTAGTTTTCCTCCTCTTCCTTCTTCTTTTTTAAAAAATATGTTTTTATTTCTTCCAAAGAGAGAAGAAGGGAGAGGGAGAGAGAGACATTGATGTGAGAGAGAAACATTGATCAGTTGCCTCCTGTGTGCACCCAACTGGGGATCCAACCTGAAACCTGGGCATGTGCCTGACTGGGAATCAGGATAATACTCAACCAACTGAGCCACAATGGCCAGGGCCCTCCTTTTTCTTCTAATTAAAGAGGCAAGAGATGGGTGTTGGATAGCATTTTTATAAGGCTGAGCACAGTGCAGGGCTAGTAACTTAGCATTTTGGTTGACTGAATGTTGTTTAAGGTCCTTACCCTTTGGTGAAATATGTGATTTTTACATGATTTCTAGATGCTTTATATAATTCTCTCCTTTAATCTTCCCAACAACCCTATGTGTGGATACTGCTATCTTAGTTTACAGATGAAGAATTTAAGTATCTGCTTTAAATCGACTTTAATATCTGCTAAGTGGAGGAAGTTGGATTTGAAACCAGTTATCTCTAAATCCAAAGACCATGCTTAACCACCACATTATTTTCTCAATCTCAAACTCTTCATGTCAAAGCATACTGAAGCTTTATAAAAATACTTTGGCAAGGTTAAATCATAAATTCAAAATAAATGATATTTCTTTCATAAGCTAAATTTTTATAAAAATGAACCCACCCCCTAAAAAAAACAAAAACAACTAATGAAATTGGAAATTACATTATTTTCCATAGAATACTTCTAAACCAAAGCATGTGAAGATGCGGTATGGAGCCTGGTATCTGCACCCAAAACTGTGGAAAAGACAAAGAGCAGATGAACCTTTGATTGACCCCAAGGCCTTACACAAAGACGAGAATTTAAGAAAGGAGCAGAAGAAACAGGTATCCTAAGTATTTATCTAGATGCCAGGGGGATGTAGCACAGAACAATCTCAGAAGCTTGCATTTTAGAGGGTGAAAGGAGAGAGAAACAATCAGAAAAATATATAGCATTTCAAATGGTGATAAGTGAGAAAGATGAGGCAGGGAAAGAAGACAGGACTGTTGTGAGGTGGTTATAATTTTTAAACTGGGTGGTCAGGAAGTATGTATGCTGTGATTTGATCTTCTGAACTAAACATCAGTGCAACTGCAACCTCATATTGCAGGTGGAGTCTCTGGATAATGCAGAGGCTTCTGAAAGTCTCATAGCTTATATAGGGAATCCAGCAATGAGAATGCCAAGTCATTAGATAGGGAATGTCTAATAGGCAAGACTGGAAATTTCCTTGCTTCATGGTGGACAGAAATATCTCCAAAGATGGGGCAACCACTCACTGTACTTCTACCATGCTTGGTCCAGGGTTCATGGATAAATTGGCTGTCGAAAGGGTGCTGTGACCAGGTAGGACCACCTCAGTACTCAGAATGGATATAATGTCATGGGTTCTTTTTGAGTAACACAATGTGAGGCCTATTAAAAAAAAAAATTTTTATCCATAGTGAATGAATATTAAAGAATTTCAAAATTGCAATCAGGAAACTTCTTTTATGCAATTCAGTAGAGTTGCAGGAGCTGAGAGGAGAAGATATCACAAACAACAAAAATATGCTCTAATTCTACTGTAAATAAACTCTGCCCGCTGATCTCTTATGTACAGGTATCTAGTGGAAAGAAGAACCTCACTGCAGTCCTGAAAATTGGAGATGTTGACACAACACTTGTGCAGGACTCTAATGAGAATATTTGTGAAACACTTCCCTTTTTCAATAGGCCCCAAACTTCTCCCATATCTCAATGTGAAAACACTTTGAACAAGTAAAATGCTATACAAATTTGGCTACTCATTCATTCATAAATCACTCATCAGCTGCCTCCTTTAGATTGGATTAAAGGATGGTCATTTTAATCTTTTCTAGTACTGGGCATGAAATTCTTATTTTGAGATGTGAGATAATAGTGTAAATAATATGCAGCAATATTCCTTGGTGTATGTTTTTGGAGCTGCCTATCTAAATTTATGTGAATTTAATACATAACATAAAACTATTTCATTTGCATTTTTAAAATATAACAAACCATTCTCAATTAAATAAAAGAAAAAATTGTTACAAAACTTTTTAAGGTATCTAGAAGTTCTCTTTTTAGAAATACATTCTTAAAGAGTGACTGTTAAAAACAAATAATTTTCCAAAAATATTTTATTTTGACAACAAAATCTAGTAAAAGAAGTAATATATAAATATTGGAAATATGGCTGATATAATTATTACAGTAAAAGATTGTTTATCAGACAGTTTAGACACAAAAAGGATTCAAAGCAACAGAGTCATTCTATAATGATTTTTATAAGTCACACTTTTGTAATACCTTAAGATTGATTTACCTGTGTACCTGTGAATTGGGGGGCCACTTGGCTATGGCACCCCAATTCACAAGACACAGGTGCAGGGTTGTGCTAGTAAGGGACAGTCACTATGATGACATGGCTGTCTTTCTGGTAACAGGAGTTTTGACTGCTACTGATTGAGTTTGTTTGGAAGGTGAAATGCTCTTAAAGAACTGAATTACAACGATATAATCTTATCTATCCAACTTTTAAATTCAGATAAATGAAAGGAAAAACCAAATGAATGCATGAATACTCCAAAGATACTGGGACTGGATCAAGTCTTTTTTGATAACCATGCCTTTTGGAGTTAAGATCTAAAAATTGTGAATATACTGTTGAATAAGAAAAACACTTCTGTTTCTTCCTCTACCACTCTCAACTCTAGTCACCAAATGTGTTAGGTCCTCCCCCACCCGCCACACACACCAAGAAATTCTCTGATTCTCTGAACATCAGCTGGGTGTCCTACAATTTAATGCAATATTGACATTATCTATCTGGAGATGGAGTCAGATCCCACAAGTTAAGGGCTCAGTCCCCTGAGACTGCCCTCACTTCAGATGCCAATCTCAAGTCCAGGTTGCTATCTGTGCTTCTGACCAACTGGCTATATATATTGCAGGTTCCCACAGCCCACTCCTCAGATTCGATCATCTGCCAGAGCAGCTCACAGAACTCAGGAAAACAGTTTATGTATCAGATTACTATATATACTGTGTATATAAAAGGCTAATATGCAAAGTGTCCCCTTGGGAGTTCAACCAGGAGAATGGGAGTTCGATCGCTTGCTATGACATGCGCTGACCACTAGGGGGCGGCGCGGAACATGGCAGGCGACCAGTGGTGGAGGCAGGGAGGCGGGGAACCGCATGGTGGCAGCATGTGAGTGGCGAGGGAAGGAGGAGGCGGGGAGGTGGGGGGAACTGCGCGGTGGTGGCATGCAGGCAGGGAGGCAGGGAACTTGATTGGCCCTGATCGGCCCTGATCACCAGCCAGGCCTAGGGACCCTACCCATACATGAATTTTGTGCACCGGGCCTCTAGTACTCTCTAATAAAAGAGTAATATGCAAATTGACCATACCTCTGCTATACCCACAAGCCATGCCCACCAGCCAATCAGGAGCAAGTATGCAAATTAACCCAACCAAGATGGCTGTGGACAAGGAGCGAGCAGGAGGCTTGGGTTTCCCCGGCAATGGAGGAAGCCAAGCTTCCTGCACACCCTGGCCAGCCCAGGCCTCCACTGAAGGCTACAAAGTTTTAATTATAGAAGATAAATAAATCCCAACAAAAATGGCTGCTGCCACGGAGCGAACAGGAGGCTTGGGTTTACCCAGCAATGGAGGAAGCCAAGTTCCTGGCCTGCCCTGGCCTCTGCTGAAGGCTACAAAGTTTCAATTATAGAAGATAAATAAATCCCAGATACCAGGGCCTTTGCTTGGGTCACCGGGGGGCGTGGCCGGCCTGCAAACCACCACAGGCCCCTCGCCAAGGCTGCCCCACGCCCCAAGGGAACCCCCACCCTGATCCGGGACACCCTTCAAGGCAAACCAGCTGGCCCCCACCCATGCACCAGGCCTCTATCCTATCTAATAAAAGAGTAATATGCAAATTGACCACCACTCCAACACACAAGATGGCTGCCCCCATGTGGTCAAAGATGGCTGCCCCCATGTGGACACAAGATGGCCACCACAAGATAGCCAGCAAGGGAGGGCAGTTGGGAGGGACCAGGCCTGCAAGGGAGGGCAGTTGGGGGTGACCAGGCCGGCAGAGGAGGGAAGTTGCGGGGGACCAGGCCTGCAGGGAAGGGCAATTGGGGGGGACCAGGCCGGCAGAGGAGGGAAGTTGCGGGGGACCAGACCTGCAGGGAAGGGCAGTTGGGGGGGACCAAGGCCTGCAATGGAGGACAGTTAGGGGCAATCAGGCTGACAGGGGAACAGTTAGCCATCAATCAGGCTTGCAGGGGAGTGGTTAGGGGGTGATCAGGCTGGCAGGCAGGCGAGCAGTTGGGAGCCAGCAGCCCTGGATTGTGAGAGGGATGTCCGACTGCCTATTTAGGCCCGATTCTAAACGGGCAGTCAGACATACCTGGAGGGGTCCCAGATTGGAGAGGGTGCAGGCTGGGCTGAGGGACACACACACCCCGGATACACACACTCCCCCCCCCCTCATGCACGAATTTCATGCACCGGGCCTCTAGTTTTATTATAAAAAGGACACTCAGGAGCAGCCACATGTATCTCATGAAGAGATACATAGGACAAGGGATGTAGGATGAGGTGGTCATGGAGCTTCTATGCCCTCTCTAGGTGTGTCACACTCCCAGAACCTACACACAGTTACTAACCTGGAAGCTCTCTCAACCCCATCCTTCTGGGGTTTTATTAAGGCTTCATTACACAGGTATGATTGATGGTTGGCCATTGGGAGGTGGAGCTGAAAGTGTCAACCCTCTCTTCACATGGTTGGTTCTTTTGGCAACCAGCCCCCTTCATGGGACTACCTATGGGCTCACCAAAAATCACCTCATGAATATAAACTCCCCTGTGCTTGAAAGGGGTTATGAATAACAAAAGGCTCTCCTTTCACCTTTGCGGCTCTTATCACTTAGGAAATCCAAGGGTTTGGGGGGCTTTCTGCCAGTTATAGGAAGAAAAGCAAATACATATTTAAATTAAATTTATTGGGGTGACATTAGTTAATAAAATTGTATAGGTTTCAAAATATCCTAATATATAAAAAGCCAGGGGCCGTCATGACCGAGCCAACCGGATGGACGACCGAACAGCAGGCTGCGTGGGGCGACCAGGCTGGTGGTGGGGGGGGGGGGGCAGTGGAGGAGACCAGGCTGGCAGAGGGGGGAAGTTGGGGGCAACCAGGCCAGCAGGAGGGGCAGTGAGGAGCAACCAGGCCAACAGGGAGGGGCAGTTGGGGTGACCAGGTCAGCAGGGGGGGGCAGTTGGGGTGATCAGGCCGGCTGGGGGGGGGCAGAGGCAGTTAGGGGTGATCAGGCTGGCAGTGGGGGGGCAGTTAGGGGCGATCAGGCAGGCAGGCAGGTGAGCAGTTAGGTGCCAGCATAATCCTGGATTGTGAGAGGGATGTCTCAGATTAGAGGGGGTGCAGGCTGGGCTGAGGTAACCCCCTCTCCCCCCCTGTGCACAAATTTCATGCACCAGGCCTCTAGTAATTCTATAATACATAATCTTATATTGCATTGTGTTTACTACCCAAGGTCAAGTCTCCTTCATCACCATATATTTGACCCCTGTTGTCTGTGGCCTATGAATTTTTGTTTGTTTTATCATGTTTATTCATGGTTGCTTTCAGTTTTATATCCCACATATGAGTGAAATCATATGGTTCTTGACTTTTTCTATTTGGCTTATTTTGTTTAGCATGATATACTCAAGATATATCCATGTTATCCCAAATGGCAGTATTTCATCTTTTCTTATGGCTGAGTAGTATCCCCTTGTATATATGCACCACATCCTCTTTATGCAATCATTTATTGGTTGTTTCCATGTCTTGGCCACTGTAAATAATGCTGCATTGAACATAGGGCTACATATATCTTTGTGAATAATGTAAACCATAGTATCACAATTGTTCTTAAATTGGTTAGATTCCAGACATTTTAGGTCAATAATTGTCTAATTGCTAAAATGTATGACTTATCCTTAATATAAGGGTTAGAAAAGGGGTAGGGAAAGGAGAGAAAGTTGTACATCTTTTGAAAGCCTTTGTATTTTTTAACTTGTGAATGTAACCTACACACCTGAGGTACTTTATAAAGAGTCAAATGCTTCTAGTTAGGACAAGTATGAAATCAAGCTTCTGACTGCTGGTTGTTAATTGAAAACGTGAACTTCCTTTTAGGAGGAGGAGTTTGCAAAACTTCATGGACCAGCTGCCTTTAAGAATTTCATTCTACGGAAGGGCTACAGGATGCCAAGTGTGAGTAAAGGGTCATTTCAGAAAGACCTGCTGAGGGGCTCAGTTGTTCATGGGAAGGCTTCAGCACCCTGACAAAATCAAAACACCAGGACTCAGGCCCCTGGAAGAAAGAGCTAAGATGCTTTTCTTCAGACAGGAGCCAAGAGATAGGATTTGGCATTTTTCTCTTTTTATTCTGCCAATTCGGTTTCTGCTGTCAGAGGTGTTGTCTCCCTGCTGATTGATGCACCTGCCTTGGGGTTGGCCTTAATGGGACCAAAGTAAAAGGGAACTGTGTACAGGGCATATGCCGTGCAAACTCTGACCGCTACTAAAACACTCTGAATTCTCTAGGCAGTGTTTAAGTTTCCTTTGCTTCCATATCTAAGGACAAAGAGCTGTGGCTTGTATCAGGACAAAATGGGGCTGGCATGGACAGTATCATCATTGTTGGCCTCATGTGGAAACAGACCAGTGCAAAAATTCACTTCCTGGGGCCCACCAAGATTTTCTGTCTTTTTCCCATTTTCTCTTTTGCCTGTCTAGTTTCCCCTCCCTTAACTTGCAAAGCTGGTCCAGCTGCCTCCCACGTGGAGCAGCCCCCCTTGGAAGACGCCGTACGGGTGGAGTGGGAGGTTGGACCATTTAGCAGGAAGTTGTGCACCAGCCCAGCCAGAGACAGAGCTAGTAATAAGTCATGTGTTTGCCAGTGTCCTCTGTGTGCACAGCCCGCAGAGGCCTCGAGGCCATGTGGCCAAGACGGTCCAAGTTCCGGGAAATGGGATACATTTTTTTCCCAGGAGTTAACAATAGCTTATACTTACTGACAAATAAATATGTTGACTAGGCTCAGACTGATTTCAAAGTTAAATTAGGCTAGGTGAGGGGAGGTCTAGAATATAAGGAAGAGATGGGGCTAAAAGACTCCATTACATAACTGGGATGAAATTTCTCCTCTAGCTTTCAGCATCAATGATCTATATTTAATATACTTATATACATTTATGCACTTATAATAACCTATCTAATCTGTGTATAAAGTCACAATAGTATATTTATATATACGATATATAAAATATGCTTATATAATTACATAATTATATTGAAGCATCCATCTTATATAAAAACTGCTGTTTGAAATTTTAACCCTGCTATTTTGGCTTCTGTAAATGCATGCTTGCTTAAATAATAAGGAAAATAAGACTACTCCCATTCCAGAGAGGCCGTGGACTATGCCCCAGACAGAGTTGTCAGTGCTGACACCAGGCCAGGCCTTGAGATATGGTCTCATGGCCCCTTCCCAGCATGCAGGCCTTCTTTCCCCGAAGGCCCGGAAGTCTCTATTCCAAATTTGGGAGACAAAACAGCTAGAAAAGATAAAAATAGAAAAAGTTTCCTCCATATTGAGGGGCCCAGAATTTGAAAGGCACATTTTTCTCTGGGCCTGCACATAATAAAATGTAACTTCCTTTCTCTAAGCATGGCTTGGTTTTTCTCCCGTCTTCTGTAACAATATGATTATATATTTATATATGTAAGTATACTTAAGCATAAGTATAATTATGTGATATATAAATGTATCTCTCTCTATATATATTCCTCTTGCCATGACTATGTATCTATGTAGATGTATATTTATATATGTATCTATATATACACTCTATATAATATCTTTATTTGCTCTTGATGTTGTAATGATTCATAGTTCTATCTTAACATTGTTAGTGGCAAAGCATTTTTTTTTCCATTCTGATTTGTTCCCTGTTGGTTTCATCCATTCTGTATATGAACATTTAGCTCAATTTTGGGCAAAAGGAAGCATGCCTGACATTCTGGCTATACTCTTTCAGCTGCAGTAACTAAAGAGATGACATTTCTGGCTACATCTGAATCCTCTGAGAACACCTGTCACTCAAGCCTTTTATTCTTACACTAGAGGCCCAGTGCACGACTTCATGCATGGGTGGGGTCTGGCCGGCCCAGCCCCAATCAGGGCTTGGGGGAGGGGCCACGGGCAATTGGTGGGCGGGCCCCACCCTATTGAGGTGGGGGGGCTGATTGGGGGCGAGGCTGGCTGCGGGGAAGAGCTGTGGGCTGATTGGGGAGGGTCCGCAGGCCAATCAGGGTGGTGGGGGCTCATCGGGGGTGGGTTCAGCCATGGGGAGGGGCTGTGGGAGGTGGGCTGGCCGGCCTCACCCCAAAATGGGATGGAGGGCCAATCGGGGGCCAGCGGTTTGGGGGAAGGGCCATGAGTGGTTAGCCGGCCAGCTCTGCCCCTGATTGGGATGGGGGGGCTGATCTGGGGTGGGGCCGGGTGGGGGGAGGGGCCGTGGGAAGTTGGCCGGCCAGCCCCACCCTCCAATCTGGCCGGTTCACTGGTAGCAGTGGGCATCATAGAGACCAGTTGTTCTGGTCATTACAGCATTCTGGTCGCTGGCTTTTTACATATTCTCTACTTTATCAATAAGATTTTGACTAAAAGAGAGGAGGGAATCTATTAAAGTTTACATATATTTATACACCACATATAAATATATACACAGACACACATACACAAACTGTCATTACTTCTTTAAACTTAGGTATGAAAATTCATTCTCTTTTAACTCCTATAATGTCTATGTACACTGTGTATAACATACAGATTCACATGTGTTATATGAGCATACATACTTATATACACATTCCAGTATCTGCTGCTGGATTATCTGCTCTATGCATTACCCAAGCTTCATTAAGTCTGCTACACAGATAAGAACCAGGCCTTTAATAGCAGGGATGAGCAGCACAAGGCTGTGCTGAGCTGGGGTGGGCTGGCTGGGCTGGGCTTGGACACCAAAGAAATGTAAATTACATCTAAGTATTTCTGATGTTGTGCAGCTACCTTCCAAAGCTCACCATCTATCATGGTCTAATTATCAACATGAGATTTTGAGTAATATGAGGATATATATTATAGAGTGTGAAATTGTGAATTTGGGTATGGTTATGGCTGTTGGCAGGACTGTACAATTTTTATTTGCCAATCTAATTAAGTTTTTCTCATCCTTTTTTTCTTCTTTTTTTTTTTAGTTCCTGGAGAACATAAATACCAAGAAGGAATGTAACTGTGATTGTAATAAGACTCCTGGAAAATAACTCATCATAGAAGAGTTTAGTAAGATGATTAGACAGATTTTATTTACTATATAGCATTTGGCTATTTTTCTCTCTCACTGAACATACACAAAATTTATGATGAGTGTCCCACCATGGATGTACAACTTTGACTTGACAATATCCATAAATTTTTTAAAATATATTTTATTGATTTTTACAGAGAGGAAAGGAGAGGGATAGAGAGTTAGAAACATCTATGAGAGAGAAACATTGATCAGCTGCCTCCTGCACACCTCCTACTGGGGATGTGCCCACAACCAAGGTACATGCCCTTGACCAGAATCGAACCTTGGACCCTTCAGTCCATAGGCCGACGCTCTATCCACTGAGCCAAACCAGTTAGGGCGATATCCATAAATTTTTTTTTTAATATATTTTATTGATATTTCACAGAGAGGAAGGGAGAGAGATAGAGAGCTAGAAACATCGATAAGAGAGAAACATCGATCAGCTGCCTCCTGCACACCTCCCACTGGGGATGTGCCCACAACCAAGGTACATGCCCTTGACCGGAATCGAACCCGGGACCTTTCAGTCCGCAGGCTGATGCTCTATCCACTGAGCCAAACCGGTTTCAGCTCCATAAATTTTATACCTAATGCTTATGAACATTTCACAGTGGCCTTCTGCCTTTGTTAATCAATATTTTATATATTTTTTCCAACTGTGAGATCAATATTCATATATAATCTTCTTAGATATTTGAAGCATTGTAAATTTAACAAAGTTATATCGATTATTTGTAAACATAAATAAAATTATAATAAAAGTAGAATTGTTCTATTGCTTTTTCCTAGAGTATTATTTTCCCTGGTTTTGAGTGAATATTTGCTTTATTCTTTCTTTACAATTTTCTTTCATTTTGAATTAAGCTTACTGAGGTTTTCCTCCTTTTTAAAGCAGGCTTTCCTCCTTTTTAGTCTTGATAATAACTGTGTACCTATAACATAAGGCCATAAATCATAAAGTTTAATGGAAACTCAAGATGACATATTTTAAAATAATTCTTTAGAATTATTTTTTATTAAAAATGTTAATGCTGTGGCCAAGCCAGTGTGGCTCAGTGATTGAGCATCGACCTATGTACCAGGAAGTCAGGGTTCAAGGTCAGGGCACATGCCAGTGTTGTGGACTTGATCCCCAGTGGGGGGCATGCAGGAGGCAGCTGATCAATGATTCTCTGTCATCATTGATGTTTCTATCTCTCCCTCTCCTTTTCTCTCTGAAATTGATAAAAATATATTTTAAAAAAATGTTAATGCTCTGGGGCAGATGGATGAAAGAAGGTAAAGAGAATAGCCAAAGAACATATATGAATAGCCCCATGGACACTGACAACAATGTCACGAGGGCCAGAGGAGTGGGGGAGGGTCTGGGTGGAGGGGAGCAAAGAGGGGGGGATGGGGGACATTTGTAATGTCAACAATAAAAATAAAATATAATAAAAATGTTAATGCTCATGTTAAGAAAATTAGAAAATATAGACTAACAAAAAGAATGTAGAAAATACTTAATTCCTATTGAGTCAACAATAACCACTCTTCAGTTATCCTATATAATAAAAGCCCAGCGACCAAAAGGCAGAATGACCAGAACGACCGCTTGACCAGTCGCTATGACGGGCACTGACCACCAGGGGGCAGACATTCAATGCAGGAGCTGCCCCCTGGTGGTCACTGCACTCCCACAGAGGGAGCAGCGGCTCAGAGAGTGGGTCCACAGCAGCTTGGCTGACCAGGATGAGTGGCGCTCCCACAGCAGGCCGATCCCCACAGGCCACACCTCCCACCAGTGCACGAATCCCATGCACCAGGTCTCTAGTTCGAATATATCCTTCTAGGACTTTCTCTATGAAATGCACTCTGAATAATTTGATCAAAAAGTAATTTAATAAAATGATATTCTGTTTCTGAGTTTTATCAGTTTTATTTATCTTCAAATATAAAGTCTCTGGGTGGTGACCTCTCATCTCTCTGGTCTGTCATGAGCCCATCTCAATAATTTGTATGCTGGACTGACAGCTAGTTCTGTGAGTCTTTACTCTCTGTGAGGCCAGATATGAGGGTGATGGAGTACATGATAGAAGCAATGAACCCCATAGTGTGAGCCCATTGCCATAAAATTAGTTTCTTAGCAAGAACCAATGCTGGATGAAATATCTATGGCGGTGAATAAGCATTCAGAAGTCTGTGAAGGTTGGTGTGTGCAGAAGTTTGTTCATTAGAAGAGAAAATCCAGGTTCAGAATAAGTTTCTATTACAGTAAGGCCACCTTTCCCAGACTCCTTTGATGTTTCAACTCATCACACATGCTCTTATGTTTGGTACCCACAGGAGCCACAAGGGAGAGCTGTTCCTCCTGCAGGCCTGGAGGAGGAGGCATCCAGGTCTACCAGGCAAGCTGGGACAGGATTTTGGCCTTCAGCACCAGGATTCTGACATTTAAGTGCTGAGCAGAAGATGGCATATTTGGCAGTGGTGATCTGGAGAGAATCCAGTTCTTTCCCTGGCTCTGTTGCATTCAAGCCTAATTCATACCAGGAACTCAAATTTGGTTTCAATTGCTGGACAACTAAATATTCAGAAACAGTAGCCAGATCAGCCTTGGTGAGGGGAAATCCAAGTTGCTGAAGCCACATGCAGCCTGCATCTCTGCCTCCATGCCCACTGGGCACCATTGGAATGCCTTGAGAAAGAAGCCAGGCTGAGATACAGAGGACAGGCCAGCCTTCGCTCCTGCTTATTGAGTGCTTCCTCTACAGTCGAGGCCTTTACCTGGTTATTCACAAAGAACCAAATAACCTCATACTCTGGATCCATTCTGAGAGGTCCCCTGCATACTGCTTCCCCCTAATATGCTTGTCACCAGCTCTACCTTCTTCGTCCTTCCAAGTCTCTGGTTGTTGAGCTAAACCGATCAGCTACTGACATATACACCTCAGACCATTTCTCCTTTTCAGACAAAGTGGTCATCAGGGTAAAATACTTAACATTTTGTCTACTGCAAAATTTCCCTTCTCAGTTGTCCTTCAGGGCCCCCTTGAGTTGGGCTACTGCGTAGTGGCAGGCCACTTGTGTTGTTGCCATCATATTGTGCCAGTTGTCTATTTAGTCACCTGGACTTTGAGGACATCCCCAGGACAGAAGTGCAGGCTGGAGAAGAATGGAAGGGTAGTAGGAGCAAGCACACGATGCCATTTGCTGTGTCTTCAGATTCTGATCAAGCGCAGTCCCATATAGAAAACTTCCACTTGATAATGAGAAGCAGTATAATTTGGTAATTAGACTTTGGAGCCAAAGGGCCTGGGTTCAAATCAAGCTCTGCTACTTAGGAGCTATATGATCATTGAACAAATTGCTTACCCTCTCTCTGTGTTAGTTTTCTAAAGTAGGGATGATAGGGAGTAACCAAGATGGCGGCATAGGTAAACACCTAAACTGCTGCCTCGCACAACAATTTCAAAACTACAACTAAAAGACAAAATGGACATCACCTAGAACCACAGGAAGGGTGGATGAGTGGAAATTCTACAACTAGAAGGAAAGAGAAAAGCACACTGAGACTCAGAGGAGCCGCAGGAGGCAGAGGTACTGAGACGCGCGTGCGGAGAGGACTGGCAACTGAGTGCACGGCTGGCTTTCTCAAGTGGGAGGGAGACAAAAGTTCCCGACTGCGCTGAACTCCAGTTCCAGGCAAGACTCTGGGGACCCAGACTCATACGGGGTGAAACTGGACTGTCAGGAAAGAGAAAAGCACACTGAGACTCAGAGGAACTGCAGAAGGCACAGGTACTGAGGCGCATGTGCGCGAAGAGTGCAGGCAACTGAGTACGCGGCTGGCTTTCTCAAGCGGGAGGGAGACAAAAGCTCTCAACTGCACTGAACTCCAGTTCCGGGCAAGACTCTGGGGACCCAGACTCATTCGGGGAGAAACCCCAGTGATACCAACAGCAATCAAGGCTTAACTACAACAAGACTGTGCACACAGCCCACAAAGAGGTGCACCAAGAGTGTCCACCTCAGGTAACTGGGGAGGCTGAGCCACTGGGCCCTGTAGGACACCTAGCACACAAAGCCACTATATCAACACAGGGAAGCAGCCAAAATGCAGAGACAAAAAAACAGATCACAAATGAAAGAAATGGAGGAAAGCAAACGACTGGATATAGAGTTCAAAACCACTGTTATAAGGTTTTTCAAGAATTTTCTAGAAAAGGCCAATAAATTTAGCGAGACCCTCGAGGATATGAAAAAGGACCAACTATAAATTAAGCATACCCTGACTGAAATAAAAAATAATATACAGAGATTCAACAGCAGACTAGAGGGTCGCAAGAATCAAGTCAAAGATTCGAAATACAAAGAAGCAAAAAACACTCAACTGGAAAAGCAAAAAGAAAAAAGAATCCAAAAATATAAAGATAGTGTAAGGAGCCTCTGGGACAACCTCAAGCATACCAACATCCGAATTATGGGGGTGCCAGAAGAAGAGAGAGAGCAAGATGCTGAAGACCTATTTGAAGAAATAATGACAGAAAACTTCCCCGACCTGGTGAAAGAAATAGACTTACAAGTCCAGGAAGTGCATAGAACCCCAAACAAAAGGAATCCAAAGAGGACCACACCAAGACACATCATAATTAAAATGCCAAGAGCAAAAGACAAAAAGAGAATATTAAAAGCAGCAAGAGAAAAACAGTTACCTACAAGGGAGCACCCATAGGACTGTCAGCTGATTTCTCAACAGAAACTATGCAGGCCAGATGGGAGTGGCAAGAAATATTTAAAGTGATGAATAGCAAGAATCTACAACCAAGATTACTCTACCCAGCAAAGCTATCATTCAGAATTGAAGGGCAGATAAAGAGCTTCACAGATAAGAAAAAGCTAAAGGAGTTCATCACCACCAAACCAGTATTATATGAAATGCTGAAAGGTATTCTTTAAGAAGAGGAAGAAGAAGAAAAGGTAAAGATAAAAATTATGAACAACAAATACATATCTATCAACAAGTGAATCTAAAAATCAAGTGGATAAAAAAATCTGATGAACAGAATAAACTGGTGAATATAATAGAATCAGGGGCATAGAAAGGGAGTGGACTGACAATTCTCGGGGGGAAAAGGGTGTGGGGGGTGCGGGAAGAGACTGGACAAAAATCGTACACCTATGGATGAGGACAGTGAGTGGGGATAAGGGCAGAGGGTGGGGTGGAAACCGGGTGGAAGGGAGCTATGGGGGAAAAAAGAGGAACAATTGTAATAATCTGAACAATAAAGATTTATTAAATTTAAAAAAATGAAGTAGGGATGATAGTAATAACAGCACTATCATCAATAACTGCAGGGAGGATTAAAGGCAATGTTACAAGTGAAGTGCTTAGAAGAGAGCCTGGCACATTGTGCACGCACACTAAATGGCAGCTGATTCTGTGACCTGGCAGATCAGTTGACCCCCAGGTTATGATGAGCACCATTTGCTTGGTTACCTAATGTCTCATGACAAACTGTTGTATTTACTAGTGCCAAGCAACACATCCAGATTTATTTCTCAAAAGGAAAACAGTTCTGTGGCACAGAGCTCTTGGCTCAGCTGCAAACCCCTGGGGCCCGTGCTCTGATTTGCTTTCTGATGGTGCCAAAGCGCCTGTGTGCCACAGGTGCATCAAGCCCACTGGATTCGTGGCTCAGAGGGCATGGCTTTCTGGACTAGTTGAAAGCTTTCTCTTGCTTCAGGCTGTCCTCAAAGCTGGCAACCTCTCAGCTTACCAAAGAAAAGAGCTGAAACAGCACATCTAAATCTGGCCTCCAAAATCCAGAGAAGAGCAAGTAGAGCACCATTACACACTAGTTCCAACATCCAGATATAAGAGATGTAAATAACCTCGGGGGTATAGATAATGGAAGATAATGGAAAGTTGTTAACACATTGCGGACAGATCACCAGAATTCTTGCTTCATATTACACAGTGTTTTACAAAGTATCATACTTAAAAAAGATATTAGCTTGTAAGAACATGAAATAAATAACTTCAGAATTCAATGGGTATTTCATTTTAAAACGTGCCTTTAACATTTATGTAAAACGATTTTTGTACTCGTTCAATAGAAGCTTCTCTGGCCACTGGGTAAAGCTAGCAATAAAACGACTGGTCCACACTGTGTAATAATGGGTGTTGGTGAGTTTTTGAGTGTTTAATTACCTTTGGTCTTAATATAATTTATTTAACTTTAAGAATATTTAATAATGACTGTGTTTACCAACCAACTTAACTAAATTCCTTAAAATTTAAGTTGGCTTTTGTGAGGTGATAGAAGCTGTCTCCAGCACATCACTGCTGCTAGGCTTCAGGCAATGAGGGATGTTAGGGGGGAGAATGAGGAGAACTGTTTCCCCAACCTCCTGCCAAGTTATTTCCACAAATTGCAGTCTTCATCGCAGTCTTCACTCAAGGTGGGAAAAGCCTCATATCACAGGGGAATAGGGGGAATTTCTCTGACGAGGAAGCCTGCATTAGGTTGAATCTGCCATGAAGCAAATGGCAAAATGGGATTAGCTGTTCAAGAGGTTTACTGTGGGATGGAGCAGGAGAAGATAAGGAGAGCCTTTAGGTCATGGTGCATGTGTGATCTCTGTGCAAGGAGAGAGGGTGCAGGATGGAGAATGATGGGGCAGGCCAGCTGGCTCTGGGGTGAAGGGGTAACTTTGGATAGGGGGGTTGTGGAAGACCTCTTTGAGGAGAATTCTGACCTACATTCTTTTTAGTAACAGTTTGCACCTGGTGGGAACCGGGCGTCTTTTGTTCTTTACTCCAATCCAGGGGTCCTCAAACTTTTTAAACAGGGGGCCAGTTCACTGTCCCTCAGACCGTTGGAGGGCCGGACTATAGTTTAAAAAAAATATATGAACAAATTCCTATGTGCACTGCGGGCCCGGGACGAGTTGGCTGCTAAGCAGGACAGGCAGCGGCACCCGGCGGGCCGGATAAATGTCCTCGGCGGGCCGCATGTGGCCCGCGGGCCGTAGTTTGAGGCCCCCTGCTCCCATCATTTGAATCGTTCCCACTTAGTTGAAGAGTTGGTGTGTGTGGCATGGCCTGCCATGACTAGACTCCAAGAAGCAGAGAGAGCCGGGTCACCTCCTGGCTCTTCCCTTTGTGTGTTCTAGACCCACTGCCCTGCTCTGGAGGCCCTGACACCACCTTCCAGATCTGAGTTAACCTTGCTCCTAGAGTCCTTGCTACTTACAGTGAAGTCCACAGACCAGCAGTATCGACTGGCAGCTTATTGGAGAAGCAGAAATCCAGGCCTCACCCCAATTACTGAATAGAAATCTGTACCTAGCAACATATTCAATGCTTCCTCTGCACGTTTAAGTTTGAGAAGCCCTGGTTCAGAACTATTTATTATCTTTACTGGTCTGAGTAAACCCTTCTCTGGTTATTTATTCATTCCCCCTTTATTCCAGTGCCCAGTCCTATCCCTTTGCCCACTGAAGACACTTTTTAATCTAGTTAATAATTTGCCGTAAATATGTATGCATGTATCTTTGGAACTTAAGTGGGGTTACGTTAAGTGTATATGCTTTTCCCATCTACATAAATATTAGAAATCTTATTGTTTCTTACCTTTTAGTCACCATTATGTATTAAGGATTTAATTACATTACTACGTGTAGATCTAGTTCATTGTTCTAACTATTACATAGTATTTCATAGGCAGCTACCATGTTTATTTAGCTATTTCACCCGATGGGCAGCTAGGTGGCCTTGAACTAATGGTTGCTCCAGACAGCATGATGTTTCCCCCTTAGAGTCTTGTGCAAAATTTCCTCTGGGCCATACCTGTTCAGGGATGGAATTGCTGGTCCTGGGGTATAGAAATACCTAATTTCACAAAGTTATTCCAGATTGTTCTACAGATTGTTTGTAGCTGTTTATTTTCCTACCAGAAGCATGCATCTTCTAATATTTGCCTTTCTGATTAATGTAAAATGGTGGAATATCACTGTTTTAATTTGTATTTATCTGACTATCAGTGAATTTGAGCATTTCTGCATCATTTTGCTAACCACTCATTTATTTAACTAAAAATTACTGGGCCTTTTATGTTCCAGGCATCATTCTAGGCACCAGAGAAAAGTGTCTCCTGTTCACTTATACTAGAGCTCATGTCTTTTTCTGGTCAGTTTATAATAGTTAACTAGAGGCCCGATGCACAAAGGTTCGTGCAAGAATGGGCCTTTCTTCCCCTGGCTGCCAGCACCGCCTTTGCTCCAGCCAGAGCCACCTTTCCGCTGCGGCCTGGAGCCGCTTTTCCGGCTTCCCATGCTGCCCAGAGGCCCGGAGCGGCTGGGATGGTGCGGAAGGCCTGCATCGTCGCCATGGTGATGATGCAAGCATCCCGTCCTGCCCCCGGCTGCTCAGCGCCTGTGTATGCAAATTAACCTTCCATCTTTGTTGGGTTAATTTGCATACTCACTCCTAATTGGCTGGTGGGTGTCACTAAGGTACAGTCAATTTGCATCTTTCTCTTTTATTAGTGTAGATCAGTGGTCGGCAAACTGCAGCTTGCGAGCCACATGCGGCTCTTTGGCCCCTTGGGTTTTTAGCAAAGGCCAGCTTAGGAGTACCCTAATTAAGTTAATAACATTGTACCTACCTATATAGTTTAAATTTAAAAAATTTGGCTCTCAAAAGAAATTTCAGTCATTGTACTGTTGATATTTGGCTCTGTTGACTAATGAGTTTGCCAACCACTGGTGTAGATTGTATATCTACATATTAATCCCTTGTCAGTTTTAATAACACTAAAACCATCTCCTCATGTGGATCTACCTGCTAACTTTGTCTGTGGCATCTTTCATTGACCAGACAGCCTTGCTTTGATGAAACCACGACGTCGTTTGACCTCCTATGTTATGCAGTGTCACCATGATTGTCTCCTGGAATTTTCCCTGTTAGTTTTGTAGTTTGCGATTTACATTTAGGACTTTATTCTATCTGGAGTCCACCATTTGATGTGGTACAAAGTAGTAATATCACTGTTTTCTCTGTAAAATGAGCACGTTCTCCCCGCACAGAGTTTGCTTTCCTCTGTAGGTTGCATTGTTTAGCATAAGAGGCCTCAGCCTTGAGTCTGTTCTGGAACTGAGATGAGTCAGACATTTGCAAACAGTTGCAGTGAGAAAATGTCTCTGAAATCCGAAGCGGGGGTAGCTCCATGTGACTTTGCAGAAAGGTTTCACTTGCGGTTGACGAGGAGTAACAGGAGCCAGAGGCCTGACAGCAGCGGGCAGGTGCTGCTGGTGGTGAGCGCCTTTCTCTAATGAGGCCAGGGTGCCAGGGCTCGTGGAGAGAGGAATTACAAATCAAGAGCAAGGCTAAAATTCACCATAAATCTTGGAACACTACCAGAAGAGCTCTCTGCTGCCACATAGTCAAATTTGCACACTCACTTGCAAAATTTATGCTTTGAAATTTGGTTTAATGATCATTAGGATTCAGTATAACTAGAGTTTCAAGCATGGGTCTTGGGAAGTGAGAATAGTGAGTTCAAATCCCAGCTCTGTCAGTAATCAGCTGACTGCCCTTGGGCAGATTATTGCTCTCAGGGTATTATATGAGATAATTCCCATACAACACTTCACACAGTGCCAGTATATATTAGGTATTCAATGAACACAGAAATTTAAAAGGCCTGTTAGATAAAAGCCTTTGTATTCCAGGGCATACAAAGAATAAGTAAACTCTGGCCCTCAAAAAATTTATAATCTAACTAGAGGCCTAGTGCACGAATTCATGAACAGGTGGGGTCCCTTGGCCTGGACAGCAATCAGGCCGTCTCGCCCAGTCCCGATTGGCTAGACCTCAGCAGCAAGCTAACCTACCGGTTGGAGCATCTGCCCCCTGGCGGTCAGTGCATGTCATAGCAACTGGTCAAGTGGTCGATGGTCGGACACTTACTAGTAGCATATTAGGCATATATGTGTGTGTGTGTGTGTATGGGAATGAGATGAACTACAAAAATAATTATAGTATAAGAGAAAAATCTCATATTTTGCTCTAAGAGAGTTATAAAATGCAGTCAGAGTTCAAAGAACATGACATAGCAATTTGAGGTTTGGAGGCCATGGGGTGGGATTGGAGGCTGGGGAAAGTTTCATGGAAGAAAGTGGCTTTTAGGAAATGTCTAGACCAGGGGTGGGCAAACTTTTTGACTTGAGGGCCACAATGGGTTCTTAAACTGGACCGGAGGGCCGGAACAAAAGCATGGATGGAGTGTTTGTGTGAACTAATATAAATTCAAAGTAAAGGAGCGGAGGGGAGAGCAAGAGAACCGGATAGAACAGCCGGATCCGGCCCGCGGGCCGTAGTTTGCCCAAGGCTGGTCTAGACTGATGAGTGAAGGCTCCAGGGGAGAGTCCCACTTTGGCTGGGGGCAGACAAATGGTGAGAGAAAGGCCTGGAGAGGTCGTTGGAGCTGTGTCACAGGTACCTTGAAGGTAAATAAGGTATTGAATTGAACCTGGTAGGCAGAGGAGATGCCCTGCTGGAGGCTGTCTTTAGGAGGATCGCATCAGGAGTGGTTGCAGAGTGGATCACAGCCACAGGGGAAGTTCGTGCAGAGGAAAATGAGGAAGCCATTGTGTTGTCTGGACAGAGTTAGGAACCTTCATGGGGGCGAGGGCCCTGGGAATGACAGAGAAGGGGGCAATGCAACAGCACTCAGGGAGGAAGAGGTCTCCCAAAGGGCACCTCTTCTCCCAGTTGTCTGTTGCCTACCTCCTCTGCTTTTCTTAAAACTTAACCCTATTTCCTGTCTCATCTCCTCTCCTCTTTCATCTGAGGCCAACCCTTCCACTGGTGTGCTGACCCATCGCTTCCTCTCCCTATGGACTTCCCAGAAAGTGTTTCCTCTCTTCTCACATCTTCAGGCTCTGTCTCCACAGGCCTTTTCCTGCCTACAAACATGCCCAGATTGCTCTCCCTCTGAAAGAACTTCCCTTGGGCTTTGTTCTATTCTTAAGCAACACTTTAATTTCTCTCTTACCTTTTGCTTCCAGATTTCTCAAGGAAGGAACTAACTCAAAGATGGACTTCACAGCCTTCACCACATTTACACCTCAGCATTCTGAAATTGAACTCCCACCCATACAAACACTGCAGAGTTAGCATTGACCTCTTATAAGTCCAAATCTCTCAGTCTTCTATCCATTTAAATGCTGTTGAGTGACACTCCAATTCCCCACTTCCCACCACCTTCTATACCTGACTCTGGAAACAAGTGTTCCAATTCCCTCTTTTCTCTAACTCTTCCTTCCCACCCTCTTTAATGTCTGTGGCCCTGCAAACAAAGCTGCTTTTCATTGTTGTGTCCTCACCACTCTACACCAGGAGTGAGCAATCTTTTCTTGCATGAGGTTGAAGAGGAAGAAGAATCCTATCTAATAAAAGAGTAATATGCAAATTGACCATCACTCTAAGACACAAGATGGCCACCCCCATGTGGTCAAAGATGGCTGCCCCCATGTGGACACAAGATGGCCACCACAAGATGGACTGCAGGGAAGGGCAGTTGTGGGCAGTTAAGGGTGACCAGGCCAGCAGAGGAGGGCAGTTGGGGGTGACCAGGCCGGCAGAGGAGGGCAGTTGTGGGCAGACCAGGCCAGCAAGGGAGGGTGGTTGGGGGGGACCCAGGCCTGCAGGGGAGGGTAGTTGGGGGCGACCATGCCTGCAGGGGAGGGCAGTTGGGGGGACCAGGCCTGCAGGGGAGGGAAGTTGGGGGGAACCAGGCCTGCAGGGGAGGGCAGTTGTGGGCGATCAGGCCAGCAGGGAGGGCAGTTAGGGGTGACTGGGCCAGCAGAGGAGGGCAGTTGGTGGGGACCAGGCCTGCAGGGGAGGGCAGTTAGGGGTGACCAGGACAGCAGGGGAGGGCAGTTAAGGGTGACCGGGCAAGCAGGGGAGGGCAGTTGGGAGTGACCAGGCCTGCAGGGGAGGACAGTAGGGGCGACCAGGCCTGCAGGGGAGGGCTGTTAGGGTGACCAGGCCTGAAGGGGAGGACAGTTAGGGGCGACCAGACTGGCAGGGGAGGGCAGTTAGGGGCAATCGGGCCGGCCGGGGAGCAGTTAGGCGTCAATCAGGCTGGCAGGGGAGTGGTTAGGGGGTGATCAGGCTGTCAGGCAGAAGCGGTTAGGGGCAATCAGGTGGAGGCAGGTGAGCAGTTGGGAGCCAGCAGTCCTGGATTGTGAGAGGGATGTCCAACCGCCTGTTTAGGCCTGATCCTGGTGGGATCGGGCCTAAATGGGTGGTTGGACACCCCTCAAGGGGTCCCAGATTGGAGAGGGTGCAGGCTGGACTGAGGGACAACCCCCCCCCCACCCCGTGCACGAATTTCGTGCACCAGGCCTCTAGTACAGAAATATATAGCTTAAAAAATTCATATCTTTATTTATTTATAATATATTTAATAGAATAAGAAGAAGAATATGGGCACTACATTATGGCTCCTAAAATATTATGCAAGACATAACTGCAAGTTAACTAGCAACATGGAAGTAACTTTCCAATCTTTCTTCTTGAAATTATGCAAAGGTACCCTAGACATTTTGGCTTAGTGGATAGAGCATTGGGCTGTAGACTGAAGGGTCACGGGTTCAATTCTGATCAAGGACACATACCTTGACCCTATGGCATCAAGTTTTTAGTTTGACAATAATATAGAACAAATCTAAATTTTTCTACAAAGTTCTTATTCTAAAAATTATATATATAATAGCTTTAAATTTAAGCAGCAGTTAGTAAGTCAGGTTCCATAATAGAGGTAGAGTCCATAAAAGACACTGTCCACAAAGAGAATGTTGTTTTTCATAGTGACATCCATTTTCTTAAAAATATAGCTTTACTACCACCTCACTATTTTCATACTCATCTCAAAACTGGTTTTGTTATCTTAAGGCTGCCTGAAGTGAGATGTATGGGTGGCTGTCAGTGGTCTTAAACTTTAGAGGTCTTTAAAAAGTCTATCAATGAATCCCTAATTAATTTAAAACATGAAACCTTGACAAACATCTACACTGTATTAAAAATGCATATAGAATCTATAGAAAGAAGATGACAATAATGCTCCAGACGGGGAATACATGGAACTTTTAATTCATTCACTCAATCTGCCCCTTTTGAGGCATCACTTTGGGAATGTTCTAAGTGCTGGGAACTCAGCAAAGGACAATAAACCCTGCTTTCATGTAGTTTACATTCTAAAGAGAAGAAAGAGAAATTAAACAGAACAAATCCACGGATTAAACAGTGTATGGGAAGTGCTGCCCTAAATGCTAAGGAGTAGTGAGTTGTAATTAAAATTGGATTATCAGGTAAGGGCTCACAGAGCAGATGGCACCTATGCAAAGGATGTGAGGGAGAGAGGGTAGACATCTGATGGATATTTGCAGGAAGGATGACTCTGGTCCAGGAAACCAGTGTCACTGGAGGAGGGACAGGTGAATATGAGCTCAGAGAGGTCTCAGGAGACAGGTCCTGTAGATCTAGAGGTTTTTGCCATAAGATGTAGAGCAATTGGAGGGTCTTGGGCAGAGAAGCATATGATGAGAGTTGTTTTAACAGGATAACCTCATTCTGACTGGGGCTTTGGAAGTAGCCAGTAGGGGCTCAAGGGTAGAAGCAGGGAGAGCAATGAGAAATGGCAGCAATAATCCAGGTGAGAGATGATGGTGGCAGACCAGTGTGGCATTTGCTATGGAGAGGAGTAGAATTCTGAATATATTTAGAGGAAAGAGTGGCTACTTCAATAGGGAATAAAAGGAGAGGTAAGGAAGACCCTAAGTTGATGTTTTTTTCAGCAATGGGAAGGGATGTGGTTACCATTTCCTGAGAGGGGAAGACAGGGCAAATAGCAGGTTTGGGCAGGAAGATCAGGAGTTCAGATTTGAGTGAATTGGGTTTGAGTTGTCTATTACCATCCAGGAGGGAATTCCCAGTTGGTGGTCTCCTTCCCAACTTCCCCTACCTCCCCACTCCCTTATAACTGCAGAGGTTGTAACCTATATGAAGGTATGCACCAGCCCTCCGGTAACTCCACTGGCTGAGCCTTGCATTCCATTACTGATTGCTATATGATCATGTATGGAGTACATCTGAGCCATTTGTTTTACCAGAGGGAGCCATTTTAGTAATTATTCCAAGGCAGCTATTGGCCAGCTGTGGTCTTTAGCAGTTGGTTGTGAGAGTGTGTAGTTCAAAATAAAGTCTCACCCTGCAGATACAAGTGTGGGCATCCTTTGCTCGAAGCTGGTGTGTGAAACCATCAGATCAGCAGAAGAGTGAATTTAGAAAGTGTTAAAGAAAAAAACCTACAAACCTAGATTGAAATCCTGATCTTACTGCAGTTTCAGCTTCTCCCAGAAACATAATCTTTTTTTTTTTTTTTATCTTCACCTGAGGATATTTTTTCCATTGATTTTTAGAGAGAGAAAGAGAGAAACTTCGATGTGAGAGAAACACATGATTGGTTGCTTCCTGCTCGTCGGCCCAAACCAGGGTCCTGGCCGGGGAGGAGCCTGCAACTGAGGTAATGCCCTTGACCAAATGGGGGACCCTTCAGTCCGTTCTGAGCCAAACCGGCTAGGGCCAGAAATAATCTTAACCACCCCTATGGAATTTTCTGGTCAAGCACCAGTAATCTGTCACATGGGCCTGCTTTAACCCCTACGGAAAAGAGAGGCAATTTATATAATAAAAATTCTTCCCCCCAAAAAAGATGTCTCAGCCACCAAATAATCCTCCCTTTCTTTCCATAATAGCTCCCTTGCCCCATTCTTCTACCTATGAGACACTTTCATTTTGCACGCCTCCCAGTGCCCTTCTAGTTGGCAGGTGGGATGCTGCCCCACTCATACATCACTCAATAAAGCCATTTAGATCTTCAAATTTACCAGATTAAATTTTGAATTTTAACAAAAAAAATGTGTATGATTCTTAGCTCACAGGGTGGTATTGTTTGTGAGGATCAAATCGAATGCACACGTTAGCGATCAACAAAGAAGGCTTCTATTTTTATTAATAAGCCCACCTGTGGGAGCTTGTCCCTGGGCAACATCCAGTCCATACCTCATTTTGCAACAATCACACGCCTGAAAAATAGGTCCAGGAAGCAGCAACGACTGGAAGTGGTTGAGATGATTGGCATTTATAGATGGATGGCTCTCAGTCCAATCCTTTGAGGCTGAGACTTGGGGAGGCTAAGCGCCCCACTGGTGGTCGTTCCACTATGTCTCCGGGTTTCCTCTCAATGCGCCTGCAGTGCACCCCGTTCACCCCACCCGCGCGCTGAGCTACCTTTCCAGCCGGGGCCTGGTCACCGCACCTCGGCCTCTCCGGTGTCTAAGTTCCGGGAAGCTCCCGCCTCTAGCTGGCCGCGCTGCCGCCCAGTGTCCACGCGGAGCAGGCTCCGAGGCGCCGGGCGCTGGCCGAGGCAGGGCTGGCCTAGCGGGCCGTGGCGTGAGAAGGGAAGGCGGTGGGCCTGGACCGGCTTTGCGCGCGCTGGCTGTGCACACTTGGGTGAAACACACGTGGAACGGGGCACCCAGAGCACTCGACCCAGCGACTGGCGGAGTCGAAAATGCCAAACGCTAGAAAGAAGAGCGCTCGAGCCGCCAGGCCGCGGCGTAGGGCTGCAGCCCCGGGGCGGGGCGGGGCGGGGCGGGGCGGGGCGGGGCTGGGAAAGTCGCGGAGGGCTGGGCTCCGCGAGGAGTGCGGCCAACTGGGACCGTAAAAGGCTGGAGCGCGCGGGTAGGCGTGGCTTTGCGTTCGTGACCTGAGCCCTGGTCCCGGTAGCCGTCGTGTCCCTAGCTGCGGCCTCTCAGCCATGGGCGCCGTCTGGTCCGCCCTGCTGGTCGGAGGGGGTCTGGCCGGAGCGCTGTTGATCTGGCTGCTGCGAGACAAGGGAAAGAAGGGGGACGCGGAGCGGGAGGAGGACGCCGCTCTGGGAGAGGCTGCGTCGCCCGGAGGCGATCAGAGTGGCGGCAGCGGACTGAGCCCGGGACCTTCCAGGCGGGAGCCGACCACCAAACCAGGTGCCGTACCTTCCTCTCCGCGTCTCCAGGGCAGATCTGCCAAGGGCTCTGAAATTCGCTGAGGGAGGAACGTGCCCACCTGGAGCATTCATTTCCAGGGACGAACTTTCCCACCCGGACTAGGGCCCTCCCCACGCCCAGTAGTTCCCATGCCGGTGCGCACGCACCGCACAGGTTTCTCACCTTCTTCCGAAGCCCTAGGGACGGCGCCCCGCCTCGCCTCTGTCCCCAGGGACCGACCCTGAGGACCTGCCCTTGTCCCTCTCGTGGGCATGGGCTCTGCCCAGCGGCGCGAGGTGCAGTGCGGGCGGCTGCAGTGGCGGCGCCCCTCCCGGACTTTGGAAAGGAGTGCTGAGGTTTAGGGGGACCCATGCAACCCTCTTCAACCTCTGATGGAGCAGGGACACCTTCTCAGTCTCAACTCAGGTCCTCCCATCCCTCACGCCACCGTGGAAGAGCTGGGCTTGGGAGTACCCGAGGGGGAGCACCTCCCGCTATCTGGATGCTTCTGTCTGGAAGGCAAAGATCAGGTTGGACTCTGGCCATGAAGGCTCTGCGGGCCCTCCCCCAAGCTCACCACAACAGCGCAGGGTTGTCTAACCCCGGGGGAAAGGACTTAAAAAGGGTACTGAATAGGGGAACCAACTCTGATGAGTAGAATTGGCATGCAGGTTTAGATCTCTACATTTTGAAGAGGGCATGCTAGGCGCAGCAGGAGCACTGGCAGGAGACCTTACTTTCCAGTGTCCTCCTGGGCAAGGCTCCATTGCCTGTCCAGCCTGCCAGCGATAATATCTGTGAACTTGAAGGTCTGCCCCTGTGCCTTTCCTGCCCTTGGTTTGGGGTGAGCAGAGAGCTCATTTTCCTTTATCTGATCCTATGTTTCAGGTGGGAAGATTGGGGGAATTCAGAGTAATATTTGTTTCCGTCTTACTTCCAATCCCACCATTAAAGAGAATATTAAAGATTACCTTCCCTCACACCCTTCCATACCCTTCAAAAAAAAAAAACAAAAAAAAAAAACACACAACAAAAAACCCATCTGTGCCCTGGCCAGTGCGGTTCAGTTGGTTTGGTTTTGTCCAGTGCACGGAAAGGTTGCTGGTTCAATTCTCAGTCAGGGCACATGTCTGGGTTGCGGGCTCAATCCCCAGTTGGGGGTGTGCAGGAGGCAGCCCATCAATGATTCCCTCTCATCATTGATGTTTTTATCTTTCTCTCCCTCTCCCTTCCTCTCTGAAATTAATAAAAATATATTTTAAAAACTTAAAAAATCTTAAAAAAAAAAAAGCAACCAAAAAAACCCCATCTGTGATGATTGTATGACTGGAGATTTTGATCTTGTAGGGAACAATTTAGACTATCAAGGAGGTGACCAAGAAGGAAACTGAGTCTTTAGAGAGCTTGGATTGTGTAAAGAACATTTTTTAAAGCATACAGTGTGAGGGAATGTAAAAAGCCAATGGTTTGTTGAAGAGCTTCCTGACACACATGGGGTTGGCAAGGAAAGAACAGCCCTCTTCTACCACCCTGCCCCCAGCTCCTGCCCATGAGGCACTGCCGTCCTGTGTATTCTCCCACCGGCAGCTGCCAACATCTGTGAGCGCGGATCTCTGGGCTGCCCGCAGTTCCTGAGAGCACGAGTGCACTCTGCGGGTTGTAGGGTAGCCATCCAGCCCTTCACTCCACAGGCTCCACATCTTTTGATAACAGGAACCAAACAACCTGACGTGGGTGCATGCCAGTATGGCCTGGAATGCGGGAAGTGAGGACCTGTACACTTCTGCCTGTACACTTGCCACTTCCTCGACACTTCCGGATATGCCATCTATTGTTGGGTACACATGCATATTCTTAGCACACAGACAGTATTGGGTCAGTGTCTGAACTAGGTGATGAAGTACTTGATTTTAGTAGGGATAGATTTTGTGAACTGCAGATGGATTAGTGGTAAAATCTTCAATGTCTAAACCTGTTTTCTCAGCCCAGCTTCATTTCTTCTCATGAGAACTGACTGTTGCATTCTGTTTTTATAGAGCATCTTCAAGAAAACAATGGGTGTTTGGTCTCAGAGACCCAAGGCCCCAGCAGCGTGCAGGAAGCAGCATGGAGACTGCAGAGCCCCCCTGGAGAACATGGTGACCGTGACAATTCAAGACAGCATGCTCCTTTTGGATGGTTTCCAGACACACAGTCTCTAGCTACATCTGCGACCGGAGGCTATGTAGAAGCTTCAGGCAATGAAAGTCATGAATCTCGTTTGGGAGAATGGGGATTCCAGAAAGGACAAGAGCTACCTGCTAAAGCAGCTCCGTGTTTTGCAGAGACATTGACGTCTAGCAACCTGCTCGTGGACAGCGGTAAAGACGACGTGAGCCTTGCCCAGTTGGACAGACGGGACTCGGAGGACTGGGAGATGGTGTCCAGGCACTCATCTTGGGGAGATATCGGTTTGGGTGGCAGTGCTGAGGCTCCAACGTTAAGCCCGAACCAGGGAACGGACAATGGCAGAAACACTCTTGTGGAAGCAAGTGGTCAGGAAGTGGATGTTAAGACAAAACGGATAGTAGTGATGACTTCAGAGCCTCAGCAAGTTAGTATCAGGTTCCAGGTCCATTACATCACAAGCACTCGGGTGCAGTTCGTTGCAGTAACTGGAGACCATGAGAGGCTTGGGAGGTGGACCTCTTACCTTCCCCTCCAGTACCGCTCGGGGGGGCTCTGGTCTCGTTCTGTCTCCCTCCCGGCAGATACAGTGGTGGAGTGGAAGTTTGTGGTGGTGGAGAACGGGGAAGTTACTCGCTGGGAAGAATGCAGCAATAGGCTGCTGGAAATTGGCCGCGAGGATGCATTGGTTCACAAGTGCTGGGGGATTCACTGATGCGGTTTGCAGGTTATTGAAGGAACTGTTGCAGAAGGTGGAAGGAGCTCAGGTTGTAGAGCACACTCAATAATTGGAAATAAAGGAAGTGTAACTCCAAGTTTAGCTGAGTTGTTTCAGATTTGCTAGTGGCTTTTGTTTAATGTGCAGAAATACATACGTGGATAATGCTTCCAGGGAGTGTGGGCTTTTTCTGTGGCAGTGATGGATGGATGATGCTGACCCTTCAATACTTTAGGGCGTGGTCCTCTTGGGGAGTGACTTGGCTAAGCTTGGTCAGGGAGCACAAAATCTAACCAGCTGCACAGGGTTCAAGCTTGAGCCTTTGGGTGATCCTTAAACCAGGGGAGCGAAACAAGTTGATGTCCTCGTGGTGCAGCTGGAGAAACGTGCTCTTTACTACATGTACTATACACTTTATGTTTCAAAATAGTTACCACCATATGGACTGTGAGCAGAAAACATCTGGTCACCAGATGTGATTAGGAAGGTTATGAGATTTCCCAATGTTTTTGGCTTTATTTTACCTGCCTGGTATGGTTTGAAGGTAGCAAGTATGTCTTTGTCGTGTGATCGAAGGCTAGTGTGGAAACAAGGGCCTAATCAGAGTCCATCATCAGGAGCAGCCCAGGAGGAAAGGGAACAGAAATGGGGTTGAGGTGTGGGCTGAGCCAGGTGACCTGAATGATAGCTCTTGGAGCACTGGGAGGTACAGGGAGGCACACCTGACTGCAGGGAAGGACACACCCATCGTTTACTCCTGGGCTGTTGTGGAATCATCTGTGCCCACAGAAAGGACCAACTGGTGGGCTGTCCCACAGCAATGCTTTCACCCCCTCCCCTCTCCTTTCATATCGGTGGCTGACTTGGGTAACCAAATGTAGCAGGCCAATGAGAGAGAAGTGTGTCTTTGCTCTGAGAAGAAATAAACATTCAAACTTTGCTATTATAACCAAAAAAATAAAACCAGAGTTTTAATATATTTATTAAATGTCTGGATTATTTGTCTAAATCTTGGTACCATAATAGCTTTAATGTAAAATAAAATACTAATGTTTTCCTTCATTAATAACAAACAGAGAGAAAAAGCAAACATCAGGAGGCACGGAAGTCTGTTTTTCTCCTCCCTTTGGAGACAAAGTTTTAGAATATTTCTTGTAAAACTGTGCCTTTGGAGGGATAATATGCATGCCTGTACTTGAAAATGAACCCTTATATGTTAAAACAACTTTAAATAAGTGTAACACCTTTTGGTGAAACATTGTTTAATTTTGGTTACAGATGGCTTTTGCCGAAAAAAGCTTAAACGCAACTGAAAATAGTGTCAGGAAGTGCTTAGAAGAGCAAAGTCTGATTTTTTGGCTCACAGTATTATTATGTTAAGTTGCTGTGTACTTCTTATACTTCATAATGAACTAAACATTCTCCTCGTGAGGCATTTCCTGTGACTGCCAGCATGCCCAAGCATTTCCATTTAGTAAAATTAAAGATAAAACCATTTATAATAAAAATCCTTAGAGTTCTATTATTAGCCATTTTATCATTACCTGATGAAATAAAAGTTAATCTTCCAGTAAATCCAATTGATTTAAGAGATACTTACATTTCATCTTTTAAAAATTTATTAAAAAATGAATCACTTAGAGTACTAACACTGTCATTCAGAGGAGAAACATGAAGAATGTGTGTGTGTTGGGCGGGGCGGGCAGTCCATATGCCCTACTAGTTTACTACCTGTACTGGACAGGCTGGCACCCGCCGCTGCACAGGCACCATCCCTGCAAGAAGGCTGCAGCAACAAGTTTATTTCCTCCTCACGAAATGAACAGTGGGCACTGGGTTTTCCTGGCAGGAGGGCAGCTCTTGCAGAGATTGTCACCAGGCTCCTTCTACCCTGCTGTCCCCACGGCCTCCCTGCCCTCGGTAGCCAGCCCACATAAGGGGAAATGAAATGAAGAGAAACCAAGAAGGCTTACTAGGACTTTTGGCCAGAAAGTGATGCATATTGTTCTGTCCACAAGCATGGTGCCTATGGTGAAGGGCAGGGGACTGGGAGACAGCCTCCAGCTGGGCAGCTGATTTTCAGTGAGGTCTGTGCCAGGTAAGGAGTGGTTGTGGACTATCTGGGACAGCCAGCCTTCTGCCACATGGTCCCTGCTGTCTTTGGCACAATTGGAACATTTTTGTATATGTTCTTCTTGTCTCATTTTGTTTGGTTCACACATGTGGTATAATCCTAATATATAAAAAAACCCCTGGGTCTATCACAACCAGAAGTCAGTCCTGCAGTCAGCGCTGACTGCTGCAGCTGCAGGCGCCGTGACCCAGCACTGACTGCTGAGGGGGCTGCGAATCAGGCCCAGAGAGAGGCCTGAAGAGAGAAGCAGGGTCTGATCCATAGCCTGTGTGGCAGCTATTGATCAGCACTTGCCTCTCTCTCTCCAGGCTGGGCCAGCAGCTGCGCCTCCATTTCTCTCCAGGCCTCCACCAGGGCTGCTAATCAGCCCCACCTTTCTGATCAGGTCCCGTTGATAGGCCCAGAGACGCTGACTGGCATAGAAACCAACCAATCAGAACCAAATCTGGGTCAATTGTGAGGAGCCAATGGCTACCTAGGAGGCAGAGCTTTTGACGCTGACTGGCATAGAAACCGACCAATCAGAACCAAATCTGGGTCAACTGTGAGGAGTCAATGGCTACCTAAGAGGCAGAGCTTTTGACACTGACTGGCATAGAAACCGTCCAATCAGAACCAAATCTGGGTCAACTGTGAGGAGCCAATGGCTACCTAGGAGGCAGAGCTTTTGATGCTGACTGGCATAGAAACCATCCAATCAGAACCAAATCTGGGTCAACTGTGAGGAGCCAATGGCTGCCTAGGAGGTGGAGCTTTTGATGCTGACTAGCATAGAAACCAACCAATCAGAACCAAATTGGCCAGCAGAGGAGGGCAGTTGGGGGCGAGATCAGGCCGGCAGGGGAGGACAGTTAGGGGTGATCAGGCAGGCAGAGGCAGTTAGGGGCGATTAGGCTGGCAGGGAAGGGCAATTAGGGGTGACCAGGCAGGCAGGCAGAGGCAGTTAGGGGTGATCAGGTGGCAAGCAGAGAGGTTAGGGGTGACCAGGAAGGCAGGCAGAGGGGTTAGGGGCAATCAGGCAGGCAGGCAGAGGCAGTTAGGGGTGATCAGGGAGGCAGGCAGGTGAGCGGTTAGAAGCTAGCGGTTCCAGATTGCGAGAGGGATTGGACATCTCCCAAGGGGTCCCCGATTGGAGAGGGTGCAGGCTAGGCTGAGGGAACCCGCCCTCCATGCACGAATTTCGTGCACTGGGCCACTAGTATGGTATAATAAATATATTTAGTCTTTGTCCCAGGTTCCTGGCACTGAGCTCATTAAATTCTTGGGATTTCTTGAGACCTGGGAGTGTCCTTTGTTATCCACACCTGAGTTTATGCTAATGAGGCGATTTATGGGGGAGCCCCTACATAGCCCTGGGGTGAAGCTGGTCATCAGAAAGTAGTGGTGATTAGAGGTTTGGAACTTTCAGCCCCACCCACTAGTCTGTGGGACGGGGTGGAGGACAGGAGAATGAGCTCTAAAAACCCTTGAATAAGTAAAGTACCCAATAAAGATAATTTGGTCAACCATGGACCAAGGACTGAACTAGATTATAATGGAACTGAAAAATACTGTCACCTAGTGAGGTGGTAGCCATCCTCATATCATAGCATAACTCATGTGCTTGTGGTGATGCTGGTGTGAACAAACCCACCATGCTGCCAATCGTATAAAAGTACAGTACATACAATTATGCACAGTCATAATACTTGATAATAATAGACGACTACGTTACTGGCTTATGTATTTACTACACTATACTTGTTATCATCACTGTAGAATGTACTCTTTTTTAATTTCTTTATTGATTAAGGTATTACATATGTGTCCTTATTCCCCCATTACCCCCCTCCTCCCATTCATGCCTCCACCCCCTTGTTGTCTGTGTCCATTGATTAGGCTTATATGCATGCATATAAGTCCTTTGGTTGATCTCTCCCCCTTACCCCCACTGTCCCCTACCTTCCCTGAGGTTTGACGTTCTGATTGATGTTTCTCTGTCTCTGGATCTATTTTTGTTCATCAGTTTATGTTGTTCATTATTAGAAAGTACTCTATTTATAAAAAGTTCACTGAAAAACAGTATGCCCTGTTACACTGGCAGCAGCCTCATCTCGTGTTTACTAAATCTCTTGATTGCATCATTTTCTCTTGTGCTTGATTTACTCTCATGTTGTTTTATAATTTTAGTGTAGTCTAAGTGTACAGGGTTTATAAAGTCTACAATGGTGGACAGTAGTCCTGGGCCTTCACATTCACTCCCCACTCACTCACCAACTCACCCAGAGCAACTTCCAGTCCTGCAAACTCTGTCTATGATAAGTGCTCTACACAGGTGACCACTTTTTATCTTTTATATCATAGTTTTCATATTTCCACTATACCTTTTCTATGTTTAGATACACAAGTACTTACCATTGTGTTACAATTGCCTGGAGTATTCAGTACAGTAGCGTACTGTACAGGCTTGTAGCAATAGGTACACCATATAACCTAGGTGTGTAGTGGGCTATATCTTCTTACGCATGTGTGTGATGTTTGCACAATGATGAAATCACCTAACAACACATCTCTCAGAATGTATCCTTGTTGTTACATGAGGAGATTGTCAGGAGATTTAATGAGCTTTTGGGTGAACACATTGACGTGCGGGGGGGGGGGGGGGGCGGCGGGGCACACCCTGAGAGGGTGTGGAAGCTTTATGCACCAGATGCACCCCCTGCCCTGTGCATCTCTGACTTTTGGCTGTTCCTGATTGTTTCCTTTATGATAAACCAGTAACAGTAACTAAAGCACTTTCATAAGTTCTGTGATCCATTCTAGCAAATTACTGAAACTCAGGAGGAGGTGTGGGAACCCCCACTTTATAACCTGTCAGCCAAAAAGTACGGTGGTCTGGGCCTTTCGATTGCCACCTGCACTGGGAGGCAGCTTTGTGAGACTGCGCCCTTAAACCTGCAGAAGCTGACCTTAACTCCAGATAGTGTCAGAACTGAGCTGACTCGGAGGACGTCAGTCGGTGTCCACAGAGAATTGGTTACTGATGTTAAGAAACGCTCCACATACATAACCCCTAATTTGTTAAAATCTAATTAAGGCAGACTGAATCCATTCAATCCGTAGAAGTTACCTACTGACTGAAGAATAATGTGTCTTCTTTCTTTATAGTTATTAATATGAAAAAGAGAAACTTTTCCGGAAGTCTTGATCAGGGGCCCAATATTTTGTTGTCTGATCACAGCCACTGATAATGATAGAACAAACAGTTCAGGGTCACAGCAGGAATCCCTGTCATGTGTCAGAGTCTGCCCTGTTCCGGGCATTATACCACATCTTTCACTTCCATGTAAAAATTGTTTTTTAAGTTGGGAAAAACACATACACTATTGCTTCAGCACCAGTAAAAAAAAAAAAAAAAAAAGGCATAATTATTCTAACACACTAGCACAAAGTAATACATTTTAAGTTATGAATACTTTCACAACTAGCGAGTACTGCTTGAAGTTTTACTGGGAGAGCATTCAAGAATAGTTTATTTCAAAATAGAGTTTACAAGACAGGTATCTTTAATTAAAATTTCACATAAAAAGAAAAAAGTTTGCAGGGCACTATTTATAAGTAACACCACAATTAATTGGGCATCTTATCTCTGTAAAGAATAGGCAAGCAATGTGTCACTTTAGTAACATTTTTTCCTGGTCTTTCACTTTCTGTATTCTCTTTTCTTGATTTCTTATCATTGAAGACATTGCTGAAAATGTTGATAAAACAAAGTTAGAATAACAACATTTACTGAGGCTTTAATTCTATTACGTGCTTTTTAAAAGGTCAGCTTGCTACTGTAGAATACATGCATTCTGAGCTCAAGAAGTTCTTAAAAATGCAAAGTAGTATGTTTCTGAAAAGATATGTTATGGAACAGAGCTAAGGATAAATCTCTACTAGTTTAGTTATTTTAATGAGCACGATAATTATTAGGATAGAAGTAATGCATACTATTGTTAATAATCTGAACACCTCAGAAGGATACAGAGATGCAAGTCATTCTTTGTCTCTGCTCCCTTCATCTGCTGACCCCACCCCCTTGAGGTCATCGTTGTAAACAGTCTGGTGAATATCTTCATGTGTACCTGCATACACACACACACACGAGTTTCTTCTTTACATAAATGGAAATGTAGTATAACTTGTTCTGTAGCTTGCTTTATTCACTTAACAAAATGTTAACATCTTCCCAGTCCAGCTCACATTTTGTTATGATTGCACAGTATTCCATTATATGGATGTACCAATATGTTAGTAAACACATTTTTAAAAGTTGTCTTCTTAGTTTTGTTTACAAATAATGTTACAGGAAATACTTTTGTAAAAAAAATCTTAGTGCATTTGTAGAATTACTTCTTATAGAATAAATAGTTAGAAATGGAATTTCTGGGCCAAGGCATATGTGCACTTTAAATTTTGATAAATGCTCCCCAAATTCTCTAAAAAATATTTGTTTCATAATTTCCAAGAGACATCCCATCCAGACAATGTATTCAATATAAAGGTATTTATATATATTTTTAAACAAGTCTCTCATTTGAACTATTAAATGGTGGCATTACTCAAATAAACCCAGTAATATAAATCAAAGTGTGATAAAAATGGAGCCAAGGAGATAATGCATCTTCTTTGAAAAGTTCACAATAAACTTAAAATCAAACATTTTCTGACATTTATCGCCACAGGGTCTGGGGTCATCATAAGGGATCTGGAATCTTTTTTAATAATAATTTGTTAAAACATGTGGATTTCGGAGTTAGAAATTACAGAGATCAAGCCCCAGCTCTACTACTCATGTGACTGAGAAGTTATTGACTGACTGTGATCTTACTTGCAGTTTCAAATGACATAACATCAGTGCTCATGTCCCAGTTGTTGTGAGGTTCACATGGAGAAAACATCAGTAAAGCTCTGGGAACAGGGCCTGCCACACAGCTGGAAAATGCTCAATCAAAGCTAATAGTAATGATGATTATTAACAAAGTTAAATTTATTTTATAAGGATTTGTTCTTAGAAAAATATTTATCCTTCATCTGCAACTTACTTCTCTAGAGCTGGGAAGATGGAATGACATGTATACTTCAAAATGACTTTCCCTCTGAAAAGGGGCTCGAGGATTCATGAATTTATGTCAGAAAAGCATAAAGCATGATAGCCCTCCCAAACACATGGGAACATATCCAAATTCTCCCATATGCACAGGCACATCCACTTAGAACTTATGCCTAAATGTTGCCTATGATCTACAGAGTACAATAACGTCTCGTTCAAACAGCTTTAGTATATCTATAAGTGGTTTGTTTTTTTTATGTGGCACAGTCTCTTTTTCTTTCTTTAAAGTGGAAGAGTTTATTAGTGAAGCAGTGAGACAGAGAATGGGCTGCTCCACAGTCAGAGCAGCCTATGGCATAGTCGCATATGGTCCATGCTAACCAAAGCCCCGTGTAGGCTGTGTACTGCTATTTTGTTTTCTGGCTACTGATTGCAATCATGCCCTGGCTACTGCCACACAAATGCTTATCTACAGTAGAGCAGGACTAAAGTGACCTGCCTAAGGTCACACAATTAATCCAGGGCTTAGTCACGGTTCAGATCCTTATATTTTGCTTAAGACTGCTTATTCAAGATGCTTTACAGAGGGTTAATAGATAGGAGGCTTCACATGAAGGGAAGGGGGTATGCTTTTGAGCAAGGAAGATCTCGCCAAATGTACACTGTACCTTGGTTCTTCATCTGTAAATCTTCCACCAGAGTTTGCAAGCTTTCCAGTCTGTTCTGAAGCTTCCTGCATGTTTTTCCTGTGGTTTCTATTGGCTGAGACTGTGAAGCTATTAGAAAATTGCTTAGATGTGATATTAAAAATCTATTTAATATATACTTTAGAAATCTTCCAATTACAGGTTAAACAACCTTTCCTTTCAAATAATGAAAACCTTAACCTATGAAAACCCATTTTAAAATAAAGAAGTGTCTTATCTAAATACCGCAGTGGTAACTTATTTTATTTTGTTTTAAACCAAGCTGATTTACTCTCATTTAACTACACAGCATTAAATGGGATGAGTGAGAGAAATACTTTTTGTTTAATGATATATTCTGCATTGTAAACAACAGCTTTTCATAACAAACAGAGTTCCACGAACTTAGGGTTTGGAAGAGCAAGATTTAATACTGACACTGGGGACATTCCTGAAGGTGTGTGAGGCCGAGCGCACATTTTAGCTGCTGTCACCTGAATGAGGGAGGGATTATAAAATGGAAGAGGGTAGCCTGGATGCTCACTGGCTGCAGAGAGCCGAGAATAAATGTGGCAGGAGTAACTGAGGAGGGGCTAGATACATGCAAGCTATTCTCTAATAAGGATGCTAAGTTCTGTCAATCTCTAAAAAATACTCAATTGGCAATCTCAAGATTTTAATTTTAGTCTTAGTCTCTGATGCGACAATTTGCCTAGTTTACCCCTTGTCAATGGGAATGATACCCTAGAGCCTGGGTCCTCTGTGTCACTGTCACAGAGAGTGAAAAACAGTTCAGGTTCAATCCAACATTTATTTATTTAACATCCACGTATTTATCAGACACTTACTCTAAATCAAACGTTTTCCCATCTGTCTTAGCACGCACACACACACACAAAGAACTTAGAATAAAAAATGAGAACATTCTGATAAGTTTGCCTGATAGATACTTGCATTTACAAAGACACAGACAGAAGAGGGCTGGGATTTCAGAGAATGTAAATAAGAGAAGTCACAACATTGAAAAGAAAACCCAAAATCTTATTATAAATAGAAAAAAATCATTATTTGTGACAGAGAAAGAGATAATATTTATATATGTCTATGTATATTTACTAAGGGGTGTGTGCATGTGTGTATACACAATAGCTATTATTTACATCAGTCCCACTTAAGTTGCACAGCTAGCTATCAGAACTTGCATGTAAGAACACCAAATAAAATCTTATTCTGATTATAAAAAGGAACTTTCAGTTTATCAGACCAGGAAAGTCCATTAATCTCATCGGTGATATCAGGTGATTCTTACCTTTAACAGAATCAGCTGAATGGATAGTTTTGGCGGACCTATATGGAGATGTGGAACATATGGAATCTTCAGCCGAACTAGTTAGGAGGGAGTGAACCGGAGACTTCTTAGGAGAAGAATGGAATGACCGAGAAGCTGAATTTTTCACAGATGGATTTACTAAAATTTTGCAAAAACAAAAGTAAAAGCACAGATTTAACTAAAAATAGTACACCACACCTCTCAAAAAGTCAAACTTTCATGAGAAAATGTTTCCAATGATGGGGGAGGGAGAAAGGATGCTCTAGTAGTAGATACCCAGGACTTGGGGTGGAACCCACGGGTCTGGACAATGGAGGCACAGACTAGCACAGATTCACACAGCATGACTGCACTAACCGAACAGGTTCTTCTATATAAAGAAAACCATATCTCAACATATAGATAAAACCAGCTAAAAAGCAAACAAACGAAAGACAAAGACAATCTTAAAGCTGTCAGAAGGGCAAAAAAGACAAATTACATTTAAATGAGCAACAATTAAATTTAGAGTTGACCTCTTCATAGAAACAATGGAATATTTTCAAAGTGAAGGAAAAATGTCAACCCTAGAATTATATACTCAGCAAAAGATATTTTTCAAAAATGAGCATAAAGACAAGTTCAGAAAAACAGAAACTGAGAAAATATGTCCCCAGAAGACTTACATTAAAGGGAACATTAAAGGCATAAGTGAAATAATATCAGAAGATAAAGTGTAACTATGTGGGTATATTTAAATGAATATTAACTATACAAAACATGAATGTTATCCATTGTAGTATTTACATTTATAATGAAAATATGTGATAACAATTGAATATAAGTTGGAAGAACAGTGAATGGAGTTAACGTATTCTAAAGTACTCAAAATATATATGAAAAGGTAAAAGCACCCATTTATATTAATCTAGTAAGGCAAAGATATATCTTGTATTCTCTTGCATAAAACAACAACAAGACACATAAGTGAAGTAAACACGAAGAAATTGCTAAATTTCAAATAAACGCTCTTTTCTTCAAATATTAGTTCTTAAAAGATTTATCACAAGTTAAAGATTTATAAATTGAGTTTGTATTTATTAAAGAACTAATAAACACGGGGAAGGGGGGGTCCCTCAGCCCATCCTGCACCCTCTCCAATCTGGGACCCCTCGAGGGATGTCCGACTGCCCGTTTAGGCCCAATCCAGGACTGCTGGCTCCCAACCACTCACCTGCCTGCCTGCCTACCTGATTGCCCCTAACCGCTTCTGCCTGCCTGCCTGCCTGATTGCCCCTAACCGCTTCTGCCTGCCTGCCTGCCTGATTGCCCCTAACCGCTTCTGCCTGCCAGCCTGATCACCCCCTAACCACTCCCCTGCCAGCCTGATCAACACGTAACTGCTCCCCTGCCGACCCGATTGCCCCTAACTGCCCTCCCCTGCTGGCTTGGTCACCCTTAACTTCCCTCCCCTGCTGGCCTAGTCACCCCTAACTGCCCTCCCTTGCCAGCCTGGTTGCCCTTAACTGCCCTGCCCTGCCAGCATGGTCGCCCCTAACTTCCCTCCCCTGCAGGCCTGGTCACCCCCAACTGCCCTCCCCTGCAGGCCTGGTCCCTCCCAACTGCCCTCCCCTGCTAGCCTGATCGCCCACAACTGCCCTCCCCTGCTGGCCATCTTGTGATGGCCATCTTGTGTGTTGGAGTGATGGTTAATTTGCATATTACTTCTTTATTATTTAGGATATTTTGATTTTATATATATACTTCTCTATAAAAGAAGAGACAATTAGGAAACTTACCTTTTCTCCTATCTTGTTCACCTCACATCTCAATTTTGCCCATTTATATTATCATTGTTCAGATTTATAGCTATACTTTTGTTGAGTAACAATCATTTTCACAGTTTCATTTTTCCCACTTATCTTGCTGTTTTTCATAGAAAAACCGAGTATGTGTCTATTTGCCCTTGCCTCCCAAATCTAACATATTTTCTATAATTATTTTTATCCTTCTTTAGTGTTAAATATTCCTTTTGTGTAATTTTATCTAGGGGGTCCATCATGTCTGTATGATTTCAATTATGCCTATATATATTTTTTAATAAGGCTTTCCTTTGTAACATTTTTTTCTTTTCCATTTTTATTTTTATTGTTTTTTAATCCTCACCCGAGGATATTTTTTCCAATGAATTTTAAAGTGAAAGGGGAGGAGGAAGTGGGGAGAGAGAGAGAGAGAGAAACATCAATGTGAGAAAGATACTGCTTCCTGCTTCGCCCAAATGGGGCCTGGGATCGCATCTGCAACTGAGTTGCATGCCTTTGACCAGGAATCAAACCTGCAACCCTTCGGTCTGTGGACCGATGCTCTAATCACTTAGCAAACTGGACAGGGCTTCTTTTCCATTTTTAGTCTGAGTTATGCCATTTTGTTTTTCAACGGATTCTGTTATCTTTCAATCTCTTCCTGATTTCCTTATATTTATAGAGAACATCTTGTTTGTAAGTCTTTGGAAATTATATGGAGAACCATCTGTCTCAATACTTGTCCTTTTCCTTTCATCAATTCTGTAAGTATTAATTCAGCACCTGCTATGCACCGGGAAGGTTCTAAGTGCCTGGGAGATAGATCAGGCAACCGAGCTCTTAGAGACATCTGCCCATGTGCAACTTTTGTCTAGCAGAGTGACACACAATGAACAACATAAATTAGTCAGTTACATAGCATATTAAAATATGTGCAATTTAATAAAAGAAAAAATAAGAGGCACTAGGAGTGTGGGAGGGTAAAGTTTTTAAATAAGATTGTGAGAGTGTCACTGGGAAAGTGACATCTGAGAAAAGACTCCAAAGGTGGTGAGGGGTTAGCAATGTAGAGGAACAGTGGTGAAAAGGCCCTGACCAGAACCTGCCTGGGATGTTCAAGAATGATTCAAGGATGGATGAAGCAGAGTTGGAAAAGGGGGACAGTAGGAATGAGACCAGAGACTTCACAGGGATGTGCAGGCTACTGTTAACAGCACTAGCCTGTATCCTCATGGAAATAGGGAGCCACTGTAGGGTGTTAAGCAGGCCCATTTCAGTGCTTTCATTGGAAACTCACCTGTAGAGGGGAATGTAAAGCAGCTCGAGGGATCTTCCAGCTCTCCTGCATGCAATGGGACTGGCTCTCTGGAAGCATAAGAATGACCATGCAAACACTCCATTTCAAAAACAGTGCTAATCTTGATGGGCAGAAGCAAGCTAATGCAGGCAAAAGTGAAGGCTTAAAATATGAACTCAAGGTGGCAGTTCTTACCCTAACCTGCCAATGTCCTAGGAAACCCTGTGAGGGAGACCCAAAGTTACACTCTATGCATTCAGTGCCCAGGAACATTTTGCAAAATGAAAATGTAATAGTATATAATCCTAGCTAGAAAATTCACTTTTGTGTAATAGGAGCTAAAAAATCCAAATCTTTCTCTCATGGATTCAAAGAGATGAGATCTTAATGACTCAATTAAAAAAGAAAAAAAGAAAAAATCTCTCAGCAATAGTAGAACTTTACAAAACTATCAGACTCATTTAACTCGGTAAGTTGAAAAACCCACAGAGCTCTGTGGGTCGGGTACCCATAGGGGAATATTATGGCAGCAGTTCTCAAGGTGGTTCCCTTGCAGGGTTTGTGAGGTCAATAGGTCTTTGGAAATTTTCACTACAATACCAAGACATTTGCTTTACAACTCTCAGTCTCTTGCAAGTGTACAGTGAGTTTCACAGAGGCTCCACTGACATCTAACATCACAGCCAAGAAAATGCAGATGCAGGCAGGAGAATCCAGCTACCGTTTTAAAGCCATGCATTAAATTGTGAAACAACGCCTTCTCAATGGTTTTTTGTTTGAAAATATAGCTATAATAAAATAAATTATTATGGCAACATGCAATACACTTTGCTATTTTTAATCTAGAGGCCTGGTGCATGAAATTTGTGCACTGAGGGGGGGCTCCCTCAGCCTGGCCTGCGCCCTCTTGCAATCCAGGACCCCTCGCTCCTTACTGCCTGCCTGTTCGCTCCTTACTGGCTTGGCTCAAGCCGCGGAGGTGGGAGAGGCTCCTGCCACCGCTGCTGTGCTCACCAGCCATGAACTCAGCTTCTGGCTGAGTGGCACTCCCCCTGTGGGAGTGCATTGACCATGACAGGGCAGCTCCTGCGTTGAGCGTCTGCCCCCTGGTGATCAGTGTGCATCATAGTGACCGGTTGTTCCGGTCGTTCCAGTCGTTCCACCATAATGATCGCTTAGGCTATTATTATATAGATGGAATTTCCTGACAGTCAATGTGCCCCCCTGAGGGATCCCGGATTGTGAGAGGGCACAGGCCAGGCTGAGGGATCCCACTGGTGCATGATCAAGGCCAGGGAGGGACATGGGAGGTTGGCCAGCAGGAGAGAGACCGTGGGAGGGCTCCAGGGCGTGTTCAGCCTGTCTTTCTCAGTCCCGATTGGCCGGACCCCAGCAGCAAGCTAACCTACCAGTCAAAGCATCTGCCCCCTGGTGGTCAGTGCACATCATAGTGAGTGGTTGAGCGGCCTTAGCATATAATTAGCATATTACACTTTGATTGGTTGAACGGACGGCTGGATGACCAGACACTTAGCATATTAGGCTTTTATTATATAGGATAAATAAATATCAGTATCTTAACACATTGTGGACAAATCACGAGAATTCTCCACTTCATATTACACAGTGTTTTACAAAGTATCATACTTTAAAAAGATATTAGCTTGTAAGAACATGTAATAAATAACTTCAAAATGCAATGGGGATTTAATTTTAAAGCCTGCCTTTAACATTTATGTAAAATGTTTTTTGTACTCATTCAATAGAAACTTCTCTGGCCACTGGGTAAAGCTAGCAATAAAACTACTGGTCTGCAACGTGTTAACATTGAAAAATGCTTAAATTAAAATTTGTTTTCCAATACTTAAAATGGCAATAGTAGAAATAGCCCAGATAATCAAAAGCTCTTTGGAACTCTCAATGATATTAGTGAGTGCAAAGGGGTTCTGAGACCAGTAAGTTTGAGAACAGCTGTGTTAGGAGAAAAGCCCTGGAAAGAAAGGCCATGGCTACATTGTGAGTGTCTTAATGACCAGGGTGAAGAGTTGCTCTTGCTGCAGTAGGCAGTGGGGAACCTTTGAAGTTGGGGCTGGGCAACAGATATAGTGTGGGGTGTGCTTTGGGCAGACGTATTTGAAATTGATGCATAGAAGTGACTGGAGCATGCAAGAGAACAGAAACTGAAAAACATCCACACTAAACACTGTAGAGGCCACCATAATAGTCCATAAAGAAAGGCCGAAGGCCTAGGCTGAACAATGCTGCCAAACACAGCTGTATCCGAATGCCAAGAACCTACCGATGTTACCTTACATGGCATAGAGGTTTTGCAGATGTGGTCACATTCAGGATTTCGAGATGGGGAAACTACTGGATTATCTGGATGGGCCCTGAATTTTTTTTCTGAGTGGGAGGCAGGGGGATATTTTATAGAGAGAAGATGATAGGACAGTCTCAGCAGAGAGAGAGTGAGGATGCTATGCTGTGAGCTGTGATGATGGACAAAGGAGCCACAAGTCACAGTGCAAAAAAGGAAGCTCTAGAAGCTGGAAAAAGGTCAGGAAATGAATTAACCCTGGAAGCTTCTGGAGGCGTGTGGCCCTGACAACATCTTGACCTCAGCTCAGTGGAACTGATTTAAGACTTTAGGCCTCCAGATAAATTTGTATTGTTTTAAGCCACTAATTTTGTTACAGCAGCCATAGGAAATTAATACAGGCGGTTCAAGGGGATGTTCCAAAAAGAAAATGGATGTGAGAGCTGTTTTAGAGTCAAAATTATTAAGATTTGGTGACTAGACAAATGATACAAGAGAGAAAGAAGAATCAAAGATAATGTTAAGATTTAAGCATAGGTGCCTGGGAAAGTGGTTATGCCAACAGAAGTGTGAGCTGGAGGGGAATAGTGTTGTGGAATGGCCATTTTTATTTATTTGTTCATGTATTCATGCACCAGTGGGGTCCCTCGGCCTGGCCTGTGGGATGGGGCCGAAACCGGCTCTCCAACATCCCCTGAGGCATCTTGGATTGCGAGAGGGTGCAGGCCAGGCCGAGGGACCCCACTGGTGCACTATCGGGGCTGGAGAGTGACATGGGAAGTTGGCCAGCTGGGGAGGGACCGCAGAAGGGCTCCAGGGCGTGTCTGGCCCGTCTTGCTCAGTCCCGATCGTCCAGACCCCAGCAGCAAGCTAACCTGCTGGTCGGAGCATCTGCCCCCTGGTGGTCAGTGCACATCATAGTGACTAGTTGACCGGTCAACTATCTTCCCCCTGGTGGTCAGTGCACGTCATAGCGAGCAGTTGAGCGGCCTTAGCATATCATTAGCATATTACACTTTGATTAGCTGAATGGATGACTGGTCAACCGGATGCTTAGCATATTAGGCTTTTATTAAATAGTATTATAGTCTTTGGGTCATTATGTTTCATTTACTAAAACATCCATATGGAAATGTGAAAAAGGGAGCTAGATATTATGAAGCCTATATTAGAAACCTTCTTTAGGGCATAATGTTCCTTATCTATATATATAAAAGCCTAAGTGACCATTATGACCAGTTGACCAAAGGACTGGTCGACCAGTCGCTATGACGTGTACTGACCACTAGGGGGCAGACTCTCAATGCTGGAGCTGCCCCCTGGTGGTCAGTGAGCTCCCACAGTCAAACTCCTGCAGCGGGCCAACCTCCCACAGCACCCCCATCCCCTGGCCAGCCAGCCCTGATTGGCCCCAATCAGCTCTGATCACGGGCCAGGCCGAGGAACCCCACCTGTGCACGAATTCATGCACCAGGCCTTTAGTTAAATTATAAGAAAAGTCACTCTCCACCAAATTTCTGAGAGATGTTGCTCTCAGTCAGATTAATTCAAGCACAAATATCAGAGTTACTTGTTTCTTTTTTATTCTGCTCTGGTCTGGGTATGTGGAATATATGGATTTAGTTTATATGGCTACAGAAGTTTCTAGATTAAGAAACATTATTATAAGATGTTGATTAAAGGAAAGGTGCTGCACCTACAGTGAAATGCTGAGGTAAACAGCAATTGTGATATTCTTTCTCACTTATTTGTGAGTTTAAAACATGGTCAGTTTGCCATAGTGTGGAGCATTATAATACAGTTCTAATTTTCTAGTTATGCATCATACTTTTCAGAGCTTCTGTTAAATTCTTAAAAATCACTTCTTCCCATTTGAACACAGGAAGGGACTAGGGCCTGTCTTTTCCTCACCATTCTCTCTTCTTTACAAACACATTGCTGCTGCAGGAAGCAGATTGTTCTAGTCTTGGAGAAACGACAGCAGAGCTTTACTTAGCTCAGGGAAGCAGCCCTCTGTGCCCATGCCCAGGATTAGGCTCTTTCCCTGGCAGCTCAGTCCAGGTTCCCGGAGCTCAGGTGCCTGCTAGACCTGAGTTCAAATGTGACCCTACTGTTTACAAGCTGCATGATCTTGGCAAGTTGCTTAAGCAATCTGAGTCTTCATTACTAACCTATACATGGGGATAATAATGCCTATGTCATAGGTTAGGTAGACTTAATGTAGTAAGTCTGAAATAGCCCAAACATATAAAAATATGCAATAGATAGCTGCAGATATTATTAATAGGAACAATGCAGTGTTACACACTCAGGTGAGAAGTAAAATCAAATCTCATTTCCTTTAGGTTAACAGAAAGATATACTTAGAAAGATTCAAGTTCATTGTATATTGATCAAGTGTGGGGAAGCATGGGACTTGCTTGGAATGTCTGTAAGGAGGATTCTCTGAAAGGTTGGGGGCCTCTGGGGAGACCTTGCCAAAGGTGGCAGGCCCTACCTTGACTTTTCCAAACAAGTTCGATGCCCCAGGTATTTTACTAGACTCTTTATGTTTACGCTTTAAAACATCCTTGCTTAAAGGACGCATGTGTTTTCTCAAGAATGCTTACCCTGCTAATAGTATCTAATAATTAATTTTAGTTCAAACTGTTGTTACAATAAAAGCCAAAGGAGACAGGCAAATAGGACTACTTGGTGGCGATAGCTTCTCTTTCACAGAAACATGTGTCAGAGTAATCATTCATCCATTGTTCAGGGACTGTCAGTCAGTCCCAGCAATCAAGTAGCAGGGACAATAAGAAAATATTTATAATATGGCTTAATTTATTCACTAAACAAATATTTACTGAATGGCTACTATGTGGCAGGTGCTTGGTGCCGAAGATACAGCAATGAATGAGCCTCTGTCCAACTGAAAATGAAACAGTAGGATTCATTTTCATATTCTTATAATATAAAAGGGCTCTGATATCTCTATTTTTTATAGTTGGTAAAAATAGAAAAGAAAAAGTAAACTTTTCCCCAGGCAGTCAGTCAATAAACAGACCTTAGATTGTAAGCAACTTGAGGACAGGGCCCCTGTCTGTCTTGCTCACTGTCAGTCTCAGGACCTAGCACAGAGTGTGGCACGTCATGGGCAGTTAGTGATCTCCTGAGTTAATGAATGAATAGTAGTAAAGAGGATATTCTGAAAGTCAGGGCTGGTAAGATCATTTCTTACCTGCTGAAAGTCTCACTTGATTTGCTGCCTTCGGTGGAGTCCCTTAATGAGTTGTGGCTTCTGTTGGAAGAGGGATAGGGAAATTAAAGACTATACAATGTTATTTTAACTTAGAGATAAAACAAAATTGTTCCTCTGAACATTGCTTTTAGACAAGTACAGACTCAAAAGAATGAGACTGGGGCACTGGCTTTTCCGGGTGGAGGAAATAGTATGGAGAAAGTTGGAGACAAAAAGAAATGGAATCAGGAGTAGCCTGTCTAGATTAAGCAGGCTGGTGACAGGGAGATGCTTAAATGTCAGCCTGAAGGATCATGTACTTAGTGCAGCAGAAAGTGAGGAACTGCGGAAAATCTGCAAGCAATGGTCTGTGTCTAAAATGAATAACAAATTAATATTAGCCTTTTTTTATGGCTAAAGTCATTTCTCAGAAGTTGTCTTTAATTAGGGGTCATGGATTTCATTTCCTTATGCTCTTTTTATGATTCCACTTAAAAATTCAGCAATCAATAATTGATGAAAATAGGATTATTTTCAGTGAGGTTCTTATAATCCTATATTGAGATTGCTATCATTTACTTCCAGACTGCCTTCCTCTCAAAAGTGACATAAGCCATTGTAAATATGTGGCACACAATTTTTGCTACATGGTAAACAGTAGCAAAAATTAAAATAAGCAAAAGCATGCCTATTAAATGATTTCTAGAAAGTAAATTACTATAGTACATTTAATTGAAATCCCTTCTTAGTTTCAGTTAAACAATGTAACAGCTTTCTTTCAATGAGCTCAAAATGCCCATCAATTTCCATGTAAACTATACAAACAGAATTCCCAAATTACCTAGTCACATATAAAATTCTTAGACAATTATCTAAATTCAGAATCTCAGATTCTTCTTACCTATGGCACATCTCTAATCTCAGGCTTGATTCAGTAATGCAATCTCTTACTCTATCATCTCTGTATAGATAAATATAACTCTCAGTTAATTACACAAAGAACAATTTCCAGATTCCATGTATTTTTAGAATAATCATTGCTCATATGTATTTAACTTTTCTTTAAGGCACAACAGTAGATTTTAGGCTTCCAAACAAAATTTGCAAAGTTCATCAACTCAAAAATGCTTTTTCGTCCCATGGACTCTTAAAGTTTTAGACAGAGTTTATGCTTTGATGAAAAGGTCATTTGTAGGATTACAGCAAACGAACATAAATTCTCTAAGGGCAGGGACCAAATATATTCATATTCAATACAGTATAATATAGTCAAGCCCACAATGGCTGAAGTGATGAAAATCCCACCAGGGAAGTCATGGCAACCTTGTGGAATGATTAGTGCTGGGTGCCAGGGGCTCTAACTTTTACTTCTGGCTTTGCCTCTTCGCTTCCTAGGAGTAAGCAACTCAGTCTATTCCTAAATTTATTCATTTGTTAAATGAGCTTAATAATCTGCCCTGGCTTAGAAGGTATATTGAAGAGTTATGACAAAAATAACAGTGCTCTGCACATGTAAGTATTCTTTGATGTAATGGCCAATAGAATGTTTTTAATGTGTGATTCAGAGTATACAATGCTATCCTAGATAACTGTCTGTTACTACTAACATTTTACTATTACTGTTCATAATAGTAATAGCCCGGCCAGTGTGGCACAGTGGTTGAGTGTCAATCTAGGAACCAGGAGGTCACAGTTTGATTCCAATCAAGGGCACATGCCCACGTTGTGGGCTCGATCCTCAGTGAGGGGTGTGCAGGAGGCAACTGATCAATGATTCTCTCTCATCATTGATGTTTCTATCTCTCTCTCCTTCTACCTTCCTCTCTGAAATCAATAATTAAAATAATAATATTAGTAGTAAAAATTAGGAAAATCCAGCTAATATTTTGCTACTTTTGGTTAATATATACTAATTGAACATATTAAGAAATTGGAGATTGTTTATATATAAATATTACTTCAGAAAGTATTACTTTTAGATATTTGTCATATAACCAGAAAATGACTATTACAATAATGTTGTTGTACTAACAGCTCACATAAAATTAGTATTATAATACTAAAAATATAGTATATACCATATTAAAATACTTTCAGTTAATCTAATAATAATACCCAGTAAAATTTTAAAACAGTCTGAAAATAATATGAAAATCTCATTATTTCTGTAGGTATGTATAAGAAAGGGCTCATAAAGTAGTTGAATCCTTTTTGCATCTGAATTGTTATTAATTTGATATAAGTCATTGGCATGAATACCTAGGGAACCAAGGCCTTTGCTACTGGCTTATACCTGGAGAGGTATATAGTTCCCAAGTTCTAGTGTTAGCTTCACCTATGTGGCTAGAGGCAAGTCAACCTTTTGAAACGTGTGTTTTTCTCATTTGTAAAATAAATACTGCCTTGTGTTGTCTCAAACAGTTGAGATAATCAAATAAGATTATGGATGTGGCCCTAACCGGTTTGGCTCAGTGGATAGAGCATTGGCCTGCGGATTGAAAGGTCCCAGGATCGATTCTGGTCAAGGGCATGTACCTTGGTTGCAGGCACATCCCCAATAGGAGGTGTGCAGGAGGCAGCTGATTGATGTTTCTCTCATCAATGTTTCTAACTCTCTATCCCTCTCTCTTCCTCTCTGTAAAAAATCAATAAAATATATTTTTTAAAAAAGATTATGGATGTGAAATCTGTTGGGAACTATAAATTTACATAGAAATGTAACTTTGGGTAACGCATCACCCTGATTACTTTTTGAATAGAGTAACTATATTATTTTCTCTCTATGTTAAGTTATTTTACTCCTCCACTTTCATATTGCTGTCCCTAGTAATGTCAGATACCCTTGAAAATTATTTAAACCTCAACCTCCTAGAGCAGTGATTTTCAATCTTTTTCATCTGATGGCACACATAAACTAATTATTAAAATTCTGCGGCACACCAAAAAATATTTTTAAATTTTTACCAATTTTACAAAAATTAGATATAATTTTGATTCATTCACACCAGATGGCTATTGCTGTTGGCTCTTGTCATTTTTCTATTTGACAAACTAAGGGAAAAGAGGTCAGTGCTCCTGACTAAATAGTCAGATTGCACGTTTTAAAAATTCTTGTGGCACACAGGTCGAAAATCACTGTCCTAGAGAGTAGTACACAGACAACTTGATGGCAAACCACTGGGAAAGGAGCTTCCTCGCCCTGAAGTACACTCGGTCTTACACAGACCCAAACGCGACTCCCAGGGACGGCGCTCTCCTGTCCTCCTCGGCCTTGCCCACAGGCACAGCGGGCTCCTCGTTGATCACACTTCTCAGCTCCTGCAGAAGCTGTTTCAGGTCCCTTGTGGGGTCCTCCTTCAGGGCGTTAGGTTTCATAGAGTGCTGCAATAAAGCAATGTACAGAACAAAGACACTTTGTGGTTTTTCTCAGATTTGTATGCTGTTATTTCTTATTATAAAATTAATTCAACTGGTAAATAGAAATTATGGAGAAGAGGAAAACAAAAATCATCAGTAATCTTGCTAGTCAGCGATAATCAATCATCAACATAGTACCATATCTAACTTAAAAATGTATGTATACTTATTTATACATATATGCACACATATTTACAAATTAGAATATACACTTAGGAGCCAATTATACACATCTACTTTTAAACCTTTTTATTTTATTTTTTTAAATATATTTTTATTGATTTCAGAGAGGAGAGGGATAGAAACATCAAAGAGAGAGAATCATTGATTGGCTGCCTCCTGCACGCCCCTTACTGGGGAACAAGCCCAAAACCCCGGGCATATGCTCTTGACTGGAATTGGACCAGGGAACCTTCAGTCCGTAGGCTGATGCTCTATCCACTGAGCCAAACCAACTAGGTCAAAACCTTTTTTATTTTTTAATTTAAACAGTGTAGTATGAACATCAGACAATGTCATTAAATATTAACAACAACATTCAGGCAAAATAATTTCAATACTGTTTTTAGGGTTAAACTAAGTTTTTAAAATTTATTTTAGAGAGAGAGGAAAAGAAAAGACAGAGAGGGGAGAGGGAAGAGGGGAGAGGGGAGAGGGGAGAGGGGAGAGGGGAGAGGGGAGAGGGAAGAGGGGAGAGGGGAGAGGGGAGAGGGGAGAGGGGAGAGAGAGATTGAGATTGGTTGCCTCCTGTATGCTCCCTGACAGGGATCAAACCTGAAACCTAGGTACATGCCCTGACCAAAAGTCGAATCTGCAGACTTCTGGTGTATGGGACGATGCTCCAAACCAATCAAGCCATCCAGCCAAGGTGATAGGAACTCCTTATTTATTGGAAATATTTTTCTAGTTTGTGATTCCTTTTTAATTTTGTTTATTGTGGTTTTGTGATTTAAGCTTTATTTAGTCAAAATGTTTGTATATCTTGCAATTCTTTTATTGATTCATTTTTAATACTTTTCTATTTAATCTATATGGGGCATATTTTGATTTCTAATACAAGCAAAATACACTTTTTAAAATTAGAAAGTAGTTAGAAAATGGACAGTTCTAAAACATTCTTTAAATATGACTCCACTCAGGCTGGTAAAGAAATAACTAAGCATAAGCTCTTCCTGAAGCTACTGGAGACCATCCAAGACTCCTGTTCCCTCCCACCCCAGTCCTCTGACCCTTAGAATACACATTGAGGCTATTTCTAGAGGCCATACATTTTCAGACTAAAACTTCTACAAGCTTTAGGTTTCAAAGTAAGAATATAAGTTTATACTGTTGTTGTTAAACTTAAGGTTTATTTTGTGTTTTGATTAGTTTTCTGTTACATGGTCTGTTAGACTTTGTTCCAAAATAATTCCTAAAATTAGATCTTTAATACATCTTCATCTCCTCCAAATACTGTTTTCTTTAATGGCCTTGAGTCATTACAAGCAAGTTTATGGTTATGAAGTGAAATAAGAAACGTCTAGGGAGATTGTGTGCTTCTCAACTGGTCCTATCTCCATTCTCCAAAGATAGAAGATAAATGTAAAAGCTAAAAATAAAAGCTTGATCTCATTCAGTTTGAATTAGATTATTCTATTTTGAGAATGTCTGAGCCAAATCCATCTCTTATGCTTGTATTCCTGTTAGAAGACTGTAATAAAAATGAAATATAAATACATTTTTTAGAATGTATATATATTATTTATACTGTATATTAGGAATGAGTGAGTAGGAAACAAAAGTTATAAAGTGTTACTAAAAATCTTGCCCACATCATGGGTACTTCAGTGACAAAGATTAAGCCCACCTAGTACAAATTATATGTATGTGTATAGAATCTGATATAGAAATAAAATTATACTATCCTGGAAATAGTCTCTTTTTATATGCTAAAATAGCTTTTATCTAAACGTTAATATGAAATACTTTGATGTCAACCTACCAATCACATGTGTATTTGTATGTACATATATACACTATAACACATACAAACATATGCAGGTGTTTGAGGTTAGACCAAATCTCATAATATACATTTTCTGCTTCTCCCATTTTCTCACCTATAGCACAAGGGGAATCAACTGGATAATTTTAGAAGCCTTTGAGGCTCTAAAATGGCATAATATTCCTTCACAAAAACCTAATGAAATATAGTATTTTAGATACAGTATCTATATCATTTATTTAAATTATTTTTTTAATAAACAGCATTCGGTGGGGTAGTATAGAGAAGCAAAAATTAAGAACACAGGCTCTAGGCTCAGGCTGTCTTGGTTAAATCTTGGCACAACTCTGTTTTTGGTGTGTGAACTCTGTAAGTCACTTGGCTTCTCCAAGAGCCAAGTTTCTTCATCTGTAAAATAGGTAGAATAATCAGCACTTACTCTTGTGGGTAGTTCTGAGGAATAAATTAGATAATATACAGAAAGTACTTTGCACATTGGCTGGTGTTCGGTCAATCTCAGCTACTATTAGAATCATGGAACGAGAAGACTAAATGACATAAGATAAATGAAGGGACAATGCAGAGCAATGCAAACAGTAAGATTCTACTTCTAAAGATAAACTTGGCATTTACTTCTGCTCTATCTAAAGCCCCACTAAAATGACACTAAAGGGATTAACAAGGATAAAGAGGAAAAGGAGAGGTAATATTAGATGAGTAATGATAACAAATGTTGGGGGATGGAAAGCAAGTGGATCATTTTATAAGTGATTTATCGGAACAAATAAAGCTAAAATTTAAAGTACCAGCACAGAAGTAGCCAACAAGAAGCAACCTGCATGGAAGTATTCTAGAAAGGCTCAGAAAGTGGAGGTCTTGTATTCCTGAAGACCAAGGTAAGAGAGAGTAGCAAAATAGGAGGATTGGGTAAAAGTCTATGGGAGAAGCTGTTGGAATCCCAAATGTCCTCCCCATATAATTAGGTAATTACTCATTCATTTCCCCTAAGACTTAGGGCCTAAGTGAATTCAGAGGCTTAATCTCTGGGTGAGGTTGACCAAAGGACTTTAAGCTTCAAAGGGATATCTGGCATAGCAGGAACAAGGCTGCAAACTGAAAATATGAGCATTAAGTGAGGTTGCATAGTACACAGACAGCCCATACTCCCTGCCCCGCTCACCTCTCAGAATGCTGGCAGATGGACTGGGGAACTGACAGGACCAAGAGAAAAACAAAAACACACCTATAGATAATTTTTGGGCCCCTCAACAAAAAAATAATACCTAACCATCTACTAGTTGACAAATCCTATCAACTTTCAAAGAGCTATTTTAATAAGCTTTAGGGCCTCAATCTTAAATAGGAAAGGACAGCCAGTGATCTTCAAACATTGAAGAAAAGTCTCTAACATGAAAGGCAGACATCAAAACAGAAAAAAATGAATTTGAGGAAACATGAATAATTCAGGTGACAGAGAAATTACTGAAAAACTGAAGTTAATATTCTTAAACAGAAATGAGAAAATATCATAAAACTATATAAAGAGATTTAAAGAACAAAAAGGGCTCCTGGAAATTAAAAGAATATATCAAATCAGAAAAAAAATTCAATAGTTGTTTGGAATAGAGGTGAAGAAATTTCTTAAAAGGTGAGAATAAAAGATGAGGAGATGGAAAATGGAGTCAAAATTAAAGAAGATTGGAGAATCAATGTAAGAGTTCTAATAGGTGACTAATAGAAGCTCCAGAAAGAAATAACTGAGAAAATGATCAGAGAAATGATACAAGAAGATATCTGAGAGCAAAAGAAAAAAAGAATCTGCTAAGTACCCAATACAACGAAGAGAAAACGGACCTCTTCCCCACTATAAACAATAGGAAATGAATCTCAGGGATAAAGGCTCTGGAATAAAAGTGGCACAACAGCAACAAAATTTTGACATCAAATATAAGTGAAAAATAAAGGTACTTCTCAGACATACAAAGTTTTAAAACATAGAGAATGAAATAACCCTTTCAGAGGAAGCCACTGCATTGTATGCTCAACGAAAACAAAGATATAAATAAACCAAGAAAGGTGGGGAGGGGGAACACCAAAAAAAAAAAGGTAAAAGGAATTCCCTGGATTTTGGTATAAGAAAATCCCAAAAGCCCACTGTGCAGCAAAAGTAGAAAGCAGCTGATCCAGATGTGAACACTGTATGTATAGAACACCTATTATGTGCCAGATACTGTTCTAGGTTCTTGAGGCAGACACATCAATGAGCAAAACAAAGAATGTATGTTACTTTTATTTTGTAAAATTATACACTATATTTCTTAAGAGAAGGAATTAATTGTATATAGAATGCTTGACAGTCCATTTAGAAAATATAGTTTATTTTTGCTGTTAGAACTCTATTTAAAAGTTTAATTTAATAGGTATATGACTAGTACTTTTTCAGTGATAGATGCGATTCTTTACAATCAAGTAGAGTCTATATGTATATTAAATGGCTAGGCAAAATCTACAATATTGGTTGTAGGGTAATGAAAAGTCATGGAACTTCAGAGCTAATCTTTCTAGATGACCCTAGAGATCTTCTAGTCCAGACTCCTCATTAGAGATGAAAAGAGCAAGGCACAACATATTTAACTGGCTTTCCAAGGTCCCAATGACTCCTGGTCAAATATTCTTTGTTGTTGTTTGATTTGTGTGGGGTTTTTTTGGAGAGAGGGTTTTAAATAAATTTTTATTAGCATAACATGTACATAAGTTTTAAAGGTAAAAGGATTTTATAAGAATCACCTAAAACAAAAAGCAGCAGTCTCCTGCCCTTCCTTTGCCCATCTCCAAATTTAGTCTTCAGAGAAAAGAACATGCTTAACCGCCAAAACCGGTTTGGCTCAGTGGATAGAGCGTCGGCCTGTGGACTGAAGGGTGGACTGAAGGGTCCCGGGTTCGATTCCGGTCAAGGGCATGTACGTTGGTTGCGGGCACATCCCCAGTGGGGGGTGTGCAGGAGGCAGCTGATCGATGTCTCTCTCTCATCGATGTTTCTAGCTCTCTATCCCTCTCCCTTCCTCTCTGTGAAATATCAATAAAATATATTTAAAAAAAAAAAAAAAAAAAGAACATGCTTAACCTCTAATATTAATATTATTAGTGGCCCGGTGCACAAAATTCGTGCACATTAAAAGGGAATTAATTAGATAAAATATTTTAATATTGCTATTTGCCTTTTCTCTATAATAGAAGTGTTCGAGATGAAAGAAAATTAGTAAAATGTATATGAAAATATTCCTCCTGTCAGAGTCTGGGGCATGCCGCAGGACCCAGAGTCAAGTCCCTGCCCACCCGTGTGCGCCTCGAAATTGTGTGAGACCCAGACCCAGCCTGCCCCACCCCCATTGGGCTAGATCGAGACCTGCTAGGCGGGGGTGGGGGGCGCAGCCTCAGGTCCCTCGGCACACGCTGGGCGGGGGGTGTGGCCTGAGGTCCCCCGTCAAGCCCCGACGGGCGGGAGGCATGGACTGAGGTCCCCCATCAAACCCCGCTGGGCAGGGGGGTGTGGCCTCAGGTCCCCTGGCCCAGCGCCAGGGGGCGTGGTCTTAGGTCCCCAGTTAAGCCCCACTGGGCAAGGGGAGCAGCCATCTTGTGTTATGGGAACCCCGCCTCTGCTGTGGGTGCAGCCATCTTTGCGATGGTGTGAGGGTTAATTAGCATATTCCCTCTTTATTAGGTAGGATTATTCTAGCTCTGGCTAGTGTGGCTCAGTTAGTTGGGTATAATCCCATGCACCAAAAGGTTGCTAGTTTGATTCCCATAGGTAGCCAATTGATGTTTCTCTTTCACAGTGATATTTCTCTCTCTCCCCCCAAAATAATAATAATTATTCAATTGTTTGATAGACTATTCTATTATTTGCTGTGTGATTGCTTGTTTTTCAGTACACACATCTTAAGTGAAGAGTCCATTTCAACTTTTAGTCATTTCACAGAATATATGCTCATTTAAATTGCTCAGGTAGAATAACTGGTAGGTCACTGGTGATCCTGTTGCTATACATACAATAAGACTGTTAATTAATGAAACTGATTTTCATGTGTACTTATGGAATAAGTCTCATTTTGTTAGAGGTGGAGCTGAATACAGGTTGCAGGGAACTAGTGACTCCAAAAAAATATTTTTAAAGAAGAAATATTCCTAAATTTTACATTGCACGTATTTTCCCCCTGAGCTTTAAAAGAACAAAAGGTTATACTAAACTGTTTCCAAAGTTCTTAATATTTTATGATTATAAGTTCACATGTAGCTTATGAATCATTTTCATCTTGGTAGAGTATTAAATATGCCAGTAATTTGCCTTTGGCATTTGAAGTGATGCTTATTTTAGCTATCTCAAATTTTGCTTTGTAATCTGGAAATCCCTGTGATTGAACTTAAGGCTATTAAATAACTTACTTTAACAATTATTGTTAAAATGAATCCCACTGACTATTTCATATTTATTTTTCCCAGAGAAAGCATCAAATAGTGAAGAAAACATTTTCATTCATCTAGTCTACATAAATCTAAAATCTAGTAATTAATCTAGTAAAATCTAGTAAAAAAATATCATAACTATAGATATAGTTTTACAGGAAATTCTTCTCAATTTAAAATTCTCTATATATTACATCATTTGCATCATGGATTGTAGGACCAGTCCTTACATGAGACAGAAAGCTGGCTGTAGACTGGGAAGACGGCATATTAGAGTGAGGACGGGCAGAGGACTGCAGAAGACGTGGTTTCACAGAAGGATTTGAGGTGTACCCAGGGCCCTGAAGTTCCTGGGAAACAACATAGATGTGAACAAAATAATTGTCAACTACAATTTGAAATGTGAAATCAAGATGTATTTTTTCAAACATAATTTCAGTCTTACATGTTGAACTTCTACAAAGTTATAAACCAAAGTACTGTATTAAGCAAGATGATTCTGGGTGTCTAAGTTATCCTTCGAAGATTAAGCATGTGCCTAGGAAGATGCCTTCACATTTCTGATTGATAAAAGCTTTCCAGATATGAAGACACATCTAACACTGGTTCCCAAATTTTGCCAAAGACTCCACACTAGTGTTGGCATAATATTGAGAAAGATCCTCTACAGCAAAAGTGTTCTAGCTGTGAAAGTATCCACTACTGAGACTTTAAAGTATGTCTGCAACTTTAAAATATACTTAGAAAATAGGTATGTCAGTGGAAAATGTACTGTTGTTGAAGAGCAATGTCCTAGGCATGACAATTACATCATTTTTGCTATTCTCCAAACAGGCCAAATACACTTGCACTCTGGGCCTTTGCACTTGCTTGACTCTTCTGTATGCAAAGTCTCCCTCAGGTATCGCCAAGGCAGCCACTTTTATTATGAGCTTAACATCAAGCATGATGCTTCAATTTGTTACTATATATGAAAAGGGGAGGTATAGCATGTAACAAGGTTTGTACAGGTTTTATAATTGCCAGTATCAGATAATGTTGAAAGTACACATAAATGTTAACAATAATCCCACTAAATAGTCTACATAAATCTAAAATCTAATAATTAAAAATGTCATAACTAGAGATATATTTTTACATGAAATTTTTCTCAATTCAAAATTCTCTGCATATTATGTCATTTACATCCTGGATTGTAGGACCAGTCCTATAATGTACCTAAGGTAATAAACAAAATATAAGTATATAAAACAAAGGCATTATTTTGCTTACCCTACTATCTATGATAAAAAAAAAAAAGACCTTACTTTTACATCGAGTGTGTGTTGAAGTTTCAGGCGCACAGATTCTTGTTCCTGACGTTGTATTATATCTTGACATTCTGCAAACTGCAAAGATGCCTACAATCAAGCAATCACATGCAATTTATCCTCCATGCAATTTTATGTTATCCTATATAATAAAGATCTAATATGCTAAGTGTCTGACCGTTCATTCAATCATTTGACTAGTCGTTATGATCCACACTGACCACCAGGGGGCAGACACTCTGATTGGGACTGGGTGAGACGGTCTGGACATGCCCTGGAGCCCTCCCGTGGTCCTTTCCCAGCCTCTAAAATATTTCTTCTAATTAATTTCTTTTCAATGTGCACAAATCTATGCACCAGGCCTCTAGTTAACCTATAAATGCAGAGCTGCCATCTCTTCAAGGAAATGTCCCCACTCTTAGCACACTGTATTTATCTTTTTATCTTGTTTTATCCAGTAACAGAGAACTGGAGGCCATGTCTTTCTCCTCTGTATCCCCAGCACTTACACAGCATTTAGTATGTGGAGAGCACTTCAAAAAATGAATGCACTAAGAATAAAATGAGCAAATGACTTTAGCAATGTAAAAAAATTCACATAAAATAACCACAACTGAAATTCATTGAATCAATAGATCATGTTTTAAGATAAAAGTTGGCATAGATAAAAAGATCACACATGATTTTATCTAACCATGAAGGCTCTGATTTATTAAGAATCAAGGACTAGTTTGGGTAAATTTTTAGCCTTCCAGTGTTCTCAGGTGACAGGAAAATTATTAATAGTGTCATAGATCCTTCTCATTTAAGCTGAGTTTTCTACTTCCATCTTCTGGAACCCACAAAGTGCGAGATATTAGCATTACTTTCTCATTTTATTGATACTGTATTAACAGACTGTTTTCTACCTAGTGTTCAAGTCATTCTTTGGTGGTTAGATTGGAGACATTTTATTTGTTCAGTCCACTAAGGACAGCAGGAACATCTAACATCTTATACCTTACTTCTATAATTGTGCTATCCTGAAAAAGATAATTTTGTAAAAAGTACACATTATAACTGTCTTCTTTTTTCCTGGAATGTAAAGCTCTTTTTAATTAAAGTATAGTTGACATACAATATTATATTAGTTTCAGGTGTACAACATAGTGAGATTATACATTTATACTCCTTACCAAGTGATCACCACAAAAAGTCCACTACCCATCTGTCACTGTACAAAGTTATTGTGATATTATTGACTGTATTCCCTATGCTGTACTTTCCACTCCTGTGACTGATTTATGTTAAAACTATAGTTTGTACCTCTTAATCCCCTTCAACTTTTTGCCCATACCCCACCACCCAACGCTCTAGCAACTATCAGTTTTTCTATTTATGAGTCTGTTTATTTTGTTTGTTCATTTGTTTAGGTGTTTTTTTTTTATTCCCCACATAAGTGAAACGATACAGTATTTGTCTTTCTCTGACTTATTTCACTTAGCAAAATATCCACTAGATCTATCCATGCTGTCACAAATGGCAAGATTTCATTATTTTTCATGGCTGAGTAATGAACCCACTTCTTTATCCATTGATGAACACCTAGGTTGCTTCCATACCTTGCCTATTGTAAATAATGTTGCAGTGAATATAGAGTTGCATATATATTTTCAAATTAGTGTTTGGGTTTCTTAGGATATATTCTCAAAAGTAGGGTCACTGGATCAAAAGGTAGTTCCATTTTTCATTTTTTGAGGAATTTTCCATAGTGGTTAAACCAGTCTACATCCCCACCAGCAGTGCACTAAAGTTCTCTTTTCTCCACGTCCTTTCCAGCACTTGTTTGTTTTATTGATGATAGCCATTCTGCATTGTTTTAATTTGCATCTCCCTGATGATTAGTAATGTTAAGCATTTTTTTCATATATCTACTGGCCATCCGTATGTGCTTGTTGGAGAAGTAACTATTCAGGTCCTTGGCTCATTTTTAAATTGTATTGTTTGTCCTCCTGGTGTTGAGTTGTATAGGTTCTTTATATATTTTGGAAATTAATCTCTTATCCTATATATCATTGGCAAATATGTTCTGCCATTCAGTGGTTCCTTTTTCATTTTATTGATGGTTTCTTTTGCTATGCAAAAGCTTTTAATCTTGATCTCTCCAATTCTGAATGATAACTTTACTGGGTAGAGTGTTCTTGGCTGTCAAGTTTTCTCCTTTCATCATGTTGAATATATTGTGCCATTCCCCTGTCTGGCCTGCAACATTTCTGTTGAAAAGTCAGCTAACAGACTTGTGAGTATTGCCTTGTATGTAACTAGTTGTTTTTCTCTCTTGCTGCTTTTAAGATTCTTTATCTTTAACTTTTAACAATTATAATTTTAATTATAATGTGTCTTGCTGTGTGTCTCTTTGAATTAAAATCTTCTTTGGGACTATCTGTGCTTCTTGGACTTGGATGTCCATTTTCTTCACCAGATTAGGGACATTTTCAGTCATTATTTCTTCAAATAGGTTTTTCATCCTGTTCTCTCTTCTTCTTCTTGGACCCTTATGATTTGAATGTTAGTATACTTGATGTTGTCCCAAAGGTCCCTTATGCTATCCTCATTCTTTTTAATTATTTTCTCTTTTTGATCTTCCAATTGGGTCATTTCCACTATCCTGTTTTCCTGATTGCTTATCCATTCTTCTGCATCATCTGATTTGCTGCTGATTCCCTCCAGTGTATTTCTCATTTGTTATAGTCTTCAGTTCTGATAAGTCCTTTTTATAATTTTTATATCATTGTTGAAGTTCTCAATAAATTTATCCACTTGTCTGCAGAGTTTGATGAGCATCTTTGTGATGATTAATTTGAATTCTTTATCTAGTAGACAGCTCACATCAGTTAGTTCTTTTTCTGGGGTTTTGTCCTTTTTTTGGGGGGGGGGGAAACATATTCTTTTCTCTCCTCATTTTGCCTGTTCGTTTCTATGTATTAGGTGGGTCAGCTAAACCTCATGGTCTTGAAAAAGTGGCCTTATTTAAAAGGTGTCCAGTGGGTCTCAGTGGTGGAATCCCCCTTGTCACCAGAGCCAGTCACTCTAGAGGTGTTTCCTGGGTGGACTAGTGTGGCCTCCTATTGTGGTTGGGCCACAACTTCTATGGACACACTGATAGGCAAGGCTGGTCCTGGGCCCACAGGCTCTGAGGCCTGGCCACAATTGTTGCAGGCTCACTGATGTATGGGCAGCCTTTGGTGTGGCTGGCTGTGAGGCCCAACCACACTGTTGCAGACACACTGCTGTGTGCTGGTGCTGACTGAGGCCACCCACTTTGGAGGGGTGCTAGCCTGGATGGGTTCTCAGGGAAATGACGGGGAGGAGTGAACAGTGTTTGGTAAGGTTAATGGAGAGTGGCAGAAATGATGCCTCCAGCGTCTGACAAGCTAGCTTAAAGAAAGGGAGGGAAAATGGTGCTTGCCAGCACCTCTGACTCAGGAGATCCAACAAATCCCTGTCCCTTAGCACACACCCTCAAATTAGTCAATGTATCACCTTCATGTATGACGTAGGTGCTTTGCAAACTGTTACCTCTGTGCCGGGACTCAGAAAGAGCACAACCTGGGTTTCCTCTAGCCCTTTGTCTCTCCCAGATGTAAGCCCTGAGAGTTTTCAAAGCCAGATGTTATAGAGACTCCTCTTTCTGGTGCAGGTCCTCCAGGCTACTCAGACCCCCTCACTCTTTGGGGATGACCTCTGCAGTTGTGATATCCCTCCCACTTGTGAGTCACTGCATGGGGAGTGGGGGTTAGGGTAGGTCCTGACTAGACTTAGTCTTACCCCTCCTCCCCATTTCAATGTGGCTTTTTTAAAATATCCATAATTGTAGAAAATCTCTTCTAGTTTTCAGGTTGTTCTTAGAGATAGCTGTTCCATACGTAGTTGTAGTTTTGGTGTCACTGAGAGGAGGTGAGCTCAGGATCTGCCTACTCCACCATGTTGAATTCAAAGCCAGGTGCCTTGCTCTTGAATGCCAATTTAACTTGTCTGTGAAATGTTGTTACTTGTGGCTGATTCACTGCCCCCACAACAAATGTGTCTCTGGATGGGGAGGCTGAGTCACTCTATAACTGTATATTACTGTATTCTTAAACCTCAGAAGAGACTTCTCTATAGGATTTTTTTTTTCTTTCAGTTTGCTAGGTGATTGAGCTATAACACAGATTTGGTTCCTCTCAACATGGAGTGTTCATTCAGAACAATTCTACTTAGTTAATAGCTACTTAGTAGATGATGACTTTATATATTTAGTTAATAACTACCTTATCAAGAGCAACTTCCATATTTGCAACCTTTTCTTTTAAACGACGTTCCTGAGACCTCAGGACTTCCAGTTCTCCAGCCATCTTGTTTTTCTCTGTTGCAACAGTACTCAATTCCTGGCTTAACTTATTCTTTTCTTCTTTTAGAAATTGTTTTTCCTACAATTAAGAGGAGAAAAATATCAGCAATAATATATTGATGTAGATGCTGAGATGTAATGAAAATATAAAGCTAGAAAAAACTGACAATGAAAATACAACAATCCAAAAATCTATGGGACACAGTGAAAGCAGTTCTGAGAGGGAAGTTCATAGCTCTACGGGACTACCTCAAAAAACAAGAAAAAAATGGCAATAAATTATCTACCCTACAACTTAAAGAATTAGAAAGAGAGCAACAAGAAAAGCCCAGAGTAAGCAGAAAGAAGGAAATAATAGGGATCAGAGCAGAAATAAACAACATAGAGACCAAAAACAAACAAAAAAACAAAAGATCAATAAAACCAAGAGCTGGTTCTTTGAAAGGATAAACAAGACTGATGAAACTGTAGCCAGGCTCACTAAAAACAAAAAAACAAAACAAAACAAACAAAAAAAACAAAGAGAGAGGACCCAAATAAACAAAATCAGAAATGAAATAGGTGAAGTAACAACCGACCCCACAGACATACGAAGGATTGTAAAAAAAAAAAATACTACGAATAACTCTACTCCAACAAACTGGGCAATCTAGATGAAATAGACACATTCCTAGAAAAATATAATCTTCCAAAACTCAATCAGGAAGAATCAAAAAACCTGAATAGACTAATAACTACTGATAAAATTGAAGCAGTAATCAAAAAAATTCCAGCAAACAAAAGCCCTGGTTCCCATGGCTTCACAGGGGAGTTTTACCAAACATTCAAAGAAGAACTAAAACCTATCCTCAGACTATTCCAAAAAATTCAAGAGGAAGGCACATTTCCAAGCTCGCTCTATGAAGCCAGCATTACCCTAATCCCCAAACCAGATAAAGACACCACAAAGAAAGAATTACAGGCCAATATCCTTGATGAACATAGATGTTAAAATGCTCAACAAAATTCTAGCAAATGGGATCCACCATTACATTAGAAAGATCAAACACTATGACCAAGTAGGATTTATTCTGGGGGTGCAAGGCTGGTACAATATCTGCAAATCAATAAACGTTATATATCACATAAACAAATTGAGAGACAAAAATCACAGAATCATATCAATTGATGCAGAAAAAGCATTTGACAAAGTCCAACACCCTTTCTAGATAAAAATTCTCAGCAAAGTGGAAATAGAGGGATCATATCTCAACATAATAAAAGCCTTATATGACAAACCTACAGCCAACATCATACGAAATGGGAAAAACTAAAGCCATTTCCCTTAAGAGCAGGAACAAGACAGGGATGCCCACTTTCACCACTTCTGTTCGACATAGTACTGGAAGTGCTAGCCATAGCGATCAGACAAGAAGAAGAAATAAAAGGCATGCAAGTTGAAAAAGAAGAAGTAAAACTGTCATTATTCGCAGATGACAAGATATTGTACATAGAAAACTCTAAAGACTCCATCAAAAAACTACTAGACTTAATAAATGAATTTGCCAATGTAGCAGGATACAAAATTAACAACCAGAAATCTATGGCTTTTTTTATACACCAATAATGAACCCCCAGAAAGAGAAACAAAAGAAACAATCCCATTTACCAGTGCAACAAAAAAATTAAGATACCTAGGAGTAAACTTAACTAAGGAGGTAAAAGACCTGTACTCAGAAAACTACAGGACATGGAAAAAAGAGACAGAGGAAGACATAAACAAATGGGAGAATATACCATGTTCATGGATTGGTAGAATCAACATCATTAAAATGTCCATACTACCCAAAGCAATCTATAGATTCGATGCAATCCCCATTAAAATACCAATGGCATATTTCACAGACCTAGAAAGAACTCTCCAAAAATTCATCTGGAATAAAAAAAAGACCCCAAATAGCCACAGCAATCCTGAGAAAGAAGAATAAAGTAGGAGGGATCTCAATACCAGATATCAAGCTGTATTACAAAGCCACTGTTCTCAAAACTGCCTGGTACCGGCACAAGAACAGACATATATACCAATGGAATAGAATAGAGAACCCAGAAATTGACCCAAACCACTATGCTCAATTAATATTAGTCAAAGGAGGCAAGAGCATACAATGGAGTCAAGATAGTCTCTTCAATAAATGGTGCTGGGAAAATTGGACAGATACATGCAAAAAAATGAAACTAGACGACCAACTTACACCATACACAAAAATAAATTCAAAATGGATAAACGACTTAAACATAAGATGGGAAACAATAAAAATCTTAGAGGAATCCACAGGCAGCAAAATCTCAGACATATGCCAAAGCAATGTCTTCACCAATACCGCTCCTAGGGCAATGAAAACTAAAGAGAAAATAAACAAATGGGACAACATCAAAATAAAAAGCTTCTGCACAGCAAAAGAAACCATCAACAAAACAACAAGAAAGCCCACTGCATGGAAGAACATATTTGGCAATGTTATCTCCGATAAGGGTTTAATCTCCAACATTTACAGGGAACTCATACAACTTAACAAAAGGAAGATAAACAAGCCAATCAAAAAATGGGCAAAGGACCTAAATAGACACTTTTCGAAAGAGGACATACAGAAGGCTGAAAAAAATATGAAAACATGCTCTAAGTCACTAGTCATTTGAGAGATGCAAATCAAACCGACAATGAGGTACCATCTCACACTTGTCAGAATGGCTATCATCAACAAATCAACAAACAAATGCTGGTGAGGATGTGGAGAAAAAGGAACACTCGTGCACTGCTGGTGGGAATGCAGACTGGTGCAGCCACTGTGGAGAACAGTATGGAGTTTCCTCAAAAAATTAAAAATGGCCAAACCGGTTTGGCTCAGTGGATAGAGCGTCGGCCTGCAGACTGAAGGGTCCCGGGTTCGATTCCGGTCAAGGGCATGTACCTTGGTTGCGGGCACATCCCCAGTGGGAGGTGTGCAGGAGGCAGCTGATCGATGTTTCTCTCTCATCGATGTTTCTAGCTCTCTATCCCTCTCCCTTCCTCTCTGTAAAGTATCAATAAAATATATTAAAAAAAATTAAAAATGGAACTCCCATTTGACCCAGTAATCCCACTTCTAGCAATATATCCCAAGAAATCAGAAACACCAATCAGAAAGGATACATGCACCCCTCTGTTCATAGCAGCACAATTTACAATAGCTAAGATTTGGAAACAGCCTAAGTGCCCATCAGGAGATGAGTGGACTAAAAATCTGTGGTACATCTACACAATGGAATACGCTGCTGTAAAAAAGAAAGAACTCTTACCATTTGCAATAGCATGGATGGACCTGGAGAGCATTATGCTAAGCGAAATAAGCCAGTTGGAGAAAGATAAATATCACATGATCTCACTCATTTGTGGAATATATTGAGCAGAAATAGATTCAGAGACACAGAAACATAGAATAGGCTATCAAACCTCAGAGGGAAGGTAGGGGAGGGTGGCAGGGGGGAGGTAAGAGATCCACCAAAGGACTTGTATGCATGCATATAAGTCTAATCAATGGACACAAGCAGTAGGAGGGTGAGGGCATGTGCTGGGGGGTGGGAGTGGCTGGGAAAAGGTCAATGGGGGAAAAAGGAGACATGTAATACTTTAAACAAAGAATTTAAATTTAAAATAAATAAATTAATTGTCTTAATATATATAAAAAAAAGAAAATATAAAACTACTAGAGGCCCAATACACAAAATTCATGCACTTGGGGGAGGGGTCCCTCAGCCCAGCCTGCGCCCTCTCGCAGTCTGGGACCCCTAGAGGGATGTCCACCTGCTAATCACTGGGGAGAGCGGGCCTAAGCTCGCAGTCAGACATCCCTCTCGCAGTCTGGGACCCCTCGCTCCTTATTGCCTGCCTGCAGTGGAGACGGGAGAGGCTCCCGCCACTGCTGCTGCACTTGCCAGCCATGAGCCTGGCTTCTGGCTGAGCAGTGTTCCCCCTGTGGGAGCACAGTGGCCACCAAGGGGCAGCTCCTGTGTTGAGCGTCTGCCCCCTGGTGGTCAATGCACATCATAGCAACCGGTCATTCTGCCGTTCAGTAGATTTACATATTAGGGTTTTATTATATAGGATTACATAAAGATCTGAACTACAGTTGAATTAATATATCACTTAATTATTTCTAATTTAGAGTTGGGAACTGCTAGAATTATGTTACCATGTACTATCTCATTTTTATCACTACTGGTATTATTTTTTCTAGGCTTAATAAATCCTTGATACAACTCACAAAATACATAATTATTATGTTGAATAAAAAGAAAGTATATGGTGATTTGAGATTGAGTAATCATATACCAAATTTTATTGAAACTTGTTTAAAATGACAGAAGAGATTTAAAGAAGATGCATTTATTTGAAAGCTTTATGGGTTTCTATTTTGCTTCAAGGTTGACTATTCATTTCACAAGGCCCTCCAACATAAAAAGAAATGGGACACACAGTTCCTGCCCTCAAATCCAGTGATGAGAATGAGCTTACTGATATACTTACAGAGCTTACTGATATACTTATTTACTCTGGTATTCAACAAAATTTCATTAAAATTATTTCATTCCTTTAAAAACCATCATGGAATAGGTAGACAAAAAGAAATGCATAGTAGCCAAGTTAAAACACAGACCTCAACTTACTGAGTCTATATTTCTTTAAATATGTTTTTCATAGAGAAAATTTTAATGTAAACAAGACAGACCGTACCACCACTATAATATACATTTTGAATGCAAATAATTATTCCTTTTCTGATTAGTCAAGCAGAAAGGGTTTTAAAAAGAAAGGGGAATTTATTTTACCCGCTGCCTCCTTTCCTTCTGAAGGGACTTTTGATGAATGCTTTCCTTTAGCGGGAGCAGGCATCTCTGGCAGTACCTCTAAATGCCCTAAGTACCCTCAGGGAGGATGAGCATAGCACTGCTTCAGGTTTCAAATAGGCAAGTAATGGATGAAGAAAGAAAAAATGTAAGATGAGAAATAAGGGGGAGAAAAAATGGTAAAGAACAAAGAAATGTTTACATATCTATATATATAAAAAGCCAGCGACCAGAACACCGTAATGACCAGAATGACTGGTCGCTATGACGCCCACTGTAGCCAGCAAGCTGGCCTGATCAGGGGATGGGGCCAGCCGGCCAACCTCCCGTGGCCCCTCCCCCAAGCTGTCCCAGCCCTGATCGGGCCCGATCGGGGCAGGCCGGCTGGCCAACCTCCTGCTGTCTCCTCCTCCCGACAGGCCTGGCCCCAATCCACCTGATTGGGGCTGGGCCGGCCAGACCCCACCCGTGCACAAATTCGTGCAGTGAGCCTCTAGTTTGTTAATGTTTAGCCTCATTCTGAAAAAGTATTTCAACAGCTCCTTTTAGGTAGGGGGAAAACAATTACTTGAGTTGCACTTATTATTTTCTACTTATGCTCTTGATATTCTCACCTCCATTACAGTCAGTTCTAAGCCTTCTGTTAAAAATGCAAATTTGTTCCAAAGTATGGTATTATCAAGGGACATTTGAGCATAACACACATTTTACATTTACTTATGTGAAGTTTCATTTATGAGAAATAGATCAATGCAGAAAACTGCACCCAGCTAAACAAATCTGCATAGGAATATACAAAGAGCATACATGCACTGTTCAAACAACTATCTATTAGCTACCTCCGTTTACCATGTGTTATGAGCCACATCCAAGCACATCTGGTATTACAGAAAAGCTACCTTCTACCCCTTCATAAAAGCTCACAAGCTGCTACCCTCTGATACACACTTCCACAAGGAAACTTCTGGTATTTCTTAAGGAAAGGGGCCATGGCTGCTGTAGTATTTATGTATTACTATTGAATATGTGTAATACTGTGCTACCATTTTCATTAGGTTCCTATTTTTTTGTGTCACTGATTAAATTTGTCAGTGTGGTGCTTCTCATCCCATTGTTTCCATAAGCCCTGCGGTTTTCCTCGCACAGTTTGTATAGCGCAGTAATTTTAGGAACACATGCTGTGTTACAACAGAATGGTGCTTTGTTTATAATCATTCCTGTCTCTATCAGGAATGTCCTTTTGCCCATTTCCTGCACTTAACTAGCTCCTTTGAGATCTGGCTCAAATGTCCCTTCAGGAACTTTTCCCTCATTTTCTCAGTCAGAAGTAACCTCTTTTCTTTTCTCCACTGTACTTTTTAATCTCTGCTCTGTCTTATTCTGTTTTCTAGTATATTAATGAGTGAACATGTTGGCTTCCTCCACCCCGAGGACAGGGACTTACCTTATTTGCATTTGTCATTGCCTCTTCCAAAAATTGTATCTTGCTCTGAAGGGCATCTATTTGACCTCTTTTAGCTGTTATTTGCTTTTGCATCCCCATTGCCACTTTCATAGCTGGAAAAAAAGAAAAAAAAAACACCTCTGTCTTAGTTTTAAGTTTCTAAATTTTGAGTGGCTACTATAATGAGAAGGTTAAGCATTATGGGAAAGTGACAAGAAAGATTCTCCAAGGCACCTGGACAGTTTCACAACATTGAGGTATAACAATTTTCAGCAATTACTCGGTTTTAAACTATATGTGTGTGTGTGTATCCTATATAATAAAACCCTAATATGCAAATTGAGTGAATGGCAAAATGACCAGCGGAATGACCAGTAGCTATGACACGCACTGACCACCAGGGGGCAGGCATATAATGTAGGAGCTGCCCACTGGTGGTCAGTGTGCTCCCACAGGGGGAATGCTGCTCAGCCAGAAGCCGGGCTCACGCAGCAGTGGTGGCGGGAGCCTCTCCCACCTCCGCTGTAGGTGGGTGGTAAGGAGCAAGGGATCCCAGACTGTGAGAGCACTGGACTGCAATAGGGATGTCTGTTGGCCTAGGCCCGATCCCCCTGGGGTCCTGGACTGTGAGCGGGCACAGGCTGGGCTGAGAACCACCCCCCTCCCTGCATCCAGTGCATGAATTTCATGCACTGGGCCTCTAGTGTGTGTGTGTGTGTGTGTGTGTGTGTGTGTGTGTGTGTATGATAATATTTTGTGATTTCCTTGTTACTGGTATTAATTTCACTGACCATTATAATTTTCCATATCTCCAATGGTAATAAATAATACTGATCAAATTCATACGTAGATGTAGGGAGCAGCTATAGGGTCAAGCCTCGGACTGACCTGTGGCAGGACCACAAACAAGTCCCAGCTTGGCAGGCAGAGCCCTCCTAGCATAATTAAGCTTAACCTTATAGTCCTCCCTAGTTCCTTCCTAGGTAGCTAATGGGCTGTGGGAGGTGCAGCAAGTGCTGCCAAAACAAGGTGAAACTCACAAGAACATTGTAACCGTGTTGACCACTCCCTTGTTTTGCTTTGTGTGCTCTGACTATAAAATAAAGCTTTGGCTTGCAGGCTGGTCTGTGTCCTTATCCAGGCATGGGAGATCCACCCAGCCCCAGCTGTATTCTCTTGTCTGTCTTTTCTGATCCTTCACCGTGCCCCTGCCCCCTCAGGTTCACCCATGGCCATGCTGGTGCAGCACACTTACACATATAGGAAACACATACATAAAATATATAGTTATATAATAAATAATATATATAATATTTTTACTAAAATAATTTTTCTAGAAACTCAGATTTCAAATACCACATAAGACATCTGTTAGTGATCTTTTAAAAGATTCCAGTGATGCCCTAACCAGTTTAGCTCAGTGGATAGAGCATCGGCCTGCGGACTCAAGGGTCCCAGGTTCGATTCTGGTCAAGGGCATGTACCTTGGCTGCTGGCACATACCCAGTAGGGAGTGTGTAGGAGGCAGCTGATCGATGTTTCTCTCCCATAGATGTTTCTAACTCTCTATCCCTCTCCCTTCCTCTCTGTAAAAAATCAATAAAATATATTTAAAAAAAAAACAATAAAAAAATAAAAGATTCCAGTGATATCACAAACCATTCATTTTTATTCCCATGGTTATTGTTATGTGCTTGGAATTCACTATTCTTTCAATAGTTAAATTGGCAGCATAAGCATATATGTGATAATTTAGTAAAACTGGTGATAGAATGAGAATGTTTTGTACAGGTAATAGGCACTGAATACTTAGAATATGGCAGGCCACTGAAAATTTATATAGAGCTCCTCCTTGCTTGGAAATTCAAACACAGGCTCCCTATAGTCAACTGAGGAAAGAGGTTTGAAAATGCCACTGCTTTGAGTCAGGTCCAGTTATAGCTTAGAGGTTAAAAAGAAAAGGAAAAAGTATCATTCTTTAAAAACAAGAATGCTAATGAATATAGTTCCTATAGCTAACCTGTCAAAAACAGGGTTATCAGAGGCACAGTAGAGTGATATGCTAATAGATAAAAAGTCTGACATCATTGGTTTACCACTATAAATAATTCTGGTCTGATTAAGTGGATCATGGTTGGCTTTCAAAGGTAATTTTCTTGTATAAGTCTTTTATATTTTAAGATAATTTTAATCAATGAAAATAGGAATTTGAATACAAATACAAGATTACCTGGTTAATTTGGTAATTATAAAGTGGCTGAGGCCCTTGTGGAGATGCCTGAGGGCCCCGAGGCAGGAACTCTATCTTGGGGTTGGGGACAGACCCCAAATGGGCCTCCTGAGTTACCTCTCCAAACCCCACCATTTTCTTGATGTGAACCAGCAAAGAAAGAGCTGAGCCTCTGAGAACCACATTAAATATGGAACAATTCAAAAATGTGTGTGCCATCTTTGTGCAGGCGCCATGCTAATCTTCTCTGTGTCGTTCCAATTCTAGCATATGTGCTGCTGAAGCAAGCACAAAAACTTACCTTTTGCCATTAAAAAATATTGAGAAATGGAAGAATGTAGACTTTACTTAGATAAATATTTATTTTTATTGTCAGCTAATACAGCCAAACCAAAAATATGAATGATATGAAACAGTAAACTTCTCTCTCTGAATTAATATGGGCAGCAAGGTAAAAAGGGAACAGGTCGAAGTGGTGAGAAGGACCCCTCATCCTAGCAGTTCAATTCCAGGGCTCCTTCCCAGGAATTGACAATTAGCCACAGATATATAGTTTATAGATAATGAACACATGAAAAATAAGGGATTGAATGAAAATTATCAGTAAGTTGTATTTATATCAACACAGCCTTAAAAACAATTAATTAGCATTTATAAGCATGGAAGTCTGTTATAAATTATTAAAATAACTGCAGGGAAAAATTCAGATACATAAGCACATGGAAATTCCCCTCCCCCCCCCAAAAAAAAAACGAGTAAAAACTACTGCTCTATAGCACCCATCATTGATACCTGTTGCTATCTCTCTCACATCACATGGCACATGAAGAGATGACAGGCAATGTATTCAAGTTTGTGTTTTTAATAAATCTAGATCAGTGGAATTAAAAACAAAAAAAAATCGAATAAAGCATACCATGACCATCAGATCCTTCCATTGATTTCAATGTATTTCTTGTTTGTTCTAGTTCAGACTGTGCAGATTTTAATTGCATTTTCAGCTTATTTGTAGTAGTTTCCATTTCTTCACTTTTGTTTCGAAAATTCCTTTTTAAGACTTCGTAGTCCTCTGTAGAATATGATAGTCAATAATAGTTACTTTTTTTCTATCCCATTGTTATGAAGTATATTTTATTTGTAACTAAACCTATATAATAAAAGGCCAATATGCAAATCGACCGAATGGTGGAACGACTAGTCGCTATGACGTGCGCTGACCACCAGGGGGAAGACGCTCAATGCAGGAGCTGCCCCTGGTGGTCACTGCGCTTCCACAGGAGCAGTGCCGCTCAGCCAGAAGCCCTGAGCCAGGCTCACGGCTGGCAAGTTCAGCGGCAGTGACAGGAGCCTCTCCCGCCTCCACAGCAGTGCTAAGGATGTCTGACTGTTGGAGCAAGCCTAAGGCATCAGTAGGACATCCCCTGAGGGCTCCCAGACTGTGAGAGGGTGCAGGCTGGGCTGAGCGACACCCCTCCCCCCCAGACTGCACGAATTTCATGCACCGGGCCTCTAGTGATTACATAATTTTAGAGCTGTAAGAGACTTCATTTAGTTATATTGTGATTTGTTACAGACATTAGATGTATGTACACACACAACTGCAGGTATCTGACTCTTTTTAAAATCTGCTTTGGTGGATCCTCCTCCTCTACCCACTTATTATTCACTGCTTTTCTCTCACCTGTGTAACTGACTCACATCTGTTTCACCTTATACCTTTTTTGGGGGGGTTATCATACTCACTACCATAGATTTAATCATCATCTGTAGGTAGATAGATCTCCATGACACAACAAGTAACCTGAAATTATCATGTGTCTTATCTGACTTTTCATCTCCAGTAACTATCAAAATACCTGGCATGCATTCGTCATTCAAATACAAGAATACACACTCACACTAAACTACCTATTTATATTTATACTAGAGGCCTGGTACACAAAATTCATGCACCTGGGGGGGAGGGGTCCCTCAGCCCGGCCTGTGCCCTCTTGCAGTCTGGGAGCCCTCAGAGGATGTCCAACTGACAGCTTACGCCCATTCCCCACTGGGAGCGGCCCTACGCCGTCAGTCAGACATCCTTAGCGCTGCTGTGGAGGTGGGAGAGGCTCTCGCCACCGATGCTGCACTGGCCAGCTGTGAGCCTGGCTTCTGGCGAAGCAGCACTCCCCCTGTGGGAGCGCACTGATCACCAGGGGGCAGCTCCTGCATTGAGTGTCTGCCCCCTGGTGGTCAGTGCATGTCATAGAGACTGGTGTTCCGCCATTTGGTCTATTTGCATATTAGCCTTTTATTATATAGGATATTTATATATGATCAATAGATTTACATATATAGGAAACAGCCAAGACCTCTTTGGTGAGATCTCTGTCTACACAGACATTTCCATGTGGATGCCCTGGAACTTGTCTCCTACTGACTGCATCTCACCCTCCTGCCCGCAAACTTGCCCCTCCTTCCAGTTTCCCTCTCTCAGTTGTTGTTATCATTGTTTTCCCAATAATTCAAACTTAAAACCTGAAACCCATACACAACCCTTCCAATCACTAAGTACTGTTGATTTCAATCTCCCAAAATATTCTGAATTTTTCCTTCTCCTCTCATTCTTACTGCCATTGCCTTAGGTCAAGTTCTCATCATATTTTCCCGGGAACTCTGGGAACTCGAAAAATCCTCTTTGATTGGTTGGCCCCTGTCCCTTTAGTCTTGCCTTTCTGTATTTACTGCTGACACTCTTCTTCTAAAATGTAAATTTGATGACAACAATCTCTTACTTAGTGCCCTTTGCTGGCTCCACATTGTCTGGCTCTGCCTATCTATTCTGCCTCATTTCTTAGTCCTCATTCCTTCAGGCTTTTACTCCAACAAATACTTCTGAGGTCACATTATGTTATTTCATGCCTTCATGGCTTTGCCCATAATGTTCTCTCTGCTTGAATTGCCCTCCCCCCTCTTTTTCACCTGCCAATTTCCTTTTCCCCCTTCAGACCTACACAGATGACACCTCCCGAAGGAGGCTGATTCTCTGCCCTCTTCTGCATCTGCACTCAGCACAAACCCACTGTGCCCCAGCCACTGTACTGTAACCCATTCCATAGAGTCTGGCTACCAACTATCTGGGAGCCTCACTGTTGTGTTTATAAGGCCTCTCTCAGTATCTGGCTTAGTAAATGCTCAGGAACCATTGACTGCGTGTGTATGTGTGGTGTGTTAGTGATATGTTTGTGTGGTGTGTCTGTGTGTGAAGCAAATTATGCCTCTACCGTACTAATTGTGAACAAGAAGTATTTCATTTTTTAAATTTAAAGCGTTGGATTTTTCCTTTCATAAAATTTGCATAAGTTTGTTTACACATATTGCTTCATCATTAAACCTCTAATCAAGATATGTGACTCAAAGAACTCAAGGTTTCCACTTCCTTCAACTTTCTCTTGGAAATTCAGCAAAGAATTTTATGGACTCTGAGGGAGGACTAAAAAGTACAGTTAATAAGTGCAAGACATGATATCAGATTTCAGGCAATGAAATACCTCCACTGGGGCCCCATAATTAATCCACATTTGTCACATGAATGAGCAACTATTCTTTTGCAATAGTCCTAGTGTCTACATTGGACTTTACTGATACAGTTTTGTGTGTGTGTTTTTTTAGCAGAATTTGAACTGAAGTGACATACCTGTAAGGCTGTTTAAGTCATTCCTACTAGACTTCACCTCGTTTAATAACTGATCTCTCTCCTGTTTGATGTCCTTCACTGCACGGAGCCGCTCAGAGCCTGCATTCACCAGCTTCACCTTTTCCAGCTCCAGGTCACTCACTCTGGCCTCCAGCTCTCGTATCTTTGAATCTTTTTTATCTTTTAAAATCTAAATATAGTAATAAATACAATGGGTAGAGTAAGAAATTAAAATTATGTACATATATAGTTATAACATGTTGTTTTAATATCCTATATATATAAATGGCTTTTCACTATTTCCCAGGATATTAAATTTGTTGTTTTATTATAAAGTATCAATAGAGTAAGTGGGGGAAAAAAGCAATATTTTACCTTTTTACCTTAGTTGTCAATTCAGCATATAGTTGTGCCACTAGCCACATGTGACTACTGTGTACTTAAAATGTAGCTAATCTAAGTGGAGATGTGCTATAAGTGTAAAATATTCCAGATTTCAAAGGCTTTACATTTTAAAAAAATGTAAAATATCTTCATTTGTTATATTGATTGCAATATAAAAATATCATCATATTGTGGATATATTAAGTAAAATATGTTATTAATTTCACCTGCTTCTTTTTGCATGTCTACTAGAAACTTTAAAATCATATATGTGGTTCACATTACATTTCAAGTGAACAGAAGCAGCGTAGAAGCTTCTGAACAAATGCCATTTTAAAATAAAATTATTTTTGTCAAAAGAATTTCTACTGTTTGGTGTATATTTCTCCAAATATTGATATAGGTATAGATATAAAAGTATGGGTGTATTTTTTTCTGTGAATATACTTAATTTTTTTTAAACTTACTCTTTTGGTCATCAGATTGTCCCTTCAAATTAAGGCCTGTTGGCCTTAAATATAATCAGGCATACCTCATTTTATTGCACTTTACTTTATTGTGCTTCATAGATTTTGTGTTTTTTACAAATTGAAGACAAGATCACACCAGCAATAAGATTACAGCTTGCTTCATTGTGATACTTCACTGTGGTAGTCTGGAACCAAACCCGTAACATCTCTGAGGGATACCTGTAATATTCACTCATACTGCACAGGATCAAATCCCAAGGTAGTGTTGCTCACAGGCAAGTTACTTAATGTCTCCATGTCTCAGTTTCCTCATCTGTAAAATTGGATAATAATGTGCCTACCTCATAAGGTTTTTGTAAAGATTAAATTGATTTATTTTTTAAAGTGTAAGACTCAATAGGATTCTTCCATTTGTTTGTACTATTAACAATACTATAAATTCATCTCTTTTCTTTAATAAGAAGGTGGAATAATTATCTTTTTTCCTCTAATATGTTTTGTAAACCTATTCTAAAGTTTTCATTGTAAGGGTTAACCATTAAGATGCCTTTAAAAGTTTCTTTCATGGTGAGTTTGGCCATTTAATAAGTTCTTATGATATAATTAAGTAAAAGCTTAACACTAGAAAATTCTAATTTTAATGCAATAAACTTGATATCTCCATAAGATAGATAATAATCTATAGTTGGTCTTATTTTTAGAATGAGGAAACTCTGGCATCTAAAATTTATGTGAGATTTGTGCCTTGACTGGTTTGGCTCAGTGAATAGAGCGTCGGTCTGCGGACTGAAAGGTCCCGGGTTCGATTCCGGTCAAGGGCATATACCTTGGTTGCAGGCACATCCCCAGTAGGGGGTGTGCAGGAGGCAGCTGATTGATGTTTCTCTCCCATCGATGTTTCTGACTCTCTATCCCTCTCCCTTCCTCTCTGTAAAAAAATCAATAAAATATATTTTTAAAAAATAAAAATAAAATAAAGTTTATGTGAGATTTGTGATTAGGGGGACTGGGTAAAAGTAGGGTCCAACAGTACAAACTTCCAGTTACAGGATAAATAAATACTGGGGATATAATGTACAGCATGGTGACTATAGTTAACACTGCTGTATGGTGTATTTGAAAATTGCTAAGATGGTAGATCCTAAAAGTCTCAGCACAAGGAGAAAAACATTGTTTTCTTTCCTTTTCGGTATCTATGAGATGATAAATGTTAATTAAATTCACTGTTGCAATCATTGCACAATAAATGTAAGTCAAGTCATTATGCTGTACACCTTAAACTTATACAGTGCTGCAAGTCAATTACATCTCAATAACGGTAAAAGGAAAAAGAATTAATGGTATTTGATTTGTCTCCTATTAGTTACCAAGGCAGAGATACAGATGACACAAAACGTAGAAAATCAAATTTTTAAAAAATTCACTCAATAATTTAAAATTTTGATAACTATTTACTGAGTATCTGCTGGGTGAAAGGCACAAAGACATGGGGCAGGTGTACAAAGATGAATAAAATGTGTACCTGCTTGAAGAAGTCTGAGTCTTACAGGGAAGAGGAGACACTGCTATTTAAACACACACACAGTGCAGTATAGAAAGCGATCCAGGTTATAATGGGTACAAGTAAAGTGAAATAAGATTTAGACAGAGAATGGAACAGGTGAAGGGAACTAAGAACATCTTCTACAGATCAGGAACTAAGCTAAGTGTTTGATATAAAATTTCTCATTTAAGCCGCAAGTAACCCAGTAAGGTTATAGGGTTTTTGTTGTTTTGGTTTTGTTTTGTTTTACAGATTCAGTAAACAGTCCAGTGTTTTCCAGTTACTGAGTGGTGGGAGATGTGGTTCACATTTAGGTCTGTCTGAAGAGGGAGAAAAAAACGTTAAACTGTGGGATCAGGAAAAACTTCATGAAGAAGCTGTGCATTTTCGGATTTTTTCTTTTGTATGGGTAGTTCTGAAACATTATTAGTCCACTCTGTTTGGAATCTAATGAAAGTATGGCTCCTTTCTCACAAAAAACACACAGATGCAAATAGACACAAATAATTTCAAACAACTTCAGAGTCTACACACTGTCTTTACAAAACCCCTTTTCAGTAAATTAGGTCAGACTTATTCATGGGGAAAAGATATTTCAGAAGCTACACCACAAAAAAACTCTACAGACCTTGAATTCCTGTAGTTCCAGCCTCCTATCATTAATCTCTTTCTCAAGCTGAGCTTTTTCTACTTGCATGGCACCGGCAGTTCGTCCATGCTGGCCCACCAGCTGTGTCATGTTTTCGATCTGTTGTCGCAAAATCTCGATCACCTTGTCCTTTTCAGCCATCTGGAGCCTGAGGGCCTCACACTCCGCCTGCACGTTTCTGAGGTGATCCCCTTCATTCTTCAGGTGCTGCAGCTCCTGCAGCTTCAGGTCGACGCGGGAGCGCAGCTTGGTGATCTCCGCATTGGTGGCCTCAATGGCTCTTTCTTTTTCCTGGAGGGAAGCGGTCAAGTCTGACACGGTCCTCTCGGAGCTCTCCAGGGTCATTTTCTTGGCTGTCAACTCTTCTACGACTTTGCGGAGCATCTCTTTGGTGGATTCAAGCTGAGCAGTCAAGGAGGACACTTTTTCTAGGCTTTCATTCTTTCCTTGAATTGCTGCCATCTGATTGTTAAAGGAAAACGAATTTCATGGATTTGGGCAGATAGGCAGCGGTAACCTCAAGAGATATAACAAGTTAGCTTAAAAACATGCAATCATTCATCGGATAATAATTACTTAGACCAACTCAAATCATTTTGCTCTCGGAACTCCATATAGATAATAGACTGACATGTATTAATTAGACCAAGGTGGAGAGGCCTCAATTAAATATTAATGTTCCTCCAAAATGGTTTTCTAGTGTGGGGATCTTAGGAAGATCCCTCTGAGGATGTTTTCCGTACCAATTTAAATTAACACTGGCAACAGGGGGAAGTTGGTAGGATTGTAGATAACTGCCTTTTCTATTTCCCATCAATCTGCTCTTTAATTCTACCTCTTAGGGAAAAGTGAATAATAGCTTTTATCCAACATACATTCACATTCTCACGTCCTTGTTAGGAAAAGAGTAAGATTCTAAATTCTAATCGCTTCTTTCATCTTTCTTCTTTCCCAGAATGGGCCAGGCAATAGGAAGATGGTTTTGCCTGGGTCTAAGCTAAGGCTGGCTCCTTTGGTTTGCTTTCACATTTGGGAAGGTTACATTTGTGGGATGCTTTTTATGTCTCTGTGGCAGTAAGTGGCAATGGAACCATGTCCTTCCAGTGCTGAGGGGCCACATTCTTAGCAGAATGCACCATATCTCCCCACCGTGCACTGACCTGGAGTGCACCGTCCTGTGTATAGCTCAGTCTCAATCCACGTGGAGAAAAGTAAAAACAAAACCAGAGATTTCTCCTAGAAACCATCCACTCGGCTGTTCCTAATTCTCCCTATGGTTTGATGCTTTTCTGAAATAAGCCATTATTAGGGTACCAAATTCTAGGTGAAAAAGGCAACTGGACGGGAGTTTCATTACTCAACAATGGACAAAAATGAGAAAAAGCTTAACATTTTAAATTTAATAAGTGGTCAAAAATATTGACATAACAGGTGTTTAAAGCTTGCTCATAGAAGCCACAGCTCTACTTTAGAGCTATTTTAGGCCCATACATGTGCGTGTGTTTTTTAAAGCTTTACCAATGAGACATAAAATACATCCTCCCTTCACCCCCAAGAGACCATTTGGAGATGCTGTCCTGTTCCTGCCTGACCTGCCGTTCCATCTGGCCCTGACACTCGCTCTTCATGGCCTTGAGGAGGGCTTCCAGGCGCTGCACCTCCATGTTCCTGTCGTCCAGCTCCCGCCGCAGGTGGTCAATAGTGATGCTGTTGCCAGTGTCCCGGTCCCACAGACGCTTGTTCTGCTCCTTCTCCAAACTCAGCTCCTTCTCTCGCTTATGGAGATCAGCCTACAAGAAGTGAGGTATATTTCCCCTTTAGTAGCAAATAATAAAAATAAAACTCTATGTTCCTTATGTCATCTTTGGAGTTTTTATGTGATTTGAGAATACTTTAATTTTGGAATTAGATTCCTTTTTAGTAGCTAGATTATGAACATTTCCTAGAAAAATAAATTGATATTTTGCTTACTTGTAATTTTTAGCATTACAAGTAAATTTCAATGACCTGGACCCCAAATAATATGGAATGAAAAGGAAAACACAGTAGATTTTTAAAGTTATGTTTTTAAGTTTTGAATTTTCTAACAAAGATATTATGTTTCACATCAAGTGTGTTCCTGTAATAAGGAAATGTTCAAAAGGTTGAGGGAATAGCAATAGTAATTTGGATTACTGATTCAGAAATGCAGACTAGTGTCCTGTACTAGGATTGGAATAGCAGTTGGGCTGTGAATAGAATTACCTCCCTCTTCAGTTACTAACAAAAATACATTCTATAGAGTGTTACCTACTATTAGCAAAAACTCAACAGAGTAGGAGAAACAAGGACTCATAGATCCTAAAGGACTTATCACCCAAAGAGAAAGATAAGAGACACATATAACTGGAAGTGGTTTTTCATTAGAGACAGAGCTAAGGACTAGCAGAGAGAAATCACTAAGGAGATCAAAATGCTTCGAGAAGGCATTTGAGTTGGACCTTGGGGACAGTTTGGAGATGCAGAGATTAGGAAGAAGGGGCTGGAAAGGGGCATTTGCTTGGAGCACTGGGTGTATATAGAGAAAGGACTGGAAACAGGCAATAGGAGGGAAAGATGAGAAAGATTATCCCCAGGTCTGGAGCTTTGCACACACAGTTGCCAGCTCTACCTTTGGCGATGCTCAAGTCCCGTGTCAGCGGAGAGCACTGTTCCCTAGAATGGGGTTAGCGAGTAAGAGAGAAATGTATTCTACTGTCCCGCTGGATCACACAAGGGGGTACCAAACATTTCCTTCTCCCAAATTTCTCAGCCTACAGAACCTCTAACAGAGGCTGGTTTACAATGATCAGAATTCCCTTTTCGTTCTTTAAAAAATAGTTAAATTTCCATTCAAATTTTCTATATACATAATTTGTATGTGTTTTAAATGTTACTTTGCTTTGAAATGAACACTTAACACTACTTCAATTTAGCGGATTGTAGTATCTAGTTGAAAACTATGGTTCTTTGAAGATCAGCTTCACTTAACATTTAAGCCATGACAGTTCTACTTAAGAAGAAAAACATGCAAAACTTGAATAATTTTATATGTGTGCACAAATATTTTGTGAAAATTGTAATTTTATAAATGAAACTAGTTTTGTGAAATATTTTGGTGAAAAACTTCCCAGAATCAATGTCAGTCATATTTTAGAGCATAATCTCACCAACAGCTTTTGAAGTTGGTCGTCCAAATTCCCAGATTCCTGACTGAACTGGTCGCGCTCCGTCCGCGCTTCCGTTAGCTCTGAGTTGGCAAGGACCAGCTGCTTCTCCAGCTCTTCTATCTGAGAGGGAAGCACAAATCAAGCACTCTGACGACGTCAGTGGGCAACACAAAACAAATAGAGCCTTCGGAAAGCGAATATTATTTAGGGGGCAAAAATAAAACTGTATTGTGATGTGGTTTGCAAAGTTTTCTAAACTTAAGATCTATGTGGAATTTGGCCAAATGAAACATTCAAAATTTAGCTTCTGTGAATAGGTGTTCTATCATTTGCTATTTAAGGAAGCTTGATGTGGCATAAATACATCAAGCCTACATAAATGAAATGTATTATAGTTAGAAGAACTATTTTGCTGCAGAATATCAGCATGTCAGTAATAAAAGGCTTTGAATATAAAATAATGAATGGCAACAAGTTTTTAGTTACTGTCATTATTATATAGTCACTCTATTAGAAAAGGGTGACTTTATATATTATATAAATATATTAATATATTTTTATACATATTATATATTCCCATCCTAATTTTCTTTATGAGATAAACACCAATTTTAAAGGGTTGTTACAGGTGTTTTTCCACACAGGCAGGACAGCTGTTTGATCTGTGGACCATGAATTTCTATGACCTGCTGGAAGGCCCATCACTGTTAACAGCCTGTAGGCTAAGAGGTCAAGATCTCAGAGGATAGAGACTCAGCTTAGATGTTGGTTGAGACACAGAAATTCATAATTTAGATACTGAGATATTAAACTGATAAGAACATGTTGCTACTCAGTGTTATGTAATGTTAGCTGATCTTTAATGTGATACTACAATACTATTTCATCATCTACTTTCCAGCGATAAGACATTTTTCATGTCTGCACTAATACTACTAGTATATATTTCTTCTTACTTCTAAGGCATCTATTCAACAGGCTTCCAAAACTTGTGTGTCAAGAATAAAACTTATTGATGGGTTTGGATGGTGCACTGTGATTAAACCTTCTTAGAGAACATACGAGCAAGACTAATTTTTTCTTGATGACTATTTTTACCTAGACTAGATTCATTTAAGGTCTTCATTTATTAATTCTACACATACTTATTAATCATATTATACACACATAATGTAACTATGTCGATAAATGAGTATGCATACATAGAAGTTATATATCTACACACACACACACATACACACACATATATATGACTTAAGAAAGTACTAATATAGGATTATCAAACAGTTTCACATTTACCTACAGAGTAGTATCACAGCCTACAGGAATTGGAATGTAAATTTTAATATTCACATTGGATATATTTTAAAATTTTGTTTTAACTTTGGTTGTATGTTATATATAAAAAGTATTTCACAAAAATTAGGTATATATAAAATATTAGGCTATGGATAGAAACGTGTTGATTCTAATAATCCTATAAAGTACTTTCACCCTTGTGTTCCTAGGGGGCTTATATAGAAAAAAGCCCCACAACTCAACCTCTGTAGTACAAATAGCCTCCTAAGGAAAATGAATGAATAATACCAGTTTATATAATCTCCTCAGTTCTATTATTATTAGGAAAGACTAAGTTAGCACATATTTAATAAAGATACTAATAATACTTAGGAAAAAAACACTAACTTTTACTTTGAGTCAACAGATGTGATCAGAGAGTCAATGTGATCAAGCTAAGAGTCAAACATCTTAAGTTCTGATCCAGGTTCTGTCACATAACCTCTTTGAGTCTCAATTTTTTTCATTTATAATTTGAAAAGATATTCCTGATGATCTTTCAAATTCCTTTCAATTCTGCTTCTAAATACTTTTTCATGTGAGAAGAACAGTATTGATAAAGCTAAAATTCTATATTTCCCATCTATCTTTTGGAACAAAATACAATCAAAGAAACCATATTTTGAGCTATAAATTTAATAAAAACACTTCGACTTGAAAAGTCACTCATATGACTAAACCATTTTCCACTCATAGCTAGCCTGGCACAAAACCCTTTCTATCATTGAGCACAGTATTTGTATATATATGTGCTTTAAAAGCTTAAATTAAAACTTATTATTTTATGTCTGTTTTCATTTAAAAAAATATTTGGATGACCATTTGATAACATCAAGCCTGATGATAAAATGTATGAGACCAAAACTAAAAGAGCCAAGTCTTATCTTTCCGTCTAAGGTTAAGTATCGGAAGTTCCTCCAGACCCCTGCAGGAACATTTGTTTGGTAGTTGTCAGTACTGACTCAGCTGCTATAGCTCTGCTTTTACCTTTCACTTTTTAGAATAAAAATATTTACATTAATCAATCAATCAAAAAGAAGAATGGAGAGTGAAAGGGAAAACCATTGATGTAGCAGCTGAGCTGATACAAAAAGCTGTAAAAAAACAACAACACTATAAAGAAAGCCTTTTAAAATGTCCATAATGAATACTGACATCTGAGATGTATTAAAGGTTTTTATTTTTTCTTCTTTTCTTTTTAAATAGCAGCACTGGTTTTCCCTTTCACCATCTATTACTCTCTTAGTTTTTGATCACTGGCCAAATAAGTACTGGGGTCTCATTCTAATCGTTCAGTGATTTTAGAGATATTACCAATCATATTGAATTGGATCTTTTGTTTTCTGTGCTCAAAACAACACAGATGCGGGATAATAAGGGGTGCTGCAGGTCAGCATGAGGTGCATTGGCAGAACTATGCAAAGAGGATTGCACAGAATCTTCCTGCCCAGTATACAGCTCCAGCCAGTGCTACTAAATCTTCACTTTTTGAGTATGAAATTCAGCCCCAAATGCTTCCAAAGTAGGAAAAATCAGCTTATAATCAAGATTATGAGATATTTTTGTTGTAAAAAAGCGAAAGTTAAGAGTAAAGCCAAATCTACAGAGCCAATAGTGACAGCTTCTACTGGTCCAAATTCGTAAAGGGGAATTCTGGAGGCTCTCCTAAAATAGAAAGAGAAGAATAGAAAAAAGCATTACAGTAAAACACTTTTGTAAGCTACAAAAGCTATGTCTAAAATTTTCTTCAAAACGTAATTTCTATTTTTATCAATATGAAAATACTTTTGTTAATCTGAAGAGAAACAATGTCCTCCTAAACACGTTTTCTCATAATTTATGCATTCTAGTTGGAAAAGTTTTGTTCAGACCTGTCATGTCATCAATTGTTTAAAATGATACTTTTTATCTGAAGGAAAATGGCCTCAGGAAAAAAATGCTAATACTGCTTCTCATAAAATATCTTGATATATAATATCTACACACACTTATAAATTTCTTTTAAACAAGTCTCACTTTTAATCACAACTTTTATGTATTATTTTCTTTGATGCTTTTTTCTTTATTGTTATTTGACAGTATATACTAAAATGTGCACTGAAGCAGTGAAAAATAAAATAGATTTTAAAGTTTTAATAGGCTTTAGTATGTAAAGTCAAGGTACATGAAAATATATTAAACAGAAGAATCTGTGTTTTTTAGATTCTATATTCAATTCATTATAACAAAAACAGTTTATAACAACGACATTTTTCATGACCCCAAAATGCAATCCTATTGATAAGTTGTTTGATCTTCTTAGCTCAAACCATGCACTAATGCCTTTCAGGCCAGAAAATGTTTCAATCTCTATGAACGTGGCAGATAACCATCTCTCAGTGTTCCCTGTCTAAAGGCAGTTACTATTAAGAAACTCGAGTTACCCATCAATTAGGTGCCAACTAAATTAGATTCAAAATGCTGCATTATAAATCTCAGTGGTCTGGGTTAAATTAATTAATCAGATATGACCCCTTATTTCTACTAATGTTGACTGTTTAAGATTGTCAAAATTTCTGTTTACATTAGAATAAAATAAGACAATAATTCTAATATCATGTTTGTGTCTATATGACCTCAAAGCATTCATACAACAAGTTCATCCCGTCATTTATCTGGATGTTTATGCTTGCTTTTACAATGCCAAAGAGATGTTTATAAAAACTCAGAAACTATTTTTGGATTATTTAGATGTATATTTTAGTATTTGCTAAAATTTTCCACCATGCCCGTTTTGGAATTGAGCAGCATGATGTTATGTATCAGTCTGCATGCATATTAGCTTATGAAGGGATACTTTCTCCAAGAGACATTACAATGGAAAGCTAAAGCAATTTCAAATCATGTAAGAGAAAAAAAGAGTTTTATTTAATACTTCATGACTTTTCAAAGAGTTTCATTTGTCAACAAACAATGAACATTTAATCTTTTCAAAATGACTTGAATAGTGATAAATAACAGCTATTGTACTGGATATAACACAACAAGGATCCTATTTCCTCCCTAGCTGTCATATTGTCAGCGCTCAGTTCTGCCAATGTGCTGCCCTCCTCTAGATCTGAGTAGTAAAGCATCCTCCACCCCATGCTGTCCTGAAATCATGAACCTGCAGGGTGAGATCAAGACCTTTTGTGTAGGCTTGGTCTGCCCAGAAAGGGGTGGACATTCTCACTATCAGTCTTCAAGGGGAAAGCTCATCCTGAGAAAAGAGGCTAGAACACAAGCAGGCCTAAGAGGGGCAGGAAAAAACAATGCTTCTCTCTGGGCTTTTGTTTCTTGGGTTTAGCACGCAAGCAGTCTAAGGTTCCTTAAGGCTGCTTGGAGGTGTCAGGGTGTAAATGACCTTGGCACAAGGATTTAGGCTAAGAGTGAAGCCAAGAGGTTTGCAGTGCAGTGTTATTCACACTGGAACCACCAGTGAATTAGGAAATCAGTGTAGGGAACATCAAACAGCATCTGAAAACATAAAAGAGCCAGCAGCATATGTAACAGGGTAAATACTGTTTTGTGAAATTTGCTTCAGTTGAATGTACCAGATCAGAAAGCCAGCTATGTTTCTTACTGTGGATAGTGATCACAATGTTTGAAAGCACTGCTGTAGAGGATCCAAATCTCATAACTGAGATTATATAGTTTCATATTACTCTTTATTGTTTAGACTTTAATAAAGTCATATCTAAATTTTCCATTCTTATTTTAGCTGTGCCACTGGAAATTAAGGTCAAGATCTTCTATTACATGCTTGAATCAGAGAAACTAGGAGAAACAGCCCCCTCCTGTGGCCAGCACAGGGGTGATAGTGGTAATTAAATGAGGGGTGCTCAAAAGAAAACAAATGGTGGAATAATCAGTGCTACAATACTAAATTGCCTCTTCCCATAAGAAGATTTTTTTTCTTGAACTGTTATCCTGTAGAATTGGGTAATTTTATAAAGGAAATCTGGCATCTTCCTTATACTCTATATTTTCCCAATAACCTAGGGTGTGAGAAATTGTTAAAAGTGATGGTTATAACTATATAGGTTCTCTTATAGGTAGGATGACTATATATGGAATGTATCTTCCAAACTGGGACACTTTGGAGACAAAGGTGGAATTCACAATCCAGGATACGGGGATAGCAGGTGTAAATTGGGACTGTCCCAGGCAAACAGGCATGTATTTGGTCATCCTTCTCACAGGAAAAGAGAACATATGCTTCTCTGAATGGCAGCTCTTTGATTGTTTTATAGAGTCTCTACTGTGTTATAAATGCTTGAAACTAATAAAAACCTAAGATCTAGAAAATGGTTGATAATGATAATGAACACTTCTCTTTAGCTTGAAACGTGAGAGAAAACAACAATATAAAACATCAATAAAAAAAAGAAAAGAAAAAAAGGAAGAAAAATCAATAAATAAGTAAAACATTAATGAATATCTGTTTTTAAGAGTTGTATAAAGAGAGATGAAAAATTAACTTCCTAGTTATTTTTTATTTAGACTAAACTTAAAGTTAATTCAGTCTTCTAACTGCACAGTGATGAATAAGTAGGAGTTAAAGTAAGAGAGGAGGTAGCCCCTAAAGTACCAAGTGGTAGGAGGAGAGCAGCTGGTACTGAACCAGCATATGCCAAAGCTAAGCCTTGTAAAAGCAAATAAAAGGGCCTTAGTCTTAATTTATTTTTTATAAAACTTACTTAGAGTATGCAAAAACATTTTTCTAAGAATGAATTAATGTGAGCAAACAATTAAAATAAAAATTAGTTGGCATCCATTTTATAAAGTGTTTTTAATTTGAAATGATTACTTTGATTCATCATTTTAAAATAAACTATCAACACTATATAATTGATTCTGTGTATAATAACCTCTGGAAGCAGAGAAGCAAAATCTAAACTCACCTTGTCTTCATACATCCTTTTGGCTTCCCTTAATTCAGAACGGAGCTGAGAAACAGTAGATTCCAGCTCACTGAGTTGACGCATATACATTGAATTTTGGTTTCTTGCTTGTTCTCTAAGGAGGGTTTAAAGGGGGAATAAAATCAAAGAGCAAACTAAGAATAGGTGTGATACCTAAGCACACTCTAGATTTTAGATACTTCCACTAGCTGTTTTATATGGCATTATTAAGCTGATTATCTTTGTTTTCCAAAATTGCGTCTTTAAAGCTCAAAAATGCATTGGTAGGGGGAGGGCCAAGATGGTAGTAAATGCAGTACTCGCAATCTCCCACAACCACATCAAAATTTCAGCTAAACCACAGAACAACCATCCTTCAGAACCACCTGAAATCTGGCTGAATGGAAGCTCTAGAACTAGAGAATTAATGAAGCCACATTGAGACTGATAAGAGGGGTGGAGGCACAGAACAGGCTGTTCTGAAACCCACTTGTGGCATTTTTTTTAATCAGGATGGTATCTTGGCTGCAGAGGCCGCCCCATAAGGAACAAGGGGTCCCAGCGCTATTGAAGCAAGTCCTGTTCCATAGGGATATCTCCTGCACAGCAACTCTTCCATGTAATTGAGTTGGCCCACACAGCTGATTGGCTTAGGGATCAATCCCTGCCAGTGATGCCAACAACAATCAAGACTCAACTACAACTAAACAGTACACACAGCCCACACAGGGGTACTCCTAGACTGCCCAGCTCAGGTGACAGGAGGCTGAGCCATTGGGTTATATAAGATATCTACAACACAAGGCCTCTCTACCAATTCCAGGCGACATAGCAGCTATACATAATACATAATACATAGAAACAAATACAGCAAAGCAGCCAAAATGCAGAGAAAAAGAATCATGTTGCAAATGAAAGACGAGATCTCCAGAAAAAGAGCTAAATGAAATGGAAGCAAGCAAACTACCAGATACAGAGTTCAAAACAATGGTTATAAGGATGCTCAAGAAACTTAATGAGAACTTCAAGGAACTTAGTGAACTTTAACAACATAAAAAAGGACCAGTCAGAAATGAAGCATACACTAACTTAAATGAAGAATAATTTTCAGGGAATCAACAGTAGAGTAGAGGATGCTGAGAATCAAATCAGCATTTGGAATATGAGGAAGCAAAAAACACCCAATTAGAACAGCAAAAATAAAAAAGAATCCAAAAATATGAAGAAAGTGTAAGGAGCTTCTGGGACAACTTCAAATGTACCAACATTCACATCATGGGGGTGCCAGAAGGAGAAGAGAGGGACAAGAAATTGAAAACTTATTTGAAAGGAAAAACCAAGATGGCAGAATAGGTAAACACCTAAACTGCTGCCTCGCACAACAATTTCAAAACTACAACTAAAAGACAAAACGGACATCATCCAGAACCACAGGAAGGCTGGCTGAGTGGAAATTCTATAACTAGAAGGAAAGAGAAAGGCACACTGAGACTCAGAGGAGCTGCAGAAGGCAGAGGTACAGAGACGCACACACGGAGAGGACTGGCAACTGAGTACGTGGCTGGCTTTCTCAAGCGGGAGGGAGACAAAAGCTCCCGACTGCGTTGAACTCCACTTCCGGGCGAGACTCTGGAGACCCAGACTCATACGGGGAGAAACTGGACTGTCAGGAAAGAGAAAAACACACTGAGACTCAGAGAAACTACGGAAGGCAGAGGTACAAAGGCACGCACGCGCCAAGAGGGCGGGCAATTGAGTACACGGCTGGCTTTCTCAAGCAGGAGGGAGACAAAAGCTCCCAACTGCACTGAACTCCAGTTCTGGGCGAGATCTGGGGACCCAGACTCATTTGGGGAGAAACTGGACTGTCTGGCAACAGGTGGAATTCGAGGGCGTCTTTCTATCAGAAGTGCTTGCAGCGATTACCGCAGGACACTGAGACCCAGGGGCCTTGTAGGGCAGGGCTGATGGGAAGCCAAGGCTGTCTGCTCCGCCCTGAAACTCCGCCCCATCCAAGCTGAGCACAGAGGCTTTTGCAAGTCTTCTCCCATAAGGGTGTCTCCAGCACAGAAGTTCTCCCAGTGTAGGCACAGCTGATCCTCACAGCGAATTGGCCTGGAGGTCAATTCCTCCCAGTGATACCAACAACAATCAAGGCTTAACTACAACAAGTCTGTGCACACAGCCCACAAAGGGGTGCACCAAGAGTGTCCACCTCAGGTAACTGGGGAGGCTGAGCCACTGGGCCCTATAGGACACCTAGCACACAAAGACACTCTATCAACTCAGGGAAGCAGCCAAAATGCAGAGACAAAGAAACAGGTCACAAATGAAAGAAATGGAGGAAAGCAAATGACTGGATATAGAGTTCAAAACCACGGTTATAAGGTTTTTCAAGAATTTTCTAGAAAAGGCTGATAAATTTAGCAAGACCCTCAAGGATATGAAAAAGGACCAACTAGAAATTAAGGATACACTAACTGAAATAAAAAATAATATACAGAGATTTAACAGCAGACAAGAAGATCACAAGAATCAAGTCAAAGATTTGAAATACAAAGAAGCAAAAAACACCCAACTAGAAAAGCTAAAAGCAAAAAGAATCCAAAAATATGAAGATAGTGTAAGGAGCCTCTGGGACAACCTCAAGCATACCAACATCCGAATTATGGGGCTGCCAGAAGAAGAGAGAGAGCAAGATACTGAAAACCTATTTGAAGAAATAATGACTGAAAACTTCCCCCACGTGGTGAAAGAAATAGACTTACAAGCCCAGAAAGCACAGAGAACCCCAAACAAAAGGAATCCAAAGAGGACCACACCAAGACACATCATAATTAAAATGCCAAGAGCAAAAGACAAAGAGAGAATATTAAAAGCAGCAAGAGAAAAACAGTTAGTTACCTACAAGGGAGCACCCATAGGATTGTCAGCTGATTTCTCAACAGAAACTATGCAGGCCAGACAGGAGTGGCAAGAAATATTCAAAGTGATGAATAGCAAGAACCTACAACCAAGATTACTCTACTCAGCAAAGCTATCATTCAGAATTGAAGGGCAGATAAAGAGCTTCACAGATAAGAAAAAGCTAAAGGAGTTCATCACCGCCAAACCAGTATTATATGAAATGCTGCAAGGTATTCTTTAAGAAGAGGAAGAAGAAGAAAAAGATAAAGATAAAAATTATGAACAACAAATACATATCTATCAACAAGTGAATCTAAAAATCACGTGAATAAAAAATCTGATGAACAGAATAAACTAGTGAATATAATAGAATCAGGGGCATAGAAAGGGAGTGGACTGACAATTCTCAGGGGGAAAGGGGTGTAGGGGGTGCAGGAAGAGATTGAACAAAAATCGTATACCTATGGATGAGGACAGTGGTGGGGGGGTAAGGGCAGAGGGTGGGGTGGGAACCGGGTAGAGGGGAGCTATGGGGGGGAAAAAGAGGAACAACTGTAATAATCTGAACAATAAAGATTTATTAGAAATAGCAAAAAAAAAAAAAAAAAAGCTATTTGACAAAACAATGACAGAAAACTTCCCCTACCTGGTGAAAGAAACAGACATATAAGTCCAGGAAGCACAGAGAGTCCCAAACAAGATGAACCTAAAGAGGCCCACACCAAGACACATCATAATTAAAATGCCATAGGTTAAAGACAAAGAGAGAATTTTAAAAGCAACAAGAGAAAAGCAGTTAGTTACTTATAAGGGAGTACCCATATGATTATCAGTTGATTTCTTAACAGAAACTTTGCAGGCAAGAAGGGAGTAGCAAGAAATATTCAAAGTGATGAAAACCAAGGACCTATAACCAAGATTACTCTATCCAGCAAAGCTATCATTTAGAATTGAAGGTCAGATAAAAAGCTTCACAGACAAGAAAAAGCTAAAGGACTTCATCACCACTAAACCATTATTACATGAAATGTTAAAGGGTCTTCTTTAAGAAGGAGAAGGAGGAGGAGGAGGAGGAGGAGGAGGATAAATAAAAAATATGAACAATAAAATGGCAGTAAATACGTATCTATCAGCAATTGAATCTAAAAAATCAAAATAAATGAACAAGGAATGTAATGAACAAAATAAACTGATGAATAAAATAGAATCAGAGGCATGGAAACAGACTGATGAATTTCAGAGGGAAGGGGAAAGAGACGGGAGCAGGAAGAGACTAAAGAATTTATATGCATATATGCATTACCCATGGACAAAGACTATAAATAGAGTGGTGAAGGCTTGGGGTGGGGTGGCATCCAGGTGAAGGGGGACAATGGGGAGGGGAAAGGGGGGGACATCTGTAAAACTCTCAACAATAAATAGTTAAAAAATTAAAATTAAGAAAAAAGACTAAAAAATGTTAACTATTAAAGCTATGTGATGTGTAGATGGGAGTTCATGAAACTATTCTCTTTACGTTTGTGTACAGTTGAAAATGTCCATATAAAGTTTCAACACATAAGCTCAAATTATAAAATTATTTATATGCATATACATACTTTTTATTTATATATATTTATACACACATAATGTGTTTGTTTTATACTGTCAGTTACAATATGAACAATATTTAAAACATGCAATCCCAAAAGGTCCAAATATTTATAATAATACTCCTGATATGGTCATATAACATTACCTATATGTTAAGTATCTTTTCTATTCATTTAAATGTTAGAAAAGTTTTACTTTCTTGTGAAATCAATTACTAAGCAATTTTAAGAAGAACTCAAAGCAGAAAATAAACTTAAAATGAAGATTATGACTCAATTTCAAACCACTAGCACACACATACTGAATTATTTCCAGTTGACTTTGGATACTATTTGCTTGGCTTCGAGCACTGCTAGCTTTCTCAGTGAGTCCTGTTATTTCTATTTCATGTTCACTTATTAACTGCTCAATCCTGTAAAAAAATAAAAAATAAAAAAAAAGTGGTGATTGCTATTTGATACAGAAGATTATGCGTGTAAATTATGCAAATAATTTTCAATACTCTCAAATTTTGTTTTGGCTTTGAATATGCTGCTCTTTTTATTAGAAGTGTCTAAGTTAGGTCTAGAGTCCTTTATCTAAATCCTTTCGGGACCAGCTAGGTTTTGGAATTCAGCATTTTAAAAAATTTTACAAAAGGTAATAAATTATAAGAACTATATATTATATGACATCCCCAGAGAGATCTGGGGAAGTGTCCTATAGGCCAAACATATTACTAATGCAATAACAGGCTTTAAAATATTCACTAAATCATAAAGACAATAAAAAGCTTTACATTAGCTCACGTCAGATTTGCCAACAAATGAGTGACAAAGGCTTTCTCCTTGACCAAACTTCAGTCAGGTTCCTCTGAGCCCGCTTCTCAACGTGGCTTTCCCGCCTCCCTCCACCTCCTTAATATGCCTGGGCTTAGTAAGAATCTTGCTAAGTTAGTTTAGCGAGAATCCCCTCACCCTTGATGTATCCTCTTGGCAATTTCCACCCGATGACCCCCTCACCCTGCTTCTTGTTATGAATCCTGGCTTGTCCTTATTCTAGCAGCTGAGCCTGATCTCTCTTTAATGCAAACTCCTATTTCAATAGTTTTGAATAAAATCTTCCCTACTGTTTTGTGTTGGTATATATATATATTTACTTTTTTAAAATAATTGATTTCAGAGAAGAAGGGAGAGGGAGAATCATTGATTGGCTGCCTCCTGCAGGACCCACACCGGGGACTGAGCCTGCAACCCGGGCATAATCCTTGTCCAGGAATTGAACCGTGACCTCCTGGTTCATAGGCTGACCCTCAACCACTGAGCCATGTTGGCTGGGCCTTCCCTACTGTTTTAACAAGTGTCAGAATAATTTTTTTCTTTAACAATTCACCACACACCTATGAAAAACAAATTTCTGTGTTTCAGAGCTTTTTAGATTTTGCAATTACTGATGAGAGATTGGAGACTTGTGGTACAGTTTCCCTGTGACTTTCTAGCTCAGTCAGGCACTTACCTATCTTGATGTTGTTGAAGAAGCAGTTCTATTTTGTTCTGTGATTCAGATTTCAGTGCTTCAAGCTGATCCTCTACCTGGTTATAAAAAGGAGATATGGATTTAGAAACCAGTACGTCTAAAGCTTGGAAAATTTAGAGATTTTCCAACTGACGGAATGCTTTAAAAAGATGCAAATAGAAGTAATACTTAAACTGGATACATTCTGTCACTGTATTTTATTAGATCTTTTACTTTGGCTATACTCTCATGAAGCTTTACAGGTCAATCAAGCTAGTTCCCTTTATTGTAAGAGATCACTGTGGAAGCAACTCCATTATTTTAGAGTACAAAAATGAGAACTTACTTTTAAGAATTTAAAAAATTATATGCCTAATACTATTGTCTTAATAAATTTTAATATAAAATTGAAGTCGTGTTCTCACCACTTACTGGAAATATCCTCCCTTTAAGATAAGAAATCTCTGTGTCTAATTCTCTTAGGATTTTACTAATAGCTGAGCCCATGTTGCGGAAGTGAATAGTAGACAGGCTGTCGTGTTCATATATTTTCTTGCCTGAGGCTTGTTCAAAGTCAACTAGGATTGATCGGATTTCATGAAGCACTCCCTCATGACTAAGCATCATCTTTCTTAGCTGCTCTATCTGTGTGTTGCTATCATTCAGCATGTCCTCCTTAAGGCTTCTAGCAGCTTCAAGTTCATGAACTGTATTTTGAAGCTGATTTCTTAAATCCTCCTGGGACTGACTCTCCCTTCGTCTATGAAATAAATAAAAGAGAAAAAATAATATTGATGAAATTCATAATCACACAAGTAGTAATATACTACAAAGAGTAAAGCTCTAAAATAATTTCAGGTAACAGAGCCCAACCTGATGTCCACCATGGCATCTCTCTCCATTTGCATCTCTTGAAGTTTTGTTTGTAAATCAATGACTGACTGCCTTAAGTAAAACTTCTGTTTTTCATGCAATTCATTGCTCTGAAAAAATAAAATGCCATGCAAATTAGTCTTTTCTTTTTAATTAAATTTATTGGGGTATCATTTATAATAATAAAAGCATAATATGCTAATTAGACTGGACAGCTGAACGACCTTCTGGACGACCTTCAGGACAAAGCCAGGGCTGCAAGGGCTGAGGCAAGCTGCCGCAGCTGCAAGAGCCAAGCCCCTTGCACAAATTTTGTGCATCGGGCCTCTAGTTGGTTAATAAAGTTATATAGGTTTCAGGTATACAATTTTATAATACACCATCTGATTATTGTTAAACTAGTCTTCATTAGAGGAACATAGTTCCTTACAGCCAGTAATTTCCAAAATCTATATATTATTAATTTTTAACTTTATTTTTATTGTTGACACTATTACAGATGCCCCCATTTCTCTCTCTCTCTCACACACACACACACACACACACACACACCTTTACCCACCTCTACCCAGACCCCCTCCCCTCTGATATCTGTCAGTCTGTTCTAGATATATCCATGCCTTTGTTTCTATTTTGTCAATTTATTTTGTTCTTTAGATTCCACATATAAGTGCGATAATATACTATTTGTCTTTCTCTGACTGGCTTATTTCACTTGGTACAATACTCTCCAGATTCATCTATGCTGTCCCCAAGGGTAAAATTTCCTTCTTTTTTACAGCCATGTAGTATTCCATTGTGTAAATATACCACAACTTTTCTTTTTAATCATCAGCGAGGATATGTTTTTATTGATTTTAGAGAGAAGGGAAGGGAGGGAGGAAGGGGGGGGGAGAAAGAACAAGAAAGAGAGAGAGATAAATGTGAGAGAGAAACATCGATTGGTTGCCTCCCATATGCGCCCTGATGGGGATCAAACCTGCAACTGAGGTATGTGCCCTGACAAGAAATCAAACCCACAACCTTTTGGTGTATGGGATGATACTCCAACTGACAGAGACACCCAGCTAGGGCTATACCACAGCTTTTTTATCCACTCATCTACTGATGGGCACTTGAACTATTTCCAGATCTTGGCTATTGTATACAATGCTGCTATGAACATAGGGGAGCATATATTCTTTCAAGTTAGTGTTTCAAGTTCTTAGAATATATTTTCAGAAGTTAGTATGTAGACTTTTTCATCAGTCCAACTTTTAATACTGAAATAGAAGGCATAGGCCTAATTAGCAAGTTTAACCAATAAATACATTAAGTTTTTCTTCTAGAAAGTTTAGGTTCTATTCCAAGGCATTGTGCCTCACTATCTTCCCAAACCAGCATCAGGTACTGAAAGAAAAGATTGCAACTCACTTCATTTAGTCTTTTCTGCAAATCTTTGACTTGATGTGAATATTCCTCCAAAACACGTTCGATGTGTTCTTTTCCAGGGTAGGGGATGACTTTCCTGTGAGAATCAGGTTCTACTTCATATTTAGGGAAAAAGGGAATTTGTGTCACAATCCCAGGTGCTGATGTGTTTTCAATTATTGTACCACGTATAGGTGACATAAAAAATGGACTTGAAGAACCTAAATATTAAAGAATTAATTAACTTATTACTAAAATAATTTTGTGGCAATCATTATCCTAGGTGATTCCTTTATTGTACTTTGAAGGAGCTCAAGGTCTCCTGAGGCAAATAGATAAGTGAAAATACCTCTGAGAGTGGAGCACATGGTATAAAGGAGGAGCAGATCAGGAAGAAGGAGGGAGTTTTACCTGATAGTGATCAAGTGATGCTTGAGCTGAATGAGTCTTGTCTGGAGGACAAGAGAAGAGGAAGGGCATTCCAGATAGTGGGAGCACCATAATTATAGGCAAGAAGGCTTAAGACAACATGGCATATTCCGGGTGAAAGGAAAGTAGTGGCCAGGTATGAAAATGAAAATGTAGGACAGATCATGAAGGGCTTTGTGGGGTCATACCAGGGAGTTTGGATTCATCTTGAAAGCTCTGAGGAATCATTAAATTACTTGAAAGTAGGGGGTCAATATAAGTAGATCTGTGTTTTGAAAAAGTTCTCTGGCTTCAGTGTGGAGAATGCATTGATGGGGATACAACTGAAGGTAGAAAATCCACATAGGAAAAGGCTTTCAATGATTCATACAAGAAATAGCAAGAGTGTGCCCTAAAGCAGAGGTGGTGACAGAAACAAAAGCATGGATTTGAGAAATACATGTGAAAAGTAAAAGCGAGGAAACTGTCAAGTATTTCTCTTGGGTTTTGGGCTTCAGCAATATCCAATGAGGATGTTTCGTTTGCAAATACTGAACATGGACCTGAAGTTCAGGAGTGAATCTTTGCTTCAGAGATTGGGATTTGGGAATTATCAGCATATGAATTCTAGCAAATCCTTGGCATCAATGGGATCATCTAGGGCAGTGGTTGGCAAACTGTGGCTCTGTTGACTAATGAGTTTGCCAACCACTGATCTAGGGATAGTATATAGAGTGAAAAGGGCAGAGGATCAATAAGAGTGCTCTAAGGAAATAACAATAGTTAAAGGAAAAACCAAAAGAGTGAAACCCAGGAAGATTCACAGAAGACCCATAAAGGTTTTAGAGACTTATATTCAAGACACACTGCTGGCTTGCACTAAGAGACAGAGACAGTGTGCGACAGTAAGAGGCCATTCCATAAGCAGGCTGAGAAAAGCACTCAGCTGAAAATACATGCTACCTTTCATGCAAAAGAAAGGACTCAAAGTCAGATCCAACAGTCCAAAGAATGGTGCCAAGAACCATGGACAATTATTTCCAGACCAAAGAATCTATATATATAAAAGCCTAAGTGACCAGCTGACCGCTCGACCATTCAACCAGTAGTTATGACATGCACTGACCACCGAGGGCAGACGCTCAACACACAGGCATGGAAACATGGAACAGACTGATGAATCTCAGAGGAAAGAGGGAAGGGGAGAGCGGGAAGAGATTAACCAAAGATCTTATATGCATACTAGAGGCCCGGTGCATGGATTTGTGCACCAGTGGGTTCCCTCAGCCTGGCCTGCACCCTTTTGCAATCCCCCCTCGGGGGATGTCGGACTGATCCGTGCAGGCCAGGCCGAGGGACCCCACTGGTGCACAATCCATGCACTGGGCCTCTGGTATTAAATAAGACAAAGTGCACTTAAAAGTTAAAAGGCACATTCCACAATATGTTACTTCTCTCCCTAGCCAGTTTTGCTCAGTGGATAGAACATCGGCCTGCAGACTGAAGGTGCCCAGGTTCAATTCTAGTCAAGGACACATGTCCGGGTTCTGGGCTTGATCCCCAGTAGGGGGTGTGCAGGAGGCAGCTAGTCAATGATTCTCTCTCATCATTGATGTTTCTATCTCTCCCTACCTCTCCCTTCCTCTCTAGAATCCATAAAAAACATATTTTAAAAAAGATATTACTTCTAATTGTCTGATATAACAACCATTTAGATAAAACATAAATTGTGTTATATGAACACAAATTAAAGAATTTCTGAAAAATCATACCAACAAAAACACTACACATCAGAATCTGAGATACATTTCTGTGAACAGAAGGAGCAAGAGTTAGTAACTGACTGGCTGTAAGGGTTGGTAAGAGAAAAGAAGTCAAAATGATACAGAATTCTGGCTTAGAGTCGAAGAAGGAAGAGAAGGTGTTTAGGGAAACATGGAATGTGTTGAAGTACCTCAACATGGAAACAATTTCTAAGCCAAAAAAGTAATGTTAACATATGCTAAAAAAAAGGATATGCTATTTTAAGAGTAAACAATTTATCAAAAAGTAGACTTATAAACAATATGAAAAACATTCATGGCCAAGGTCTGTGCCGAACAGTTAAGCATACTAAAAGCAGTAGCTTGAATGAATTCTAAACTGCTTAATTCTATTTTTTCCCATTTTGTTTTATAAAGAACATTTACCTCCATTGGATGCAATGCCACTACTTGATAAATCTTCATTATGTGATTCACAAGGTTTTTTTTCCATATTAGATATTGCTGCCTCTTCTTAGAGATCTTGAAATATGAATGCTTCCCTGTTAGGTTCTTTTAGTTCTTATCTATAAAAAACAGGGATTCAATATTTGTTGATAAGGTATAATGTGAAAATATTTATTGAAGAGGAATTGACTTTGTTCACATTTGAAATTTAGTAATAGTTTTTCACCAGGAAAATATTTATATAAAAAATTGTATTATATAAAATTAAAAAATGAATAAAATCTTATTGTAAAAAGTATTGATTTTGATGGCCAACAGGAATATTAAAGAAAACCTAAAAAAAAACACCCTACTACTTTAGTTGTTATAATAATTAAAACTCTAGTTGGGAACAGAGGTTTTCTCTCTTAAGTCTCTTTCATGAAAGTTACATTATCAAATAATGAAAGAAAATATCTCCTTAGTTAAAAAAAAAAAGTCACAAATTAGTAAAAAAAAAAAAGTCACAAACCAGAAAATTATAAATCATTAATAGAAACTGAAAAACTTCTTTGATATCAAACAGTGCTCATAATTTTAGATTAGGCCACAGAGGGGACGTCTGAGTTTGGACAATGGTGGTGGTCTGATTCCAAAGCTCCCCCTAATTTTCTGAAAACAACCATAAAATCAACAAAGGGAACAAATAAATAAAAGCACATGGACTCCTTCAGTATCTCTGAAGACAGGGAATACCACAACCTTCAAATTATCTGTAAGCAGAGGAAAATTTTTTCCCAAAGTTTCTCCCACAGTCTTCCTACCAGCACTGTAAGCCTGTGGGTATGGAGGATGGGAGAGGAGAGGCTCAAAAGGAGCAGAGGGCTGAGAAGAAGCAGAGACAAAAGAAAGTGAATAATAAAAAAAGCTGAGACACTAAGCAAAAGTTGGAACTTGAAGTCCATAGCCCTGGCTATGCCTTAAGGGCTTGAAAGTGTGCAGGGACCAGAATAGCAGCCTCAGAGAAGCAGTGTTTCAGGGGGAGAAGCAGAGATGGAGAGAAGAGATGATCTCCACTGGAGACATGGTAGAAAGGGAAAGGAGGAAAGGAGGGGGAAATTCCATCACATACAAAAAAAGCAAGATATGCCAACTCTCCTTCTACCCCTCCCATTCCACCATCACCATCCATACAAGAAACTGCCCGGAAGAGGGCTCTCTCAAACTAGGAATCCTGTTCACAAAATGAACAGAAATAGACAAAAGCAGACCCCATCCATACAAAACTACTACAAAATGTAAGAATATGCTAATAAAATCTTTTCTGCTGATTAAAAGTTGTCTTCACCTCCCCACCCACAAACATGAATTCAAAAAAAATTAACACAACAATCCAAACTGAACTAAATATTCTCAAACAAGCATTTAGGGATATGAAAAATCACCCTTGAATCAGAAATGTAAAACTTAACAAGAGAAATGAATAAGAAACAAATAAAACTAGCAAACAAACATAAAGAAATTAAATGAGAGCTGGTTAAAGTCATGAAAAAAAGTAGAAAAAGACAAAATTATATTAGAAATGAACACCAAATAACAAAGTACACGAGAGAGGACAGATTGTAATAAAAAGTTAATAAAGGCTTGAAGAAAATCAGGAAAACAACCAAGAGAATGAGAACTATGACAAATACATACAATGGGTGAGAGAAGAAGTGAATGAAATGAAAGATAAGCAAAGGAGAGTGAGCATAATTGGTGTCCCTGAAGAAGAAAATCAAAACCATGACATAGAACTACTATTTAAAACTATAATCCAAGAAAGTTTCCTAGAAATAAAGGAAGACCTGAATTTACACATTTTTCATACTAGGGAAAATCAACCTAGAATGATCAACTCTGAAACATATCCTAGCAAAACAATAAGATTTTAAAGGCAATGAAAAAATCCTCAGGGCCTTCAGGCAAAAAAGATGAACTACTTTACAAAGGCAAGAGGATTACAATAGCATCAGATTACTCAAAAACAACATACAAAGCAAGGCAACTATAAAGCATCATTTTTAAGAAATATAAGGAAAGTGCGTACAAACCAAGGAAAGATATTATATGCAGCCAAGATCTCCTTTGAAAGATTCTAAGCCATAGAAAAATGGTTTTGACTGTACACTGTACACATGTGCCCTTCTGAGGAATCTACTAGAGAGAGTGAAGCTTCATCCAACCAGAAGACAACTGGCAAGTGTGGCAAAGTCTTAACTCCTGGTGAAAATCTTTTGGGTTTTCTGTAGGTTTTTAATTTTTCAAACTAAAATTTGGAATAAAGGTAAAGACAAGCATTAAAAAAAAGATGACTGGGAAACTTTACAAAACAATTTGTGATGAACATTTAAATATTCAACTGTAGAATTGAGACTAAAACATGGCTGGGGTAGTGACAATGAAGAATAATATACACAGCCCAGCTGGCGTGGCTCAGTGGTTGAGTGTTGACCTATGAACCAGGAGGTCACAGTTCAATTCCCGGTCAGGGCACATACCCAGGTTGTGGGCTCAATCCCCAGTATGGGGCGTGCAGGAGGCAGTTGTTCGATGACTCTCTCTCATCATTGATGTTTCTATCTCTCTCTCCCTCTCCATTCCTCTCTGAAATAAATATACATTAAAAAAATAATATACACATATATGTGTGACAAAGGAGAACTGATGTAACTACAAATGGAAAGAAGAGAGGAAAGGGAGGAAAGTAGACCATTGGTTGTCAAAAGATACCATTTAAAATTGACAAATTAAATAAGGAAAAAAGGAGTTTATAAGTGCACTATAAAAAATATTACAGCAAAGGTAATCACTAGAATAAAAAAAAAACTTCTCAAGTGGCAAAAGAATTTTAAAAAGAAAAAATAAGGAAGAAACACCAAATAAATACTGCAAATAGAATATAATACAGTAATTACACACAAAATAATAATGTAATAATAATATGACAAGTTTTATTTCTTTTTAATTTATTGCTTTTAGAGAGAGATAATATGACAGAATTTAGGCCAAATATAGCAGTCATGTCAATAAACATGAAGAAACTTAACTTGCCAATTCAAAAAAAAGAATTTTCAAATAGACTCTAAAAAATTCAACTCTATATTGTACACAAAAGGATACTTAAAAGGCACTGATATTAGTACAGTGATAGATAAAGATTTGCCAGATAAATGAAAACAATAAGAAAGCATGGATTAAAATCCTGATTCCAGACCATGAAGTCTTCAAGCCGAAGAACAGTACATAAGACAAAGGGCACTTCAAGTTAAAAGGCACATTCTATAATAAAGATATTGCTTCTGATTGTCCGTTATAACACAACCACTTAGATAAAACATAAATTGTGTGATAAGATCAGAAAATAAAGAATTTCTGAAAAATAATGCCAATGAAAACCTACACATCAGAATCTGAGAAACATTAAAGTAGTGAAAAGAGGAAAGTTTCTAGCCTTAAACTTCTATTTCAAAAATGAAAGAATGAAAATAAGTGATTTAAATTTCTAACATAAAAAGGTAGATTAAAAGTAAAACAAAAGAAAGCACATGCTAGGAAATTAAGATAAAAGCAGAAATTAATGAGGTAGAAAACAGAAAAATAGATAAAAGGAATGAATCAGAATCCTGATTCTTAAAAAAAAAAAAAAGAAAACAACACACAAAAAAATATATAGACATAAACCATCAAACTGACAGAGAGAGGAACATCACATATAACATACTGCTTATCATTTTTACATTAATACATAATTGTAAGCATAGTGTTAAAAGTTTGTTTGTTTTTAAACCTGTGAGCTGAAGGGAATTTTATTGAACAGAATTCCTTTTTATTTCACTCACAGTTTCTCCCTTTTGATTACTGAGATGCAATCTGCCAAAACTACAATTAGATAAATTCTACCTTAATATGTTTCATACTATCAATTTTAGCAAATAAGTAGTAGGTATGGAGACATTCCGTCAAGAATTATAATAATGTTAGTCAAGATTGCTAGGCAACTTAAATGTTCTAAATAGAAGAGATTGTTATTTGGGAAAAAACCCTCATTTAAACAAGTTTTATCATGAATGTATACTGTATACTTTTACTTACCCACTAAAATGATGCATTTGGGGATTCTTCAGGATGATGAAAAACACTAAGACAATTCAAATTACTGAATAATGTTATTATCACAAATTACAGATAGATCAAAAGCATGAAGGAATGAGGACAGGCAGAATCATATAGCCAGTGTTGGGGGCAATCATCCCCTAATCCACGCTGCTTAATACTAAAGTTTTTGGTATCAAGCATGAAACAGAACCTATGAGCAAGATAAGCAGAACTGGAACTAAAAGAGAGAAAAGAAGAAATGAGAAGTTTTGACTTTAGAATACCCTGATATGGAAACCACATTTATTTACTTTGGCATAAGATGATGAATGAAATCAACTCATTAATTCAGTATCCTCTCATAGGCAGCAGGCCATTGAAGAGTAGCAGACCTTCAGAGGGGAATATTTTTCTTAGAAAATTAATAGTTTAAAGAAGAAAGCTTAGATTTAGTTAAACAATAATTATAAAACAAGATTTATTTGTAAAGAAAATGCTTAGTACTTCTACTTGCCAATGCCACTCGTTATTTTATGAACTTTACAATAAAAAATCTGTCTTTTAAAAATACTTGAATTCGGATTTCCACTATTTTAGATTGACCATATCCTCAGTTTGGTCAAATCATTCAGCGTTCCTCTACTTTCATTACACTTTAAGAACTAAAACATTATACCTTGATTTCAGGCATAAGTCTTATTAAATTATTAAGGATTTCTGGTAAAAAGAAGTTTTTAGCCTCAATAAATCATAAATTGTTAAAACGCTATACTTGTTGTAATGGGGATCATAACACGAATTTACATGTATTTGATTTAAATCTGAGTAAAGTACAAAGATGAGATCTTGGCCTCTTCTGGTAATACCCAAGATTAATTATGAACAATTCTGCCTGATTTTAAATTGTGACCAGATTCCCAGTGAAAGGAGCCTTATATTTCTGACAAGTAATAGCTAGGTAAAGATTCTACCTTGGTTATTCTATTGGAATGTTGCAGAAAAGACCTTAGAAACCACAGACCACAACAAGAGGACTTTTGGAGGAAAACGGTGTACAGACTTTCATTTTTGTTATACAGTTGAGTTAAAGGGCTTTAAAGTATCTCCTAGGTTCTTACCCCTTCTCCTGGCTTCCAAAAGACCAAGGTGGCTGTGTGGCTATCCTTTCCCTAATGTGAACAATCCTCACCCTGATTTCTTATGACTACTCAAGGTGGACCTCTCCCGTGACCATGATAGAATGTGACTGTCTCTATAGTAAGTTGATTTAGAATCTATGCTCTATTTTGATTGGGTACAGATTACTTATAATGTATGTCATGTTAATCAACTAATGACTCAAGCCCATAGAATGCCAAACCATTCTACCTTCCAGAGAAGCCTTTTCCTGGCTTCCAAAAGACCAAGGTGGCTGTGTGGTTATCCCGTTTGGATTTTTTTTCTGTTTTTGGAGATATTTTTATTTTATTTTATTTTATTTTATTTTATTTTATTTTATTTTATTTATTTTATTTTATTAAGGTATTACACATGTGTCCTCATATCCCCATTGCTCCCCAACCCCCCACTCATGCCCTCACCCCCCTGTTGTCTGTGTCCATTTGTTAGGCTTATATGCATGCATACAAGTCCTTTGGTTGATTTCTCCCCTTTACCCCCACCCTCCCCTACCTTCCCTCTGAGGTTTGATGGTCTGATCCATGCTTCTCTGTCTCTGGATCTGTTTTTGTTCATCAGTTTATGTTGTTCATTATATTCCACAAATGAGTGAGATCATGTGATATTCATCTTTTTCTGACTGGCTTATTTCGCTTGGCATAATGCTCTCAGTTCCATCCATGCTATTGCAAATGGTAAGAATTCCTTCTTTTTTACTGAAGCGTAGTATTCCATTGTGTAGATGTACCACAGTTTTTTAATCCACTCATCTGCTGATGGGCACTTAGGCTGTTTCCAAATCTTAGCTATGGTAAATTGTGCCGCTATGAACATAGGGGTGCATATATCCTTTCTGATTGGTGTTTCTGGTTTCTTGGAATATATTCCTAGAAGTGGGATCACTGGGTCAAATGGGAGTTCCATTTTTAGTTTTCTGAGGAAACTCCATACTCTTCTCCACAATGGCTGCACCAGTCTGCATTCCCACCCTATTGGGATTTTATAACATGGATCCATAATCTCATAGAACCAGTCTGCAGGTGTATTTTTCTTAGGAAATTCTAAAGTTCCCCAAGATTGATCCCAATACAACATATCTCATAAATATAAGAATATTAATGAACATCACTTCACTGCTTGAGCTAATGTTAATTGCTTATTAACTTCACATGGATTTTAGTGTCTGCTTTCTCAATCGCATTCTTTCTCTCTAGATGTTGTCATTGACTGCTAGGGTTCAAATCCTAGCTCTGTGATCAACTAGCTGTGTGACCTTGAAAACAATATTTAACCCCCATAAGACTATAAGATGGAGATAAAGAGTGTATAACTGAAAAGAATAAGAGTTAACTGAGATAACTCATGAGCAGCCTTAATATGGTCCTTACTTCAATCAATAAGTATATATAGTACCACATAATAGGACAGTAAAACATGAATAACAATAGTATACTAACTCATTTCCATAATAAATGGCTATATCTTTCTATTTATCTATAAAGAAGATGTAAGTTTCAAATAGTTCTACTAATAGAAAAGAAAGTGGATTTAGAACGCATTGAGTGAACACAGGAACTATTATAATGCAATACAGAATTAAGCTATTTAAGATCACACTTCATCAGTACACAATACCATCTTGGAGGGAGGCAGAACAGAAGAAGTACAGAACTTCGAATCAGGAAACTTAATTCTGTCATTGGTTAACTGTGAGAGCAGGGGCAAATCTCTTCATATCTCTGAGCCTCAATTTCCACCATTACTAAAGATTAAAGTTGTGTTTTTCAAACTCTTTTAGGCAGTAGAAGTCTTTATTTAAATCTTTAGAGTCCCTACTACACACTCTCCTCTATGCCTCGAGACACCATAATGGAATACAGAAGGCTCCACTGAGCAGAGTTTGAAAACCACAGATATAGCCCTTGTGGCTTTATCTTTGATATTCCAGCCTAGAAATTCATCAAATTCAAGGCTTCAGTTTCTAAGACAGATCAAGTATAGATATAATAAAGTATATCAGTTGTTTAGGTTCACAATTCTTAAATACAAAAATAAAACAAGAGATACCTTAATATCTGGATATTCTTATTTTCACTTATCCTATTAACACCTGAAAAAAAAACAAAATATTTTAAAATATGCTTATTAATATATAATATTTCATTAGATGAAATTTATTATTTTCAAAAATTTCAATTCACAAGTTCATTTTCAACACTTAAGATCTTGACAACATCCAAAACACATATATACATCAACAGCAATAAAAGTCTTTAAAGTTTTTTCCTTTGGGCTTATTTTGTTTATGAAAGTATTTTTTATGGCACTTATCTAGGCTATGTTTACACAACAGAACATGTTCAATTATATGCTCCCTGTTGGTGCAATCTAATTTTGTTGGTACAGATCTTATTGGCATTATTAAGATAACACAAGTAAACCTACAGGCACATGGTCCCCTTTTTCATATGTATATTCCCAGACCTGATCTTTCTCGATGTACAGTCCAAACTGACTTAAATAACCACCTGAATGTCTTCTGACCTGCTTTTATTTCTTGGAGATGCGTTGACCAGGCAACAGATCTTGTGCTTGGTTAGAAAAGTTACGAGGTAGAGGAACTTTTGTGAGTGGGTTAGAAATAGGTCTATAAAGTTTAAGAAGTGGAGCTGAAATGATAAACAACAAGGATTTTTGGAATATCTCAGTGGAATCTAAGTGAACAGTTGCCACATTGAAAAAATGAGAGTCAATATTCTATGTGCAGAACTAGGACTAATGATTAGAAGTAAAGGGAGGTAGATTCTAGGTCAGGACAGAGATGGATATTCTAAAAACTAGAGCGCCTCGTGAGGCTTGTGAGGTGTTCGAGCTGAGGGTAGATGAGCATCTGTTGGGATGACAACTGTCACTGGCTGTCCTCTCTAGGGCAAAGTGTTGGACTAGAAGATCTCTAAAATCTTCTCCAATTTGGACATTCTATAATTTACTATGGAAAACATTTAGCAAAAAGATGACCAAAAAATATGATGACTTCTCACAGATGATTTCAGTCAACAACAAAGCCAGATAGAGACAATTCCACTGCTTCCATCAAGTTTCATGCTATTTGTTTAAAAAATAATAACTGGCTTTAGAAAAATTTTAATGAATATATGTTCCTTTAATACCTCTGCATATATGTTTACAGTCATCTTAAATTCATCTTATACCAGATCTGGTCTCTTCACATTCCCATCTAACCTGCTTTCTAGGCTGTTCTCAGATGATAACACCATAAAACTAACTTCCCAAGTTAGACATTTCAGTGTCTTTTTTAAAAATATATTTTTATTGATGTCAGAGAGGGAGAGAGATTGAAACATCAATGATGAGAGAAAATCATTGATTGGGTGCTTCCTGCACACCCCCTAGTGGGGATGAGTCCACAACCCAAGCATGTGCCCTTGACCAGAATCGAACCTGGGACCCTTCAGTCTGCAGGCCGATGCTCTATCCACTGAGCCAAACCAGCTAGGGCTCTTTATCTATTCTTTATCTACTCAAACTCCATATCCAATTAGTAGCGATACTCTGTTGAGTCTATCTCTGTAATATCTTTTAACTCAGCAAAGAAGACTTAAGTGTGCGCATAAATCATAAGGAACAAACCCTGAAATATGCTATTTAGTTAATTTTAGTCCTTTTGTATTCTTTCATGCTTTAGTAAACTCTTGCCAGACCTTATAAAATACCTCAAAATGATCTTTTTAGCTTCACTTTCTCACAATCTTTAAGAGTTCCCTTTAAAATCAGAGCCATTTTGTCCTATCTTGCTCAAAGATTAAGGTGTGAACTAAGACTAGCACTCAACCCTTTATGATCAGGCCTAACAACCTCCCAACTTCATCTCCATTCAGACTTTTCCTGTGCCCCAATCAAGGTCTACTTGCTGTGTCCTCAGAATGTCCTGCTCTTTTAAGACTCTGCTAAAGTCTTTCTTCCTAGCAAAATCCTCCATAGTTTAGTTTTTAGGGATGTGGAAAATGAGGTTTAATAATAGATTACTAATGGCAATATACATTGATCTAGTCTTTAAAATAAATATCTATAATAATAAAAGCATAATATGCTAATTAGACTGAATGTCCTTCCAGATGTCCTTCCTTCTGGACAAAGTCGCAGTGGGCAGGGGCCGTGGTAGAGGTGGCAGAGGCCCCTGGCCGTGGCGGCGGGCGGGGGCCGAGGCAGAGGCAGCCGCTGTGGTGGGGGCCAAGGCCCTTTCACAAATTTCGTGCATTGGGCCTCTAGTCCTAATAATAAGAGAATGAAAACTATCCAATGTCTTTAAAAAAAATAATTTAACATAGAGGAGGACATTTAATATTTGGAGGATGTGCTCCCTTACTCTTCCCATATCAAACACAGTAAACTTCAATTAAATCATTCATATACAAGCCACTTGGCACAGGGCCTGGCACATAGTCAGCATTCAATAATTATTAATTACTGCTGTTGGCATTTTGATGCTTTACAATGCTTTACTGTACTGCTATAATTAATGCTTCTAGGAATACTAGAGATAGAGCTGTCTAAGATCAAGAACAAGTTTCTACCCTCATGAATCTTACAGTTTAATGGAGAAAGAGACACACTAAAGAAACAAATTAAAATATAATTTTGGAGAATGGTTAAGTGCAATGATGAGAATAACACAATATACAGAGAGATGAAGTTGAAACTACTTAGGGTAGGTTAGGAAAGGACTTTATGAAGAGGTGACATTTGAGCTGAATGACTAAATGGAGTCAGCTCTACAGAGGATTGGAGAAGGTCCTAAGAGGAAATACCATATGCAAAGGTCCTGGGATAAAAAGGCCTCAGTGTTCACTGACGGATGAGGAAGGAGGCTGCATGTAGTCAAGGGAGGATGAGAGGCCTACTTATGGATAGCCAGCTGTGTACCACACCCAAAGCAATGTTGTGCCTATCACTTCCTTCCCGAAATTATCCTGAGAAGTTGCTGGGGAGATTGGTAGAGGGTAGAGCTCACAGGGGCTTTAAAAAGCCATACTAAGAATTTCAGGGTTTATTCTCATTGCGATGGCAAGCCATTGGAGGATTTTAACCAGGGGCATATAATCCTCCAGCAGCTGGGTGGACAATATACTGAGAAGAGGCCAGTAATAAGGCCATTGGAGTAGCCCAGCGGAAGGACTAAAACTTAACTCTGAAGTAGGCCAGTGATCCAAAGTGGATTGGAACTGGGGGTGGGAATGGGGATTGACTGTAAAATGGGCATAAGGGGCTTTTTTGGATGATGGAACTGTTTAAAACTGAATTGTGGTAATGATTGCAAAACTCTAAATTTGCTAAAAGTCATTGGCTGTTATACTTAAAATTGGTGAATGTTATGGTATATAAATTATACCTCAAAAAAGCAGTTTAAGAAGGAATTGAATTGGCTTCTCTTTGTGATGTTTGTGGGGCAAGAGCAGGGGTGCAAATTAGCAGCCTGCATCCCCGAAATCAATCACTTAAACCGAAACACTGATTTCTCTGTGCACTCTGATAACTCCAAAGAGTCCTCATTTCAAGATGCCCAGAGGTCGCTTTTAGCCAGATGTTAACACCCCTCGCATGGAAGCACTTTGGCTTTGCCTCTTTCCCCCAGGCCTGGACTCAATCCCAGGTGTCTGCAACTCTTGGTATGAAGGCTTCCAGTAATGTCTCAGCGAAGGACCAAGCCTAAGTCACTTTGTACCTTTATTCTCTAAACTAGGGCAAATACAGTGATATATTAATAGAAATACATTTGAAAGTTTAAAATTTTACTTTAAGTGCCAGACTATTTCTTTCCTAAGCACCTAATTTATTTTCTCCTTACCAAATTCCTTGTTCAAATTTTTTCCTTCCGGTTTACAGGGCTTAAGAAAATATTTAGTGTTCTCCATCATCAAACCTGTCACTGCCCCAGCTGGAGGGCTTTAAAATATTCATCAATACAGGATTGATTCTATGTGACTTATAAGCATGACCATATGTATTTGGTCATGCTGTAATTGCTGTGACTAACGGCCACAAGCTTGGTGGCTTAAAACAATAGCCACTTATTCTCTTACAGTTCTGAAGGCCAGGAGTCCAAAATCAGCCTCTCAGGGCTGAAGTCAAGGTGTTGGCAGGGCTCTAGGAAATCCACTTCTTTCCCCTTCCAGCTTCTGCTGGCTGCTGGCATTACTCGATTTGGGGCCTCATCATTCTAATCTCTGCCTCTGTGGTCACTGTATTCTCCTCTTCTATCAAATCTCCCTGTGCCCCTTGCTTTTAAGAACACTTGTGCTTGCATTTTGAGCCCACCCAGCTGGTCCATGTCAAGATCTTTGACTTAATCACACATGCAAAGACTTATTTTCCTCATAACATTACAGTTTCCAGAGCTTAGGTCCTGATGTTTTTGGCCCTTATTCAGCCTATTATATCATATATTTGGGGCCATCTAGTTTGGGAACAGGCAGTTCATAAGCAGTCCTATTTAATAAATTGTGGAATTTTAAAGTGAGTGACCCAAACACACAGGACGTCATTGAGTCCTCTTTGTGAAATAGTAAGGACTTTGCAAATACAGAATAAATTGTTGATTTCTGCCCTCGTTTTATTTTGGGAGTATAATAATAACTCTATGGCATAAAAACCATTTTATCTACAACACAAATAGATAACTGTATAAGATTAAAAACAGACGGCTGCAACGTTATGACAGGATCCGTAGTTTCTCTCCCCAAATCGATAGCACAGAGCTGGGAGGACCAGACCTCTCCCACCACTCTCCACCCCCACCCCCACCCCCACCCACGACTTTACACGCAGAGAAACAGTCCCGTCTAACTGGTCTCTGGGACACGTGGAAGGTGCAGGCCCTTTATTGACTCAGGTGCTGAGACAAAGTAAGAAGTGGTTGCCGGTCAAAAACCCCTGAGAAATAGCCCTCCTTATTCTCCTCTACTTTCCCCCAACCTTCCGGTGCACCAACAAAACCAGGTACCGCCTGGGAGAGGACTGGGAGCAGAGTTCTGTTCAAAGGGATGGACTCATTTGGCTACTCATTTCTGACGGATGCTGACAATAGGGCAGAGCCAGACTCTCAGCGTCCCTTACAGGGAGCGCTCCAGGGCCCTTGCACAGCCCTTACTACAATCCCATGTGGGATGAGGGGTCGGTGACTGTCCAAGGCTAGACATTCCTTAGATCTCCATGTCCTCCCCACCCGCCGGGGGCTGGGTAGGAACAGGAGTGGACAGCAATGTTGTGCCTGGATCCGCGGTTTCTTTCTCCCTCCTCCGCCGCCCCCCCGCCCCCGCCACCCCAAATCGAATACTTTGCACATGGCCGGGTGGTCCCAGAGTTAGAGCCACTGCCTCCGGGGCGTCCTGCGATCCCCGAAAACAACATTCCGGTAAATCCACAAACATCAAGGTCTGGGAGGCTCAGAAAGGAAGACGCGCTGCTCCGGGTCCTCTGGAGGCCCCGCCCCTCACCCGGTCCCCGGGCCGAGGCGGCCTCTGTACCTGCAACCAACACCTCATCCTAAGAGACCGGCGCATCCGCGCGGGGGCGCGGCGGGCGCGGCGGCCGCACCTGCGTCCACCGGGCGGTGGCGGCGGCGGCAGAGGGGTCAGCTCCTCCTCGGCGGCGGGGGCGCTGGGCTCTGCCCCGCCCACCCCGCCCTCCCCGGCGCCCCGCCCACCCCCGCGCGGGCGGCAGTTGGGCACCTAGAAGAGACGTGGGGGGAGGTACGGTACGGGAGGCGCTCCGCCCTCCAGACGCCGTCGCCGGAGCAACCAAGTGCCAGTCCCGCCCCATCTTCCCCCAAGAGCCCTGTGCCTACACCCAGCCCGGCCTCCAATCCGGGCAGCTCTGCCCCAAAACGACCCAGGATTCGGGCCCCTCTTGTGCTCGGTGCCCCTCAAGGCCTCTCACTTTTGCTACAGCCTCCTAACTTCCTCGTGCTCGCCACCCGCACGCCCCAGGCCATTCTCGAAGTTGTTCCCCAAAGGATCTTCCCAAATTCTTCCCAACCTGCACCGATCCCTATCGCTCTGCCCCCTAAGAGTCAAGCTCAAGCCCAATCTTGGCGCTGCCCGACAGGCCGTCACCGTGCCTCACCTCTGACACTTCCTCCACCCTCTCCTTAAATCCCCCTTTGACCATTTCAAGTTTACAGAATTCACATTATGCTGCTGGGAATTTTCCTCAGTCTTAAGAAGGAGACTCATAAAGAGATTATTCTTTTTGCATCTGAGAGGTTGTCTAGAGAGATTATGCAAACTTTAAAATAAGGTAGATTTTTGTCTACTTAGGATGGTTCTGAGACTTTCTACGAAAACTAAATAACCTTTCAAACCTACAATTTAATAATTTGTTGTCTACGATTACTTTGATTGTTTAGTAACTAAACTTTAGTCAGAAGATCCACTAGATGTCACTATAACTTTTTTCAGATGTAATCTAGTGACATCTTCAATCTGAATTATTAAATTCAGAGGCATTAAAAAAATTCAGGAACTTAAAAATCATATTTAAAGTGATAACAAAGACAAAGAGAAGAATGTTAGGGCTTACTATAAAAAATGCAAATCAAGAAGTGAGAATTTTGAATAGAACACATTAACTTTTCCTTAAGCGATGTTAACAAATCGAGTGATGCATAATTTCTAAGATGCCAAAACAATGATTAGGCAAATGACATTTAAAAGAGTGGTACAGGCATGCCAGACAATGGGAGAGTCAATATGATTGAAATATTTTTCTACCCTGGAGCCATATTCACAGTAACAGAGCAACATGAACTCAATCGCCAACAGTGGAAATGTTTCATATAGAGACAAAAAGTAGAGTTGTGAACTGTGTTCGATCCATTGTCATGAAAGGACGAATTTGACTAAGAAAGTGGTAGTAAATCTAAGTTAGAGGCAAAAGGAAGCAGGGAAGCAGTAGAAAGAAAAGATTCAAAATTGTATCAGTGAGTCAGCATTAGCTTCCCTAAACTTTCTCTTAAGCCAGGAAGAACCCTGAAGGGTATCATTGTGTATTACTCGGAACTTTTTCAGTTACAAGTAGCAGAAACCCAAGGCCAACTGTGTAAGGAAAAAAATAAACAGGTATGTGGGGCTCACAAAACTGATAAGAGTGAAGGAGCCTTAGGTATAGCTTCATCTAGTTAAGGCAGCAATTCTCAAAGAATGGTCTGGGGATCTTGGGGAGTCCCCAGACCCTTCTGGGTCTCCATGATCAAAACCTTTTTCATAATAATAAGAACTACTTTGCTTTTTTGTCACTTGTTCTCTAACAAGTGTATCGTGGAGTTTTCTGGTAGCTATGTGATATGGATATCAAACAGATAGAATGCGGAAGTAGATAGTAGGACCCAACTGTCTTCTACTCAACTGGCCATAAGGAGATTTGTAAAAATGTAAAACAATGCCATGCTTCTCAGTAATTTTTGTTGTTTGAGAAAATATAATGATTTTTTCACTAAAATACGTTGGTTCTTTTAACATACTAAAATGGATTTATTATTTTTAAATGAATTAAAAAATAAATATTTTAAATGTTCTTTTCTGTTTAAATTTTCTAATACAGTAAATGTTGATAACATTTCTATGAGCCCTCAATGATTTGTAAGCATGTAAAGGAGTCCTGAAACCACGAATTTTGAGAATTGATGGTTTAAGTAAGATACAGTGCACCCAGGACTCAAATGGTAATACCAGAACACTGTCTCCATATCTGGGATTGATTTCTTAGGGAGTAGGCTTCCTTCTTGGGTTTGTAGAGACCTGCCTACCAGCTTGGCAGTAGGAGAGAATGCCCCTTTTTGTTAGCTCCAGTAGAATTTCTAGTTATTACATTGGCCAAGCTTGAGTCACATGCCCATCCACATACTAATCATTTGAGCCAAGGTTGACACCTGGAGCCAGAGGTGGGGTCAGCCCACCAGCACCACAGTATAGGTGAAGAAAGTGGTTCTCCAGCCCTAGCTGGTTTGGCTCAGTGGATAGAGCTTTCGCCTGCGGACTGAAGGGTCCCAGGTTTGATTCTGGTCAAGGGCATATGCTTGAGTTGTGGGCTTGGTCTCCAGTAAGGGGAGTGAGGAGTGGGGGGTGGGGGCGGGGTGCAGGAGGCTGCCTATCAATGATTCTCTCTCATCATTGATGTTCTATCTCTCTCCCCCTCTCCCTTCCTCTCTGAAATCAATACTAATATGTTTTTAAAAAAATAATAAAAGAAGTGGTTCTCCAGAGATACTGACTCAGCAAAGAAAACAAGTCCTTCTGGGTCAGCCGTGGGCAAACTACGGCCTGCAGGCCAGATCCGGCTGTTCTATCCGGTTCTCTTGCTCTCCCCTCCGCTCCTTTACTTTGAATTTATATTAGTTCACACAAACACTCCATCCATGCTTTTGTTCCGGCCCTCCGGTCCAGTTTAAGAACCCATTGTTTGCCCACCCCTGTCTGGGTGGAGATTTTAGGGGCAGCCTCAGGGGAAGATCTCAATAGAATATTCATCAATTTTCCAGGTGTGTCCTTTCAGGGTTGTGGTCTCCACTGATAGGTTGGTGCCTGGAATGGAGCTCATTAGTCAATGCAACTGGTCCTGAGGTGAGCTCTGGCCTGGCTCATCTGGTTTTGCTGCTTTTCTGGGCCTGGAGCAAAACACAGCTGAGGCCTAGATGTATTTGATTCTGGTCAGAACCTCCTTGTCCTGGGGCTTAATGTTTAAGGGTTATTCTCCAGCTCCCTTGTTTGTTCCTTCTCTCAGGGGGTCTAACCAACATGACCTGCAGCATGCCAGGGGAGGAAAGATCTGGGGAGGATCCGAACCACATGACCAGTGATACGCAAGGTCAGGGGTCTAAAGTGCATGACCATCAGTGTGCTAGGGGAGGAAAGGTTACCCTGGTGATGAGGTCCTTGCTTTCCCAGTTTTGCCTCTTGCTAGGTACCTGGGGCTTTCTACCCTGGTGACCTGTACCTGGCCCATCGTCCTTGCTCTGCTCATGTCTGTCTAACTGCCTACCACATTTCCACTGAAATACTGTTATTACACATAAATGAGATTTTACTTTTTTGTGTGTCTTTCAACCCCTCAGTTGAAGTTACCACTGAAAATCAAATAACACTTGCCAGGTGTTGTACATTAAATTTGTCTAGATATTGCATATTATGTCTGTTTCTGTATTATATTACCTTTTCATTAGTTATAAGTACAAACACCAAAACTAAATTGGTATCAAAACCCACAGTAGTCTTTAACCTGTTTCCAACATAATTTACATTTATCACATACTTTTAAACGGAAAATGTTTTAGCAAACATATTCTTTGGAAATAATTCTAATTTGTTCCAGTAACTTAATAGCTGAGGCTTCTGCGTATAAGATATAGTTATCTTGTACTGTTCACAAGTTTTTAATAAGAAGTAGTAATGTTACATTTTATGTAACGTTATTACAAAATTCCACCAATAACCTGAAATCAGGACAATATTTAGCCTTGAGTGCCTATTCCTTGCCAGGCATTATTTCTTTTCATTTAAAAAATGAATAACAGTCTTAGAGGAGATAATTAAAGTAGTGAAGAAACCTGCCTTCTGTGTATGAGTCAAACAAGCAGACATTTGATTGGAGAATCTTATTGCCAGATGAGAGGCTGCTCATATAATATACGTGGTATTTTCTTCAAATGAAAACATAAAGCCCTTGGGCTACCACCTTGACACTTACTGCTTAGGGCACTGCTTCCTGAACTGGGCTGCACAGCAAAATTGCACAGAGTTTAAAAAATGTCAAGGCCTGTGTCTCACCCCCAGGGATTCTGGTTTAATTGGTCCAAGGTGGGGCTGTTCCATCAACTCTTTCTACTCCGGGGCAATTAGCCATCTGTATGGTATTTTATCAACTGCAAGGCTGTTTTGATTGGTCAGGTCTTTGTGCTGAACTGAATTCTGCGTAGCACAGCTTACTGTGCAGAATGGTAGCGGTGCCTCTATTTGCCTTAATCCACTTCCCTCTCACTTCCTTCCTCTCCTCTCACTTGAGGAGGCAAGTGGCTGCCTCAGCAGCAGCAGCCCTGGCTGATCATCACTGAAAAGACCAAAGAAAGAACTGGGCTGCCTCCTGGGTGCTTTTTTCCATTGAGGATTAATGTACCATGCCTTTTTCCCTGTTCTCTACATCCTGCAAACACTTTTTTCCCCTTTTGCAAGAAATAAACTCGGAACTTATTGCTGAAGAACATAAGCAAAAAGTTTTAGCACAGCTTCTCTGTCTCTTTGGGACAAGTTTGAAAATTCTGAAGCAAGCTGAAGCATAGTAAGTGCTTTCTTTCTTTTAAAGCTACTTCTGGGGAGGGGGAGGCTATTGTAATGGTAAATTTCACTGCGCGAGGAAGAAAGGGTTGATAATCAATCAAAAATGAAGTATTTGTTGGAGGTTTCGCAATTTTCTTACTATATTGTAAGACTATTTTAATTTCCTCTGTAACTATATACAGAAAACGTTTTATTGTGTATATGCATGAAATAAAAGCAGTCTTGAGAGAGACATTGAAAGAAGTTTTGTCCAATGGAGTGAAGAGATATATACACACCACTCTGGGGCTGCATTGAGATCCCGGAATTCCAGGAGGAGACTTTACAGAATGTTGAAGTGAAAAATCCTCCTGGGTCAGCATCTTGGAGTTAAGCTTGGGAGAAGATTTTACATCTGAAAAGAACTCTGTTCTTAAAACCCCTCTTTTGGCCAGTACGTATAGTGAAGGATGGAATAATGGGCTATAATAGAAGCTTCGCTCTCTTGAATCTGCTTCAGGCGTTTACAATTTAACTCGCATGATGAGAACCACAGAGAACTTCGAGGAGACTTGTGCCACACTAAACCCTACCACGACCCCCATGGGAAGGTACATTTATCTGGAAGCATTCTTGCAGGGAGGAGCTCCCTGGGGTTTTACTTTGAAAGGTGGCCTGGAGCACGGAGAACCATTAATCATCTCTAAGGTATGTTTCCTTTGCCAATATTGCCTTTATTCACATTGCTTTTCCAACTTTTGTCAAAATGCAAAAAAAAAAAAAAAAAAAAAATGTTGAGCATTGCCTGACTATTGCTGAATTTGATGTGTCATACCTTGCTGATTGTATCTGGATATATTTTGCATAACTTGGTGTTTGAGAGAAAAATGTGTCTAGCTCATTTATTCTGTGAAAGCCTGGAGAAAAATGTGCTGGTTTGGATAATCTCTTTTTGTGAATGAAATAGTATAAAACCAGCTACCACATGATCTTTTCAGTTGTAAATCAGATTAAAGATGAACATAGTTAAAGTGGTGGCATAGTATATGTTTTTGTATGTGTGCCTCTATTTAACACATGGCTAGAAAAAATACCTCTTCTTTTTCCTTTCAATTGAAAAATATCTAACATTCCAAAAATATTTTAGAATTTGTAATTCTGGATAATTGATTATGCAAATATTATTGCTTTTCATCACACTCAGAGAGGAGAATTAAATTAGCTTTTAGTATAATTCAAGGGCAAAAAGCCATTTTTTCCTCTTCTATTTATTTATGTATTTAACCTGATTTTTAAACTTTAGTCATTCTGTAACATGCCTCAATTCTTTATTTATCTCTGGTGTGGATAGGTATAGCCAGTGAATGAATCTATTTCATACATTAGAGGTCGTATTTCTGCTTTTTTCTTAAACTACAGTGATTAAGAGAGATTTCTTTTAAAATTTCAGAATATTAATAATCTAAAACAGCAGGATATAAGCGCTTTTCATACAATGCATTATTCAAGAAACATTTGTAATTGAGGGGGAAAGTGTTTCAGTTTGAGGGTGAAAACGGAAATGACTCTTGCTGTAGATGAGCCAGTGGAAACTGATTTCTAGCAGGCAGCCAAGAGTGTGACCACTGTGAGCTGAGTGACTTTCCCTTGTCGTTCCTAAGAAACAAAAGATGTGTGTGTATGCATATCAGGAAGCCTTCCCGCTATAAGAAACTGAAACCCTGATTTATAGGGACCTAAATAAATTTGGGTTTGTTTTTCTCGTATGACAAGAAGTGTGGAGGTAGGCTGTCTAGGCAAGGAGCAGCAGTTCAATAATGTCAACAAAGACTTCACTGATCTCTCTGCCCTGCCATTCTTAATGATGTTGGCTTTTGTCTTCATGGTTGCGTGGTGGATGTTACCTCTGGCATCGCATCTTCATTCTGAGCAGGGTTTTGGCTTTGTTGTATGTGTGGAAAGGGACACCCTTCCTATCAGACTTTTGCTTACATCTCATTGACCAGAACTGTGCCACATGCCTATCCTCAGATTACTTACTGGCCAAGGGGAATAAGATGCCCATGACTGGTTTAGACCAGTCAGGATTTCTCTCCTGGATTCTGCAGTAGGAACTTACCTTCCTGATGTCAAGGAATCTCTGCCCACTGAGGTTTTGTTTTCAAGCAGAAGGTGGGCATTAGTGCTGGGTAGACAACAAAGAATATTTGCCACAAATATAAATGTCATCTCTGCATTTAAAAACTCTGGTGGTACCCTCAATTTACCTGGCCTTGAAGGATAAAATATTATGTATCTGTATACCAGAATATACACTGAGTGGCCAGATTATTATGATCTCTGAAGGCATAATAATCTGGCCACTCAGTGTGTGTATATATATATATACACACAAACATACATATATATACTAGAGGCCCGGTGCACAAAATTCGTGCACGGGGTGTGTGTCCCTCAGCCCAGCCTGCACCCTCCCCAATCTAGGACCCCTTGAAGGATGTCTGACTGTCTCTTTAGGCCCGATCCGGTAGTATCGGGCCTAAACAGGCAGTCGGACATCCCTCTCACAATCCAGGACTCCTGGCTCCCAACTGCTCGCCTGCCTGCCTTCCTGATTGTCCCTAACCACTTCTGCCTGCCAGCCTGATCACCCCCTAACCACTCCCCTGCCAGCCTGTTTGCCCCTAACTGCCCTCCCCTGTAGGCCTGGTCCCCCCCAACTGCTCTCCTTTCCAGGCCCGGTCACCCCCAACTTCCCTCCTCTGCCGGTCTGGTCACCCCTAACTGCCCTCCCCTGCAGGCCTTGTCCCTCCCAACTGCCCTCCCCTGCAGGCCTTGTCCCTCCCAACTGCCCTCCCCTGCTGGCCATCTTGTGGTGGCCATCTTGTGTCCACATAGGGGCAGCCATCTTTGTCCACATGGGGGCAGCCATCTTGTGTGTTGGAGTGATGGTCAATTTGCATATTACTCTTTTATTAGATAGGATAGAGGCCTGGTGCATGGGTAGGGGCTAGCTGGTTTGCTCTGAAGGGTGTCCCGGATCAGGGTGGGGGTTCCCTTGGGGTGTGGGGCGGCCTGGGCGAGGGACCTGTGGTGGTTTGCAGGCTGACTACGCCGCCCCCACCCCCCCACCCCCAAGCGGAGGCCCTGGTATCTGGGATTTATTTATCTTCTATAATTGAAACTTTGTAGCCTTGAGTGGAGGCCAAGGCAGGCCAGGGTATGCAGAAAGCTTGGCTTCCTCCATTGCTGGGGAAACCCAAGCCTCCTGCTTGCTCCGTGGCCGCAGCCATCTTGGTTGGGTTAATTTGCATACTTGCTCCTGATTGGCTGGTGGGCGTGGCTTGTGGGTATAGCAGAGTGATGGCTAATTTGCATATTACTCTTTTATTAGATATCCTAATAGATTAGAGGCCCAGTTGCATGAATTCGTGCATGGGTGGGGTCCGGCCAGCCTGGCCAGGGGGAGAGGACATGGGCGGTTGGCTGGCCTGCCTGCTGGTTGCACTCCTGGTCTAGGGGACAATTTGCATATTAGCCTTTTATTATATAGGATATACAATGAGTGGCCAGATTATTATGTGTTCAGAGATAATGATAATCTGGCCACTCAGTGTAGTTTGCTCTCAGATCTAATTCTACCACTTTTGAGCCATTCCTCTAAGACTCCATTTTTATCTGCAGAATGGAGGTATACTCTTATTTTCCTTACCAGAATGTGTGGGTATTAAATGAGACCATGCATTTAGAGCAGTTAGCATAAGGCCTGGTACACAGAAGGAAAGGAACTCAAAAAAATCTTAGCAAAGATTGTGATTTTTGCTTTTCATTGTTCTAGAAGACATTTGAATTAGTATACAAATTTGGCTGCTGTGCAGAGATCCAAAATAATAAAAGCTTAAACAATATAGGCTTTTATATCTTTCTCACATAATAATCTGAACATAAGCCAAACTGAAAGATGGCTGCATGGCGTCAGGGACCCAAGTCCCTTCTACCCCTTGAGGTGATGTCCCATCTGCTTGGTCCAAGATCACTTCCTACAACATCTGCTTTCCAGTCAGTAATAAGTGAAAAAGGGGGAAAGAAGGCAATCTACTTCCTTTCAAGGGCATACTCTGCTCTGTCCAATATGGTAGCCAACAGCCACATGTGGCTATTTCCATTTCAATTAAAACTAACTAAAACAATATACAATTTAAAATTCTGTTCCTAATATGCACTAGTCAAAATTCAAATGCCATATTGCTTCAAAGCTCTTGAATAGCTCTCCCCATCTTGTCTGTCTGGCAAACTCATATTCATCACTCCATTTCTTCCTCCCTCTGACGTTTTCCTGACTTCATCCTGCTGAGATAGGTAGTCCCTCTTCTACGCCCCCATAGCCCGCAGGTTTTACTCTGAATCATGGAGATATATTTTTATCTACGTTGCTTGTCTTCTCAGAAGCTTTTGAACCACTTTGGGGCAGGGCCTGTTTTTGTTTGTTTTGTTTTCATCTCTACCACATCTAACTCAGAGCCCGAGTACACAGATGTTAGTTGAGTAAATGAAAGGGCTATGTCTTATTCCTGTGCATTTCCAGGATCCAGAAGAGTGGCTGGCACAGAGTAGGTGCTTGATTACTTCTATAAGCAAAGACAAACGAGAGCAGTGGCAGTGAGTAGGGAGGTGGGTCCTGTGAGATGAGGCAGATTTCCAGTGATGGAGTGTGTATTAGTTTCCTGTGGCTGCTATAAAAATTGCCACAAACTTAGTGGCTGAAAACAACACAGATTTGTTATCATAGAGTTCTAACATGGCTCAGAAGTCTAACATGGCTCTCACCAGGCTAAGATCAAGGTCTCAGCAAGGCTGTATGCCCTTCTGGAGGCTGGAGGGGAGAATCCATTTCCTTGTCCTTTCCAGCTTCTAGAGCAGTGGTTCTCAACCTTTCTAATGCCGTGGCCCTTTAATACAGTTCCTCATGTTGTGGTGACCCCCAACCATAAAATTATTTTCATTGTGAATTCATAACTGTAATTTTTGCTACTGTTATGAATCGTAATGTAAATATCTGTGTTTTCCAATGGCCTTAGGCTCTACAGCAGCAGTTCTCAACCTGTGGGTCATGACCCACAGGTTGAGAACTGCTAGCAGGATCACCTAAGACCATCGGAAAACACAGATATTTGCATTACGATTCATAACAGTAGCAAAAATTACAGTTATGAAGTAGCAACGAAAATAATTTTATGGTTGGGGGTCACCACAACATGAAGAACTGTATTAAAGGGTCATGGCATTAGAAAGGTTGAGAACCACTGTTCTAGAATCTCATGGTCTCCTTTCTCTGTCTTGAAAGCCAGCAATAGCAAGTTGAGTCCCTCTCACATTGCATCACTCTGATTTCTAACTTCTGCTTCTCTCTTTGATTTTAAGGGCCCTTGAGCTTGGGCCCACCAGGATAATCTCTCCATTTTAAGATCAGTTGAGTGACAACCTCAATTCCATCTGCAACCTTAGTTCCACTTTGCCATGTGACCTATCATATTCAGAGATTTCAGGGATTAGAACGTGGATGTCTTTGTGGGGAGGTGGCATTATTTTTCCAACCAACACGGTGTGTGAACACTGATGAAAGCCTATATAATTAATACAGTGATGAGACTAAAGTGAAATTTAGTGACTGATCATGTATATCCCAGATCTTCCTTCTCGGACAGTGAAGAAATGAACATTACCTCATACATTACTAACCAAATGTTTGCTATTCTCCCAATCTAGGGTGACCCCCCCCCCCCATTCTAAGGGAAGGGAAGGGACAGTACACATTGAGTCATACATATGAAAGGCAAGTATACAAAGCAGTTATGAACTGCCAGGTATGGATGACAATATAATGAATGAAGTATCATTTTTCTGTCGGTACAAATGAGGTAGGAGAATGAATAGGAAAAAAGGGAACTACAAAAGGGTGGCAATAAAAGAAATCATTTTCAAATTCCTTCCTTTGGGATTTAAAGTCCCTAAAAGGAAAGGTGGGGGTGAGGAAAGAGCCTGTGTAATCTTCGAACTTCAAAAAGAAAGGGTAACTTTAAAAAAAAAAAAAAAAGCGTTTGTATGTGGAAGCTCAAGTAATTTAATAGTTCAGGAAGTTGGCAGCCTGATTTCATTATGACTCACTCTGCATTGTGGCTGAAAAAAAGCAGTTTCACCTGCAGTGGGCATGTACCTGCCCCCACGGTTTATAACTCAAGTAAGAGTATGACAACAATAAACAACAATTGCTGCTGGCATGTACTGAGGACTTACTATGTGCCAATCTCTACTCCAAGAGACCCACATGTGTTAAATCCTTTAATTTCTACAACTCCGTGAAGAAGATAATATTAGTATGCTAATTTTGTACATGAGACAGAATTCAAGTGGTTTTCTGAAGCTCTCACAAGTGGTAAGTGATGGAGCTAAAATCTAAATCCAGGCATCCTGGTTCCCCAGAGTCCGGGCACTTAACACACTATGCCATTCAGTCATCATTGCCTATCATAGGAATATTTGGCTCTGACTAGATTCTAGAGCTATTATCTGGGTAAAATATGGGATTATGGGTGGAAAGAGATCAACCAATGAATTTATATGCATACTAGAGGCCCGGTGCATGAATTCATGCATGGGTGGGGTCCCTCTGCCTGGCTGGTGATCAGGACCAATTGGGGGCGCTGGCTGGCTGGGGGGAGGGACCACAGGAGGTTGGCCCCAGCAGCAAGTTAACCAACGGCCAATTCCACGAGGTATCGGGCTCCTTCCTCTCTCCTGTCTAGGTCCGGGGTGTGGGTGAACCAGATTCGGGGCTGTCAGGGCCCCAGCAGCAAGATCTGGGTCAGTGCACATCATAGCTACCAGCCAGTCATCCAGTCGTTCCAGTCGTTGTGGTCATTCTGTCATAACGGTCGCTTGGGCTTTTTTATATATGGGTGGGTTTGCTTAAGATTCCCCCCATGTAACTAAAATGGGCCTCCTTCTTTCCAAAGGCTGAGTTGGCCCACTCTGACTTCTCTTCAGTTGGAATACACATTTTAGTCTTCTTCTTAAGGAATCTTAGATCACAGAAGCAAACGAAGTACATGAGGAAGTTTTAATCCTTTGAAGTGCACAGAAGGTGCCTCTCCAGGTGAGGACACCATGAAGGTACTAAAAAATGTTAAGTGCCCCATATGCATAACCCATGGACACAAACAATGGGATGGTGAGGGCCTGGGGAGGGGGGGGAGAGGGGTGGTGGGAGTGGGCTGGAAGAGGTCAATGGAGGTAAAGGGGACATATGTAATACTTTCAAAATAAAGATAAAAAAATACAATAATATGGGGTTAAGTTTTGTATATGTTTTAAAATTTATTACAGGAAAAACAATTAAACACTTAGTTCTATAAGGGCCCATAAAATAGGAATGACTACTGTTCAAGCAACCACTTTAAGTAGTTCAAGGCCCACAAAAAGGAGGGGCACTTAACATTTTTTAGTACCTTCATGGTGTCCTCACCTGGAGAGGCACCTTCTGTGCACTTCAAAGGATTAAAACTTCCTCATGTACTTCGTTTGCTTCTGTGATCTAAGATTCCTTAAGAAGAAGACTAAAATGTGTATTCCAGCTGAAGAGAAGTCAGAGTGGGCCAACTCAGCCTTTGGAAAGAAGGAGGCCCATTTTAGTTACATGGGGGGAATCCTAAGCAAACCCGCCCAGAGTCTGGATGCTGCCAGGTCTTGGATGCACTGGCCTCTCTGGAGGACTGGCAACTGGAACCAGTAGGCTGGGAGGCAGTTAGACTGTCCTGTCACCAGCAGAGAGACCTTTGAAACAGTCAAACACAGATCCCCTGGAAGAGGTTTTGCATTAATGAAGAGGTTCTGAATGGCCCTGTTGTTGAAATGATTGTTTGTCATAAGAATTGGTTATGTCAGGGGGCTGGGTTGGAAGACAAAGCATCTCAGCAGTACCTGTTGCAACAGGAGCCTTGGTGCTACACATCTGGACCCTGGGTCCTGTATTCTTAGCCCCTGCTGTATGTAATTCATAGAAAAAAGTATAGATATTTTCTTGTGTTTGTGTTTTAAAAAACTTCTAGTCTTCAGATTTAGGGGTAGGCCTTTGCCCTGGTCTCTTACATTATAGACACTTAGAGCACATACTCCTGATTCCCATCCCCTAGGACCATGGTTGGCAAACTGCGGCTCGCGAGCCACATGCGGCTCTTTGGCCCCTTGAGTGTGGCTCTTCCACAAAATACCGCGGCCTGGGTGAGTCTGTTTTGAAGAAGTGGCGTTAGAAGAAGTTTAAGTTTAAAAAATTTGACTCTCAAAAGAAATTTCAATCGTTGTACTGTTGATATTTGGCTCTGTTGACTAATGAGTTTGCCGACCACTGCCATAGGAGGTATCTTTGCTCTGTCTAGACTCTCTTCTGTGCCATCTCCTATATAAACCCTATTGATTCCATCTTCCACATCATCACCCCACTTTCCAGGAAATGTCTTCTTCCACCTATAACTCCATCCTCCTCTTCCTATCAATACAAATCACAGCCTTCCTCTAGGTCTTATCTACCAAGGCTGGCCTCACTAACCCTATCCCATCTCCATCTTTCATTGCTTTATCTAAAGCAGGGGGAGGGGGGCAGTAATGTGCGTGTCTGCTATGTGAAGTCAGAGGCACCCTCAAACATATGTCCCCTGGCTTCCTGTTGGCTGACACTACTCAGATTTTAAAATGGGTTCTTTCATTGGGTTCTTCTAGCCTTAGTGATATGAGTCCTCCTCATAATTCCTCCTCTGGAGAGAATCATCCAAAACATCCCAATCAATCTGCCATTTTAGAATGAAATGAATTGCTTTACTGCCCTGTGAGAAGCCTTGGAAATATAACCAGTCCATAGGTTAGGGAATTACTCATTTGGAACATACTTAAATTGTCTGGATGACACATGGAGATTTCCTCAATTCTGAATTTTCTTATTCATCTGTCCAGTTCAATACTTTACAGCCTTATAGCTCCTTAGTTTCAGCACAGCAGCAGCAGCCATACAGTCTCTCTTGGCCCATCTCTTCTGCACTAAAGCAATGCTTATTTTACCAGCTCTTCAGGCATGGTCTTTGAGTTCAATGTGAAACTGATTTTTAGGCAGTTCCCCAGGACCTTGCGCTGATTCACCTCAGGTCATCTTTTCCAAGTACCGAGCTAGAGCAGCTTATTATTGACCTTTCACGATAGTCAGTCCCTTCTGAGATTCTCTCCTTACCTTTCTTGCTTTTTCCTGTAACATCCTTTGTCCTTCATACCCAAGCAGCCTCCTGTCTCTAGTGTCCTTAAACTAATTTACTTGTTCTTTAATTGTTTCATCCTTCTCTGTCATGCATTTGCATTAGTTCCTCCTTCTGCTCATTGCCTCTTTTAATACATGCAGTTGTTTGCATTTGGAATCCTGCCAATATCAAATGAGTATTACTCTACCTGTATATTCTGCTTCTCCTAGCAAAATACTTCTTATTTCACACACGAAAAATGCTCAATAAATGTTAAATGCCTTATAGGATTTTATCATTTGTTTATTTGTTTGTTTATTTTGTGTGTGTGTGTTTATTTTTTTGCCTTATAGAAGTGTAGAGCTATAAAGAATCTCACCCTTAGACTGTCAAGGCCTGTCCCATTCTAGATTAATGTTGGATACTTATATATCTTAACTTCAAAAGGAAACAATAATTTACAAAAGACATTTTAGTCTGACACTTTTAGTATATACTAGGAGATGTCAAATATGGTGAGAAACAAATAAGTAAAAGAATCTCTGCAGTCATCTAATCCAGCTTCCTCATTACACAAAGAGAAAACTGAGACCCAGTAAAGTTAATTTATTTGCCAAGATGGTTTCTGCCTTAGCAAACAAATTGTGTGTGTGGGTGTAAAGCTCAGCTGGTGAGGGCATAATTGCTTTCTAGTTGTACCATTCATAGTTTTGTATGAATGCTAGCTCCCCTGTTAGGCTGTTAACCCAGTCTAGAAGCTAAGGACCTTTCCTTTCTCCTCTCTTCCTCCCTTCCTTTCTTCTTTTTTTCTGTTACCCACAGTGCTAAAACTATGCATAGCAATGATGAAAATAAAAATGTGTTAATGAATAAAGAAGATAAATGAATATTATAAGGGATTTTCTTTAAAATCTTTGTGAGATGCCGAAACCGGTTTGGCTCAGTGGATAGAGCGTCGGCCTGCGGACTGAAGGGTCCCGCATTCGATTCCGGTCAAGGGCATGTACCTTGGTTGCAGGCACATCCCCAGTGGGAGGTGTGCAGGAGGCAGCTGATTGATGTTTCTAGCTCTCTATTCCTCTCTCTTCCTCTCTGTAAAAAATCAATAAAATATATTTAAAAAAAAAGAAAAGAAAAGAAATAATCTCCTTAAAAAAATAAAATAAAATAAAATCTTTGTGAGAAAGATGTTGAGGGAAGTATGCAAACACAATACTGGTAAAACCTGTTTTAAAAAAATAAGGCAAGCTCTTTCCTCCACCCTTCCGGCCGCCATAATGTGTATGGATGTCCTGGCTGATGCTCTCAAGTGTATCAACAATTCGGAAAAAAGAGGCAAACACCAGATTCTTATTAGGCCATGCTCCAAAGTCATCATCTGATTTCTAACTGTGATGATAAAGCATGGTTACACTAGCAAATTTGAAATAATTGATGACCACAGAGCTGGAAAAATTGTTGTGAACCTCACTGGCAGGTTAAACAAGTGTGGAGTAATCAGCCCAAGATTTGATGTGCAACTCAAAGATCTAGAAAAATGGCAGAACAACCTGCTTGGTTTCACTATTTGGTTTCACTGTATTGGCAAACTCGCAGGCATCATGGATCATGAAGAAACAAGAAGAAAACACACAGGAGGGAAAATCCTGAAATTCTTTTTTCTAGGGATGTAATCCATACATACATGCAAATAAAATGCCACAAGGAACAACAACAACAAAAATAAGGCAGCTAGGTTGAGCTTGACTTTCAATATAATGATGTCTTGTACACATTTAATGTTTGGTAAATGTCTGTTGAATTAGATTGGGGGGAAAGGGAGTTCATGTTTTAATTTAACCTTTAGAAGTTACCCGTTAAACTCTGCTTAAAGTATTAGGTGTTTTAGACACAAACTAAGCTTATGATTCTATCAATGCTGTTGGAAATAGCTTTTGTTCAAGTAACATGATGAGATTGCGTGCCAAATGGATCCTAGCATCAATAAGAATTCCTCTTTCTCTTAAAGCTAATATTTATTTCCAAGGCACTCTCTCTTATGTAAGGAATACAATTTAAGAAATATTTGTTTCCTTTCAGTAAAACCACAATGTGATTGGAAACACATAATGAGAGACTTTCTATCAATCTTTGAAAAAAAAAAAAACCCCCAAAGACTTTCTGGATCTGAAGTAACTCACAGACAGTTTCTTCCACATCTCTCCCTTTGATGTACTTCCCAGTAGCAAACATCTTGATCCAAAGAGCTGTGGAGTCGTTATTCTCCTGCATGGCATATCCCAGGAGTCCATCCATCTCTCACCCATCCCAGGCCCTTCAATGAAACAAATAGAGGCAGACTCTCTGCTAAATCTGAGCACTGTTTCTCCCCGCTTTTCTAATGACTTTCCCACACAAGAGAACTTGTGTATCTTGATCTGTAGGATGGAAGTAACAAATCTTTGCTGCCTTCACAGGAGGCTTTTCTAACTTGGCAGACCAATGTGCAGTACACTCTGTCCTGGGCATCTGAGTCTGAATTTGCTCTTACATCAACTGCATTTTTTCATTCCTCAGACATTCATGCATCTAGTCATTATGTCCTTTTCTGTCTCAAACTGCATTTTATCTTAGAGATTTATGAGATTTGTCTAAAGTCTTGTTTTTAAATGTTCTTTGCTATGTTTCTGTTGCTTTAGGGTTGTAATTCTTATGTTATCTTTTTTCTTTTCATTTTAGGCAAGCCTGTCCAGTGTAGCCAAATACACTATCCCAGACACTATAGGGCTTGGAGTGAAAATAGACATGTTTCATGTCAAACACAGTCTCTATGGGCTATGTGACCAAGGGCAAGTAACTTAGCTTTCCTGGCCCTCAGTTTCCTCATCTTTAAAAATGAAACATTATCACCTAAAGAAGTTGCTATAAGTATTAAATGGATCAAGTTACACAATAGTGCTTTGAAATGATAAAACACAATCCAGAGTTATGATATGACTAGAGGCCCAGTGCACAAAATTTGTGCATGGCGGGGGGGTGGGTGTCCCTCAGCCCAGCCTGCACCCTCTCCAATCTGGGACCCCTTGAGGGATGTCCAACAGGATCGGGCCTAAACGGGTGGTTGAACATCCCTCTCACAATCCAGGACTGCTGGCTCCCAACCGCTCGCCTGCCTCTGGCTGATTGCCCCTAACCGCTTCTGCCTGCCAGCCTGATCACCCCCTAACCACTCCCCTGCCAGCCAGATCAACGCCTAACTGCTCCCCAGCTGGCCTGATTGCCCCTAACTGCCCTCCCCTGCCGTCCTGGTCACACCTAACTGCCCTTCCCTGCCAGTCTGGTTGCCCCTAACTGTCCTCCCCTGCAGGCCTGGTCACCCCCAACTGCCCTCCTCTGCTGGCCCAGTCACCCCTAACTGCCCTCCCTGCTGGCCTGATCACCCACAACTGCCCTCCCCTTCAGGCCTGGTCCCCTCCAACTGCCCTCCCCTGCAGGCCTGTTCCCCCCCAATTGCCCCCCACTGCAGGCTTGGTCCACCCCCAACTGCCCCCCACTGTAGGCCTGGTCCCCCCAACTGCTCTCCCCTGCAGGCCTGGCACCCCCCCCCCAACTGCCCTCCCCTCCAGTCCTGGTCCCCCCCAACTTCCATTCCCTGCAGGCCTGGTCCCCTCCAACTGCCCTCCCCTGCAGGCCTGGTCCACCCCCAACTGCCCCCCACTGCAGGCCTGGTTCCCCCCTCCCCCAACTGCCCTCCCCTGCAGTCCTGGGTCTCCCCCAACTGCCCTCCTCTGCTGGCCTGGTCACCCCTAACTGCCCACAACTGCCCTCCCCTGCAGGCCATCTTGTAGCAGCCATCTTGTGTCCACATGGGGGCGGCCATCTTGTGTCTTGGGAGTGGTGGTCAATTTGCATATTACTCTTTTATTAGATAGGATGATATGAACTGGTGGGAGAATAGTAGGTACCAAACAGAAGTTAGCAACTCACATAACAAAGCTAATACTTGGCTGATTTTCTGTATCATGGTCAACAGTTGCTACTTCACACTGAAACACTGAACAGATAATTCCCTGCCCTCATGGAGCTTATAGAAGAAAGATGCTGGCAATAAATACATTTGTACATGATAATTTCAGGGTTGGTAAGTGTTATTAAGAATAAAAAACCTGCCAGAGCCGGTTTGGCTCAGTGGATGGAGCGTCGGCCTGCGGACTGGGGGGTCCCAGGTTCAATTCCGGTCGAGGGCATGTAACTTGGTTGCGGGCACATCCCCAGTGGGGGGTGTGCAGGAGGCAGCTGGTCGATGTTTCTCTCTCATCGATGTTTCTGACTATCTATCCCTCTTCCTTCCTCTCTGTAAAAAATCAATAAAATATATTTAAAAAAAAAAAAGAATAAAAAACCAGCCCTGGTTGGTGAGCATCGTCCCATGCACCAAAAAGGTCGCTGGCTCAATTCTGGTCAGGGCACATGCCCAGGTTGTGGGCTTGATCCCCAATAGAGGATGTGCAGGAGGCAGCTGATCGATGTTTCTCACATTGATGTTTCTCTTTCTCTCTCCATCTCCTTTTCTCTCTGAAATCAATAAAAACATATTTTTTAAAAAATTAAAAAAAAACACCCAAAAATTATGGGTTCTAGAGTGGTAGTGTGTGTAGGGTGGAGGTATGGGGAGTAGGTTAACTTTAAATGGGGTGATTAAAGAAGAGATTTCTGATAAGCTGACATCTGAACTAAGACCTAATGGATGAGAAACAAGAAATAGACATATGAAGAGATTTGTAAGTTGGGTTGAGGCAGGAAAGTCTTGGAATGTTTCAGAAACAAGAAGAAAGTCAGTGTTATTGTAGTATAGTAAGTGTCTCAGTCTGTTCAGACTGTTATAACAGAATACCATAGACTGGGTGGCTTATAAACAACAGACAGATATTTCTTATAGTTCTGGAGGCTGGGAAATCCAAGATCAAGGCACAGGCAGATTCAATATCTGGTGAGGGCTCACTTCCTGGTCCACAGATGGTATTTTCTCCTTGTGCCCAAACATGGCAGAAGGGGCAAGGGAGCTTTCTGGAGTCTCTTTTATAAGGTCATGAGTCTCGTTCATGAGGGCTCCACCCTCATGACCTCATCACCTCCCAAAGGCCCCACCTCCAAATACCATCACTTTGGGAGAATAGGTTTCAACATATAAATTTTGTGGGAACACATTTTTAGCATATAGCAATAAGCAAGTAGAGAGTGGTATAATATGAAAATGGAAAGTTTATCATGGTTAAAGCACATGGGACCTTGTAGGTAGTAGAAAGGACCTTGAACTGGATTTAAATGTAGGGTGTGAGGGCATATCACACCATGAGTCTTTCTCTACTTAGAGTGAATAACCAATTGCATGTATTTAAACTCTGGGAGATTTTTTTGGGGGGGCGGGAGAGTTGTTTTTTTTTAATTGCTGGCTCTTAAAGCCACCTTCCTTCTCCCTCTCATATGTTTCTAAGCACTTCCTGGGTCTATAACACAACAGGGCCTTCCAAAAGTCAACTGTCAAAATTCATTGTGATTTATGGAATGATGTATAAATAAACAGTAAATATTCTTTTTTTGAAAATTAATTGGGAGAGGTTCTCCTGCTCTACCCCATAATTATCAATCTCTTGGAGCTTATTTTTTACTTCGAGTCAACACGATTTCCTGGGTTTGCTTTTGTCATCATATGACTAACTCTACTGAGGTCCTGCTCTGTAACAGGCATGCTATGTCATATAAGCTTCATAAACCTCTTGGGCTATAGGTTCTATTTCATTTGCATTGTGTGGGTGACAAACCTGGAAGTTTGCTTAAGGTCATAGAAGTAGGTAGGAGCTGATCTAAAACCTTTTGAATTTGAAGCCTGAAAAATGATTTTTAAAGTAAAAACTGCATTGTCATTTTATAGTTCCAAAGAGTCCTTCCATCTACTTTGTTCCAAGTCATGACAAACTGTGGAAGAAGTGGGATGTGTGAACTATGTGGAAAAAATAGGCAGCTCACCCTGCTTGGTGTAGCTCAGTTGGTTGGAGCATCTTTCCGTGTACTGAAGGTCACAGGTTCGATTCCCAGTCAGGGCACATACTTGGGTTGTGGGTTTGATCCCTGGTTGGGGGGTGTATGGGAGTCAACTGATTGATGTCTCTCTTTCATCAATGCTTCTCTCTCTCTCTCTTTCTCTCGCTCCATCTCTCTCCTCCTCTTACTTTCTCCCTCTCTAAAAAAAAAAATTTTTTTTTGAAGATAGCTTGTGCCATGAAATGAGCAGTGTTCCTGAGACAACAACCTTAGGAATTAAATTGGACTCCCTACATCTTCCCAGGCCCTGCTTCCTGCTGAAGCCTTTTACTTCTGCAAGGTTCTGACCTTGGTCTCAAGTCACCTCTCTGATTGTTGTCTGTCAACTAGGATCTGGTTGTGTTTTCATCTTTATACATAGTCATTATCTTTGCCTTTGTTTTTCTATCATGCCCTTATCTCCTCAACTGACTTAAACTCTCCCCTCCCCACAAGCATAAACCCTATGGCTTACCTTTTGACTCGGATACATTCCATTGCACAGTGAAGTCATGATAAAACCTTAACCCTCAAATCAGGCCTGTTACCAAGGAGAAACACTAATTCACTAAATGAACATTAAACAGTTTAATACTAACAGGGGCTGGATCTAGTTAATATGGGAAATCAGACTTGGGCTTCAACAGCTAGAGCACTACTCTTCTGGGGTATCGCAAGTCCATGCCCCCAACTTGGTGAAGAGACCTGGTGATAAGATCAGCACCACAACAGATGCACTTTCATGGAGGAGTGTCCATTGTACCAAATTTTGTGTCATTTTGTTTGTCCCTTTCTAGCTCTCACTTAGGTCATAATATAGTGCATCTGTTCTGCTCCTCCACCTTGTTTACTGTTCCATGACTCTCATTAGGACTTATCTTCCCTGAAAGGTATACTTTCCGACTCTCCTTATAGTACAGTCACTTGGCATAATCCTGGGACTTCCACACAGTCGTTACCCTCAAAGCCACCACTGCTTGGTTACATCCCTCACCCATACTTGGCTCCTGGAAAACTGGTTCAGACAGATCCTAGAATTCTAAAGACTCAACATTTAAAAATAACTATTACAAAAAATAAAAAAATGAAAATAACTATGACATGAATTTGGAATCAAAACACCTGCAATTTAAGTGGAATAGACATTCTTCAGATTAATCAAAGTGCCTAGCACTTTGGGAATTAAGGTGTATCCTGAGCCACATATTTGCTATAAGGTGGAAAGAAATATAAGACTTCTTTTTTAAAAAAAATATATTTTTTATTGATTTCAGAGAGGAAGGAAGAGGGAGAAAGAGAGAGAAACATTCATGATGAGAGTGAATCATGGCTGCTTCCTACAAGTCCCCCACTGGGGATTGAGCCCACAATCTGGGCATGTGCCCTTGACTGGAATTGAACCTGAGACCTTTCAGTTCGCAGGCTGATGCTCCATCCATTGAGAAAAATAGGCTAGGGCAAAATATTAGACTTTTAAAATGAATTGCCTTACTTTTTTCCTTTGAAAAGTTAAAATTTTTAATAGAGGAAGACGTATGTGTATAATTTAAGCTTTTGTCATCTTGTGTGTAGTCCTCTGAGAAGGTCACATTTTTTAGGCCTTGTTTCATAGGAACTGGGAAATGAGCTGCTAGAATTCAGACCCAGAATCTGGCTGGTTCCCAGAAATAAATACACATGTTGTGTGTTAAGATACATTAACAGAATAGAAGAGTGAGTTAACTTTTGGAAATATAAAGGCAGAAAATTCCTGACATTTTCCTGCTATTCCTTGATTATTTTGTTTTTCATATTCTCACTTTTGAGTAACTAGTGGCCTGGTGCATGAAATTCATGCACTGGGGGCGGGGGGGTGTCCCTCAGCCCAGCCTGCACCATCTCCAATCTGGGACCCCTCAGAGGATGTCCAACTGCCTGCGGGATCGGGCCTAAACCAGTAGTTGGACATCCCTCTTGCAATCTGGGACTGCTGGCTCCTAACCACTCACCTGCCTGCCTGCCTGATTGCCCCTAACCACTCTGCCTGCTGGCCTGCTCACCCCCAACTGCCCCCTCCCGCCGGCCTGCTCACCCCCAACTGCTCCCCCTGCCAGCCTGATTGCCCCCAACTGCCCCCCCCTTCCAGCCTTCTTGCCCCCAACTGGCCCCCTGCTGGCCTGCTCGCCCCCAACTGCCCCCCCTGCCAGCCTGATCACCCCCAACTGACCCCTACTGATGGCCTGCTTGCCCCCAACTGGACCCCCCTGCTGGCCTGCTCACCCCCAACTGCCCCCCTCCGCCAACCTGATCACCCACAACTGCCCTCCCCTCTTGGCCCCTAACCGCCTCTACCTTGGCCCTGCCACCATGGCTTTGTCCTGAAGAACGTCCAGAAGGTCTCCTGGAAGGTCTCCCAGTCTAATTAGCATATTACCCTTATATTGGTATACATAGAGGCCTGTTGTACAGGTGGGGACCGGCTGGTTTGCCCTGAAGGGTGTCCCGAATCAGGGTGAATGTTCCCTTGGGGGGCGGGACGGCCTGGGCGAGGGGCCTGTGGTGGTTTGCAGGTTGGCCACGCCCCCATTGGGGTGGGGGTCCCCACTGGGGATGGTTCCAACCTGGGCAAGGGGCTGGGGCAGTTTGCCGGCCAGCTACACCCCCATGGGGTGAGGGTCCCCATTGGGGGGGCATGGCCAGCCTGGGTGAGGGGCTGATGGCCATTTTCAGGCTGGCCACACCACCTTCACGGTGGGGGTCCCCGCTGGGGTGCCTGGCCAGCCTATGTGAGGGGCTGATGGCTGTTTGCAGGCTGGCCATGCCCCCCAGCAGGGACCCTCACCCCGATGGTGGCGTGGCCAGCCTGGGTGAGGGGCTGAGGGCCGTTTGCAGGCCCCTCCTTCAGTGGCTGGCCCAGGCAGGCAGGAAGCTTGGCTTCCTCCATTGCCAGGGGCAACCCAAGCCTCCCACTTGCTCCGGCTGGTTCCATGGCCACTTCCATCTTTGTCCTGCTAATTTGCATATTCCCTCCTGATTGGCTGTGGGTGTTGCGGAGTGATGGTCAATTACTATATTACTATTTTATTAGGTAGGATTACTAAAGAGCAGCAGGTAAAAAAACAATGCAGTAATACAGTCATTGACCTAAGTATAAGCAGCAGGAAGATTAAAAGAATTAGTCTTATTCTTCAGGATTGCATTCATAGTTGCATAGTGGTGCTCCTGGCTCAATGTTTACACATTGACTTGAGTTCCAGCTGCACCATCTGCATTTCTTTCCTTAAGGACTTTATTTTGCCTCCTCTTTCCACCTGGTTAATGACTCTGGGAGGAACGCTCAACCCATGACTGAGTGGAGTTGGTAGACAAACAGCCCTCGCTCTCATCCCTTGGATGGGAAAGCTCTGAGGTGTGTGTTTCCCACTACCTCCTAGAGTTGCCCTGGCAGAATTAAGCTGCACTTGCCCATGTTGTAGCTGACTTAATAATCCATTTGTATGAACTGTCTTCCTTTCGAAGCCTTCTTTGCCTATGTCCCTCTTAGTTTTCTTTACTTCCCAGATAAACTACTTGCCTTTGAATTCTTATCTCTGGGTCTGCTTCTGGGGAAAGCCCAACCAAGATAACCCCCATTTAGGGAATACTCACTCAGCGAAAGCCAGACCTAAAGTCTAATGTAGCTCTGTTTCCAGTGTCTGGTCTTTCCACTCTACTGTGGAATTCAAGCAGAAGGAATCCCATAGCAGCTTAGACCTAACATTTTCTTAGATGCTAAGAAAAGGAGAAATTCACTCCTAGATATGAAGTTTTGCAAGTCTCTCACCTACTCTCTCACAGATGAGCTTGCCTTTCTCTTTTTCCCAATGATTGGGTTGATGAGTCACATTCTTTGTCTCAATCAGGCACCTGTCTTCCTCCCCTACCCCTCCACCCCCATCCCTGAGAGGAGGATCCAGTCTCTCTTTTGCTCCATACATTCTTTTATTCTATAGGTTCTGTAGGTTAGTGGTTAAGAAAAATGTGGCCCCCTGGGCAGAATAGAGAAAATTACATCTGATTCTTTGGGGGCTCTCTGAGCATAGTTTCTTTTCTAGAGTTTTATTTATGTTGCTTTTTTGCTTTCTCAATTCATACTCTGAATACAGCACAAGAAGAAAGTAAACAATGTACTGTTTTTTAGTCCAGAAAATTTGACAGTATGACATGGCAGTGGTGTGGAGTTTGGCACCTAAGCAAGCAATAAAATATAACATAATTTCCACCCCATCCAAACTTCAAAATAGCAGAATAATTTTTCAACACTGAAATGTGGTTTCCTTGTGTAACTTGTATCACTGCCAAATTCAATACAAGAAAGTTCTTTTCTTTTGGAGCTGTCTCCCCACAATGTGAATATTCTTCGACTCACCATGTTGTCCTTTTCCAATTTCCTTGTTTTTTTTTCTTTGCTTGAGTTCACGGAAGACTGACAAACAGTGGCCTCATGTGACAGCCATTAGTCTGCCTTAAACCTCAACTTGATCTTGAATGGATAGAATAATGAGTAGATTTTATGTAATTTAATTGATGTTGTCAGCTATATGAATTTGTTAGTTCAAGAGAAACTAAGCTTTCAGTCTTTCCTTTTCTAAATTCCTACTTGATTATAATAACGTAAAAGGGAATGTTCCTGCTTTTGGTTGAAGCAGTTTTATAGCAGTCTGAACTCTGAATAATGGAGCAATAAGCATTTTATTCTATTTAAAAAGAAAAGGCAAGGAAGATAAGTATTTGCTTCTTTGGATTAGTGGGAATTAACAAGCATTTTTAAAATTGTACTTGTGTGTGAGCACAGGGAGGGACATTTCATAATGGGGGAGGTCTTGGCAAATCAGTATTCACTTCAACCTCAGAGCATTGATTGTTGAACACATTTATGCCCACTCTAGCTCCAGGGAGCCTTTGGCATAGAATGTAGATTCAAAAAACAGTACAGAATCAGATCATCTCCCATTTTCCCATCTCTCAAGCAGGGGAAATGGTGTGTTCTTTTTAGTCAGAACTCCTTGATTTGTCCTGGTTATGCTGTCATTTCATGGAGATTAAAAATAAACCTTTCCATACATTGTTGGTGGGAATGTAAAGCGGTGCAGCAACTTTGGAAAAACAGGTGGCAGTTTCTTAAAATGTTACATAGTTACCACATCATCCAACAATTATAATTGTAAGTATATGCCCAGCAGAAAAGGAAACATATATCTACTCAAACTGAAAATCTGGACCCATTAAACAAATGGACTCATTCCTCTCTCCACAAAACTTAGCAACATCTACCCCCAATTCTTCTTTCTGTCTTTATAAATTTGACTACTTTAGGTACTTCACATAAGTGAAATCATGCAATATTTATTCTGTGACTGACTTATTTCACATAGATAATGTCCTCAAAGTTGTAGCATGTCAGAATTTCCTTCCTTTATAAGGCTGAATAATGTTCCATTGTATTTTGTATATTCATGGACATGTGGGATTTCCACCTTTTGGCTAGTGTGAATAATGCTGCTAATAGCGTATGTGTACAAATATTCAAGTATCTTCTGTTTTGATCTGCTTTGACTGCCATAACAAAATACTGGGTGGCTGAAACAACAGAAATTTATTTTCTCACAGTTTTTGAAAACTAGAAGTCCAAGCTCAAGTTTCTGGCTGATTTGGGTTCTGGTGAAAGCTCTGTTCCTAGCTTGCAGATAGGGATGCAGTAAGATGAGATTTGGGGTGGGGGTGGCAGGGGAGGCGGGGTGCTCTCTGCTGTCTCTTCTTATAAGGACACTAATTCAGACTGTTTTCCCACCCTTATGACCTCATTTAACCTTAATTATTTCTTTACTCCAAATAAAACCATGCATATAAATTTGGGGAGGAATCAAAGGTTCAGTCCATTATACTTTCTTCCAATTTTTCTTTTTTGATATACAGTATATCTAGAAGAAGAGTTGCTGGAACATATGGTAATTTTATGTTTAATTTTTGAGGAACTGCCATACTGTTTTCCACAGTGGCTGTGCCATTTTAAGTTCCCACCAGTAATACACAAAGGGTTCCAATTTCTCCACATCCTTGCCAAGACTTATTTCTCTTCTTTCTTCTCCCTCTCTTTCCCCTCCTCCTCCTCCTCCTTCTCCTTCTTCTCCTCATCCTCCTCCTGCTCCTCTTTCTCCTCCTCTTCCTTCTTCTTTTAAAATAACAGCCCTTTTAAGTGGTACCTCATTGTGGTTTAGATTTCATGTCCCTAATGGTTAGTGATGCTGAGTTTCTTTTCATGTGCGTATTGGCCATCTGTATATCTTCTTTGGAGGAATGTCATTTTTAAATTGGATTGTTTGTGTGTTTTTTGTGTGGCAGTTCTTTATATATTCTGGATATTAATCCCTGACCAGATACATGATTTGCAAATATTTTTTTTCCATTCTGTAGGTTGTCTTTTCACTCTATTGACAGTGTCCTTTTATGCACAAAGTTTTTAATTTTTGATAAAGCACACTATTTTTTCTTTGCTTCTTGTGCTTGGTGTCATATCCAAAAAATTATTGCTAAAGTTAACAAAATAAAGCTTTCCTTTGTATCTTCTTTTAGAAGTTTTATAGTTTTAGCTCTTACATTTAGGTCTTTCATCCATTTTGAGTTAATTTTTGTATATGGTGTACAGTAAGATTCTTTTGCATGTGATATTCAGTTTTCTCAACACTATGTACAGGGTTTGGCAAAAGTTGGCTTACAGTTATGAGTATGCAAAACAGTTTATTTTTATATTATCATTTATGAATCATTGCATTATTTATTATTATTAACCTACTTTTTCCCACCTCTGAATTGTAAAGACTGTCTTTTCAATATTGAATGGTTTGGGTGCCCTTGTAGAAATTCACTTGACCATAAGTGTGAGGGATTATTTCTGTGCTCTCTATTCTATCCCATTGGTCTATATATTTGTCTGTATACCAGTGCAACACTTTTTTGATAAGATAGCTTTGTAGTAAGTTTTCACATCAAGAAGTGTGAAACATGAAATTTTACTCTTCTTTTAAAAATTTTTTTGGGATCCCTTGAGATTCCATATGAATTTTAGGATGGAGTTTTGTATTTCTGCAATAAATGTCATTGGGGTTTTGATAGAAATTGCACTGAGTATGTAGATTGATTTGGGTAGTATTGACATCTTAATAATATTAAGTCTTCTAATCCAGGAACATGGGATGTCTTTCCATTTATTTGTATCTTCCTTAATCTTTCAGCAATGTTTTGTAGTTTTCAGTGCGTATGTCTTTCACCTCCTTGGTTAAGTTTATTCTTAACCAGAGGCCCAGTGCACGAAATTCGTGCACAGGGGAAGGGGGGGTCCCTCAGCCTATGGGATCGGGTCTAAACCAGAAGTTGGACATCCCTCTCACAATCTGGGACCACTGGCTCCTAACCGCTCACCTACCTGCCTGCCTGATTGCCCCTAACCCCTCTGCCTGCCTGTCTGATTGCCCCTAACTACTCTGCCTGCCTGCCTGATGCCCCAACTGCTCCCCTGCCTGCCTGATCACCCCTAACCACCTCTGCCTGCCTGTTTGATCGCCCCTAATTGCTCCCCTGCCAGCCTGATTGCCCCTAACTGCTCCCCTGCTGGCTTGATCATCCCTAACTGCCTCTGCTTGGCCCCTGCCACTGTGGCTTTGTCTGGAAGGACATTTGAAAGACATACAGTCTAACTAGCATATTACCCTTTTATTAGTATAGATTATTTTTTCTTTTTGATGTTTTTGCAAATGGAATTGTTTTCTTAATTTCCTTTCAGATCGTTCATGGTTAGTGTATAGAAACACAACTACTTTTTGTATGCTGATTTTGTATCCTGCAATTTTGATGAATCCACTTATTAGTTCTTATAGTTTTGGGGGGCATAGGATATTGGAGTTTTCTGCATATAAGATCAAATCATCTGCAAACAGATAATTTTACTTCTTCCTTTTTAGTTTGGAAGCCTTTTATTTCTTTTTCTTGCCTATTTCTCTGGCTAGAACTTTCAGTATTATGTTAAACAGAAATATTAGATGAAGCTCACCTCTAACAACTGTGTTAAGCTCAAGAGTAGGAATCTATTAGCAGGTCAACAGCAGGAAAGGAGGGGAGGTGAGGTGGGGATTGGAAGGGGCCTTAGAGCAGCTGCAGTTCATTTAAAATTGGCTTTTCTTTTTTTCCCTTATTCCTACAACTACTATAGAAAACTATAGTTTTTTCCTATTCAGTTGATTATAATAACAGGCCAAGATCTCTTTGAACATAACCAATATAGAGAAAAGCATCCGCGGCCATCAAACTGGGTAAAATAGTAACATAATCTCTGGTTTGTAGTTTGAATCCTATTAATTATAATTGTGTAGACTTGTACAGTGAGAATGCTTTGGGAGTTTTTAAAGCCAGATTTTTCAAAGACTACATTCCTCATTAGACCTTCCCCATTAAGGCATGCTTGAATGATGCTACACAGCCGAATAGTTGAAATTGTTTTTCACTCTTGTCATAGTCTGAAGACAAAGGATTCTTCCGCTTGCCAAAGTTCCCCGGAGCCTAGGTTGAGCGGCTGTGACAGCACTTCAGCAGGGAGCTTTTTATTCAGGCTTTGGTTTGCCATCAGGCCTCATTCACTAAACAGGATCAAGTGGGAGCAGTATATGGAGAAAAAAATCAATGGAGGCAAAATGTGGCACAGCCAGATATGGTGCCATGGACCCACTTTTACCTTTCATCGATGCTGAGTCATGACGCAGTCTAGGCTACGGCACAGAAAATGGTAAAATCCTTGTTCTAAATGCATTGCATATTCTTGGTGCTTTGGCTAAAGCAATGCCACATGCATAGTTGAGCAAATGCTAGCATAGTACTGCAGCTTACTTGACTTCTTCTATGAGAAGCAGTGAGAGTGGTGTAAAAGACCCCGCGGTTGATAGCAAAGGGTCTTCTGATGGTCTTACGGTCCTACTTGTTGATCTCTCCTAGCCTCTATTTCCTCATTCCTTCTAACTCACAAGGTTCTTATGAGAGTCAAATAGGGTTGATTCATGTTTGTTACACTACCAAGGCACACTTCTTATTCATTATCATTAGAATTTTTATATTGGAATTTAGATGTATGTATATGATTCCTCTCGATTCCAATAATTACAGGCTGTTGTTGTTCCTTGTGATTAAGCCCCTATCCCAGTGGTCAGCAAACTCATTAGTCAACAGAGCTGCCGACTACTGTTCTGGACTATGTGTGTATGGACTTCAGCCATTACCAAGAGACAACTTTTTAATATTACCCAAGGAAAGTGTTGAGAGCTATATAAAAGTGACTTTAACTTGGGTTTAAGAATTAAAAGGCTCCCTCCATTGGCCTTCAATTTGACAAAAATAGCATATTTGTGACTAGACATAGCCACAGGCATCGTTCTCTTTTATGTAAAATCTGGCATAGCATAGTGGTTAAGACCACCAGCTCTACAGCCAGAATTTTTGGGCTCAAACTTGCTAACAGTATGCCTTGGACAATTTATTTAACCACTCTGTCCCTCTATTTCCTCTAAGATCATTGTGAGGTTTTAAAAGATTAACAGAAGCAAAACTCTTAGAACACTGGTTAACACCTAGTGTTATTGGTATTATCTAGTTCAGTGGTCGGCAAACCGTGGCTCACGAGCCACCTGTGGCTCATGAGCCGCGGTTTGCCGCTCTGTTGACTAATGAGTTTGCTGACCACTGATCTAGTTAATTGGAAGAGAGTTTAGGGAAAAGAAGGAGAAAGAAGGGATCAAATAAATAATCCCTTCTTCCCAAACAAATCAAAATTGGAAAGAGTTGTCAAGGGAGGAAAAGATAACGGGCAAGTTAGGGATCCAGGCAGAGACACAGGTGCACAAACACATCAAAATAGACAGGAGGACAAAGACACTTTCACCCCTGTGACCTTTGTATCTCTTACTACTGAAGGTTCTTTAGCCGTGGGCAAACTACGGCCCGCGGGCCAAATCCGGCCCGTTCAGCTGTTCTATCCGGCCCGCGGAGCCGAAAGAGCGGAGGGTTCTCTTGCTCTCCCCTCTGCTCCTTCACCAGCAGCAGTGTTAACATGGCAACGTCGGGAAACACGGCCACAGCTCCTTCTTCTGAGTGGGTGGATTTATATCCGCCCATTCAGTAGAAGGAACAACCTCTCAATCTTCCAGAGGCTCCTTGTAATGCCCGTGGACGTGTCCCTCGACATCACCCTGGGAATGCGTAGACACGTTATCGTGGTGATGTAGGGAGACACGCCCCTGGAGAGCACAGTATCAGAGCATTAGCTAAAAAGGAGACCAACAACACTGTTCCCACTGAAGTTGATGTTTTAAAGACCAAAAACCTTTCAACCCAGTCTACATTGCCATCTACATCTACGTCCCGGGCATAATTTGGAAGTTGCGCTAAAGAAAATGTTTAATTTACTGTTTACACATTTTGTTCTTTTCTATTTGTTTTAGTTTTAAATTATTTTATTATATTTAAGTTTAATTTGAAAGGCTTTTGTACCTTTCCTTTGTTAGGCAATTTTATTTTGCCTTTGCCATCTTCAATATAAGGTATGTTATTGTGCTATGATTCCTCCATTTTTTGAAGTTTCAAATTATAATAATTAGTGTTTACATTCTTCTTGTTAAAATGTTTGAAATGAATAAAACTATTGAAATAAAAAAAAAAGACCGTACCCTTTTATGTAATGATGTTTACTTTGAATTTATATTAGTTCACACAAACACTCCATCCATGCGTTTGTTCCGGCCCTTCGGTCCAGTTTAAGAACCCATTGTGGCCCTCGAGTCAAAAAGTTTGCCCACCCCTGTTCTAGAAGCTGTATTTCATCTTTATATCATAGACTATGTATGGGTTTGCTAGGGCTGCCATAACAAATTTCCACTGGATACTTTCCTGGATGGCTTAAACAACTGGAATTTTTCTTACAGTTCTGGAGGCTAAAATTCTAAGATCAAGGTGTCAGCAAGTTTGGTTTCTTCTGAGGCCTCTCCCTTGGTTTGCAGATGGCATCTTCTCATTGTGTTCTCACATGATCTTCCTTCTGTGTGCACACAGCCTTGATGTTTCTGTGTGTTCATATGGGTTCTTACAAGACACTGGTCTACTTGAATTAGGACCCATTCTGACAGTCTCCTTTTAACTCAACAAACCTCCTTAAGGTTGCTATTTCCAAATAAGTAGTACTCTGAGGTACTGGGGGCTAGGGCGTCAAGGTAAGAATTGGTGGGGGGATACAATGCAGCCCATAACAGGCTTTCTGCTCCATGGACAATGAGAAATTAACCAAAGGACCAGAATTTACTCCAGTCTGATATAAAGGAGTCAAAGGCAATTGTGAGTCCAGTAGTAAAATTTGCTTGAATGTTTCTTGTGGTACTTATGTCACCCCTATAAAAGATAATAAATCTAATTTTTATGGAGAAACTCAGACTTCCATGGAAAAATAATAGACATTTAGCAATAAGTTTTGGCTTGGTTTAGACACGTGGCCCATAATTTTTGGTTGGAAAGTAGGATTTGAAGTTGGGTCAGATAGGAAAATAGAATCTATGCTAGTTATTTTGGCAGAGGAAATTTAATATAGGAGATAAGCATAAATATATTTACTGTGACCTGCTCATGAGGAGCAATTTAGCATGATATCATCAACAAGGTAGATACATGTGATGTTCTGTGGGATGTTAAGATGATCAAGATCCCTGGGGACTATCCTATGACAGAAAGCAGAAGAGTTGGCTTAGTCTTGAGGTCAAAGAGTGAAGGCGTACTGTTGTCTCTGTTGGTAGAAAGCAAAAGGCTTGTGATCCCTTAGAATTGTTTGAAGGGGAAAAAAATGAGATCAACAGCTGTGAAGCAGAGGTGAGATTCCCTTGTTCATTTGCTCAAATAAAGTCATCTTATCTGGAACAGCAGCTTCAATTGGCAATGCCTAATTAAGTCTACAATAATCCATAATCATTATCCAAGATGAATACATCTTCTTCATAGACCAAGCAGGTAAGTTAAATGGGGATGTTAGGAATTGCCACACCTGCGTCTTTTAAGTCTTGGGTGGTTCTATAAATCTTAGTATGTCTTAGTTTACTGCCTGAGTGGGGAGAGGGAGCTCCAAGAGCTTCCACTTGGCCTCCTACAGTATTAACTCTTCTGTCACATTTCAGTGTGGAGATTAGACCCGTTTCCAAGCATCATCAACCATATACTCAAGAACTAAGGAATAACCACAGGTGAGCCCTGTAAGATAGAGTGAGCCAAATCTCATTTATCACCTGAGCACCATAAGCTTCTCTTTCACTATGATCTCCAGTGGTGTTTTGGGTTCCCAGGAATTAGCATACATTCAGGACCAGTGTCAAGAGAATTTCAAAGATCTATAGGCTCTTTAATTTCCCTCAATAAAAAAAATCAAGATTTCAGGTGAATCTTATTAGCAAAGGTGGTGCCCATCACTTGTTTATTCAAGCTACTATATGTGTGTCTATACTGGCTGATGCCTGACACCTGCTTTGATAAGCAGTCTTTGCTCTGGGGCTCCCCATCCGCCTGGCCAAGTCTTTCTCAGAATTGCACTGCAGACTGAAGCTCTGCCTATTTAGGCTACTTTCCTTCTCTCCCTCCTTTCACCAGAGTCAGACCTGCACTGTGGTCAGAAGGCTCTCCCCTCCTCTTTCTAACCCTTCACCCCTTTATCTCGCACTAGTGTTTCCCCCAATACATGTCTTGCACCTCTAGTTTCACGTTGGCGTTTGTTTCTTGGAGAACCTGAGCTGACTCAGAAATCAACTAATCATGAAAAAAAAAAAAAAAAAAAAGCCCAAAGTCCATTGAATATTAGATTGTTGACAAATACAAAATTTCTGGACCTTGGAAGCATAGTTTTATATTTCCCTAATAACTAAAAGTTTTTTTGGAACATTAATTAAATGTGCCATACGAAAAAGACATGAATAGAGTTGATTTCTTTCCCCAGAAAAACACCTATGCCCTATGTGGGAAATTGTCACTTAGGGAAATAAAATTTTAAAGTGGATCCAGGGAAGAGATTAAATTCTGGGAGCAGAAACTGTGCTCTCTTTATCTTTCTCTTTATTTTGCTTTCTATTTTATGTTATAGCGTTAACACGAGATCTAACATGCCAGAAATGAAAAATGTGGTGTTCGTGTGGTGCTCTCAACAGGCTCCTTGAAGAACATTTTTCCCTTCTTTCAAGGATCAGCTAAAATTGAATTTGGCATTGTTTGCCCTTTGTCGCCTAGGCATTTGGGTCAGACTCTTGTCTGACCTAAGAGAGGCGATGATGGACAGGTCTGTAGAGGGCATTATCACAGCCTAATCAGATAAACCAAAGCCAAAATTGTTTTTCTCTTCTCCCACGGTGTCTGCTCCTTCATGTTCTTCCTCTTTTATGTCCTCTTCTACTTTGCCTTGTGAATTTTTAAGACAGTGCAACTTACTGTTATTAGTGAGATAGAGATTTTGACTTCGGGAACGGTAGTATGAATCAAGTGACTTCTGCCTTGTAGACAGACTTTCTCAGGAACTGAGAGCAGTGTGTGTCAGCCCTGGGCACTGAGGCACAGCCACTCTATGATATCTTGCCTAATGCAGAAGAAGGGGCCCTGCTGTTTCCTGGATGCTTTGGGCATTCAGTCAATAATAACAATGCATTTAATCATGGGAGAGTCTAAAACATTCACCTTGTAATAGTAACAAAAAGTAAGTCCAGAATCAGCAGAAGCCTTGCAAAAAAAAAATAATAAACTAAACAAAACTAATAACAGAAACCAAGTACTAAGGGCAATAAAATAATCTTTTTTATGTGTTTAATTTTACATTTTAGTAATCATAACGGGCAAGGAAGGAATATGCCTGGGTTTGGGGCTGAAGATGCAATGACGATTTAGGCTTAAGAGAAAGTAAAATAATGCTAAAATAGTATTTTCCTCCTCTTCTAAGAGAGTAATAAAAGGAAATTGTTACTTGTTGCTTGTATGCTTTGTGCCAATCCTTGTGCTGGGTGATATATACATATATATTATCTTAGTCCTCCAGAACCCAGGAGGAGAAGCATGTCACCTCCATTTTACTAATGAGTAAACTGAGGCTTAGAGAAGTTAAATTAACCCAAGCTCACATGGCCTGTTCGCGGTCCCTCTGGCTTTGAAACCCAGACCTGTCTGACTTTAACTTACGGATGGAAGAAAATGATCATGGAAGTATAAAGGACAGAGAAAATACTGGTCCAAGGGATGAACACCCAGGAAAGCTAAGTAATGAGTTCTAATCTAGAGCAAGCAAAGGCCAAGGCGCTTGGTGATGGTTGCCATGTACTTTGTGAATCCTAACCAGGGACTCAGAGACCTTGCAAATGAAGACGTTGAAACTGCGTTGGTGATCTTCAAGGATCTAAGTGAAGAGAAAGGGGAAGGAAGTACAGGAAGACTCAAAATGAAGATATGTCATCCCAACTTTCATAAACCTAGTCATAGTTAGTAATTTGGACTAGCTTTGAGACATGCCAAACCCTCATTGTCACTGGCTTGAGGAAGTTACAACCAGAACTTAGAAAAATGACTTGGTTGTAAGGCTGACTCCAAAGAGTGCACCCTATACTTTCCACACCTAATTTTAAAAATGGAAATGAGGAGTTTGGGCTTGATTTGAACTGACTCCATTTTTCTGGAAGGTGGGACAAGGGGAAATAGACAACAGATGATATTTGAATTTGCATCAAAGAGCACAAGAGACTCATTTAAGAGCTTAGGGGACAAGATTCAGCCCCCTCGAGAACTGCACTCTCAACTGCAAGGCTGAGGAATAAGGCTCCATCAAGAAGGCTGGGATTAATTTTTATCTCTCCTATTGCAAAATTTGACAAGAGTGGGGTGAAACATTCTACATATAGGGAACATTCCTATACATTTCTGGTGGAAATGGAAATGTATACAACATCCACAGAAAGCGTTTTGGCATCTACATTCTCTTTAAGCCAGCAATACTACTTCTAGGATTTGAACTGATAGAAATACTTACGCACACAGTGGTGTATGTACCAGGACAGTCACTGTACGTTATTGGGAAAAGCAAGCAAATAGAATTTCTTGTCTCTTGACTAAGATTTTTTTTTTGCACAGTTTTTATAATTCCCTTTTAGGGCTTTTAGTAGCTATCACTTTGCTATTATTTTTTGTAATAAACTTGAGTTCATTAAAAAACTACTAGATTAATTAATAATTATTATGATAAGCCCAAACAAATATATATATACTAGAGGCCCATTGCAGGAAGATTCCTGCAATAGGGCTTCCTGTGGCGGTCTGCTTCCCTCCCTTCTCCCTCGCCCCGCCTGCTTCCCTCCCTTCTCCACAGCCCCACCTGCTTCCCTCCCTTCTCTGCAGTCCCGCTTGCTTGCTTCTCCGCAGCTTCGCTCCCTTCTGCAATGCTTGGCTTCCTTATACGCTGTCTTCAGTCTTCGCTCTGCTCCTGGATATGCAAATTAACCGCCATCTTGGTTGGGTTAATTTGCATACTTGCTCCTGATTGGCTGGTGGGTGTGGCTGGTGGGTGTAGCGGAGTGGTGGTTAATTTGCATATTACTCTTTTATTAGATAGGATATATATATATATATATATATGCAGGTCTATATATCTGTGTGTGTATGAAATTCACACATTATATTAATCAAGATTATGTTGTTAAAGCTATTTCTAATTTAAGGTGGTACAGTGTTTTGTTATGTTGATTCATTGTAGGAATATAGCAATAACAAGCATTTCAATATTTAATAAAATAAATTTTGTTTGTGACTATAGGTCATGGTCCACTTTTCCCAGGACTTACAATGTCAACCGCTATAGAATAAAGTGGGCATTAGAAGGTGGAGAGAAAGTAAAAGGCTGCTGATTGGAGGGTGTATAATAAGTTTTTAGAGGCAAGACACCCAATCATCTCCTTTTGCTCTTTAAATTTCCAATAATCCCCTTTCCCTCTTTTCACTAACCTCTTAACTTAGTACTCTAGTTTGGTGAGAGGATTGGGGTCAGGAAAGAATCCAATAGGTCAAAGAATGAGGCTAGGTTTAATTTGAAGAGACTGGACAATATACAGTTGAAGATATGATGCTTTTTAGGAAGGAAGATTGAGATTTAATATGAAAAATGTGAAGAATGGGTCAGTTAAATTCTATCTGGTAAAATTCTGAAAAGATCTTGAAAGCTTTAAAGCTTCATTGACACACAGATTTAAAAACATTTTTAAAAATGAAAATTATAGCCAACTCTTAATTAGGACTTAATATGTGCCTACACGTAGTGCTCTCTATGCATTGACTCTTCTTTCACTTTGCACAACACATCTACGAGGTAGGTCCTATTATAAACCCCATTTTGCATTTGGGGAAAGAGACTTAATGACTAAGAGATTTGATCCAAGACTCAGAGCTACTCGCTGAACCATGTCCCTCTGTTTATCTCAGGGTTTCTGTGAGAATCAAGTGAGTTTTTGTGCGTAAAAGTACTTCGAAAACCACAAAACATTAGATACTTGAAAACCAGTTCTCAAAAGGTAGAAAATGTTATTCACTCTAGTCTATGGAACCATCCTTTTAATACAGAACTTGGTAAACAAGTTACTGTTGGAGCGCAAATAAAATTAACCATGGATTAGAGGAACAATTTTGGATAGCAAAATAAGTATTAAGAAAAAAACAAGGATAAAAAGAAAACGTGGCATACAAGCTAGATTAGTAGTAATAAAAAATGGCCTTTTTTGATGGAGTGAGAGGTTTTCACGGAGCTGAAAGCTGTGATTGCATTGCCACTCCGTATAGAACAGTCTCTGGAACAGGACTGACCTGGCCATAAAAGGAAAATTGCATGGCCTAAGAGATTGTTCCCACCTTCAACTGCTAATGAAGCTCTTGGAAAATGTATCCCCACTTAACAAACGAGGCTGAAAATGCCAAGGAGCCTTTTGCCAAGGATGTGTTCTCTAGGCTCAGACTGAATCCATTATTTTGTTAGACAGAGTACTGCCAGCAAGCCAGCCATGGGCAATTTAGCATGCCACATTTCAAGCAGAATTTAATTCGTCTAATACGTTCACTTTTGTGTGCCACAAATGAGACGAATACCCTATGATCAGGTGATGGCCTGTCAGGAATGCCACAAACACAAAGTACTGGCATTAATGGAGAGTTCTTCAGTCAAGTCTTGGTTAAACTCTAATTAAAAGCTGGTCTAAAAAATTGCCAAGGATCTCAAGTTCCCATCTTGTGCTGTGTCTGTGCCTTCTTAGAAGAGGTAAAAGGTAGGTGTGTGTGCAATACCCAACTCCACTTGTTATGAATCATTGCTTATCTTCATAACAACAACAAAAACAAACAGTAAATGTCTTAACTAAGGAAATCACCTCTGAGTGATGCCAAATTTGATATGGATGCCTCTTTATAGATCAGACAGTTCTGGGGTTACCTAAAGATAGTCATCTCTTATATGTACTAGTTTCTTCTTTTTTTATGGCCACACACTTTCCCTTCTGTAGCAAATCCAAAAGCAGGGATGGTTGGAATGTTACTCAAAGTGGGAGAGGCCTTACTTAGTCCTAACACCCATAGAGCCCACTATCCCAGTCAGAAAGTGTCACATGAATGCATCAGAAATGGGTCCAGCATCCAACTGTAAGAGAATGTGTTATAATAAATACCACTTACTGAATACTTCCAGTTTCAAGGCTCTGTACATGTGAGAGAACATCTGTGAGAGACACACGGGATCCAGTGAACATCTTTTTTCCTAACAGATTTGAGGCCAGCTCTCAGGTACTTTGGGCATCAGAATTACCTGGGAAGAGTTAAGGCTTGTATTATACAGGCTCTGGAGTCAGGTGCCTGGTTTTGCATCTTGTCTCTGCTGTGTGTTAATTGGGTGGCCTGAGGTACATTACTTATCCTTGGTAAGCCTTAGTGCTTGTGTTGGTAAAAATAAAAGCGGGGAGGTTGTGGAGAGGAGGAAAAGAGACATAATCATAGATAACTTATTAAAGTTGTTGTAAAGATTGACTGATATAATGCTTGGCACAGTTTCAGGCAATGGTAAGCATGTAATAAATATGAGCTTTTCATTATTAATATACTAGGGGCCTAGTGCACGAATTTGTGCACCTTGAAAGGAGCTGTGGGCCGCAAGGCTGCAGTGGGCACAGGGGTGGGTCTTGGCCCATCCTCCGCACCCCTGCCCAGTACCTCCCTCTGTGGTCCCTGGTCCCCTGTCTGCCAGCAGCCCCGCTCCTGCCGCCACTCCCATGCACTGACAGCGCCAGTCCCGCTCGCACCCGCAGCCAGCGCCAGAGCTGCCACTCGCACCCGCTGCTGGCGCCTGGTGTCAATGTTGATTGCTTGGCACTGTCAGCAGGTGCGAGCGGTGGCTGCTACTCCGATCACCCCTCAGGAGCAGGGGTGTGAGCCCCCTGGTGGTCAGTGCACGTCATAGAGACCAGTTGTTTGGTTGTTCTGCCGTTCGGTCTATTTACATATTAGCCTTTTATTATATAGGTTGTATTTTTCCCACCTAGAATGAGCCATCACCTAAGGTGGATTGGGGCAAAACAAACAAAAACAGATTGAGAAACACAGCTTTGTGCAATAATTTAAACCTCTTCACTAATTGAAAATTTACAAGAGATGCTATTATTAGATAGTAAAATTAACTGATTTTCCATTCTTTGTTAATTCATTCAGTATTTGCTATCAAGAACTGTAATAAATGTTATTTGAACACAAAGATGGATCTAATTTGGGCTTCGCCTGAAGAACTACAATCTTCTGTAGATGAGAGGGTGTTTTAATTGGGAAGCAGTGGTGGCATTGCAGGGAGCCTTGATCAGCAATACTCTATTTTTTTAAACCTGGCTAATGGTTTAATAATAATAAATTAAGTTATGCATTTATGTTCTGTATGCTTTTCGGTATATGTGTTATATTTACAAAAAATGTCTTTAAGAATGGTATGTGAATTATATCTCAAAAAAATATGGGATATTCGTTACCTAGATTGGGAATGGTTTCTTAGGGAACCCAAAGCACATGAAACCAAAAGAAGAAACTAAATAAATTGGCTTTATTAAAATTAAAACCTTTTGCTTCAAAGGACAACATCAAGAAAGTGAAAAGACAACCTATAGAATGGGGAAAACGTTTGGAAATCACATATATGATAAGGATCTAGTATCTAGAATATATGAACAACTATTACATTAGTCAATTATACCTCAATAAAGCTGAAAACAATTAGACAAGAAAGAACTGTTAAAACTCAATAATAAAAAGAGATACATAACCCCATTAAAAATGAGCAAAAGATTTGAATAGACATTTCTCTAAAAAAGATATAAGTGGCCAACAAGCACATAAAGATATGCTCAACATCATTAGTCTTTAGAGAAAATGCAAATCAAAACCACAATTAGGTACCATACCCACCAAGATGCCTATGATGAAAAAGATAGACAACAGCAAGGCAGGGATGTGGGAAAATTGGTGGGATGTATGTAGCCACTTTGGAAAACAATTGGTGGTTCCTCAATAAGTTAAACATAGAGTTACATGATCCAAAAATTTCACTCCTGAGTGTATACCCAAGAGAAATGAAAATGTATGTCCACACAAAATCTTGTACATGAATATTTATACCAGCATTATTCAGAATAGTAAAAAAGTAGAGAAAAAAATCCAAATGCCCATGAATGGATGGATAAATAAAACATGGTATTTCCATATAGTTGATTTTTAGTCAATCATATAACAGAATGGAGCACATGGAATTAGATAGTGGTAATGGTTGCAAAACTCAATATATTAAAAACACTGACTTGTACACTCTAATAAAGTGAGTATCATGCTATTTTAATTACATATTTAAAATTTTTTTTAATATATTTTTATTGGTTTCAGAGTGAATTACATCTTAATAAAATATAAGGTATGGGGCAGTTTCATGATTTTAATGTTGTACTGGCCTAAATTATAGAGTGTATGAAGAAAGAATAGGAAACAAATTTGAAAATATAAATTGGAATCAAATTATAAAGGGCTTCTCTTGCTGGGAACTTGGCAGTGGAGAACAATTTAAGGTTATTGGGAAAGTTAGTGATAGTGTTTCAGGAAATTTAGTCCAGCATCACTTTCATCATCATCTCTAACATCTTTCATAGTCTTTGTACTAGACAGTATTTTGTATCTTAAAATTTAGTTTTGTGTTAGGGAATATATGTGATTTTAGAAAATCTCCCCCAAAAGACTTGATCATAGAAGCCTGGTAAATTGTGTTATATAAACCTTCATAATGGCATAAAACATTATGGATATATATATATATATTTTTTTTTGGAAAGAAGTAATAGATAGAAGATGAAAGCAAGGTTTTTATCATGTTCACTAATACACATCATTGATTTGGAAAATAGGAAAGGGAAAACATATTAGTGTATCAGTCCAAGTCTCAATAGGATACATCTATACTATATACAAAAGCCTAAACAATAGGCCGACTGGCCAACCAGCTGGTAGCTATGATGCACACTGACCACCAGGGGGCAGACACTCAACACAGGAGCTGCCGAGCGACAGCAACTTTGCAGAATGCCCTCTTGTGCTCCGGGACCCCTCGGGGGATGTCAGACTGCCGTTTTTGGCCCGATCCCTACAGGCCAGGCCAAGGAACCCCACCCGTGCACGAATCCATGCACTGGGCCTCTAGTCTATAATAATAACAGCATAATATGCAAATTGACCCAACGACCAAACAATAGAAAGACTGTCCGGACGACCTTTTGGACGACCATGCTATGACACAAACTGGCGCCAGGCCAGCCAAGGCGGGTGTGATGCAATTGGTTGAGGGGCCCCACCATTGCCCCATGATCGCCCCACAGAAGGAGGCCCAGGCCACCGGCCAGCAATGTTGTGGTGGGTGTGTGGGGCCGGCCAGCGATCACTCTGCAGAGGGAGGCCCAGGCTAGCCAAGCGATTGCACCCCATGACTGTTGCCCACAGAGGGAGGTGACAGGTGGCAGGCGAGTAGGGGCAGCACTGCACAGATGGCAAGCAGTGGCAGCGGTGGGGTGGAGCCAACTTCCGGCAGCCAGGGGAAGGGAAGTCCCGATAGGCCCTGATTGCTGGCCAGGCCTAGAGACCCTACCCAAGGAGTCCCGGATTGCGAGAGAGCGCAGGCCGGACTAAGGGTCACCCCCCCACCACCACCATGCATGAATTTCGTGCACTGGGCCTCTAGTATTATAATAATTGGATGAGAGTTTTTAAGAACTGTGAAGAATCAGAGAATTTGCCTTACTAGCAAGCTAACAAGTTGTCCTGCCGCAGTTTCATAGATGCTGGTAGAAGACACAAGACTCCTGGGTCAGAGGACTTTTTTAGTCTGTATTTTACCATAATCCATTTCTACTTTAGTAAAAGAGTTAACCATTTACAGAATTTTTAGAAATGTGATCAAATTCGTATTTGGAAGCTCTAATAAATATATTATGAAATAAAATATTAATGCAGAAGTTGTATGAAGTCTGTTTCCCACATTGATTTTTGAGTATATGCTACTGGACATTTGAAAAGCTTATAAAGCAGATATTGGCTTTTGGGATTGAAAACTATAAGCTAAAATAGAACGTTCAGGAATTCAAGACAAATTACTTGAACTTACACAGAGCACTTAACTTTCTCAGTGCAGTTCTTCAGAAGGACAGGTTCAGTAAAATGTGTTAACTGCAAACTCATTGTTTACACCAGCCTTCTTTAATATTCCATGGTGGGAAAACAATTTACAGTGAATGAGAAAACATTTAGCAGTGAATTCTCCTAGTGTTTTCTACCATATCTCCTGGAACCCATGTGCTTTAATCAACACAAAACAATACTGTTCTAAAGAAATCCCCTTGTTCTCGAAATCACATGAAGCCCTCTTACCTGTATGACAGTTGTATTTTATTTCATGTAACCCTGATGAACTCTACGGGCATACCGGTACAGAACGATCTTAGGGCAGCTGCACCAGCAGAATATTTCTACAAGTCGGGCAGTATGCTGAGTACTAGCGTATGGGGGAAATAAGACTTCGGTGGGGGCTCCTGGATTTGAATCTGGAGATAGCAAGTTTCTCAAGTAAAACTCTTTGTTTTGAAGGGATCAGTTACCAATTAGGTTAGAAAAGCTTGTGTGTTTCGTACACAGGAGAGATGATCTTTCTACTCTCCCTGGGCTCCTAAAGCCATTTGCTTCAACTATCTGACCTCCACTCAAGACTATAGGTCTGGCCTAGGATCTGTTTTCTATAGTTTTCTAAATGCTGATCCATTCATTATTAAAGAGACTTGGCCTCTAGCATCAGATTACCGCATTTCTTGTAAACCAGCTTAGTGGCAACAAAATCCAATTCATCTCTAGACATCGGTTTTTTTAGCAGAGTGCTTCTATTTTTGTTTCTTGGTTAAAGAAGAGCTGCAAATAAATCCATGGGCCTATTTGGTTATCACCATGACTTTTAAAAGATCTGACCATATAACCTTTTGTCCTATCTTAGATATTTGCTGTGGGGGGAGGGAGGGGGAGAGGGGGTTCTTTTTCTTTTCTTTCTTTTTTTTTTTTTTTTTGGTCTACTGAAATGTCTTTCTTGTTCTTAAGCAGAAATAGCAGAAGATTAAGAATTAGGATATGTCGTCTCTCCTTTCTTTTCTTAATCCCCCATGTATAACCTATTGCATTAAGATAATGCTTCTGAGAATGTGCTATGGGTTTTTACAATGTGTGTGACTGCTGGTGAGCTGAGACAGGCTCAGCTACAATATCTATGAGTCTGGAGAAACAAGTAAGGATTAAAAATAGAAGAGAATATTCATAACATATATATTCACTAGTTTATAGGGATGAAATAAGACAGAGAGACTGGAAGCAACATTTTTAAAACTAAATAAGATTTGGTTTAATTTGATGTACGGCAAGGGAAAAGGACAGGCTCCCCCCCTCACCCGCTGAGGGAAACACACCATTGCTCTTGCTGCAAGACTACATAACTTGTCCTTTTTCTGTTTTTGCCTGAATTGTCTAGAGACTCAAAACCTTCTTAATGCTCAGTTACAGTGATTGTATTAATTTAAAAAAATTAAATCATTGTCATAATTTTTCCTTCTACTTCATTATAAATGTGCATATATAGTTTGTATGATTGTTACATATGTGACGCTAATTAAAAATATAGTGTGAATCTATATATTTATTTCTTCTAAAGTCATCTATGATTGTTTTTGGAAAGAAGTGAGATATAAATACGTGGTAAAGATCACATGAGGTGTGCTGCATAGTTCTTTTTCTGTGCATAACCTTTAATTAGTATTTTCATTCATTTCAAGGGAACACTAAAGCTTGTTATGAAAGGACTATAGAAAGATGACACAAAAGGCAAATAAAAAAAATAGGTCTTGAGAGAGTTGATTATGGTTCAGCAGGAGCATCCTTTGAACTTTCTTTTTAATTCCAGGGATTTTACTCAGCTAGCAAAAATGTGGTTGAGATGTAGTGACTCAGAGACCCACCATCTGTTAGCAGAAAGTAAGGGGGCTGTGATTACAATCTAGGTTTCAGAGCCTGGGTGGTGGGCCTGACATCTGAGAAACCAAACAGGGCCAGCCTTTTTGTCTCTCTCCCCCCCTCCTCCTCCCCCACTTCCTTCTCTAGGACCCAAGTTCTCATGTTGCCAGCCAGACCTGTCAAATTGAGAAAGCACTGAAGCCTTCCACCCACTCTTCTCTACTCTGCCGACCAAAATATAATCTTCCTGTGTGTGTTCCTCCAGATCTGTTAGGAGGTGGAACCCAATGTGATTTTTAAAAAAAGTTCACAGTAAATATTAAATAATAGAACTAATTTCCTTCTCAGACCATGTAGGAACCCCACTGTAGTCAGCTTTCCATATCCTTTCAATGGCCTGTGTGTTCTCTGGATTTGGCTGTTGACATGTCAAATTAGCAATCACCCATCTCTTGCTCTCCCTGCCTATGTCCTCACCTTCCTGCCTCTCACTGGTAACAGCCACCTACAAGTAGCCTGGACTCCTGCCTTTTTCTTCTTTCCATGTTAAAACAAGGATTAAAACTCTATTTGGCCAGAGTTGGTAAGAAGGATTGGAGAGTAAACAAACTCCTAATTGAGTTTTTTCCCCCTAATATAAATAGAAAAATTGCCTGGCTGGTGTGGCTTGGTGGTTGAATGTTGACCTATGAGCCAGTAGAGGGCACAATTCGATTCCCGGTCAGGGCACAAGCCCAGGTTGTGGGCTCAATCCCCAATAGGGGCGTGCAGAAGGCAGCTGATCAATGATTCTCTCTCATCATTAATATTTCTATCCCTCTCTCCCTCTCCCTTCCTCTCTCTGCTTTGATTTTTTAAAAAAAAAAAACCACACACACACCTAAAAAAATAGTCTTCTTTAAAAAAAATAGAAAAATTGATAAAACGTTTATGAGAGAAGAGTTATATGTTTAGTTGTTTGGAACATTTTGTTTCAGAAATAAATATCCAGAGATAGAGCCACTTATGGTGTTTTCAAGAGCCTATCTTCCTGCTTTAAATGGGTAAGGTATGTTTGCTCACCTCAGTATAGAGGCTTTGATGCTTAGCATAAAAGAGGAACTAGCATTGAGTATCTGAGACATCCTAGACTGGGGGGAGTGGTGTTAGCTTTGGTTAGGTAATCCCTTTAGATCAGACTATAAAAGTCTGTAGTATCTTTACAGAACATTGGCTTGGCTGTGACCCATGTTTTGCCCTGCTGTTCCTGAAAAGGCTTTGTCATCACCTTTTGTCCTTTCCCAAGTCATTTGAAAATATAGAGAAGAGAGAATAATGTGATCAGGAGCTCCAGTAGTATTTATTGCTTAAGTACTGTAGTAATCAAAATAGGGATGTTTCATCATTCTTTGTCTTATATGTCTGAACTGTATCATAATAACTAAATGTTTGTTTAAAAACACTAAATAAAACAAATGGCCCTAGGGCAGGGGTGGGCAAACTTTTTGACTCGAGGGCCACAATGGGTTCTTAAACTGGACCAGAGGGCCGGAACAAAAGCATGGATGGAGTGTTTGTGTGAACTAATACAAATTCAAAGTAAAGGAGTAGAGGGAAGAGCAAGAGAACCCTCCACTCTTTCGGCTCCACGGGCCGGATAGAACAGCTGAACGGGCCAGATCCGGCCCGTGGGCCGTAGTTTGCCCACGGCTGCCCTAGGAAGTAAGTCCTACTTAGTCATAACATTCACTTACATAGATACTAATATGGTCTCAATTTGGTCATTTCCATTTTTTTTCTGCTTTCCTACCCTTTACACAACACATATGAGATTTTTCAGGTCTGACTAGTTGCTTCCCACTCTGTCCGACATAAAGAAGAAAATAATGTATGTACTGTCACTTACTTAAAGATCTGAGCTTCCCTCTCTGCTGGATGGGATGGAAGTGAACACAAACAAGTTTGATCAATAAACATAAGTATATTGCTAACTATGTTTACTTCAGAAGCGCAGAAAGTTGTGTATTTAATTGGCAGCTCAAAAAAGCCAGAGCAGCCTGGCCAGTGTGGCTCAGTGGTTGAACATCGACCAATGAACCAGGAGGTCATGGTTCAATTCTCGGTCAGGGCATATACCCAGGTTGTGGGCTCGATCCCCAGTGTGGGGTATGCAGGAGGCAACCAATCAATGATTCTCTCTCATCATTGATGTTTCTATCTCCCCCTCCCTCTTCCTTCCTCTCTAAAATCAATAAAAATATATATATTTTTTAAAAGTTAAGCACAAAAAAGCCAGAGGTGACAGTGGATGGCAATTAGCATACTTTGAAAAGGATCTATAATAATAAAAGCATAATATGCTACTTAGACCAGACGTCCTTCAGGACGAAGCCGCGACAGCAGGGGCCAAGGCAGAGGCAGCCGCCGTGGAGGTGGGGCCAAGACCCTTGCACAAATTTCGTGCATCAGGCCTCTAGTATTATTATATGCAGAAGGCACTGGCCAGGTGGCTCAATTGGTTGGAGTGTCATTCCTGATACCAAAAAGGTTGTGGGTTAGATTCCAAATCAGGGCACATACCTAGGTTTTGGGTTCAATCCTGGTTAGGGTGGGTAGGGGAGGCAACCAATCCATGTTTCTCTTTCATATTGATGATTCTCTCTCTCTCTTTCTCCCCCCTCCCTCCCTCTCAAAAAATGCAATAAAAGAGCATATCCTCAGGGGAAGATTTTTTTTTAATTATGCAGAAAAAGATGATTTGCCTATAAATAAGATTGCCATTTATAACCACATGGTGGATTGGAACCACTTTCCTAAATATTTGAAGGAGTTGAGGTCAAGGCAGTGGGGTTGATAATGAAATGTTTTCTTGTAGACCTTCATGAGTGCTGGCTGTGCCTATTGGGAATAAATTGTATAGCCTGGCTGACCAACCACTGTTTGTAGCCCAATCCATTGGTACATATTTAATAATTCTTGCTAAAAACAACAACAACAAAAAACTGGTGCTTCAGTGGTGGTGGGGAGGGAGGATGCCCGGAAAAAAAGGCCACATGCTAATGCCAAGACCACCCTCTATGGCCATGAGATCTTGCTCGGCATGACTCCTGGAAACACCATTCACATAGATTCCAAGTGAATGACACAGCCTGTAGTTGCGCAATGTCTCAGCTCTAGTGGTAATCATTTATTTGCTGATTTGGAAATGCTTCCAGAAGTATCCCTTGTGAAGGACAAAGGTCTACTGTGTATCTTATATACTTCATTATTAACCCTCTCATTTGTACTGAGTAACTACTGAATAAATATCTATTCAGTAAAGAAATGAGAGAAAAGCAACTTTAAAAAGCCAGTTTTATTGAAATATAATTTACCCATTTAAAGTGTACAATTCAATGGGTGTTAGTGTATTTATGGAGTAGGGCAACTATTACCGTAATCAATTTTAAAACATTTTATCACTCTTCCGCAAAAACCTCGTACCTATTATGGGTCACTCTCTGATCCCTCCTTTCCCCAGCTCCTGGCAACCACTAATTACATCCTGTCCCTGCAGATTTGCCTACTCTGGACATTTCATATAAATGGAATCAGACATTGTGTGGCCTTTTGTGATTTTCATTTTTCAATTTTCATCCATGATGTAGCATGGATCAGTACTTCATTTCTTTTTATTGCCAAATTATATTCCATTATATGGATACTAGAGGCCCGGTGCATGAAAATTCATGCACTGGAAGGGGGTCCCTCAGCCCAGCTTGAGGGTTCTCATAGTCTGGGATACATCAGGGGCGGGAGGCGACCCGGCGATCAGGGGAAGGCGACACCCCATCACACCTCTGCTGCTGCCATTGCCAGCAGCACAAGCCTTGGCCGGCCCTGGTTACCTGAGCCTCAGGCAGCCCTGGGCAGCTGGGCAGCCAACATCCAAGGCTTGCCTGTGCCTCAGGCCGGCCCTGGGCGGCTGGGGGCCTGAGGGTACTGGGGGACTCTGGAGGCAGGCACACGGAGTGCCTGCTGCCCTGGCAGGGCTGAGGGGACTGGGCACCACCATCTTGTGGTTGTGGGCACCGCCATATTTGAGGACGGGGCAGTCAATTAGCATATTCCCTCCTTATTGGCTGTGGGCGCCACCATCTTTGAGGACGGGGCAGTCAATTAGCATAGTCCCTCCTTATTGGCTGTGGGCGCTGCCATATTTTGCGATGGTGTGAGGGTCAATTAGCATATTTCCTCTTTATTAGGTAGGATGCCACATTTTATGTATCCATTCATCCATTAGGGGATATCTGAGTTATTTCCACTTTTTGGCTATCATGAATAATGTTGTTATGATCATTCATATACAAATTGTTTATGTGAACATATATTTTCAGTTCTCTTGGTTGCTAGGTTGAAAGTCCATTTTTAATTTAGAAATCTCTCCATTAGTAACTCTTATATTGAAGGTCATCTTACTGATGGTGTGTGTCTGGCTTGGCTGGTACTTCTTGGTCCTGCACCAACCTTCCAGCCCCCACTCCCAATCATGTTGTGAACCAGTAGGTGAAACACAGACAATTGAATTGTACTAAATGTTTGCTCTCTTCTAATGAGGTCATACTTACATTGAATTCACTCTGATTTATTATTTTGCTACTGAACTTGGAACACAGATGGTATTCACTAAGAGCTGGAACTATAGAGTGGGAACAGAGGTTCGCTGTTTCCATTAGTCAACTCTCAAAGGATGGATGGAGCCAATTTCAGATTATTCTAAGGCCTTTGCTCTCTTAGTTCTTTGCCATGCTTCTTTCTTTTGGCCCTTTTGCTTTCCATTAGTGCCATTTAGTGAGCTAAGAGACCTGAAACACAGATAATTCAGCCAAAGTATTTTTACCTAAAGAGGTGAAAAGAACTTTTAATATGTGTGTCATCATGGTGTTTCTGTGCCTTATAAATTGTGTTTATCCTGAAACTATGAAGACATTGCAGTTTGCTTCTTTGAACCTATTCTTAGGTTCTATATTGTGTTATTAGAGACGAGAGGCCTGGTGCACGACATTTGTGCACTGGGCGGGGGGGGGGGGGGTCCCCTCAGCCCGGCCTGCACCCTCTCGCAGTCCAGGACCCCTCGGTGGACACCCCTGAGGGGTCCTTAGTGCTGCCATGGAGGTGGGAGAGGCTCCCACCACCGCTGCTGTGCTCACCAGCCATGAGCCCAGCTTCTGGCCTGGCTAAGCGGCGGTCCCCTGTGGGAGCGCACTGACCACCAGCAGGCAGCTCCTGCATTGAGTGTCTACCCCCTGGTGGTCAGTGCGCATCATAGCAAACAGTCGTTCCGCCGTTCGGTCGATTTGCATATTAGCCTTTTATTATATAGGATATTATTAAGGATGGTAAAAAGAACTTACAGTATTGGAGGCAAATAGTTTAAGTGTACAAATTATATTAATTTGTTTTTTAAAAAGGAGGCCACTGAGTGAGAATAAGGACCACCAGAAAGACTTTTAAAAATTAACCATATTTTTATCATAAGAATAACTTTCTATATAGGTACTCTGGCTATGTTTTTGCACAGTGAACATTACTTTAGAATTGAGATCCTAGGATTAATGGGTTTGTCAAAAGTCTGATTTTTAATGAGCCAAAGCCATTGAATTGTGCAGACATTAACAATTTTCTTAGTGGCATGTATATTGAGTAGGAGGTTATAAAGAGTAGACAGCGAGAGGCATGCTGTTTGACTTTTAAGGAGAACATTGTTTCATTGGAGAGGAATAAAATATGGACTCCCCTTTAAGCAGAGCAATTTTCATTTCTATTGTCCTGGTTTCTTAAGAGCCTGATAAAGCATTAGCCTGGCCAGATTTCTCAAGACCCTGATAAAGCATTGGCCCTACCATATCCAGCATTCCCCATTTATCCTTCTTGGACTCCTTTCCACAGAATGAAATTGGTTGATTCATAGTCTGGCCCAGGGCTTTGAATAGAGAGCTTAGGGAGAATGTTTAGGATGTGTTCCAGCAAGCCAGCAAGACTGTTGACAGGTGGCCAAGCCAAGGGAAAGAGTGTTAGTAGAAACAACAGCTTACACTTACATAGCTCTTAATCATATGTCAGGCAGTGCCGTAAGCATGCTACATGTATCCATCTGTGTGATTCTCACGGCAGTCCTATGAGGTCACCCAATCTTTATCCTTAATTTAGCTGAGGGACCTCAGGCACAAATAAGTTAAGAGACTTGCGAAAGGTCACACAGCCATGATTTGAACCCAGGTGGTCTAGCTCCAGAGTCAGTACCTGCCTAACCACTGTGTTCCTGCACAGAAACTCCCATGCCTGCCTCTGGCCAGAGCTCTGGAGGAAGGAGTGAGGGCATGACTCAGATCCCTGCCAGCACTTTCCCAGAATGGACTGAGGCATTGTCTTAGCCCTTCACTGCTTGGATACTCTCAGAGGGCAAATGAAGCATTTATGTGGAATTCTTTTGTGGCTAGAGGGTATCAACAGGAAACAGGTCTTGCTTATCTTTCTGATATATCTTTTATTGTTATTTTTTAAACAGAGAATGAGTGCTCTATAATACAATATTGACTCTTATTATAGGTGGTTTGTGCCAACTGGCTAAGAGTCAAATTAAGAGGAATAAAAATTTGAAGATGAGAAAGCTAAGTCCCAAGACCATAGCGAAGTGAGAAGAATGTAATTTTTGCGTCCATTTAACCCCTGGCATGACCTTTCATCTCCAGCTCTTAACATTTACAGAAACCATCTAACAGAGCCACATGGCTTTTCATTTCTGCTTTTTGAAGTTGTGCAGATGTCCAATGAAGATAAATAAATACTGTTATCAGCTCCTGGAAGCGTAGTGTGCTTTCAAAGAGTGAGTCAAGACATGAGCCAGGGTTTGTGGCCTCAGAGCAAATGAAGGTCTTCCTGAGGACACAATGGGGCTTTAGAATTTTGGAGAAGCTTCTTGGAAGAATGAGCATAGCCCAAAAGGTTGCTACCCTCGGGTCTTTCCTAAGTCAGGTAGAGAAAGACAAAGAATCGGTTATAAAATGGATATTGGGTGGTGAATTAAAGGTAAACTTGGACAATGGAATAGTAGAAATTTATTTCACCAATTTAAATCAGCTCATTGAGGGCAGGCACCATGTATATATTACACACCCATACATCCTAATACATAGTGGAGTGCCTGCTACTTAATAACAAGAATAACAGAACAAATAATAATTACCATTTATTGACACCCTTTGTGCTATCCCCTCCCTTTCATAAAGGAATAAACTGAGTCTTGAAGAGTTAAGTCAGTAGCCAGATATCACACAAGTCATTTAACTACGAAGACTGCTTTCTTACCCACAGCAGCCTATTGTGGCTGACCTTAAGGATTAGGCTGTTTTGAAATATCTTCTTTGAAACTTTTCTGAATTGCAAACTTGGAAAAGTGGTATCTGGGATGAGGGCAGCATGGTTTGGTGGCTTTTGAAGCTTAGTCTGGCTGTGAAGTGATAAGGGTCTGAATCAATATTCTAGGTAGAACCAAAAGGAGAGGAGAGATCCAAGACTCCCTGAGGAGGGATGAATGATTTTGAGATGTGAGTACTGATTGGTTATGGGGATTAGGGGAAGGAAGGAGGAGAGGCCTCTGAGGTGTCCAGAGAAGGGACAGAAGGATTTCTGGCACCATGAGTAGAAATAGGGGATCAGGAGAAAAAGCCAGTTTAGAAAAACTTTTCGGCATCTGGCGGCCGATGGCAGGGCGTGGATGGACAGTATGTACCACTTAGTGGCAAGTGTGGCAGCTCTTTCCTTTCGTCTCACTATATAGGAGCTAAAAATTCCGGGTTCTTACTTTCCTAGATTCCTTTGCATGTGTCTCCCTTGTGTCTCTGGTGATGAGACACAGTGGATACCTGCTGGGGGTTTTTAGGGAAGATTTTTCTCTCTGATAATAAAAATTCCAGTAAGAAAAGTTCTTTCTGCTTTGGTTTTCAAATGCAGGTTTAACATACAGCAAGCTGCTGCAGCCATCTCATAGTCTTGAGGCATAGGCCAGGAAACAGGCGGGAAGTTGACTTAGAGCCCTGCCATCGGGGAACTCCTGAAACCGCACTGAGACGATCCAGCTTTTCACTTGTCGTGAAAAAAACAAAAACAAACAAACAAACAAAAAACCGCGCAAACTCCCATTGTTCAAGCCATTTTCAGACGGATATTTCGTTATTTATAGCCAGAGCGTCCCAATTGTTGTAGACTTTATGTATGTCCCAGGTTATCTTGAGATCCAAGCTTGGCTTTTTTTTCTTTTTAGATATAATTTTGGGGAAATCGCCTTAAGGGGAGGGATCGTCAGAATTGTCCAGTGAAGTCTCCAAAATAGTAGTTCTTACAAAAGGAGAATGCAATTTGGATGCCATTTCTAGAGAATGAGGGCTCTTTAACAAAAGTCTCTAAAGGTCAAACAGCCTGACGTAGGTCTTAGACCCAGCTTGCTGCTAGGTGAGAGTCCCTGATAGTTTGCAATGTTGCATTTCCTTCTTTCAGAACTGCTGCTCTTTTCATTTGCTCCTCCCACCTTCCTTGCATTTGCTGGAGTCTGCTGGCAGGGAGGCATGGTTAGCCCAGTGATGGATGTGCACTAACAAGAATTAGCCTGCTTTGTGGAGCTTTTGAATTGCAGCAAGCATGCATTCTGGCATTCTGACGGTCTGAATGACTGATTGATTGAAAAGGAATTGATTGCAGAATTTCCAAATGAGATTCAAAAGGTACAAGTTAGATTTCACAAAAGCCAACACTATTTTTCACTCTTCGAATTCTTCATTTTATACTTTTAAAGTTTACAAAATTAATTTAGAATTTAGTATTCACTTCACCATCTGGCTCCTGAAATTTTATCTATTATATATAAAATTTAAATTTATTTATTGGTTTTAGGGATGGGGAGGGAGAGGGGGTAGGAGAGGGGAGGATGGTGGGGAGAGTGGAGGGGAGGAGGGAGAGGGGGAGGGGGGATGAGGGAGCTGGGAGGGGGAGGAAGAGAAGGAGAGGGAGAAACATTGATTCCTATGCACCCTGACCAGGGACAAACCTGCTACTCAGGTATATGTCCTGACTGGGAATCAAACAGGCAACCTTTAGGTGCACAGGAGGACATCCAACCAACTGAGCCATTCCCCAGCTGGGCAGATCCCTGAGTTCTACATGAAGGGTAGGGCTGGGTGTGAGTCTTCTCTACACTCTTCTCTGAGAGAATGTACCTGAAGACAAGTGAGAATCCTGCTTGAGGTACAATCTCAACAAAATCTAGTTCTGATGGTGGGATTCTGGGTGGAGATGCCAGGTAAAATACAGGATACCTAACTAAATTTCAATTTCAGGTACATAAGAGTTTTATTTTTTATTATAAATATGTCCTAAATATTGCATGGGGTATGTATGCTCATATTAAAAAAACTATTCATTATCTATTTGAAATTCAAACTTAACTGTGACTTTTGTATTTGCTAAATCTGGCAATCCTAATTTTAAGGGAGTAATTGATTATAATGGCATCAGCCTAAATTGCATGAGAGAGGGTAAAGGAAGAGCTGCTGGAGGGTCTGTGGGTTTGATAGATCTGATGTTCCAGCTGGGGGCTGAGTGGGTTCAGCCGAGGGTGAGGGGGTGAAAAAACGGAGGTCTAGATCAGAATCTGGGTGGGAAGAGAGCCCTCCCTCACCCCTTATTCTTCACTTTCCCCTTTTCCTTTCCACCCCTAATTGGCTGGAATATAACATGAAAATATTAATTGTTTATTATAGGCTATAGTTATGACATCCTTTTTATGGCCCTTGTTCTGAATTTTTAAATAAGTGGGTTGGCCCTGTTTATTTTTCTCACTCTTCATGCGCACTGTCCCCTCCCAAATTAAACTGATTCCTGCTGGTGTGTGCCCTCTATTGATTCCCCACCCCCCACCTCTGGATTAGCTATTTCCCAATAGAAAAATGATTGTCACATTTCTCAAACTCCTTTATAAATTTCTAGCCCTTTTTGAATTTTATTTATGCTCATCATTCAGTTATTTGTACATTCTTTACCGACATAACATGTCTTCAAGGAAGCAAAAAGCAGGAGACTTTACAGCAGAGAGAGGGACAAAATTGCACGTGGGCTTTTGCCTGGAATGTTGGTTGGCTGCCTGTAGCACTTCAGAGGCAGAATCAATATTGTGTACTACTAGGTCTGTTCCAGTTTGTCAAACAATATCACTTAACACTTCTGGGTTGGGCAACCGAGCTTTCCCATTAAGTAACAGGACTGCCGAGCTAGAGGAATGGAAGAGACCTCTCCCAGATGGTAAGCATTTCAGGGCACAAGACCCTTATGTTAAAAGTAGCAAGAGAATGAATGGGGGAAAAGACAGAACACGCTGATTCTGACACACACGTGATACAAGACATGGCTGAGGTAGGTCTCTGATAATAAGGGGATGTTCTTCCCCCACTCACACCCCCCAAATGTTGGCAACTCCAGAGCAGCCACCAACGGGGTTTTCAGTTATTTATCCGGAGATTGAGCATCGGGTGGGGCTGTCTGGTGTGTGCTCTATGGTGTTCTCAGTGGTCCTTGTGCTGTAGACTTTGGTGCCCAACGTGCCAGGTATAGAATTTGGCAAATGGAGATCATAGGTCAAGGCCAGTTCTAAAGGTGCCACCTTAGTTTGTCAGCTATTCCATCTGATTCAAAGGGGAAGACTCTTTTTTAAAAAAATTCTTACCTACCTGACTTGAAATTCCTGCTAATAAGCCACTAATGAGCCCAAAACATTCATTCAGAAGCTTTTTTTTTATGTGGTAGGCATCAGGGATACTGAGAAGAATGAATGGCCTCCATCATCTTGAAGCTTCTAAAATAAATTAGACTGATGATTAGACTACAGTGTAATGAGTGCTGAGGTAATAGTTCACACTAGATTGGGAGGGTGCTGGGGTGGGGAGTACAATACCGAGGAGCTCAGCAACGAGAGGAAGACTATAGATGTAGTGAGGTTGCGGGCTTGAAAGTTGTAAGAGCTGCTGTTGGTGCCATGCTCAAATCCTCTTGACTGGACTGGTGACCCCAACCCTGACTGCTGTGAGTACTGACTATAAGGCTCCCAACTGCACTCTCCCATGGACAATTGCCCTCTGCTGAAAGGTTAATGACTGATTGATAAGAGAGTCCAAAACTCTGGCCTTCTTGCCTCAAAGTGGGCAACTCTGTGGTGCTACTCATGATTCAGAGATCCTGTGGGATCAGACTGAAAATCAACTTGAGCTGGAAGCACATGTTAACTTCTATGCCTTCCTGCCTCCCTCACTTCCTTACCTGTTTCTCCTGAGAACACCTCTCAGTAAATCCCTTATACATGCATCCCTGTCTCTGGCTCTACTTCTAAGAAACCCCATCTGGTGGTAGAGGAGCAGGAAGTTGATGTGGTTCTGATGCTGTGGGTTCTTATTTCTCCGATATGGAAGACAGTAGACAGGTGGTTGAAAAGATTGATGAATGCCTGATGTGGGAAGGTGGAAAGTGTGTGGCTAACATGAGGAATAGGAGCAGTGATGATTGTCAACTTAAGTGAGAGACCATATTTTTGTGGCACAAATCTCTACTGTGGTATCATTTTCTTCAGCACTCTGCAGCCTAGGTATTAAAACAGAAATAGATGGCACAAGGGTATAGTGCTGACAGGAAGACAAGGGACCAAGCATGATAAGAAAGGACTTGAAGACAGGAAGGAACACGTAGTTTGGGAGATAATGGAGGTGTCAATGGGCCAAAGATGTTAAGATCGAAGAATATTGATGAGCACAATACAGAACACGTGGCTACAAGGATGTGTTCAGAGTTTGGAGTGTAAGAATTTGGGATTTGAGGGTGAGAGCATTTCTGCTAATTACAGAAGGGCTAGGGTATGCCATGGCACTGGTGTCTGAATCAAGTGGAGGGGAAGTCTCTGAGTCAAAGCACTGCAACCTTAGGGCCATCCTCACGGGCGTGGTCAGCCCTGAGGAGTGGTGGTGACCTGAGAAATCCCATGCAGCTCTTATCTGCTCCAAACCCCCAATGCCATCACTTCTTGTATCTAAGACTTTGTGCAGTTGTGTCCCTAAAGGCATTGGGCACAAATGATTGGAGGCACATAATCTCCTAGTGAGACCCCTTTCTTGGTGGGGTAACTATTCCTTAACAACTTAAATAATGTCCATCTTTCAGTTTTCATGGTGTCACCTAGTTCTCTTGGACTAGTTGACCTTCCTGTTAAATCTCTCAGTCAGGAGAACTCCACTCTTATTTAATCTCTCTCTCTCTCTCTCTCTCTCTCTCTCTCTCTCTAAATCTCTCTCTCTAAATCTCTCTATCTCTCTCTCTCTCTCTCTCTCTCTCTTTCTCTCTCTCTCTTCTATGTATTTCCACTTGCTATTTTTATCTCCTAATTATTTGCAATTTACCTGCTGTATGCCTACTTTACTTGACTGAGGCTCAGGTAAATAGACAGCTCAAGGAAGATAGATAGATAGATGATAGGTAGATAGATAGATGATAGATAGATAATAGATAGATAGATGATAGATAGATAGATAGATAGATAGATGATAGATAGATAGATAGATAGATAATAGATAGATAGATGATAGATAGATAGATAGATAGATAGATAGATAGATGATAGATAGATAGATAGATAGATAGATAGATAAAAGAGAAGGAGAGGACAAGAGAGAGATCTTCCTCTTTTAGGCAGTATATAAGGACTGGTTTACTTTTTTTCCTTTGTGAATTATATAGAGTTCATAAGTTGCATGGTTTAAGTGATGTTAACTTAATTCCACCCCTTAGTCATCAAATATATTCTAGTTTAACAAAATAGTAAGTGGGTTTCAGCTTATCTCCCAAAGGCACTGGGAATGCTATGGAGGTTTGGGGCTGGGACAGTGAATGAGAGTCGTGTTTGCTGAATAATGAGAATAGCTAACAAAACTGAACTTTGCCCTTTTGGTATGGGAATACTCAATAATGCCTGGATCTTTTCTTTTGTGTTCTGGTTTTATGCAAACACAAATTACACTCTTGTTGACTTCACTGAAACCTATGAAACTGAAGAAGGGGAAACTTGAGTCCCATAGAAGGCAGTTTCACCAAACCTGCCTCTTGTATTTGTGTGATAGAAACTGAGAACACCTGCATTTTCTAACCGATTTTATGAAGCAAGTGTCCCCAGCAGTAATCAGCACAAGCACAGGATGTAAACAGAAAAAGCTACTTCTTTAAAATCATACATTTTAGAACTGGAAGCAATCTAAGAAAGCATCCAATCCCCCCCCTCGTTGTACAAATGAAGAAAGGAAGTGAATCCCAGAAGTACCTGTTGACACCGGACGTCAGTCGGTACTGACTGTGGGAAGCCCCGTGGCACCATAGAAACAGCGTAAGCTTTGTGGAGGTCTGAGTGGGAATCAGAGCTCTGCCACTTACTAGCTACAAACTACGTTTTCTCTTTGAGCCTTACTTCCCTCGTCTGTCCCTAACTTGCAGGCTGGTTGTGAGACTTTCACAACATAATGGGTCACGTCCTTGCACAGAGTGGATGCTCCTTAACCAGTCATCTTGATTAGCTGCCTTTTGCTGCCAGTGATGACACAGAAAAACCATCTCAACAAATGCTCAGTATAACGACAGGATTTTTAAATGTCAGCCAATGGTGAACTTGTTTCAGGCAATACTCAGTTCACTAAAATTCCACTATAATTCAGGGTCAGTAAACAAACATTTGTAGATGAAATATAGTATAAATAAGAGTGAGATGTGGTTCCTGCTTTTAAAGAATGAGAATAGACATGTGGGCTGTATTTCGGTGAGGACGGTAGTCAGTGCCATTAGGGAGGGGTGGACGCCGATCTCTGGGTGAATGGAAGGGGCTCCTGGATGAGGGCCTCAGGGAAGTCTTCGTGGAGAAAGGCACAGTTGAGAGGCTTCTTGGGAGGTTCTAGAAAAGAGATTAGGGACCATTCCTGTCTTAAGCATAGGCACAATACAGGATATATTTAGGTTTAATAAACTTCTCTGTTTAACTGAGGATAGATAGATAGATAGATAGATAGATAGATAGATAGATAGATAGATAGATAAAAGAGACGGAAAGGACAGGAATGCTTAAAATAATAATAGTAGTTTCCACTTATGGGATACTTGTTACATGCTAAATACTTATGTATTCATCCTTTGTACAACTCTATGGGGTAGGTTATTATCATCTTCATTTCACAGATGAGGAAACCGAGGCATAGAGAGGTGAAATGTGTTGCCGAAAGGCCCACAGCTGGTATGTGGTGGAGCCAAACGTGGACCCAGGTCATCTGACTGCAGAGTCCATGCTCCGGGTTTGATATTAGTGTGCGCCATTTCTCCTTTGCTGCTCCAGACCCATGCTCTGCCCTTCACACGGCTCTGGGCCCCAGGAGGTTGAGCTGGATGGATTCTATCAACAGGCTCCCTTGCCCTCTGGTTTCCAGTGAAATAACAGGAGAAGGTTGGAGAGTGGGCCTCAGGTTTGCCTGGGTTGCATTCCTTTAAGGAAGGCCATAGCTCCTACAGGCTGGCCTCTGCTGCAGCGACAGGCCTCACTGTGTTTCAGAACCACTCTCTCTTCAGCTACTGCTGACCCCAGGTGCTTTACTATCTCTTGTTGCTTCCTTTGACTCTGTCTCCATCTTTGTGAAGAGTGGAATTTGGGGTCATAGGATAATCCTATGTTCAGCTTTAATAGACACTGCCAAGTAGTTTTTCAAAGTGGTTCTACCCCTTTATATTCCCAGCAGCAGTGTGTGAGAGTTCCAGCTGCTCTACACCCTCGTCAACTCTTGGAATTCCCTGCCCTTTTCATTTTAGCCATTCCAGTGGGTATATAGTGGTATCTCATTGTGCTTTTAATTTGGCATTTCTCTGATAACTATGGAAGCGGGACACCTTTTCATGTGTTTATTGGTCCCATGGATATCTTCCCTGGTGAAGTATCCAAGTCTTTTGTCCATATTAAAATCAGGTCACCTGTCTTCTTCTTACTGATTTGTGAAAATTATTTATATATTATGGGTACAAGTCTTTTGTCAAAGATATGTATTGTAAATATCTTGTCTCACCCTGAGGCTTGCTTTTTAATTTTCTTAGCACTATCTTTAATAAACAGATGTTCTTAATTGTAATACATTCTAATTGATAAATTTTCATTCTTTATGCTTACTACTTTTTATAGTTTTTTAAAGATATGTTTGCTACTCCAATATCATAGGATGTTTCCCCAGGCTTTCTTCTAAATGCTTTATAGTTTGCCAAAACCGGTTTGGCTCAGTGGATAGAGCGTCAGCCTGCTGACTGAAAGGTCCCAGGTTCGATTCCGGTCAAGGGCATGTAACTTGGTTGCGGGTACATCCCCAGTAGGAGGTGTGCAAGAGGCAGCTGATCGATGTTTCTCTCTCATCGATGTTTCTGACTATCCCTCTTCCTTCCTCTCTGTAAAAAAAAATCAATAAAATATATTTAAAAAAAATAAATGCTTTATAGTTTTATCTTTATAGTTTTTGTGTGTGAGATGAAATTAGAATCCTGATACTTTTTTCTCACATGACCCTCTAGTGGGCCCAGAACCTTTTCCCTAGTTCACTGCAATGTTACCCTTTTCGTAAATTAAGTGTCTGTATATGTGTGGTTTTATTTTGGACTCTATTTTATTCCAATGGTCAGCTTCCTTGTGCCAATATTGCACAATCTTGATGATTATAACTTTACAGTGAGTCTTGACATCTGGAAGTGGAAGTCTTCCAACATTGTTCTTTTTCAAGATTGCCTCAGCTCTTCTTAGTCCTTCGCATTTTCATATGTATTTTAGAATCACTTTGTCAATTTACACAAAAAATATGCTTAGACTTTGATTAAGATTGTGATGAATCTATGCATTAATTCATGAAAAAAGTAACTTCTTAATAGTATTGAGTCTTTCAGTCCATGAACATGATAGATCACTCCTTTTATTTAGGACTTATTTAATTTTGCCCAGTAATATTTTGTAGTAATCAGTGTAGAGGTCGTATACATATTTTGTTAGATTTATTCCTAGGTATTTAATTTGCTATAGTAAATGGTATTGGTTTTTCAATTTGTCTTTTTTATTTGTTTGTTACTAATATATAGACATATAATTGATTTTTGTATATTGACTCTATCTAGTGATGTAAATTCTATAAAGTATATTTATAGAAGTCTTTTTGTAGATATCCTTTACTAGTTTAAGGAAGTACTTTTCTATTCCTAGTTTCCTAAGAGTTTGTTTAAAACCAAGAGGATGCTGACTTTTATCAAACTGTATGCCTCTGTTTTTTCTGGCCCTACCTGGTTTTGCTCAGTGGTTAGAGCATCAGCCTGCAGACTGAAGGGTCCCAGGTTCAATTCCAAGACAGGGCACATGCCCAGGTTGTGGGCTCAATCCCCAGTGGGGGGCGTGCAGGAGGCAGCCGATCGATGCTTCTCTCTCATCATTGATATTTCTATCTCTCTCTCTCCCTCTCCTTTCCTCTCTGAAATCAATAAAAATATATTTTAAAAAAGGTGTTTTCTGCATCTTTTAAGGTGTCCACTTCTGTTTTGACTCAGCTCAAGAACCCGATACTAAAGCCCTTTCCCTGGGCTTGGCTCGACCTCTGCTTTCACAAAACTCCATGAACAGAAACTGGACAAACGAAGACTTGAACCCAGGAAGTGGCAGTAAACATGAAAAGGGGGAAATAAATGGGAGAGATCTTGATGATCTGTAATATAAAATATGTTGTACAGTCAACAGTGGGTTTAAATTAGATAGAACCAGACTTCTCAATTTTTACAACTTCTGCCTTCTTTTAATAAACATAAAAACTGTACACCCAGCCAGCGTTGCACAGTGGTTGAGCATGGACCTATGAATCAGGAGGTCAGGGTTTGACTCCCAGTCAGGGCACATGCCGGGGTTGTAGGCTTGATCCCCAGTGGGGGTGTACAGGAGGCAGCCGAATCATGATTCTCTCTCTCTCACCCTTCCTCTCTGAAATCAATAAAAATATATTTAATATATATATTTAAAACTGTATGCCACTGTTTAATATTTGTATTATAGAAACAGTAAGCAATTTCCAAATATAAAATTTAATAGCAATTAAGTTTTTTGTTTTTTTCAAATTTCACACCCAGTGTTTCCCTATACCCAAAGTCTAATACATACTGCCTAGAAGAACCTCTTCCCCACCCCTCTCGCCTCTTTGCAGATCAGTGACCTGGCATCCATGAAACACCACTGCATGGGGGAGGTGCCAACATCTGGTTATACAGTCTATCCTCATGCCCTGAGTGTCCCTGGATGGTTGGTGTAAGAAGTGTATAAAGACTATCAGCAATGGGACTTCATTATTGAAAGGTACAGAGCTGGACAGTTCTGACCCAAGTTGCAGATGGACCCTGTAGAATACACACTTACGGGTTTCCAATTTTACTAATATTTAAGCAGTTTGATACTATACATTTCAATCTTTGAACATTAGACTTGAATTTAAATGAGCCCTAATGCCCTCTTGTGGACATGAAAGAATGAGCAAAGAGTTATAACTAGTTTTCATCCTAAGGACTACTTTGTGCACCTGGACCCCTTGGATTTAAGGTGAACCTGATAGTAGAAAAAGCTCAAGTCACAAGCTGGGCAGAGCGTTGTCACTTACTAAGCCCTGTAAACTTAAGATTCCTTATCTGATAAATGGCAACAATAATGGTACCCACCATAATAAGGTTCTTGCAAATATTAAAAGAGGTCTAAAGAAGTTTTCTTTTATTTCTAGTTTCCTAAGATTTTGTTCGAAGGTATAAATGGATGTTAAATTTTATCAAATGCTGTATCTGGACCTTTGAGGATGTCCACTTCTGCTTTGACTCTGGGACCTAATACCACAGGTCTTTCCCAGGTCTTGGCTTTACCCACACTTTGGATACATATAATATTTAGTCCTGCACATAGTAGGTTCTTAATAAATGGCATCTGTAAACATTATCAATCATCTTATCAGTGAGTCCAGAGGGCAGGGAAAGGTAGGAAGAAGACAGTATCCTAAAATAACCTGGCTACAGATACTGGGACCTTCTCCTCCCCGCATCCCAGTCTACCTCGTTTCTGATTTCCTGAGGCAACCAGGAAATCAACTCTTAACTATTTCTTTTTATATTGGCAACTATATTTTTAATAGCATGCCTGTATGGAATTTTCTTAATTTTTTTCAGATGTAATTACTCTCTATTGACTCTATTTTGGAAGATGAAAATTTAGTTCTATTACAATATTCCTTCTATACTCCCTCCCCACCACCACTCTTTCCCATTTATGATCCCATTTAGGTAAAAAATAATTTCCCTATATGTCTATATTTTTCTTATTATTGCTTACTTGGCCCTGTTGCACTTGATCTGAATGCACACTCTGTAAGTGTAATTTTCCAAAGAAGTGGTGTGGCACAGGAGAGGGATGGAGTGAGGTTCTTGGTTCCAGTCTGGGTTTGGGTTTCCTTCTCTGTGAATTGAGGGAAGTTGGAGTAGAGAATTTCTAAGACCTCTTCTAGCTCTAAAATGCTGGTTTCTCACGAATTTTGTCTATGAATTTAAACTTTCCTCCTTTGACCACAAGGGGGTAGCAGAAGACAAGACTCTTGGCTGCCATTTGCTACAATCCTTAGGAAAAACTGATGTTTCCCAATTTACACCATGTTATAACATAAAGGAAGCAAATAACTTAAGAGCACTGCCTGCTCTTAGTGGTTTCTGTTAGGCCATGGGTTAATAATGTCCCTGGAATGGTATTTATATCACTACTAGAGGCCCGGTGCATGAAATTCTTGCACAGGGTGGGGGGGAGGGGATTGTCCCTCAGCCCAGCCTGTGCCCTCTTGCAATCTGGGACCCCTCAGATAGGGTCCCTCAGCCTGGATGGCGATCAGGGTCTATCGGGGCTTTCCTTCCCCGGGCTGCCGGCAGCTGGCCCCACCCTCGCCACTGCCACTGCTTGCCATCTGTATGGTGTTGCCCCCCCCCCACACACACCGGTCTGCCTCCCTCTGCCAGCGACAGACGTGGGGTGTGATCGCTTGGTTGGCCTGGGCCTCCTTCTGCAGGGCGATCACTGGCCAGCCCTGCACACCTGCCACAGCATTGCTGGCCAGTGGCCTGGGCCTCCCTCTGCAGACGATTGATCATGGGGCTCTGTGATCAATCACTGCACAGAGGGAGGTCCTGTCCACCTGCTGAAGTGCTGTTGGCTGGGTAGCCTGGGCCTCCCTCTGCGGGGCAATTGTGTGGTGATGGCAGGGCCCCCCGACCAATCGCATTGCACTCACCTTGCCTGGCACCAGTGTGTGTCATAGTGTGGTCGTCGGGAAGGTTGTCCAGATGGTCATTCTGCTGTTCGGACATTTGGTCGATTTGCATATTACGCTTTTATTATTATAGACTAGAGGCCCAGTGCACGAAATTTGTGCATGGCGGGGGGTGGGGGGGAGTTCCTCAGCCTGGCCTGTACCCTCTCACAATCCGGGACCCCTCGGGGGATGTCCAACTGCTGGTTTAGGCCCGATCCCATAGGGCCTAAACCGGCAGTTGGACATCCCTCTCACAATCCAGGACCTCTAGCTCCTAACTGCTCACCTGCCTGCCTAATCATCCCTAACCACTCTGCATGCCTGCCTGATCGCCCCTAACTGCTTGCCTGCCTGCCTGATAGCCCCTAACCATTCACCTGCCTGCCTAATCATCCCTAACCACTTGCCTGCTTACCTGATTGTCCCTAACCACCTGCCTGCCTGCCTGCCTGATCGCCCCTAACCACTTTCCTGCTTGCCTGATTGGCCCTAACCATTCTGCCTGCCTGGTCACTCCTAACCGCCTCTGCCTCAGCCCCCGCCACCACAGCTTCGTACAGAAGGTTGTTCGGCTGTCTGGTCTAATTAGCATATTATGCTTTTATTATTATAATCAGGACTTTCCAACTCTTCCAATATTTCCACAGAAAGATAGAGTCACCCTACTGCTCAGTATCCATGTCCTTACCCCACCCTTCCTCAAGGCCTTTTCCACCCCAGCTACTGCTTCTCAAAGAAATATCTGCAAAATCCTCACCTGTGATAAGCTTGGAGATGCATAGTAGGTGGCAGCTGTGTGCTTTATGTGGTGACAACAACTTCTTTATTGCAGGATCTGGGAGGATTTGAGGTGTGGCCTGGTGGTTGTCATCCAGGGAAATAAATTTCAAATAAAACACCCTTCTTCAAATGTCTCCCAGTTGGTTGGAGAGGCAGAGCTGTGGGTTGGGACACTGTGATCCTTGGTTGGCTGCTGGCCCCTGGCCAGGAGGGCTGGGAGTGGGTGGGAAGAGGTGGAGGCAAACCGGGAAGTAAGATGGGCAGCCCTATTGCAGAAACAGAGTAGGAGGCCAGTTTTCAAAACCTACAGAAGGTGCTGCTTTTGAGATTCCTAAGAGCAGAGGCCAGGGGCCTAAGGCCACAGGGAGTATGGGTGAGGCCAAAATAGAAACATCACCTTTTTCCAGGGCCTTTGAGGACCTAAGCAGGTAGAAGTAGATTGGAAGGGCTGAAAAGATAGGGTCAGGGGTCCAGTTAGTAGGTTCTTGTAGACTGGACAGAACTTGACACATAAATACCGGGAAGATGTGGTTTAATGGTTTAAACATAGGCCCTAGGACTGGAGCAACTCTTATGATCCCCTTTGATGGCATTCAGCCCATTTCCTGAGATTCACGTCCCTGATGGTAGAGAATGGTTGGCTGTGAACTTACACAGATTTTCTGGGTGCTCCCGACCTGACTGGGGAGGGCACCTCCAGAGGAGAGGAGAGCAGGTGGCAAACAAGTCTTGGCTTTCAGAGAAAATCCTCTTCCTTCTTTCCTTTTTTCCTGCTAAGTGGTCAGAACAGAATAATCAAGGAAAGCAGCAGCAGGAAATGGGCACATTTGGAATGTGGGCCATTTTCTCAAAATTCCCTTGCTTTCCACCCTCATGTGCCTGCTGTAGAGGTTATACCCTTTGTAGGGTGCTTGGGATTGAGGGACAAAGAGGGAAAATGTTTACCCTTTTAATTTGGTGGCCTTTTTGGAAGCCACTACCCAAACTGCCCCCAAAATGAGTCAGGGAGGGGCAGGGAAGGCGAGCCTAACTTGGCCCCTAGGAGCTTGGGCTAGGAGCACCACAATGAACAGGGAATCACACATCACTCTCCAACGCCATGTGGCTGCCCAGGAGGGAGGTTTAGCAGAGAATTCCACAGGGGCCTTACCAAGACCTGAATTGTTACTAACGGGGAGAGCTTTGTGGGAATGCAAAGGTGGAAAATGGGTACTATTTTGCTAAAATTCAGGAAAGGTGGATTGGATCACAATTGACTTCCTTGGGAATTTTATAAAAGTGTCTCAGGTGGCTGAGCACACCCACATCTGCATTAACAAGTCCTATTAAAATGCTTGGGTGCTTGACCGCATGCCACCCACCTCAGGCCGGACTGGCGCTGTTGCCTTAGGTGATACTGGGCTCCCAGCGCCTACATGGGGAGCTGACGCAGGCTGATCAGACTCATCCTGAATTTCCCTTGACTTCCATGGAAGCGTCTAATGTTGGGCCTTTTCTGATTCCCTCCTACTGCTTGCAGGTATGTGTTTGCCTCTGAAAGAGAGAGAAGCCTTGGTAAATACAGAAAAAAGCTGTTCAAAGCTGCCTGTGGGAGAAGGGGAAACAATACTTGCATCTCATTGATCACATTTACAGGTAGTTTTAAGGGGGAAGGAAACCTGGGTAATTGCTGATGTAAAGCCTTTAAATGAAAGTGACTTCATTGTCATTAGGAAACACCCACAGAGACTATCTTTGTCCTTACCTGGTAGGTACCAAGGAAATGCTGAGGATAAGGGGGCAATTTGGAGGACTTGGAACTTTGCCTTTTTTTTATCTGGGTCAGACATTGAGCTTTAAAAAAAATGATACACTACTGTATAGTCATTAACTTATTTGAAATGTTTTACTGCTACAGTTCCTGGAGTAGGGGTATTGAGGACCAATGACCCACATTAAAAATCAATGAAAGACTAATGGGAAGCAAGAGGCAATTTAATTAACTTTTCAAAAAATTTCTAAATGCCATTCAATGATTAAATATTTAAGTGAACAATATGAACTATAGTAACATTTGCATCCACTTTGGAAAACAGTTTGGAAGTTCCTCAGAAAGTAAAACATAGAGTTACCATACAACCAGAAAATTCTATTCGTAGACATATACCCAAGGGAAATGAAGACATACATCCATACAGATGTTTGTATGAATGATCACAGCATTATTAACAAGGTTTAAAAAGCGGGGAAACCCAGATACCTATTAACTGATGATGGATAAACTAAATGTGGTATATCCATACAATGAAATATTATTGAGCCATGAAAAGGAATGATACGTGCTACAACATAGAGAAATCTTGAAAACATGATTCTAAATGAAAAAAGCCAGACACAAAAGACCACATATTGTATGATTCCATTTATATGAAATTTCCAGAATGGGCAAATTCATAGAGATGGAAAGTATTGTGGATTGGTGGTTGCCAGGGACTGGTATAGGGGTAGATGGCAGGGTGACTGCTAATGGAGGTGGGGTCTCCTTTGGGGTGATGAAAATGTTCTGAAATGAGACAGTGATGATGGTTGCACAACAGTGTAAACATACTAAAAACCACTGAATTGTACAATTAAAAAGGATGAATTTTATGGTATGTGAATTATATTACAATAAAATATGAATCATGAAACTTTATTCAATAAATATATTAAACATTTAAAAATGAAGTATGGGGAAAGAGAAAAAGATAATGGGGAAAGATGATGGAACAGAAAACACTTGGCACAAGAAAGAAAATAAGAACAAATGAAGAAAAAGGGAGACAGATCCCATGATTTTTGATATAATAGAAAATTTCTTTCATTGTTCTCTGAGGGTCCTTCGGGCTGTAGTCTTCAGATTGTTATGACCTATTTATTATTACCTTTTGAATTTCTAATTCACAAATTGACCATTTTTCCAAGTCTTCTGATTGCTCTTTGCCCTTAAACTCCTCAATTGCTTGGTTTTTATTCCAATGAAATTAATGAACTGAGAATATGACATTTGTCTTGGTTTGCAATATCAGCCAGTGACCAGAGTTGGATATTACATCTAAAAACATGTAAACTCAAGCTGAGAGTTCTCTGGATAAAGGATCTCCATTGCCACATTTAATTCCACTATTTATGGTCATATTGAGATGCTCAAGAGTTGGCCTTCTGATAAACTTATCATTCTCCCCCAAATGTTAGAATTTTGTGAGGTGAATAATTCAAGGTCTTGGATATAAATTGGTCTTCACTTATTCTCAAATACCAGGTTGGTAGAAAGCTCAGCTTATTGATGTGAGACCTGGTATGAAATATGATTATATGTAAGTCACTTCTCATAATCAGAAATGTTACTTTATAATTAAAGAAAGACAATGAGAGTGGTTGGGAAAAGGTTAGTGTAAATTATGGAAACAAACAGTAGACTAGGAGGAGATGTGGGTTATGATGTGACTTAGAAGTCACCACAGAGTCTACCCTCTTCTTCAACCTCTATGGTCAATCAATCACCAAGGCTGCTGATTTCATCTACTATTACTCAGATTTCTTTTATTTTCTTCACCTTTTCTCTCACTCAGTCTCTCTTCAACTCTAGCCTGGTCAATTATAATAGCTTTGTAACAAATTTTCTACTTTCTAATCTTGCCTCCACCCCCTAAAATTCATCCTTCACATTATGAAAGTGATATTTCTAAAGTCCACATCATACCATGATTAGTTATCTGTGTTGAGAGCAGATGATGCTATAAGCAGAGATGCTTATGGTGTAAGGACTGGGGTTCCCTTGCAAGGCCATCAGACTTTGTATTACCTGAGCCCAACCTGGGAACCTGGAGATACCCCTGCACTGAATGGCCTGTCAGTTGACACTACCCAGTAATAACACTTGGGTCACGATATAGGAAAAAAGGAGTATGATTTTTTTAAAGAAGGAAACCAAAACTATCAGCTAATAGATATTTTGCAATAAACACATCACAGAAACACAAAGTCCCAATGTACTTTCCCAGTGCCAGTCCTGGGGGGGAGTCCAGTCAATAAGCACACTTGAGTTCGGTCTCCAGTTCTGATTCCCTAAGTTTCTGGTTCTAAGTCCTTTTTTTCTTCTTCTTTTTTTTTAATGTATTTTTATTGATTTCAGAGAGGAAGGGAGGGAGAAAGAGAAACATTAATGATGAGAGAGAATCATTGGTTGACTGCCTCCTATATCAACCCACAACTCAGGCATATGCTCTAAGTGGGAATGAAAGCGTGACCTCCTGGTTCATAGGTCCATGCTCAACCACTGAGCCATGCTGGCCAGGCTGGTCCTGGGTTCTTTAACAAATTACAGTTGCTACTTCCAGGTCCAGTCCCAGTCCCATGAACACAAGAGAAAGCTGTGAAAAAAATTTTTCTAGGTAGCTTGAGAATCTCCTCTGAACTAGTCAACACAGGGAGTTTTGTTTCCAGCCAAACTATCATCATGCTGAGTATTCAATGATGGATTTTTTTTTTTATGTCCTCACTTGAGAAAATCCTTTTCTACCCTGTGAAATGTCTGTTTATTTCATTATCATCAAAACTCTTCCAATAAGTTCCTTGGTGCTGCACAACAGGCTTGGTGGCTTTCTCACCCACAATCTTACAAATGGTTTAGATACTTAGTGCCCAAAGGACCATTCCAAGGGTAGCAGAAAGGTTTCTTCTAAGTGACAACTGCCAGGTATGTTCTGTTGTAAAAGGAATCTGAACATTGATAAGTGGAAAATGCCTGCCATGGGCACAGGTGGGGAAGAGTCTGTGTATTTGTCCATCCTGAACCACACCTTTTGTTGTCCAGGAACTGACGAGTCACCCCAGTGTACTCAAAGTGGGCACTGAATGGGTGTAGGCAAATTACTGGACTATTACAGACAGGATGTCCAGAGAGGCCCACTCCCTCCCCTCCCATCCCCAGCAGCACAGCTGCATCCCAAGTACACAACACGCCTAACTCTGCAGGCCTGGTGGACTGCTCTCAGCTCTGCTAGTCCAAACTCTGCCTGGGTGACTTCTCATTAGTCTAGCTAACTTGTCATTTTTTTTCAGATGATGTGCTAGGTAGAGAGATAAGATTTAGGATTCTTGTTCATGCAAATTATATTTAAGAATTTTTTTTGGTTGAGTTGTTGATTTACCAGAGAATTCTTAGGGGTTTTGGGGGGATGGGGGTCCTTAGGTTTCAGTTAGTGGCTGGGGTTATCTTGGCAATTTCTTAAACAATATGGGATCTGTTCTGCTAATTCCCAGATCCGTGAGGGCCTGTGTATGCTAATGGAGAGAGGAAAAGACCAGGTGTCTGCAGAGGAGGGCCTGGCCAAGAACTTGTCACCACGTGACCTCGGCGGACCACTCATTGAACCAAGGTCTTCTAGGTGCACCAGCTGTAAAAAGACATGGGTTGAATGATCTACTAGCTGCCTTGCTGGGACATTGTGGCTACAACAGAACAATGGTACAAGAGGAGTGGGACAGGAAGTCCTTTTCCTTAAAAGTAAATGCTATAAATTGTTTGTGGTCATTTTCCTTAATCCAGTTAATTTTTTTTTATTTTATTTTATTTTTTTTTTCAAATTTTTATTAAGGTATTATATGTGTACATATCTTACCATTGCCCCCCCCACCCCACTCCCATACCTGCCCTCACCCCCCAATGTTTTGCATCCGTTGGTTACTCTTATATGCATGCATACAAGTCCTTCAGTTGATCTCTTATTTCCCCCACCTCTCCCTAACCTTACCGCTGTAATTAGACACTCTGTTTGATGCTTTACTGCCTCTGTAACTATCTTTTGGTTCATCAGTTTATAATGTTTTTCATTATCCCTAAATGAGTGAGATCATGTGGTATTTTTCTTTCATTGACTGGCTTATTTCACTTAGCATAATGTTCTCTAATTCCATCCAGGTGTCTACAAATGGTAGTAATTCCTTCTTTTTTATGGCAGCATAGTATTCCATTGTGTAGATGTACCATAGTTTTCTGATCCAGTCATCTGCTGACGGGCACCTAGGCTGTTTCCAAATCTTAGCTATTGTAAATTGTGCTGCTATGAACATAGGGGTGCATATATCCTTTCTGATTGGTGTTTCTGGTTTCTTAGGATATATTCCTAGGAGTGGGATTACTGGGTCAAATGGGAGTTCCATTTTCAGTTTTTTGAGGAGACTCCATACTGTTCTCCACAGTGGCTGCACCAGTCTGCATTCCCACCAGCAGTGCACGAGGGTTCCTTTTTCTCCGCATCCTCGCCAACACTTGTCGTTTGTTGATTTGTTGATGATAGCCATTCTGACAGGTGTGAGATGGTATCGCATTTTCGTTTTGATTTGCATCTCTCGGATAATAAGTGACTTTGAGCATGTTTTCATGTGTCTCTTGGCCTTCCTTCTGTCTTCTTTCGAAAAGATTCTATTTAGGTCCGTTGCCCATTTTTTTATTAGATCATTTATCTTCCTTTTATTAAGTTGTATAAGCTGCCTGTAGATGTTGGAAATTAAACCTTTATCAGTGATACCATTTGCAAATATGTTCTCCCATACAGTGGGGCTTCTTGTTGTTTTGTTGATGGTTTCTTTTGCTGTGCAAAAGCTTTTTATTTTGATGTAGTCCCATTTGTTTATATTCTCTTTGGCTTCCATTGCCCTAGGGGCAGTATCACTGAAAAAGTTCTTTTGGCATATGTCTGAGATTTTGCTGCCTGTGGATTCCTCTAGTATTTTTATGGTTTCCCGTCTTATATTTAAGTCCTGTATCCATTTTGAGTTTATTTTTGTGTATGGTGTAAGTTGGTGATCTAGTTTCATTTTTTTGCATGTATCTGTCCAATTTTCCCAACACCATTTATTGAAGAGACTGTCTTGACTCCATTGTATGCTCATGCCTCCTTTGTCAAATATTAATTGCGCATATTGGTTTGGGTCGATATCTGGATTCTCTATTCTATTGCATTGATCTATATGTCTGTTCTTGTGCCAGTACCAGGCTGTTTTGAGGACAGTGGCTTTGTAATACAGCTTGAAATCTGGTATTGAGATCCCTCCTACTTTATTCTTCTTTCTCAGGATTGCTGTGGCTATTCGGGGTCTTTTTTTATTCCAGATGAATTTTTGGAGAGTTCTTTCTAGGTCTGTGAAATATGCTATTGGTATTTTAATGGGGAGTGCATTGAATCTATAGATTGCTTTGGGTAGTATGGACATTTTGATGATGTTGATTCTACCAATCCATGAACATGGTATGTTCTTCCATCTGTTTACATCTTCCTCTATCTCTTTTTTCAGTGTCCTGTAGTTTTCTGCATATAGGTCTTTTACCTCCTTGGTTAGGTTTATTCCTAAGTATCTTAATTTTTTTGGTGCGATGGAAAATGGGATTGCTTTTTTAGTCTCTCTTTCTGTAAGTTCACTGTTGGTGTATAGAAATGCCATAGATTTCTTGGCGTTAATTTTGTATCCTGCTACCTTGCCGAATTCATTTATTAAGTCTGTTAGTTTTTTGACAGAGTCTTTCGGGTTTTTTATGTACAATATCATGTCATCTGCAAATAAGGACAGCTTTACTTCTTCTTTTCCAATTTGGATGCCTTTTATTTCTTCTTCTTGTCTAATTGCAATGGCTAATACTTCCAGTACTATGTCAAACAGGAGTGGTGAGAGTGGGCATCCTTGTCTTGTTCCTGTTCTTAGGGGAAATGGTTTTAGTTTTTGCCCATTGAGTATGATGTTAGCTGTGGGTTTATCATATATAGCTTTTATTATGTTGAGGTATGATCCTTCTATTCCCACCTTGTTGAGAGTTTTTATCAAGAAAGGGTGTTGGATTTTGTCAAATGCTTTTTCTGCATCAATTGATATGACTATGTGATTTTTATCTTTCAATTTGTTTATGTGATGTATCACATTTATTGATTTTCGGATATTGAACCATCCTTGCATTCCTGGGATAAACCCTACTTGGTCATGGTGTATGATCTTTCTGATGTACTGCTGGATCCGATTTGCTAGAATTTTGTTGAGGATTTTGGCATCTACATTCATGAGGGATATTGGCCTGTAATTCTCTTTCATTGTGTTGTCTTTATCTGGTTTTGGTATTAGGGTGATGCTGGCTTCATAGAAGGAGCTTGGAAGTGTTCCTTCCTCTTGAATTTTTTGGAATAGTCTGAGGAGGATAGGTTTTAGTTCTTCCTTGAATGTTTGGTAAAACTCTCCTGTGAAGCCGTCTGGCCCCGGGCTTTTGTTTGCCGGAAGCTCTTTGATGACTGCTTCAATTTCTTCCATAGTTACTGGCATATTGAGCTGTTTAGATTCTTCCTGATTGAGTTTTGGAAGGTTATATTTTTCTAGGAATATGTCCATTTCCTCCAGGTTGTCCAGTTTGTTGGAATAGAGTTGTTCGTAGTATTTTTTAACAATCCTTTGTATTTCGGCGGGATCTGTTGTTATTTCACCTCTTTCATTTCTGATTTTGTTTATTTGGGTCCTCTCTCTTTGCTTCTTGGTGAGCCTGGCTAGAGGTTCATCAATCTTGTTTATCCTTTCAAAGAACCAGCTCTTGGTTTTGTTGATCTTTTGTATTGTTTCTTTGGTCTCTATGTCGTTTATCTGTGCTCTGATCTTTATTATTTCCTTCCTTCTGCTTACACTGGGCTTTTCTTGTTGCTCTTTTTCTAACTCTTTGAGTTGTTGGGTTAGGTAATTTATTACCCCTGTTTCTTGTTTTTTGCAGTAGGCTTGTAGAGCTATGAACTTCCCTCTCAAGACTGCTTTCGCTGTGTCCCATAGATTTTGGATTGTAGTGTTTTCATTGTCATTTGTTGTCATGATGTTTTTTATTTCTTCTTTGATCTCTCTGGTAACCCAGTCATGGTTTAATAGCATGCTGTTTAGTCTCCATGTGTTTGATTTCTTTGGGTTGTTTTTATTGTAGTTGATTTCCAGTTTTATGCCACTGTGGTCTGAGAAGATGCTTGATATGATTTCTATCTTCTTGAATTTGAAGAGACTTTGCCTATGTCCCAACATATGGTCTATCTTTGAAAATGACCCATGTGCACTTGAGAAGAATGTATATTCTGTGGCTTTGGGGTGAAATGTTCTGAAGATGTCAATTAATTCCATCTGGTCTAGTGAGTCATTTAGGATTGATGTTTCTTTGCTGATTTTTTGTTTAGAGGATTTGTCCAATGGTGATAGTGGGGTATTGAAGTCTCCTACTATGATTGTATTGCTGTCAATCTCTTCCTTGATATCCTCCAGGAGTTTTTTTATGTATTTGGGTGCTCCTGTATTGGGTGCATATATGTTTACCAGAGTTATTTCTTCTTGTTGGATTGCTCCCTTTAGTATTATGAAGTGGCCTTCCTTATCTCTTGTTATGTCCTTCAGTTTGAGATCTAATTTGTCAGATATAAGTATTGCTACCCCAGCTTTTTTTTCAGTTCCATTTGCCTGGAAAACCTTTTTCCATCCCTTCACCCTCAGTCTGTGTGCGTCTTTTTTTCTGAGGTGGGTTTCTTGTAGACAGCAAATATATGGGTCATGTTTTCTTATCCAATCCATTACCCTATGTCTTTTGATTGGGGCATTTAATCCGTTTACATTTAAAGTTATTATTGATAGGTACTTATTTGTCGCCATTCCTATTCTTTACACCTGTGTTCCTTCTTCGCTTCCTATTTCTTTTTTTTTTTACAGCAGACCCTTTAGCATTTCTTGCATTGCTGGTTTGGTGGTAATAAATTCCCTTAGTCCTTTTTTGTCTGTGAAGCTCCTGATTTCACCTTCAATTTTGATTGACAGCCTTGCTGGGTACAGTATTCTTGGATTCAGACCCTTCCTTTGCATGACTTTGTATATTTCATTCCATTCCCTTCTGGCCTGATGAGTTTCTGTTGAGAAATCAGTTGCTAGTCTGATGGGGGTTCCTTTGTATGTAACTTTCTGTCTCTCTCTTGCCGCTTTTAAGATTCTTACTTTGTCGTTGGTGTTTGCCAATTTAATTATAATGTGCCTTGGCGTCGGTCTTTTGGGGTTCATTTTGCTTGGGACTCTGTGAGCTTCTTGGATTTGTGTGGGTTTTTTCTTCTCTATATCAGGGAAATTTTCTGTCATTATTTCTTCAAATAGGTTTTCTATTCCTTGCTCAGCTTCCTTTCCTTCTGGAACCCCTATTATGCGGATGTTGTTTTGTTTCGTGTTGTCCCAAAGTTCCCTTAGGCTCTCCTCCTGCCTTTTAATTTTTTTTTCTAGAAGTTGCTCTACTTGGGTATTTCTTCCCATCTTGTCTTCTAGCTCACTGATGCGGTCCTCTGCTTCTTCTAGTCTACTCTTAATGCTTTCTATTGAGTTCTTTACAGCAGCGATGTCATTTTTCATTTCTTCTTGGTTCTTCTTCATTTCCTCTTGGTTCTTGCTCATATTGTCGAATTTGTCTTCCATTCTTTTCAGCCACCTTATGACCATTTCTCTGAATTCTTTTTCTGGAAGGTTGCTTGCTTCCATTTCGTTTACTTCCTTTTCTGGTGATGCCTGCTTTTCTTTCATATGCGGGCTGTGTCTTTGTCTCCCCATGGTCTCTCTTCTCTGGGTGTCTGGTTATGTAGTTCTCTCTCTCCTGCGTCGATTTAAAGGCACAAAATACAGCACTACCAGGTACAACACACAAGGCACTGAACAGAAATGTATTCACGATATTAATAACCTCCAATAAAGGTGACCACCAGAGAAAGGCAAATTAGGGGATAGTAGAGAAAGAAGAAGAGGAAAAAGAAAGAAAGAAGAAGAAAAAAAAAGGGGTGTCAAAATGAAATTGGGAAAAGGGAAAAAAAGAAGAAAAAAAAGTAAGAGAGACAAGAAAGAGACTAAGAGAGAAAGGGAAACAGACTATATATATTGGGGATAAAACTCCAATAGAACAATCACTTATCCCAGCAAATGCCAGCAACAAGTACTTGGGGATTAATACAAACTACAACACCAACTAATATTGAGTGAGGCAAGGGAAAACAGAAGCACTAAACAAACATAAAAATAAACAAAGGAAGAATAAGCAAAACAATCTCACAAAAAAGCATAAAAATTCAATATAATCTACATTCAAACGAACAACAACAAAAGGACAGAGAGAAAAACAATTTTTTGGATAGTTAAGACAGCGAAGAGAGAGGTGTGTATGGACTTGGAGCAGGGGATTGGAGATTAGATATATAAGTAGGGTGAAATTTTAAAAGGGGATAAACAGAAAGAATAGGGAAAGGGGTAAGATAAACAGGACACTGAAAAGGGAAAAGTGAGGAAGAGAGTGATGGCATAAAGGTAGATTTGAGATAGAGTAAAATGATGCTAAAGGAAAGATAAAAATACAATGTAGAACATTAATCCCAAAACAAAATGAAGAGAAAATAAAATGACACTTAAAAAAAAAAAAAAGATAAAATTGCAGTAGTAATAATACGGATTGAAAATAAAAATGTAATAATTAAAAAGGTAAAATCAAGTGAGGAAAAAATTAGTTTCTTGAGTAAAAGATGCAAAAAATGAAAATAAAAAAATAAAAAATAAAAATAAAATGTGGAGTAGTGAAGGTCATTCACTTCCTCTGTTGTTCTGTTTGGCACGCCTGTTTCTCAGTCCGGACAGTATTGCAGTTCCCTGCGTTCCACTGCTCTTCAGTGATGTAAGCCAGTCCTGATTTTAAGCAGGCGGTGTGTCTTAATTCGTATTCCTTTATTTTTGATTACACAAGAGTCAATTTGTGATTCAGCCCCTGGGTGGCAGTGTTTCTGGATTGACTTCCGGGTTTATCTATGGCCTCTCTAGGGAGTGTTAGAGCCTTCTTTCCCTGTGGCACTCGCTACCGGTTTGTGGGAGTGGGCTGCCTCAGAGCTGGCTCTCCGATGGTCACTCCCCGCTCCGATCCCCAGGTTCCAGAAAAACAACTTTCCCCTGCAGTCTCCCAGGGTGTCCCCAACTGGGTGAACCTATGAATTGGGCTTAGTAATCAGAAGCAAGAATTTCAAGAGGAAAAAGCCCAAGTGTGCGCACTCCGTGGCTGCGCGTAAGTCTAGCACACCCCTGAAATTCTTAGGGTGTCCCTGCACTTCAGATCAAAATGGGTTGCTTTTTAGAGAGCCCTTCTGTTAGCAGCTCTGAGGACCCCCTTCCACATTCACAGATCACGCCAGCCCCAGCAGCCACCGATTTTTCTAGGCACAGACTTCCCTGGTCCTCCAGCTCCCGCAAAACGCGCGTTCCTCTCTCGCACTGGGACCAGAGACCTCACCTTATCCCAGGCGAAATCTGACCTTTCCGTGGTGGAGTGTAGAGCTCCTCTGAACCCGTGTGTTTGCGCCAATTGGGGAGCGTTGTTCTGGGGCTCGCAGCTGTTCCGTAGGTGCCACAGTTGTGGATTCTCAGGCTTCCGATAAGCTCCACTTTCCGGTTCCAGATGGCGGCGACTCTGCGTCCAAGCCTGCAGCTCCGGGAGGGGACCCAGCCGCAGTGGGAGCTGCCAGGTCAGGGGAACCCCGTCTAGCAGTCTCCCACCTTCTTCTGGAGTTCAGCTGTCCCCCAACTTGCCAACAAACACTCCTAGTGCGACCCTCAGCTGTTCTTTCTTTCTGCTCCGGGACAAGGCTCGGAACACGTCTGTCTATTCCGCCGCCATTTTTCTCCCCCCAATCCAGTTAATTTTTTAAAACCCAGAAGGACAGCTTTTAAAATGAGAGAGTTATTTAACTATAAGGAAAAGTCTACTCAAATACTTCTCAGAAATTACAAGATGATTATTTTGATTTTATGTGTGTTTGTGCATCTTCCTAGTGAAAAGTAAGAGCTAGATTCTTAAGAATAATATTAAGTACCAAATTATCAATTTCGGATAAATAGGAAAAACAAAACAAAACAAAACACAAAAAAAAAAACAATGAATCTCTTAGAGGTATTTTGGGGAGGCTCAAACCTCAAGTCAGGAACTACATGTATTCATTTGTAGTCTCCTCCATCTCACATTAGCATCTGGCACCTACAGGCACTCAATAAATGTTCATGACTTTGAAAGATAGAGACAAAGGCAGAGTGAATTCTCATTAAGGCACAAGGTTTTATTTCAAAGCCTCCCTCCCTCGCTCTAGCCGGTTTGGCTCAATGGACAGAGCGTTGGTCTGTGGACCAAAGGGTCCTGGGTTCCTCGTGATGAAAGTGATGGTGACACTAGTAAGAATAATCAATGTTTATTGATTACATAGTATGTGTTTTTTAAGCAAATTATATATATACTAGAGGCCCAGTGCACAAAATATGTGCACGGGTAGGGTCCCTAGGCCTGGTCGGCAATCAGGGCCGATCAGGGCCTTCCTTCATTCTGTGCCACTCCCTGATGGTCAGCGCATGTCACAGCAAGTGGTAGAACTCCTGGTCAGTAGAACTTTCGAGGGGACAATTTGCATATTAGCCTTTTATTATATAGGATTCATTCATATAAATTTCATACCAATTCCATTTTATAGGAAACTGAGGCACAGAGAGGTTAAGTAATGTGCCCAAAGTTATACATAGCCTAACTTGGAACCCAGGTGGTTTAGCTCCTAAGACTTCCCTCTTAACACCATTCCTAGAGGACACCCCTCCTATAGAGCTCCAGGTTGTCCTATCTCTGTTAGAGAGACATCCAGAATTGGATCCAGTGTAGTCTGTGGACTGCATTTTTCTACTTAGTAAATTTTTATTCCCTTCTCTAGCTGCCAGCTGCCCACCAGGGCCTTCCTTCGTTCCGTGCTGCCCCCTCGTGGTGAGCGCACATCATAGCGAGCGATAGAACTCCCGGTCTCCCGGTCGAACTCTAGAGGGGACACTTTGCATATTAGCCTTTTACATATATAGATTCACTAACTCTGAAAACTGGCCTAAATTGCTGGAGCTTAAATTCAATATCGTGGAAGAAAGGAATGCCATTCAAGTCAGTAAGATATAATTTGCTTGATTTTTTAGTGTTATATACAGCTATCCTGATAGCTATGTTCCATAACTTCTAAGCTCACAGCTGAATTCTGTGTAAGTCAGTAGCACTCTGTTTGCACAATAGCTTTCACATTTTAGTTCAGAACATTAATATCATAGAAGGGATGGCACAGTCACTGTGCCCAGTGATGTCCATAATTAATAAGAAGTTGCACATATTGGCAAATTTTCAAATTTTTTTGTTTTAGTTCTTCATAAGCTCTCATTCATTCAATGAACAATTAAGGGTTCACAGGCCTATTGATAAGTGTCGGGAACAGTAAGACACAATCCTCCATCTTAACCATGTGATCAAACTTACCATTATCAATGTGCATTGATAATCAAATCAAATGTCATAATGTGCCTCCTGATATGATGCACTAAGGAGGACATAATGTCACCCTTGTAGTTCCATGTCAAACTAGTTTAACATGAATCTAATCATGAGGAAACAGACAAATCCAAATTTAGTGGCAATATACAAAACTGGCCTGGACTCTAAACATTTCAAGGTCAATAAAAGAACAAATAAGAAGAAAAGGCAGGGAACTATTGGAGGATAAGAAGATTATAAAAACACTAGAGGCCTGGCCCAGTGCATGAAATTCATGCATGCGGGGGGTGGGGGGTCCCCTCAGCCTGGCCCACACCCTCTCCAATCCGGGATGTCTGACTGCCTCTCACAATCCAGACTGCTGGCTCCTAACTGCTCACCTGCCTGCCTGCCTGATCGCCCCTAACCATCTCTGCCTGATAGCTCCTAACTGCTCCCCTGCTGGCCTGTTTGCCCCTCACTGCCTCTGCCTCGCCCTGCACCTGGGCCACAGGCACAGGTGCAGCCATTGGCACCTAGGACTGCGGGGCGGGCAGCTTGTCCCTCTCCTGGGCTGCAGCCTGGCTGGTCCCCATTCCTCTCTTGTGAGCTCATTTGTGCCTGGCTGGTCCCCATTTCTCTCTCATGAGATCATTTGTGCCTGGCTGGTCCCCATTCCTCTCTCCCCAGTGTTGAGTGTCTGAGCAGTTCAGGCATGGGGGCGCAAGGGTGTGAGGGTGTGATGACCATTTGCATATTAACTCTTTATTATATAGGATGATAATTAAATACAATAAATGAACCTTGATTGGATCCTAGATTTTTTTTTTAAGCTATAAATGTCTTTGTTAGGACCAGTGAGAAGTTTGACTATCTACTCTATATTATATTGTCATATGTTATATCACATGTCATATCATATAGACTTTATATTATATTTAATGTTACATTTTTGGAGTATGATAATGATATTATAGTTATATAAGAAAATATCTCTATTTTTGGGAGATACTAAAAAATTAAGAAATAAATGTCATGATGCCTAAAGTTTACTTTCAAATGGTTCAGTAAAAATTTTTTTATACCTATACGGTATCCCCCAAAAATGTATACACACACTTTGAATAATTATAAAGGCAGTGTTTATTAAAATACATTTCATTTTCAAAATTGAGCTATCAGCTGTTAAAGTGTACATACATTTTTTGGGATATGCTGTATATTGATAGATATGTTAATATCTATACTGTGTGTGTGTGTGTTTGTGTGTGTGTGTATGTATGATTATTTTATTATTTTCTAGAGTGCTGTAGCAAACTACCACAAACTGGGTGGCTTAAAACAATAAAAATGTATTTTCTGACCATTTTGGATGCAAGAAGTGTGAGAGCAGGGTGGTGGCGGGGAAGCCTGCAGGGAAGGATCCTTCCTGCCTCTTCCAGCTGCTGGTGGTGGTCAGCAAGCCTCGGCATTCCTTAATTTGCAGCTACACTGCTCCAACCTTTACCTCTGTCTTCACACGATAGTCTTCTCTCTGTGTGTCTTTATCCCTCTTCCTATAAGGATACCAGTTATTGGATTAGGGCCCATCCTAATCCAGCATGGCCTCATCTTATCTTGATTATGTCTGCAAAGACCCTATTTCCAATAAGTTCATATTCACAGGTACTGGGTAGACATCAATTCTCAGGGACACTATTCAGCTGGTGCAGTATATAAAGCTTTTACAGAGGGAGGAAGGGTGGGAGGCAGGGAGAGGAGAGGAGGGGAGAGAAGAGTGCATAATGTGGCAAAATGTTAACAAATTTTGGTGAAAAGTGTGTGTTTATTTTACCATGCTTTCACATTTTCTGAAGGTTTGAAATATTTCCAAGTAAAATAAAATTTTGGGGAAAATGCTCTGTGAAAAAAGGGGTGCGGGCCATTGCCCTTGCCCATAAGGCTGTCTCCATGTTATGAAGGACACAGTGGAGGGACATGCATCATGAAGGTCTCAGAGCACAGGCGCCAGGAACAGAGACAACAGTGCTGACTCAGGGCGGGCAGGTTAGGAAGGGTTTGGAGGACAAGTGACATGCAGCTGAGCAGAGGTTTGAAGGACAGTGTAGGAACCAGCTGCAGGTCTGAGAGTGCACCTGGGCAGCTGCCAGCTAGCCAGAATGGTTGGGGCAAAGGGCATGTGTGTAAAAATGTTGGGAGTGGAACCTGGAGAGAGGCAGGAAACATGTCATCAAGATGGCTGCATCGAGAGAATTGGCTTTGGCCATGAAGGCCAGAAGAGCCAAGGTATAGCCTGAGCAAATTTTGCTTTGGAGACTAGGAATATGGAGAAGCCTGGAGACGATCAGAATGAGCCAGATAAGAAAGAAGGGGCATCAGAGGAGGGGAGGGTGTGTGAGAGCTGTGAAAGAGCCCAAGCGGGAAGGGCTTGGCTGCTGAATGGATGGGCAGGTGTGGATAGGGAAGAACAGGGTGCTTGGGTGCCTGGGTGGTTGGTGCAGCCTGCCCTGCAGGAATACAGGAGGAAGAGCAGGGCCTGCAGAGGAAGGCTGGTGGAGGGGGAGAGAGGCTGTGCTCAGTTAGGAAGTACTGAACCTGAAGGGCCAGGTGAGGGCCTCAGTGAGATGGCCTGGGGCCCAGGAAGTAGGCCTGGCCTGGTGACTCTTGCATATGTTGGTGTTGAGTGAAATCATGGTTTTTTAGATTTCCCAGTTAAGAGTGTAGAGAGAAGAATGTAGTTACAAGTAGAAGGCTAGGTATAAGATCCTGAAAAGCAGAGCAAAGGATAAGGCCCAGCAAAGGAGGCCAGGGAGAATTGGGCAAAGAGGGCAGGAGCTTGATAATCCGACAGCTTAAAGACAATGGCCCCCTTTGAACATCATCAATCTTCAGCCACAAGAAGGAAATGGAAGAATGTGGGTGCGAAGGCCTCCGGGAGGAAGTCTTAGGTATACTTTACACCAGGGGTGGGGAACCATTTTTCTGCCAAGGGCTATTTGGATATTTATAACATCATTCACAGGCCATAAAACATTATCCACTTTAAAATTGGCCTGCTATATTTGGTACAACATTTAATCAACTCACCCCTAATACTTTGGCAGGGCCAGGCCAAATGATTTCGAGGGCCTCATAGGGCCCTCAGGCCGGACGTTCCCCACCCCTGCACCATGCAGCACAATGCCTTGGCTGGCATACTTGGGGTCTCTGGCAGGTTATTTTTAACTGCCACCTTGTAAAGTCAATGTTTGTATTTTGACAATTGTCCTGTTCGATGGCTTGTTCTAAATTCTGACCTGGAGTTACTGTACGAGCTGGGGAGTGGTATGTGAGAGAAACCATGTGAGTGAAATATAATAATACCACAGCCTTCCAGCCTTGCTCTCTGTGACAGATAAAACAATCGATGTGCATTGTGTTCCACCGCTTGCATCACCTGAGTTGTCAGTGGAATTTATGGAATGGATTGTTCTCTTGGAGTCACCCAATAGCCCTGAACAATGTAACCACACATTCTTAGTTTTATATAAGAGCTAATAAGGAATGTTTCATCCACCTGATCAGAAGCAGGGAGCCATTGCGGATGCCTGCCTGCCTGCCTGCCTTCTCTCTCTTTCTCCTTTTCCTCCTCCTTGTCCTCTCCTCTCTTTATGGAAGAAAAAAACAGGGAGGGAGGAAGGGAAGAAGGAAAAGAAAAGAAATATAGATTCATTGTGCAGAAGTCTCCAGAAGAATGGCATCACAGGTTGGGGGGAAGATAAGGATGAAATATGGGAAATAAGGATGCTCTGGGTTTTCATTTCATAGAATATGTGTTTATTTCTTTGAGTACTCTTCTAGAAAAAAAAGGTATAATGTATGAGGTAACTCCTGTGGGGCCCTACCTTACTCGGACAGTGAGATTTATTTTTAATTTAATAAATCTTTATTGTTCAGATTATTACAATTGTTTCTCCTTTTTCCCCCCACAGCTCCCCTCCATCCGGTTCCCACCCCACCCTCTGCCCTTACCTCCCCCACATTGTCCTCATCCATAGGTGTACGATTTTTGTCCAGTCTCTTCCTGTACCCCCCAACCCCTTTACCCCTGAGAATTATCAATCCACTCCCATTCTATGCCCCTGATTCTATTATATTCACCAGTTTATTCTGTTCCTCAGATTTTTAATTCACTTGATTTTTAGATTCACTTGTTGATAGATATGTATTTGTTGTTCATAATTTTTATCTTTACCTTTTTCTTCTTCTTCCTCTTCTTAAAGAATACCTTTCAGCATTTAATATAATACTGGTTTGGTGGTGATGAACTCCTTTAGCTTTTCCTTATCTGTGAAGGTCTTTATCTGCCCTTCAATTCTGAATGATAGCTTTGCTGGGTAGAGTAATCTTGGTTGTAGGTTCTTGCTATTCATCACTTTGAATATTTCTTGCCACTCCTGTTTGGCCTGCATAGTTTCTGTTGAGAAATCAGCTGACAATTGTATGGGTACTCCCTTGTAGGTAACTAACTGTTTTTCTCTTGCTGCTTTTAAGATTCTCTCTTTGTCTTTTGCTCTTGGCATTTTAATGATGATGTGTCTTAGTGTGGTCCTCTTTGGATTCCTTTTGTTTGGGGTTCTGTGTGCTTCCTGGACTTGTAAGTCTATTTCTTTCACCAGGTGGGGGAAGTTTTCTCTCATTATTTCTTCCAATAGGTTTTCAGTATCTTGCTCTCTCTCTTCTTCTGGCACCCCCATAATTCTGATGTTGGTACGCTTGAAGTTGTCCCAGAGGCTTCTGACACTATCTTCAAATTTTTGGATTCTTTTTCCTTTTTGCTTTTTCAGTTGGGTGTTTTTTGCTTCTTTGTATTTCAAATCTTTGACTTGATTCTTGTGTTCCTCTAGTCTGCTGTTAGGTCTCTGTATAATATTTTTTATTTCAGTCAGTGTATGTTTAATTTCTAGTTGGTCTTTTTTCATATCCTCGAGGGTCTCGTTAAATTTATCAGCCTTTTCTAGGAAATTCTTGAAAAACTTTATAACCGTGGTTTTGAACTCTATATCCAGTCATTTGTTTTCCTCCATTTCTTTCCTTTGTGATCTCTTTCTTTGTCTCCACATTTTCGCTACTTCCCTGAATTGGTAGGGTGACTTTGTGTGCTAGGTGTCCTATATGGCCCAGTGGGTCGGCCTCCCAGTTACCTGAGGTGGACACTCTTGGCGTACCCCTTTGTGGACTGTGTGTACAGCCTTGTTGTAGTTAAGTCTTGATTATTGTTGGTGTCACTGGGAGGAATTGACCTCCAGGCCAATTGGCTGTGAGGACCCGCTGTGTCTATAATGGAAGAACTGCTGTGTTGGAGACAAGCTTATGGGGCAGGACTTGTTTCAGTGGGGCTTTGGTGCTCACTGAGTCTGCCTCTTGAATGTGTCACTTATGGATGTGAGTAGTTGAAATCTGGTGTCATCTCACATTGACCACTAGATACACTAGCTTCTGGATCTCCAATGGGGTGCAGGTCAGCTACTGTCTGAGGCCACCCAGCAGGAGCTACAGCGAAAACTACAGTTTTCTCTTCTTTGCTTGGGGTTTGGAGGTTTTGGAGCTGTCTGACCAGAGCTGCAGTTTGTTAGGTTAAGCTGCGATAGGGCAGGCCATTTATATGCAAAAGCCACTGTGTGGAGCTTCGGTGGGTTTGTAGATTGTGCGGGGCGGGGTCTCAGGGAGTCACTAGGCTAGGGCATGGCAAACTGCGATGGCTGCCAGTCAGCTTTCTCTGCGTTTCCGTGTTTCCAAGTCCCCACGTCCCGCGCCCCAGTGCAGTAAACAATGATTGCTGGGCACAACTCTGCAAGAAAGTCACCCTCACTTTCCTACCCGATGGCAGACAGTCCAGCTCTTCCCCGTAGGAGTTTGGGTCTCCAGCGTCTCCCCAGAAACTGGAGTTTGGAGTAATCGGGAGCTTGTCTCCCTTCGGGTTGAAAAAATCAGTGCACCCAGTTGCCCGCTGCCAGCCGGATTTGCGGGCCTCTGTACCTCAGCTTTTTAGCGCTTGTGCACGTCTCAATGCTCTTTTCTCTTTCCTTCTAGTTGTAGAACTTCCATTCAGCCAGCTTTCCCATGGTTCTGGGTGATAGACGTTTTGTCTTTTAGTTGTAGTTTTGAAATTGTTGTGCGAGGCAGCAGTTTAGGTGTTTACCTATGCCGCCATCTTGGTTTCTCGGACAGTGAGATTTAGGAGCTGAGAAAGTTCCCTTCTTCAACCGAAACATCTCAGGGTGCTTTGGTTGCATGTGACACAGTGAAAGAGACTGATGAACTCAGCACTGGGACGTTCAGAGGCAGTGGTCTCAGAGTCCATTTGGTTTGGTAACTTGAAAGATGTCTTTACTCTTCCATGTCAGCTTCAAACTAAGGCTAGCTCCATGGTTCAGTGTTCATCTCCAGCTTCAAACTAAGGCTAGCTCCATGGTTCAGTGTTCATCTCCTCAATGCTGGCTGGCTGGCCCATGACCCACCCCTCTGATCTGGGAAATGTCACGTGCCAGATTGGCTGGGGCTTGATTTTCCTGAACCATCCCTGCGGCAGCAGAGGTGGGCTCACCCGGAGATGCAGGCACCAAGTGCACCACGAAGGAAGGGTGGAGCAGATATGGGGGCGCCAATCACATTGCCCACTGCTACATCTCCTGACAAGTGACTTCAAATTCCTGCATTGAGGATGAAAACTCCTGTAAGAGGGCTTCAAGCCTCTCATTCTGAAATTTGAGATAAAATTGAAATAGTAACAGTGAATTTACACTAAAATGTGTTGAAGGAATGAACTTTTTCTATTGCATAAACGTCAAGTGAGCTAAAAGGTAATTTTATTTTCCTATAATTGAATTAAATTAACTCATGACCCCCAATTTCTAGTTGGTAATAGAAAACTCAGTCTTTCAAATTCAAGAAAAATTCAATTAAAACCCAGCCTTTTTTTTGAAAAGTGCTTGTTATTATTTAATGAACCTTCCTCCATGTGACTTCACGTTCCCAGGACATAGTCCCCCAGCCCCTCCACACGCCCTTAATCTTTTCAGTTCTTCTGCTAACAGATTTGGCCTCCACCATGACAGTCTGCTCGGGGAGCTTTTCCTTCCCCAGAGCTGTGCTGTAGCCCTAGAGGAACAGAGAAAAGGGTTTATACTATACCACAGCACGTCCCAACTCCCCGGTGGGTATGAAGGAAGATGCCTGCCAACGCTCCCTGTCTAGGAGCCAGCTAGGACATGTTCCCAATCTGGGCACTACTGGGGGCACTGATCACCCTCGCTGGTGAATCAAGACCAGGATGTTCTCTCTGAAGACTCTAGCGCACAGGACAGGAGCTGTGTCGGGAGTGACTGCAGTCTCGGGAGCCCAGTCCTTCTTGAGAAAGTTCTTAGCCAGTTTAAGATTCTTCTCCTCCTCCCACTCTTTTTTTTTAATAACCAGGGGAAGATTTTGTCTTCAGGTATGGTGACATAGAATATGAGATCTTTAACTATCACACCCATACAAGCTTCAAATAAGCAGAACATGGAGCTGAGAGGACCAGATTAACAAATGACACTCATATGGAAAGCCCTTCTCACCTTCTGCATCTGCATCCTGCAGTTAGGGATGGTCACATGGGAGGCTGGGTACTGACTGGATGGTCTGTGCGAGGCAGCCTCTCAGTGGACTCCTAACCAACCTCTCAGTGGACTCAGATGCATAAAAAGGAGAAACTGCCAAGGAATATACTTGCTTTCCCAAATTGCCCTGGGATACAGTAAGTTACCCTGAGTGACTTGCAATTTTCTAGTACTGTTTTCAATTCATGGTTGGAAGTCCGAGGATGCCTTGTCCTTTGCCATTTTATGTAAGGGACTTGAGCATCTGTGATTTGGGTATCCCCAGGGAGTCCTGGATCCAATCTCCTGTGGGTACTGAGAGAAGACTGTAGTTACGTTTTAGAGGAGTCGTAAGTTGTACTGTGTGGAAGTTGATGACCCCAATCCCCATGTTGTTCAAGGGTCAACTGTATAATAATAGTTGTGCTGTTTGCTTGATTTTGCCGTGATTCCAACACCCTCCTACTCAGAACATGCATAGAGTAGAATCTTTTTACAATGTAGCCAATGAGATGGCAGGATTTCCATTAAAACATTAGTCAAATGGTGGCCTTAAGCTCTGAACACCCGATAAAGTGTGGGTTTGGCCTATGTCCCAACACCAGCATCATGGAGAGACTCAGTTATATTCACTCTTCCAATAAAGACAAATATAATTCATCCTGTGGAGAAGTTTGTGAGAATTTCACAACACCATGCAAATAATTTGTACACTACAGTAAAAAGTAGTGGTTAAGAACACAGTTTTTGTAAATCACAGTTTTGGGTTAAAATCTCAGTTCAGTCACTCTCTTAACCCCAGCAAGATACTTAACCCTGTCCATTCCTGAGCTTTCCCTCCAGTGTGCTGTGAATGGTGTACACACACGTGTGCCAAGAGATTGGTCCTCTCAGTCCTCAAGGAGGTGCTATGATGAGAAAATGATTTGAAAGATCATCATAATCTGATCTTCTGCATTTCTCAGCTATAACTGTGTTTTCCTCATGGGGCCGGTTTAGGGATTAAACGCAGATCTCTCAGTCCAGCACGTAGTAAGCAATAACCCAATGGCAGTGTGCTCTGTCCATACAGCCCTTGGGCAGCCATCCAATTTCACCAGCACTTGGAAAATGTCTCGAAGATAATTACCTCCCACTCCTTTGCAAAGAAAATTCTGAAAGAAAGCCCTGAGCAAGGCCATCAAACAAACAGTGCCTTTCCAGGGAGGCCAGTGATGCTGGCCATTGGAACCAACCCCGGTTCTCTCCGCCAGCTTGTTCTGTGAGGGCTGCCTTCTTTTACAGTAAGTAGCTGAAAAGTGTGAACACTTCAATCTCCTGTCCCACGGGGACAAAATAATGTCCTCGAACCTGAGAGCCTGGTGCAGTTCATTTCCAATACACAAGAAGAGTCAGGGCCAAGATGTGTTTTTCCTCAGAAAGCACGTCTTGATGAGCTATCGTTTTGTTTCATTTTACTTATGGACACCTTGTAATTGTTTACTTCACTATAAGCCTCTCATTCTGAAATTTGAGATAAAATTGAAATAGTAACAGTGAATTTACACTAAAATGTGTTGAGGGAGTGAACTTTTTCTAGTGCATAAATGTCAAGTGAGCTAAAAGGTAATTTTATTTTCCTATAATTGAATTAAATTAACTCATGACCCCCAATTTCTAGTTGGTAATAGAAAACTCAATCTTTCAAATTCAAGGTAAATTCAATTACTTCTGGCTTAAAACCCAGCCTTTTTTTGAAAAGTGCTCATTATTGTTTAACTAGAGGCCCGTTGCACGAAGATTTGTGCAATAGGCCTTCCTTCCCCTGGCTGCCAGCACCAGTTTTCCTCTGGCACTGATTTTCCTTTGCTCTGGCTGCCGCCTTCCGTCTTTGCTCCGGCCGGAGACTTTGCTTCAGCCAGCTGGAGTCTTCGCTCCAGCCGGAGCATTCAGTCTTCTCCTCTCCAGCCAGAGTGCTGCTCCTGTAGCTCCCACTGCCCCCTACCCTCCCTCTCATAGCAGGTGTCCTGCCCCGCCCGGCTGCTCTGTGCCTGCATATACAAATTAACCTGCCATCTTTGTTGGGTTAATTTGTATACTCACTCCTGATTGGCTGGTGGGCGTCTTGGAGGTATGGTCAATTTGCATATTTCTCTTTTATTAGTGTAGATAAACCTTCCTCCATGTGACTTCACATTACTGTAGGGACATGTATATTAGGGTCAGAGAGGTGGTAAGAGTGACTATAAAAAGCAGAATCATAGTTAAATCATAAATTGAAATGGACACTTACAATACCTATGGGAGGCTTAGTGATTTCCCAGAGAAACCCAAAGACAGGTGTCACTGGAGTCAGCAGCCACTGTTCTCATCACTCTGAAGCCTGTTTCCAGGTTGTTCTTACTAGGCTCTCCGGGGGTAGATGCGTGTGGGCAGAAGACAGAGGTGAAGAGTCTCTGGGTATCATCTTTGAGAACACTGTTGTGGAAAAGCCAAGAATGAGCTCACAACTAGTGCAGAGTGTTTAAAAGCGATGCACCCTGCAAATGTTTTGTATTTAAAAAACAGTGATAAACATAAAACTACTACCCTCTCTTCTTGACCCCATCAGCTGGCTGAATGTGAAAAATAACCACATATTACATTCACTTAATTTTTAAAAAAATCTTTATTGTTGAAAGTATTACAAATGTCCCCTAATCACTTAATATTTTTTTAAGAGGAGTTCGCACACAATCTGGAAAGCTGTCAACTAAGTGGAAATTCAGGGAGTCTTGCTTTAGCCAAGTTTTATTTTTGTAACTGCCGAATGAAGTCCTGTGTCTGGGGTAGTGTCTTAGAGCACAGATGGGAATCTGGAGACTGGGTTTTCATGTCTGCTTTGCAGCTATTTAGTCTATGACCCTAGGCAGAACAAATAACTTCTTGCATAAGTTTCCACCTGCGAAATTATCTATATAATAGAGGCCCGGTGCACAGATTCATGTACCAGTGGGGTTCCTCAACCTGGCCTGCACCCTCTCGCAATCTGGGACCCCTTGGGGGATGTCGGACTGCTGGTTTTGGCCTGATCCCCGCAGGCCAGGCTGAGGGACCCCACCGGTGCACGAATGCATGCACCGGGCCTCTAGTTACTTATAAAGTTAAAGTGTCTATGAGTGAAATTCAGAGACCCAGAGGTCCAATAAATGAGACTATTGATGGAAATACGTGCCCCAATGTGTGGTATGCAACAGGTGCACTGGATGGTGGCCTCTGGTGTGTATGTGTAGAGCACAGAGTCCTAGGACTTCAGAGCTAGGTGGAGCCTCAGAGGTTATTCTATCTCCTTTATTTGTCTTTGTTTGTCTGCACTGTGATCCATTGTGATTGATTTTACAGATTAAACTCTCATAAAACAATCTTATTTCCTGCATTTCCAGGCTATTGGGGTGGGTGTTACCCTCATTGGAGCTCCCAAGTTCAAACATATGTGATTACTGTGGTCACTTATAACAAGGCAGAGAAATTGTTTGTTTAGTTGTCTGTTTCCTGTTGATGGAGAATTCCTTGACATCCAGGGCCTCTCCATTTTTGAGCTCTATATCCCCAGGACCTAGCACAATGTCTGAAGCAAAACAGAGGCTCAAAAAGTGTTCATTGTGGTCACTGTCAATTAAAACATAAAAAATGTTGTAGCCCAGTCCAATTGAATTTAGACTTATTTGGAGAATAGTAAGTTAGCAGAAGAGTGGTTTCCTCATGGAGCCTAGACCTTGATGGGACACCAAAGGGCAGCACTTGTCACTGTTACCTGGTACTGCAGGGGTGGTCAGCGTCATTAGCCTGCAGTTTCTCATAGTGGTCACAAGAGAAGCACAATCTCTGACAGGCTCTGCCTGTTGTCCTGGGTCTTTGTGGCCTCGAGGCCAGTCCTGACTTCTCCTCAAGGAGGCTACCCCTGCAGTCTACCCTTCTCAGTCTCCCTAGTCAACTGGCTTCTGGTGGGGTCGGCCAATGTGAGGTGGATGGAGGGTGGGAGGAAGACAAAGCCAGTGTACTTCTCTTACCTATTCATCTCAGGGACTGTCTGTGACAGTGGTTGTGTCTTCCCACAACACCAGATTCTGCCTACAATGGCCGCACCAGACAGACCCCTGGGTGTGGGAGTGTCAGTGGCTTTTTGCCGTGGCTTGAGAATTCATCCACTACCTACATGACTAAGTCCCTGTGTTACATTTCTTCTGTTTTCAATACTTAGAGCAATTTCTGTCTAATATAATGTTAAGACACTGTTCAGGCTCTGGAAACTGTATGATTCAGATCCTGCCTCTAATGTTTATTAGCTGTATGACCGGAAACAAGTGGGGTTTTATTTGTTTGTGAGTTTGTTCTTGTAACCTCATTATGTCTCAATGTCCTCATTGTTCAAATGTGAATAATAACAGTAGCTACATCATAGTGTTATGTGAAGATTAAATGACTTAATAGATATAAAGCATTTAATACAGTGCCTAGCTCACAACAAGCCCTAAAAACTATTAGCTATTATCATGATTACTAGTGGCCCGGTGCATGAAATTCATGCACGGGGGGGGGGGGGGGGGGGGGGGGAGGTGTCCCTCAGCCCAGCCTGCACCCTCTCCAATCTGGGACCCCTTAAAGGATGTCCTACTGCCAGTTTACAGGGATCAGGCCTAAATCGGCAGTTGGACATCCCTCTCACAATCTGGGACTGCTGGCTCCTAACCGCTCACCTGCCTGCCTGCCTGATTGCCCTAACCACTCTGCCTGCCGGCCTGCTCACCCCCAACTGCCCCCTGCCACCAGCCTGATCACCCCCAACTGCCCCCTGTGCCAGTGTGCTTGCCCCCAACTGACCCCCTGCCAGCTTGCTCACCCCCAACTGCCCCCCTGCTGGCCTGATCACCCCAAACTGCCCCCCTATTGTCCTGATCACCCCAACTGACCCCCACTGATGGTCTGCTTGCCCCCAACTGGCCCCCCTGCTGGTCTTCTCACCCCCAACTGCCCCCCCCCCCCGCTGGCCTGATCACCTCCAGTGCCCCCCCCCCCCCCCCACCAGCCTGATCACCCATAACTGCCGTCCCATCCTGGCCTGATCACCCACAACTGCCCTCCCCTCTTGTCCTCTAACCACCTCTACCTCAGCCCTGCCACCATGGCTTTGTCCAGAAGAATGTCCGGAAGGTCTCCTGGAAGGTCTCCCAGTCTGATTAGCATATTACCCTTTATTAGCATAGATAGAGGACTGATGCATGGGTGGGGGCCGGCTGGTTTGCCCTGAAGAGTGTCCCGGATCAGGGTGAGGGTTCCCTTGGGGCATGGGACAGCCTGGACGAGGGGCCTGTGATGGTTTGCAGGCTGGCCACACCCCCATGGGGTGAGGGTCCCCGCTGTGGGTGTGTGGCCAGCCTGGGTGAGGGGCTGAGGGCTATTTTCAGGCTGGCCACACCCCCTTCAGAGTCGGGGGTCCTGCTGGGGTGCCTGCCCAGCCTGGGTGAGGGCCGTTTTCAGGCTGGCCAAGCCCCCCAGCGGGGACTCTCACCCCATGGGGGTGTGGCCAGCCTGGGTAAGGGGCTAAGGGCCATTTTCAGGCTGGCCACGCCCCCCGGTGACCCACGCTCCCAGCCCCTTGAGCGGAGGCCGGGGCGGGCTGGAAGCTTGGCTTCCTCCATCTCTGGGGGCAACCAAGCCTCCTGCTCACTCCAGCTCTATGGCCACTTCCATCTTTGTTTAATTTGCATACTCACTCCTGATTGGCTGGTGGGTGTAGCGGAGTGATGGTCAATTTGCATGTTTCTCTTTTATTAGTGTAGATTGTTGCTTGAACAGTGAGGGAAGTATAGGTGTTCAGCTCCTAATACAATACCTGGCGCACAGTAGATGCTCAACAGATTGGCCGAGTCAATGAATGAATCAGCTAAATAGATAAACAAATACATGAGTTTACCAAGCAAATGATGAGGGATGGGAAGAAGGGCATTCCAGACACTGGGCAAAGCATGGTGGTTGGACACCACAAGTCTGATTGGTTTGAATATATGTGTTCATCTCTGATGAGTGTGATTCATGTGAAGGTTTCCCCTCTGAACTCACCTCTGGCTGCAGGGACCAAGTCAAGCTTCCAGCCTGCAGAGTTAAACTGTCTCCTTCCCCTTTCCAAAGGTTCTTCTTTTCAAAGTCAATAAAAAACCTTCAAGGTAGGCAGTCCTGAGAGGGATGTGGTGGGGAGAGTAAGACTGCCATGCCAGATTTAGTGATAAAAATACTAGACCTTGAATTAAATTTGAATTTCAGATAAATAAATAATGTCCAGACATTAAGACAATTATTTTAAAGTCTGTGCCATGCACACCCAGCTCATCACCCATTAGCATTTTTTTCTAAATGGAGAGATTAGCCTTTAATATGACACAGACTCCACTGAACTTGTTTCATTTTCCTCCTTGGGGACCATGGAAAAGATTTACTCTCTGGCTCAAGTTTTACAAAACTCAAGAGCCCTTCTAGCAACTGGCCAAGAGCTTCCCAGGTAATACCCCTTCCCTCCAGAGCTCCTGGTCCTGCCTGGGCCCAGTGCTTACTCTAATCTGAACACAGACAGCATTTCCTGTTTCTAATTCATGTTCGATACCTAAATATGTTACTTGCATTGCTAGTTATCTTCTTTATAGGCCTTGCAATTCTGACTAGATTGCAAGGGGGTAAAAACCAAATGTTGTTGTATCTTCTGAGCCCAGCACAGAGCAGGTGCTCAGTACATTGGTTTATTTATAAACCAGTGAAATGAACATTTCCATTGGATGTTGCCAGCCACCGGTAAATGTGTTGATTATGGACTTTGTGCTTAAACTGAGCCTCAATTCCAATTCCTCCCCATATTTTATATTGGACTTTGGGCCAAGTTTGCTCACATTTCTTCGTTTGTAAAATACACATAATACTAATTGACCTCTCAGGATTGTTATTCAGATTATGTTGATTAACTTTAGACTACTTAGCAACTGGGAAACATTTCTGACTGGAAGTTACAGTTATACTGGAGGCCATGAATAGCACTTAAGGGGCTGTACAATAATATCCTGACTACCATTCCATTTCCAAACTTCAACTGTAGGAAGTAGAAACCAGACTTGGTAGGATATTTTAAATTAGCTATTTTATTGAGCTGATTTAATATTTATAGAAAGCCAGCTTTCAATAGAAACCAACCTCTCACTGCTGGTTCAGGGTCATTTAATGAATAACCCGTCACCATAAAATAAGTGGGGAGAGGTTGGCCGGGAGGCAGGCTGCAAACAATTCCATATGAGTCACTTGGTTATCGCTTCCCCCCCACTTCCATCTCCCTCCTTACAACACAGAGTTTTTGACCGATTGAAGTTAGTTGGGGCAAGGATTCCAGACAGGGAAAAGCAAATACATAAGTCAGAGGTCAGGGGAGAAGAATAAACCAGAGCTGGGGCAGAAATGCCAAAGCTGATAATGGAAAGATAATGGATGTAGGGGTAGGTTTCAGCAGCATCAAAACGGGCAGCCAGACACTCTGTGCGTTCTCAGGCATCTGCTCAAGGCCCAGGGGTACAACTCGTTTTAAAAGAAGGTCTATGGAGCATGGGTTTCTAAATATTTGGGCCACCCATCATGGAGTTTTGGGAAATAGTACTGCTGAGTAAAGCAATTAATAAATTGTTTTTCTTTCATTTCTTTCACTGGCAGGACCTTCTGTTTATGTCTCCTTAGTAGCAACTGAAAGGAGTAAATTTGCCGACAAGCATCTGTGTGCAGTGGGCCACTTGATGGAGTTTTTATCATGCAAAAATGATCCCAGATGATTTAGTTGAAAAATTGCCAGGAATCTCTGGAACCTCATTAAACCTCCATTGAATACACAGAAGTTTCCTTTTAGGGTAGAGTCAGGGTGAATAACTTATAAAAATAAGCTGAATTGATTACTTTTGTAAATATTTGAATTTTGTAATAAGCATCCATTCCTAGCTTGCTCTCAGCAGCTAACTAGGAAGCTGGAAATCGGTGATGCGATGGGCCAAGGATAGACTTTTGAGGTTAGATTTTTTTATTGGACACATAGCTCCACTGTTTACTAGAGATTTATTAGTGATCATGGCTTACTCCTTCCATGTCTGGGTTATCCCATTTGTAAAATGTATACATAACCATCCTACAGGTTGTGCCAAAGAATAAGGTAACTAGTTCAGCCTTGGGCAAACTACGGCCCGTTGGCCGGATCCAGCTGTTCTATTCGGTTCTCTTTCTCTCCCCTCCGCTCCTTTACTTTGAATTTATATTAGTTCACACAAACACTCCATCCATGCTTTTGTTCCGGCCCTCCGGTCCAGTTTAAGAACCCATTGTGGCCCTCGAGTCAAAAAGTTTGCCCACCCCTGAACTAGACCCTGGCCTTCAGAGAGCTTCAGAGTTTATATATAATTTTTCTTTTCTCTCTTTTATTTCAACCTCCCTCCAGTCCTGCCCCAGCAATTTTTTAAATTGAAACAGCCATTGCTAAACATAAATAATACAGGAGACCTGCAGGTAGAAAGGTGTTCCAAACAACAACAACAAAACCACTAAAAGTTAAGACCATGCTGATGTGCACTTGAACAGTTCAGGGAGTCTCAGGGAGGCCAGGTGCAAAGCAGAGTGACCCCAAGGGAGAGTGACAGAAGAAAAGATCAAGGCGATACAAAGGGGAGACGGTGTGATTGTGTAGGGTCTTGAAGGTCATTAAGAGGACTTGAGCTTTTACTCTAAGTGGGTTGGGAAGCCATTTGATTGTTCTAAGCTGAGGAGTGATGTGTTTGACTTATTTTAGTTTTAAAAGGCTGCTGTGCCAAAATACATTATGGGATGTGTATTAAAATCATCATATTATACACCTTAAACTGACATATGTTAGATGTCAATATCTCAATAAAGCTGGAAAAAGAAGGAAAGAAAATACATTATGGGGTAGGGGTGTGGAGTGAGCAGAAGTGGCACATGGGTAAAAGTGGGGACGCCGGTTAGGATCCCACTAGAAAATCCAGGCAGGAAATGTGGCAGGTCAGAACAGGTCAGTAGCAGTGTAGGTGGTGAGAGGTAATCAGATCGTGAATATATTTTGAAGGTAACAATTTAGGCTTTGCTGATGGATTCAATGTGGTGAAGGCTAATATATATGGTTTTGAGGGAGAGAGGTGACTAAAATATTCTAATGGTCATTATGGTAGCAGTTGTACAACTCTGTGAACTCGTTAAAATCATTGAATTGTACACTTTAAAATGATGAGTTTTATGGCATGTGAATTATATCTCAATAAAGCCGTTACTAGAGAAAACCAAAAAACAAGATGGTGGTCAGAGACTTGGGTGCTTGCAATTGGAAGCATGGAAGCTTTGCACGTTGGTAATGTTAAGAGCTAAGGTCTGACCATGGAAGCGAGTACCTGCGATGGCTTGGAGGAGGGAGTCAAGGAAGACAGAGGCCCGAAAACTGGAGGATCATCCGCGAGGTTATGGGCATTAAGTATGCTGGCAGGAGTAATGCTGGTGAAGGTCTGGCTTGAGCTGGGGGTAAAAGTCTTCAGGGAATGAGGAGTGACCTGAGAGTTCACAGATGACTATAGCAAGGAAGCGTCATAGCAGGTGGGAGTCTGTTAGCAGAGCTGCGTGGGTTAGAGAGATTGTTCTGGAATGTGGGTGTTTTGAAGGACTTCAAATGTCCTTAGGAATGAGGGACCTACTGTATTTTCTCTTCATTCATTTATTCACTCACATACACATATTTATTCTTTCTCTGGCACCATTATCTACTCACTTGACCATCTCTGCGGATGCAGCCAAGTGTGGTAGAGCTGTGTCTTGGGAAAGCTGCAGTGTCCCAGCTGCCTACTGGGGATCTCCTTTCAATGAGTTTCCCCACTAGTAGAGCACTAAACCGGCCCACATGTAACCTTTCCGTGGTCACGCTCATTGTTCTGGCCATCTCTGGTGTTTAGGTTGCACTAACACAGTGAATGGTTTGTTGTTGTTTTTTGTGAAGGGATGCTTTATAGTTGGGTGGGAGGATGTGTGATGTGCTTTGGCTTGGGACAGATCTGGATTTGGATTTTGGTTCTGCTCTTTATAATTTTGTGACTTCAAGCAAAGTAATCTTATGAGTCTATTTTGTTGTAGACAAAATACCTACCTCATTAGTGTCAGTGAGAATTAAATGATATTATGAGTGTCCAGATTTTAAGAGCTAGTAGGCACACCAGACATGCTCTTTTCTCTCTCCCTCTATTTTTTCTCCCTTTGCTTTTATGCTGAGACTGCTTCTACTGTTTCATTTCTAGCTTTCAGCAGTTCCATGTCTGGCTTCTAATGAGAAGCCTTCCTCTTGGGATGGTTAAAATTATCAAGCGGACTTCCAGATTGTCATAGAATCACTCTATAGTTTAGAGTACTATATTATGCTTCTCAAAGTGTTTCATAAAATTTCTCTGATCTTAATCTATGAAATAACCTGTAAGGCATATAAAAGAGGTATTAGTATTCCTAATTTATGGAAGAGAATATAAGGTACTGAGTGTAACTAACATTTACTGAGTAGTTACTAAATGGCATTTTTCTAAACACTTTGCAGGCATTAACTTAATCCTCACAATAATCCTATGTAGGGGGTTATTATCCTTATCTCACAGAAAGGGAAAAACAGGCACAGAGAGGTCAAATAACTTATTGAAGGTCACATATCTTCTAAGCGTGGGGCCAGGATTTGAATCCAGACAGTTTCATTCCCAAGCTTAACCACCATATGGCTCAGATAGAATGAAAATAAACAAATCATTGTTCAGAACCCTTGAGTGAAGAAATCCTTTTGCAGGTTACTGCTCAGGTAAATTTTTGGCCTCCGGAATGTCATGCATTGAAATGTTGGTAGTTCACAGTGAACTAATAGAACACAATTGTTATCTTGTCCAGGAGGGGAGCCTGTGTGAGTTTTCTTACCCAGTTTCTTTCTAGCTCAGCCTCTGCTGAGATTCTTTTGCATAGACACCAAAGGGAGTCCCTCTAGCAATGAGAATAGCCACCCTTGTCATATTATAGTTCTGCTTGTTGGGAGCCAAAGCTTTTCCAGTATCACAAACCTAAAACTTTGGAAAACTTTATGAAACAAATACAATTGACCCTTGAACAGTGTGGTCATTAGGGATGCTGACCCCACACAGTGGAAAATCCACATATAAGTTTTAACTCCCCCAAAGCATAAATTGTCCTTTAGTACTCGTGAGCAATTGGTTCAGGACCCCCGTGCATACCAAAATCCACAGATTTGCAAGTCCTCTATATAAAACTAGAGGCCCGGTGCACGTGATTTGTGCACTCAGTGACGGGGCTGGGGTGGGGGTGGGGGGCCCTCAGCTCAGCCTGCACCCTTTAGCAGTGCAGGCCTAAGCTGTAGTCGGACATCCTTAGCGCTGCCATGGAGGCAGGAGAGGCTCCCGCCACCACCACTGCACATATCAGCCATCAGCCTGGCTTCTGGCTGAGCGGTGCTCCCCCTGTGGGAGAGCACTGACCACCAGGGGGCAGCTCCTGTGTTGAGCGTCTGCCCCCGGTGGTCAGTGCACATCATAGCAACCGGTCGTTCCGCCATTTGGTCAATTTGCGTATTACCCTTTTATTATATTGGATGGTGTAGATTAATGCATTCTGTTGGTCCTTTGCATTCCTGTACACCCAACTGCACATCCAAAACAGCACAGGTGCCTGGGCCAGTGTGGCTCAGTGGTTGAGCATCAACTCATGCACCAGGAGGTCACTGTTTGGATTCCAGGTCAAGGCACATGCCCGAGTTGCGAGCTTGATCCCCAGTAGGTGATCAGGAGGCAGCTGATCCATGTTTGTCTCTCACCCATGTTTCTTTCTCTCTCCCTCTTCTTTTCTCTTTCTGAAATAAATAAAAACATATTTTTAAGAAAACAGCACAGGTATTTATTTTCTAACTAAGCATGTTTCCTTTTTGCTTTTGCCACCAAGAAGCTGAGATCAAAACTGCTCTCCACTCCACTCTTATAATCTGCAAACAATTGTCCTAGAAAAAAATCAGCCTAATGAAATCCACTTTAAAACAAGGACCAAAACATGATTTTAGATTACACGTCATTGAGAAACAAAACAAACGACTATGAAAATAAGTTTATTCAACCTTAAGTTTATAAAAAATGTAAGTGGCAATTGCAATCATGTGCTAATCCTCAGAATGAAGAATTAGTTACATTGACTTTTTATCTTAATTTTTTCACATAATTTTAAGATAGCTTAATGTTTTATCCTTTATATGCAAGTCGGCTACACAATTGATTTGCATTTTATTTTATATCCTACCTCTTTTGAAAGATAGGTAAGTTAACTACGCAGTTGATTTGCATGGCATTTGCTTTTTGTGTTGGTTATTTGCAACCCCACATCCGGAGACTGACAAAGGCTTTGTTGCAGTAACAGGAGACAGGGCTGGTACCAAGCTGCAAGGGCTGTTTGAGTGAGGCCTTATGTAAAGCTGGTCTCCTCACTCGTGAGTATTTTTGAATTATGAAGATTATGCCTCCCTATGAAACCTTGTAACTGTGGAGACCTGGATAATAAAAATCCCCGCGTATGGAATACATTTCTTGCAGTGAATCTTATCCTTGGCTTTTATTTTATTACTTTCCCCTTTTTGTTCAGATTCCCTCAACTATTTATTCTTTGTATTTACAAGGAGCTGCCTTAAATCTTTTGTAAAATATATGTATGAATATGGACTACTCAACTTTTTAATCACCCCAAACTTGTTCTTCGGTTTTGTTTTTAAAGATTTTTTGAAATTGATTTTTTAGAGAGGGAGAGAGAGAAACATCAATGTGAGAGTGAAACATCGATTGGCTGCATCCTGTACAGGCTGCACCAGGGACCTTGCCATCCCAGCATGTGCCCTGACTGGGAATGGAACCAGCAACCTTTTGGTGCATGGGACAACATTCACCCTACTGAGCCACACCAGCCAGGGCCCAAACTTGTTCTGTTTTGTTTTAATCAATCATCTTGGGGGAACCAGGGTCTGTGAACTTTCCTTCCAGCAGTGAGGAAGGTCGAGTGGCTGCTGTGGCCTCAGTGAAGCTTAATGTTTACCCTACATTTGAGATCAGGTCCTGCCTCCCCATTAGCAGTAAATGTGTGGGCATGTCTCGGTTTTCTGGGGCTGCAGCTCATATGGATGGTCCATAGGGTCGCTGGGTAACTTCCTGCCCTGAGACCACTCTCTGAAATAAAAACTTCCCTCCAAAGGAGAGACTGTCTCCTATTTCACATATAAATCAAGTTAACTCCTGTTTTGACCTCATCTCTTCCTAGCAAATGTCTTCCCCTTGGCCTCTGCAGTAGCTAACACATGTATTCTTGTGATGTAAAGTCAGAAAAGTATTGAACTTATTCAAGGAAACTGCAAAACCCTACAATTCATGAAACACAGCTCTATGGAGCCCTTGCTATGCGTAAGGAAGCTTCTGTGCACTCGTTCATATGATCCTCACTCCAATTCTGTGTGGTTAGCCCTCTTGTTCCCCGAGTTAGGCTAAGGAAATGGGTGTTCACAGGGGAGGCATAGTTTGCCCAGGATCCCCCGGCATTGGCATGAGAGTCACACCCGTGCTGGTCTGATGCCTGAGCTCCCAGTTTTCACACACCACACTGCCTCCACCTCTGTTCTTGTGCCTGCCATCCACATTATGAATCTTGGAAATAAATTGTCTCCTATTTAGAAAATAATAAAAGAAACGGGTTATATCATTTTTAACAGTAAGTGTTGTCTATGTATTCCAATTTAAAATAAAACTAAGGAATTTTCCCTGCTGGTTATTTTAAGTGTGAGAACATACGTTTCCATCCCTAGCACTGTCTCATCATACTGCACAGGAACAATGGTGCCCATGTTTTATAGAGGAGAGACTCATCTGGGGCCCTGCAGAGGAAAAGGGTCAGAATCGGGATGAGAGCCCAGGACTCCTGACTCCTAAGCCAGTGTTCTTTCATCTACTGCAACACAATCATTTCTGCCCCGAAAAAGACATTTTCAACAGCATAGTGAGGTGAGAAGCAGGTGGGGAGAGGGGGACATTACATGTGTACCTCATATCGCTCTGAGCAACCCATGGCAATGTTTCTGTTCCGTTTGACGTCCAGCAGTTAGTCCTGGGTTCCCAAAATGCTTATAACTTCACAGGATCTGAGAGCCAGATATAGTTCCTGGGAGGGACTTGTATTTATTCTACTCGATTGTGTTGTCCCCACTTTACGTACAGTTTAAGACAAGAATGCCCAGGCTGTGAGAAATGAAAACCCCCAGTGAATAAAGAGCAACACTTAAAAGCTTTGTCTGAGAGATTCTTAATATATTTACCTACTTATCTTTTTCTCTTTCTGTATTTTGCTTATTGCTTTAATACAGTTTTTGCACTTTGGGAGAACACATTTCTCCTCAGGTCACCAACTGCACAAAACAGCACACAAATTGCACATTCGTTGCATTGACGGTGAGGTATTGAATTACTCCTTCCCCACACTCCTCCCTGTCATCATCTAGGAATGAAAGGAGGCAGGAAAGGAGGGGAGGGTCATTCATGAGTTTAGACGTTCGAGTGCAGGTGAGATTCAGTTGTGGTGGACTTCTGCAGGGTGAGTCACATTTTAATCAAAGCTCCGGATGGAATTGCACAGAAATGGAAGTCGTTGTGTGTTCAGTTTTCCGTTGCAAGGCCAACCCCTGACTTGATGGCAGTGTGCGCCAACTCTTTTTCTCGTGTGTACGCTGTGAGTTCTGTTGAACTGGGGCACATATAATACCTTCAGAATGCATAGTATCTCTGAAAGAGAAGAGTCAGAACACAAAAGTATTGGGTGTCAGGTTTCTGGGGCGCTCAAAGGATTAGGCAGACAAGTGAAGAAGTGATCATTTGGTGACAGAGTTCCATGGGAGTCTCTGAGGCAGCAAGCTGGAGAGTGTGGGCTCTGAAGTCAGTCTTAAATTCCAGGCTGAGCTCTGTTGTTTTACTGATTTTGCAACCTTGAGCAAGTCATGGGCCTCCTGTGAGCTTGGTGTTCATGCTTACATAAAAAGATTATAACATCTTTGAGACTTTTAAGATAATGCAAAAAAGTTATGGGAGCACAGAGGGCACTCAACAACTGGTAGCAAGCATGATGAGGAGATTAGGGAGAAAGAAAATGAAATCCCGAGGGAACAGCATGTATGAAGACTGAGACGGGAGCGCGTCTGGAATACCCACATACAGGGAGGACTTTGGTTTCTACTCTGAGTGTGATGAGTAGGGTCATGCAGAGAGGTGTGACCTGATCTCCTTGAAGTTGGAACAGGTCACTAGGTTGCTGCCAATGATATGCTTGTGATCGTGGTAATGCTGCAGCTGATGACATAAAATGGGAACAGGCCTGGAACGGCAGCAGGTGAAGGCATTTGAGTTTGGAGGGCACAAACCCTGGAGAAGCAGAACATAGGACCAGCCCCCAAATGGCAGCTTCACTCTTCCTCCTCTGGATTGGATTAGAAGGATTAAGAGAGAGGACAAGGATCTGGGCCTGGCCTCCTGCCCCTCCAACACCACATCCAGCTGCTGACATGGACACACATGGAGACACACACACACACACACACACACACACACACACACACACACCTTTGTGCCTCTACTTACTTTGAATGTATTTCTATCATAGCGTATATCACTCAGTACTGTTTTTATTTCTTTTAAATCAACTTCTCCAGATTTGTTGCAGGCACTATAGTAGGTGCTAAATTTACAGCAATATAAAAGACTGTGAATGATTCAAATATCAACCCCTCACGTGGTCATCAAAGCAAAATCAATTTAATCTTATAGCTGTGGATACATTCAGGATTTGAGAAGGGAAAAGCAAGCTAATTTTCCAGGTGTATATTCATCTAGTTTATTGGCTTAGGGATTTCCCACCCAGTTGTACCTGGTGTATTATCTGAAGTCATTTAAACTGTTGACAATCACATTCTTGGAATAAGTAAATTCTACACAGGTGAAATTGGACAAACAATGCCAGTGACCTCTTTAGCTGCTGAAGTATTGGTCCAAAGGTTTAAAATAATAAGCTTCATTTTTCACTGAGTCTGTTGACAGACAATATCAGCAGGGCTTGGAGTTAGAAGTATAATCCTCTTTGATGAATAGTTCCAGAAAACGATTGTTAAACCTTTTGTAAATATCTTTAAAGTCATAATAATGATTTTAGATAGATTGTGTGAATCATTGACATCAACTAAAAATTTATGTACTTAGTTAGTCTTAGTACACTGAAGTTGATTTTGTTACCAGTGCATCAGCAAAAGCACCTCGACATCTCAATTTATCACTGACGATAATAAATAGAGACAACAACAAGGATTAAGGTAATTCCCAGCCTTGCTTTAGCCAATCGCTTCAACTTTCTTGGCAAGCAAGTTTAGTACCTGAGTGGTCAACAAAGAATTATCCACTGACACTGATGCTATCAACTAGAGGCAGTGACAGGGCCAGCAAGGGAGCAGGGGGAAGAGGGGGAGGGACGTGGTTTCCTAAGTGTCCACAAACTGGCACAGCAGCCTTTAACCTGGTGAATTAAGATTTTAGACTCAAAAATAAGGTAAGAAGAACTCAACTTCTAAGGAATGAAAGAGTTGCCTTGAGTGGACTTTGGGATTTGAAGATGTAAAGGGCTGAGGGTCATCAGCACCTAAGATAGTGGCTTCTGGATGGAAACCAAGACCATTCATTCCTTCAACTAATGTTCCTGAGCATTCACTGTGGGCAGGCAGGGTGGAGGGTGTGGGAACAGGAGGCCAAGGCCTGCTTGCTTGAAGCTTACCCTGCAAGTGGGTTCTGGTCTCTGTGGAGTCCAGGCAGTGCCCAGGGCAGCTAACTTGTGGTTTGTTCCTCTCTCTGAGCAGATTGAAGAAGGGGGCAAAGCGGATTTGGTGAGCTCCAAACTGCGGGCTGGGGACGAGGTGGTGCACATCAATGAGGTCGTGCTGAGCAGCTCCAGAAGGGAGGCCGTTTCCCTGGTGAAAGGATCCTATAAGACCCTCCGGCTGGTGGTCCGCAGGTAGGTGGGCTGGTGCTCACTGTGCTTCCTACACAGTCCCCAGCCTGCCCCATGGCTGGTAGCTGGCTCTTTAAACCTCACCTTGGGGATCATTATGCCTCTGCCCCATTTTTCCTCTTTTCCTTGCCCATTTTATGGCATGTGAGAAGGAAGTTGGGTGAAGACGTTAAAACACTGGCTTCTCCAGCAGATATCGGCTTGGCAGAGTTCTTCCTCACTGTACTTCCAAATTTCTGGGCTTGATGAAAAGTGACCCTGATCCCAGGTGTGGTGAGAACTAGATGAAGCATTGTCTCATTGTGGGACCAGAGAAAGCAGTTGGCTTGGAGCATTAGGCGACATTCCAATCCATCACCTACACCACAGTGGTCACCAAAACAAGCAAATTCCTTCTTTTGTTTGCTTTGTTATTCTGGTTGTGATAGGGTGGTTCCTTTGTTGGAAAAGGTTTGGGTTGTGATTGGTTTTAATGCCTGAAAGTAAGAAGTTTCCTACTCCCAGAAAACCAATTCCCTCTTGGTGGAGAGAATTAGTTAAAGGAAGGGGGAAAGCGTTAATTTTTTTTAATCACTATTACTCACCAAGTACTTCTCGAGGTGTTTAACATATGTTAGCTCATTTAACCTGCACCAGAACCCAATGAGACAGCTATCACTGCCCCTATTTTATAGGTAAGAGGTAACTAGGTCACTGAAGGTACCAGAACAGATTGATAGGTGGAAGAGTCAGAAAAGAGTCTAGATGTCCTGGTTCCACTTTACCTGCATTACCTTGACCTGCTAAGCCCTAGGCCTACACATTTTACTTTTTAAAAAATATGTATTTTTATTGATTTCAGAGAGGAAGAGAGAGAGAGAGAAACATCAATGATGAGAGAGAATCATTGATCAGCTGCCTTCTGAACGCCCCCTACTAGGGATCGAGCCCACAACCCAGGCAAGTGCCCTGAACTCCTGGTTCATAGGTCGATGTTCAACCACTGAGTTGCACCGACCAGGCACATTTTACTTTTAAAAAAGGATTTCTTCATTAATCAGATTTTGGCTGCCTCACTTACCAACTAAATATTATAACATCTGAGAATGTTCAAGTTGCCTGGAACTTCAGGGTCATTAAACCAAGCCACACCATTTTTCAGTGTGAAAAGTTAGCTGGTCTTCTCATCACGCCACAGATAGTCTCTTATAGGATCCTTCACTCCTGCATCCATTCATTCCTCAGATTTGACTGAGTGAGCCCTCACATAGGAGAGCGGCAGCTCCTCGCAGCCACAAAAAACAGCCATGGGTGCAGTCTTACCATGTCCCCAGGTTCAAGTGACTGTCAATGTGCTGGGCTATTTGTTTTCTCTTCAGAGTCATCTAACTGGTTGTTTCTCTGGTGGCCAGTGATACAGAGTGGCTCAGAGGATGGGTGCCGGAGTCGGATCAGTCTGGGGTCAGATTCCAGGGCTGTCCTTCTCATTGTGCAGATTACTTAACCTCATTGGAGATTCAGTTTTCTCATCTTTAACATGGTAACAACAGATGCTACTGAAGTTGTTTACTACATTATTATTGGCCAACTCCATGCCCATTCCTTGTGGCTCAAGATTTGAGTAAAGCAAGCAGTCATCCCATACATGATGACTGAGTTCAAACAGATGGGCAGGAAGGCTCAGAACGGTGGGCCCATTCCGTGAGTCCAGAGAGTGCTGAAGGTTTTGAACTCAATTTGGCATTGGAACCCAAAGCCCAGCTTTAGAACACTGACATTTATCTGTTGAGGATTGGCAGAGGAATCCACACTCCCGATGTGTTTTGACGGGACTCTGGTGATAGATTAACCTCGGAAGAGGGCCACCCTGTTTCCTGCTGTGAAAAGGAGTCACGCTGGCTCTGGTTATGCCTTCTAGTAGGTGGTGACATGAGATTTGTGTTACTTCTTTTCACAGAACAGGAGACAGTCCCGGCCTCGTCATTTATAAATTGTGTGACCTTGAGCCTCCCTTGCCTCAATTTCTTAATTTATAAAATGGAAATAATTTCTGCCTCAACAGGGCATTATGAGATTTAATGAATAAAGTATAAGTACATAGTAGCTGTTCAGTATTTAATCATTATTAGTTATTCAAGAACCCCTATCCCTTCCTTCGGTGAATTTACCACCATTAAGCGGCTGGTCCCAGCCTAACAGATACAGAACTGGACATGACAGTGCCCAGGAGCTCATGGAATTTAGGAATGTTCACTCACATTGACCAAATTCACAGGAAATTGAAGGATATACACCAGAATGTCAATGCATTGACTCATTTTGAAAAAGACAACTCTAAGTGGAATAAGTATCAGTATACTTTATCTGCACAGGAAAGCTCGCTAGGAAGTCGGACCATAAATGCATGGTGATCTCAGACTCAGCGCCCATGTGCTGGCATCTGCTCTGCCAGACAGATGGCCTATCTCCCCACTAGGGATGTGTCTGCCAAGCTCCCCAGCTGCTCACTCTGACGAGTCAGGGCCCCTCTGGACTGCAGGGATCATGCTGCTAAGGGCTCCTCTCCAATCTCATTTCTTCTCTGCTTGTCCACTCCAAATCCCCTTTCTGACTGACACATTCTTTCTTTAGATATGTTAATATGATCGATAAGGTTACTGAAGAGTCCTTGCACTCTCTGCTTCTGGGGCGGGAAACATTTTGTCTCTAAGATGCCTTTTGAATATGTCTTATCTCATCCATTATGTATTGATTTTTATAGTTGAATGCTCCGAGTTTAGGAAAGGAGGCGGGCTTCACTTCTCACACTTATTCAGAGATGCGGATTATGGACGTGCCTTGCTGGACATGGATGGACATTCCTCCCGACCTTTCAGAGAACTGGGGGGAACCCTTTGCCCTGGGTTAATCTGGCGTTGTATTTAGTAGAGCTGTCCCTTTCCTGAGAAGTCTTACCTTTCTACCTTGGCTCATGTCATGTCTTGAGATTTTCATTTGCTTCTAGTTACTCATGACAGGGTGACTTGTGATGTTTCACTGATTAGTTTTCCTTCTTGTCCGAGTTGATCTCTCTCCTTTAAAGGAAAGATTGAAGTGGCTTCTTGGAAACATAATTGGGGGTTCAGTTTCCTAGAGAAATCTTTTTTTGTGATGAAAATGACACATCAGAAGCTCCATCTATACCTGCTTCTTTTTCTTTTAACATTACTTGGGAGCCAGCTTCCACAGCCGTCATAAAAATGCCAGGAATGCAGGGCAGAGCAATGGTGTTTATATAAGTTTTGAGGGTGTTTTACCCAGTGACCAAAAACAATCAAAAGTAGAAACACCTTCTTAAAAGGCTACAATGACAAGAGAAATGCAAAGTCTCAAGTGAGTTGTGGGTCAAAGACCTTAGAAGACCTGCTGACCCATAAAGAAGGCAGAGCTTCGTGCTCTGCGTGGGAGGAGGGAGTATGGGGTGGTGTAGATGTTGCAAGAACAATGTGTCTGCCGCTGCTGGGTACACAAAGAGGGAAGGTCTGTAGCTAGTGGTGGATAAATGGAGAAGAAATGAGGTAATAAGAAGTGGGCCGAAGAAAAACCTTCCTAAAGGAAAACAAACATCTCCCAGCTGAAGGAAAATCGAAGAAGGAAAACCTTCATGGAATGCAAGGACAGCACAAAGGATGGAAATTAGGAAAGCAGACATGCACACAAATAAGAGCCAATAAGCCAAACCCTCCCTGAAATCAACAGAGGCTTCACTTGGCAGATTTGTGCAAAATACATGTCTTAGAAACAGGGAACATTTAAAATGCAAACTAACAAAGCAAAGGGTCTCCCGGTTTGATTTAACATCCCTGAAGGTGATACAAAGTGCTTATAGTACAGGTAGCACTCACTGCTGTTCAATGATAACTCAAATTTTAAATTTAAAAATTAGGAGGCTACAATTTCCCTTCAGAACAGGCTGTTGGGGTTAATTGCTGGGTATTCATTGAAACTCAGGTTTTTAACCAGAGTTGGGACTCAGATTTCTGTCTTGAATTGAATAATCAGAGTGGCATTGTAACCAATGAATCTATAATCCCAATATTGATACCCCTGCAACCCCCCTTTTTCTTGGCAAAGCCAACCTCTCAACCTTTCTGTATCAAGGTGCTATTTTTGCCAAGTACTACCCTACTCCTGAGTTGTGGTGTTTGTTTGTTTATCAATGGTGTGTTGGTTTGTGTGGCAAAGAAAAGTTGGGGGGTATATTTCATGGTAGTTGTTTTGCGCTTGTTTTGGAAGGCTCATGGAAACCATGTGAATGTCAGATTCATTCTTTCTAGGAGAGAGGGCCCAGGAGATGGCGATGCAGGATTTAAACTCTGGTGGCACTCGGCAATAGCTCTGTGACCCTGAGTGAGTCTTTTAATATATCTAATTCTTACCTCATAGGAGCGTGAGGATTAAATGAGAAATATGTGCATACAGTATATAGCATGGTGAGTTAAGCATGAACTGTCCTGGAAATAAAATGCATATTTGTTAAGCAGATTACCTCCTTTGAGAGGTCTGATCTCTAGAACATATCATACGATGGAGGGTCCCTGTCAATGGGATGACTATGGTGGGGAAATGGTTTTTCTGGGTGTAGGAAGCAGCGTGCCTGATTCAGAACTGGGAGCAGAGGGAGGGAAAAAGGGAGTCCTTTTTCAAAATAGAATCTTACTCCTACACCTTCCACCTTCCCACCATCCCTGCAAATTTGATATCGCTTTTCTTCTTCCCATTCATTTATACTATGAGTTTATGTGTTGAAAGGGGACTTTTTATTTTTTATTTTTACTGAATATGAGTGTGTGTGTGAGGAGTAGGAATAGATGGCGTTTTACTGGGGAAAAAGAGATTAGAGAGAAGTGGGGCTGAATTAGTACAGAACAATAAGCGTCTACCTAAAATCTGTATGCTCCCCGGCTGTGTGACTGGTCCTGTGTAGTGAGGCCAGAGTGAGAATCTAGGTCTTGTCACTTTCAACCCACGGCTCCGCCCGGAGGTAAAAAATGAGAGAACTGTATCCAAAGATGTGCACCAGTGACTTGCCGAGGCCAACGTAAGATTCATGGTCTCTGAGGACATAGGTCTTGGGGCCTCTTGTTACCTCAAGCAGTGAACTTTCCACTCCCCTGCCTTCTCCGCTAGGAATGTGTGTGATGCTTAACAAACAAATAGACAAAAGGCAAAAACAAAACAAAATAAAAAACCCCAATACATTGACTCTAATTCATCTAGGAAAACATGTTCAACGAAGAGGTGATTCCCGCTGACCATGAACTTCCTGCCGGAGTTCAGAGGCACCGCTTTGTGCACCAGGCTGTCTCAAGTTCTCCATCAACCTCTGGAAATAAAACTATCTGTCGCTTTACAGCTGCTTCCTCCCTCCTAACAAAAATGGTGATGAAATTAAGTTCACCACAAGCCTTGGGCCCACACTCCCCCAAAAAGACCATCCCACATTTCTGAGGGTTAGCAGAATAGTTCCTTTTATAAATGGGCGAGATGACATTATTGGAATGGAATGGGATGGGTGGCTCACACACTTGTGTCAGATTTCTGTGACTTCTGCGTCTAGATTGAGTTGTGAGACTGTAACTCACGCAAGATTTGCAAGTCTGTGATCTTGAAAAAAGTATCTGGTAATGAATGGAATGCTTTTTAAGGCCCTATTAAAGAACACAAAATTAACTCACTACTAGTTAAAAAATAAAAAATCACTCCCTTTTCCAACTCATGGTTACAGTTTATAATAGAAAAGAATTTCTTGGAATATTAATCACTATCCCCTCCCCACATCCTTCCTGCTATTTTGCCACCTTGCCTCCCTTGTCCCCAGCTGCCTAACTCTTTTCCCTTAAAAAGCACCTACAGTCAGTCTTAAAGCAACTGATTAACCACATGATGTCTCCTCTTAATGAGTTTAAAGCAGTTTAAATAATTCATTAAAAGCTTTAAAAAGTAAATTGAACAGAACTCCCTAGTTCAGTGGTCGACAAACTGTGGCTCGCGAGCCGCGGTTTGCTGCTCTGTTGACTAATGAGTTTGCCGACCACTGGGATAGGGGCTTAATCACAAGGAACAACAACAGCCTGTAATTATTGGAATCGAGAGTCTAGGTCAGTGGTCCACAAACTCATTAGTCAACAGAGCCACAGTTCGCTGCCGACCACTGCCCTAGTTTTACAGCAACAAAGTTTGAAGTGGGGTGTGGGGAGGGGCCCTTGAAATTTTCTGGAACATAAAAAGCATCTGTTTTTCCTGATAAATTGACAACCTTAAGCCAGATGGTGCCCGCTCCCAGCTGCCAGTTCTCAGATGTGCATGTGGAAGAGAAATCCGTATCATTCAGATTCCCACCTCACCTCTCTTGTGTTCTGACCATGATGTCATAGGCACAAGTCAATCTCTCTAAGACTAAGTTTCTTCTTAAAATTAAGAACAGTAATAATACCTTCCCTGCTGAGTTGCTATAAGGATGAAAGAAGGTAATGTATATGAAAATGGTTCATTGTAATAAAAGATAAAATCGTTATTCCAAATTTACCTGATTGCATTCTCCTAAGATTGTTCTAGTTAAGGCACTGATCTGACTGGTTTGTGAAAATGAGAATATACTGGTTGTAAAGTTTCTGATTATAACTTTTTTGCTAAGAGGAAATGTAGTTTTAAAAGACAGACAGTACCACCCCGGCTGGTGTGGCTCATTCGGTTGAGTGTTGTCCCGTGCACCAAAAAGGTCACCAGTTTGATTCCCATTCAGGGCACATACTCGGGTTGTGGGTTCGATCCCCAGTCGGGGTGCTCAGAGGCAACTGATCAATGTTTCTTTCTCTCACTTTCTCCCTCTCCCTTTCTCTCTCTTTAAGATCAATAATAAATATAAAAGACAGAACCAACTAGGCCCAAGTTCTGAATGGGGATTTTTAAAAAAGATCAAGTTCTTTGGTCATCTTAAATAGAAAGTTCTCATTCTGAAACAAATCAGAGCTCATTGGTGTGAGGCTGAGTGATAGAAAAGGACCCTCGGGCGGCCGAAAGGGGCTCTCTAGGCAGCTATCTTCTAGGCCAGTGGATGGCAAACTCATTAGTCAACAGAGCCAAATATCAACAGTACAACGACTAAAATTTCTTTTGAGAGCCAAATTTTTTAAACTTAAACTTCTTCTAACGCCACTTCTTCAAAATAGACTCGCCCAGGCTGTGGTATTTTGTGAAAGAGCCACACTCAAGGGGCCAAAGAGCCGCATGTGGCTCGCGAGCCGCGGTTTGCTGACCACTCTTCTAGGCCATCTTTGTTCCATTAAATTAAAGGATTATGTTCTTTAGGCAGCTCAATATGTGGCCTTTGAGAAAAGTATGATGTCAAAAGTTAACTCGCAAGTGGGCAGGCAGTAAGAATTGGGGACAAATAGGAAAGGAGTAATCACAATTTACAAATAGGCAATTGTAAAACTGTTCTTTTCTTTAAAAATATTTTTTTTTAATTGACTTCAGAGAGGAAGGGAGCAGTAGAGAGAGACAGAAACATCAATGATGAGAGAGAATCACTGATCAGCTGCCTCCCCCACAATGGGGACCAAGCCGGCAACCCAGGCATGTGCCCTTGACTGGAATTGAACCCGGGACCCTTCAGTTCACAGGCCAATGCTCTATCCACTGAGCCAAACCAGCCGGGGCTAAAACTGTTATTGAAGCCCCAGGCACTCACCTCTACCTCACCTGGACACAGAAACCAAATGAGAAAGATTCTTTCCTAATGTAATTCCAAGGATTGCCTGTATCAAGATATTAAGAAGGACCCTGTGCTGTCCTCTGTGGCCTAGTCCTCTATGGATGGGCAGGCAGGGGCTGGGTCACACTGGCGCCTTCTGAGAAGAGCTGGGAGCTCTAGTGGCTGCCAATGGCAGCAGTACAACACTGTGATTCTTCTGGGAGCTTCCTATGTCTTCTATGGTACCTCCCACCTCCATGTGCCTCCCAGCACTTGGAATGACCATCTCAACCCCCCTGGTTCCCACCATTACTTCATGTGTCCTTTTGTTCTTCTGCTCTTTGCATTTCTTAATCTGAGCAAAGGACCAGCAAATACCTGGGACGTGAATACAGATCCCAAATTGCAGTACAGTTCGCATTGCATCTTAGGACCCAGGATCAGACTTCCCCAGAGGGGAAATCGGTATAAATGAGAACTGTGGTAACTTAGCCTTTAAACATTTTTTTCCACTTGAGCAAGTGGTTGAGAGGAGGGGAAGGAGGCAGCTGCGGTGGCCTTCGACCCCCAGAAACTTTTCCAAGGGGCCTGGCATCATGGGAATTTGCTCACTATGCTTTGAGGAGGTATTTCAATCCTGCTGGGACCATACCAGAGCAGTTTTTGGCTTCCCTAGAGTCCTAGGTTTGAATGTCACTGTCTAGAAGTATAGTATTTGATTTCCTAACCAGTTGTTCCTTCCCATGGAAAATTCATGTAACACATTATTGGGTTTCCTGAGAGGTATGCAATAAGACTCCCTTACTGTAATGAGAAAAGGGACATTTTTTTAATTTTTTTTTTTTTTTTTTTTGCTGTAGCATATAATGATAACTGCTATTTTCACTCACTGGGTTACATATGCTCACTGGCTGTGCACCGAACACTAGCCACGTACAAAGGAATGCTGTATTGTTTCCCAGTGAAGGGGGTTGATGATAAGAGACCTGGTTCCTGGTTTCATTCCTGGGATAACATGGTTTTACTGTAGAAGAAGGTATTCCAAGCAGGACTCACCACTCCATGCCCAACCGTGAAAGAATGGCACTCAGGTATCTGTCTGAGCTCTGAGATCACACAAGAGTTATGGTGGAATCCTTCCTCTGATTCTAAATGTGGAGCATCAGCTAAAACTAACACGTTTGGATGATGCTGGTTTAGAATATAAACCAAACATCTGTAATCCTGCATCCCTGAATCAAAATGGCTTAAAGCTGCCCCTTCTCCAACTCGGCTACAAGTTGGAATTACATAGGGGGTTAATAAAAACAAACTAACAGATGCCCCCAGAATTCTAATTCTGTTCCAGTCCCCCAAATTCTAATTTATTTGGTATAAAGTGTATCCTGACGTTGGGCAGTTTCAGAAGCTGCCCAGGTGATTCTGATGTGCAGTAAAATTTGAGAACCACTGGTTTAAGCTGTAAGTTGAAGTGATAAAGAGAAACAGTGAGTAGGTAGAGAGACTAAGAGGCAGAAGAAAGGCACACAGAGTGGAAGGCGATGTAAGGAAAGTAGCAGGAGAAACAAGAAAGCCACAGAGAGGGGAGAAGTACAGCAAAGCCTTCTTAAAGTGGGAGGCCAAGTGCCAAAGCAAAGACCCCCGCTGCTGAGTTTCAGGGCTGCCTGGGACCCAGAGAGGGCTGCCCTTGCATTCCTGTGAGTTGTGTTTCTCATTACTGCTGTATGGAGGTGTAATTTTTTTAAGCTCATTAACTGATGTTACTACTGGGAAGTGGGAGTAGGCAGGGAAGGGGTTGTTGGTGGGCAGTGCGGAGGCCTGTGACCTGAGCCGTTACCAGGGAGTTCATTTTTACCAGCAGGTTTGGGGCTGCCAGCCGTTTGAGGGGCTAAAACCATACCCATCATACTGCAGTTGCCATGTTCACGTTACATGTCACTTCCGGAGGGTGCCCCCATGAAACATACCATGAAAGAAAGATGGCCCAATGCCATCGAACTTGTTCAATATGACGGGACATAACATGAAGACAATGTCAAGAGGTACTAGTGTGGAATAAGCATGTGAGCATCTATTTAGCTTATGAAATATTCATGTACTTTGTCATTCCCCAATTTAAAAAATCTGTTTTTATTGACTTAGAGAAAGAGGACAGGAAAGGGAGAGAGAAATGGAAACATTGATGAGAGATAAACATCTATTGGCTGCCTCCTGCATGCCCCATACTGAGGATCAAGCCCAAAACCAGGGCATGTGCCCTGACTGGGAAGTGAACTGGCGACCTCTTGGTGCATAAGTGGACACTCCACCACTGAGCCACACTGGCCGGGCATCAGTCCTTCATTTTAAAAAGCACACTTTGGAGAGCCTTAGCACAAGTGGAGTGAGGGGTAAAGTGATGCCCAGAATCCTTCACGGGAAATTAAAGCTTTGAAGGTCCTGTTCTGGATAATTCCACTGTTTTACTTTCCTTTTGGATTATATGTTTTTATGTGTTAATTATGACTGCCCCAAGATCACAGGTGTCCTAATAAGGTGCTGGGGAAGAGGCTTAAAGTATAGAGTGGGGATCATTAAGAACCTTCCACAGGTATCTAGTCTTCAAAAGACAGAGAAACCCCTGGGTCCTTCTCACTTCAGATTACCCCCACGGTGTTTTTCCTTTTGACAATTACTAATTAAAGTGTTGATCTCAGCCCCAACTGGTTTGGCTCAGTGAACAGAGCATTGGCCTGCGGACTGAAAGGTCCCAGGTTCGATTCCAGTCAAGGGCATGTACCTTGGTTGTGGGCACATCCCCAGTAGGGGGTGTGCAGGAGGCAGCTGATTGATGTTTCTCTCTCATTGATGTTTCTAACTCTCTATCCCTCTCCCTTCCTCTCTGTAAAAAATCAATAAAATATATTCTTAAAAAAATAAATAAAGTGTCGACCTCAAATATGCATTCATTACCACCTGCCTCTTCATGGATCTTTTGTTTCTGGTACCCTAGCATGTGGCAGTTTGCAAGATCCTAGTTAGTCCTTGGGATACTTACACCTGTAAGGCCAGCTCTTTGTGGCTTTGCCTCTGCCACTCAAATGTTTGTTCAACTGCCTCTCTGGTCTGAGGCTCATGTCCCTGTCTCTCTACCAGCTGCTGGATTGCTTTGTACAGTTTATCAGCATGTTTAAAAAATGCAATTTTTCCACTCCCCCCTTATTCTGCTGTCAAACTCCCGGCTGATGCTGTCTTTGCTTAGTGGGTGGGAGGCGTAAAGTTATCCTCAGGATGGTTGCTTGGCGAGTGTGTTTACTGTTTGTGCAGAAAGGTTGCTGGGTTGTTCTTTATGAAGACTGTGATTCTTTCTACGGAGCATTTGGAAAGGATTCTTTGGAATGTTTCTTTACATTGTTACCTACTGATTGTAAATAAGCAGGACTCACAAGCCTAGGCACAGCATTGTCACGGGAGTGAGGTATTTTCATAACCTTTTGTCCTTCACCCTTATTTATAACTTGAGCAAACGCTGAAAGAGGATCACTATTTCGCTCGTGGTTGCACGTTTCTCAAGTTGTTTTTTAATTACATTTTTTATTAATTATACCCTTTTGGCTTGCTCCCTCACCTCCTGTGGGCATTTGCTCAAATGTCAGCCTTCCCTGTACACTCCATTAAAAATTGCAGCCCCTTCCTGTCATATTCCCAGCACGCCTTGATTTTTATTTTTCACCTGTGAGACAAAGTTATTCACTGTCTCCTGCTCATCCTATATAATAAAGAGGTAATATGCAAATTGACCCTCATGCCCTCACAAGGTGGCTGCCTACAACCAGGCCGACAGGGGGGTTAGTGAGGGACGACCAAACGACTAAACAAGCAGGGTATGTGGGGTGACCAGGCCAGCAGGGGAATTAGTGAGGGACGACCAAACCACTGAACAAGCAGGCTGTGTGGGGCAACCAGGCCGGCAGGGGGGTTAGTAAGGGATGACCAAACAACTGAATAGCAGGCTGCATGGGGCGACCAGGCCAGCAGGGGGGTTAGTGAGGGATGACCAAACAACTGAATAGCAGGCTGTCTGGGATGACCAGGACGGCGGGGGAGCAATAAGAGGCGACCAGGACGGCGGGGTTGGGGGGCAGTTAGGGGCAACCAGGCAGGCAGGCAGGTGAGCGATTAGGAGCCAGCAGTCCAGGATTGTGAGAGGGATGTCCAACTGCCGGTTTAGGCCCGGCAATCAGACATCCCCCGAGGGGTCCCAGATTGGAGAGAGTGTAGGCTGGGCTGAGACAACACCCACCCCGTGCACGAATTTCATGCACTGGGCCTCTAGTTAGAATATAAACTCCTAGATTTTGTTCAGAGTGGTGTCCCCAGTGCCTGGAATGGAATGAGCACCTAATAGGTGCTCAACGAATGCTTATGAAATGAAAACAAAAATATACCCTCTAGCAGTGGTGTGCCCTGGTGGTTAGGAGCACCGGCTCTGAGCCAGGTTGCCTGGCTTTGAATCCCAGCTTTATCATCTACTACTCCAGTACCTTAACCTCTGTAATATTTCATCATCCGGAAAGTGGGTATAATAGCAACATCTCCCTCACTGGTGTAGTAAGTTGCTGTAGAAATCTTGGCTGTTATGAATTACGTCATTGGACAGAGTTAGTCCCCTTTCCTGCATTAAGATTTCATCGGAGCGGGCAGGCTGGGCTCATCCTCACTGCCCTCCCTGTTCCCTTTGGTCAGGAGTCTCATCACCAAGCTGACCACACTTTTTACCTGTATCCTTCAGCCTAGAAAAATCGTGCAAGCCTCCCTGGAATAAGGGCCTTTGCAGTCACCTTGTCAGATGGAGGTGTCCAATAGCGTCTTGCCCCTCCAGCACAGTGCTGTGCAGTGGTTAGGAGCACTGGCTTTGAATCCCACAGAACTTAGTTTGCAGCCCTGACCCCCACTGTGAGGTCTTCACCTCTCCTTTTCTTTTCTTTTTTTTCTTCTATTTTTGTCTCTGGGAAGGGAGGACAGTCATCTCTACTTTGTATGAAGGTTGTAACAATAAAGACAATGGGTGTAAGGAAAATAACCTCAGCCTGGGTTTGGTGCACTTTCATCCAATCAGAGAATTATTGTTGAGCAGCTGCTGGGACCAGTGCTCAGCAGATCCTTAGTGGAGGCATTTCCATCCTTTACTAAGAGAAGGGGGTTCTTCCCTACTTCTCGCCCAGTTTTCCTGCAGCAAAGCCTAAGAGATGTGAGTGAGAGAGCAAGAGTCTAGGTCAGTGGTCGGCAAACCGCGGCTCAGGAGTTGACTAATGAGTTTGCCGACCACTGGTCTAGGTGGATGGGGGCTTGTTTCCTGCCAGTGAAAGTCACACCCAAAGTGGACAGAGATCAAATCTGTCAGGGGTGGGGAGGGGGAGGGGGAAAGGTGATGCTAATGACTGTAGCTGTAAAAGAACTATTGTATGGGGTGGGGGGTCAGAGGTCATGGGCAAAGCCTCTCTACTGACCCCCAGAGGGGTCACTCTGGAGAAGCCGCTGCCTGCTTTGTAAGAGTTAAGGCGCCCAGAGATGGAAGGATTTAGCCTTAGGTCACAGGACTAGCAACGGAATTAGGGAGAGGAGCCAGGTCTTCACGGCAGGTCAGTGTGTCTGGTCACCCAGGACCACTCCACGGCCAGAGCTCTGCTTTGCTTTAAGCTTATAGCTGTGCCTTTCTCGTCGATGGCAGGAACAGGTTATTTGGTGTATATGTGTTTTATTGGATTCTCCCTTCTAACTCTTCAACATCTTTCATGTTTTCCTATAACAGTTTTTCCGCGAAGTGTGAACTTTAGGCAACTTGTATCAAAATCAGCGGTGGTTACTGTTTTAGGTGCAAATCTCTGTACTGTACTCTTTGCTAAATCTAAATCGGACTGTCTAGTGGGAAGCCTGCTTTTTAACAAACTTGCCAAGTGATTCTACCTCCCACTGAGGCAGGCAGTGTGCAGCACTCGATGTTCTAGCTTCCTCTGGCTGGGGGAGGTCCTTCCTACACATCTTACCTGGTCGCCTGGCCCCACCGAAGACCCAAAAGCATGTATCCACGTCAATCTGAGCAGCTCCCTGGTTATTCCTCGAAATGAAAGACCAGCTTTGTGCCTCTTGGCCATGATGCGGAAGTAAAATTCAGAATTCAGATTTTCAACCTCAAATCAAGATCCGGAATGGTTCTTACCTTCTCTGAACTCCTTCACAAACATGTTAGAACACAACCCAAATGCACAGAAATGTTCAAAAATAGCAATAGCGTGAGGCCGGCCTACTTTCCAAGGGCATAGCAGCTTGCGGCAGTTTCTAAAAATAGACCTTTCTGATACAGGTCACTAAGCAGGAATGGCCTCCCGTGTCACTCTGTTTACAGTTTCCCATCTGGCACCTTCATAACAGCCGTGCTGGCTGGAGGAGGCTGGGGACCCACGTCGGGCTGTGGGGTTCCTGGGAAAGTGCAGCCTGGGCTGCAGCCCCGGGAAGGTGGACATTCAGCAGCATCCTGACCGAGACCCACTGTGTTTGGATTAAGGGCCCTTTCAACCTTTGTGTCATGATTCCTTGTCCCCTTTCCATCACTGTCTCAAAGTCAGGGGCAGAGGTCAAAAACTCCGAGTCCCGCCACGAGATACTAATGAACAGAAAAATAAGCTCATGTTCAGGAATGTACGACCCACAGTGTTTTGTTTGTTTAGGCTATCTTGCATTCTTTCCCCTTTGCAAACACGTGAGCTGGCAAGGCATCCTATAGTTGCAAATGTCATTTTGACACCTTCCCATAAAATGTACAGAAAAGGCTCCCCCTTCCCTGATATGTTTGGAATAGCCCTATAACAGTGAGAGTTCTTTTCTTCCTGTGTAGTAATTCGTGGATACCGCTGTCCTGGCCCCTAAATGCAGATGACGTGGGTGGAATGAGAATTAAAATTTCTTGGGATTAACATTCTGAAATTAAACAAATGGGATAAAAGAATGGGGACAGTTGGAATTGAATACACGTGAGGTGATTAAACTGGGACCATCAGGCTTTCACATCGTAAGATTCATAGTCAGTTCTGAAGAAAAGGCTTATTTTGGATCAAATGTAGAATATTATATCTAGAAATTCATTTTTTAAAGATTTTTTTTATTGATTTTTAGAAAGAGGGGAAAGGAAAGGAGAGAAAGAAACATCGATGTAAGAAAGATACATCGATCGGCTGCCTCATGCACACCCCCTACCAGGATCGAGCCTGCAACCTGGGTATGTGCCCTGACTGGGAATCAAACCATCAACCTTTTGGTACACCGACAATGCCCAACCAACTGAGCCACACCGGCCAGGGTTAGGGATCCATTGTGATTTATGAGTTAGCTTGTCAACATTAATAAATAATCCTAGTAAGCTCTCGCCTGTTGTTAGCTTTGAGTGTTCTAAGCATTTCTTTCTCTCATTTAATGCTCACAACAACCCCATAAAATAGGTATGATTATCACTCTACTTTAAAGAAGAGGAAACAGCCTTTCAGTAAGGCAACCTGGCCAAGGAGACAGACACCTCTAAGAAGTGTGGATTTGAACTCCAATCTAACTGACACAAAAGCCCAAGCTTTTCCGTCCGTAGTGTTCTGATGAGCCGGTGTTCTGTGATTGCTCAAACCCCTGAACCAGCGTGAGTCCTTCAGCCTCTGGCTGACCACAGTTTGGGTTCTGCCAATGCTTTTATTTATTTTGCTTTCAAAACAGTACACACTGGTGCCTTTTGTCTCCCCAGCAGTGTTGATTCAAATTCCCTTAAATAAATTAACCTTCCCCTCTTGTCTAACTCATTTGATGGGACCAAGTCCACCTGCCAATAAAAATAGAAATGGGAGAAACATCACAGCAAGAAGGGAGAAGCCACAGAGGGTTGTATGGTTGTTAGAATGTGAGTACAGGCTCATCGTTTTTCTACTCTCCCCCAAAACAAAACAAAAGGAGTCCCAAAGCTTGATTCTAATCACAGTTTGTTCTGTAATTTTTAAATGGTTGATATACCTGATTAGTATGGAAATGTGGGAACATTCATTGTTTTTGTAAGAGCACATTGGAGATTTTATCGCTTCTCTCCCAAATACAGGCAGTCCTCGGGTTACGTCGGACTCGACATACGTCATTTCGTGGTTACGTCGCCATCTCTCATTTACAGTATTTATAAAAAAAAGTTCCGTCATTTCGACATATGTACATATGTGCTTTATGTTTTTTTATTATTTATTACCACAAGCAAAGGTCAGGAATTGTTATCTTTTAAATTTTTTTACTGTCTCACTTCATTACTGCTGTGTATGTGCTCCATGTGAGTGACGTAGGTGCTTATGTAGGTGGGCTCCGACTTACAGCTAAAATCACGTTACGTCGCCGTAGGAACGGATCTCCAATGTAACCCAAGAACTGCCTGTATTAAATGTTTGGTAATGGTGTTGAGTTTTAAGTGCTAGACCTGTGAGTACTAGCCCATAGCCCTGGAAGACTCTGTCCATTACAGGAGGGGCTGGCCTCTAGTTTTTAATAAATGCCCCTGATTTTATCTAACAATCCTAGTCATGTAACAATTTATATGTACAGAAGGAAAAAAATGAGTTCTTTATTCTGCCTAAATGTAATCTGGTCTTCCCCATAAACCCATACTTGCTGGTCAGCAAGGAACCAGAGTTTTAGTCGTAGCCAAGTTAAAGCTAGCCTGGTCGCATTGTTGAATAATACCTGGAGGTGACGCTTAAGTCTTTCTAACATAAAATGCTCCCTTCTCATGTGTAACCTTCAATTTCTACTGCCCAGCTGCTTTGCCAAAAGAGTGTGTGGGGTTTGGGGCAGGGGTGAGTGCAGGTCTTAGGGCACAGTGTCCCCTGGTCTCTAGGCTCTGCCTGTGGTCTTCCCCGTCACCTCTGACCTCCACCACTGAATTCTGCAGCTGTCAAATTCACGGTCAGCTCTGGCCTGGGTGATGCCCTGGGGGGGGTCCCTCGCAACCTCCCACTGGCAGACACACACATTAGCTTCAGACCCCTTAGTGTCTGCCAAGTTCTCCACCCCAGTAACCCCTGGCCCAGTGTTCACCTCTGGATCATCTCACCCCATCATAGCTGCCTCATCCCAAGTCTACTGGCTGGCCTCTGATATCTGTCTGAATTGATCCGGGCCCGGTCTAAATATCTGTGTTTTCCGATGGTCTTAGGCTCTACAGCAGCGGTTCTCAACCTGTCGCAACCCACAGGTTGAAAACCGCTAGCAGGGTCGCCTAAGACCATCGGAAATATTTTCATTACGATTCATAACAGTAGCAAAATTAATGTAAATATATGCAGATATTTACATTATGATTCATAACAGTAGCAAAATTACAGTTATGAAGTAGCAACGAAAATAATTTTATGGTTGGGGGTCACCACAACATGAGGAACTGTATTAAAGGGTCGCGGCATTAGGCTGAGAACCACTGTAGAGTCTCAATGGGGCAAACAGAGCCAAGATCCCCCAACACCCTGGACGTTCCCCTCACTTACCTCGCATCATTCACTCTTCTGCCTAAAGCCAGAGAGGTGAAATCAGAACTTGCCGCCATCTTTCCCTCATTTCCACAATACTCCGGAATGGGAGCGGCTGGACTTTCTCGCTGTTTTCTTACTTTGCTCTGTGCTTCTGTTCTTCTATAACTGCAAGCCTCCTATCTTAGGTGGGAGGGGCATCTTCTTTGCACTATGGGAAGAATTTGGTGATTGGAATCCTAGAGGCTTAACACTGGATACGCAGTGGTTCTCCAAAGTGTGGGCACTGACCAGTAATGTGTGTGGAATGCAGATTCCCAGGTCCTCCTCTAGAACTACCGAATCAGAAATGGGGTTGGGGCTAGCAAGCGATGGTTTACCAAGCTTTCCAGGCGATTCTGACGCACCCTCAAGGACCCCAGCTTTAAAGATTTCAGCAAATTCTTTTATTCCCTCTTATAGGTCCCAAGCCTGAAGCCTTATTAAATAGACCAAATACTCCCCAATCAATCTCGTTGATTAATGTTGCTAGATGAACTTGAAACATGTTTTGGTTTAAAAAGAAGGAAAGAAATGGGCAGCCTTAAAAAAGGGAGGAAGTTTTGACACGTGGTACAACGTGAGTGAACACTGAGGATGTTATGCTACGTGAAATAAGCCGGTCTCAAAAACAAATACCACATAGATCCACAGGTGTGACATACCTAAAGTAGTCAATTTCATAGATACGGGAAGCAGAATGGTGCTTGCCAAAGCCTGGGGGAACCGATGACTGGGGAGTTATTGTTTTATGGGTACAGAGTTTCAGTTTTGTAAGATGAGAGGGGTTCTGGAGATGGGTGGTGGTGATGTTTGCACAACAATGTGAATGTACTTAATGTTACTGAACTGCACAATTAAAAATGGTTAAGGTGCTACATTTTGTTATGTGTATTTTACCACAATTTAAAAAATGAATTAAAAATAAAATAAGGAATTTGGTATCTAAGCAAAGATTAAAGTTGTGAGTTAAAAATGGCTTAAGTTCTTAAGCAACAGGTATTGATTCGAGGAAAGGTCACATGGCTAACTCGCCTGCTTATCTGTGGAACATAATCCTGGATGTTAGAGTTCAGGTCTAAACTTTGAAACAGATGCTTCTAGTAAGTTTGAGTACTTCACTAGATCGTGTTTGAGTGTCTGAGCTACCTGAAGTGTAAAGAGAAGATGGCAAATAGACCTGGCTCTAGAACTCAAATAGGATAGTTGGTCTTAGTGTGACCACTGAGATAAAAGGTATTATGGAATTTTTGCATATCTCAGACTAAAAGGCCTTCGGCATAAATGAACTGCTGTGGCCTGTATCCTTCTACATAAAAAGTATTGGCAAGCCATCAGCTTTCTCCCATCTGCTGAAAGAATGAGACACCAGGGAGGGCCTGGCAGTGTACTCTGTCCATTGGCTTGAATAGACGGTCCTCTAGTGCCTTTATTGCTCTACTCTGCCAATCATTGGGTATATGAGCCCATCCTCCCCAGAGGCAGCGATGAGATAAAGGTATTGGCAGATGGTGGCAGATGTTACTGGCAGCTTTAGATCCCCCTCTACCTCCCAATAATATGCATTGATTGCTCACCCAATAAAATAATATTCTTAATATGAACAATTCACGTGTTCTCAATTTGTTAAAGAATTAATAAAAGCATCTTTAGAAAACTGCTCCGGTCCAAGTGAAAACAGTGAACTTACTATGCAGAACATAGCTTCAAGACTAGTTCCTGCAACTCCTTCACCATCTGCATGCCACCAGGAAGCCCTCTTATAGGAATTCTGTCCCACTGTTGCAGGCTGCACAAATTTCCTGGGAGAGAGGACATGGTTTTTTTTTTATTATACATCATTTTGCAAAATATTTAGTTCTGTAATCAGCATGGAAAATGTTAAGGACTACATGTTTGAAATGCTGATTTTTCTAGCAAAGCCATATGTTGTCAAGTGGCTATAGAAGCATTTTTCTTCTTTTTTTGCTGTTTTTTTTTTCCAATTACAGTTGACATACAATATTATATTAGTTTCAGGTGTTTAATATAGTGATTAGACATTTATATAACTTATGAAGTGATCACCCAGATAAATCTAATACCCGTCAGACACCATACCTAGTTATTATAATATTAATAACTATATTCCCTATGCTGTACTTTACATCCCCAAAGAAGGATCTTTGAACACCCAAATCTGCCTCTTGTCTCAAAATTCTATTTGTACAAGACAATGTTCTCATAAACCCAAGGGAAAAGATAGAGAGGTATTTATTTTAATTTTGTTCATTAAGTTGTTTTAAAAATAAAAGTACGTAGCCCAGCCAGTGTGGCTCAGTGGTTGGGCGTCTACCCATGAACCAGGAGGTCATGGTTCTATTCTTCATCAGGGCACATGCCCCGGTTGCAGGCTTGCTCCCCAGTAGGGGGCGTGCAGGAGGCAGCTGATGGATGATTCTCATCATTGATATTTCTCTTTCCCTCTCCCTTCCTCTGAAATCAATAAAAACGTATTTTTTTAAAAGTTAAAAATAAAAGTACCTAGATAATAAATATCAGTTTTCAATACCTCTTTCAATACCTTTCCATACCACCACCAATCCTTATAATGTGATGTGTGAACTCCTAGTCAGACTCTACATTGAATAAGGTTCATTATGCTCCTGGTTAAGAAATGAAGTTTGTTATATTCTTGTGGAAGATTAAGAAAACATGCTATTTACTAACTTTATGGGGAGGCCGTGTAGTCCAGTGGAAAAGTCCCTGGGCTTTGTAATGGCCTGGCCTTGAACCTCGACTTCTCACGTATTGGCTGTGGAGGTAGCTGTGTAACCTGCCACAGATACAGTTTTCTTTAGCTGTACAGTTGGAACACATTCTATCTAAATTTGTATCTCAGTGGGTTTTTTGATGCTTAAATGAGATACTCTGTGTAGAGTGGCAAGTACATCTTGGCCTATGGTAGTCACACAGGAAATGATAGTTATCAGACAGAATAGGTGTGTGAGAGCAACAAGTAACAGAAGGGGCAGAGGCAGTTGGCTAAGTCTGTGGGCTCCATCTTTTGTTGGGTCTACCATGGCTCTTTTCAGTTGTATCCTTGCTTAGTGACACCCCATTTTATTTCTTTCAGACCTGAAGCAACTAGATCTGTCATAAATTTCTTGAGATTAAGATTTGAATTAGGCAACAACTGGCAAAGCTAATTGATGTGGAGGTCAAAGTGGAGGTGGGGAGTGTGGCATAGGCTGGAAACATCAGGAAGGAACCTTAGCAGATGCTGAAAATAGCCTATATATTCTTTACTGTTTACATAAGATTGGTGCACCTTACACACTCTGTGTGTGTTGCACCTTAATACAAAAAAAAGGAAAAAATTAAAAATGAATTGAACTACATGTACGTAAGGATAAATAAGTCACCACATATTAAATCCACTATTAGGTGAAGGAATTAAGAAGTACAAATTGGTAGTTACATCATGGACATAGGATGTAAAATACAGCATACAGAATCCTAATATATAAAAACCCAGGGTCCGTAACGACCAACTGAAGGATTGACCCAACACTGGAAGTCAGTCCTGCAGTCCGTGCTGGGTTGCTGTGGCGACCCAGCACTGACTGCCACTGGTGCAGGTGCAGTGACCCAGCACTGACTGCCAAGGGGGCTGTGGATCAGGCCTGGAGAGAGGCCCAAAGAGAGAGGCAGGGTCTGATCCGCAGCCTCCATGGCAGCTGTTGATCAGCCGTTGCCTCTCTCTTTCTCGGCCTCCTCAGGGGCTGCTGATCAGCCCCACCTCTCTGATCAGGCCTAGAGATAGGCCTGGAGACGCTGACTGGCATAGAAACCAACCAATCAGAACCAAATCTTGGTGAACTGTGAGGAGCCAATGGCTGCCTAGGAGGCAGAGCTTTTGACACTGACTGGCATAGAAACTGACCAATCAGAACCAAATTGGCCGGCAGGGGAGGGCAGTTGGGGGCGAGATCAGGCAGGCAGGGGAGGGCAGTTGGGGGCAAGATCAGGCCGGCAGGGGAGGGCAGTTGGGGGTGAGATCAGGCTGGCAGGGGAGGGCAGTTGGGGACAAGATCAGGCCAACAAGGGAGGGCCATTGGAGGCGAGATCAGGCCAGCAGGGGAGGGCAGTTAGGGGTGATCAGGCAGGCAGAGGCAGTTGGGGGTGAGATCAGGCCATCAGGGGAGGGCAGTTAGGAGCAGGCAGGCAGGCAGGCAGAGGCAGTTAGGGGCGATCAGGCAGGCAGGCAGGCAGGCAGGTGAGCGGTTAGGAGCCAGCAGTCCCAGATTGCAAGAGGGATGTCCGATTGAAGAGCGTGCAGGCTGGGCTGAGGGAACACCCCTCCCCCTTCTGTGCATGAATTTCGTGCACTGGGCCACTAATATAGGTAATAATATTGTAATCATTAAATGTCTAATTACTATGCTGTACACCTAAAACTAATATAAAATAATATTTAATGTCAACTGTAATTGAAAAAAATTCAAAGAAAAAAAATCTATTAAATCTAGACAATTTTATTTTTAAAAAGCCACGTCAGTGAATTTAATCAAGTTCTTTGATTGGCAGCATTTGAAAACTACATCTTACAGAATATTTGACCTGCAGACATTTGTTTGATCTAGAAATATTTGGCCTGTAAACATTTGTTTAATCCACATTAAAAATGTGAAAGTTTTACATAAGAATCTGGCTTTCTGGCTTCTGGAAAAATCAGACGGTCTGGCAACACTGGCTCGGAGCCGTGTGTACCCACGTCAGGTGATGCACTCCCTCTCCAGTTTGCTTTGGGGCCCCACTGCTTCTTATGATCTTAACACCTGCCACTTTTTTCATCTCCAGCCAATTGCCCAGACGGAGTCTTTTCCAATAGACGGGTGGTTGACAGTTTCTAATACTAAACCGGGGCTGGGAGTCAGTGTGTCTTCTCTTTGATCTCTCCAGTGCCCACCCTGGCAAGCACTCATGAGCTGTTTGCTGAATGAATGGAAAACCCCACATAATGTGCTGCCTGCCTGCTTGTGACATCTCTTGCCACACTTCATTGCAGGGCACGTGGGGCTGCTGCCCTGCTGTGATTGGAACTGCCTTTTTGTACCATGGTAGAGGCTTAGGAAATGGAAGGGAAGAATGTTCTTTGCACTGTCCATGTGAATTATGATTTGAAGCAGGTTTTATCATACCAAATTATCATCAGGCTAATTGCTTGACAGCCGCTCTCGTTACTGCTGGCTGGCGCCATTCAACTGATCTACTCCGCTGATATCTGGGGAGGGTGGCGTGGCATAGTCTCCCTAGGGAGAAATCTGCTAGCCAGAAAAATCCCCAGACTCCTAAATGTTGAGCATGCCATGCACATCCCATTTCTAAACCACACCAAATCTAACATATACAGTAGTGTTTAAGAGTATACTTAGAAATCAGGTGGGCTGGGTTCAAGTCCTACTACTGACACTTGCTTGTTTTGTGAGCCTGGCCAAGTTTTTAATCCATCTGTGCCTGAGATTCTTCAGCACTAAAGTGGGTGGAAGGGTAGCAGCTCCTTAGCAGGGGTGTTAGAAGAATTAAAACAAAATATATAAAGTACTCAATATCCTGCCTGATATGTAGTAAACACCCTGTTAAGTTCGTATATAAGTATGTAATTGTAATTGACATTTACTATTACCTTTACACCGCATTCATTTTTTTATATTAGCAGTGTGATTTTCCTAGAGATTGAAATGAGTCATTAATACTCAGTGGTTAGAGCATCGGCCCAAGGGGGCTCTAGTTCAATTCCCGTTAAGGGCACATACCTGGGTTGTGGGTTCACTCCGCTTGGGTATGCAAGTGGGAGGCACACACATTGATGTTTCCCTCTCTTCCTCCCTCTCCCTCCCTCCTTTCCACTCTCTCTGAAAAGCAATGGAAAAGTATCCTCGGGTGAGGATTAACCTAAATAAACAAACAAACAACCAAATAACTAATGATGCTGTAATTTGTGTTCTTCAATGTTCTTTCTCCAGTGTTCTTTTCACCCTCAAGGGTAAACCATGAACCCAAATCTTTACCTGTTATTCTTAGCACTCAACAGTAGGTTGGGTTCCCCATCAGGGATGTTGGGACTGAGCTCAGTGCCTTTATTTGCTACCTTCTGGCCTCTAACATTCTTATGAAGAAATACCATGGTCCCCCAACCCCTGCCAGATTAGAGACTGTGAAGAGAGAAAAAAAAAAACCAGGGGTGATATGATTACTTTGGGCCTGTTAGTCTCAGACAAAACAATAATAGAAGCATAATTTATATATTTTTTCCCATTAATTTTTAGAGAGAATGGGAGGGAGAGGGAAGAGGGGAGAGAGAAAGAGTCTGGCATGGGGTGGGGAGAGAAACATTGATGTGAGAGAGACACGTCAATTGTTTGCCTCCTGCACATACCCCGACCAGGACCATGTATCAAACCTGCAACACAGGTACATAACCTTGACCAGGAATCAAACCCTCAACCCTCTGGTACACAGACCAACACTCTAACCACTGAGCAATGCTGGCCAGGACTAGAAGCATAATTTAAATTGAAAGTGTGGCTTTCATCAGTAGCACCAGCAATTAAAAAAATCATGCCTTCTGACTTCTGTATCATAAGTGGTTTATGTCCCATGGCTATTATACAGGAGAGGTATGGTAATACTTTAACTGACATCTTTTATGATGCTGAGGCCTACAGGCATTATCTCATCAGTCTTGATGTCAGCATGTGGTCAGATTGGGATAAAAATTTTCACCTGAGTACCAAGTGAACCTAGCTCAGCTGCTGTGTGTCCACTTAGCATGTCCTCAAGGGTCTGACTCCTTTAGAAACACTTGGAGTTCTCCAACAAATTCAATTTCCCATGAAATTAATCAAAAAGGGACTTGAAAAGAGAAACCGAGTTTAAGTTTCTCTCTAGGTTCACTACCCAGGTTCTGTGGGGTTTTTCCCAGCATGGAACTTCTATGTGAAAATTTGCAGAGTTGGGCTAATTCTTTTTTTAAAAAAAAACACAACTTTTTTTAAAAAAAATATTGATTTTAGAGAGGGAGGAAAGGAAGAGAAAGAGAAACATCGATGTGAGCAAGATACATCCATCAATTGCCTCCTGTACGTGCCCCGACTGGGATTGAACCGCAACCTGGGTGTGTGTCCTGACTGGGAATTGAACCCATCACCTTCCAGTGCATGGCTCAACACCCAACTAAGCCACAGCAGCCAGGTCTAAACTAATTATGACCCCCACAAAAATGTATTTACCTCTTTGCTTTACATGTCATTGTCACCTTGTTCATCGCCACTGTCCTCACCAGTGCCATCTGTTTTACTATTTACATCATCTCTTCCTCCTAAAGACACAGTGTGATTTCTACAAGTGATATGTGCAGGATACCAGCTCTGCCTGAATTGTTTATAAGTATGATTTTGTAAGGCTTACTTTACTTTTTGAGAATCTAATATATGTCGATCATTGCTCTGGGTGCTTGGGACTCAGCCATGATGAAAACAAACACGTCTGTCCTCATGAGGTGACATTCTTCTGAGCAGAGGAATGAACAATAAACATGATACATATGCAAATTATACAGTCAATTATACAGAAGGTAGTGAGCAATCTATGACAAGAAAGCAGTCCACAGGCTGTTTTTATCTCCTCCACTCATAAAATTCAATTTCTCCTGCGAGGATTGAGGACAAACTTTTAATTTTTAAAAATATTCTCTGTGGAAGTACTTTGAGTTTCTAGAGCAGAGCATACAAATACAAGGGCCAGCAGGTAAGTGTTGTGGAGGCCTTCCCTTTACCTTACATCGTGGATGGGTCTACCCTGAGCTGCTAGAGACCAGTGTGCTATGCACAGGCACAGACCCAAGGAAATGGAAAATCCCCTTCATGTTTTTGTGAGGCTTTCCCTCCACTGACACTCCCATCTCTGATCACCAGCAAGCACCCTACAAGGACATGTGCAGGTCATTAAGGGAACATACCCATGGAGATCTGTGCTCTGAAATCAAGGCCATCTGTCTTGGCCTGCAGTTTGTCAACAGAGTAACATAAACCTCTCCTGCCTGTGGGTTGTTTTTTGTCTTGTTGTGTTGTTTGTTTGTTTTGTTTTTTAGATTAAAAAAATAATTTTTTAAATTTCTTTTTTTATTGTTTTGGGTTGTTTTTTTTTTACATATATTTTTATTGATTTCAGAGAGGAAAGGAGAGGTAGAGAGAGATAGAAACATCAATGATGAGAATCATTGATTGGCTGCCTCTTGCACGCCCCCTACTGGGGATCAAGTCCACAACCCGGGCATGTGCCCGGACCCGAATCAAACCCGGACCCTTCAGTCCACAGGCCGATGCTCTATCCACTGAGCCAAACCAGCTAGGGCTGGGTTTGTTTTTTAAAAGGTAATCAGAAGAAAATCAGATGTGCCTGAATAGATCAGCTACTAGCTTTTAGAAAAAAGGAAAAATAAAAGCCCCATAGTTCTCCAAAAACTCATGTAGTATATTCTTTTATTTCTCTTTACCACAGAGGTTAGTACTGGGGAGAAACTTAGTGATGTTTTGGATTAGGCTGAGACAATAAGTGACCTGCTCAAGGTCACTAAGCAGGTCAGTGGCAGAACCAGAAGTTGAAAGCCAAGCCCTCATGTCCTGGTCCAGTGCACTGTGGGTTCCACAACACTGCTCCCAGGTTAGATCATCAATGCTTTTTGAGCATGGATTGTGTAACCCTCCACAGCTGATTGCCAAAGAAGCTAGGTAGGCAGGTAATAAAGGAGAAGTCTAAGATGTTTGTGCAAGCATTCCAGATTCTCATAAAAATCTGAAGCAGAGCAAGCAGGAAATAGAAGGTAGGGCTGAGGGCAGGTTTACGGGGGTGGGAGGCAGCTTAGCAGGAGGAGGGGTAGCTGGTGGGCATTCCAGTGTGAAGGACTTCCTATGCATCAAAGTCACATGTACTGACATGAAGGGCATCATTTCCAGACTTGAGGATTCCAGACTCCACTATCCTTCCATCCATGAGTGGCTGCCAGGCCACCGAAGGGTAAAGGGGACACACACTGTGCTGTCTCGCTTCGGAGCCTCAGATCCTGGGGAAGGTGGGAGAGGATCATCCAGCCCACACCACAGCTATTAGGGAACATCGGAGCTCTCCCTGCGGGCCAGGCGCTGGGATAAGTGCTTAACTTCCACCATCACATTCGCCCTCACAGCACATCAGTTCTATCATCAGTCCCATTTCAGGAGAAGAGAAAACTGAGGCTTGGAGAAGTTTAATAATTGGCCCAGGGTTACAAAGCTAGTGAATGCTGACATCAGAATTCAGATTCTCCTGGACAGAGAGTGGTGGTTCAAAGTGTGGACCCCCTAGCCCTGCAGCTTGCTGGCTGTGAAGTGTTCACCAGCTTTCTTAGCCTCCTCAAGCCTCCCTTTCCTCCTCCATAAAGTTGTAACATAATTATAGCCTTTACTTTATAGATTTGTGGTGATGATTAGAGTAGGTAACGTAGTAACTATTGACACATAGTTAATTACTAGTTGTGTGAAAGTTAACTACAGGTTGAATCACATGGAATTGCTATTATAGTAGACCAAAACTCGTCAAATATAGACAATTTCATATGGTTCAGTCTAATACTACATAGCTGTCCATTCTTTGTAAATATAACAACGGTTCCCTTAGTCATCTCATAATTTGTGAATAGAGAGGTGACTTAATTGCTTCACTATAATTTTTTTTCTCCCTTTACTGGCCTGCTTGCTTTAGCTTCTCTAAAGAATCCCATAGAGATAGCCTCTCTTCTCATGTTACCTAGCACCCACGAGGACAGTTCCCAGAGCCACCAACTGGTTGAGGCTGTTGTCAGAGGGAACTTGATGGAGAGTAGATTTGAAGTGAATTGAGACTGGACAGAGATGGACTATGAGGAAATTTCTGGTGAAATGAAGAGGGAGTGGTCTTGGCTCCTTTAAACCACCGTGCATGTTCTGCTGTTTGAGGGAATGGCATTCCCATACTAGGCAGCTAATTATGATAAACAGATGTTCAGCATCAACCGGTGGTCATTCTGGACTGTGGAGATGAGCTCCTTGTCAGCGGCAGGAGGTTAAATTTGACGCAAAATTAATGTCATGGCCTGGCTGCTCTTGAACTCCGGCTTGGTGGGAGTAGTCTCTGATGAAAGGACATGCAACTCAGCTGTTTTGGGAGAAATGGTAAGGGGGTGGGGTGAGGGGGAGAACATAAAACTGGGGTAAGAATTTTGCCCACCTAAAAGGAAGAGAAAACTGAGATTTAGAGAAGTTTAGTAATTGGCCCAGAATTACAAAGCTAGTGAATGCCAACGTCAGAATTCAGATTCTCTTTCATAGTGGTGGTTCGAAGTGTGGGCTCTGGAATCAGGTTGCCAGGGTGTGGACCCCCTAGCATTCTTTTGAAAGAATGCATCGATGGTGCAAGATCTAGTAGGAGGCATCTCTTCTGAAAGATGATTCTCTGCCCCACCCTGACCACTGTTCTCATCTCACACTTGCCTCAATCCTATTTCCTTAGATTTCACATTATAGGAATATAAATAGCTCTGGAATTCAAGTAACATTCTGGACACTCAGCCTTCCTAGTGAATCCAAGGAATAGTCTTTAAATGAAAGTCATTTCAAAATTAAGATGAAATGTAATGCCATCTTTAAGGACACTTTAGACTTCCTTGGTGTCTAGAATAGAAATCACTACTGCATTTAGAATATATTGCCTCCTGCGATTTCAGAATTCTGTTCCCTATTCTTTCTTTCCTCATCTAAAAAATAATCTGTAAGACTTTTAAAGATTCTTTAGCAAGGAGGTTTATAAATGATCTGTGGGTCCTATGATTTGTTTCTCCCACCATGGCAGCTGTAAAGTAATGAAAATGTATTTACATACCCATGAACTCGGACACACTCGGGGTCCCATTTTCTTTGTGTGTGCACTGTTCCTTTCTTCTCTTCGTGTCTGTGGTTACTGTTAAGCTGACCCCTATATATTTGGTCTGAGGCAAATCCCAAGGCTTGCATGGAGCACTGCTTACCCACGCAGCTGCAAAGGGTTGCAGTTTCAGGGCTCAGATAATAGAGTTAAGGAAAATTCCTCTAACTGGTGGCGGTTTAGGAAACCTGTTATGATTCCATCCACAGATGTGAGTTGCCAGGCACTCCACTGCGGTGAGTTTTATAAAATGCAGCCTTGTTGTTGTTGGGTGTTTTGTTGTTGTTGTTGTTTGTTTTTCACAAGTAGTATCTTTATAAACGTTTGTGTCTGAGGTGATTTTTGCAATTTTGGATTTTATTGTTGGAAACAATGACCGTAGAAAGATTTTTCTTTTTCTTTGATTCTCCCTCTCTTTCTCCTAGTTTCTATTGGACACTATTGCTTGCAAAAAACCATAGCTGATTAAAAATTGAACTTATTCAGCTGCAGAGAAGTCCAAGTGGAGACTGGCCAGGGGCAGGAGGAGGAGGGGGAGGGGGCGGAGGGCGGGGCACTCAACAGTTAAAGCTACCAAGGCGAGCCGGTCTTTCTTACCTTCACCTAATTGTCATCACAGATCACAGTGCACCCTGTTGTTTATGAGTCAAAGAACCTAGAGCGACGCTCTTTGGAGAAGGGCAGGACATGGCTTACCCGTTACCACAAGCTCTCCTTGCAACAGCCTGACAAATAGCTCTGCGCCGCGTGGGACAGGAGTGCGCGCCGACCAGGCTGCCAGCGCCACTGCAGAAACCGGTTCTCAGGTTCTGGCCGCGTGTACTTCCCCTTCCATCAGGGGCTGCTGTCAGGCGTGCGGGCCGCGATTGGCTGGGAGGAGGGCAGTAATCCGAACTGCCTTTTGTACTTGGCTAATCAGGGTAGCCGTTGGATTGCAGGTTCGGCGCTGAGGTGCCCGGTGGTGTCAGACACCTGTGTCTTCTTAGCTCTCCCCTTCCTGGCGCTGGCTCCGGTGGATTCTTTCTGGGCTGGAATTGTGCCTGGATGCCACCTCGCCCAGGCCACTGAGCCCCCCTCGGTGGGCCAGCTTGGCCCCGTGTCACCCTGCACAGAGATGTCCAACCGATATCTGAGGACAATGGACATGCTAGCTTAAGACTTCCTGAAGGTAAGTCCATTTTAAACCAGATATTTCTCAACATTATATTCCACATTTATCTCGACAGAAAGGCCGGTCTTGAGAAGGTAAACGAAAGAGAGGCGGGGAAGTGTACTTTGGGCTGTTGTGATGAAATCACGAAGTTATTCGCTGTCAGATGTGCTGGCAAAATGATACCAAGGCATAATCACTGAAGATGTGAATTTGGACGAGGGTACTGCACAAATTACTGTAACCCTTGCAGGCAATTGACACCTCATTGTGTACTCCTTCCTATTTGACCAGGAGCTCAAGTGAAGATAGAATAAAGTAACTTTTAATTAGGGCCAGCACATACACTATGTGTGGTTTGTATAATAGAAAGTTAGGCTGAACATTCTAGCTCCTTCCAATCATGCCACCCCAGCATTTCTAGTCTCCTTCTAATTACCACTTATTTTTAAAGCTTTCTTTAACTTTTTCTCTTGTAGTATGAAAGCAGTTTTTTTTTTTATAAGGTTTGCTCAACATCAGGGAATTTGTTCAACATCGGGGAATTAGTAAATTAGTAGGGGGGTTGATTGTCATGCTTCACTCCACTCATCCTTATGTTCAAGAGAGAGTCAGATTCTAAATGCTAGCACCCAAAATTGAGCAACAAATCCTTAGGATTATTAAGCCATGATTCTGATTGAACTTAAGCTCTGCTCTGATTTCATTTTACTTGTAAGTTGATTGACAAATACATCAAGGACCCTGCTGTCTTCCCCCTTGGATTGCTGTCAGCATATTTGTCACTCTAGGATTTAGTAATCCAAGGTTGGTAAAAAGACTAGTGGTTTGGGACTAGTGCTTAACAGGCCTGCCTGTTTTGCCCTGAGAGGGAGGAAGTAATTTTCCTTTAGATTTTTTTTTAATGAAAACTTGCTGTAAGTGAATAAAGATCTATTTGTAAATCCAAAGAGGTTCCGAGACTACTTTTCCCATCTTATTAATTCCGAAGCTATAAACACCTTCATGAAACAAGGGTGTTCTCTAATTCTGAATGGCCTGTTCAAGTAGCAAGCAGTAACATAGACCAAATGGAGTTGGTGAAAAGAGGCGATAAGCATTCATGAACCATTCACTTGAAATCTATGTTAATCCTCCTGAAATATGTGTTTTTCTTCCAATGTTCATAGCCAATTGGAAATTTCCATCTTTCTCCTCTAACTCATCTTTGTAAAAACATTTTTCTATAATAAGATCAACATGTCAGTAATGCTAAAAATGGCTGCTTTGATGAATAAAAGCATCAGAAATGACATTCCCCATGGGGTGAAATGGGATCATCACACAAGTCTACAGCAATCATTTTTAATATAATGTGCATGCAAATAGGACAGATGGTTGGTGATAAATGAAAAATCAGATTGGTTAGTAGGTAGATACTAAGTGAATTTATAAATATTGAGAGAGTTGAAGGAGAAATGGACTTTGGAAAGCTAAATAAATGTATGTTTAGCATTGACTTACATTTCAAAATTCTACCTTTGCTTATGAATTACACCTAGAGAGTGTATAAATCAAAGATGATTTCCTGGATTAAGGATAAGTCATTTTCGTATGGAGAAGGATAAATACCACCTCAGCCCTAATCACTATCTCAAAAAAAGCCAAAATACACTATCCACAAAAAAACCCTCTGTGTCCTGAAGAGGTATAGAAAGGAAGAGAGAGCTAGTTGAAAAGCCTCTATACCTAGTTAAAAAGAAAATAAAGTCACCAAAAACCCCACATTTTAAATTGAGTATAGAAAACCCTTGTGCATATCTGCAGAGTACCAGGGACCCCAAACTATGTAATTTAACACAAGTGTTAACTAAAATACATTATTTCATTCCAAGAACAGTATCCTTAGAGAGTTAGATTGGGGCAAGGGATTAATTATCTTAAATTCATTTTTCCCCAGTGACAATTTTTAAAAGTCTCCTGTCTGGAGCTGTGGAATGTCTGCCGGGCTCTCAGCTGCTGCGCGGCGAGGGTCCCTCACAATAGCCCACCCTGGGCCTTCCCGTCCCAGACACACACTGTGTCCCATTGGCTCTGTCTGAAAGGGTCAGTTATGCAAACAGAAGCTGCATACGTCAGACCTCCCTCCCAGCATCTCCCTCTCTAGGCTTCCCTCCCTCAAAAACAGCCCGAGATCTCAGCCTTTGCTTTGACTTTTCAGAGCTGGGCAGCCTGTGAGCTAAAGGCTGAATGAACAGCTGGGCAAAACCTCCCTTTGCTCAATGTGCAAAGGACAAGCCAGCTGGGTCCCTTAGCCCTAGACCAGTGGTCGGCAAACTGCGGCTCGCGAGCCATATGCGGCTCTTTGGCCCCTTGAGTGTGGCTCTTCCACAAAATACCACGTGCGGGCACGCATGTACAGTGCGATTGAAACTTCGTGGCCCATACGCAGAAGTCGGTTTTTGGCTCTCAAAAGAAATTTCAATCGTTGTACTGTTGATATTTGGCTCTGTTGACTAATGAGTTTGCCGACCACTGACCTAGACACATGGGCAAAGAAACAGTTTCCTCACCTCCACTTCTCCATAGATGGCTTCACTAAAATGTCCATGTTACATATGCATAACCCATGGACACAGACAATAGGGTGCTGAAGGCCTGGGATGGAGGGGTGGTCACTGGGGGGAAAGGGGGACAAATGTAATAGTTTCAGCAATAAAGAATTATTTTTTTTAAAAAATGTCACTGGTTAATACAAAAAAAGCGGCACTCTTTGTTAGGCCAAACCTCTCAAAGGCTTTTTTTACAAAAAACTTCCAGCAATTCCAATGTTCACATCTCAGGACAAACAGATGACTTTGAAAGGCAGGAACCTAAGCAGTCTCAACTCATTTGGCCTCTTAGTTGGACAGATTAGATAAAAAAATGAGCGTCAGCTGATGGCGGCGGTGCGGTGTTGTGGCATATCATCTGATATCACTGGGAGAAAAGCTCTTTGGGATCTTCGTGAACTGAAACTGGCAGGATTGCTCTGACGTCCTGTCAAGTGATCAAGCGAGCCCGGGCTTCAGACACTTAAGTAGGACTTGCTTGTACACTCCAGGCCCGGTTTAAAGCCACAACCTGGAGGTGGAATTTAAATGAGCCCCACCCTGAGAAGCTATGGCTGTTTAGAATTACTTGGTTTTTTCCAAGTACCAACGCTGCTTGGTGGCCGAGGAAAGCTACCAGTAGAAAACAGTGGTCAGCATTCCGGACCAGCCCTCCAGGGGCGGTGGACCCAGCAATCAGCGCCGGGGGTGCAGGTCTTCAAGTTCCTTTCTTATCTCTCCCTGGGAGCGGTGAAGGCCCTCCCTGATCCGATATTTATACAGTAATTTCCCAGTCGTTTGTTAATCATGGCTCATTCATTCCTCTATCTGATACTTGGAGGTCAATGTCGTTGTCCCAGTTTGGAAGACAGAGAAAGGCGATGAAACGGAAAGATTTGTCCAGCAGCACCAAGAAGACACTCGAATGCCATGCATTTCCCTCTCTCTTTATGTCTTTTTCTCAAAAGAAAAATCCGGAATCCTTCGAACCTCTCCCTCAGCAATTCTGTCTGGGCACTAAAAATGCTACTGTCCAGAAATGTGCTGCTCTCTTCACGGATCGCTCTGTGACTGGGAGGGGCTCAGAGGCTTACAAACAATGGAATGAATTAGGTGTGGAGTGTGGTGTGCATTTATGAGTGTATGTGCATATGTGTGTATTTGTGCACATGCATGTGTGCCTGCATACACATGTATGCCCAGCAGCTCTCCTGAACAGCTCAAAACCCCAGTGGTGTGGGGTAAAAGTTTGTCTGAAGCCTAAACTGAGAAGGACAGCGACCTCTCTGCTATGGACTTTTCCTAGAGAGGCCTGATCACTCATTTATAACAAATTTCAGCTCGGCCACTTGACAAGGGAGGCCGGCCCAGGAGCTGCGGGTGAGCTAGTCAGAAGGGGCAGGCCCGACTTGCCCCCGAAGGTATTTCAGGAATGTTAATGGTATGCCTGAGTGGAGGGCTTCAGAGCCCAGAGCTGGGGCTGAGCACTGTTCTGTGGCCATCTGTTGAGGCCCAGGAAGTCTCATAGCAACAGCTTCTCAAGAATGGTGCTTTTTAAAAATTTTAATTAAAAATAACTAACAAAAAACCCCACACACAAAAACTGCTCCAGTGCCCAAGAAGAATCAGGACAGCATTCAGATTCTTTCTGCAGAGTGATGAGCTTTTAAGGAAGAAAAGCCCCTGTATCTTTCATTCCCATTCTTTAAAAGAGCAATTTGTACTTGGTTTTGAGGTCTTAATTTCCCCTCCCCAGGGGTAGAATTTTTTTATTTTTTATTTTTTTGAAGGTGAAAACAAGTTTCTAAACCCGTGGAGAAATATTTGACAAAAATATGGTTAAGAAAAAAGCGGTCAGGATTTTGAGATTTCCTGGTATTCGTTGCTCTTAGCAATGCTGTCAGCAGCTACATAATGTGAGCTTTAAGCCCAGCTGTTTAGTTAGTGAAATGAACTTCAGACAAAGGCACTGATTTCACTGTCATGATGTATGTGCACCAATGTGAATCTCTTGGATCTATGTAATGGTTGGCCTTAGAAAAAGAGGGAAGTGATATTGGTAGTTCTAAATGTTTTAAGTTAGCCATGAACAACAATTGCCTTAGTTCCTGAGGATACGAGCCCCTGTAAAATCATGGACACCTGAAGCCTGGCTGGCAGCTGTGTGTAAAGGGACAGGCCCTCTAGCCCAACAAAATAAGTATATTCTATTCTGAATTCTACCCCTCACTGGGCTATTTTAGGAAGGTACACAACCTCTGAGAGAGTAGTTCCTCATCTGCAAATTGGATTTCTGCATTGTTAGGAAGGTTAAATACAATCACATAAAAGGAATTCTGGGAAATGCCCTTTGAATCTGAATGACATCTATAAAGGAGTGTTATATGCTGTCATTCTTGCCATTGTCCAACCCTGGGAAAATAGTTTCATGAGAACTTTTATATTCTCTTCATATTTTCACTTGATATTTTTTCGTTTCCCTCAAGTCTTATCAAATAAAATTTCCCAGTAGAGTCACAAAATAATCCAAGTGATTTTGCATACACATATATACTTATTTAATATAGTACACATGTGGACTAATTCTTTATACTCTTGATTATTAGTGTGTATTTCTACTCATGAAGTATGATTCAGATTTAATGTATTGCCCCTAATGGTCAAGGGTTATGCCACTACCCCTCAGGAAAATGATATGTACCCCAAAGTTTGATTTCTTGAATGTGGGTTCCTAATGGAGTCTGTCTTTCTATAAAACGCATGACCACTTACCCTCTCTGTACCTATTGCTTCATGTACAAAATTTAACCAACAAATATTTATGGAGTGCCTATCATGTTCCAGCTGTGTTTCTAGGTCATGAACAAAAGTAGACTAAAATCTTTGCATACATTCTGGTCAAGGGAGACAGATAACAAGACCCCAAATAGGTCAATCATGTTGAAGGTTATAAAATGATAACTGGTTTGGAAAAAGGCAAAGCAGGGAAGTATGTTATATAGAGGCACAGGGGGCACTGAAATTTTCTAAAGGGTGCTTGGAACAGGCTGCACTAAGAAGGTGATATTTGAAGGGAGACTTGAAGGGGGTGAGAGACTGAGCCTTGAGGTGAGCTGGAAAAGAGCTCTCCAAGCAGAGAGAACAGCAAGTGCGAAGGCCCTGGGGTAAGGTGTAGATGACACTGTCTGGTGAGGAAGAACCAAGAGGCCGTGAAGGAGGGGCAAAGGTCAGAGCCTTCTGGGCCACTGGAAGACATTTGGGTTTTACTCTGAATGACCACTATGAGAACTTACTTTTCAGAGCTGTTGCAAAGTTTAAATAAAGTAACTTGTGTAAAGCCTTTAGCCCAGTGACTACCACATAGAAAATGTTCCATAATTATTAGCTCTTATCCATTTGTGTAGCACCACTACCTAGGATTCAATGGTAGAATGATGTGATCACACAGAAGAGTTTTGTTCTGTTCAAAGCTGATTCCTCTTATAAGAATTAAACTCGCAGTCTTGGCTTCTTAAGTATTCAATTGTATCACCTAGGAAGGTCCCCCATTCTATATCTTCGCACATAGAGAGGGAAAAACTTAGTTTTTAAAAACTGGCCTTGTTTAAACTAAACCATTGTTTCTATTGTGAAAGTAATAAGTCCATACTCTCTAGGGACAGGTGTATTTTGATACATTTGGTTTAAATTTCAGCTACAAAAGTTCTGTTGAATTCCATGGAACTCACATGATAACGCAATGCACTCATGTTTGAGTTTTGATGTTGATACCCTTCTCTAAGCCATGGGAGTCCAGGTGGGGAGGAGCCTATTGCAGATGAAACAAAATAAGGAATCAATATCTTTTCCTTTTCTCCGGAGCCCAGAAGCAAGATTGGTTTCCCAGGGCACTTCAAGGACCTCCTGTCACAATGATCTTCTGGACACCCTTCTGAGCATCTAGATTCTATTGATCTCCTGCTTTCAACTTGAAGGGTTTGGGTCATAACTCATGTCAAGTGATGACTAGCTCAGAAACTAAAAGAGAGGGAATATTTTTCTCCATGCATTTGAAGATTATCATTTAGAATTTGGGTTATCCTTGCTCCAGAACCAGTGAAGGTGGCTTGGGAATAAAATAAAATAAAGAAAAGAAGGAAGTACCTGATGATCGCTAGAGATGATCCTTAAAGGAAAAGGCTCTCTAAAAACATACATCCTCATAGATAGAGGCAAAGAAGTATCGAACAGACTGTCAAACTACAGCGGGAAGGTAGGGGAGGGTTGGCGGGGGGGCGGGGGGGTAAGCGATCAACCGAAGGACTTGTATGCATGCATATAAGCACAACCAACAGACGCAGGACACTGGGGTGGGGGGGGGAGTTTGAGGGCAAGTGCCGGGGGGTAGGGGAGGCCAGGGGAAAGTCAATGGGGGGGGAAAAAGGAGACATATGTACTCCTATTTGTAATACCTTAAACAATAAAATAAAATTTAAAAAATAAAGTAATTATCCATAAATAAAATAAAAACATACATCCTTATCAATGGAAATGTTCCATTAGAGGCTGGGTAACCAATGGTCAGAGAGGTTATCAATCATTTTGATTAACTTAATAGCTTAACTTCAAAGATTTCTTCCAAATTTGTGGTTGTGCTTTCTTCCAAGATCTGCTTATTGAAAACTAAATTCTGGCCTTCCTGGTGTGGCTCAGTGGTTGAGCGTCAACCCATGATCCAGGAGGTCATGATTACATTCCTCATCAGGTCACATGCCCAGGTTTTGGGCTAAGTCCCCAGTAGGGGGTGTGCAGGAGACAGCCGATCAATGATTCTCATTATTGATGTTTCTAGCTCTCTCTCCTTCTCCCTTTCTCTGTCTGAAATCAATAAAACCATATTTTAAAAGAAAACTAATTATTCGGGAAAAGTCACCTTAAATTCTCTGTAATCGATGTTTAGTATGGGGCTTCTGAGAACAAGAAAAAGCATTGTGATTGTGGAGGCTTTGGATTTGGAGCCAGTGGAGTCATCCTCCTGCAGTGTTGACCCTGGTCCTGATGCCTGGAGCCCAGGTCCTCAACCAGCACCACCAGTGCTGTGCTCCCGTTTGCAGATTCCAAAGTTCACATTCTGTCATATTGCCACGGCTTGCTGCAAATTTGCTTAGTTATGATCAGTGGGTAGAGTAGACTATAACTCACTTTACTTTTTGAACAAACCCTTGTATTGTACTTACTATGTTCTACATGGTTTATAAAATGCTCTCGTAACAACCCTATGACAAAGCTACACTTTTAATCCCCATTTAACAGGTTAAACAATTGAGATACCAGTTCAGTAACTAATCCGAGGTTACACAGTCACAGCTGGGATTTAAACCTAGGCAGCTGGCCAGCAGGGTCTGCACTCTTAACTCCTACGCTGGATGTGACCAAAAAATGCTTTGTCTTGTCCCATGCACCTTTTTCATTTGTTTAGCACTCCTGTTGATTTAGAGAAAAAAGTGATCTGGCATATCGTTACACTTTATTGCCCTCTGTGAGGGCAGGGAATATAACCTGTTGATACCCAGGGCCTAGCATAGCACCTGGGGCATGGCAGATACTCAAATATTTATTGAATGAGTGAGGGAGTAAGGGTGTGGCAAGAACAAACAGTAAGACCATAGAAATACCTTTCTGGTATCACAGTGCCACAGAGACATGTGATTGCAGGGTGTCATTTAATGCAAAAACTTTGAAAAGTTATAAAACATAAAATTAGAGGTGAGACTATAAGGGGGCAATTATTTAAACCAGTGTCAACAATTTCATCCCTTTTACGTGCTTATTGATATTTTAATTAATAAGTCACATCATACCTGAAATGTGCCCCCAAAGACCTCAAACTAACTCCTGCCAATGTGACAACTGGGAAAGGAGCAAACCAGGGCCCCATGAATTCCACTAAATCAAGGTTTTAATGTGGGGTTTGGACTCCGTACATTTCACAAATGGATATTGAGACTCACAGATCTGTTATGGGGTGGAGAAAGAAAGCCTGGGTCTGAGGGAACATTTGGGTGCAGTGAACATACACACACTCAGACCAGCTCAAATAAAAAGAGGGTTCTTGAAAAGATATGAGGGAAGCTGTGGAATCCAACTATGGGAAAACAGAAACACTTCAAAGTCTAACCCAATGATTAAGTCAGGAGTCAGAAGCTTGAATGTGAGTTCCCACCTTGGCATTGCTGAGTTTGTGACCTTGGATAAATGTTTCCAGACCTTGTTTTTCCATCTGAAAAGTAGGGAATAATTAAAGTGTCTGCCTTGTGGGATTATTGTATAGATTAAATGAGGTAATACACTGAAGCACTTGAAACACTGCTTGACACATAGTAGGAGGTCAATAACCATGAGCTTTTATTATGATTTAACAAGTAAACAATTATTCACTTTCTCATTGGACTACATACTTCCTCATTTTAGTTGGCCTTGAACATCAGTTTCATTACTTTCTCTGCAGACTGGCTTTCCAGAAAAATGGTTCTAGGGTTAATGGAATGGCATAGTGATGTCATCAAGGCTCTAGGTTTTTCCATTCTATCATCCTTAGCATGATGATTTTCTTTCTTTTTTAAAATATATTTTTATTTATTTCAGAGAGGAAGGGAGAGAGAGAGACAGAGACAAAGAGACAGAGAGAGAGAGAAACATCAATGATGAGAATCATCGATCGGCTGCTTCCTGCACGCCCCTACTGAGGATCCAGCCTGCAACCTGGGCATGTACCCTTGACCAGAATCAAACCCAGGACCCATCAGTCCACAGGCTGACACTCTATCCACTGAGCCAAACCAGCTAGGCCACATAATGATTTTCATTCCCAGATTTGCCTGTCATGATTACAAGATGGCTGGGCAGCTCCAGTCCTCACGTCCTCACATAATTTTGCCAAAGGCAGTAAAGAGTCCAGGTTTTTGTATTTGATCAAGAATGAATAGCACTTTTCCAAAAGCCCTCCTGCAAACTTTCCTTTGAGTCAGATCTCATTAGATAGGGTTGGGTCCTATACTCATGCCTAGACTAGTAACTGGCAGGGGAATCAGAATACTGTGATTGATGCAAATCAAGAATGATTTATCTTTTGGAGCTATGGAGGAATCCACGGGAATCTACCTTCCAGAGCACATAGTCATCTGGTACTGTAATAGGATCAGAATTATGTTTGTGAGGAAGAAGGGGAAAGTGACCATTGAGTAAACAATCATAAGGGCCTGCCTTAGATGAGCATGTGTCCCAGCCACTCAAAGCCTTCCCCTGTGAGTTTATATACAGAGTAAGAGAAGGCAGGGCTAGCTTTCTTCTGAAATGGCCGATATGAGAGGTTGTAAACCTAAAGTTCTCTGTTCTGTGGCTATTTTCTGTATTGCTTCTCCTCCACCCACACACTGAAGGAGAATCTTATTTGCTCTAGAAAAAAAAAATGAGGGTGGAGAGAGAGAGAGGCAGAGAGAGAACCTAGAGACCAAGACAGACAGACAACCCCTGAAGAGATGGTGCCTGACAGGGTGAAGGGTCGCCTGACACTATTTTTCAATCCCTGAGGCCGTCTCCACTCTTGGCCTTTCTAAGAAATTCCCACTTTTGCTGAAATTTCTTTGTGGATTCAATGTTACTCCATCATTTGCAATAACAACAACAAAATCCTGTCTGATGCATTTTCCCTAAACTTCTGGGTTTCTGTCCTTCCACATCTGCTTATGTGTGGCCCTGGCTCTCCATCTTTGGGCTTTACTCCGTGTGTTCTCACAGCTCTGGAGCTTTCTTCCCCTGGTGAACTGAGCCTCTGGGTCCCCGTTCCCAACTCCACAGGCAACAACCTGAAAGGCTCTGCTTGTAGCCAAGGAAGAGCTGGTCCAGTCTCACCCTTTCAGCAGGGGCTTGGTGGGGCAATCTTCTCCTAGAATAATTGTGAGCAGGGAGACAATAACATCTATCTCTGATTAAAACTGTGTGATATCTGCCCACTCCTTCCTAAAATGACTGTGCACCCAACTGAAAAGTACATTTTTCATAAGTAAAATGGCTCAATTTCGTGTATACGGTGCCTTTGATGGGGAATTAAGGTCTGGCAGCTTTACTCCCTTTGGCCAGACTTACATAGAAGAGAATTCTGGATTTGTATCAGGGAATTAGTGAGGGATTTAAGGAGGGCGTAACTGAAGAGCTGAGTGAAGTCATAATTGAAATCAATGTGGGCATCAGAGGCAGGTCAATTGGGAGAGCCAATTAGGACTACTGAGGAAAATACCATGGAAGGCAGACCCATAAGAGGTAGAGCCCATAATTCTGTAGAATGAGTAACTGTTTATTTTTATTTTTTTTTCTTTTTAAAAAATTGATTTTAGAGAGAGAGGAAGGGGAGGTAGAGAGAGAGAGAGAGAGGGAGAGAGAAACATCGATATGAGAGAGAAACATTCATCGGTTGCCTTCCCACAAGCAACCCAATTGGGAATTGAACCCACAACCTGGGCATGTACCCTGACCGGGAATTGAACCAGTGACCTTTCAGTACATGGGACAGTGCTCAACCAACTGAGCCATACTGGCCAGACCAACTCTTTATTTGTTTAATATCTATTTTTACTTTTGTATTATGAAAATGTCCAAACATTCATGAAAGAAGAGAGTACCACGAATTCCCACACACTCACCACCCAGCTAGATGGCACTTGCGTAGTAGAACAAGTCTGGGAAGAGGAGAGGACGAAAGAAGGGAGCAGGATCCAGCAAAGGACAACATGTGAGAGTGCTCATGAGTTTGGACAGGACCTGAAGGTAGTGCAGAGCTAATGAAGAATTTACAAGCCAGAGCAGTGACAGGATCAGATCTGTGTCTGAGAAAGACCATCCTGGCCGCATTTTGGAAGGTGATTTCAAAGATGGCAAGTCTGGAGGAGAAGAAACTAGTGAGAGAGGAGTGGCCCAGGTGAAAAATAACAAGGGCCTGAGGAAGTTGTGGATTTTATATCTAGAAGGTAGACTGGATGAAAGCCTGGCTCTTGGGGTGAGGGAGAGGGAGAGGGTGACGATTAGGATGGCTCCCAGGTTTTTAACGTCAGCAGCTCAGTGGAAGGTTATAGCTTCCCAGCAAAGACTGATAAACCCAAGAACTTTGACATGGGGTGGTAAGATGTTAACTATTGAATAACAAAACAAAAAAAAATCCTTATATAAGCATCGTGGTTAAAGATTAAAAGGAAGGCTTCAATAGTAGCCTTTGAGACAGAACAACACCATGATCTTTAGCTGCGCCCCTTCAGAGAATGACCAATTGATAATAAAGGAAACTGTTACTACCCCTTTCAAGTACAGCAAAACCTCCTGCAGTGGATAATCAGTCTTTTCAAGATAAGACACAGTAATGCCCAACTGAGGGCAGCTAGCTTGTCACCCTTATTCTTTCTTTCAAGAGTAAAATGATATAAAGCTAGAGTATCCCAAACCCTTTTCCCATTCTTTTGGAGAAAGCAGTTTCTTGTCTGTTTTGTTGCTGATGGTGAACATGCCAGCAGCATTCCTTCTGTTTCCCTGCGCTTGTCATGATGGTCTAGCAGCTCAGGCTTTGGAGTTGAATGGTCCTGGGTTTGAGTCCCAAGTTCATCACCTTCTAGCACTTAGGGCAAGACACTTACCTCTATGACCCTCATTTGTAAAATGTAGGGAATATGACCCTCCTCACAGAGCTGCTGGGGATAGAGAAAGTGAGGTGCTTGGCAGAAGGCCTGGTCACAAGTGGTGGTGGTGGAGGTGGCCATTGTTGTTGCTGCTGTTCTTGCTGTTAATGCTGATTTTCAGACATTAAGAAAGGATACAATTTGCTTTGTACACTTTCATTATGCCTTGGGCCTGCGTCTGTTAGATGGTGCCTCCATATCATGTTGACTTCTTTATGGATTGGCCCCAGGAGAAGGAGGTGCGTGCCCCGTGAGTCAGAGGGCAGGTTGCACACACCTGGCTCCTTCCTGATGTGCCTCGAGATATTGTGCTGATAGAGTTCGGAATAGAGAAGCATCCCATTAGACTATAGACACCACAGGGAAGAAGCAGAGATCTATGGTACACTTGGTTTTCACACGACCAGGATGTTTTCCTAGGATATAATGGGCCACTGAAGCGATGCTTGGTTTACATTGAATAATTCAACATAGAATATGTATGGTTAAATTCCAGCATGAGGCTTCAGCGGCCAGTTACACCCAAAGAAAATGTACTTAACTTCCTTATCAAGAAAGGTCTTGATAAGACACTGGGTGACTGTAACTTTGGTCACTGCTCTGGAATGTCCCTGATGGTCCTGCCAGTTTCATTGCCCAGAGGTGTAATATTTTTATAAATGCCCTCATTTTATGCTTTCACAAATTAAAAATGTTTGTATGTTGTATTGTAACCAAAAGCAAACAACTGGTATGCCTCTATCTCACCTGTGAAAAGGGGAATGGTGAGAATTCAGAAGCTAATATTGTTCAAGTGCCAGTAAGAAATACATTTCAAGCATACAGTATTATTGTCCTTGATGGTTGTTAAATCCTCATGACTCAACATGAGAATCAAACAGTCAGAGACTAGGAAAAGTGGAAGTGTGTTTTTATACTACTCTGAAATCTGTTATGCCTTTCAGAAAGAAATTTTTTTTTAAGATTTCAAAATATTTAAAATTAGCCATTCATAATTTTTTGCCATAAAGAAGAAAACTGAAAACTTCAATCAGTAGTTCTCAACCAAGGTGACTGTGCTCCCCAGGAGACATTTAATGATGTCTGGAGAACATTTTGGTTGTCACAACAGGGGGTGGGATGGGGCTGGGCCACTGGCATCTGGTGGAGAAAGGTCAGGGGTGCTGCTAAACATCCTGCAATGCACAGACAGAACCAGCCACAAAGAATTTTCTGGCCCAAGTGGTGTCAAGATTGAGAAACCTGAGTTAAATAATGGCTGTGGAGAGCCACAGGTGGTTATTATCCAACACTGGACTGTCTTTCAGCAAGAAATTCACCTTCCCATTGGTTTCTGAGGGTTGAAATTATTTTCCTCAGCCCATATAGGAAAAAACGTGCTGGTATGCCTTTTATCGGTTTAGTCTGAGCTGTCTTCTTTCTACATAGCTCTCGAAGTATCTGACAATTCTGTCCAAAAAAATCATCAGGCCACTTGCTTGGGAGATTGTGGGTGGGAAACACAACAACCAGATTGACTCAAGTGTTCACCTTTCAACTGGTTGGTTTAGCACTCCGTGGACTCACAGCTGTTCGTGGTGACAAAGGGAGGAGGAGGAGAGAGAGGTGGGGTGAGGAATGCCTTCACATTTCAACACTCTCCAGGGAAAGGGAAAGTTGGCTTTGCAGACAGGAGGGAATAATGGCGGCGGAATAGACAGACGTGTTCCGAGCCTTGTCCCGGAGCAGAAAGAAAGAACAGCTGAGGGACGCACAAGGAGTGTTTGTTGGCTGGTTGGGAGACAGCTGAATTCCAGAAGGAGGTGGGGGACTGCTGAACGGGGTTCCCCTGACCTGGCAGCACCAACTGCGGCTGGGTCCCCTCCCGGAGCTGCGGGCTTGGACGCGGAGTCTGCGCCATCTTGATCCGGAAAGTGGAGCTTATCTGAAGCCTGAGAATCCACAACTGCGGCACCCCAGGAACAGCTGCGAGCCCCAGAACAACGCTCCCCAACTGGCGCAAGCACACGGGTTCAGAGGAGCTCTACACTCCACCACGGAAAGGTCAGATTTCGCCTGGGATAAGGTGAGGTCTCTGGTCCCGGCGGGAGAGAGGAACGCGCGTTTTGCGGGAGCTGGAGGACCAGGGAAGTCTGTGCCTAGAAAAATCCGTGGCTGTAGGGGCTGGCGTGATCTGTGATTGTGGAAAGGGGTCCTCAGAGCTGCTAAGAGAAGGGCACTCTAAAAAGCAACCCATTTTGATCTGAAGTGCAGGGACACCCTAAGAATTTCAGGCTGTCCAGACTTACGCGCAGCCCGTGCGCTCCCTTTGTGCCTGGGTTTACTCGCAGTCCTGGAGTTCGCACACTTGGGCTTTTTCCTCTTCAAATCCTTGCTTCTGATTACTAAGCCCAATACATAGGATCACCCAGTTGGGGACACCCTGGGAGACTGCAGGGGAAAGTTGTTTTTCTGGAACCTGGGGATCGGAGCGGGGAGTGACCATCAGAGAGTCAGCTCTGAGGCAGACCACGCCCACAGGCCGGTGGCAGTGCCACAGGGAAAAAAGGCTCTAACACTGCCTAGAGAGGCCATAGATAGACCCGGAAGTCAATCCAGAAACACTGCCACCCAGGGGCTGAATCACAAATTGACTCTTGCGTAATCAAAAATAAAGGAATACGAGAAATTAAGACACACCGCCTGCTTAAAATCAGGACTGGCTTACAACACCGAAGAGCAGTGGATCGCAGGGAACTGCAATACTGTCTGGACTGAGAAACAGGCGTGCCAAACAGAAAAACAGAGGAAGTGAATGACCTTCACTACTTCACATTTTATTTTTACCTTTTATTTTTTTATTTTTTTATTTTTTTTTATTTTCATTTTTTGCATCCTTTAATCAAGAAACTTTTTTTTCTTTTTTCATCACTTGATTTTACCTTTTTAATGATTACATTTTTATTTTCAATCCGTATTATTACTACTGCTATTTTATCTTTTTTTTTTTTAAAGTGTCATTTTATTTTCTCTTCATTTTATTTTGGGATTAGGGTTCTACATTCTATTTTTTATCTTTCCTTTAGCATCGTTTTACTCTATCTCAACTCTACCTTTAGGCCATCACTCTCTTCCTAACCTCCCCCTTTTCAGTGTCCTGTTTATATTACCCTTTTACTGCTTTAGATTTTCCCTATTCTTTCTGTTTACCCCTTGTTAAAATTTCACCCTACTTACATATCTAATCTCTAATCCCCTGCTCCAAGTCCACATACACCTCTCCCTTCGCTGTCTGAGCTATCCATAAACTTGTCCTTCACTCTGTCCTTTTGTTGTTGTTTGCTTGAATGTAGATTATATCCAATTTTTATGCTGTTTTTGTGAGATTGTTTTGCTTATTCTTCTTTTGTTTATTTTTTTTGTTTGTTTTGTGCTTCAGCTTTCCCTTGCCTCAATCCATATTAGTTGGTGTTGTAGTTTGTATTAATCCCCAGGCACTTGTTGCTGGCATTTGCCGGGATTAGTGATTGTTCTATTGGAGTTTTATCCCCAATATATATAGTCTGTTCCCCTTTCTCTCTTAGTCACTTTCTTGTCTCTCTTACTTTTTTTTTTTCTCTTTACTTTCCCTTTTCCCAATTTCATTTTCACACTCCTTTTTTCTTTTTTTCTTTCTTTCTTTCTTTTTTCCTCTTCTTCTTTCTCTCCTATCACCTAATTTGCCTTTCTCTGGTGGTCACCTTTATTGGAGGTTATTAATATCGTGAATACATTTCTGTTCAGTGCCTTGTGAGTTGTACCTGGTAGTGCTGTATTTTGTGCCTTTAAATCAACCCAGGAGAGAGAGAACTACATAACCAGACACCCAGAGAAGAGAGACCATGGGGAGACAAAGAAGCAGCCCGCATATGAAAGAAAAGCAGGCATCACCAGAAAAGGAAGTAAACGAAATGGAGGCAAGCAACCTTCCAGAAAAAGAATTCAGAGAAATGGTCATAAGGTGGCTGAAAAGAATGGAAGACAAATTCGACAATATGAGCAAGAACCAAGAGGAAATGAAGAAGAACCAAGAAGAAATGAAAAATGACATCGCTGCTGTAAAGAACTCAATAGAAAGCATCAAGAGTAGACTAGAAGAAGCAGAGGACCGCATCAGTGAGCTAGAAGACAAGATGGAAAAAAATACCCAAGAAAAGCAACTTCTAGAAAAAAAAATTAAAAGGCAGGAGGAGAGTCTAAGGGAACTTTGGGACAACACGAAACAAAACAACATCCGCATAATAGGGGTTCCAGAAGGAAAGGAAGCTGAGCAAGGAATAGAAAACCTCTTTGAAGAAATAATGACAGAAAATTTCCCAGATATAGGGAAGAAAAAACCCACACAAATCCAAGAAGCTCACAGAGTCCCAAGCAAAATGAACCCCAAAAGACCAACGCCAAGGCACATTATAATTAAATTGGCAAACACCAACGACAAAGTAAGAATCTTAAAAGCAGCAAGAGAGAGACAGAAAGTTACATACAAAGGAACCCCCATCAGACTAGCAACTGATTTCTCAACAGAAACTCATCAGGCCAGAAGGGAATGGAATGAAATATACAAAGTCATGCAAAGGAAGGGGCTGAATCCAAGAATACTGTACCCAGCAAGGCTGTCAATCAAAATTGAAGGTGAAATCAGGAGCTTCACAGACAAAAAAGGACTAAGGGAATTTATTACCACCAAACCAGCAATGCAAGAAATGCTAAAGGGTCTACTGTAAAAAAAAAAAGAAAGAAAGAAAGAAACAGGAAGCGAAGAAGTAACACAGGGGTAAAGAATAGGAATGGCGACAAATAAGTACCTATCAATAATAACTTTAAATGTAAATGGATTAAATGCCCCAATCAAAAGACATAGGGTAACAGATTGGATAAGAAAACACGACCCATATATCTGCTGTCTACAAGAAACCCACCTCAGAAAAAAAGACACACACAGACTGAGGGTGAAGGGATGGAAAAAGGTTTTCCAGGCAAATGGAACTGAAAAAAAAGCTGGGGTAGCAATACTTATTTCTGACAAATTAGATCTCAAACTGAAGGACATAACAAGAGATAAGGAAGGCCATTTCATAATACTAAAGGGAGCAATCCAACAAGAAGAAATAACTCTGGTAAACATATATGCACCCAATACAGGAGCACCCAAATACATAAAAAAACTCCTGGAGGATATTAAGGGAGACATTGACAGCAATACAATCATAGTAGGAGACTTTAATACCCCACTATCACCATTGGACAAATCCTCTAAACAAAACATCAGCAAAGAAACATCAATCCTAAATGACTCACTAGACCAGATGGAATTAATTGACATCTTCAGAACATTTCACCCCAAAGCCACAGAATATACATTCTTCTCAAGCGCACATGGGTCATTTTCAAAGATAGACCATATGTTGGGACATAGGCAAAGTCTCTTCAAATTCAAGAAGATAGAAATCATATCAAGCATCTTCTCAGACCACAGTGGCATAAAACTGGAAATCAACTACAATAAAAACAACCCAAAGAAATCAAACACATGGAGACTAAACAGCATGCTATTAAACCATGACTGGGTTACCAGAGAGATCAAAGAAGAAATAAAAAACATCATGACAACAAATGACAATGAAAACACTACAATCCAAAATCTATGGGACACAGCGAAAGCAGTCTTGAGAGGGAAGTTCATAGCTCTACAAGCCTACTGCAAAAAACAAGAAACAGGGGTAATAAATTACCTAACCCAACAACTCAAAGAGTTAGAAAAAGAGCAACAAGAAAAGCCCAGTGTAAGCAGAAGGAAGGAAATAATAAAGATCAGAGCACAGATAAACGACATAGAGACCAAAGAAACAATACAAAAGATCAACAAAACCAAGAGCTGGTTCTTTGAAAGGATAAACAAGATTGATGAACCTCTAGCCAGGCTCACCAAGAAGCAAAGGGAGAGGACCCAAATAAACAAGATCAGAAATGAAAGAGGTGAAATAACAACAGATCCCGCCGAAATACAAAGGATTGTTAAAAATTACTACGAACAACTCTATTCCAACAAACTGGACAACCTGGAGGAAATGGACATATTCCTAGAAAAATATAACCTTCCAAAACTCAATCAGGAAGAATCTAAACAGCTCAACATGCCAGTAACTATGGAAGAAATTGAAGCAGTCATCAAAGAGCTTCCGGCAAACAAAAGCCCGGGGCCAGACGGCTTCACAGGAGAGTTCTACCAAACATTCAAGGAAGAACTAAAACCTATCCTCCTCAGACTATTCCAAAAAATTCAAGAGGAAGGAACACTTCCCAGCTCCTTCTATGAAGCCAGCATCACCCTAATACAAAAACCAGATAAAGACAACACAATGAAGGAGAATTACAGGCCAATATCTCTCATGAATGTAGATGCCAAAATCCTCAATAAAATTCTAGCAAATAGGATCCAGCAGTACATCAGAAAGATCATACACCATGACCAAGTAGGATTTATCCCAGGAATGCAAGGATGGTTCAATATCCGCAAATCAATAAATGTGATACATCACATAAACAAATTGAGAGATAAAAATCACATAGTCATATCAATTGATGCAGAAAAAGCATTTGACAAAATCCAACACCCTTTCTTGATAAAAACTCTCAACAAGGTGGGAATAGAAGGATCATACCTCAACATCATAAAAGCTATATATGATAAACCCACAGCTAACATCATACTCAATGGGCAAAAACTAAAACCATTTCCCCTAAGAACAGGAACAAGACAGGGATGCCCACTCTCACCACTCCTGTTTGACATAGTACTGGAAGTATTAGCCACTGCAATTAGACAAGAAGAAGAAATAAAAGGCATCCAAATTGGAAAAGAAGAAGTAAAGCTGTCCTTATTTGCAGATGACATGATATTGTACATAAAAAACCCGAAAGACTCCATCAAAAAACTAACAGACTTAATAAATGAATTCGGCAATGTAGCAGGATACAAAATTAACACCAAGAAATCTATGGCATTTCTATACACCAACAATGAACTTACAGAAAGAGAGACTAAAAAAGCAATCCCATTTTCCATCGCACCAAAAAAATTAAGATACTTAGGAATAAACCTAACCAAGGAGGTAAAAGACCTATATGCGGAAAACTACAGGACACTGAAAAAAGAGATAGAGGAAGATGTAAACAGATGGAAGAACATACCATGTTCATGGATTGGTAGAATCAACATCATTAAAATGTCCATACTACCCAAAGCAATCTATAGATTCAATGCACTCCCCATTAAAATACCAACGGCGTATTTCACAGACCTAGAAAGAACTCTCCAAAAATTCATCTGGAATAAAAAAAGACCCCGAATAGCCACAGCAATCCTGAGAAAGAAGAATAAAGTAGGAGGGATCTCAATACCAGATTTCAAGCTGTATTACAAAGCCACTGTCCTCAAAACAGCCTGGTACTGGCACAAGAACAGACATATAGATCAATGGAACAGAATAGAGAATCCAGATATCGACCCAAACCAATATGCGCATTTAATATTTGACAAAGGAGGCATGAGCATACAATGGAGTCAAGACAGTCTCTTTAATAAATGGTGTTGGGAAAATTGGACAGATACATGCAAAAAAATGAAACTAGATCACCAACTTACACCATACACAAAAATAAACTCAAAATGGGTACAGGACTTAAATATAAGACGGGAAACCATAAAAATACTAGAGGAATCCACAGGCAGCAAAATCTCAGACATATGCCAAAAGAACTTTTTCAGTGATACTGCCCCTAGGGTAATGGAAGCCAAACAGAAAATAAACAAATGGGACTACATCAAAATAAAAAGCTTTTGCACAGCAAAAGAAACCATCAACAAAACAACAAGAAACCCCACTGTATGGGAGAACATATTTGCAAATGGTATCACTGATAAAGGTTTAATTTCCAACATCTACAGGCAGCTTATACAACTTAATAAAAGGAAGATAAATGATCCAATAAAAAAATGGGCAACGGACCTAAATAGAAGCTTTTCGAAAGAAGACAGAAGGAAGGCCAAGAGACACATGAAAACATGCTCAAAGTCACTAATTATCCGAGAGATGCAAATCAAAACAACAATGCGATACCATCTCACACCTGTCAGAATGGCTATCATCAACAAATCAACAAACGACAAGTGTTGGCGAGGATGCGGAGAAAAAGGAACCCTCGTGCACTGCTGGTGGGAATGCAGACTGGTGCAGCCACTGTGGAGAACAGTATGGAGTTTCCTCAAAAAACTGAAAATGGAACTCCCATTTGACCCAGTAATCCCACTCCTAGGAATATATCCTAAGAAACCAGAAACACCAATCAGAAAGGATATATGCACCCCTATGTTCATAGCAGCACAATTTACAATAGCTAAGATTTGGAAACAGCCTAAATGCCCATCAGCAGATGACTGGATCAGAAAACTATGGTACATCTACACAATGGAATACTATGCTGCCGTAAAAAAGAAGGAATTACTACCATTTGTAGGCACTTGGATGGAATTAGAGAACATTATGCTAAGTGAAATAAGCCAGTCAATGAAAGAAAAATACCACATGATCCCACTCATTTGGGGATAATGAAAAACATTATAAACTGATGAACAAAAAGATAGTTACAGAGGCAGTAAAGCATCAAACAGACTGTCAAATTACAGTGGTAAGGTTAGGGAGAGGTGGGGGAAATAAGAGATCAACTGAAGGACTTATATGCATGTATATAAGAGTAACCAATGGATGCAAAACATTGGGGGGTGAGGGCATATATGGGAGTGGGGTGGGGGTCGGGGGCAATGATAAGATATGTACACATATAATACCTTAATAAAAATTTGAAAAAAAAAAAAAAAAAAAAAAAAAAAAAAAAAAAAAAAAAAAGAAAGTTGGCTTTGCAAATACTTGCCAAGCCGTCCAGGGGCAATCACAGAACCCTCCTTTTGTTCTTTCTTCTCTGTTTTCCTTGAGTATCTTTATTTCACAAACTATTATTTGGGTGCTTTCCAACTCAACTTCTGTGATAAGTACTGCTCATGATGCAAAAAGCTCAAAAGATTTTAAGAATAAGCTAAAAGAAGATCACAAAGTCCTACAGGTAATCATGTTATCTCAAAAAGAAACAGTTAAACTAAAGCCTTCTCCTCCAGATTTTATGTATTTATATCTGACAAGGTATAAAATAAATCTTCATTTTGTTGTGCATTTAATTGTGTGTTTATTGAAAACTATATAATTACATGACAGCCGTATGTCAGTTTTCTTGATTTTGTTCTATGTAGAAAGCTTTTGTTTTATCTTTGAAAGATTACCCAGGTCTGGAACTTACTAGTGGAATATTATTGGTATATAGTAGACAAAACTAAATTTTGTTACAATAAATAAACATAATCAGTGTTAGGAAATGGTTCTTCAGTTGAATCTCTCCTGTCAGCCTGTAAGAAAATAAATTTTCATCCTGATGAATGCCAGTCCATCTTCAGATACTTCAGTGGAACTCACTGTGCTAATATGACAGATTAGGAGGAGACACTCTGGGGCCAGACTGCCTGGGTTCAGACCATGGCTCTCACAGGCTCTCTGCAACTATGGAACTCTGGACAGATCACTTCTCGGTTTCCTTACCTTCAAAATGAGAATAAAGTATTTTCCTCAGATGGCAGTAGTAAGAATTACATGAGCTAATGCATGTGCTCAATGTGCATTATTTGTTTCATTGTCATCATTATCATCGTTGCATTGTATTTTATTATTTTGCATTGGTACTAAGTGGGAGACTGGTGGATGGGGCCACGGCAGCTTGCCCAAATTCGCTATGGTGCAAATGCTTCTAATTTTGATCATCTCATGTTTCTTGAGACAGTTATCTTTTTGTTGCTGTTGTTGTTAATTCTCACCTGAGGATATTTTTCCATTGATTTTTAGAGAGAGTGGAAGGGAGGGGGAGAGACAGATAGAGAAGAACATCAATGTGAGAGAGACACATCAATTGGTTGACTCCTGCATGCGCCCCAACCAGAACTGGGGATCAAGCCTGCAACCAAGATACATGCCCTTGACTGGAATTGAACCCGGGTCCCTTTATCCTTGGGCTGACACTCTATCCACTAAGCCAAACTGGCTAGGGTGAGACAGTTATCTTTTTTAAAGCACATACTTTGGAATGAACAGGACAGAGATTTATTGATTTATACCCAAATCCTCTGGCTTTCCATGCAGCATGACTACATGAAATACTGGGATCAGAACTTTGGGTTCCCAAGCCTCAACTACATGCTAGTCTTAAGGTAACAGGAACCCTCTATTAGAATTTGAGCTTCTGGTTGTCCTGGCAGAGGATGCTTTCAACTCTTTTAACCTGTTACTACTGGGGAGTGTTGGTGACTGTGCCCTGAAGAGTGGTGACATCAAGTGTATTCTGCCTGTACTTGTGGGAAGTGGCTGACATGTTATATTTATTATCCCTGAAGCAGGATAGGATTGAAATGCTGTGCACAAATAGGTAGAGATGATTTTATAGCTTTGGGTTTTTCAGTTTATTTTCTAGAAACATACCTCACTTGCTCTCCTAAGTAAAGAATCATATTCCCCACATTTTACAGATGAGGGTCATAGAGGTAAGTATCTTGCCCTAAGTGTCTGATACTTTGAGAGCTATGTGGAAGGAAGACAGCTCAGACTATGGTAAAATTATGAATGGCTAATTTTAACTACATCATTTAGGTATGTACCTCCTACTTAGCGCAGTATCTAAGTTGCCTGTGTGTTATTCCAGTAAACAAACGTGCTTGATCAAAATTGTCTCTGGAAAGTCTGTATTTTCTGTTAAAATGAGAACCGTGATTCTATTAGAAATCATTTTTTTTCCAGGATCAATGTTAATAATTGATAGACAGTATCTGAAAACTTGAAATCAGAACCACCTAAAGCAATATGGGGAGGGAGAAGAACAAGAATGTAGAAACACTAAAATTGTGTGTTTTATAAGACAAATGTGATATCACATTCAAAAGAAGAGTTCTAGGAATTATGTTCTATTTATTCTAGGTTGAATTTCAAATAAATAACTGAATATATTCAGTTAGAGTCAAATAATTATCTGAATATATAAAGCTAAGGATTTACTCATCTCTAAAACCAAAAATGTGAACTAGTTGATGTTTAAGGTACATTTTGTCTTTAACACATGTCAAAACCAATCTAATGTGACTTTTGCATTGCATTCCTTAAGGGGCAAAGTTGGATGCACATTTGATTTAGTGCTGAACAAAGCCTCACTAGTAAACATTAAACTGATTCGGATTTACATGCCCTCTTCTACAACTCAAACGTGGACTGCAAAAGTAATGTCCCCATGGTGATAAGAGCCTCGGTGTGAGGGTACGTGTGGAAAGACTGCCTGCCCGTAGGGAGATGGGTTGCCCTATTCCATGCTGACTGCAATAGTGTGAGCACAGCAGTGGAGATGATGGCCTGATGGCAGCATTGGAGTGAACTTTAATTAAATATGAGAGTGGAGACATCAGAGCTGATGTTTACCCAGGAAACAATAATGCCCTCATGACATTCAGCCCAGAGAGAGGTTTTAAAACACCATTTGGTTGTATGTTAGTGAGAGAGAGTTAGTTCTCATCGTAGAAATCCTAAGAAAAGTTGGAAAAATAATGAACACCATAAATTACATTTGAATTTGACTAGAATTGTAGCCTCAATTCTGTATCTTTAGCTGTTCTGTATCCCTTTAAACTGTAAGTATGCTGCGAAGGAGAAATTGCAATAATCCTATTTAAGATAAACAAAAGAAAAACAGAATAAAGAAATAGTAAGATGGCTCTGGCTGGGTGACTCAGCTGGTTGAAGCATCGTCCCGTACATCAGAAGGTTGCAGGTTGGTTTGATTCCCAGTCAGGGCACATACCTAGGTTACACGCTCAATCCCTGGTTGGGATGAGTATGGGAGGCAACCAATAGATGTTTCTTTCTCTCTCTGCCCGCCCCCCTTCCTTCCTCTCTTTCTAAAAATCAATACACATATCCTCACGGGAGGATTTTTTTTTAAAAGAATAATAAATGGTAAAACAGAACTACCCAAGTGGTCAAGAGAACTGTGCAACTCAGCCAGTGGGAGCAGGGCAAGGGGGGGACCTAATGGGATTGCTGAAGAAGGGAAATATGAATAAAATAAGAATAAAAAATGTAGGCTTTTAAAATAAACTGTTGATCAAAAATAGACCCAGAGTCATAGAACCATGAATAGAGTTGAATCTCAGAGGGAAGACAGGGGAGGGTGGGTAGGAGAGATCAACCAATGAACTTATATGCATATATGCATAACCCGTGGACACAGATAATGGGGTGGTAGGGACCTGGGGGAGGGGGCGGATGGGAGTGGGCTGGAAGAGGTTAATGGGGAGACAGAGGGGGGATGGGAGGCAGGACCTATGTAATACTTTCAACATAAAGATTTGTTTTTTAAATGTAGGCTTTTAAATAGATGGAAAAATTCTTGTTTTCACAAATGTATCTTTATAGATATTTGATGGAAATTCTAATAGCTACTGTTAAATTTCTTTCTGATAATGAAATTTTAGATACAGAATTACTCTTTTTCATTTCAGATTTACCAAAATTTGTTAAAGGCAGTAAAACCATATATTTTAAACAGCAAATATGTTTAGCACCATGCTTGCTACGGACTTTGCTGCTTACCAGTATGGTGCAAGATAACTGCTCTGAAAGCTCAGCCTTCTTTTCTGTAAAATGGGGGTAAAAATCTGCCTACAAAATTACGCAGATTATTAATTATATTCATATGCACTAAATTATATACACAGTATTGTCCTGGGGAGCTGGCAGGAGTCCAATAAATGCTGTAGGGGCATGCAGGTAGTGATCTTGGTATGTTAAACTGTACCCAGACTCTGACACAATTTGCATATATTTTACCCAGTTTACCGAACATCATTTTCAAAATCCGCAAAAATGGTGGGAAACTGTCAAGTGTATGTATGTGTGATATTTATATTTATGTGCACATGGGTATAAAACACTTAAGAGTTACAATCTGCTAATAAATATAAAACATCTTGGGAGGGAAAAGGTGCCACTCAGATATAAATGATTACTTGTCATTTCCCCCAGTTTTGTTGACTATAGAACATCAGTTGCAACATCTCATCATAATCTTATCCATTTCTGTTTTATGGAATTAAAACTTGATTCAAGGCATGCTTTGTGGTCTTTCTGGGTCTAGGAGATAAACAGGCCCAACTGGAAATAGAAAAAGCCAGGCATCTTAAGCAAGAGTGTAGAGACCTATTCACTCCCACTCCCTGAGGAATTTATGACCGGTAAGTTGTTCTCTAATGAGCACAGAAAGAGAGCGTTGCATCTTCTCTTAATTAGTTTGACAGATATTCATTTAAATTTGAAAAGATTCCCAGGCTTGGGATAGCAAAGGAAGGTTCTGAATTCCTTTTGCGTCTTAATTCTGTTGTTGTGGTGGTGCCCTGGGGAATGTCAACATCTGAAGATGAATAAGGCCCATGTGTTCATCCAGGGACCTCCACATTTTCTGTTTACAAGTGCCTGTGAACCACCAAGCTTTTGCTTTGCAGCTGCGAAGTCCAACACAAAGCACCAGGCTTGGTTTCTGTGAGGGATGGATTTTTTTTCTCATGCCTAACAAGGGATAGCTAGGCTGTCCTTAAATAGCCAGCTTTACAACAGAATAAGTCACTGATTTGGGCATGATGACTTGAGGTACACACTGAGGTTGATAAATTCATTAAACTACGAATTGTTTTTATCTTCAGTACTTAAAACCATCATGGACATTAGGTTAGTGCCAGCCTTTGGTTATCCATGGAAATGAGTAAACAGGAGGCCATTAATTATCTATCTATCTACCTACCTACCTACCTACCTACCTATGGCCATATATACCCTTTTAACCACTAGTAACACTAACCTTTATTAGGGTTATTAACAGTGGTGATGACTGTCCACCTTATTATACTCTGTCTCTAGGTGTTCACTGCACAGGGTCCACACAGGGGCTGGAACCCACCCACCCTGTAGGACCTGGCCAGGCACCGCAGTGCTGGCTACATGGGTCCTGAGAGAGCCTTTTCCCATGCACACAATGAAAGGCCTCTATGGGCCAGCTGAGGTCCTGACTGAAGGTTGCTAATGGGGAAATGTCTACTAGTAAACACAGACAGCCTTGGGAGGAAGGCACTACACTTGCCTAATCTAACGGCTAAACATCTTGCTCTTGATTGAGTTCATTCATCAGGCTGATCTGGTCCAGCTGTTCTTGGTGGAGTGTCCCACCCTGCTTCACCACCACCACCACCATTTCCCCCATGGACTTAGAGCAGATCCCTTTTCTTTATCAGCTCTTCTTTTTTTCCTTTAATTTTTTCCCATCACCATTTATCCCCCCATACCCTTCCACCTCCTCCCACCCCTCTCCTTCCCACAATCACCACACTGTTGTCCACGTCCATGAGTTCTTCCTCTTTATTTCCTTTTTGCTCAATCCCTCTACCACTCCAACACCCACCCCCCACCAAAGTTGTCTGCCTGTTCTCTATCTATGAGTCTGTCTCTGTTTTGCTTGCTAGTTCAGTTTTGTCATTAAATTTTACATATAAGTGAAATCATATGGTACTTACATTTCTCTGAATAATGTTAGAATGTAACATCCAAGGAAAGGGTCCAGAATTTTAGTCCTGATTTAAAGAAAAAGTTACAGAGTTTACAAGGCACCACCTGTTCTCTCAAGTTCATTGAGTTGGTCATTAGTGGACCTTATTTGACTCAGCAGAGATGGGGTAGCCAGGTCAGAACGGCTGAGGGAAAGTCCCTGCTTTCCCACTTATTAGTGGAATAACCTCAGGCAAGATTTACCCTTTGAGCTTCCTTTTCCTCTGTAAAACAAGAAGGATAATGCGAGGCTCAGGTGAGATAATATATGTAAAGTGCTTAACAATAATGCCATGTAGAGCAGTTACTCAAAGTGGGCCCGAACCATCAGAGTAACTTGGGAACTTGTTAGAAATGCAAATCCCAGGTCCCAGATAAAACATTCAGGAATGTGGGAGAAATTATTTGCAAATCATATATCTGATAAGGGGTTAATAGCCAGAATATATAGAACTCAACAACAACAAAACAAACAACCTGATTTTTTAAAGGGCAAATGACTTGAATAGACATTTCTCCAAAGATGATATGCAAATGTCCAATGAGCACATGAAAAGATGCTCAACTAATAATTAGGGAATGCAAATCAGAACCACAACATGATACCATCACACACCCATTGGATGGCTACTATATAAAAGAAAGACAGAAAATAGGTCTTAGAGAAGATGTGGAGGAATCAGAACCCTTACGCACTGTTGGTGAGGATGTAAAATGATACAGCTGCTATAGAAAACAGTGCAGTAGTTCCTCAGAAAAAAGTAAACACAAGATTACCACATGATCTTTGTACACTCATGTTCATAGCAGCATTATTTGTAATAGCCAAGGTATGGAAACAACCTAGTGTCCTTCAATAGATGATGAATAAAGGAAATGAGGTGATAGATAGATAGATAGATAGATAGATAGATAGATAGATAGATAGATAGACAGATGATATGCAGGGTGAGGCAAAAGTAGGTTTACAGGGAGAAACCAAGATGGCGGCATAGGTAAATACCTAAACTGCTGCCTCGCACAATAATTTCAAAACTACAACTAAAAGACAAAACGGTCATCATCCAGAACCACAGGAAGGCTGGCTGAGTGGAAATTCTACAACTAGAAGGAAAGAGAAAAGCACAATGAAACTCAGAGGAGCTGTAGGAGGCAGAGGTACTAAGACGCGCACGCAGAGAGTACTGGCAACTGAGTGAATGGCTGGCTTTCTCAAGCAGGAGGGAGACAAAAGCTCCCGACTGCGCTGAACTCCAGTTCCGGGTGAGACTCTGGGGACCCAGACTCATTCAGGGAGAAACTGGACTGTCTGGCAGCAGGTGGAACTCGAGGGCAGCTTTCTCTCAGAGGTGCTTGCAGCAATTACCATGGGACACTGAGACACAGGGCCCTATTAGGGCAGGGCTGACAGGAAACCAATGCTGTCTGCTCCGCCCTGAGACTCCGCCCCGAGACTCCGCCCCATCCAAGCTGAGCACAGAGGCTTTTGCAAGTCTTCTCCCATAAGGGTATCTCCAGCACAGAAGTTCTCCCAGCGTAGACACAGCTGATCCTCACAGCCAAGTGGCGGGAAGATCAATTTCTCCCAGTGATACCAACAACAATCAAGGCTTAACTACAACAAGACTGTGCACATAGCCCACAAAGAGGTGCACCAAGAGTGTCCACCTCAGGTAACTGGGGAGGCTGAGCCACTGGGCCCTATAGGACACCTAGCACACAAAGCCACTCTATCAACTCAGGGAAGCAGCCAAAATGTGGAGACAAAGAAGCAGGTCACAAATGAAAGAAATGGAGGAAAGCAAACAACAGGATATAGAGTTCAAAACCATGGTTATAAGGTTTTTCAAGAATTTTCTAAAAAAGGCTGATAAATTTAGCGAGACCCTAAAGGGTATGAAAAAGGACCAACTAGAAATTAAGCATACACTGACTGAAATAAAAAATATTATACAGAGATCTAACAGCAGACTAGAGGACCGCAAGAATCAAGTCAAAGATTTGAAATACAAAGAAGCAAAAAACACTCAACCAGAAAAGCAAAAAGAAAAAAGAATTAAAAAATATGAAGATAGTGTAAGAGCCTCTGGAACAACTTCAGGCATACCAACATCAGAATTATGGGGGTGCCAGAAGAAGAGAGAGAGCAAGATACTGAAAACCTATTTGAAGAAATAATGACAGAAAACTTACCCCACCTGGTGAAGGAAATAGACTTACAAGTCCAGGAAGCGCAGAGAACCCCAAACAAAAGGAATCCAAAGAGGACCACACCAAGACACATCATAATTAAAATGCCAAGAGCAAAAGACAAAGAGAGAATATTAAAAGCAGCAAGACAAAAACAGTTAGTTACCTACAAGGGAGCACCCATAGGACTGTCAGCTGATTTCTCAACAGAAACTATGCAGGCCAGATGGGAGTGGCAAGAAATATTCAAAGTGATGAATAGCAAGAACCTACAACCAAGATTACTCTACCCAGCAAAGCTATCATTCAGAATTGAAGGGCAGATAAAGAGCTTCACAGATAAGAAAAAGCTAAAGGAGTTCATCACCACCAAACCAGTATTATATGAAATGCTGAAAGGTATTCTTTAAGAAGAGGAAGAAGAAGAAAAAGGTAAAGATAAAAATTATGAACAACAAATACATATCTATCAACAAGTGAATCTAAAAATCAAGTCAATAAAAAAATCTGATGAACAGAATAAACTTGTGAATATAATAGAATCAGGGGCATAGAAAAGGAGTGGACTGACAATTCTCGGGGAGAAAGGAGTGTGGGGGGTGCGGGAAGAGACCGGACAAAAATCATACACCTATGGATGAGGACAGTGCGGGGAGGGGTAAGGGCAGAGGGTGGGGTGGGAACCGGATGGAGGGGAGCTATGGGGGAAAAAGAGGAACAATTGTAATAATGTGAATGATAAAAATTTATTAAGTTTTTTTTTTAAAGTAGGTTTACAGTTGTGAGTACATGAAACACAGTTTATTCTTGTATTATTTATTAATTATTGTATTAGTTTCCATATGAACAACTGTAAACCAACTTCTGCCCCACCTTGTATATATGATGGAATATTATTCAGCCTTAAAAAGAAAGGAATTCTGATACATGTTATAAAATGGATGAACCTTGAGGACATAGTAATAAGTGAAATGAGCCAGTCACAAAAAGACAAACACTGTATGCTTCCATTTATATGAGGTAACTAGAGTAGTGTAACTTAAAGGGACAGAAAGTGGGTAGGTGGTTGCAAGAAGCTGGGGGAGGGGGAAATGCAGAGTTGTTTAATGGTATAGAGTTTGAGTTTTGTAAGATGAAAATAATTCTGGAGCCCTGGCCGGTGTGTCTCAGTTAGTTAGGCATCATCCTGTGCACTGAAAGGTTGCCGGTTCAATTCCTGGTCAGGGCATATGCCTGGGTTGGTAGCTCCATCCCAGAAGAGGCATGCAGGAGGCAGCCGATTGATGTTTCAGTCTCATCTCTCTCCCCCACCCCTTTCCCTTCCTCTCTCTCTCTCTCTAAAAATCAATTTAAAATCTTAAAAAAGAAAAAGAATTCTGGCAATTGGTTGAGAACAATGTAAATGAACTTAACACACTGAACTGTAAAGTTAACGTGGTTAAAAATGGTAAATCTTATATGTATTTTACCACAAAATTTTTTTAAAAATTTAAGGGTGAAGACCAGCAATTTGAGTTTTAATAAGCCTTCTAGGTAGTTCTGATGCTTGCTGAAGTTTGAGAACCACTGACGTCAAGCAAGCATTTAATAAGTGGTGTCTGCTATAATAATAATAATTACCATTATGTATGCCATCAGTAAGCTATAAATGATATTCAGTATTGTTTGGTTTAACGTATATTTCCTGATACTCTAATTTTTGAAAATTAGTGAGTTGTATTTGGAAAATTCTACTAGGTGAATTGGGACATACAGTTAACAAGACCACTCCTCTTTCCTAGCCATTTTACATTTAGGAAAGCTCGTACATGCTTCTAATTCCCTGAAAGCTGAAGGGAGAAGAGCGGTCACTTCATTTCTGGAATATACACTCAGCCTCATGAAGCCAAGCAATCATTCTCTTGGACCCTCAGGACCGCTTAGTTCACACAGAACATTTCTAGAACCTGTCACTGAACATTGTTGCCCTCAGGATCACAGTCCTACTTTTTGTTTTTTAAATATATGAAAAGCCAAATCATATTGTAAACATCCTTTCCATCCGAATCAGAATAGATGCGGAGAGCACGGTTAGCAGAAAATCTTTGTGCCCATCTACGCCTTTCTAACACTCACCCAGTGTAGGTCTGTCCTATACCAGCATCATCCTAGATTCCGACTGAAGCTAACAGAAGAGACAGCATCAACTTACTTTTTCAGTATTAGCCTTGAGTTTAGATTCTCAAACTTCCAGGCAGCTCCTGCCACCTGGTACCCATTTTCCTTTATTTTTATTTATCTCTTGGAGGCCAAAGGGCGAAGGGCTTTGAAGAATTCCCCAGGCGAGCAAGACGAAGCTTTTTCTGCAAGGGAAGTTGATGGTGCGTTGTTTTCCTTCACAAAGGACAATGAGCATATAATCTCACCGCTACCCTTGACCGTCATCCGTCAAGCCAAAGCAAACAAGCTCCTTTATTATAAAAGTAGGACAGAAAATACCCGCCATGTAGTGGTTGTCTAGCTAAAGAAAACCAGCTTCATTTCAGAGAATGTTGACTCGTTTGCTCTCACTGAGTGATGTGCCATTGAGATGCGAGTGAAGTCAAGCATTTGTGGACGAGTTTTGTTTCGCCAGACCACAGGTGTTCCTTTTCGATGATTGTAGCTCTCTGAAAGGGTGACAGTTGGTTCGGAGGGTTTTTCTGCTTTGATGATGAGGAAATTAAACCACCAAAAAAAAGACGAGAGTGGTTAGCATTATACATATTGATGTGAAATTTGGAGAGTGAGCCTCCTATTTTGCAGAAATAACTACACCCCTTGTTTTATGCCATCGGCTTTTACATATTTTTCAAGTAGCCATGTGTCTTGATAAACTCTTGAAGTGATTCTTGTTTGTATGTGTATTTTTTCCAATGAGATGCCCCCACACCCCCACAGAACTGTCCCTAGCTTTTCCATCTTGCGTCTGTAATATGGCATTTTGTATTTAAAATGCTGTTGGGCATCCCTGCAGAAGGATCCTGGTGTTATTCTTCCTTTGCAAATCTCAAGATCATTTCCCACTTTATTGACTGAGAGATCCAGAGTTGGTTGCGGGGCGGGGGAGGGGTGGGGGTGGCGGGGAGCGGGGGTTGGGGGGGGGGTGGACTCTGTGTGCAACTTCTCACTAATGCGCCAGCTCTCTCCAGACCCAGCTAAGGCAGGGCTAGGATTCTGAGGACTGGTGATGTGAGGTTAAGCCACTTCAGCCTGTCTTCCACTGTGGGTGGGAACAGGAGAGGGAGTTGCTTGAGGAGTTTAAAGGTAAGTTTTCTCCCATTTTTTAAAAAAAAAAAATTGTAGTAGCCCTGACCGGGTGGCTCATTTGGTTGGAGCGTTGTCCCATACACCAAAAGGTTGAAGGTCGATTCCCAGCCGGGGCATGTACAGGAGGCAACCGATCAATGTTTCTCTCTCACATGGATGTTGCTCTCTCTCTTTCTCTCCCTTCCTCTCTCTAAAATCAATAAAAATATATCCTTGGGTGAGGATTTTAAAAAATATGGCAAAGTATACTAACATAGGCTGAATATGTGTCCCCTTTCCCCCCAAATTCATATATTGAAACCTAATCCCCAACGTGATGATATGTGGAGATGGGGGGCCTTTGTGAGGTGATTAAATCATGAGGTTGGAGTCCTTATGATGGGATTAGTACCTACATAAAAGAGCCCCCAGAGCCCTCCCTCACCCCTTCTGCCCTGTGAGGACACAGCAAACAGGCAGCCATTGGTGAACCAGAAAGCGGGCTCTCCCCAGACACCGGATCTGCCTGTGCCTTGATCTTGGACTCCCAGCCTCCAGAACTGTGAGAACTAAATGTCTGTTGTTTACAAACCATCCACTCTATGGTATTTTGTTATAGCAACCCAGGCAGATTAACACATATACAGAACATAAAGCTGACCAGTTTTCATCAGTTTTAAGTGTACAATTTAGTGGCATTAAGTACGTTCACGTTGTTGTGCAACCACCACCACTCTCCATCGCCAGACCTTCAGGTAAATTTTTTAAAGCCACGTCTTGCCTCAGCTGCCAAATTCCAGTGAACTCTGTGCTCACTTCTTCTCCAAGTCCATGTTCCTGCCCTGATGATTTCACATGGAGAGTGGGAAGGATTTTTTTTTTTTTAACACTACATGATGAATTGGTTTCAGTGGAATTCAAATGATCTTGTTTTGGTTATTTCTTATCAGGAATGCTGAATATTTTTCTAAGAGTAATGGCAGAGATGAAGGGGGGCAAAAGGGAGATACATCTTTTGTGAGTCAATTCAGCAAACGAGAGGAAATGGTTAGGTGACCTTATATCATTTCTGGAAATACGTTCTCGGTGCTAAAGGGGCGTGTGGTACCCTCCAAGAACTAAGACACCCAGTTTTTACTCAGTAAACCTTCAGGCTGTACTTTAGGGCAACATCCTTAGTGTTTTTATATTTGCTCTCTATCGATAAGAACTTCTTGAGGTCACGGTGTCCTTGGGCTCCCACAAAGCTGGGTGACGGGAAGTTTTTTAATATTTACTTAGTGTGCACAGCATACCAAGAACTTCGCAACGGATACACAGAGCCTGCCCTCGAGCTGAGCCTGACTTGGGAAGACTTCCCTGAAGGCTCATCTTTTGCTGATTCCAACTTCTGGAGTTTCTGGGGGGGACCTGAGTTATCACCTTCCTCACCCAATGTCTGCATTATCGGCCATGGAGGTGTGTTTGTACAATACAGGCTGAATCAGTCATTCGTCAACTAAGATGCACTTGGCTTCTTGGAATATTCTTGTAACAACTTAATTGCATTTTTCTCAAAGAAACTTGCTCAGACACATTTTGTAAAAATCCAAACATCTTGTCCACCTCTGCTCACCCCACCCCCACCTCTTTGTTCAAAACCCCACTTGTTTTTATTCCTCTGCTCTAAACCCTCTCGGGGGAAATTCTGCGTTTTGTTTTGGAGGTATTTTTTTCCTCCTGATATGGCAATGTCGATTAACATGACATCAGAAACAAGCAGCCACATTTTTCATCTCTGTGCAGCTTCTGACACATCTTCTGGCTCTCCTAAGGCAGGATTTTCTAGTTAAATCTCTGGCTAATTAAGACAATAATATTAGACGTAGAGCTAGTTTGTTTAACCAAACAAGAAAATATGAATGGAAGCAGTGCTCATGATATAGGAATACTTAAAGCTTTATGGAGACAAATTGAAATGTTGTGTTAGCTGTGAGTTATACTTTCTTGTGTAATTACTCATGAATCCCAGGGGGCAACTTGTGACATGCTAAGTAGCCTCTAGGGGTTATGGTCAGGCTTAGAAGTGTTTGAGCAGAGTGTTAGAGCCTTTCAGATTTTATGCCAGTTGCTATTATTATTAAATTTTCTGTACTGAACAATAATTTAGCAAAAAAGCAACACCCATTTCAGGAGAGATTTAGTCACATGTCACAAATACTATGAAAAAAGTAGAAAGCTATAAATTTAGGTTCTTAAAACAAACACTATTGAATACCAACTAAAAACTTAATCCAGGTACTACCATCACTCATTCCAGCATCCTGTGATGTAGGTCAGTAGTAAATCAGTGGGCTTCTAAGTTATAAAGAAAACATAACAGTGAGAAGGAAGAATTCCCAGCATATGGAGTCAGAGGAGGTGTAGTAGGATAGGTCGTCCAACATTCTCCCCCACCCCCACTTTCTTAGCCCCCACCCCACCACCATGTCCAATGCAGGAAACTCCTCCATAACATCTAGAACAGAGGTGCTTCTAAGTTCTCCTTGCATAGTTTCAGGGTCAAGGAGCTCAGTATCTGACAAGTCAGCTCATTCCTTATTTGCATAGCTCCAATTGTTAGAAATTGTTATGAGTTCTCAACTCTCTACCTTACATAACCACTGACTATATTCCTTGCCAAGGCAAGCTGTTATTTTATGCTGTCAAGTTCTATAAACACATGTACAAGCTCACATAAAGCATTTACTGTAGACTATTAGAATTTTAACAGAGCTGCGATATAGCAAGGAGTCACGTAGGAACATTACATGAGAAATGTCTTACCAAGTTCATTAATATCTTCTCCCTTTGCTTTGATTAAATGCCCTCATATGGTCCTGGGAACATACTACAGGTGGGCAGGTTGGCATGTAAGTTAGAAAAATAAAATAGGACTTTGATGGAAGTCACCTATTCAAACCTGAACTTCATCTTCAACTTCCATTTGGCTCTTGTTGATGGCAAGGAAAAGAAGGCTATACTTAAGTTAAAGTAAGGGCATATCTAAGGGCTGGGGGAGTAGTTGGCCACTCATTCACATGGGTCACTGGTCAATGCTGTGTCCTCCTCTCTACTGAGGAAATGGGATCAAAGGTAGCACAATACCACTTTTGCTCAGCCACCCACTAAATCATATAATCATGGAGCTGGAAGACCAACCCTAGTATTTTACAGACAGGAAAACAGATTTAATAGTGTTTTTCAGAATATTTACCAGGCTTGCAAACTTAAATGGCTATCAAAGCAGGGAAAAAACCCAAATGAATGAAGTGGGCACGGTACAAAAGGTAAATAGCCATTTTCCCAAGAACACAATGGGGAGTGGTGAGGACTAGGGAAAACTGGTGGATTCCTGCTCCATCTAAAGAGGGCAGCTGATTCTCAACTCTAATGGTTATTATTATGAAGGAAGGCAGACCTAGTGTTGCCAGAAATCTGGATTTTTATGTGAGTGATCCTAAATGATTAAGTGTTCAAATTGAAAGCGCTGTGTGGACTAACACCAGTGCAGGCCAACCAAAATAAGCCCGTGAGCCAAATTCTCTTTGCAGATGCTGGTCTAGGTTTTGGGAAGCTCATGGATGAGTTGTGTCCTGAGTAAGGGCATTAAAGAGTGGGGCTGTGAGTGGATCCAGATGGTTTTCTGCAGTAGGCCTTTACCCATCCCTCCCCCTTCTCCAGAAAAGATTGAGTTAAGCTCCGTGTCACCCCCAGAGAAATGCCTGTTTGTCCTCTGAGACCAATTGACCTCAGCATGGAGGAAGCTAGCTGAGAATGGAGGCTTGAGGGAATGAACATGCCATAAGGAGAAAAAGAGCAAGAACACAAGAGACAGGAAGGTCAAGCACATTTGACATGTCTAAACTTTTGGCATTAAAAATCACACTCCCCCCACCCTGCACCTCCCCCACCCCCACCCCCACCCCCGCAAAATAAGTACCTTTATTTAGAGCATTTTGTACCACCTTCAACCAAAAGCATAGTTAATGAATTTGCAATCAGTGCTCTTTTGTTTTCTGGGACACAGTGACTGATTGGTTCCCTGTAATTTCAACGGACATGTGCTCTTCAGGGGACCAGATGGGAAAAGTGCCTGATGGGAACGCTGGGTAAGTTCAGTCCTGATTGGGAATGAATGATTGATGCCAACTGACGCTGAAATGCAGCATGTTTCCATTTAAGAGGCCTTGCTAGAGGAATGTAGCTTTCCTGCCTCTCCTCATTTATCACAGTGTTTACAAATCCTGTCTGAAGTTGAAAGTAAATTATCATCCTGTTGCTCGTGGTTGTTTAACAGCTGAGAGCGTTAAAGGTGATGGAGCATGAGCCCATTGATGGAGTCATGTGAAGGGAAAGGGGCCCACAGGGAGGCACCCCTGGCATGTTGTCTCTCTTTCTCTCTCTTCCTCTCTCTAAAATCAATAAAACCTAGGAAAGGTGCCCATGGGCAGGTTCTGAAAGGGAGGAAGCACTTCTTTCAGTAATTGTTCCGGTTGAATGGTGTTGCTACATAAAATGCAGAATTAACTGGGATTTGGGGTTTTGGTCAGGTGATAGGATTAAAGAACAGTCCGGTTGCTCAGTAAAAATATAAGTGGTGCCTGAAGTGAGGAAGATAAGGCCTTCACATCATGGAACCTCATGTGAATCTAATTCTGAAGGTTCATGGTCACCACATCTGGGCATATTTATCTCACAGAAGACTCAGAGTTGTGTCTCCCATTCAGTACATCAAAGATCATGAAGTGAAAGCAGGGTTAGACTCCAGACCAACGGGTGGAAGCGAAAGGGAGTAAGAAATTAGGTGTGACATTAGGAAGAGTTTTCTAATTAGAGTTGATTGAATATAGAAGAGGCCTTGAGTCAGGGTTAAACAATGGTTTGGCAGTGATATTTTAAAAGAGATTCAGGCACCCTACAGGGCTGAGGTAACATGATCTCTCTCTCTCTCTCTCTCTCTCTCTCTCTCTCTCTCTCTCTCTCTCTCTCTCCCCTCCCCCCCTTATCTAACCTTGAGATTCTGTGATTCTAATAATCTGGCATGGAATCCTGAAAGGTTCAACCTTTCTGCATTTTCTATTTCCTGGATCATAAATCATGTTTTAAAAACAATAATCTGGCTTCTTTGCATACCAGTGGAGTTTCCCTAATGCAGAAATTAAAATACAACTGATAGTGAAGTTAAATAGGTAATATAGGCAATATGAGATGTGAGGAAATCTCAGAAGTCAAAGTCAAGTGACTGTATATTTAAAAATCATATTACTACATAGGTGAAAGCTGAATAGGTCTGATTTGTATTTTATCTAAATAAATAAACTAACCCTGGCCAGTATGGCTCAGTTGCTTGGGCTCGTCCAGTGAAGCAAGAGGTCACCGGTTCGATTCCCAGTCACGGCACATGCCTGGGCTCGATCCCCAGTAAGAGGTGTGCAGGTGACAGGTGACATTTTTCTTTCTCATCGATGTTTCTTTGTCTCTCTTTGTCTCTCTTCCTCTCTCTAAAATCAATAAAACATATTAATTTAAAAATACATAAATAAAAAGAAATAAAGTAGTGATTGAGAGTACAGATGCTTGGGCCAGATTGTCTGTGTTCACATCCTAGTTCTGTCTTAGACTAGACCTTGAGCAAATCATTCAACCTTTCTGTTCCTCAGTTTCCTCATCTGTGAAATGGGGTTAATGATAGTACCTACCTCATACAATTTGTGGAAAGAATAAGAGGGTCGAGGGCATAGAAAACATTCAGAACTGAGCATGGCACAGAGTATGGGATCGATCATGCTGCCGCCCTGCTGATGTTATTGTTATAGAGCAGAATGATAGGCTGTGCTTCAGAGCTGACCTGATGGGCCCAATTTTACTTTTCTCCCGTCAAGAATCTATTTAAATCAAAGAATAGCCCATGTTGATGTTCAAATGGGGTATAAATATTTTAACTGCATGTTTTCCTCTTTATGCTGGTGACATTATAGACTCTGTCAGAATAATTATATTCTTAAAAAAATTTTAATCCTCATCAGAGGATGTTTTTATTTATTTTTAGAGAGAGAAGAGGGGAGAGAAAGAGAGAGAGAGAGAAAAGAAACATCAATCAGTTGCCTCCTGAACACATCCCAATGGAGGACTGAACCCGCACCCTAGGTATGTGCCCTGACTGGGCATCAAACCTGTAACCCTTATACACAGGATGACACTCCAACCAGCTGAGCCACACTGGCAAGGGCATAATGATACTTTTGATAGAAGGATTAAAGGACGTTTTTGTTCTCTAAGGAAATTTACCTTTGACCACAGTCAGGTATTTTTCAGGCTTCGACCTGTACTAATATGTTCGACTACTGCACTGCAGAAATGTAGTTTAGCCTTTTAAGTGTCTTGTTTTGTTAATCATCAAATAATTTAGTTCTCTAAGATGTAGTCTCAGCCTCATGGTATATTTATAAAAATATTCTATTTTTTTAAACCAAGGATCAATGCATAGAATACTAATTTAAATAATCTAAATTTAAGATACCTAAATTTTTAGCACTAAAATGTGAACTGTTATAATTACAATTTGAAAACTATGTAATAAACACATATGTGCTTACATATAAATTGTATTTTTAATATAGTATATATATTTTTATATATTTTATTATGCTATCCTCAAATTTTCTTCACATTAGTATAATTTGAGCTGAATTTAGGAACAGATCTTGGAAAGCATAGAAAGTTGAAATGTCATGAACATAAATGTTACATACACAGTTACTAAAGTGAAGAAGGTTTATGCAATAGACATTCATTCCTCATATCTTTTTTTATTCTCTGCATTGTGCAGGGCTACTCTGCTTATCAATAAGACAGATATGAGGATTTAATTCTTTAAAATCTGCCCAGCCAGTGTGGCTCAGTGGTTGAGTGTCGACCTATGAACCAGGAGGTCAGGGTTCCATTCCTGGTCAGGGCACATGTCTGGGTTGTGGGCTTGATTCACAGTGGGGGGCATGCAGGAGAGAGCCAATCCATGATTTTCTCTCATCATTGATGTTTCTATCTCTCACACTCTCTCCCCATCCTCTTTGAAATCAATAAAAATAGGTAAAAAGAAATAAAAAATAAAACCTTTTAACTTTTTATTTGAGAATCATTTTAAAATTAGAGAAAAGTTGTAAGAATAAGAATAGTGCACAGAACACTCACGTGTCCTTTACCCAGTGCCTTTTTACCCCACTTTCTTTATCATATGTGCTATCTGTCTATAATATTTTTTGAACTGCTTGAGGGTAAGTTACAGCATGGTTCTTTTACTTCTAAACACTTCAGTGTGTATTTCCTTAGAATAGGGATATTCTATTTCATAACTGCAGTACAATGATCAGCTCTATAACTTGAGCATAGATATAAAACTTTACTGTCTGTACTTCAGTTTTATTAACTGACCTAATAATGTCCTTTATAGCATATTTCTTCCTTCCAATACAGGACCCAGTCATGGGCTAGGTATTGAAATGACTTATGTCTTTTTATCCTCTTCTAATCTGGAACATGTGCACTATATTTCTTGGTCTTTCATGAAATTGTCACTTTTGAAGACTATAATTTTTCCCCCTCCAGTAGAATACTGAGGGCATTTCATTTGACCTCTGACCTTCATGTGCTTGAGAGAAGGGTGATTTGCTCTGAGGAGTTCTCAGGCTGAGCCCTGCAATCATATGGTGAATCCCTGTGTCGTGGTGCTGGGACCTGAGAGATGAGTCTCTACAGGGACCGATCCAGTCCTCGGGGAGCAGCCTGCCTTTAAAGAGCTTTAATGAAGCCATTGACCATATATCCTCACATCTTAGTGAAACTTGTAAACATACAAGCATCCGCCTACTTTTAAAATTTCCAAAATGCCAAATAATCCCATGGTCTCTTGTTCATTTATTTTCACAGAGTGCGAGAGTGGGTGGTGAAGTGTACAGAGTGAAGTTCAGTGCATACGTGGGATTCATACTGTTGAATGGCAGTGAGAAGACAGCTAATAGATTTATTGTCAGGGAAAGACATGTAGTAGTTTAAAGGAAAGGCAACGAAGACCTAAATTAGGTTGGTGATATGATACTAGGAATAAAAGACAGGATGGCTGGGCCCAGTCGCCTTGAAAAAACTGTAGGATTTGATCACTGTTTTGAGGTATGTTTGAAGCACAATGACTTGTGGAATTGTGAGGTCAGCAGTAGAAATAGGTTCAGGAGGGTGATGGGGGACTTTTTGTTTGGAGAAAGTTGATGATTTTGGTCTTAAACTGGTCCTAAGCTCTGCTGGTGAAGGTGTCCAGCAGTCAGCTGGAAATGCAGGACACAGCTGGGGAAAGTATCTGAAGCAACGTTATCTATTTGGGAATTTTCTATGTAGAGGTGATTGTTAAAGAAGAGAATGCTGAGATCGCCAAGGAAGAGAGCTGAAGTGGCAAAGAGAGGAGGGTCTTGCATTTGATAGTAAGACGAAGAAAAAACACAGCAAAAGTAACTAATGGAGGAATAATAATACCCTGGCAAGAGAAACTGTTGTAAGGGGAGGGCGTGGTCAACAATGCCAACTTTGAAGAAGGGTGGGGGTAGACCCTGAGAAGATGCAGCCAGATTTGGCAATTGAGGGGGAGTGGTTTGGATAACCATGAACTCCAGAGCCTGACTACAGGGGTTACTAAATGTAAGTGGAGGAGGAGGAGGAAGAGGCCAAGGCAGCGAGAAAATGGGGATGCAGGGTCACTGCACTGAGGGGCCCACACTGTCTTCCTGCATCATTCTCAGTCTTCCATCCTAGCATGGAGGCATTTCCCTCCTCTCTCATGAATCTTTTTTTTTTTTTTTTAAATCTTCACCGGACTATATTTTTAGATTTTTAGAGGGTGGAAGAGAGAGAGAAAGACAGAGAGAAATAGATGATTGGTTGCCTCCTGCATGTGCCCCGACCAGGGCCTGGGCAGTGAAGGAGCCTGCAACTGAGGTACATACCCTTGACCAGAATGGAACCTGGGACCCTTCAGTATGCTGGCCAATGCTCTATCCACTGAGCCTAACCGGCTAGGGCTCTAATGAGTCCTTTAAATCATTCAACAGTCACTTCTATCCCAGCAGCAGATGAAAGGACAAAGGGCACTTTTCCCTGGCTCAGACATCCGCCCCGTAGCTGAGGCTCTGCCAGGAGCGGCACCTTATCTGCCCCACTATGTGATCTGAAGGGACGAGGGCGACTCACGTGAAAATCCCCAAGCGTTCAGCCCTCGCGGGGGAATGCAAACCCACACAGCAGCACCTTGGCATGACGAGCAGAAAAGTGAAGCTGACTTCAGTGGCATTTTTGTGGTTTTCTCCTTTGTGTTTCTGTTTCCATCTCCAAGAGCCTCTGAGTGCCAAGTGTTTTTCGTAAAGCCTCCTGTCAATCAAGGGCAGAGTCTCAGCACCGCTGGGAGCCTCGCACGTGGCCAGCACCGCCACCAGCAAGTTCTGAACCACAGCGCCACGCAGGGGACCTGACTGTTAGAGGCAAAGTGACTGCAGGACGTTAGAGCGACCTCCCAAAGGCTCCCTTCAGACCAGGCGAAGTGGCTCGCACCAAATACAGCCAAACACGGACGGGCCGAAGAAGCATTTCTAAAAGTCATTTTGTACACGTACGCATCCCCAGGCCGTCCCCTTCGCACTAAAGCTGACTTCAGACATGGAGCCTCAGGGGTTATGGTTTATTTATACAACTGTCAGAGTGAAGCTTTACTTTCCACCCTCCGCTCTCTCCTTTTCCTTTTTCCTTAGGAGGGAAGCGGGTTTCAATATAGAACAGTGTTTTGTTTGATAGAATTTGGATTTCTCTACTTTTTCCAAAAAAAATATGTTGTTACTGATTTTCAAAGAAAGAGGGAGGGAGAGAGAGAGATAGAAACATCCGTCTACAACTCGGGCATGTGCCCTGACCGGGAACCAAACCAGTGACCTCTTGGTACATAGAACGATGCTCTACCAACTGAGCCACACTGGCCAGGCTCTTTACATTTTTTAATATCCTATTTCGTTTGGGGCAATGGAATGAGTAGACTGATGAGTTTTCATAGGGCCATGCCTGCATTTGATGTCAAATTGTATTGTTTTTGCTTGTTCTCCCCTAAACGTTTCTTCCTTGCGGATTTGTGGTTCAGAGGGTGGCTCCCCCAGAATGAACTCGTCTAACATGATGCCAGTCTGCACAACTGTCGTGGCTGTGCTCACTCCTCCTCGCGCTTCCTGGCGTCAGTTCTCACTTGAATGTCAGTAAAATGGCAGCTCTCAGCAAGGGAGCATTCTTGGTTCCCAAGACAGGGAACGAAGCCAGGCACTTGTACATTTGTTTTCAAATGAACTGGTTCTTGTGCTGTAAATATTTAACTATCATCATAGTATTCCTACCAAAGTTTCCACTAGGTTTCCAGCTAGTTCCATTTCTCACGGGCAGGAAGGCCCTCTCGCTTTCCAGAACCCTCTCTAAACAGATATAGACCATCTTCCGGGGAGTTTGATTTGAGAAAGAACAAATCCTGGGAGAATAATGGGATCTGGAAGGTGTATTTTCCCCTTGATTGAGGCAAGGAGGTCATGGGGAACTAAGTTGGCCAGCAAAGACTAATGGATGGAATGGTGAATCTTATTGTTGGTCCTGAATACTTTATCATTCCTCATGCCTTCTTTGCTAAAATTGTGGGAGGTGATGGCTGAAAGCAAAGGGGTTTTTTTTGTTTGTTTGTTTTTTGTTCTCAGTGTATGGTTTTGAGCATCAGATGGAGGGCCAGGGCCGTTAGCTACTGAAGAGGGCCAGGTGATCTTATCTTGGTAATGACAATCACTGAAGGTCAGCATTTCTCTAACCCCTGAGGTGTCTGGGCTCCTGAACCTTCATTTCTCAGTGGCATTTGCTCTCAGGAAGAAAGTTGAGGAATGCATTAGGCAGATTTAGATTTACAGCTCACCTCTGTTTACTCTTTGGGTGATATATTTGTTGATTTTAGGGGAAAGATCTTGTAAGACTTATTTTATGCTTTTGATTTCTTTTATGACTATTCTTTTAAGTGTGGACAATTTGCCATACTTAAATGAATAGTGATTTCTTTTCCTTTCTTCTGTCCTTTTATTTCCTCCCTTCCTCTCTCCCTCCCTCCCTTTCTTCCTTCATTTCTTCTTTCCTTTCTTCCTAAACATGTGTCTCCTGTTGTCCCAAGTCTGTGGACAGCAAGGCAAGAAGTCCACGGAGTCTGCATGTGGAAGCTTATCAATCAGAACACGACCTCTCAGAGCATCTGATGGCATTCGGACCACAAATGCCTGTTAAGGACAGAAACCATAAGCATGAGTCACATTGTAAACTCCCTTGCAGAGCCGAGTCTGCCCAGTCAATTAGCAGTTTATAAAACTTGACTCCTGTCTAGAAAGCTCATTGCCAGGGGCTCCCGCTCCTGCATTTACTCTGTGGCCCGAACCATGACCTGGGCCTTTTCAAGGAGTTCGCAAGAGCATTCTGTATTTTCCTTACCCAATTTATACAAATGTTTCTTTTAGGAAAGATGATATTTTAACAATTATTATTCAGCTCAATATTTTTAAGTGAAGTTCCCCCCGCCCTCATGTCGGACAAACATGATGCAAAACGACTTTCTTTCGAGATTCATTATTATGCTTCAAAATCTTTTTCTGCCTCTTTCCTGTTTAGCTTCAGATTTGCAGGAAACACCGAAGTATTTTTCAGCAGTGTGAGCTGAGAGCGTGGAACCGAAAGAACACTGTTGGAATGTGAAATAAGAGACCAAGGGGGGGGGGGGAATAAATTTCCTGCACACTCCCATGTGCCATAACTGAGAAGCCGGTATTTTCTTTCTGAGGCACTCAGGGGAGAGAGTTTAGTCAAAGTCTAAACGCTTGTTGAGTTTTGTTTTTAATCCTAGCATGTTAGTATTTGTAATTCATGTACATGGATTTTAACTTTAGGTTATTTCAGTTTTTCTAACCAAATAAATAAAATATATCTGTTCATGTTGGAGAGACAGGAACATTCTAAAAGAGTCACTTAGTATTTTTAACACATAAATACAATTATCGTAAAACCTTCACGTTTCCTCTTTATTTCTCATTAAAATGCCAGAGTGAGGAAGGATTCCAGGCATGCTCTGCCCTCAGACATTGCAGCGCGCTGCACTCCTGTCCGTGGCTCGTCGGGGGGTCCCCCTCCCTGTGATCACTGTTTTGTGCTTGCTGAGAGTGGTTTTCTTCTGGACGCGGTGCCTGCCCTTGGTCTTGTGGCTTTGACACTGAAGCACTGTTGTCTGCAAAAGACAGTATATTAGAGCTCCAGGGTTCGCTCCGCTGCCTGCTTTGCTGCTGCAACTTCATTCTTGGGAAGTTTCTGAGTTTCCCTAGAGATGAAGCATGAGCAGCGCTTGCTCCAGCCTGAGCAATTCCTAAAGGCCTTGAGTCCTGTTTTGTTATTCGGGTTTCCAAGCGTGGGTGTGGGGCATGAGAATCCCCAGCCAGGCAATTACCACTACACGTCAAAAATGGGTGCCATTCCCCCCTCCTCTGTCACATTTTTTGTTGTTGTTTGTAAAGAGTGGTTATTATGATGTTTTTAAAGTTTGGCCCGGCTTGCAAAAGCCAAGCTGAAATTGAAATGAAATGTTTGGAAAGAATTAGTTTGTTAAGAGCACATCTGAATTAATATAGATGATGTATTTTGCATATTTCAGAGCTTCCCCAAATCCTTTTGGGATTTAATGATAATATTGAACATTGGAAACATTGCGTGTATTAAAGCCAAATGAGACTTGCCAACTTTGTAAACATTTTTGAGGTAGTCTATAATGGATTTTAATGTGTGTTTTTTTCTGAGTTAAAAGGAATAACAGCATCTGATTTATATTTTTTACTTTTATGACCTACCGTCCATCCTTAACCTAAGTGCAGTGATTATTATTGGAAGTGAAAAGGCCCCTTTGTGCAAAGCTGTAGTTTTATTTCTCAAAATAAGATACAACCCAACACACATCTTCAAGGACTTCTGGCTGACTTAGTTCGATGCTGTAAGAAGCCTAAGTGTCAGGTTGTACACTTATGGAAGTTATGCTAATGACATGCCCACTGTGTAGAGATTCTATCTAGTGTCGTGTTCCCTATTGTTTTTATGGTTTATTTTAATATTCTCCTCTATTGCTTGTATTCTGTTCATGGTGATGGAGGCAACACGAATTGGGGGAAATGCCTGTTTTAAACTCTCTGAAAGTCAGCTGCAATCAGCAATTTTTTCTAAGATTTTCCACAAAGCCTGTGCTTATCAAAGGGTTAAGGGCATATACATGCCTCTGTTTTATAAAAGTCTTACTACTGCTTTTCACGAACAAAGGTAATTCAGAAGATGGGTGTTGACTCCAACCCATGAAAGCTGTAAATATTAGAACCAAGGAAATTACTATAATCTGACACTGACAGCCTCCCCTTTGATGGTACTCTCCTTTCAAATGAGTCCACTTCCTTTCTCTGTATTGGGTTACCAGGCACATCATTTGGAATTAGAAATCCTGCTTTATAACAGTTGGACAGACTAGCAAGCTGTGTGAAGAGGCACTGAAAATATAGATGTGAGTTCCCTAAAGAAATATAGAAATGGTTTTAAAAGTTTTAGAAGATTAGATATAAAAAAAAATGATAGAGTTAAAGTTGGTGTTAGGAAGAAGTCCAGGAAAAGAGACTAGATCTTACATTAGAATATTGTTTGGCAACTTCTTTCATTATTAGCAATTTAATTGATTGTGGATCAGTGGGTTTTCCTCTATTTTGGAAATCCATGGTTCAATGGAGAAAATAATCTTAAAACCAAAGAAAGCAACCACTGTCTTTATGTGCCATTTTGGTTCAGTGAGCAGGTTATACTCATGAGATTCTTGATCATAGGATGGAATCAACCCAAAGGGAATTTGGACAATGCTCAGTGGATTTTAGACCAGCGCGTCTAGGGAGTGGGTGCAGTGGGTACAGACATTGGGATATTTCTAACCCATAATGATACTCATTTTTCATTCAACAAGTATTTATTGAGTATCTGTGTTGAACATAAAACATACCCAAACCCCTGCCTTTGTTGAGGTTATATTCAGGATAGGGGTACAGGCTAGAAATATTAAACATAGCACATAACTACATTATAAAGAATATTAGAAGATTAGTGCACGGGGAGAAAATGAAGCAAGGAATCTGAAATTCTGGGCTAGGAAGGAGGGGGACAGGTTGTAATTTTAATAGGGAAGTCGGGATAGGGCTCAGTGCAAAAGCCACATTTGAAGGAGGTGAGGGTGGCAGCAATGCAGACACTGAACAAGGGAAATTTTCTGTGCAAAGGCCCTAAGGCAGGTGTGTGCTCAGTGTGTTTGAGAAATAGCAAGGGGGCCACTGTGGCTGGAGCAGAGTGAGAGGGGAGAACAGTAGCAGAGCAGGGCATAGCAATGACAGGTGGGTGGAGAGAAGTAGATCCTGTGAGGACTTGCAGATCGTCGTAGACTTGAGCTTTTACTCTGAGAGAAATGAGGAAACATTACAGGGTTTGGAACAGAGGATTGATATGATTTGACTAATGTTTTAAAAGAATAACTCTGGTGCCTGGCTGGGTGGCTGAGTTGGTTACACCAAAAAGGTTGCCAGTTCAATTCCTGGTTAGGGCACATACCTAAGTTGCAAGTTTGATTTCCTTTCAGCACATACAGGAGGCAACCAATTGATGTTCTTCTCCCTTTCTCCCTTTCTCTCCCTTCCTCTCCCTCTATTATCAATAAAAACATATCCTCGGGTGAGGATTTAAAGAAAAGAATCACTCTGGCTGTGAAAAGACTGGAGGTGGGAGGTAAGGGCGAGAGCAGCAGTGTGAGTCAGAATGGCAGTGGTCCAGGAGAGAGAGGGTGATAATTGGACTTGGATAATAACAGAGGGGACAGTGAGATGCTGTTGGATTCTGGATCTCTTTTGCAGGTTGAAACAACAGGATCTGTGGGAAGATTAAATGTAAAATGAGAGAAAGAAAGGACTCAGGTTTTAGGCTTCAGCACCAGATGGATAGAATTGCCATCTGCTGAGATGGAGATGACAAGGTGAACAGACTTTGGAGAGAGGATTTAAATATATTAAACTGGATATGTCTATTGACATCACATGAAGATGTTGGCTAGGCAGTTGGATATATGAATCTGGTGTTCAGGACTGGGAACTGGGCTGAGGATAGGAATTTTGCAGTCTTTAGTACATATATTGTACTTAAACCATGAAATATCCCAGGGGAAGTTATTAATCTCTGGAAGTTAGAAGCTGCAGCTTGTGACATAAGACTCATCCCAACCCTCTGACCCTGCCTTCTATTGTCTTTTGACTATAGTAGGATAGCACCAATCATAACCAGTCCACCAATTAGTTTAATTACTTTGTACTTACTGGATACAAAATATTTCCACACCATGCACAGTTAGAGCTAGAGGTCATCTACTAAAGGTTTCTCACTTTACAGATAAACAAGGGAGGTTGGGGGAAGTTAAATGATTTTTCCAAAATTAGAGTAAATTTATGAGTAAATTTAGATTATAGCAAAGCCAGGAGTAAGCCTAGCTCAGTACTCTCCTTTACCGCACCTAGAGCACTTCCTAGTACAGTTTCATTCGAAGGAATAGGGAAGGTGATAACAAAGAGGCAAGGTCAAAGATCATCTCTGCCACCACCTGTTTCCTTCAGAGTAAAAATCCAGGTAGTGGAGGCTCTCATGTGTTAATTTTGGCAGCACTTGCCTCCCTTACTATAAAAGCCAGAGTGCAGTTCAACTGACCTGCTCTCAGAGGGAGAGTCCAAAAACACTTTGAGTTGTTCAGGCCAGGTTTTGAATACATCAGGACATGATTTTTGAATTATAGAAAACTGGGATACAGACAGAAGAATTTATTTCGTCCCTTTTCATTTTAGACTTTGAAACTAGAGGGGGAAGGAGAAGAAAGAGAATGTGGGCAACTCTGCCATCAGCTTTTGATGATTCTTGATGATAAGTTGGAGAAGACTGGAAAGGGCTAAAAGAACATAGAATTGAACATAATTTTCATTTGTCAGTGATTGCAGTCTGACATATATACTTCACCTCAATTTGCCCCTGGGTTTCACCATTTCTTATTTCTTAGCTATTGGTAAATTCTTTGGATTGGCTATTGAGTTCCAATGCATCATTTTGTATAATTTGCAAACTGCTATTACACTTAGAGATAATTTATTCATTCAACAGATATTTATGGAGTACCCCATATGGCAGGCATAGAAAATGCAGTGGTGAATATGATAGATGAGGTATTTGTTTTCTTAGAACTTACATCCTCATAGGGGCACATAGACTTTAAATAAGTAAACAAATAAGTACAGAAGATAATTCCGGGTAGTAATAAATGCTATTAAGAAAACAGGACAGGCCCTGACTGGTTTGGCTCAGTGGATAGAGCATCAGCCTGCGGACTGAAGGGTCCCAGGTTTGATTCCAGTCAGGGGCATATACCTTGGTTGCGGGCACATCCCCAGTGGGGGGTGTGCAGGAGGCAGCTGATGTTTCTCTCTCACTGATGTTTCTAGCTCTCTATCCCACTCCCTTCCTCTCTGTAAAAAAAAATCAATAAAATATTTTTTTAAAAAAAAGAAGAAGAAAACAGGACAGGGTCATGGGATAGAGACAGACAGGGTAGGCCACTTTAGGTAGGAAGTTCAAGTGACTTTTTTAATGAAAACCCAAATAATAAGAAGCCTGCCACATAGAGGTGTGGGCATTCCAGGCAGAGGGAAACCCAAGAGCAAGGGCCTTGAGGAGGGAAAAATTGGGGATGGTATAGAAGTGAAAGGAAGCCAGTATGGCTGAAGCATAGTGAACAAGTTAGGCTGGGGCCACATCCTGTAGGGCCTCATAGGCCATAGTAAGGAATTGAATTGTAGTCTTAAGTGTAGCATGAGGCCATTGGAGGATGGGAAGGGAACACTATTATCAAATTTATGTCTTTGGAATAACACTGAGATTTCTTTTTGAGGAATAGAATGTGTAAGGCCAAGAGTAGAAGCAGGGAAACCAGGTAGGAAACTATTATACTAATCCAAGGGGATGATGGTAGGTTGTTCCAGGTAGCATGGAGATGACTGGAGTGATGAGATTTGAGACAGGTTTATGAGATAACATCAACTAACTTGCTGATGGCTTGAATAAAATAATTCAGGGGAAGAACAATGAAGGTCACTGCTGGGTTTTGAGCTGTATAGTTGGGCTGATAGTGAGGCCATCGGTTAAGATGGGGAATACTGAGAACAGCAAGTTTGGAGAGATGGGATGGGTGTGGGGGTGCTAGGAAATAGCAGAAGCAAGAGTTCTATTTCAAACATATTGTGTTTGAATCAGATATCTGGGTGGGTAGTTGTATATAAGAATTTGGTATCCAATGGAAAGATCAGAGCTAGAGAAAGTTGAGAGTCGTCAACACATAAATAGTATTTAAGGTCACAGGACCTGATTCACTCAGCAGAGAGAGTGTAGATAGAGAAGAGAAAAGATGTGAAGATCAAGCTGGGCGAACGTCAACTTTGAGAGGAGGTAGATCCAGCAAAGGCAACTGAGAAAAAACTGTCAGTGAGTTGGAAGAGAGAGGGGCAAGCCCCAGCAAGGTGTGTTGTGGAAGTCAAGAAAAGAAAATGCTTCTTGAAGGAGAGGCTAGTCAGATGCGATCAATGCTGCTGCTGAGGGATCCCAAGAGATGATCACACACCATTGGCCTTAGCAAGATAGAGAATGACAGCGACTTTGATAAGAGCAGTTGCAAAGGAATGAAAGCTGGACCTCGGTGACTTGAAGAGAGATCAGGTGATAAAATGGAGACAAGTGCAGACAGTTTATTCCCATGTGTGGTTTCTGTCACCATTTTAGCTAGAGATTTAGTAATAAGGTAGGACTATAACTAGTATTGCTAGAAAGGCTCCTGATCTCAGGTTATAGAATGGTGAGTTAAAACGAATACACATTTCTAGGAAATTTTATCTACTGTCTACTTGGGGGCATTAAGCTTTCGTGGAGTCCCGCTGATGTTCATACATGCTGCTCCTCATCATTCTTTGGCACCAGCTTCTTGGACCTGTTTCCTGCAGCAATACCCAAGTAGGACAAAAGGCAAAACTAACAAAAACCAGCATTGATGGGAGCATCAGTGTGCTGGTTAGAGGTGATTGGTCATTGAATCCTTGCCTCAGGCGACAAAGGCTATTATAATCCCTTTTTCTATAAGGTCACATGGCCTCTACAATCTAGGTAATTTATAATTATAATCTTACAACACAGTTTACACTTAAGGTGGGAAATGCTTGTATTTCAGCAAATTTTTACATGTTATTTCTCTTTTCCTTCTCACCAAATACCAAAAACTATGCTTACATGGCAGTTTGGGATTGGAATTTAGACAACCTGCAAGCTCCAGGCTCCTGCCACTTAACCAACCTCCTTTATCTCAAGGCACATAGCAAGGAGAATCCAGAAAGGAAAAGTAGGTGATAGCGATAAAACCAGTGTTGGTACAAAATTGCATATCAAGCTAGAAATGAAAAACTTATCCTGCAAACCGTGTCTTAATTTTTTAAAAACTATATATCAGTAGCCCTGCACGTAGAGAGTACTAGTCCTATGCATCACTCAACATTCTCCCTCCAACACCCATTGTCACCCTGCTGATAAACTGCCCCTCAAAATCAAATCAAATGCCATGCATATACATTTTCCTTTTGGTAAGCTCTTTGGTATTTTTCTCCCTGACAGCTAGTAAAACAGATGGCTGGTTGCTTTTATTATCTTTACCTTTTGTGACAGCACGGATGGACCTGGAGAATATTATGCTAAGTGAAATAAGCCAGTCAGAGAAAGACAAACACCATATGATTTCACTTATATGTGGAATCTAATGAACAAAATAAACTAGCAAAATAGAAACAGACTCATAGATACAGAGAGCAGACTGACAGCTGTCAGAGGGGAGGGGGTTGGGGAGCAGAGTGAAAAAGGTGAAGGGATTAAGAGAAAAACAACAACAACAGACAACAGTATGGTGATTGCTAAAGGGAAAGGGGGGTGGGGAGAGGTAGAGGAGGGCAAAGGAGGGACAAATGGGGACAGAAAGACAATTTGGGTGGTGAGCACATGATGCAGTGTGCAGATGATGTGTTATAGAATTGTAACTAGAAACCTGTATGGTTTTATTAACCAATGTCACCCCAATAAATTCAATTTAAAAATGAAGAAGGAGGGGGGGAAAACCTGACTCTTAATTTTTGGGTGTGGTCAAAGTGAAAATAAGGGCATTTCCTAACGAGTAATAATAAGCCCATAGGCGGAGTCCTTATCCTAAGTTAGAAAAGCCTCGCAGTCATTGGTGCCCAGGAAGTGCCCTAGACTGCAATTGTTTTTGTTGTTCTGATCTGAAAATGACACCATAGAACACAGCCAAGGGCACGCACCATTTTATTATGGGTGATGCAGCTTTAATTGGTATGTAAGAGGGCATGCCTGTGGAATTAGTCCTTGGAATAGTGGCCAATCAGATCACTTTCAACATTTCTCAATGTTTAGTTTCATCTTATAATTAAGTAACAACGATCATTTCCTGACAGCTAATAACTGGCTAGAGGAGTTAGAAGCCTCATTAGGTTGATAATTTATCAAATTTTAAGCTCTTCATCTGCAAAGTTGCAAAAAGAGGAGCCATCCTCAAACTCCAAAACAATTAAAGACAATCTCCAACCGTATTTTGTATGTGTGAGTGTTAAGTTTTTCTTTAAAGGATGACATTTTTATGTTCCAAGTTTTTAAAAAGTAAACTGTGTATTATATAATCAGGACAGGTGTTCATGTGACTTTTATAGAAGTGTATTGAACTAAGTTGACACATACACATGCAAATGCTAGAACAAAAAAATAGAATGGACAGGCCATGATTCCTTTAATACTCTTGTTGTGACAATTCCACACCCTTTCCTGAGAACAGCTTCACTAGCGTTCTTATATTCACTTCACAAACACTGAGCACCTACTATGTGTGAGGCACTATTCTAAATGTTAAGGATGCAGCAGGGATAGGGGGTTGTTGTGGGAGAGACAAAAACCTCTGTACTTACTGAGCTGATATTCTAATCATAATAATGCCTGTTTTCATGATTACCTGTCAGGAGGCCTTAAAGACTACAGATTAAATGTCTTCAAAGTTATCTAGCTAAAGGTAGAAGAGGGTCTTCACTGGACCATCTTGGCCAACCTGCCTCAGACTGTGCATCTTTACAGCAATATGGTCATTGTGTAGTCACCCCAGCTTCTGCTGATTCAAGGACCACTCACTAATCACACATATTTCTGAGATTACAACCTTCCCTTTAATAAGAAAAAGTACTGTCTCTTCTCTAAGGGGACCTGCTGCTTCCCTCTTCTGTGTGGGACCTGACATGAGCTGGTCACAGAGGAAATGGTGGCATCTAATTCCTTGATGAAACCATTTCTACAGCTTGATGCAGGGACAGTCAGACCTGGAAACCTGGAACTCTAACACAAGACTTCCATCCTGCCTAGACCAGGTATAAAAGACCTCTGGAGAAATGGAACAATCTTTCTAAGGGTACCTACCCACCCTTAGACTTTCATCAGAGTTATTGCTGGGCATCCTTCAACAATCTTTCCCCTCCGTATACTCCTGATTTATTTATTTTTTTTTTTTTTTGAGCCGAGTAAACTTAAGTACTCAAAGGAATAATGGCTCCTCCACCACAGGAGCAACTCAAGACATGAGGTCCTCTGGATCTTCAGGTTGTGAAAAATGCAAAGCAGAACCTCAGGAAGGCTTCTGGCATTTGGTTTGAACTATCAGATCAATCCTGAGTCTCAGCATCAGTGGTGCCCACCAATGTCCTGCGTAGAATCTGTGGGCATTGGCCCTGATGCCTTTGCATGAAAGTTCTTCTGTTTTCCCAAACGATTCTGTTGGTTATACACTATTCACAACTAAGAATTGGGACTACCCACTTCTCATGCTGCTAAATCCAATTCTTCAAGACGATGTCTTTGAACTCTTCCTGCCCCGAGTATATTTCATAAGTGAGCAGACTGTGTAATTGATGTCCCCTTTACTTTATTAGAAGCTTGTTTTCTTCTGCAGAAATTCTGAAATTTCAAGATGTTCTTCATTACTTTGTTCTAAGTGCCATGTGATAAATATTTGAAGGAACATCCAGCTATCTTAAAATAACTTGACAGACTTCACAGTACAAAGACATAAACACATTCCTAACCATTTAAAATGTACCCCAACCATTAAGAACCCAAGGGGAACAAGTTGGTAATTATTTAATGGACATCCTGTGTAGCTACTTTCATATAAAGTATAGGTAGGGACTCAGAGCAGGCTTTTTCTTCATCCCTGAAGTCACTACTAATTTTTTTTTTTTTTTCAGAGAGGAAGGGAGAGGAGCGAGAGATAGAAACATCACTGATGAGAGAGAATCACTGATCAGCTGCCTCCTGCACACCCGCTACTGGGGATGGAGCCCGCAACCCGGGCCTGTGACCTTGACTGGAATCGAACCCGGGACTCTTCAGTCCATAGGCCAATGCTCTCCACTGAGCCAAATCAGCTAGGGCCACTACTAATTTTAAGTCAGTTTTCCCAATGTGCCTAGCAATCCTATTTGCCTATAATTCCTCAAGAGTAGTAGTCTTTTAATTCATTCCTGAATGGGAGAAAAGATAGTTCTATAATATATACTTTTACTTAAGTAACCAGGAGTTTTCAAAAAAGGGAAAACATCACAGTGCTGAGTTGGTATACTATGTCATGGAAAGATAGGACTGGAGGGGTTGAACCAAAATACTTGCAGAATCAGTAGGCAAAGCCTGTCTGTTTTGCATTGGTTTTTGTGTATTTAAGGAAAAGAATAAGGATTGGCCTCACCCTGGTGATATAATCGGGAATGGAGCCTTGGTAGCAAAAACTGAGGGCAACAGAAGAACCATTATACTTAGAAGGAAGGGCTTCTTTTTCTTGTGTGAAATTCAATGTTTCTTTTCTCCTCTAAGCCTCTATGGATGGGGTATTATTTTGAGGAGAAGGATATGCTCAGGTGTATAGAAGCTTTAGAAGCTGATGGCAGCCTCACTGTCACTGGCTCCTCTGGGCAATGAGAGTCTTGCTGAAGGAGAAACAAACTAGGAAAGAAAATTCTATCCTGAATGACAAATCTGTGTGTTCTAAGAATGAATCCAAGATGTAGAAGTTGTGAGAAGAAAGACAAAGTTCTTTCAATTGCTTGCATTGGGGAAACACCCTCATCACTAGGTCTAGGATCATGAGTCAAAGCCAAGGACTGGAGCCTGGCTGAGTCCAGGTGCGTTGGGCCTTGAAAGGGAGTATGCCAGATTCTGGGTTGGCACCTCTTCTATAATGCCTTTCCCCTCCCAAGTCTCTAGGGCAGGTCTGGCAGGATTTAATGACTGAATCTGTGCAATGAATGGCATCTGGATAGCTCAGGGAAACTAGGCAGCACCACCGAGCCCACACTAGGATTAGAATTTGGGTGGAGTGACTGGGAGCTGGACATCTGAGAGGCTGTCATCTTGCGGAGGTCAAAGAAAGCTTTTGCCAAGCCTGTTAGGTGAGTCAACAGGAGACTGAAAGCACTACTTTTGTCCATTCTAATTTTTCTTAATAGCACTGGATATACAGAAACTTCAGAAATGAACCGTCTGGTATTGCATGTGTATATTTACCCCTAAAAAAAGATATTAGATGTTTGGTTGATTGGTTGTTAGTGTTTTCCACACATGAGTTGCCTTTATCCTCTGGGAACAAATGCTAAATTAAACAAATAAATAATGTATTTCACCAAAACCTTCTTTCAAAGGACCTAGTTAAAGGTAAATTATCTAGCATACAATGGGACAAGGTCAAGTAGATTCATCACTTTAAATAGCACAAGTCATCCATGAAGACCCTCCTTTCTCATTTTCTTCTGAGTCTTCATCTGCAAAGCTTTAAAATTACCTTCAGGAATAAGGCCACATAGCTGATTTTTTAAAAATAGCAAATTAAAAAGGACAAATGAAATGATCCCTTCTATCTGTGCTTCCCCTGCAGTCTGACCCTAGGGAATCAGTTCTTCATGGATCAGATCATGAAAGGTGGTGTGTCGCCCTAGCTGGTTTGCTCAGTGGATAGAGCATCGGCCTACGGACTGAAAGGGTCCTGGATTCGATTCTGGTCAAGAGCATGTATTACGCCTGCAGGCTCGATCCCCAGTGGGTGAGGAGGCAACCCATTGATGTGTCTCTCTCACATTGATGTTCCTCTCTCTTTGTCTCTCCCCCTCCCTTCCACTCTCGCTAAAAATTAATGGAAAAAATATCCTTGGGTGAGGATGAACAATAACAACAAAACACACACACACACACACACACACACAGAGAGAGAGAGAGAGAAAAGCGGTGTGTTTACTACTTCTGAAGACTCTAAAGCTTTTGCCAACCCTTAAAGTGATCTAACCTCATGGGGAGAAGGGTATTAGCTTATAAATGACACAGACCAACCCAGAACTCCCGTGGACCTATAAGCCTTGCCTCTGTAGAAACTGGAGTGATCTTGGGGAGGGGCGAGGGAAGAGAGAGAATTATCCCACACACATATTTGTAAGGCAATACCTTTGAAGTAGCCAAAATCCAGATCTTTGAAGGGGTCTCAGAAACTACCATAACTTGGGTCCCAAATTATGACAACCCTAAGAAGGCAGCTGGCTCTTGTTATAGGGAGACACTTTTTAAATCAAATGTATTGGGGTAACATTGGTTAATAACATGTAACATATAAATTATAATTCAACATTATAATACTAAATTTGTATATTTTATTATATGTTTACCACCCTAAGTCTAATCTTCCATCACCATATACACGACCCCTCTTGATCCTCCAACCACCCCTTCTCCATTCTGTTGTCTGTTTTTCTTTGTTTTGTTAGTTTGTTACTTTTCGTTTTATAGCCCACAATAGTGAAATCACATGGTTTTTGTCCTTTACTGTCTGACTTATTTCACTTAGCATAATACTCTCAAGAGCAATCCATGTTGTTGCAAATGAAATATTTTATCTTTTTATGGCTAAGTAGCATTCCATTGTGTGTATACATCTCATCTTTTTATCCAATCATCAATCAAAGGACTCTTACATTGTTTCCCTGTTTAAGCTACTACCAATAATGCTTAGTGAACATTGGGGTACATATTTTTTACAAATAAACGTTTTTAATTTTTAGGGTAGATAGCGAGAAGAAGGATTGCTGGGTCATGTGGTAGCTCTAGTCTTAATTTTCTGAGGACCATCCATACAGTTTTCCTTAGTGACTGCACCAATTTTCATTCCCACCCACTCCAACACCTGTCACTGTTCTCTGAGTACCCAAAAAATCCCTGTCTGACTAACTCCATGGTCCCTACTCTTGAGGGATGTGTGTTTTTTGAGGAGCCCCTGGTATCACAAGGCCCCCCTAAAATGAATGCTTCTCTGAGGAGTGCTTGGGGGCTCCTATTTGTTTTCTGCCTCTTGGCCTTTCCCCCATGTCCAGCTCCCTTCCCTTTCATGCCTAAAGCAGAGCCTATTACTGCAAATTGGTGATGAGGCAAGGTGGCTGGGAGGTGCCCCTGCATGGGGGAGTTCTGTTGTTTTTATAATCAGTGCCAGGCCTGAGTGGATGGTGAGTAAGAGCCTCTTCCTCTTCCCTCTGGGCTGTCCTCCGCTCTCACACCAGTCTTGCTGCTGGCCTGGCCCGGAGATGGTGCTAAGCAAGAGCGGCTGCCTGGCTCTGATTCTCCCCAGGCTTGGGACTCAAAGCTGGAGAAGGCAACAAAGGCTGTAAGTGGGGGCGGCGTTGGCCTGTGTTTGCGATTAGCCAGTATTCCTTCAGGAGGGCTTCTGGGGAGAAGTGGCAAATGTGCAGGCAGGAACACCATATTCATTACTTTTACTTCCTCCATTAGGTAGATTGAAAGTGCTTGTTGAGTGCATCTTCTGGCAACCTTGAGGCTGATTTTGAGGTTAGACAGCATTCTCTCTAAGAGAATCTTATTTCTGGCAAGTTTCTTTGTTTTTAAATATATACAATATCTGTTTGTTCATTCTTATATTTGAAAATTACAACATTAGCTCAATTATGGTCATCCATACTTTACTGGACATTGGTTTGCCATTTTCTATTCTGCTTATGAGAGTAGGGTTTGGTTTGGGTTTTAGCTGCCATTTTGTGTGCATAACTAACGTATTTGTCAGCTATCAGATTATTACAAGCAGATATAAAGGGGGATTTTCTTATAGAGAGACCTCCACAAAGAATTTGTTTTGTACACTCAATAGGGGAAAAGAGCAATTCATTGGTGTGTGTGTATGGGGGAGGGGAGGGAGATGGAGGGAACATTCTCTTTTGGGGGGGCGGGGGGGGGGTAGCTATAATCTGCAAAGTTTCTGCATCCTTAAGCATGAAGATCGGTTTCTCCTTTTGTAACATGATTTCTCTTCAAACTTGTAGTTTAATTTACTCCAGTTTTGAGGGACATTTTAAAAATGCTCTCCTGCCTCGGAAGCGCTTCTCCAAACCAGGTGTTCTTCATGCTCACCTGCAGGCCGTGTTTGATTAACAGCCAGCTACAACCGGGTGTTTTTATTTGTGCCAAATCCATTCTATATATGGGAGTCTGTCTGAGCAGACGAGTCATGCTCATTGTTCAGTCCTCTTCCTTGGAAGTAATGTGCCAAAATCACAGAAGCAGAAAAGCCAGAAACAGTATGAGGCTTGGTATTGATGGGCCATAAAATCAGAATTTCACCTCATAATATTGCTTTGTTCTTGGATACATCATCCTTTCCAGCTATGAGCTCACCAACCCTTGTTGTATCTCTGGGCCAGTTGGCATCATTGCCATTCTACAGATGGAGAATGGGAGATGCAGTTGGGAAGGCCAAATTGCCCCAAAGCCAGGTGATCTAGCTCAAACTGGGAGCCAGCTCCCTTGACTTCCCTCCAGCCCCTTGCTGTCTAACAACGCAGCTTAGAAGAGAAAGCTAGAGGCTAAGTGGAAACTGCCAGTGTTGACTGAAAGCAATCTGTATTTAAATTATTATGCAGCCAGGAGAGACCAAACAGTGGGTCAGACAGTGGATACATAAATGTAGACTGGGAGGAGACAAAAGGGGAAAAGGTTGAAAATGAGAAAATTGGGATCTAAATCCAAAAATAGGAACTATGCTGTAATAATCTTTTTATGCCTCTGTAAACTATGGGCTGAAATATGCTAGATAATATCTGTCATATGGAAAGTACAGGATGTCCTCCAGTAGGAAATGATCATCAAAGTAAAGCTAGTGCACAAACTTGAATCATTAATGCAGCAAATATTTATTATCTCCCAGGAGCCAGAGCCTGTAATATTCATCTTTGAAGCCTTACTGCCTATCACATGGTGGGTAAAGAAGGTGGATGAATGGATGGGTAGAGAGGTGGATACACGTTGTCCATGAAATTTCATGTTAAGGACTCCCTGTCTTCTCTCTGCTCTTCCTCCCTTGGGAAAGCTCCTATAATCCTAGACTACTCCTGCCTCACCTCTCCCCAAACCACCCACTCACAGGAAGGAGACTTTCCTTAATGAAGGCAAGTAAACACAGGCCTGGGTGCCCACAGGGAGGAAGCCTTGATGTACTTTTACCCAGATTGAATCTGGGGATACCATGTCAGGAAAAAGGTCACACCCAAACCGACTCAGGAGAAGAACATTTGCATGTGGTCAGCTTCGCTGCAGCAAGCCCAGCACAGGTGTGTGATCTCTGGGGCAGGCAGTCAAAGCACATCCGCGGCCTCCAGAGCTCCACTTCCCTTCACCCACTATCTCTTGAGCTTGCCTCCTGGGATCCCAGCTTCACGTCAGACACATGCAGCCAGGACCTACGAAAGGCACACCAGGCACCATTATTTATTGAATGCCCTCAATGCATTGGCCTCAAACCAAATGCAGAATTAGATTACTGTACCTGACCAGTTGGTTCACATTTTAAACAAATAACTAGGCAGATAGAGGCGAACTAAGTAGAAGAAATATACACCAGGGAGAGACTGGTGCTGGAGAGGGGAAACCAGTCAGAGCCTGTTATTTTAGGAGCTTAAGTAGGGCAGGATCTTAAAATATTTCAGCTCCAGCTCCATGTTTTTGGTCAGCCAGAGGAAAGGCAGCCTTGGTTGGGTGAGGGGAAGAGAAGCCACACATTTCATGCCCTTAATGTTGATTTGTTTCTTTGTGGTTGTTTCTGTCTTTGGGCCACCACTGGGCCTTGTATGTACCTCTGACAAAGCACGTAGCCAGCCATGGCCAAGCAATTATTTGTTTACTTTCTGTTTCTTCGAATAGAACATGAGCTCAATGAGGCCACGGACTTTGTCTCTTCATCTCCAAAGCCTGCTCAATAAATGCTTGTTGAATTTACATAGGATACCAGCCTCGGTGACTATAATTGAGTCTCAAAGGAGAGCTTGGATGAGGACGTTGGATACATCTAGGAATTCAAAATAGAGTGAATGTGGATTTGAATGGTCAGGCGGCTTTACTCACTGGGATCTTGAGATGATAGTATTAGAGAGAGAGGTGGGCAGTCACCTGAGACAAAGACTCATAATTGGAGGCGGGGGAGGTGCTCAGAATTGGGAACAGTGAGTGGACCAGTGTGGCTGAAGCAAAGGGCTCCAGTCTAAAATGCTGTGTCACATATTAGGAAGGCAGGATGAGGCCAGTGTGTGAAGGGACAAATGGAAATGTTTTAAATTTAAACTTTGATGATGGGAAACCACTGAAGCCATTTAAGCCAAGATGTAAGTGATAAAAGAAAAGCTCAAAAGAGCTGAATCCCACAGCAGCAGGCAAGATAGGTTGGAGCATGAGGTACCAGAAGCAAGGAGCCTGTGGGTAAAGGTATAGCAACAATCTATGAGTTAAGTGATAAAAATTCTGCTCTTAGGAAGGTGGTAGTGGGAATGAATGTCAGCATTCTGGAGTTTTATGATAAATGTATCATTTGTATGCATAGTTTTATCTAAATGAAGATTAAAATAATGATGGCTAAACTTTTTATTTAGTGCTTAGTCACTGTTCTAAGAGTATTACAAAAAGTATCACAATTCATCTTCGTTGTACCCCTTTGAAGTACTAATAGTTAGCCCTTTGAAAGATAAATTAACTGAGGCACAGAGATTAAGAAACTTGCCCAAGGTCATACTGTTAGTAAGATGTGGAGCCAGGAATCAAACCAGGATGTAACGCTGCACAGCTCAAAGTCTTAGCCACAAACACCCACATCACCAGGTTCATGGGAGGATTTATGGTATGATGAAAGAGACTCTAAAATGTGATATGTGTTATCATCATTTCCAAAGGAGAACAGGGAAACATTTCCTGTTCAGCTTATCTATCATCATTATTAACTAGAGGCCCAGTGCACGAGATTTGTGCACTGGAGGGGGGCATCCCTCAACCCGGCATGTGCCCTCTCACAATCCAGGACCCCTCAGAGGATGTCTGCCTGCTGGTTGAGGCCCGATCACCCCAGGGATCGGGCCTAAGCCAGCAGACAGACATCCCTCTTGCAGTCCGGGGCTCTTACAGTCCAGGACCCTCGCTCCTTACTGCCCACTTGCAGTGGAGGCGGGAGAGACTCCCGCCACTGCCACTGCGCTCGCCAGCCATGAGCCTGGCTTCTGGCTGAGCTCACTGACCATCAGGGGGCAGCTCCTGCGTTGAGCGTCTGCCCCCTAGTGGTCAGTGTGCATCATAGCGACTGGTCGTTCCACCGTTTGGTCTATTTGCATATTTCGCTTTTATTATATAGGATACCCTACTCCAGTTTAAGGTGACCAGTATGCAGTAAAATTTAACACCAGTAAAGGGATAATATGCTTTTTCTTTTAAACATTGATTTTCTTAATTTAAAAATTGATATTCATTATAAAATTTAAATATTACAGAAATAACAGATATAGCCCTGACCAAGTACCTCAGTTGGTTAGAGTGTGGTCCTGATGCACTAAGTTTGCCAATTCCATCCCCAGTCAGGACACATAAAAGAATCAACCAATGAATGTATAACTAAATGGAATGACAGATCTCTCTCTCTCTCTCTCTCTCTCTCAAATCAATTTTTTTAAAAAAAGATATAACAGATATTCAGTAACTACCTCATGCAATCCTAATTGCCCCCAAATCATTATCCATTGTTGGGTGGAAATTTCTCTACCTCTTTTATGTACGTTGACATATTATCATAATTTATATTAACAATCCTTTTTCCCTAAGGTGATCATACTGTTTCATAACATGCTTTTTCATTGAATATATTTTGGATACCTTTCCATATCAGGACATACAGTTTTATTTCCTTTAAAGGCTGTATGGGATTCACTTTCACTTTCAGCATGACCCAGTCTGGATTCATGTTCTTTTCCAATCGGCAGAGCAACAGGTTTGATGTGACCTAGATTCTTACCTCAATGCCACTTTTGTTCCTTTTGTGTCTTGGACAGGACTCAAGGAGACACAAGCTCAAGTGGGATTCAGTTTTCTGTTTCTGTGAAAATAATAGAAGCTAGCATTTATCTGGTACTCACTGTGAACCAGCAACTATTCCTAGCCCCACTTTATAGTTAAGAAATTGAGGCCTAGAGAGGTTAAGTAACTTACTTGTTCAAGTTCATACTGATAGAAATTAGAAAGTCAGCACTTGAACCCTGACTCTTTGACTCCAGAGCCTGTATATTTAGCACCATACTATCTTTATCTCTTTTACAGGTCTTTTACCTAAACTGGAAATGTGAAGTGGTTTCCATGTTGAGGGCCACTGCAGAATACATGTTAGTCAATTAAGATGAGCTCTGCTATTTCTCTTTATGTCACACTTCACAGATACCGGCCGCCAAAAAAGCAGGACTTGTCTGAAGAAGCACCTTCCTTTCTGCTGTCTCTCTCCATACCCTCCCCCAGGTCACGAGTTAGCCTAGAGTTTGACCCACCACCTCTCAACTGCCCCAGAGGATGCCTGCTAGGATTCAGACTTCATTTAGAATCTCTACTGCTGAAGGAGACCATGGAGGAAGAGTTGCCAAAAGTTCCGTGGGTGAAGTGGGGTTCTCCACATTCCAAGTGGGCAATATGATGGCTGCGAAGGGCTGTTATCTCTCCACTCAGGACAACCCACACAGAAATTTCAAAAGAGCCTATTTCAGTACATGAGTATAGATAAACAATCTTAGTGGGGCATCCTTTAAAGACTTCGGGTTTTGTCTAAGTGAACTGGACTAGTTTAACATACAGTCTCTTCTAATGGAATAAAGTAACCCTTTTCTTAGCTTTGTGCTGGGAAAACCTACACAAAGGCATACAAGATAATCTTCCAGTCTTAGATCCTTCAAACCATTAATATTTGAATTATTTGTTTATACCTAATTTTGTTGCTTCAAATTATTTCTCTCCAAGGTAAGCATTTTCATAAAACTTCAGGGTGAGAAAAGAAATGAAAATTTTAGTTCTTGTCTTACATGTGTTCACACGGTCCCCTAAAATGGGCAACCAGCCCCATCAAAGAAAGTGAACTCCCTCATTCAGAAGCAGACTATTTTATGTTCTGAACTTTTTTTAATTATGGTAATGTTCTTCTTTATATTAACTCTGTCATCTGCTGTCTCATAACTTCATCCTTCCATCTTCCTTGGACCAAACAGGAAACATTGAATGATTTTCTCACTTCACTACCTTCTAACTTTTTGAGGACAGCTGGCATTGGCTTGCCACACCTTCTCCTTTCCAGATTAGTCTTTAATCCCTTCACCTGTTATTCCCATGTCTTAATCTAGAGTCCTGGGCTATTAAGGTCCTTCTTCCTTGATTCTGTTCTAAATTGTCCACATCACTCTCAGATGGGTGACATCTAACACAGAACACACACTGTGCTTCAGGAAAGGCTGAATGAGGGCAATCTCTTACCTTTCTCTTGATGGTCTACTTCCATTAAATGTGCTAAACTTAGGATTTCACCCAGTTCTTCAAAAGAAGGGGAAATGAATGAAGTTGATTCTGGAAAGTTTGTAAAGAAATAACCTCATCAAGCAATGCTATAGGAAAAAGAAAACTGTGGGCCTGATTTTTCATTTAGTGTATTGTAGCATCTTTGGGATATGCCATTTTTAATCATAATATTTACCCATGGTCTATCTATGAGACAGAAATCGTGTGGAAATAACAGTGCTTAACTTTTTGTAAGTTCTGAGTGATAACTCCTGAGCTACCAGATATTGGGGTTTCTTTAAAGTGTCTTAAAAATAAACGAGATATTGTAGAATATTTCTTTTTATGAGTGATTCTTTGAAGTGGATAATTAGCCTGGAAAGAATACGTGTGTGTGGTTTGTTTTGGGGGGGGGGTGTTTTTTTTTTAGCAGCCTCCCCATCCACTCTCCTCCTTACTGCTGAGTTGATGGAGTCACGTTTCTGTGAATTCTTACAGATTGTCTTGAAAGGTTTACTACTTCCCTCCTCCACTGAAGGAGTTAAGTACCCACTCCGGGTCCAGATTAGTTTGTGTAACACTAGAAGAAAGTAAAGTAATAGAGTAATAGAGTAGGTTTCCCTCAAAAAAAAAAAAATTCGTTGGTTAAAAACTGTGTCCATGTAGTGGAAGCTTTGTTTACATCTTAGACTTCTCTGGAGAAATTACTGCTAGAATAGGCAAGGCAATGTGTGATAGGGAGTATGTGAAGGTGGGAGACTACACTAGAGGCCCTTGTGTCATTTCCTAAAAAGCACGTGATTGGGAATCTGTATAGGAGAATATCACCAAAAATTATGACATATAAGGAAACTACTGTCAAAAATAACACTGCCCCTCAGCCATTAACTAAATTTTAAAAGGAGGACAAAAATCTTAAAGATGAATTTTAAATAAAGGCCAACTAATTATAGCAGAGAATGTGCTGGGTAAGAGTGAGTACATGTAATTATATAGTAATTATGTTGAAAATATAATCACATGCCACCTAAACATTTGCTGTGGGATGAATCCATTCCCTTCTGATCCCAAAGACCTACACGGACTTTGTGGAACATGTGAGATGGTTCCCTCGTCTTAGCAGGGTGACCTCTTCCAGGCCAATTAAAAGGTGCTGCTTTGAGGGTATTAGAACCCATGCTCAAAGGGATAAAAGGAAATTGAAACTTCTATTAAAAGGAGCTAATGATGCCTGGAGCAGTTGGAATTAAAAAAGAACAAAGTCATTTTTAAAAAGATCCCCAAATCAAAGAGCTGCTTCTCCAATCAAACACTAAGAGAAAGCAAAATGATTTTTAATGAAAAATCAGGCAGTGGAATCAGCCTTTTGCCTAGAACCTGGGGCTTCACTCAAAACCAGTGAGAAGTCTGGAGCAAAATCCTTTGAACTTTTGGGGGAAAATGTATTACAGAAATTTGAGATTATGTCATAAAAGATAAGCTAGCTTTTCTCCCAAATTAGATAAAATAATCCAGAAAGATATTGAAATAGTGTGTATATATAGGACTGATGTATAATTAATTTCTCATTTAATATAAAATTATCCCTGGGTTAAAATCTAGCATTTTAAAAATTTGAGATGCAGTTGACATATAGCATTGTACTAGTTTTAGGTGTACAACAGTGACTTGAAATATGTTTATGTCATGAAATGATTACCATAATAAGTTTAGTTAACATCTATCACCATACATAGTTTTAAAATTTTTTATTGTGAATAGTTTTTTTTAAGATCTACTCTTTTTTTTAATATATTTTATTAATTTATTACAGAGAGGAAGAGAGAGGAGAGGGATAGAGAGCTAGAAACATCGATGAGAGAGAAATATCGATCAGCTGCCTCCTGCACACCCCCTACTGGGGATGTGCCCGCAACCAAGGTACGTGCCCTTGACCGGAATCGAACCTGGGACCTTTCAGTCCGCAGGCCGACGCTCTATCCACTGAGCCAAACCGGTTTCGGCAAGATCTACTCTTTAAGCAACTTTCAAATATACTACACAGTGTTGTTAATTATAGTCACTATGCTGTACATGACATCCCAGACTTGGTTATCCTATAACTTTGGAAGTCTGTACCTTTTATCACCTTCACCCTCTTCGCCCACCATTCCTTCTCACCCTCAATCTCTGGCAACCACCAATCTGTTCTCTGAATCTATGAGCTCGGTTTGGGATTTTTTTTAGATTCCGAATATAAGTGGGAACAGGCAGTATTTGTCTTTCTCTGTCCGGCTTTTTTCATTAGCATAATGTCCTCAGGCCCATCCATGTTTTCACAAATGGCAGGATTGCCTTCTTTTTTATGCCCAACTAATATTCCAGTGTGTGTGTGTGTGTGTGTGTGTGTGTGTGTGTGTGTGTGTGTGTATGAGACATCCTCCTTACCCAGTCATCTGTGGATAGACACAGGTTATTTCCATGTCTTGGCTATTGTAAATAATGCTGCAATGAACATGGGGGTGCAGATGTCTTTTCAAGATAATGATTTCATTTCCTTTGAATAAATACCCAGAAGCGGAATTGTTGGATCATGTGGTAGTTCTATTTTTAATTTTTTGAGGAACTTCCATACTGTTGTCCATAGCGACTGCACCAATTTACAATCTCACTAACAGTGCACAACAGTTCCTTTTTCTTCACATCCTTGCCAACACTTGTTATTTCTTGTCTTTCTTATAACAGCCATTCTAGCAGATGTGAGGTGATAGTCCAGTATTTCATTTGCATTTCCCTGATGATTGGTGATGTTGAGCACTTTTTCATGTACCTCTTGGTCATTTGTATATCTTCTTTGCTTATCCAGGGAAAATAATGCTTATCCAGGTCTTCTGCCAATTTTTAAGTCAGATTGCTCATTTTTGTCCCCCTCCCCCCGTATTGAGTTACATGAGTTCTTTATATATTTTGCATGTGGCTGCCCAATTTTCTCATCACCATTTATTGAGGAGACTATCCTTTTCTCATGGTATATTTTTGATTCCTTTGTCATAAATTAATTGATGATTATATGTATGAGTTTATTTCTGGGCTCTTTATTCTGTTCCATTGATCTATGTGTCAGTTTTTATGCTAATGCTACATTGTTTTGATTATTATAGCTTTATAATATAATTTGAAATCTGGAAGTGGATGCCTTAAGCTTTGTTCTTTTCAAGATTGTTTTGACTATTCAGGGTCTTTTGTGTTCCATACAAATTTTAGAATTGTTTATTCTATTTCTGTAAAGAATCGCATTGGAATTTTTATAGAGATTGTATTGCTTCTGAAGATCAAGCATGTCAAACTCATGGCCCACGGGCCACATGTGGCCCACAACGAATATTTTTGCGGCCCAGCCAATATAATGGCATGTAAGAAACGTTTAATAAAAATTTTGTAACTTAATTTTTATAATATCCTGTTATAAATAATTATTAATAACAAACTACAACATTCGCTAATGACTGATTACTATACTAGTAATCGTGTTGCATTCATTTCCCTTACGCACCTTACACACAGGCGCACCATTTCTCTCCACTAATACCAGCAGTGAACATTTTAGCCCGATTGCCACGTCATTAGTCCTGTACTGACTTTTTTGGTGTGCACAACAGGAAATATTTCACTTTCAGAGAACAAGAAAAATAGGTTTATTTGTGTTATGCTTATTAATTTGTGCAGTTATTCAGTGCCTGGTAAGTTAATATTCAAGAAAAATATTAATTTTTATTAAAATGTTCTATTATTTTACGTTAATGATTAATCATTTATTTCAGCCCTTTGTATTCAGCATGTCTCAATGGAAATAAACCTATGTTTCTATGAAAATTGAAGCTTTTGTTTTTTTGCAGCCCACATAAACTTAAACCTTGTTTATTTGGCCCATGTTAGCCTTTGAGTTTGACATGCTTGCTGTAGATTGCTTTGGGCAGTATGGACATTTTAACAATATTAATCCTTCCAATCCATGAGCACACAACATCTGTCCATTTATTGGTGTTGCCCAGTATCTTTCATCAATGTCTTCCACTTTTCAGTGCACAGGTCTTTCACCTCCTTGGTTAAATTTATTCTTAGGTATTTTATTCTTTTGATCATTGTAAATGGAACTGTTTTCTTAATTTCTAAAATGTAGCATTTTGATGATTTGTGATGCACACAGTGACTATTGTTAGGTGATTGCTGTGATGTTAATTATTATAATCTTGTTAGGTTGCTTACTCCTTAATACAGTTTATAATCCCCATTTGTATTAGCTCAGCCTACCTTAACAGTAGTCCACAGACTGGGTGGCTTAAGCAACAGAAATTTATTTTTCCACAGTTCTGGAGGCTAGAAAGTCCAAGATCAAGGCTCCAGCCGGGTTCAATTTCTGGTGAGAATTCGCTTCCTGGCTTACAGTGGCTGTCTTTTCATTATGTCCTCACATGGCTTTTTGTGGGTGCATGTAAAAGTGTGCGGAGACAGAAAATGAGCTTTCAGGTATATCTTAAAAGGGACACAAATCCATTTAGATCAGGGTCCCACCCTTATGACCTCATTTAATCTTAATTAATTCTGTAGAGGCCTCCATCTCCAACTATAGCCATACTGGGAGTTAGGGCTGCAACATATACATTTGGGGGGAACATAAACATTCAGTCCATAACACCATCCAATAATAAGGTAGAATTTAGGGAACTCCTGGGCTTGGAAAGGGATGAGGTTTCCTGCTGTACCTGCACATCAATGGGCAATGCCTTTGTCATAGAGAATAGTTGAGTCGGTGACTGACAAGCCATCAGGAAACCTAAGAGCAGGCTAAGACTGCATTTTTCTTTCTGTTTAAGTTGTAAATGAACTAATTGTCCAAGCCAAGGAGCACTACACACTTGGCACAACTAGCAGAAGCCTCCTCATTACAAATATGCTTGAACTCTCTTAAAATATGTTTAATGGCAGTGTAGCCAATGGGAAATTCCCTATCATAAACCACCACTTTTGAACATTGGTTATCTATCAAGCAAATCGGGGCACGGGCAAAGGAAGTTTCACAGTGTCCAATTTCACTACCTCTGAACTTCAATCTCACTGTAGTTTTAATGGTGGCTAAAACCATTATTTTAGAATAATGAAGAGGTTTGCCATAATAAGCAGGCCATTCCTACTTATATTGGGACTCAAAGCTACCTTAAAAGGCTCAGGATGCCTCAGCTTGGAAATTCTAGGATGAATTACGTATTCTACGATGAATTAATTGTTAAATTTACAAAAAGAAAGTATCTAGCCACTTCTGTGCCCACGTGTATCAAGCAGAGGCAAATGAATATCCAGTACTGGCAGTCAGCTTTAGTAGATTAATAATTCGAGCTAGGTAAATAGAAAGGGGAGTTGCTAAGACAAGAAAGATGGCTCTTCTCAAAACCAAAAGACATCTGGACTGATAAAAGGGCAACTGAAAGAGGAGCTGAAGATAACCAGGATAAACTGACCATAAATTTGCCTCAGGGTTCAGACAGGGGGTCACGTAGCTGAATTATAGGCAAGGGTCACTGTGGTGAATTTAGAACTTGTGTCCTGGTTTTGATATCTCTAGGCAGGCTCCTTCACCATGCACCCCATGTCCAAACACCAGGTGGCTGAATATGCATAGAAGGAAATAATTGCCAATATGAACTTGTTATGCATAGTTGATGGGACTTTGTAGCCCCTGAGAAGTGGGTCAGCCAGTGTGTCATGTCATATGCTAATGCCTCAGCTGTGTGATGTCAAATGGCTAATTAAAAACTCACCTGGCAGCTTAAAAGTTTTAATCTTTATATTTCTCTTATGATTCCAGGGAGGCCAGGCCTTCCTGGAGAGGGTGTTTCAGGTTATGAGTTCATGCAGGATAGGAAATACATTTGAATATATACATATATATGTATATCCAATATAATAAAGAGGTAATATGCAAATTAACCCTCATGGCTTCACAAGATGGCTGCCTACGACAAGGCCAGCAGGGGGGTTAGTGAGGGATGACCAAATGACTGAATAAGCAGGCTGCGTGGGGTGACCAGGCTGGCGGGGGGGCCATGAGGGGTGACCAGGCCGGTGGGGGGGCAGTTGGGAGCGACCAGGCTGTCAGGGGGGGACAGATAGGGGCAGCCAGCATGGCAGAGGAGGGCAGTTGGGGGTGACCAGGCTGGCAGGGGGGGCAGTAAGAGGCAACCAGGCCAGCGGGGTGGGGGGGCAGTTAGGGGCAACAAGGTCAGCAGGGGGGTGTGCAGTTGGGGGTGACCAGGCTGGCAGGGGGGGCAGTTGGGGGTGATTAGGCTGGCGGGGGGGCAGTTGGGGGTGACTAGGCCGGCAGGGGGGCAGTTGGGGGTGACCAGGCTGGCAGGGGGGGAAGTTAGGGGCTACCAAGCTGGCGGGGGGGCAGTTAGGAGTGATCAGGCCAGCATGCAGAGGCAGTGAGGGGCGATCAGGCCAACAGGGGGTGGGGGGTGTGCAGTTAGGGGCAACCAGGCAGGCAGGCAGGTGAGCGATTAGGAGCTAGCATTCCAAGATTGTGAGAGGGATGTCCCGGATTGGAGAGGGTGCAGGCTGGGCTGAAGGGACACCCCCCCCCCCCCATGCACAAATTTCATGCACCAAGCCATATATATATATATATATATATACACACACACACACACACACACACACACACACACACACACACACATTTCAACACCATAGCTGATGAACTAATATAGGTTTACCCATATTGTCCAGTTGTTCTAGTTGGTTTTTCAGAGATACAGGCCTAGAGCAGTTATATTATGTGTTTGTGTTAGGAGAGAAGTGGGAAGAGAGGGCCGAGCATCATGAATAGGACTTTGCTTTATTTAAAATACTACTATAGGCCCTGGTCAGGTGGCTCAGTTGGTTGGAATATCATCCAATACACCAAAAGGTTGCAAGTTTGATCCCCGTTCAGGGAGTGTATGGGAGGCAACCAATCAATGTTTCTCTCTCACATTGATGTTTCTCTCTCTCTCTCACACCCCCTTTCTCTAAAAAAAAAAACAAAAAAAAAACAATAAAACATATCCTCAGGTGACGATTTTTTTTAATTTAAAATACAACTATAAAAGTAGAACTGAAGTCCCTTAGATCTGATGCTGTAAAATGAGTTAATATCATGCAGAACTGCTCAGTAAATTAAAACAGTATACTGTACAATTACATGGTTTATATCAAGCATGATGATCATTTCTGCCACTAAGCTGCCAGGGCTCAGAATCCTATATTGAGTCTTCCATGCACCAGACCCTGTTCAAGATCAGGATTTTTCTACCTTGGCTCTTATTACTGTTTTGGGCTGGGTAAGTCTTTGTGATGGGGGGCTGTCCTGGACACTGGAGGATGCTTAGCAGCATCCCTGGCCTCTACCCACTACATACCAGAGACACACTTCCTCCGCACCGAATTGTGACAACCTGAATATCTCCAAACATTGTGAAATGTCTCTGGGAGCAAAACTGCCTAGGGCTGAGAACAACCATTCTAGACATGTGCCATTTTGGAGATGGGGTGTGGTGTATGCAAAGAGCATCAGCTGGGGAGTCACATTGCTGTCTTCATTCCTTCACTCTCTCTCTTTACCAAGTGCTTGCTGTGGGCCAGGCACTGTGCCAGGTGGGGATATAAGGATGAATAAGATAAGGTTTTTGCCTCAAGGAGAAGAGTCCAGTAAGGGAGAAGCACTTATCAGTAAACATATTACCAGTCAATGTGGTAAATGCAGCAGAACAGCTATGCCCAGGAGCTGGGAGCACATGATAATGGTCAAGAGTAGAGAGCGCCTGACCCTATTTGGAAGTGGAAGATGGAAGCAGCGAGGAAAGCTTTGGTGACTTGCCTAGTCTGACCTGAGTCTTAAAAGATAAGTAAGTGGATGTGAGAACACTGAGCAGAGGCATAATTCAATGTTGCATGGGCAACAGGGAAACACAAGGCAAGACTCAGAGGTGAAAACAGGAGAAGAATGTGTTGGGTGTTGGGCAGGAAATGGTAAAAGTCTGGAGAGGTAGACAGATGACCTTGTTTGCTGTTCTAAGGGCTGGTACTTTATTCTAGGAGGTGGGGAGCCATTGAAGGGTTTTAGTGAGGGAGCGACATGTTTTTGTTTAAACTGATTGCTTTGGTTAGTGAGTAGAGAATGGATTTAAGGGACATAAGAGTGGGACATAAGAGACCCACTTAGGAAGGTCTGAATTAGGACAATGGACAATTTGAGAAATATTTCAGAGATAAAATGGCTTGACCTGGTGACTCTTGGGTATGGGAGATGAAGAAGAGAGAACATTCCAGGAGGACTGCCTGTGGCACTTGTTACAAGGTGCTACTCTGGTGTCTAGCATACAGGACAACCTCAGTGAGAGCAACCAATGTATTATACCACCATATCAACTTCATTACCCCATTTTGCAAGTGAGAAATTTGAAGCTCAGAGGAGAAAAAATGGCTAGTTCAAAGTCAGACAGTGAGTAGAGAAGCCAAGATCTGAGCTCTATTTGACTGTCTAACTTCCACCCTATGCTACTGCCTGGCTTTGGCTAAGTGTGGATTCCACTTGTGAAAACGAGTGCATTCAAACAAGCAGATTTGGTTACCATTGGCTTTTCATGCTTGGTAGGTGCTCAGTATTTATGGAATGGAGGAATGATTGATATTAATGAAAATTACATATCATTTTCATACATTCCAAATTATTGAGGGGGAAAGAAGTAGCTTACATAGTAGCTTACAAGTAGTATTACCTGCAAATATGACCCACCCACCTGAGTCGCAATGTTAGTCTCTTTTTAGGTTCAAGGCACCTACAACTAAAGTCTTAAGGCCCCACAGTCCATTGTTCTGCTTTTTTGTTTAAACGTTCGATTTGTCTCTTCAGACACATAGCCCAGGACATCAGTATAACAAATACTTGATAGATGATTCAGCAATTTTTTTATTTTTTTATTTTTAGCATCACCATTAAGTTCTGGGCCAATAAGAGGACCTCCAGTCCTATTGTCATTTCTATCTGAAAACAGTAAACGTGACCAAGACCAAGAATGACTGTTGGGCAGGAAAAGGGGGCGATAGTCACTGGGCTAAAGGTTGAATCTCATGGGTGTCATTAAAATAAACACAAAGAAATCCCTGTTACTTCTCTCTAGGATTGCTCCCTTAACCTTTCCTTCTCTAAACCTAGACTTCAAAGCTCCTAGAAAAAACAAGATACCAAGTGTAGGATTAGTTGGCAAATTTATTTATATTTTAAAGAAGTGTCCCAAAAGGCCAGTTAAGCCTCTCACACGACAGTGACAGTTTTCATCGTCAGAAAACCCAAGAATGATTATAGCCTGTGACCTGCGACAGCTCTGAAGGCCCAGAAGAATGGCCAGGGAATGCCTCTCAGTATCACCTTCTTTCACTGCTGGGGAGAGAGCTCTGGGCCTGGCTGGAAGAAGATTCACAGCACTGCAGTTACCAGCAGCTGCGTCTCTCTGTTATCTGTGTATGTGAAGATTTGTACCAGAACTGAAAAGGGAGAGACTTTCACAATTTTGTACTCATGAAATTATAAGATAGCAACTCAGACCAGGGCCCTCTGCCATGGCCAGTTCTCTCCCCGCTGAATCCGGATTTTTTTATTTGGGTTAGGGCCTCAGAGTGAGGGTCCGTGGGGCGTCCCTCATTCCTTATTCCTGTTGCTCCCACTTGGGTTCTGACAATAAGGCAGCCCGTGGAGGTATTTTTGTACGTTTGTGGTACCAGAGCTGTCTCACCATTCCCAAAGCAGAGCTTGCTTTTCCCACAAGCAGGGCCTGTACTCTGCTTCTCTTTAGAATCTACTATGGGCACTAGGTTATTAATATTATAGTTCACATTAAGTTCAATTTAAAAGAAACAGATGATTCCTTTAAAAAAAAACACACACACTTGCCCTAGCTGGTTTGGCTCAGTGGATAGATTGTCAGCCTGCGGCCCAAAGGGTCCCGGGTTCGATTCTGGTCTGGGGCACGTACCTTGGTTACAGGCTCCTCCTAGACCCGGGCACTGGTCGGGGCTCATGCAGGAGGCAACCAATCAATGTGTTTCTCTCACATCAATGTTTCTCTCTGTCTTTCCCTCTCTCTTCCACTCTCCCTAAAAATCAATGGAAAAATATCCTAGGGTGAGGATTAACAGAAAAAGAACACATAAAAAAACCACACTCTTCTTTAGACTGTGTCCTGGTAGCTCAATTGGTTAGAGTATCATCCCAATACACCAAGGTTGTGGGTTCGATCCCAGTCAGGGCACATGCAAGAAACAACCAATGAATGCATAAATAAGTGGAACAACAGACCTATGTTTCTCTCTCTCTCTCTCTCTCTCTCTCTCTCTCTCTCTCTCTCTCTCTCTTTTAAGTTTAAATTACAGGTAACCATAATATTTCTCCTCTTTATGCCTAAGCACTGGAGATTCCTCCAGATAAATCACCCTTGATCTATATTCCCCTTTGCCTGCCATATTTTATTCCGTCCTCAGATCTCACTGTAGAGGTTACTTCTGACCTCTCCCTTCATTGCATAGCACCCAGCAAGAGCTCTCCTCACTCTGAATTGTATCAGAAATGTCAAAGACCTTAGAGTTTCTTTGGGGCAAGATGGAACCGTGTTCATTGTAGTGTCTCCGGTGAGGGACACACAGTGAGCAGTCAAAGAATGCTTGAACCGAATCGGCCGGAGCACATTGGAAAGTGCAGGGGCTTTGCAGGCCAGTGGACATGGACTTGTATCCATGCTGTCACTTACCAGCTGTATAACTAGAAATGTCTCTTATTGTTGCCAAGCCCCAATTTCTCCATACGAAAAATGGAAATAATAATACATCTTAAAGAGCTGTGGGAAGTTTGACACAGTTTCTGGCACATAGTGGGTGCTTAATAAATATATTTATTCCTTTGATTTTTATATTAGGTCGAGGGTTTGAAGTTCCCTCCAATATATTTATGCTGGATGGCAGGGATATAGCTCAGGATAAAGCATTTGACTGCAAAATGTTTATACTTGGCCATTGAATGGGTGAGAGGTCTCACTCTGAGTGTCAGCATGTGTATTTTTTTTTGTCATCTTTTCCCCTGGTAAGTGACACACATATTCATTTGTAGCTACCCACTCTGTGCAAAGCTATTTGCCTTCACTTGAATGATTTGCCTTAACTTAACCTGAATGTGCCTGCTCATTACTAGCTCTAACAATTAAAAATGGATGATTAATTACCATTCCACTTAAAACAGTTGCCTTTTGGTTCCAGGTATGCTCAGCTCTGTTCAAGTGGCCAAATAGTGAGTGTGCTACTGTTCAAGGTCCTCTAGGGGTTGAGATTCTCTTTCTGTGGTGCAACAGTGACATCCATTGGCCTGTTGTGCTAACTATAGAGGAAACCTGCTTCTCAGCTCGGTGACTGTTGGGTTTCCTGATACAAAAACGCAAAGACAACAAACTGTCTTGGTCTCAACATGTAAGTCAAAGCGAGGGGTGAGCTAGCTTTGACTTATTGGGAGGGGTCCCTGCAGATGGGGCCGCTTTCAGGACCCTCCCAAGGACACACATCCTAAGATCAGTGCCAGCTGGGTCTTCCCTTGCGGCCATCTGGGGCAGTCCTGGAATTGGTCCTCCCTTTGTGAGTTCAGTAAATCTACAGGGCTGTGGGGAAACCATCAGTTTCAGATTTAGACATGCTATTGAGTGCATATACCTGGGCAAATCTCTTCCTCTCTGAACCTTTTCCAGGAAGGGAGGCTGATAACTATACCTGTTTTGCAGTTACAAGAGCTTTTCCATACCGTTTATAATAAATTTCCACAATCCCACGACAATTGTGAAAATTAGGAAAGCATGAATTACCTCTGCCTAGCTTCCTCCAGACTGTGAGGATGGGAAGCTAAGCACCAAATTATAGGTTTTCACACCTCAAGCCTTAGTGACTTATGCTCGGTGCCTGGGGTGGAATTAACTAGGCCATGGCTCTGGGGGAGAGGTGAGAACTCTGGAGAGAGGTTCTAGAGATAGAAAATCAAAGGAAAGGTTATGGGGCTGAATATGAGATTGAGCATCCACTCTTCTGATTTGTTTCACCACAGATTAGTTCTGCCTATTCCAGACCTTCTTATAAATGAAACTAGAGGCCCAGTGCATGAATTCGTGCATGGGTGGGGTCCCTCAGCCTGGCCAGCGATCAGGGTCAATCGGGGCCATCTTGCCCAGTCCTGTTCAGGGCCGATTGTGGGGGGGACCGTGGGAGGTTGGCTGGCCACAGGAGGTTGGCTGTGGGAACGCACTGACCACCAGGGGGCAGCTTCTGTGTTGAGCATCTGTCCCCTGGTGGTCAGTGCGCATCATAGTGACAGGTCAACTGGTCATTCAGTCGCTTAAGCTTTTATATATATAGATAAAACATTATGTACTCTTTTGTGTTGGTATTTTTTACTCAGCATGTTTTTGAACTTCATCCCTATTGTTGCATAAATTAGTAGTTCATTGCTTATCCATTCTCAAGTTGATAGACGTTTGGGCTGTGTCCAGTTTGGGGCTATTATGAATAAAGCTACTATGAATATTAGCGTACAAGGCTTTTTGTAGACATATGTTTTTATTTATGTTGGTATAGACCTAGGAGTGAACTGCCAGATCATAGGGTAGGTAGATGTACATTTGACTTATAAGAAAGTTTCATATCATTTTACAATCCAGTTCCAGTTGCTTCACAACATTCTCAACATTTGGAGTTGGCAGTTGAATTAGTTTTCTATTAGTGTTACAAATGACCCCAAGCAGCATCTTAAAGCAGCACTAATGTATTAGTTCACACTTCTCCAGGCAGAAGTCCCATGTGATTCAGTTGAGTTCTCTGCTTAAGGTTCTCTCAAGGCTGACATGAATGCTGGCTGGGCTGGGTTCGTGTGGAGGCTCTGGAAACACTCCACTTCCAAGTTTATTCCGGTAATTGGTTGAATTTCATTTCTGCGGTTTCCTCACTGGCTGTCACTGGGGCACCTCTCTGCTCCTAGAGGCAGCCTGCATTCCTTCTCACATGGCCCCCTCCATCTTCAGCCCTGTAAAACACACTAAATTCCCCTGGTGCTTTGAATCTCTCAGATTTTCTCTTCTATCAGCCAGATAGAAGGCAAACATACATATATTCTCCAATAGAGAATAAAAGAGTTGTATACCTGACTTTCAAGAAACTGTTGTAAAGCCGCCTTATTTTTCAAGATAGATTCCAGACAAGGTGGTTGTGCAGTCACACGACTTGCCAAGTCAGGACTAGAACCCAGGTCTCCCTGTGGCTTTACACCAGAGGCAAGAACCCGCAGCAAACAAGCCCGATCTCTCCTGAAGCTGTATTTTATTTGGCCTACAGAATGGTGCTCTTTTTTATTTGAATTAGTATCCAGCATTTAAAAACTGGAAATTTTCACATGAAAACCCAGATGCCCAGCTTCTTCCTGAGAAGTTGGGAGCTCAGGCAAGTGTACCTACTTTCCACAAGCCCTTTAGACAGGGCACAAGGACTCCAGGTGCTCCAATGCCCCTGGCTCACTTCAACCATTTACCTTCTTGATTTCCATAGCAATTTGAGTCATGACACCTGCCTTACCCCAGCTGCCATTGGAGACACTTTTTCTGACTGTTCAAACACTTTCTTATCTGGGCTATACATACCAAATATGTTTGGCTCTCGTTTCCTAGCAATTGGAGATAATGCGACAGATTTTCAAAATAGGGAGCTATTTCCTGGAATTAATTCTGGCCATTTAAAAGAGCATTTTCTCTGTAGGCCCATAGTCAGTTATCATGTGGATGCCCAGCATTCATGTAATTTCAAAAAGGACTCTTTTTCTAATGGACTAGCTTACTTAATCAGAAACTTATGACTTTAGATAAATAGAACATTTGGTATTTATGAAGTCAAAGGGTTTATTAGGAAAGCTACCTTCTCATCTAAAGAATTTATGTCATGAACTCAATTATGGCCTCCTTCTCCCCTTCCCCCAACCCCCCCCCCAAAAAAAAAACCTCATAGGTTAAAGTCTTAACCTCAAGTACCTCAGAATGTGATTGTATTTAGAAAAGATGTGACTAAGTTAAAATGAGACTTTTAGGGTGGGCCCTAGTTCAATATCAGTAGTGTCCTTATAAGAAGAAAAAAAATGGACATACAAAGAGGCACAGAGGAAAGACCACATGGGGACACAGTGAAAAGATGGCCATCTGCAAGCTAAAGAGAGGGGCCTCAGGAGAAACCAACACTGTTGACATCTTGATCTTGAACTTCCAGCTTCCAGAATTTTGAGAAAATTAATTTCTGTTGTTCAAGTCACCCAATTTGTGGGATTTGGTTATGGCAGCCCTAGCTAACTAATACAGCTTCTTTAAGTTGTATTTCTCTGGAGGAATCTCTGTATAGCCTTAAGAAATGTATGCAGTAAGTTGTTGATTAATAATTCTTCTTGAGTTTCTGCAGCTAGAATCCCTAGTTGACTGACAGCTGTGATTCTCAACCTTAGCTGCACATCAGAGTCTTTAAAGATAACAATGCCTGGCATCATTCCCAATAGTCTGACTCAGTTTGGGGGGGATTGGTCCTGAGTCTCTGGTTTTCAAAGCTTTCCAGGTGGTTCAGAGGTACAGCCTGGAGTGAGAATCATTGACTTGGAGAGAAGGATCTCCCCTCAAAGAGGGGTCAAGGCTTATGCAGCTCTCAGCTGGGATGCCAGTGCCATCCAGGAACAGGGGGGCAGCACTGTTGCCTATATAGCAGGACCTCAAGCGCCTTGAGGAAAAATGAGCCTCTGCCCTTTGGCCTCATATTAGTGGAACCACCTCAAGTCTGCAAGTGAGGCACTTACTCGTGCAGTGTGACCTGGCTGGGATCCATGGGTTTTGTTTTTTTGTTGATCTCCTATCTTTCTGCCATTGATATCCTGTGTTTAATTTCTTGTCCCACCTTCCATACCAGTTGAGGGTGGGGCATCTGGGAGGGCATTCCAGGAAGCTGTGGCATTCCCTCAGCACCCTGGGCCCAGAGCTTGGAGCCGACAGAAGAGATCACCATTCTGAGGAGGGAGAGTGCTGTGAAGGCCCAGATGGCTTCCCTTCCCAGCAGTTGTGAGGGTGGGGGCCTTGCCAGGGGTGCTGGACTCTTCTGTGGACTTGGCTGCTTTTTGCCACATCTTTTATGATTGAAATGGTGTTTGCTGATGTTTACGACTATTTAAGCTTTCTGACTTTATTAACTTAATCCCTGGCAATTCTTATCAGCCTCTCATGAGCCTGGGAGAGTGAAAACATTACCCTGTTCTGGTATTTTCCATGAGCTGCCTGCTCTGTTCCTATGTGGAGAGCGGTGATGTGTTTGAGAGAGAGATGCAAGTTAACAGAGGGCACAGTGCTTACCCCTGCCTTTAAACCTCTCTCTTCTGTTTGCTGGTGTCTATCTAATCTTTCTCTCCGCCATCAGGTGAGACATCCTGAGCCCGTGTCATAACTTCGCCCTGATAAGTGCTGCCGGGCAGTTCCACTGTGTCAGCGCAGAGCTGCCTGCCCTGACATATGACAGAAAACGTTCAGTGCACTAGGAAGTTCCCACCGACCACTTTTATCACAAAGCCAAACAGAACGGGGCCACTTTCAGGACCCTACAGATTATCAGGAGAAGAACGAATTTTACAAGAGACTTTGGGGCTTACGTGTTGATGGATATAAGGTGGTATTGCTAAAATCCTAAAACAGAAGAGAAAGAGCAATTTGCTGCATTGTATGTCTAGAGTTTAAGAAAAGTTCAGTGATACCCAGTGTCTCTTAAAGCTGGAGGAAATTCTGGCCTCACTCAGTACAAATGGCCAAGTGATCCTTTTAGAACACAAATCTGATCCTGTCCCTCTGCCTAAAATCTCCCAATGCCTTCCCATTGCCTTTGGACAAGCTTCCAATTCCCAACCAGGACCTGACCAGATGTGCATGTGTCCACGCTGTGTCCGCCCCCTTAGCCACTTCCTCCTTTGCACTCTCTTTCAGTCATACTAGTTTCTTCTCATTCCTGGGTCTTGCTGGGCTCCTTTCCCTCCATTCTTTTAACCCAGCCAACTCCCGTTCAATCTCTAGACCTCAGTTTAGAACCCTCCCATAATTTGTCAGTTCTGGATTAGGATGCCCTACTCCAGCCTGTCAGACAGATTCCATCACACTGAGCCCAAGGCATAGTAGTTGTTGCTCAATAAAACATGCATGCTGGATGAATAAACACCCAGAAAGAAACATCTGGAGGGAGACAGGTTTAGTTGGCATTGAGTTATTATTTATGTGATGCCATGGCCTCCACTCTTAAGAGAAAGAGTGTTTTTCAGAGAACTGATCTGAGAAATAGGACCTCTATTGCACTACTTCCCTTAAGGATACAGTGAAAAAGTCAAGATGACTTATCCCTCTTTTAAAAATAAGCAGAGCAAGATTCTCTGGTCTAATTGCATACATGGGACTAATATTAATGAAGTGATATTCATACCAAGCTGAGCTCCTTTGGCTAAAACAAACTAAGGTAATATATATTCAGAGAGAAATAAAACAGAAAAAACAATCTATCCCTACTGTTGGCATTTAAGATTATTGTTTCAGCAGTCACATGTCTTAAATGTTTTGATCAGATTCTCCTGACTGTAAATTATTCTGTTTTTTCAAGTTAGGGACAAAGGAAAGAAAATGCCCTGTTTACCTCCCTCCCCTGCCTGTATTGATGAGCTCAGTGAGCACAAACTGTGTGGGAAGTTTCCTGCTTTAAAATTTATTTACTCCCCGAAGAAAAGCTACTTTTATTTCATTATTTTTTAAAGCTCACATGGGCTTTAATTTGGTGAGAAAATATCCTTGCCATTAAGAGGATTCTGCCTCATTGCCTCTAATAAAAAAGCCTTCCCCTTAAATTTGCAGAACTCAAGGAAGCATAAATTAAAACATTTGTTGTTTGTCGCTTTGATCAACAAACACCCATCTCCAAAAGAAAACACTCTAAACCAGGCCACATTGAAAAACAGTCCCTTCCCTAAAATCAATCCATCCATACAAACAGCTTAGCCTCCCGCCTGGATAAGGAAGAAAAAAATGGGATGGGGTTAGGGATAGGAAAAATTGGGAAGGGAATTGGATTGGGGTTCTTAAGTTCCTTGTTTTGCCTGTTGGCACAACTGTCCTCAACTGTTAGCTCTATGACTATCAGACTTTTGATTTGCAATCAGGTAGTAAGGACTTACTTACTAGAGTCTGTTGTTTGGACTTCAAAAGCATCTTTTGCCATTATCCACTAGATAAGCAATTTTTAAAATATTCTATTGGGCAGTGGTTCAGAAAGAGTGGAAGACTCACTTTCCTCTCTACTTCTGCAAACTCTTACATCTTTTTCTTTTTCCCCCTTTTGGCCACATAAAGAGAAAAGATATTTACATGTAACTGTAAGGCAGCTTGCTAAGAGAAATAAAGGGAGGAGAGGGGATGAAATAATAGCCAAAGGAATAGTAATGTATTTTCCTCTTTAGAAGGTATTTGGCCATTCTCTTTTTTCTTATTTGTTTTTCAATGTTTTGAGTTTTTCACATTTTTAATTGTGGTTTTAAAAAAAGCACATAACATATTTACCATCTTGACCTTTATAAAGTGACAGTTTGGTAGTGTTAAGTATATTCACATTATTGTGTAAGAATTCTCCAGACTTTTTCTTCTTGTAGAACTGAAACTGTATGCCCATTGAACAGCTTTCCAGCCCGCCCCCGCCCCCGCCACTTTACTGTTGTTTTTAAATTAAAATTGAAAAGATGAACTCTTCTGATTCTGTAGAATGTCCTCATTATCTCATATGGTGGGAAGTCAAAAACGTTGTGTTTTTTATGTGAGATAAAAGATACCTGTTCTCTAGGCTACTTATCTTCCCCTCTCTCCTGCACATTGTAAGATAAGTGAAGGAGGAAACAAATCCTGTCCTTGAACCTCTAGCAGCCTGGCCTCTCCGACTCTTCCCCTAACGTGGGGATCAAAGGAGAGTTCCCCTCTAACCACGTAAAACTATCCTCCTTTCCCGTCAAACTTCCAGAAGCCATTTCCTCCTACCCACCCGGCCTCCCCATCCCCCCCACTCCCGCCACTGTGACACACTGGTCTCTGGTCTCACGTTTCACACCAGCTACCAGGGTCCCCACTTGGGTTGGCTCCAGTTTTCTGAAGCCTGGCAGTTAGTTAATAAAAAAAAACAGGGATGTAAATCACGGGCTCAGACAGTTTCCTGTGGGGGAGCTTTTAAGTTCCCATCAGATCTTTTCATTCCAGTGCGTGAAGGGGAGACCAATGCTCCCTTCAGACACACACAGGAATATAGACCAGAGATAAACAAGGTTGGATACAGGCAGAGAGTGGGAGGGAAGCTCAGAGTAAAGATGCTTAACACAGGCTTTCATTCCTTTGCCCAAAACACATTCATTTAATGAAGAGTGGGGATCTCATGCTACAGATGAAGAGTGGGGATCTCATTTTACAAGAAAAATAGCAGAATTCTTAATCTGGCAGTTCTAATACTGATTGGGGAAGGGTTCTTGCTTGATAATTAGTAATACGCAATTATCACTGATATTTCTAAAAACAGGTTTTAAAGCATTTTTTGTTTTGTGAACTCGGCAGTTCCAAAGCGCTGGTGGAACATTTATTAGAGATCTATTCTCTACCATGATTGCACTAGACACTGTAGGTTCCCAGATGAGTACTAAAGATGTGCTCCCTGCACTCTGGGATCTTACCATCCAGGTGTCAAAAACCTGGAGTATATTACAGCAAAGAAGGCTGAGGACTGAGACAGGCTGAGGATCAAAGTCAAGAGACCCTAAAGTTCTGTAAGGGGTAGAATAAAGGAAATGAAGCACTCAGCAGAGTGCCTGAGGCACAGCATTCAATGAATGAAATTGTCATTAATAACAGGGATGATAATAACATCATCCAGACATTGACCCAGGAGTAGCTCTATAGGGAATACAGGGCATACCAATAACAGAACAAATAATACTTTAAAGCCATATACAATAAGCACCAAAATTTAGTTCATAAATTAGGGGGGAGAAATAGCTAAAGCAATCGGGGGAAGGTCTTGAAAGATTGGGACTTACATAAACAGAGACAAGAACCACCTGGACTCAAACCATGAGATGATGTGTGTGCGCATAATGGTCAAAGAGCATTAACTGAGTCAGCACTGACATGTGCTCTGCACATGGGCATCAGAGGTGAAGGGGGCGTGGTCCCTGTTCCTGAAACACTTTTAGTCTAGGAGGGGAGGTTTCCATTTTAATGGCATCAATAGCTCTACTTAAGGTAAAATTTGATAAGGGCTAGAGTGGATGATTGAATAATGTATTTTTGAGAATTCAGAGGAGAGAGACATTGCTTTTGGTTAAGGATCAGAGAAGTTTCCTTGAGAATGGAATACATTTTACAGGCACTAGGAAAGGAATACATTTTTCAGGTCTGAGGAGAAGGGCTAGAATTTCCTTAGTAGAGATCGGGGTTGAGGAAGGAATCTCAACCCAGACAAAGGAACATGTGAGTAAAGTGCCCAGGAGGGAAACCAGGGCGTGCTTGTAAATGGTAATTATTGGACTCATTAAAGGTAGCCAGAGAAATTCTCTCCCTTATAGCTGAGGTAAGAGGGATGGAATCAGGTAAAGTTTAAGGGCCCTTCATTGGGGAAAAGGCACAATTTTTAAGAGTAAAAAATATAGCCCAGCTGGCATGGCTCCACGGTTGAGTGTCGACTTATGAACCTGGAGGTCATTGTCCCATTCCCCATCAGGGCACATGCCTGTGTTGCAGGCTGGATCCGTGTGTGGCATGCGGGAGGTGGCCAATCAATGATTCTCTCTCATCATTAACATTTCTCTCTGTCTCTCCCTCTCCCTTCCTCTCTGAAATCAATTATATATATATATATACACACACACACATATATATATATATGAACTTGCCATTTACTGGGGGGAAAGACCATTCTGGGGACATGTGGGGCTTTGCTCATCCTCCATTAGATTGATGAGGCAAAATGGATTTTTAAGTAGCTTTCTCTGAATGGCAATGAAGTAAGTCTTTGCCTACAGAGCGGATGTGTCCAGTTTCCTTCCCCCTCTAGGAGACAACAAAAACCAGTCTTCTTACTAAGGTAGTGTAACCTGCAGTGTTTTCTTGGTCAGTCAGGATGGCATAAGAACAAGGCATGGACTCTGGAGTTGGGCAGACCTTTTTAATTCTTCATTCTGCCCCTTCTTTACTGTTGGAGCTTAGTAAGTTACTTAAAATCTGAGCTTCATTTTCTCTCCAAATAAAATGGGACTGCTCATAGGTACCTTGAAGCATTATTGTAAAAATTAGAAATAAGGTATATAAAGCCCAAGACGTGGCATAGGACAAATACTAGGCACAAAATAAATGGTGGCTGTTATTCCTGATAGGCTGTGGCTCAGCTCTTCCTGGTCTACTACCCAGACACGACAGCCAGAAACCTGCAGAATCTGCCCAGGGTCCTGCTATCTTCTTGCTTTGGCTAATACAAGCATACTTTGGACATCTCCCAAAGGTACTGGTTACAAGAAGTTTAAAAATAAAATTTCTCTCCCATCTTATCTCCTGGTTCCTAGGTAAGAACACTAAAGTATGCGGAATAACACTGACATCCGGCTTAGTGTAGAACAGTTTCCTAAACACCTACTGGGAGAAAGTTGTACTTAAAAGCAAACAAGCTGAAAAAAAGTAAAGAAAAATGTATCGGTGCTTGAATCTACATGTTAAGAGTATAAAATATAACTGTATAACTTCAGGCAAATCAAAGAGATCCTAAAAAAATAACTATTGTCATGATACTTGGTGGCCGGAATCTTTTTTAAAAGCAAATTGTTTGTGGTTTTGAAAGGATAAGGGGAGAGGAATTGGCTTCTTTAAGTCAATAAAGTGAGACTGCCAAGAAGTAAACAGGAGCTACCTTTAATTTCTCTGCTATTCTTCTGAGAGCCAGAGAAGCTAATACTTAAGACCAATGAAGCTGCCAACTAGCTAGTGGAAAATTTATTTTCAAAATTAGGTTTACAAATGAAGGTAAGGTGTGTGTTTTTTAAGCTCAAAGCACCAAATAGGATTTAACTCTTTTTGAAAAAATATGTAGACATTAAATATCCTATTGTCTAAGCCTCAGTACAGTTAATCATCAAAGTAACTTATTTACATTTCAAAAATACCCATTAGTTTTACCCTGGCAACTTGTCTTGTTTTTATTTCTTGAAGTTATACCTCTGTAACACCTTGGGCTGTTCTTAAAGCAGTGTGGGATAACGCTAATGCCATTTAAATATTTTAAATATTTATATGGAGTCAAGACTTCATATAACAGAGTCTTAGGAAGAAACCTAGCCAATAGAAAGTAGGTGTCTTGATGATGTGGTTACAATTAATAAGATGTCCTTTTTGAAAGGCCTAAAATGCCGATACGATGCAAAGACCAGAAGTGCCAAATCAATGAGCTTTAGCAAAAGAAGTAATTTTGGTTTTGTTGATGCTGTGTCTTGTTATGAAGGAATTATTGGTGTCTTCGATGAATTATCTTGGTAAGGGAAGCAGGTCTTTACAACAAGTAGGTCATAGCTTTGTAAACAGTGGAATAACCTGGTACTTGAGTAGTCATTAAGGCAGATTTCTACAGGTAAATCATTTGTTCAATTTGTATGTTCATTGATAACCCATCCATTTCCAGATCTGTTCTCTCCATATGTGGAACATGTGATTCGATTCACACACCTCAAGTTGATTTTAAAACACTCCAGGCATACAGGTGTGTCCATGCCAGGTCTGCTCTCCCCAGACTTCTCTCTTTTAATCTCTTCTCTCCAGCACTGTTTCAATGGCTCTTCTCTCTTCCCACCCAATCCTCACGCAGGCTTTCAGGAAAGCAATTTTTGTTAAAATAGGAGTTGCAGATCAATGACAGGAATTGCACTGAATTCCATCTCTATTCCTCACACCTCCCCCAAATTCTTATTTATCTTCATCTGTATCTTCAGACACATATAAATATTCTTCTAGAAAGAAGAAAAAGGGGGTTACAGCTTCCATCAGAACATACTGGACTATGTCCCAGAAAATATTTCAATTCTCAATTCTTACACTTCTTGGACACCATTAATTAAAATACTTCCACTAATAGAAAATAATGGTCACACTTATGCTCAGGCACAGGTTGGGCTGGGAACGCTGGCTGGCTCACCCTGTCTGCCCTTGCCCACACCGTCTCCCCACTTTCCCTGTGCACATTCTCCCCCGTGACAAGGTCAGGCCAGTATTTGAGTACACTCCAGTTGAACTCATGCTGTTAAGGACCTGTCACTTGTAGAGTTTTACCTTTCAGGATTCTGGCTGTCAGTACTCATTGTCACCTAGATCACATGTCTTTTTCCAAGAGTCAAATGACCTTCGCATACCAAGTGCACTTCACCTTCTTCCAGAAGGTTGCTGCCACTGATAGGAGGTGGCAGCTGTTAGGAGTTCACACCAGCCCTGTTCTGAGGTTCAGGGTTAAAAAGGAAAATCACTCTCTCCAGCACAAACAGCTACAATCACTTTTAAACAGGTGAGGTTGAGTGGTTTGAACTGAAGCTTGACCTGAACCTTTTACAAGTGAATTTACAAAGTGGATTTTCTTACCTGAAATTTTGCTCAGTGAGACCAAGATTTAAAAGAATACCATGAGTTGAAGAATTTACTATAATTTTCTGACATAATCATCATTCTCTCCCATACAGAGTTATTAGTGATTTTAAGTGCAGTCTAATTAATAAGAGCTAAAATTCAATAAGCACTGACTTTATAACAGGCATCATCCTAAGTGCTTCATATAAAGTATGACATCTGAAACACAGGTCCATTTTTAGTCATTTTACAGTTGAGCAAGCTGATGGAGAAGGTTCGTGACCAGCCCAAGGTCACATAGTAGTTTCTGTGACCAGGATCTAATCACTATGCTCCCAGAGACCGCACTCTCAACAGGAGTGGGATTCCACATTAGGCATGTGGTCAACATCAACGAGCCCAGCACTTCCCATTCAATCCATCTTCACATGCCATCAGTGGGACTTCCTGAAGGCACAGATCTGATCATGGCACTGGTGTAAACTTTTAATGATTCCTCACCACCTGCAAGATACAGCCTAAATCCCAAAGGTGGTCCAAAAGGTTTCCTGCCTTCACCTGCCTCCATCTACTTCGTTTGCCACCTGCCCAGGCCCTGGCCATGGTACTTGCAGCTCCACAATTGGCCTGGGGTTTTTTATGCTTCAGGACCTTCAAACTTTCTGCCTGACCTTCCCAACCCCTCTTCTCTTAACCCCAGGAAGCTCATGTTCATCCTTCAAGACTTCTCCCAAACATCTTCTCTATACCCTTCTTGGACATAAATATTTTCTCTTCTGTTTGCTACCAGTACATAGAACAAAAATAAAATTAAAATAGCTACCATGTGCTCAGCACAGTGCTGAGCATTTTACCTGAAGCACAGTGCTGAGCATTTGGTAGGTACAAATTGTGAGTCACAAACACAATTATGAAAGAAATGTAACTGTTTCTTTTTTAAAATCGACAGTTTATGTTTTAAGACCTCATTCAGCCAGGAGACAGAAACTTACTATCAGCCAATTCAGCATCTCCTCCAGCTCCTGGGGTTGCAGCTGAGCTGAGAAGTTTAGGCAGAGTCTAGGCGGGGTGTGTGGGTGTGTGTGTGTGTGTGTGTGTGTGTGTGTGTGTGTGTGTGTGTGAGAGAGAGAGAGAGAGAGAGAGAGAGAGAGAGTGTGAGAGTGTGTGGTAGGCAGGCTGGGGGAAGTTGCACCATTGGTCTCCATGTTGCCATCTCCCCATGCTGGTGTTTAGTCACCATCCGAGCTGGGATAGTTGTGTCTGCGGCGCCTCAGCCCAGCAGGCACCTGTGACCGCATGGCTTTACCGGATACATCCTGCCTCTCCAGGACCCTCTGGGTTGGGAGGGTTGGTGGCAAGTGGGAGGCTCTCTCCTGCTTAGGTGCACCACTCAGACATTTCTTTGACTCCTACTCTATTCTGGGTTCCCAGCAACTCTGGGGCTGAGCCAGCTCTCTGGACTCTTGCATGCTGTCAGTGCTCACATACTTTGTGCTTTCAAATCCCTCTGCCTATCTGGAGCTCCCATCTGGCCCCAGGTAGCACTCCGAATGGCTCCAGCTTCTAAAGCCCCTTCTCTTCCCTCCTCTGCCTCTCCTTGTCCTTTGTTAGCCCTGGAAAACTGTTATGTCTGTTGGGGAGAAAAACTAGTTCTAACTGAGTTTTCTTCCAGATCTTAAGTCTTATGCCTGAATTCCTTTGTTATTTGAGTTCTGCTGAGTCATCCCTTCCTTGGTCAATGATGTTACAGATTAGGAGGAAAAACAGGAGTATGAGGAAATTTAACAGCTAATATCTGACTATTACTCCTGCCCTCCAGACACACACACACACACACACACACACACACACACACGCAATGAATAGCTCATATAATCTCTGTAAAAATCTATGGGAGGTATAATTATTCTTATTTTACAGAGGAAAAACTGAGGCATGGTGAAATCAGTTAACATTGTACACAGGTAACAAGCTCTTGACCACCAACCACACTCTACTTTCCTTATCACATGGTATTGAAATCACTTCTTTAGAGGTCTGAGATTCTGAGTTAAATCTTGCACTCCTTGAAGTTGGGGCTAGGTTCCACTCCATCTTGATAGCCCTAAAGCCTGGCACTTAGCAGGTCCCCAGTAGGTGGTGTTTGAATTGAAATGGGTCAATGTGAGTTAAAGAAAGAGAAGGAGAGGGGTAAAAAAAGCCAATGGGAAAGTTTTCTTATCTTAAGCTATTCTGAAACTTCCTGAATAATATTTTGTCAGCGAAAATATAAGTGGAATTGAAAGTTTAGTGGTATTAGCTAAATCTTGTCCAGCATTGAACTCTCTTTACATGATAGTGTCAGATTATTCTAACCGTAGAAATTAATTCCTGTGTCCTGGAAAAAAAAAAAAAAAAGGTGTAACGTCATTGGTGACACAGAAATAACAAGTGGTGCTCCCCTGCATACAGGGGCAGCGATCAGACCTGCCGACAGTTGTTATCAGCCAATGCAGTCCCCATGATTTTTTTTAGTTTAAAAGCATTTGATTTTTAGACAGCCTACATGACATGTTCCTTCTTAAAAACAATGTCTCCGCTCCAAATAAGTCAAGGTTCAAATACATGAGGAGCTCAGGATAACATCTGTCCCATTTGTCCTGTCCTGGCGTGTGGATGAAAAACAGCAGCCAGTTACGATGACAGGTGATAGGTCAAATTGCCAAATTTGTTAACATTTTTCCATTTCTGAACCATTCTTAAAGAGAATCATATGTGGGGTCACACCATCCTCACGGGGGTCCGGCAGAGCAACCATGCCATCTGGACTCATGTTGTCTCCAATAACGAAGTGGTCGTTTTTGAAATTGGCAGAGATGTGCTTGATCTGTTCTGCAGCCCCTGTCAGAAAAGGCTTTACGTTTTCTGGTCTCTGTTCTTCACGTTTCCCTTTGATTGACTTCATGTCATCTTCGATGTGCTTCCTGTAGGCTTCTTCTGTGAAGCTGGTTTCCATGGCTGATGAGGTCCTGCTAGATGCCCTACGATTTTTTACTTACCATCTAGACATTGTCATCCAAGCTGCCGGGGTTTTATAAATCTGATAACTTGTGGAATTTCACACCCTTCTGTTAAATTTTCGTCTGAAAGCTTTTTTATTCCACATTACATAAATCCCTCTGAGAACAAATATCACTGACCCCCATAGCACCAAACACGTCCTTTGTCTCCTATGCTTCCATGAGGACAAGTTTGCTGACTGCCTTCACCCTCTGAAGCTATCCCTTGGAGTTTTCTTCTGCTAGTTTTGTTGTTGTTTTCTTCTTCCTTTTTGCTTCTGTGAGTCCGATAAAGTTTTGAGGCAGGCTGCTAAACCTGGCCCACAGGGCCATCTGCCCTGCAACTGAGAGCTGTACTAACGTGTACAGTGGCCCAGAGAGGGAGTGAACTTTCACCAACCCAGTCCTGCCCTCTTTTCCTTGGGTTCTGACCTCTGTAAGATTCCAAGTAGATTTCTGGATAACAGCCACGTTGCCTAAAGGCCTTTACCTGGGAACTTAATCCTGAGGCTACAAAGAACAATAGAAAAAAAAACACATAGAGGTGCTCTTGTCAATATGAGTCAGTTGCCAGCAGCAGCAAATGCTTTTAATAAGGAGAGAGGGTGAGGAAGGCGTTAGCTCAGGAGACCAGGGGCTCGCTGGGCTATTTATGGGAAAGGACTGTGATGGAGGATAAAAGGTGGTTGAAAAGACTAAATGCATCAGGTCCTCAAAAAATGTCATTTTGTTATATCTTTAATGAAATGCTATAGGAACTTAATTCTTGTTTATATCAATAAGCCTACAGTCAAATCAATTTTGTTAAATGTCGTTTTGCTTAAAGTCACAAAACCTATTGATGATGTTAAGTAAAGTCTTACCTTGGAAAAAATGAAATTATAGTGTTTTCCCTCTTTATGTTACAATCACCACTTCATGAAATAAATTATTTCTCAGGTTTGGCATGATCTTAAATGTCTTTCCTTACTTTAAATTTGTTCTAACATTTTATTTACTAGTACTAGAGGCCCAGTGCAAGAAATTCGTACATGGGTGGGGGGGGGGGTTGTCCCTCAGCCCAGCCTGCACCCTCTCCAATCTGGGACCCCTCGAGGGATCTCTGACTGCCCGTTTAGGCCCGATCCCGGTAGGATTGGGCCTAAACGGGCAGTCGGACATCCCTCTCACAATCCAGGACTACTGGCTCCCAACTGCTCGCCTACCTGCCTTTCCGATTGCCCCTAACCGCTTCTGTCTGCCAGCCTGATCACCCCCTAACCACTCCCCTGCCAGCCTAATTGATGCATAACTGCTCCCCTGCCAGCCTGATTGCCCCTAACTGCCCTCCCCTTCAGGTCTGGTCACCCCTAACTGCCCTCCCCTGCCAGCCTGGTCCCTCCCCACAACTGCTCTCCCCTGCAGGCCTGGTCGGCCCCAATTTTCCTCCTCTGCCGGCCTGGTCACCCCTAACTGCCCTCCCCTGCAGGCTTAATTGTCCCCAACTGCCCTCCCTTGCAGGCCTGGTCCCTCCCAACTGCCCTCCCCTGCTGGCCTGATCCCTCACAACTGCCCTCCCCTGCTGGCCATCTTGTGGTGGCCATCTTGTGTCCACATGGGGGCAGCCATCTTATGTGTTGGAGTGACGGTCAATTTGCATATTATTCTTTTATTAGATAGGCTGGTTGTTCACTTATTTTTTTACATTTTGCTGTGAGTTGTTAAAAAAGATAAAATACTTATTAAAGTGAATATTATGTTAGAAGTTATGTAATGTTCACATTAAAACCAAATACCCACTTAAAAAGGAAGCACACTATATGTTCTTCCTAATGTTTTTTCTCTAAAGCAACAATCCATGTTTCAAGTGTATCCTTTTTTGGTTGTGAGTTGTTTATATTGATCATTAAGCAGTCCCTAGAACTGATTTTCAATATTCAGCAGATATTGACATAGTTTTTCTAAGGTGTCAACATCCAAAAGAAGAGTAGAAATGAACCAGGGAATTTATTGTGTAACTGTGGCAAGAGGGGGTTGCTATTATTATTGTATTATTATCATTATTATATTATTATTATTTATCAGAGACACTTATGTTTCAAGTAGTTCTAATTTTCACATTAAACCCTTATTTATTTAAAATAATAGAAAGAATGACACACAAAAATTGGTAAAATTATAGACTAAGTGAAATATAGTTTTAATAGTTTAAAGTACAACATATATTACAAAACTATACTACCATAATATTGAAAAGAAGCTCAATTTATGAGGAAATAAATTCAGAAACTAAATCATGATATGATTTCTGTATGTAGTTTCTTTAAAGATACAACTAATTAAAAGTTTTAGACTAAATGAAGTGAAATAATTCAAAGAATAATTGCTGAATCTGGAATTTTGAGGTATATGGAAATAATCGTAAATTTCTTCAGCTTTTTGTTAGATATATTCATTTATGTAGGTGTCGCCTTATTAATTAGACCTGGCCACTGTAGTGGAAAAAAGAACTTCTAAATATATATATAGTATGAATCAGACTATTTTGATCCTCAGCTAGCATAGTCTAATTTGATGCGATTTTAAATATATTTAGGTTATCATATTTACTCAAACTGAAATTTGGGTTTGTAGGCTGAAGTATTTAGAGATTGGAGAAAAACATGAAAGCACACCGTGCCTGCAGGCCGCCTCTGCTCCCATCCTGTCGCCTCCTGTCTGTGGCTCATGACCCTCTCCCATCACCACCACCGTGGACCTTCCACACTTCTCACTCATGTGTCTCTGTGTAGGCCACGTGTCTCGATCATGTGTGTCTGTCAGGGACTTATTCCAGTCTCTGGTCTTTTTCTCCCACCACCCTCTCCTGCATCAGAGGAAGGGGGGACGGGGGCAAAAATATGCCTATTTCAAGTTGTAAATTTTATAGTATGTGAATTATATCACAATGAAAAATGTTTTAAAAATAGTCATGACTGCCCTAACCGGTTTGGCTCAGTGGATAGAGCGTCGGCCTGCAGACTGAGAGGTCCCAGGTTCGATTTCGGACAAGGGCATGTACCTTGGTTGCGGGCACATCCCCAGTAGGGAGTGTGCAGGAGGCAGCTGATCAATGTTTCTCTCTCATCGATGTTTCTAACTCTCTATCCCTCTCCCTTCCTCTCTGTAAAAAATCAATAAAATATATTTTTAAAAAATAGTCATGACTTTAAACAAAAGGAAAAGTATGCAAATAGTAGGTTTTAGACTGGCCACACATGCCCTTGTCTCTAAGAGCAGGTTGTGCATTTTCTTCCTATTTATTACCTCCTCATAAATGATTCTAGCATTTTGAAAGCTATATTTCTTGATCAGTACCATATATCTGTTTCCATTTTATAAACATGAACCGTTTGGGATTCTAGCGTGATGCACCATTCCTGAGAGCAGTCCTAATTCCAGAACTAAAGGGCAGCAGTGCTTGACAGCGGCTGTCTCAGTAACTGGCTTGGAGCTGATCCAGACATGTGCTTGATATATGTAACCATCTCCTGGGCATTTACCAGTTATGCTTTGTGAGGAAGGCATGGACCATTTTGAAGAGGAATTGAGGCACCAGGTGAGGGACTTGCCCCTAGCTCATGGAGAGAGATGTTAGCATAACTTTGTATTGCCGTGGAGATTTCTTCATTTCCATTCTCACCTTTGATCCCACAAGACAGGATGTTTTCCTTTCATCTACAAATATCTGATGATGCTTCTAAGATACAGATCCAAGTAAAAAGTAATTTCCAGAGTCTGTGGTACAATGCAAGCCCAATGATGGGTTTCACTGGTATAATACAGGCTGTGTTTGAGCGTAGATTTGAACCCAACGTGTGTTTTCAATCATCAATTTAAAGTGATGCTTCACACAGGAATAGGGGGATCTGATCCACCCTTATGAGATTTCACCTGACCCTGAGCACTTAGGAAACAAGACGAAGGAGCAGCAGGAGCGAAGTCTTACCTTCTCTGCTTCCAGAGCTCTGCCTGTGTCCTCAGCGAATACTTATTTCCTCCACAGTGTGAGAGAGTGCACAGTGCTTTCTAAACTTTTTAAAGTTTCAGTTCTGAACATCACCTGCCTTCCCCCAACACTGATTCCCACCTGGACATGGACAGTCAACGTTAGCCTCCCTGCTTCCCATGCCTAACAAGAATGTGTGCAGGGACCCCACTGACTGTGTCACAGGTGTGTGCATGGGTGTGTATGTGCTTGTGATACCATGGGAAGTAAAATACAATTTTAAGGGGGATAATACTGTACAGGGCGGGGTAGAGCCTGCCCATGAAAATATCAGTAAAGAGGTTTATTTAGTGGTTGCACAGCCAAGTAAAGACAAGTGGTATCAACTGTAGGGGAACTGAGTTTTCTAATTCCTACCCAATTAGGCAGTCTCTTTTTTTTGTGTCTATATGGATGTTTATTGCCTGAAATATGGAACCTGAGATTTTTAACAACAGGGATTCCACATGATTAAGAAGAAATAAAGCCACTTTCAAATCTTCTTGTTATTTTAATTTCTGCAGCTGACATATGAAAGCAATTAAGAAAGGTACTCTCTGAGGAAAAAAAAAAATCTTACCTCCATTGAAAGAGGCTGGAAAAGCCTTGGAAGAAAGATGAAATGAAAATAGCACCCTACCTTCCTTAAGAATAACTGGGCACCCTGATCATAAATGCAAAACAGATATAATTGTGTCTCAGGTCCCAAAGTTTCCAAAACTGAATCCAGTATCTCCCAAAGGATCACAGTCGTGACCACTGAAACAATCACCTGACTCTCATCTAGAGACGATGCCCGTGGAAACAAAAGGGCTGGAAGGAAGGTTTCAACAGTTTTACCCGGTCAGCAGCGACCCCCGTCTCTCCTGGTGACTTCCACAGGAAAGAGGACATAAGGAGAAAAAGGATGGCTATTTTCCTTGTAATGTGAGCTTTTTTTTTTTTTAAGCTGTGAACTTTTTACCTTGCTTCATTCACGCTTCATTTGATCAATTACTAACTGTAGAGCCCCTGAAAAGCGAGCGCGGGCTTCCTAAAGTTGGTATTTTGCTTTTGGATTCCTCTTCAGGGGAAGAGTTAGGCACCTTTGTGACTGACCTGCTGAGGAAGAGACTGGGAGTGTGTGCGTCGTACGGAGAGGACCCGAGTGGAGCCGGACGCCTCCCGCCCCCCGCCCGGAATCGGTTTTCAAACCTTAGGAGCCTTCTCTGCCATTGACATGCAAATCGCGTCCTGAGCGCAGGGCCAATCGCCGAGGCTTCCTGTGGGATTACCTGGTGGCGAGCGCCGAGCGCGCGCGGCCCCGCCGGTGCGCCCCCGCGGCGGGGAGGCGTGGTCGTCGGGCGCCCTGCACCCTCCGGGTCTCCGGAGCCCGGATTCAGGCTCCTGAGTTGCGCGCCCCGGTCCCGCCGCGCCGCAGCCGCTGGAGCCCGGCGCGGAGGCGCTGGGCGCGGCCGAGCCTCCCATTGTTGAGCGCCGCCGAGCCCCGCCGGCAGTGCCCCGCGCCGCCTCCACCGAGCGGCGGCGAGGTTTGAACTTGGCGTCGGCCTGGAGTCCCGCGCAGCCCGGGGGGCGGCGGCCCCGAGAGCAGCGGTGGTGAGTGCGGGGCGGGGTCCGCTTCCCCGGGCCAGCGGCGGGCGCGGCCGGCCGGGGCACCCTGCTGCCTTGGAAGGAGGGAGGGAGGGTGTCCCGCCGCCTACTTTCTAAAAGGTTTCTATTTCGGTCCCTGCGGCGACTTGGAGACCGGGTCTGGGAGGATGGGTCGCAGGGCTGGCTTTCTGGGCAGCCGGCCTGGCGGGGGGCAGGTGGCGCGCTCCGCTCCGAGGGTCTCCCGACACTCTGGGCCTTGGCTTTCTGTTAGGGAGGCAGAAACTGCTGCTCCAAGAAGAAAGTAATTGCCGACTATTGACAGCAAGAAAACTTTTCAGAAGAAATGACCTGTGAAATGTTTTAATTTTGATAAATTGCTGCCCACGAGGGCTCCTACGGAGTTTAGAACGACCTAACTTTCTTCATTGTACTGGATTCGTTTCTGTAGGAAAGGCCCCAAATGTGCTTGGAAGGGCGTGCCTGCCCCTTCCCCCCACTTGTTGCAGATCTTAAGGCAGATTTTTAAAAGGTGTTTTTCATGGTCATGTAGGGAAATTTAAATCATGGAAATGAAATTGTACCGGACACATGCTCTTCTCCGAGATGCTAGAGATATAAGTGCTTGGCTGAAGGATGAGAGCTTATAAAATTTCAGTGCATGGAGCATCCTGTGGGGGTGGGGTGGGGTGTGTCGGTCCCTTTCTCTCGTGTACTTTAGCATTACTGGTTTTCGTTCGTTTTCAGATCGTAGTGTGGTGGTGATGCACTTTTGGACTGGCGGCCAATGGTTGCCCTCATAATCTCCATGGAGAGATTGCGGTGAGATAGCAGGGTGCAACAGGAAATCTTTTTCTATTTCTAATTGTTAATATGGACAGGCTAGTTAAATGATCATTTTCAATTAAAAGCATGATGATCAGACCAATGGCTAAATCTTCCCCCAAATAGAAGTTGTTTTGCATTTTAATTAATTTCTGATGGCTATTTTTGTCTTAAGATACCTTTTTTTTTCTGATTATAAAAGGTAGAATATACAGAAGTGAGAAAGAAGTAAAGTCATCCTTAACAGTAACATTTATGTTCTGTTTGCTAAGGCCTCGCTGTTCACAGAAGCCCAGGCATTTGAAAACTTTGAGCTAGGGACATTTTTTTAAATTGATAACAAACCTGGCCAGGCACTAAATCTAGTCATTGACAAGGAAGTAAATTTATGCTTTTAAAAATGTTATAACCAACAATAACTTATTCACATGGAGCAGAATTTATTGTGGCAGTTCCTCTTGAATCAACTCCCCACATCTGTTCCTGACAAATGGTTTCTGTTTGCGCAGTCTGTTTTGTAAATACATCTCTCCACCATTAAAGGCCAAGTGCCCAAGCATATACATCCCCCTTGCCAGTGCTTTGTAGCTAGGCTCATAGAGCTAATATTTTTATTGGTTTCTACATCAGAACTTCCTCACCGTGTGCTTGATAAAACCCTGGAGAAGGTTACCAAGGGATGTTGTAGAGAATTCTCTTCCCTGGAGATTTTAAGAATAGGATAAACATCCATCTGCCTAGGATGGCTTCAGTGCAGTTCTGCCTGGATAAAGGAAGACTAGGTCACCTATCAGGATCCAAATGGAGGAATTCTAAACTTGTTTCAGTCCTCCATAACCTGGGACCAAAGAAAACAATTGCCCCAACGCATCTGAGTCCAGTATGAGGCAATGTCCTATTTTGATTTATGTAAAACAAATACTCTTTTTTTGGTAAGAAAGGGTTAAAATTACCCTTAGGACTTGTCCAACCTTTTCTGTTTATGAGTAGAATATCAATAATGATTCCGTTACCTTCTAAGAAGTGATAGGTTAAATACAGTGTAAGTTCTGTGAATTAAAGTAAATGAATGACTTGATTCATGGGGATTAAAAGTTCTGCCTCCATTTGGCAGGAAGGGGTGTGTCATGATAAACCTCTGAGCTAAGGATGTTGTATGCCTGAGACCTTTCTCTACTTTCGATCCAGTATTCTCATTATCCTATCTTGTTTGTTAAACCTGGTTATATTTTTTTACACTAACATCTTACTTGCGTCTCAAAATGTATTCTTGACTTTTCATTTTCAATGTAGAAACCAGGTGGCACTTTTACCAAAACCAAGTGTCTCTGTAACTTCTGTTGGAGGCTGTTCCCCGGGCCCCAGCAGTGCGGCTGTGTTGCTGGCTTCTTTTGGAAGGTCAGGGTTTCATGGCTTGCCGCTTCCTCTGCCCTCCTGTTTGCCAGAAGTATCCTGTAATTCTAACCACTGTGTGACCTCAATTGCAGTGACACCTTCCTCCCTTTCCATAGTGTCACTTGATCGGGAGCAGCCACCCCTCTTTCTTCCTGCAGGATCACTGGGAGGGGTTCACTCTCTAGGAAACGTCATGTCGAAAAGAAAATGGGAAGCCAAGAGTCTCCTGGCTGGACCCTTTATCACCTGCTTGAATGAATGAGCAGTGCCTCCACTCCAGCCCCTCCAGTCTGTCATATTTTTCCGTGCATGCCAAGCATGTTTCCTTTTGCTATAGAAACGGCTAAAGAAGGAACAGGAATACAGTATGAACAATGGTCATTTCATTTGTTCAGCAAACATTTACTGTGTAGGAGGCAGCCCAGGAACTGGAACTGGGATCTTTGCCCTCAGGGAACTTGTTATAGAAGAGGGGAAATCAAACATGTTAATAAGCTAGGGCATTTCTGAGGGAGTAGAGTACAGAGTTAAGAACTTAGGTTTGTTGTAAGTTAAACAGACACCAACCCCATGACCCAACATTTCCACACCTAGATGTTTACCCAAGATAGAGGAAAACAAATGTGCACAAAATGACTTATAAAGAATGTTCATAACAGCCTTATTTATAATTGTCAACAACTGGAAACCACCCTAAGTTCATCAACAGGAAAATGGATAAACTGTGGTACATCCATACAATGGAGTACTACTCAGTAATCAAAAGGAATGAACTCACGATATAAACAACCACCTGGATGAATCCCAGAACCATTGTGTTAAACTGAGAGAATCTAGAGACAAAAGAGTACAGAAGCAATTCTATTTCTGAAGTACTAGAATGGGCAAAACTAATCTATGACTGCAGATGTTGGTGCTTGCTTCTGGGGGAGGGAGGATTGACTGGAAAGCGGTAAGGAGAGATTTCTGGAGCAATGGAAATGTTCTATGTCTTTTTTTTTGAGTTATGGTTACATAAATATCCACAATGATCAAAAGCCATTGAACCAAACACTTAAGACCTATGCATTTTATTGTATGCAAAGCATTGGTTCAATTAGAACAACTTGGGTCCTAGAGATAGACAAGGCTGCACATCCCTCTCTGTCTCTAGGTGAATATTACCTTGGGCCAGTTGTTAAATGTCTCTGAGCCTGAAGGCATTGCATAGCAATAAAACACCTTCATAGGGTTATTGTGAGGATTAAGTTAGATAATGAAAGTGTTCAGCTTAGTTAGAACTCAATAAATGTCAGCTAATCATGCACTGTGATAAATATAATATGTGGTTTTGGTGTTGATGATAAAATTAATTGTACTTTTTGTGAAAGCCATCTTATTTAATATTACCAAGGACCTTGGAACATATTAATCAGCTAGAGGCTTAGTGCACGAATTCGTGCATGGGTGGGGTCCCTTAGCCTGGCCCGCAATTGGGGCCTATGGGGGGGCTGGCCGGCAAGGGGGAGGGACTGCGGGAGGTTGGCCGGCGGGGGTAGGAGGGTAAGGGGCTGCGGGAGGTTGGCTGTGGGAGCATACTGACCACCAGGGGGCAGCTCCTGCATTGAGCGTCTGCCCCCTGGTGGTCAGTGCGCATCATAGCGACTGGTCGACCAGTCGTTCCAGTTGTTCTGGTGGTAACAGTCGCTTAGGCTTTTATATATATAGATAGACTGAGCATTATATGTATCTTCTTCTTAATGGGTCCTTTTTTTGAGGTTGTAGGGAATTTAAATTTATAGTTCTTGCCTACCTGGTCAAAATACCACAGGGGCTTTGCTTTGCCAGCACAAGTAAATCCCAAAGAGAAGAAATACCCACCAGGCAAACCCCTCTGTTTTTGACAACTGATTTAAGGATACTAGTTGAAGCTGAACTCCCAAAGTAGGCTCACATCATGCTCTGGGAACCTAGGTGAAAGGGTTACATATTTTATTTTCTTCCAAAGGTGGAAAACAATTCTTGATCTCTGTATCAAGCCAATATTGTGCTTTTTTAAAAAAATAATAAATATTTTTTATAATTATACAACTTGAATATTCAGCAAAATACTTTGGACAGAGTGATAAGTAAAATACAGGAGTTTATTTCTTCTATGAAGCTTCCCTTTTTTTTCAAATATTTTATTGATTTCAGGAGGAAGGGAAAGGGAGAGAGATATAGAAAAATTAATGATGAGAAAGAATCATTGATCAGCTGCCTCTTGTATGCCGCAACTGGGGATGAAGCCAGCAAACCAGGCATGTGCCCTGATTGAGAATCGAACCATGACCTCCTGATTCATAGGTCGATGCTCAACCACTGAGCCACACCAGCTGGTCAAGCTTCAGCTATTAAGTTCTACAGAGTGTTTGCCAAAGATGTTTCCTACACTTTGCCAGCTCCAGCAGAGGCATTTTGTTGTTGGGTTGGCTTAATTCATTCAGTAAACATGAACCATTTACTGAGAACATTTTATTAGCCTCTGGAATTCAGTGATGAATAGGAAGATATTTTACACTCAAGTATTTATAGACCCCTGACTTAGTATAAATGTGTATCCATTTCTCTTGAAATATTTATCAGGGCAGAGGGTTGTCTTTTTTTTTAAGCCTCTTATTGTGGAAGTTTGAAATCCTGGTTCTTTTTCATTGATACTATTTTCTTAAACATCAGAGTCCTTTGCTAATGTTTTCTCTTGTTATTCATTACTAAAAATAACAACAGCAACAACAAAATGACATTATGTACAAAGGCAATTTAGTGTCATGGAAAGGTCTTGGACTGTGGAGCCATGATGGCTTAGGTTAGGATCTGAGTTCCACCACCTACTAGCAATTTAGGTTAAGTTCTTAAATGCCTTAAATCCGAGTTTCCTCATCTGCAAAATGGTGATAAAAATACCTTAACAGAGGTATTAATAATCAGATTAAGGCTGATATAAGGATTAAGTGACAAAGTACATGTAAAGATAACTAGCTTAGCACCTGGTGCGTGTTAACTTTTAATGTGTATTGAGTATTTGCTAAGAGTGGAGAACTGTCTGAAACTTGTATCGTCCTCACCCTCCTATGAGGCAGGCACTATTATTATCTGCTTTTAAAGGTGAGGAAACCAACACAGCTGAGGTTAGGTGTGGAGGTGCCAGGATTGGAACCTAACAAGACCTTGCCTCTCACCTCAGGAGGTTCATAATAGATGTCAGTTAGTTTTCTCCCTAGGTAAAATTATTTTTTATTTTATAGCTGCAAGGAGAAAGGAACATTGACAAGTGCCCTCCCCTGCTTTGTGGGCTGCCTGCAAGTGAACATTGGTGGTGGAGGAATTGATGACTCCTGAGTGTGTTCTGAAATGGTTATGGGTCTACTTAGTACCTTACTGCTTGGGGGTGGGGGGTCGCATGTTTGCAGGAGAGGTGCTAATGAACTTGTCACATTCTTCCCCCAACCCTCAAAATTCTGCCTGTCACTGACTCTCTCTGACATTCTTCACCCCCCGCTGCCCCAGGGACTCCAATTAAGAAGTCAATTGGTGAACAAAAATGTGGAGAACCAGATGGCTTCTTAAGATTGGCCTAGACTTTGTGAAGCCCATTTAGGGGCTGACATAGATGCCATATTATCTTGGTTTCCACAAGGAAGCCAGGGTGGGGAATGTGTCCCGGAGCCCTGGCATAGTCAAGGAGGCAAAGTAAACTGTGGACCCAGGATATTCCCTGTTTCTACTGGTATTATCTCAACTCCCAGATTCCGGTGAAACCTGAGCTAGAAAACTTTAAGTAAAAATATAAATCCCAGCCCTAGCCGGTTTGGTTCAGTGGATAGGGCATCGGCCCTCGGACTGAAAGGTCCCGGGTTTGATTTCATTCAGGGGCGCACGCCTCAGTTTCGGGCCAATTGATGTGTCTCTCTCACATCGATGTTTCTCTCTCTGTGTCTCTCCCCCCTCTCTAAAAATCAATGGAAAGAATATCCTCGGGTGAGGATTAACAAAATAAATAAAAATGAAAAATAAATCGTAGGTGGTGAGTTGATAACTTTATTGATGGGATGAAAACATAAGAAGTCCCATTGGCCAATTTATTAAAATAATGTGTAGGTCCCGGGGAGAAATGTGGTTAAATATACAGACATGATTTACTATTTAGATCTGAGCCATTTCACTGGGTCCCACTAAGATGCTCTGTACTAGTGTACTGGACACCCCAGCCTCTCCTTGCAGTGCGGCTAGACAGCCGTCTCGGGATCCTTTCCTCAGCCACCAAGGGGTGCAGGTCTGTTTACAGACCCATCAGAGAAGCCCCCCAGCATGCAAGGCGGTGCTGTCGGAGGCGATGGGCTGAAGGAAGCTAGAGGGAAAGGGGGGACCCCCTTTGGTCTTGCAGCCCTGAATTTGAAGGAATGTGACTGTGTATTTGAAGTTCTGTCCTCCCAAGTGAGGCCCATTATCTCAGGGCAAAATTACTGGCAGACAAAATTCTTTTAGGGCTCTGCTTGCTGGAGGAGGAAAAGAAAGATGGAGGAAGAACCTATAAAGATCTTAGCTCTGTGGTTGTCTCTGACCTTTCGAGGCTGCTTCACTGTGTGTAGGCTCCACTGTCTCTTATTAGGACTCAAAATCGATGTGCGTGGCTAAAGTCAGGAGAATTGCAGGACTGTCACTTCAAGTCCCTCTCTGCTTCCCTGTCGCCTCCAGCCTCTTTCCTCAGCTTTAAGCTCTTTGTGATGGTTCCCATGGTTACCTCTTCACCACTAGCAGCTGGAATGCCATAGTGAGAAAAGACCGCCTCCCCTACTGAGCCAGGGCTGGCTGGGCCGAAGGCTGCCGATCTGCAGCTGGATGCGTGACTTGGGGTCACAGCCCACTACCTTCACTTTGTCGTGGGTTCTGTGCCTTTCCCATGCTTGGTGTGTTGGGGTTGTAGTGGAAGGGGGGACAAGAGGTGATGTACAGTTTACAGATTATTTCCTGCCTAGGCTGGCCTGGCCTGGCTTGGCCGCCCCAGGACCTGCCAAACTCCTGCCTGATGCCAACCCTTCTGTGTTAGTGCCTAGTGCAGGGGGAAGGACCTGCTCTGCCCTGTCAGATAAAACCTCCCTACCTGCCTTCCCTGGGCTTTTACTCCCAATACCATCTGTTTGTGGGTTAGTGAACATTAACAAGGCCAGGCTCCAGTCTAGAGGGAAATTGGTATCAAAGGGAGGTCCTGGGAACTGGGGGGTTGCATGGGGACTTGAGGCTCAAGATGAAAACACAACTAGCCAAGAGTTTGTCTTGAAGCTGTCTCCTGAGATACTGCTAGTGGCTTAAATTCCTTCTCATTTGCAGTCCAATTGGCCCCAGAGTTAACACAGGAATTCTAACTACAGGTGGAAATTAAGAAGCCCAGGTAGTGAGGGTAAGAAGTAGAAGAAACCACCACAAATTATCCCTCCCTGAGGAAGACTGCTGAACGAATTGTTGTGCTCTTCCTGGGACAAGGCGACTAACTCTGTTTTCTAAAGATTGTCCAGCCCTACAAATATCTCACTAAGCCCTTAGGTGATGTGATGTTCACCATTTGGAGGTTGGGTCCTGGCTTTACCACTTTCTTTGTGATCTTGAGCAACTTATTTAAATTACCTGTGCCTCGGTTTCCATTTCTGTGAGAGGGAGACAATACTTCATAGGGTTGTTATGAGGATTAAAATTGTTAGATTAAAAATACTTTGTAAATTGTAAAGCTCAACACAGATGCCAAACTTGTAATAATTTTAAGTGATGTTTTGTGAATGCCATGCTAAAGACACAGATTTTGTCAGTCCCACTTTGTATTATATATGTCAGTGGGTCCAGAATTCCTCTGGAGAGGATAAAGTAGGTTGGGATGAATAAGGACCTGCAGGATTAAAACAAAACAAAACCAAAAAAAAAAACAAAAACAACACAGAACTCTAGACTATATTACACTAACCCTATCGTAACAAAAGGAAAGGAAAAATGATGGAGATACGTAAAAATTCAGTCCATGGAACCATAATTACAAGCACCTTGAAAAGGTATATTGTAAACCTCAAACAATTACTTTTTCACAAATGGGCTGCATTTTGGGACCTTGCCCTCCATTTAAACTGTGCTCCCAACGAATATAAAGCAATGGCTGGGGGAAAGCTTGGGAGACAGAGAGAGTCCTGCTTTGGGTGATAGCAAAGGTTGGAAACATTTAGGTATGAGATTTGGAGGCATTTAAATAGCATGGAATGTCTATTATCTACCCTAAAAAGCAGAACGAATCTTGCATATTGTGGACATAAATGCAGCTGGCACGAGCTTTTCTAAAAAAATGCATGTGAGCTTCTTTCTAAGACCCAATAATCCTCTTGGGCAAAGTGAGGATTAAGGCCTCCCTCACAACAAGGGGGGGAGTTCAATTTTGCTAAGATTCCTTAGCTGATGCCAAATTTACTAGTAGCTAGGGACCTACTTTCTCAATGAACGACAGTCTCCATTTACATTCCTAATGTCCACCCCTCTTCTCTAGGCAGTCTAGGGCAGGAGCAACTTATTTGCAAGTAGAAATGCAAGAGAGAAATGCTGGCTCCCACAGACCACATTGTGGCCCAAGGGACATTGGCAGTTTCCCTTTTTAAGAAATAAAAGGGCCCATCATTACACCACCATCCTGACACACCCATTAGGTGACTTCCCTGTTCGTCTCTTTCAGATTGGCCACTTGGATTGAATGATAATGGCTCCTGTCTTATAGTGGTTATCTCAGGCCTCCTATTGACTGGCAGCCTTACCAATAACATAAATAGCCCATTACACATTTTACATGTTATATGTGGTATTGTATACTATATTACAATAAAGTAAGCTAGAGAAAAAATGTAATTAAGAAAATCATAAGAAAGAGAAAATACATTTGTTGAAAAACTCTGCATATAAGTACAATTCAAACCTGTGTTGTTCAAGGGTCAACTGTATTGTATAGTCCTTAGGGTCACAGGGTTTGCCATCAGCCAGATCTGGATTCCAATTCTTGTTCCACTAGAGTTTGAGCAGTTTCCTCTGCTTCTGAGCCTCAGTTTCCTCATTTGTAAATTAGGGATGTGATGGCATAAAAGTACCTACCTTGGAGATTGGTTGTGAAGATTACAATAAACTGTGGAGGTAGTAATTTAGCACTGGGCCTGGCTCAGAACTCTCCATAAGCTAATTACAACCTCTGGGACTGCTGCTTTGATGCCTGCTCTCTGTGAGGCACGTGATAAGAGGGAAATTAACATATATACAGTGTAAGAAAGTAACATATATACAATGTAAGAAAGATGGAAAGGAGCTGAGTAGACTCCTCTTGTCTTATGTGCTCTCTATCTCCCTAGCAATTATGATTTGTAATTACGTATTTGTACCGTTATTTTGCCTCTGCTCCCCATAAATTTGTAATGTTATAGAGCAATGGTTCTCAACCTTTTTAATGCCGTGACCCTTTAATACAGTTCCTCATGTTGTGGTGACCCCAACCATAAAATTATTTTCGTTGCTACTTCATATCTGTAATTTTGCTGCTGTTAATGAATTGTAAATGTAAATATCTGTGTTTTCTGATGGTCTTAGGCTCTACAGCTAGCAGGGTCGCCTAAGACCATCGGAAAACACAGATATTTACATTACGACTCATAACAGTAGCAAAATTATAGTTATGAAGTAGCAACGAAAATCATTTTATGGTTGGGGGTCACCACAACATGAGGAACTGTATTAAAGGGTCGAGGCATTAGAAAGGTTGAGAACCACTGTTATAGAGGGAGGGATTGTGTCTATTTTGCCACTGTTACAAGCCCAATGCCTAATCTATTGTGTGGTCCATGGCTGACCCTTAATGATTGTTGATTGAGTGAATGGATGATTGAGCTGGGTATAGAAGTTGGCTCTGAGCATGAAACATGTACTGTATCATTTCAGCAGTGTGACCAGGTTAAGAAGTTCTGAGTCAAGAGCAGGAAAACAGTCTGGGTATCAGGGGTAAGTTGGGGGTGAAGGGGGCCTTCGAAAACGGGCCTCATCTTTTCTCTAGGTCTAGGGACAGTTACGAGAGAGGTCCCATCTAAATCTCAGTAACTCCTCTTTCTTTGGAAGAAGCTTTCCTTTAAAGAAGTTTTTGGTATTAAATGTTTGCCACCTGTGGCAATGGACTTCCAGGATCGTAGAATCCAAAGGCAGCATGACGTAACAGACAGTGTGGAAGCTAGAGTTAGGGACCCTGGCTTCACATGCCAGCTATGTAACTTATACATCCTGGCCTCGAGCAGGTAACTGTCCCAATCTGAGGCTGTCTACATCTGCTAAATGGGAACAAATAACACCTGCTCCACTTGCCCTTCAGGATTATTATGAGGGCCAAATGCACTCATACACAAAAGGTGCTTTCAAGCTGTCATGTATGATATTAAAATGAGGAATTGTAATGGTTCACTGGGAACACGAGGCGAGAGCGAGAGCAGAAAGGCTGGATTTTCTCAGGGAGGTTTCGTCTCCCTCTGCGAATACCGATTTCTGAGAAATCCCGCTTCCTCTCCAGTGAGTGAAGAAGCTCCCAGAGTAAATCAGTGTTTGCAGAAACTACCAGAGTAAATCCTGCCACAGTGTGAAGTCTTTCCACTGCTCACATTGGCTCCTAGGATACATACATCCACTTCCATTTCCCGACCAAGACTTTCCTTTAAAAATATGGAGAAATTAGACTCTCAGACTCATCTAGTTAGGGAAAAAAATAGGCTAATTTACTTTTTCTGATAGTTAAAATGATAAATGTTAATTGTAAACAAGTTTTAAGATACAGAAAAAGAGAAGAAAATATCACCCATAATCTTATGACCCAGTAGTAACATTTTGGAATATTTGCTGGTCTTCTGTTTTCATGCATGTCTTTTTGTTTCATATCAGTAGCAAAAGGAAGATGTGGAAGAAATGACAGGCATGCATGGCTTGGCATGTGGCTGATGGCTAAGAAAAAAAGTATTCAAATCCTAGTTCTTCTCTTCAGAGGCATTTAGTGAGGGGTGGAGCAAAGAGGGTGTGGCATTTGGCCATACTTTTTCTACTTTTATTTCATTTCACGTTATCTGTAAAATGAGGACCATCGCTGTCTCAGATGATAAGAATATTAACTGATTAACTTTTAGAAGCACAATGTCTGGTACATACATGTGCCTAATAAGTGTAAGTTTCTTTTCTATTGGTAAGAAGTTATCATTTATTGTGAGGCACTATTCTAAGTGCTTTACATATATCAATTCATTTAAGCCTCACAACTACCCTTTGAGGCAGGTGCCATTGTCCTATTTTATGGACAAGGAAACTGAGGTTAAGCAACCTGCCCAAGGTCAAACACCTGCTGGGTGATAGAGCCTGAACGGGAGCCTGAGCAACGGCTTCAGAATCCATGTTGCTCACACACATCATACCGCCTGCCACTAATCAGAGTTGATGTACAGTCAGGCTCTGAGTGTGTTACAGAGTATCAAACCCTTCCAGTGGGGGAGTTATCATCCGTTTAACTATAAGGCCTTGCATGAGGGTCATTGGGCTAGGTCAGTGGTCGGCAAACTCATTAGTCAAGAGAGCCAAATATCAACAGTACAACGATTGAAATCTCTTTTGAGAGCCAAATTTTTTAAACTTAAACTATATAGGTAGGTACATTGTTATTAACTTAATTAGGGTACTCCTAAGCTGGCCTTTGCTAAAAACTCAAGGGGCCAAAGAACCGCATGTGGCTCGCGAGCCGCAGTTTGCCGACCACGGGGCTAGGTGATACAGACTTCAGTAGGTGGGAGGATTGAAGCCTAAAGTAAATCTGAACAGATTAAATATGTATTAGGTTAAAAGTTTGGCTTTTTTCCCTACCCACCCCTTTCCAGTCTTTTGGCAAGGCTGACACAGAAATCATTGGCTAAGATCTGGCGATAGTTAAGCTTACGGTTTCAGGAAAAAATCAGAAATATGCTGAATGCCAGTGGAATAAATCATACATGCCGATTCATTTGAGTGGTTTCGGGGGAAATCAAATGAGAAAAAGCAGCAGCAAGAGAAACAGGAGGTACAAATGGACGTGGATCTGAGACACAGATGTACACCTACACATGGCTGAAGGGTTAAGTGTGACCCTCCTGTAATAACCAAGCTGCCAGACCAGAGTGGGTGAGCCAAAGACAGAGAGGTTTTGTTATGTCTGTGATGGAAAGCACCAGATAGGATGCAGGCCTGAGGGGATACAGAACAAGCTTCCTCGATGGTCAATAATGATTAAAAAGAAAAAAAAAGGAGAGTAATGAAGGGACAGTGACCCAGAGGTTAAGTCTGAATATATAGGTCCCAAAAGGTCAGTAACAGGAACAAGGGGATTTTAAAGACAGAGCAATTTATTGAGAATGCGAAACTTTTGATAAATGCTCAGCCACCAGAAAATGAAGAACAGCTGTGTTAGCCTAAGAACAGAAATCTATACCCACCAGTATCAGTTCTTAAAAACTTCTTGCAGACACTCAAGAAGTCAGGATTGCCCTAACCGGTTTGGCTCAGTGGATAGAGCGTCGGCCTGCGGACTGAAGGGTCCCAGGTTCGATTCTGGTCAAGGGCATGTACCTGGGTTGCGGGCACATCCCCAGTAGGGGATGTGCAGGAGGCAGCTGATCGATGTTTCTCTCTCATCGATGTTTCTAACTCTCTATCCCTCTCTCTTCCTCTCTATAAAAAATCAATAAAATATATTAAAAAAAAAAAAAGTCGGGAATATGGACCTCCTGCACTCTAGGAGACTGAGGGGACAAGTGCTGGGAGCTTATGGCGGTGACACGAGAGGCAGGATACAGAGATGACAGTAAGTCCCGCTTCATGCACAACGGACATGGAGCAGGATACAAAGAAAAAAGACACGCGGGAAACCAAGAACATGACTTAAAATAGGGCAAATTATGAAAATGAGTACACAGATACACCCAGCATAAATCCAAAGGAATTTCTCCAAAAGGCTACCCCTGGCCTGCACCCAGAGCAAATGATGTCCAGACCGCAAACGTGAAGGACAACTGTGGATAACCCAGGAGAGCGGGGTGCCTTTCAGGAATCTGGAAGTAGCCACATAAGGTGGAGTTTGTTTCTGTATTTTTTTTACTTTGAAACTGTTTCATTCATTCTACAATGTTTTTTTGGTGGTTGGGTTGTTTTTTTTGTTTTGTTTTTTTTGGTGGGTTTTGTTTTTTTTTCGGTTTTGTTGTGTTTTGTTTTGTGGTTGGTTTGCTTATTTTTAGTATCTTTAACCATTTGTACATCATAAGCGTCTGTAGACACAAGCGGCGGACTTTTTAAAATTAAATTCAAAATATTGTGGCAGTTAACTGGTTGAGTATCTTTTAAGTAAAAATAAGCGCATTTGGTAACATGTTTAATTAATAGCTCCGTCATCACCCTTCTCTACCTATTCTGTCCGAATCTGGGTTGGTGATTCCCAAGGCCTTCAGAATTTGTGACGTAAAGTGAAAATACTAAACTGGAAAGAAGAAGCGTGAGTGGCTGTCAGTGATTTTCATAGTATGATTCCATGTGTGGTTTGGCCAGGATATATACCACCTCTCAGTGTCTGTTCACCTGGAAAATGGGGCTAAAATATTAGTTCTTGTCTTCTAGAAAAGTTATGAGAATAACTCTTGACATAGGGGAATGTACACCTAGCTTTAAAAGGAAAGGCTTGACTAATCTGCCCCAGTCACGTGGTACCCTTGTAGCACCATTTCCTGATGAGATCAAAGCGTGGCAGCCTTGGCTGATTCCAGTCTGTCCTGAGGCAGGTAGCACAGGAACCTCAGGTGGGTAGGAAAAAAATGTGATTTTGGAGACAGCCCTAGTTCCATAGACAGATACAATAACTGGCAAGGGGAGAGAAGGGCAAAGTGAGGATCCCAACATGGGGGTCATTGGGACGAAAGGCTTCCCACCACTGATTCCGGGACTATTTTCCACCTAGATTGACTATGGAATTTCAAAGCCAGAAATCCTAAATTTGGTGGGAGAAGTAATGTGCAGAAGGAGGAGATGGTGCTTAGGTATAATTAAGGTAAAGATAAACTTGAGCCTAGAAATGGAAACTCCTCGCTGACTCCCTGGTCATCTCTCTCCATATCTTGAAATGACAAGAAATCAATACCATTCAGTGATCCCACCCCCTCAGCCAAGGCCTGTGCAGAGGAGAAACGGCGTGTGTTTGCACCTTCTCAGATGCATGCTTCCATGATCTGTGGGGGGCAAACCAGTCAGCTCTCAGAGGCTTAGACCTTTGAAGACAGACATTGAAAGCACACCGCCGGTACGCAGCCAGGTGGAATGTGGCAAACCCACTTCAGAGCCCGGTGCCGGATCAGGGGAGGCCTTAGGGGTGTGGTGAGGGCATTTGGAAATTCCACAGCCAAGACTCTCCTAAAGAGGAGAAATATGCCCGTTCCCATGGCACAATGCGTTGGCCACATGGGGCTTAACATTTTTCTCTGACTCCCTGGGAGTAAGGAGGAACAAGTTATGGGGATGGTGTTAGGGACCGGGTGGGGGGGGATTTAAATGGACACACACGAGGCTTGCCTGCAGTGCAGTGGAATCCAAACAATCTGAAATAGCTGGGGCTCAGGAGCTGGCATGTGCTGTGAGCTGCCACCCGCTGAACAGAGAAGGGCTGCTCTACATGCAGATGTTCTCCTAAGAGGGGAGGCCGCGGGGCGTGGTCTCAGGAAACCACCTGTCTGATCATTGGCTTCAGTGAGTCCAGTTTTTCACTTACCCCTGGATGCTGAATTATCGGGGAGTTCACCTTCATAATAGCTAGTGTATCTTTCGTCCCCCTTGGTTGGAAAACCTGTTATTCTAAGATTGGCAGTGCTTCACAGAAACAGAAGTGGATTTGCCTGCTTTTGGGCAGAGAACTTCAGTGGCTGCAGGCTTAGAACTTTGCTCTTAGCTGTGTTGTTTTGCTCTAACTCCAGGGTTGATTTTCACACGTGCTTCTTGTTAGATTCATTTGTGCCCTTGCCCACAAACACCATCCCGCTCAACTTCCTGTTCCCTATTTTTTTTGCCAGAGATGCGTGTGCAGCGCCGGGTCCTGCAGATACTGGCACCTCTGACTCCTTCAGCCCAGAGCACCTCACCTCTGACCCCCAGCACAGGAAAGCGGCATGGTCAGGAGGAGCTAAGCTTCGGCTGAAGCACAGGTAGGAGGCGCAGAGGTCTGTACCAAGTGGTTCAGAAAAGGGCCTGGAAGAGGGAATTGGGGGCAAGGCTGGTGAAAATACAGGCTTGTGAGAGTGGCAAGGAGGGGCTGAACAAAACGGCCAGAAGCTCATAGTTCAGAGGATAATAACTTAATGGCAGTTTTCAAATTAGGTTCTAGAGAGCCCAAAAATTCCTGGGATATAATCCAGGGCCCCTCAAATCATATGATTCAAAAACTTTTAAAAAATATATCCACCATTGTTTTTAAAACTATAATGAAAATCACTCAAAGTAATATACCAACATCTTATACTTTGGAAATGACACTGTGTGTCAAATTGTGCAGCAATTTGCGCTGATATTCATGTAAAACTCTTCTTGTCTCTAATTGAAGAATGTCCTGAAATTACTAAATTAGCCTAATAAAAAATTTGCGGCTACTTATCTGTGCTTCTACGTGCTAGGTGTTGTGCTGGGACTTTGCACATCGCGTTAAATTATCACACCAGTCCTGTGAGGTTTGCATTGGGATTCTACTGGGAGGTGGTGGGTTCAAGTTCAGACGGTTTGGCCAGGCTCTTGGCCACTATACTTTATGTCCCCAACAACCTGCATAACAGAATCTACTTCATAGAACAGCCATGGCAATGCAGTGAGATAAGGTATTCAAAGCACTTAGCACAGAGCCCGCTCATAGGACATGAGAACTAAATATTAGGTAAAATAAATATCAGGTGGTAGTGTAATATGGTTATCTTACTGTGTAACTGCAAGTGCCTTTTTAAGCTCTCACAGTTTCCAGCCTGCAAAATGAGTTCAATAACTAATCATAGCGTTGCTGAAAGGATTGAAAGTGCTCATACACGTGAAGCACTTCCGTCGGTGCCCAGCATGTCATAGCGCTCAATCAGTGTTACTGTTGATGTCAAGTACCCTGATTTCAGTTGGGGATTCTCATGTAGACACGTGAATTTGCGTTATAAACATGTAAACGTTGTGTTTGATCCTCGTATTTCCTTGGTCTCCCCTATCTATAATTTCCTCAGTCTTTCCTTGCCTTTTATGACCTTGACACTTTTGAAGAAGAATGTGGGCCACTTATTTTGTAGAATTGTGGGCCTTTTCCGTGGATTTGTCTGATATTGTCCCATGATTAGACTAAGGTTATGCATTTTGGCAAGAATACTTCAGAAGTGATATGTCCTCCTTCGTGTGTCCTACTAGAAATTATCTAGTGTCAATATATTTTATTACTGGTGGTGTTAGCCTTGATTACTTGGTTAAGGCCTCTCCATTCTAGTTATCATTTGTCTCTTTGTAATTAATAAATATCTTTGGAGACATAACTTTGAGGCTATGCAAATATCCTGCTTCTCCTCAAACTTTTCACCCACTGATTTGAGTATCCATCCGTGGAATTGTCTGCAACCATTCTTACTGGAATGCTCTAAAGATGATTCTATATTTCCTTCTACGTTTACTCATTGGAATTCTTCTGTAAGGAAGAGCCGTCTCTTTCCCCCACTTATTTACTTATTCAGCTATTTATATCAGTAAGGATTCCTTCACGTATCAGTCATATTTTGTGGGTTATAATCCAGTACTGCTGTTACTTACTTTATTGTTCCAGATTTGGTCATTGGGAGCTCTTTCAAACTGGCTCTGGTCTAAATCCTGGTTTGAAATATGGAAAGGGGTAAGATGCTACTGTCTTATTCTTCACATACAGAGAGCAAACATGATGGGCTTATCATCTAAGCGTCTTAACACATGTTGAGGTAGGAAGTTAGAAGTGGGCAAGTGTGACAAGTCGTGGAAGCCTGTACACTGATCTTGAAATTAAAAAGTGCTTGGGTCACCCCATGAGCCAATTCCAAGTCCAGTGGGCCAGCCACAGGTATATATAGCTCCCTTTTCATGGGGGGCGGGGGGGCGCGGAGGGGGGGGGGACAGAGCCAGAAAGTATTTCTCACTTACAAGAAAAGAGCAAAAGGAACAACCTGCTTTCCCCAGGTGTACACAGGGGCCAGCCAGACAACCAGGTTTAAGAAAGAGAATCTTAGGCCCTGGCCAGGTAGCTCAGTTGGTTAGAGCATTGACCCAATACACCAAGGTTGTGGGTTCAATCCCCAGTCATTTTTTTAAAATTATTTTAAAAGAGAGGGTGGGGGGGAAATCTTAGTGGCCCAGGACTTACTAATCTCACAGATCCAATCCCATCCTTCTATAACTTCTCTCATATCTAATTTAGTAGGAATCCTGTTATCTAACTTACTTTAGCAGAAACTTCTCCTTAAATGTGTCAGGCTTTAGGCTAGGATAGTTTACTGCGTTGGTAAAGGAGACAAAATGTTCTAGCTCAGTGGTCGGCAAACTCATTAGTCAACAGAGCCAAATATCAACAGTACAACGATTGAAATTTCTTTTGAGAGCCAAATTTTTTAAACTTAAACTTCTTCTAACGCCACTTCTTCAAAATAGACTCGCCCAGGCCGTGGTATTTTGTGGAAGAGCCACACTCAAGGGGCCAAAGAGCCGCATGTGGCTTGCGAGCCGCAGTTTGCCGACCACGGTTCTAGCTTAAAACACAAGATTTTCCAAGCCAGTGCTTTCCTCCATGAACTTCTCATCCCTTCTTCACCTTCCACCACCAGTCATCGCCATCATTCTAATAATTATTAAGCATTTACCCATACGTGGTGACGTGCTTTGTGCTCCATCAGGTAAATCAAGATGAACGGATGATAGAAACTCAGGGCTTGACTCCTAATTCACTCTCAGTGAGCAGCAAGGTTAGTTCAGCCGGCGCTTTGCACTTCCCTTGGCAATGAGTCTGCCTCCCTGATACTGACTTTGTGCTCTCAGGACTCAACGCTTAGGAGGCCTTGGTGGATGTTGGTATGGAACCCCTGCTTTAGTAGCCTCCCAAACTGTGGGAAGCTTAAAGCAATTAACTCCCTTTTGCAGACCGTGGCATTTTTGCATGTGGAGGAGGGTGTGGGTTTAGCAGAGATCATTCAAGGAAACTTCCTGATTTTAGTTTGATGAATTTTTATCAGCAGATGATTTTCCTTGCTTCCCTCCTCTTCCTGCCCGCAAAATAGAATTCTGGCATTTTTAAGCTGCATACTCAGATACTGGTTCTTCTCAGGAAAAATTACTCAGCTGTGCCCTGCTGAGCTGCTCCCCATTTGTCTTCCCTCTTCTAGGGCAGGAATTGAACTTTAACTGGCCAGTTTACAGAGGTGACTGGGCATGAGATCCCTCCCACTGGCACTAAGCTTGGCGAGTTCAGGGCGGTTCAGGCTGTGTGGGAGGAGCAGAGAGAGCAGGAGCGGGCGGGGTACAATGGCTTTTTACCCACCTGAATATGACATTCAGGTGGCCAGAGGTTTGCTACCTAGGATGTTTCTGTTTGCCACAAGGTAAGGCCTCTCTTACATTAGAATGAGATTTAGTTCTTTCATTGCAGGATTCTCAATCCACAAGCCTATCACAGGTGTCTGTCTGATGTTGTGTTATATCTGTTTATAAAGAAAAACAGCCAACCTCATGTTAAGTTTAAGCCCATTTCTCAAAATTGTCATGAAAATTATTATTTGAGTACCTTATGTAAGCCAGTGTACTATTAATATTTCTGGGAGGGGGGTGGATTTTCAATCATTCTCTCTCCCACATATCCTGTCGCTGTATTTTTTTTATGATGTGTCTATTTAGAGCGGCTTTTATATATTTATTTCTATTGGTTTATTTTAGAGACAGAGAAGAAGGGGGAGAGCGAGAAATATCAATTTGTTATTCCACTTACTTATGAATTTATTGGTTGATTCTTTTTTTTAAAATATATTTTTATTGATGTCAGAGAGGAAGGAAGAGGGAGAGAGAGATAGAAACATCCATGATGAGAGAGAATCATGGATTGGCTGCCTCCTGCAAGTCCCCCACTGGGGATCGAGCCCACAACCCGGGCATGTGCCCTTGACTGGAATTGAACGTGGGACCTTTCAGTTCACAGGCCGATGCTCTATCCACTGAGCCAAACCAGCTAGGGCTTATTGGTTGATTCTTGTATGTGTCATGACCAGGGATCAAACCCACAACCTTGGTGTAGCAGGATGACGTTCTAACCAACCTAGCTACCAGGCCAGGGCTAGAATGCCTTTTAATCTCATTCAAATTAGCAATTGCTTTGTATCACATACTCCACGGATTTATTTCCCCATTTCCCTGGGGGATTTCAGAGCATTTCTATTTCTCACAGGGAAAGGCTACTTACCTAAGCAGTAGTAGTCAAGTTCTCTATTCTCGTTGCCAACATTTGCATAAAGAAATGAAACCCATGAATATATTCTCAGTTTTAAAGAAAAGGTACAGTCTTCTCAGGCAACTTCAAGTTTAGCTGAAAAGAAGTGTTGATTGCAATTGCCGGTCTTACATTCTTTAACTCCGTTCTAATTAAAGGTTTAAATTCTTGATTATCTTTTCCTTCATTCACAGAGTTCAGCTTTTATCCTTATCATCTTAATTCAACATTTTTGTTCAGAGTTATGCTTAAGGCCAATGCTTACTTCTAAGGATGCCTTTTATTTAAAGGAACAGGTGGCTACAACAGTCATGATAATGTTCTAGATCTCAAGGTGACGTGAATATTTATTTTATTATTATGGGCACTCAATTTTATTATTTTCATACCTTGTAAAGGGTGAAAAAGAAAATATGAACTCCTTATGTTATAAAACTCATATATAGAGAGAGGGATCACAGGGCTGTTTTTTCAAGTTTTATTTGGCATTCTCTCATTTGAAAGTAACAGAGAGCATTCTTCTGAATTTTATTATTTTCTCCCCAACAGTGTCAGGTTATGAGTGAGTGCTGGTGGAGGTTAAACTTCTTGTTGTAAGATTTAACGTGGACGTATTGGTAGGTAAGGAGCTGGAGCAAGTTTTCAGCTTCTCTGCCTTACAAACCTTCACTGTCCTTTTATTCAGGTTCCAGTATTACTTGAAAGCTTTATTTTTAACGAATAGTTCTTTTCCAGTATGATTTTTAAATATAGATTCTTCTTTAGACCATTGTTTCAGAGTTTTGTCTAAAATTAATGCTTTCTGTTCTTTTCTCTGTTGTTGCCTTTAATATTTTATTTGTGGCCTCTTCCTCTAAATGAGGAGAAAGAAAAACATCATATAATAGAGAATTGAGTTTCTTTAGTGTTGGAGGTTTAGGGGCATTTGTTTTGTTTCATGGAGTGTTGTTTGGGAGGAAAAACCACGACATAAATGTTAGCCTTTTGCCTCACACGAAAACCCTTTTGTTTTGGCAGTTATATAAAAATGAATTAGCTTGATTTCGAAATATCTTGGTTGGTGTTTGGACTTCTTCAGACCCTAAAAGCACAGACTTCTGTGGGCTTATACATTAAGAAGGTGTGTGTGCAGCCAGTGTTGGTTCCCTCAGCCCCGCAGTCCACTAAGTGGAAGGGAATAGCCATGCTCACCTTTTGCGGTGCCCTGCTGAGCCGCTCCCCGTTTGTCCAACAGGGGTCCTCTGGGGGAGCCCCATACAACTTTACCTTTAAGAAAAAGGCAGTAATTCAGGGGCACACACAGTATTTCTAGTTTCTCTGCAACTCTCTGACTGAGATCCGGGAGATTTATGGGTGTCTGCATATGAAAGATAACAAGCCAGCAAGGAAGTGATTTCTCCTGTCCAAGCTCTCGCAACATATTCGATGGCACAGAGAAATAGTAGAGAAAATACTCTAAAATCATAATATCTGATATCTGAAGAAATCAGCAGAAGCCAGTCCCCTCTTTCCTCCAACAAATAAAATGCCTGGTTCCAATCTGAGAGTTGAGAACACAAAGTTATTTATTGATGGCGTTGACACTATTCATTTACACTGTGCTATTCTGTTGTAATGGAGTTTGAAAGTCAGTGAAAGACAAAGACAAATGCTGTTATAGATCAAAGACATTACAGTGCTGGTATTAACTTCTGCCATGACTTATATGCCAACGCTGATGTGTGGGAAGGAGAGCTGACTGTCCCTCTGTGTGTGGCAGAGTTGAGGGGAGGAGGTTGAAAGGGGAATAGTGAGAAAAAGAACGTTTCAACATCATCAGCCTCTGGTGATGAAGTAAGACACACCCCCCCATTGCTGGTCCTTCTCTTTCACAGTAATAGTTTGGTATGGTTATCAATAAAGTTTAACCTTTAAATAATATTTCAGAATGGAGGATGGTAAGGAGATAAATAGTGAAAGAATGTTGGGATAGGTATGGAGGAATGGGGTAAAGCATCTTAATAGAAAAGGTGTGGGGTTGGTGTTGTTTTTTTTAACTTTCATGCAGATTTTAGATGTTAGAGTCTTATGCTGTTAGCAGACTTCACTCTTCCTTGTGAGTCCATTGTCAAAGCCAAAAGTCCCCAGGGGCACATTATAGGGATGTGACATTTAAAAAGAACTCTTTCCAGAAAGGACTGTGTGTCGCTATGGGATTATACTACCTAATGCATACTTCTCTACCCACTGAGCCACTTTTTTAAATACATTTTTATTGATTTCAGAGAGGACAGGAGAGGGAGAGATAGAAACATCAATGATGAGAGAGAATCATTGACCGGCTGCCTCCTGCATGCCCCACACTGGGGACCGAGCCCACAATGCAAGCATGTGGCTGCCATGTTTGATTCCTTGACTGGAATCAAACCCGGGACCCTTCAGTCCACAGGCCAACGCTCTATCCCCTGAGCCAAACCGGCTAGGTCTGAGCCACTTTTTAAAGACACAGATATATTACTGAGGTAATTATAAAAGCCTTGAAAAAGTTTGCTTGTTAGATTTTTCTGTGAATCCAAAGTCTGTGGTATGGCCGCAGAAGCCATAGAAGCTAAGGAGAGGGGTGCTGTAAAGGGCGAAAGGATTTCTCAAAACAATGTCTTTGCCAGCTGTGTGTTAAGGGACAGTTACCACTTTTTTTTTTTGGAAGGTGATAGGCTTTGTCAACTCTTTAAAAATTCTTTAGAGCTTTTCTGTTTCCTCTGAACCTGTAGAAAACATATCTCAACACGGGATGGCTTTTATTCCAGAGTTCCTTCTGGATCTGTAAATGAAACATGTTATGAATGCAGCTCAGTGTAATTTGACTTGCTCGCAGTTTTCAATTGCTGTATATTACCATCATCATCAGTATTTAGGGCCTATCATTTCCCTCTAAATAGGAAATGCCAAAAAGTCATTGTTGTTCAAATAGGAATCATCTATTCTTTTATACTAACAAAGATATATTTATAATCTTACCCAAATTACCTGTACAGTGACATTTAATTGTTGATATCGAGTTTGTTTCCTCTTTAAAGTGTGAAAGGGGCCATCTATATATATATATAAAAGCCTAATATGCAAATTGTCCCCACAGGAGTTTGACCAGGAGACTGATCGCTCGCCATGACATGTGCTGACCACCAAGGGGCGGCATGGAACAAAGGAAGGCCCCAGCCGGCAGCTGGCAGCCAGGGAAGGGAGGCCCCGGCCGGCAGCCGGAAGGAAGGCCCCGATTGGCCCTGATCGCCGGCCAGGCCTAGGGACCCTACCCGTGCATGAATTTTGTGCACCAGGCCTCCAGTTTAGCAATAATTATCAAAATTGCAAGTTCATTTTACTTTGAGCCAGCAATTCCACTTCTAGGAGTTTCTGCAGATAAGTTAGCATAAATAGAAGACAGTGTATGGACATGGTTATTTTTGAAGCAGTATTTGCAATAGCAGAAGACTAGACATCAGAAAGCATCTACAGAAAGGGTCTGGTTAAATGAGCATGATATATGCACATAGTAGATAGGGTACCATGAGGCAGCTAACTGGAAAAAAGATGTGAGGAAGCTCTGTAAATACTGAGGTAGAGTGTTCTATAGTATGTATTAAGTTCTTAAAAAACAAGGGTGTTACACCACATTTTGTTCCTTTTGTGAAAGGGGTGAAATAAGATTATATGTTCATATTTGCTTGAATTTGCATCAGAAAACATTGGAGAAGATACATAGGAAATTAGCCACAGTGGTTACCTGTAGGGGACAGGAGAAATTGGGGGAGGAGCTAGGAAATGTTCAATGGCTTTTAAGTATGTGAATTAAATCAATCAAAAAAATACCAGAAGTAAATATAAGGAAAATATTAAGATTTGATCAATTTTGGTGATCAGCACAAAGATGTTCTTTATATTAACCTGAATACTTTTACATATTCATGAAATATTTGATAATTTTAAAAATGGGATGAGGAAAAATAGGGGGGAAATAGTAGCAACACTCAAAAAGATCCTTAAGTAACAGAATTTACAAGATATATTGTACTTTCTTTCTTGTTTTCTTTGTTTGAGGGAAGGGGTTAAACTAGAACCTTGTTAGGGTGGACTTTGCCTTCTATTATACCATTGTGCACTAAACCAATGATGGCTGGGCAGGCAGGTGGCAGGTGTGGGTTAGTACATGCATTAGGAAATATGACGTTTTATTTGGTAGTACTGATAGTTGAGTACCTCTTGTATCCTTAGAAATTCGACTCATGCCCAGCTGATAACTGGCATGGTTCAATAATAGTGCTCCCAGGAGAGCCCAAGGTCTCAGGCAAAGCAGCTCATCAAATAACATCAAAAAAAAAAATTAACTCTAGCTCTTAGAATTTTTTATTTTCCAGGCCGTGGTTGTCACTGTCTCCATTTATCCAGAACATACTAACCCTTCAAGGTCATTGAATCCCACTCTCCTACTGAGCCTTTTAGCTAACTGCAGACCCCTTTCTTGATCACCAGCAGCACCAGCTTTTTGGCGTTTGTATCCTAAATGCCTCCATCACCTCCGTAGCCCAGGATGATCTGATGACTTGTCCGACCATCTGCTCTTCACTCACAAGGCTTTGGCCACGCTGTCCTGCTTCTTGCAAACCCCAAATTCACTCCTGCCTGACGGCTTTAGCATTCATTGTGCCTTCTGTGTTAAATTATCTGCCCATACGTAGCTCTTTGCGTGGTTGACCATTTCTTATCATTTACATCTTGGACTCAAATGCACTCTCTCAAAGAGGCTGTCCCTAACCCAAAGCAGTACTCTTAATTACAATCCCACATTACCCAGTTTTATTTCCTTCCGAGCCCTTTTACTGCATTAAAATATCCTGTTGCTTTGCTTACTTGCTTAGTGCCCATCTTCCTACTCTGCCCACCCCACCTCCTTATAATGCTCATTGCTTAAAAGTTAAGAGCACAGACTTTGGGGACCGGTGTCTGCATTTCAATACCAGCTCTGGTTCCCACTCTTCTTGTGACTGGACAAGTTGCTTAATCTCTTATTTACCTAATTTTCTCATTAGTAATCCTGAATCATGTAAAGATCAAGTGCCTAGCATGGTGCTTGGTACTTAGTAGGCACTCAAATATTTTTGAATGAATACTACTCTGATTCTGCTTAGTTTTTTGTGTTTTTTTTTGCGTGTGTGTGTGTGTCTAAGACTCCCCAACAAAATTATGAACTCCTTGAAACCATCTGTGACCTCCTGGAGCTCCAACAATAATTCATCAAGTAGAAGGCACATAGTAGGTGGTCAGTGAATACTGCTTGAAATACCTGAACTGTTTTATTGTAGATTTCTCAGAAATATGCTTTGCATTCCTGAATCTCTCTATGTTAGTACAAAAATCATTGAAGAAGGACATTGTGTCACTTGCTAGTTCCCGTTTCACCAGCCTACCCATCCCACGCAGTAAAGCTTCCTTGTCTGTGGTTGGGAATGCAACAAAAGGGCTTTGTTTGAATTACGCCCACACACGAAACTTAGTTTGCTCAAATTAAAAATTAAATTGTCTTCTGACTCATGATGTCACGTACTTTTAAAAAATATTTTCCTTATCTTCGTAAAGATCAAAGTGATCCCAAAATGTAAAAAGCATGCTGTGCTCTTTAGGAATGCTTATTAAATTATTTGCATCATTGAAAAAGTCAATAAACAGCTGTTTGAATATTTTGGGTATCTCAAGATACATGAAGTATATTTTTAAAATGAGAGGCTATTTGAAAAGTACTTTGCTTTTTAATACATATTGCATGTACATGGTCTCCCTACCAGAATGTAAATTCCATAAGTTCAAAGGTTACAAAAGGAAATATAGTGAAAAATAAGTTTTCTACCCCAGAGGCAGTCATTGTTTCTAGTTTCTCAAGTATTCTTACAGATATTCTTTTTAAAAAGTTGATTTAAGAGAGAGAGGAAGGGATAGAGAAGGAGGGAGGGAGGGAGGGAGGGAGGGAGGGAGAGAAGCATTGATATGTTCCACTTATTTATGCATTCATTGGTTGATTCTGGTATATGCCCTGACCAGGAATTAAACCCACAACCTTGGCGTATCAGAATGATGCTCTAGCCAACTGGGCTACCGGCCAGAGCCCAGAAATAATCTTTACATTAATAAACATATAGGTGATTATGTATGTTTTCCCCCACATACTTCAGGGTACTGAACACAAGTTCTATACCTTACTGTTGTCATTTAACCATACATTTTAGAGATATTTCCATATCAATATGTATAGAGCTACCCCATTTTTTTAATAGTCACCTAAATATCCCATTATATGGATGTACCACACTGACTTAACTATCTGCAACTGATGAACATTTAGGTTGTTTTGCATTTGATAGATGTGTTATTAAAAAACTTTTTTTGTTTTGTTAGGTTGTGCCAAACTGCTGTTTATTCAGTACCCATTTATACTCCCCCTAGCAAGGCATGAGCGTTGGGCTATATTTAGATCATCTTTTTCATTGTTTCTTTCATTTCATCACTTAACTGTACATTTGGAAGAGTCTTATAAAACAAAGATTTATCTCTGAAGCCTTTCCTCAACATATGTTCTGTGGCCAAAAGAAAGGGTGTTGTTGTTTTTTGTTTTGTTCGGGTTTTGGGTTGTTTTTTTTAGGACTTTTTGAATAGTTTCAAAATCACTGTTCTTAATGTATTAAACCTGTGATGAAACCCAATACACCCCACCCCATCTCACCCCAAGGCAAACAGTTACCAACTTTCTACGCTGGTTTCCTGTCTTGGCATTGCACATCTTGGGCACTTGTTTTATCTTTAGTAGGAACTATTTCTTTATGATTTATTATTTTCTATAGGAACTACTTCATTTGTTCTCCCTACCAGAATGTAAGCTCCTTAAGGGCAGAAACCATATCCGAGTCATTATTCTTTTAAATATCTCTAATCAGTCTCAACTCTTCTAGTCCTCATTTACCTTGTCCCTTGAGCCCTAACCCACCATATCATCCCCCTCCTTTTTCTCTCTTCACGGCTTCATCATGAGAATAGAGGACACTGGATGTGAAGTCCCTTCTAGTTTCCTCCCTTTCATGCTATGAGCATCAATGTCTTACCTGCTCCTTGCTTCTCATCTCAGTGGGACTGGCTTTTTTTTTTTTTTTAATTTAATAAATCTTTATTATTCAGATTATTACAATTGTTCCTCTTTTTTTTCCCATAGCTCCCCTCCACCCGGTTCCCACCCCACCCTCTGCCCTTACCCCTCCCCACACTGTCCTCATCCATAGTTGTATGATTTTTGTCCAGTCTCTTCCCGCACCCCCACATCCCTTTCCCCCCGAGAATTGTCATTCCACTCCCTTTCTATGCCCCTGATTCTATTATATTCACCAGTTTATTCTGTTCATCAGATTTTTTTATTCACTTGATTTTTAGATTCACTTGTTGATAGATATGTATTTGTTGTTCATAATTTTTATCTTTACCTTTTTCTTCTTCTTCCTCTTCTTAAAGAATACCTTTCAGCATTTCATATAATACTGGTTTGGTGGTGATGAACTCCTAGGTTTTTCTTATCTGTGAAGCTCTTTATCTACCCTTCAATTCTGAATGATAGCTTTGCTGGGTAGAGTAATCTTGGTTGTAGGTTCTTGCTATTCATCCCTTTGAATATTTCTTGCCACTCCCATCTAGCCTGCATAGTTTCTGTTGAGAAATCAGCTGACAGTCCTATGGGTGCTCCCTTGTAGGTAACTAACTGTTTTTCTCTTGCTGCTTTTAATATTCTCTCTTTGTCTTTTGCTCTTGGCATTTTAATTATGATGTGTCTTGGTGTGGTCCTCTTTGGATTCCTTTTGTTTGGGGTTCTGTGTGCTTCCTGGACTTGTAAGTCTATTTCTTTCACCAGGTGGGGGAATTTTTTCAGTCATTATTTCTTCAAATAGGTTTTCAGTATCTTGCTCTCTCTCTTCTTCTGGCACCCCCATAATTCTGATGTTGGTACGCTTGAAGTTGTCCCAGAAGCTCCTTACACCATCTTCGTATTTTTGGATTCTTTTTTCTTTTCTGGTTGAGTGTTTTTTGCTTCTTTGCATTTCAAATCTTTGACTTGATTCTTGCAATCCTCTAGTCTGCTGTTAGGTCTCTGTATAATATTTTTTATTTCAGTCAGTGTATGCTTAATTTCTAGTTGGTCCTTTTTCATATCCTTGAGGGTCTCCTTATATTTATCGGCCTTTTCTAGAAAATTCTTGAAAAACCTTATAACCATGGTTTTGAACTCTATATCCAATTGTTTGCTCTCCTCCATTTCTTTCATTTGTGATCTGTTTCTTTGTGTCCGCATTTTGGCTGCTTCCCTGAGTTAATAGAATGACTTTGTGTGCTAGGTGTCCTATAGGGCCCAGTGGCTCAGCCTCCCCAGTTACCTGAGGTGGACACTCTTGGTGCACCCCTTTGTGGGCTGTGTGTACAGTCTTGTTGTAGTTAAGCCTTGATTGTTGTTGGTATCACTGGGAGGAATTGACCTCCAGGCCACTTGGCTGTGAGGATCAGCTGTCTCTCTACGCTGGGAGAACTTCTGTGCTGGAGACACCCTTATGAGACAAGACTTGCAAATGCCTCTGTGCTCAGCTTGAATGGGGCGGAGTCTCAGGGCAGAGCAGACAGCATTGGTTTTCCATCAGCCCTGCCCTAATAGGCCCCTGTGTCTCAGTGTCCCATGGTAATCGCTGCAAGCACCTCTGAGAGAAAGCCGCCCTCAAGTTCCACCCACTGCCAGACAGTCCAGTTTCTCCCCGAATGAGTCTGGGTCCCCAGAGTCTCACCCGAAACAGGAGTTCAGTGCAGTCGGGAGCTTTTGTCTCCCTCCCGCTTGAGAAAGCCAGCTGCGTATTCAGTTGCCCACCCTCTCCGGGCGTGTGCCTCAGTACCTCTGCCTTCCGCAGTTCCTCTGAGTCTCAGTGTGCCCCTCTCTTTCCTTCTAGTTGTAGAATTTCCACTCAGCCAGCCTTCCTGTGGTTCTGGATGATGCCCATTTTGTCTTTTAGTTGTAGTTTTGAAATTGTTGTGCGAGGCAGCAGTTTAGGTGTTTACCTATGCCGCCATCTTGGTTTCTCCCCCTCAGTGGGACTGGCTTTAGTCCCACAGAAGATTATACCCTCTACCTCCACGTGTGTGCAAGCCCTTCCTCCCTCCTCATGAGCCTCAAGGAGTATCATCCTCTCTTTATCCTATACCTTGTGCACATGTGTTCACTCTGTCTCATAAATGTGTTCATACGTCTCATTGTTTACAACCAAACATCTACGACAAAACCTTTCACTTCCCGGCCCCCTCTAGTCTTCTGGTTACCACCATCTTTCCTTCAGAACCAGGTGTGTTTTTAAAGGGCTTTGCAGTCTCCATCTTCTCTTTCATTCACTTCTTAGCCCACATCAGGCTCTGCCTGTCATTCCAATGCAAAAGCTCACTAGTTGTCAAATCCAATGGACCTGCATGTACCTCGTCGGATTCACCTCTCTGTAGCAGCCGGAGGTATTGACAGTTCCTCCTCCTCGTTCTCCCCGCTAAGGAGTCTGTGAAACTCCCATAACTCTTCTAGTTTACCTCCTACTTCTCTGGATATTCCTTTTGGGGAATTTTGCCCATTCCCCTTCCCCTAAATTGTGATAGTTCTCAGAGACCCATCCTTAAACTACTTCCTTTGTCTCCCTGTGCATTCTCCCCAAGCAGCATATCTTTTCTCAAAGACCTTGTGTTTTGTGACTCCTAAATTTCTATATGCAGTTCAGTCTTCAGTCCTCAAGACCCTGCTGCATACTGTGCACCTCCACTGACCATTGCGAAGGCGCCTGACATTCACATGCCCCAAAGTGAGCTGGTCAACATCCCCGCTCTATTTCCTCCTCCCTCTCTCTACGCCCTCCCCTCCCCCCATCAATAGCTCTTTATCTAGGCTAATAATACGATCATTCTAGAAGCATAAAGGCCATCCTTCCTCCTTGACTATACTCTCTTCTACACCACCTACATCCATGTGGTTACTAGGCTGGGTGGGCATTTTGCCTCCTCAGTGGCTTTGAGATCTGTTATCTCTTCAAGTTCATTGCCTTGGTGCCCAGCCCTCATTATCTCACCCTGGCCAATATAATAGCTGCCAGTCGTGTCTCTCTCAAGTTTATCCTCCTTGTCATTGGCAATATCTTCCTGAAACTCAAAATTGAACATGCCCTCCCTGGCCAGTGTTATCGGTGACTTCCATTTCCAGGGGATACTGTCCAAACCCTCTAAAGTAGGGGTGGGGAATGTCCGGCCCTTAGACCATATAAGGCCCTCGAAATCATCTGGTCTGGCCCTGCCAAGACATTAGGGGTGAGTTAATTAAATGTGTGACCAAACAAAGCAGGATAATTTTAAGTTGATAACTTTGTATGGCCCTCGAATGATGTTATAAATATCCAAATGGCCCTTGGCAGAAAATAGGTTCCTCACTCCTGCCCTAGAGGCATATTAAGGTCTGCCCCCTCCTACACCTTCTCCTGCTGCTTGCTCTTCCCCTTAATCATCATTGCTTCTTAGTGTACTGTGTGCCTGCACATTTCTATGCATTTGTCATGCCATTTCTTCTACCTGGATGCCCTTCCCCCCCCCCCCAACCCTAACCCCACCTTCCACCTGGAGAAATCTTGTGATTTAATTGAAAGTGAGGCTTCTTGACCTAACCCCACAGTGTTAGTACCACCCTCTCTGTGTTCACTGAGCATCTTGCTCAGGTCTCTCTTACAGAACCAATCACATTGTGTTACAGCCGTTTACTTGGTTATTGCTTCTATTATCCTGTGAATTGTTTGGGTCTGATGGTACTTTATTATTCCTTGTATCCCCCGTGCCAGTATAGTGGCTGACATATGGAAAGTCTGCATGTCATATAGATGTCCCCAGGATGAATGGAAAGGAAACTGAGGTAAAGTCTGGGTAGCTTACATGTAAAAGAAAGCCTTGCTATCGTCTTCAAAGCACTTAGCCGAGGTGAAACTGCTCCATTCGCCTTCACTGTGCTGTGCACAGTCTCTCTTTACACTTCAGACTGATTTAGGACTTCCAGCAAAGTGCCTGATCCTTCCTGAAGGAGGAGTGACAACTGATAACAAAGTCTGGGCACCTCTTCGCTTCTCTCCGTTGAGATTTCAGACCAGAGGGCTTCTGGGGAACTGCTGGAGCTCAGCAAACATTACCTCACCCTTCATCTCCACGACAGGAAAAGGGATCTTCGTTCTGTAGAGCTTGTGGAATGTGTCAGGGCCTGTCCGTTTCCCTTGGGAGGGAAAGGCTGCTCGGCCCCAGTCTTTGACCTGTGCATGGACATACCGTTGGGGGATGACGCTGAAGAGCCTCCTCAGTGTTATCACGCTCAGGTGCGAGGCTGGTTCACTCTTCACCTGCGTCTGGCAGCTCCTCAAGGCCAGTTCCTAGTCATAGGACTAGCCGCCTGCTACAGAGAGGGTCCTGCCGAACACGGGGCGGGAAGGTGGCAGTTTGTCCTGTCTCCTATGTCTTTTGGACCCTTTGGACCCAATGCCTCATGAAAAAGAGACATTATTTTTTCATTAAGTCCTGGGTTTTTCCTGTGTAATTAACTAGTCACATTAATTGAACACTTAAAGTCATTTGTAAAGGGGTTTGAACCCTGACTCTGAGACTCGGGCTCTGTAATCTGGGCCAGAGAGACTTGGAGCACCAAGAGGGATTTCAAACACTGGATGGAACTGGATGATAAAGCAGGAATCTAAGTCAGTGAGGAGCTGGGGTTCAAGGGAGGTGGCCGGCCTTGAGAAACTGGTTGAAGAACCTAGTTTCTGAGGAGTGGGTATCCAAGGAATCACAGCAAGAATGCCAAACCGCTAAGACACGGAGCCATTAACCCAGAGCTCCCTGAGTCTCCCTCGGAGAACAGGACCGATTCAACTTCGGGGCAGTGCTGAAGCTGTGGTCTGGGTTACCTGGGCCCTGTTATGAGGATTAGAGTTATGGGGGCAAGGAGACAGGAAAATTGTAATATATTGGCTTTCATTGTTGGTCTCTTGGTTTTGCATCCTGTTTCCTCTCTTTAGCTCAGCTGTGCCACTACTTCCTTCAGTTCTTTCCTGGTTTCCAGATGAGCAGGGTCTATTATTCCCTCTTGGCCTGCGATTACCTCCCGACTAGATGTCACAGCCACTGCCCGGCAGCTCCCTGCCTCACAAGCATGGCCAGGGCCCATCAGGCTGTGACCACTGTGAGTCTTAGGCCAGCCTCTGCCGTAGTTACACATAGTTATTCATGATCTTACTGGGGGCTCAGAGCAGGCTGATTCACCTCCATCAATAGTCCCTGCCCATTCCCCTCTCTTCTATTCACTCAGCTTCTTTCTCTCCTTTCTGTCCTACATTGTAGATCTCTCTGATTGACTTCTCTCCGACTGACTTGTCTCCCTAGCCGCTCTAGTCTTCATCAGCTCAATCATAATGAATGACTGAGGATAATTATTCTCAACATTTATTGAGCTCCTACTATAGGTTAGGTACATTATTTCATTTTTAATCTCACAAAAAAACACTATAAATAGATTGTTATAATCTGACTTTTACTGATGAGGAAACTCAGAGCGGTTAAGACTATAGGCTCCTTCAATTCAATAAATATTTAGTGACTGACTGCTGAAAATCTTATGTCTGTATCCCTTGTGTCACACAAAATAAGTTTCCTATCACTATAACCTTTCTTCAGAGAGTTGAAATATATGTATTTTTTTGAAATCATTATCTCTCTTGGCAAGTCCTTCAGTGTCTTTCTTATACATCTTAAAAGTTACTTTTGATTAAAATGGGGTTAATCCAGCCTCTTTGCTTAATGTCTTCATTTTTTAGAGGAACAAAGGCTTCTGGTGGAGAAGTGACTTTCACAGGGTCATGTGGCAGGCTAATGAGAAATGCAGGGTGAGCCCTGACCGGTTTGGCTCAGTGGATAGAGCGTCGGCCTGTGGACTCAAGGGTCCCAGGTTCGATTCCAATCAAGGGCATGTACCTTGGTTGCGGGCATATCCTCAGTAGGGGGTATGCAGGAGGCAGCTGATGGATGTTTCCCTCTCATCGATGTTTCTAACTCTCTATCCTTCTCCCTTCCTCTCTGTAAAAAATCAATAAAATATATTTTTTATAAAAAAAGAAAGAAAGAAATGCAGGGTGAGCACCCACGTCTCCTAATCCTGGGCTGGTATTATTCTGATGTACTTAGCACGTGAAGTTTTATTGGCATCAGGGGAATGATTTCTCATTTATATTACAAAAGACAATTTATTTTTTCATAGAAAAGTAATATGTGGACATACAGCTTTATCTGCAACATATCAAAGTGGATTCCTGGATCTCCAAAGTGTTTCTAAACTGCAGAAAAATTCCCCTACAGTCTTACCTGTCAGAACTTCACAGCATGAAATAAATGCCTGATCGCTCACCTCACTTTTCTGCCAAAAATAAAGCACAGCCACTCTCTGGACTCTGGCCTTCTATAGTAGTGCAATCCTCCTTCCAAGTCCATTCTTCAGTCTCGCAGTCTGAGGGACACCCACTTTTTCCCATTGACTTCGTCCAATCTTTGTTAGAAGGGCAGGATGTTTAGAAGTTGAAGTCATTGACTTTCAAAATGAGAAGCTATTTTGGAGAGCGTCTTGTTGTTTATGCTGCTTATGTAACTTGGAGCAGTGTTGCCACCAAGGTAGCCACTGGTTTTATGTAGTTCTTATTAAGAAATTAAAATAATAGCATTTTTCCAGCCTCAGGCTATATGACAGAGGACTTCAAAGTCCCCAGGAAGCGTTATCCTTGGGAGCTGGGAAAGAATTACTCCTCCTGTCTTTATGTATTGATAAGCTGAGGCCAAGAAAGACCAAAGCAACTGTGTGCTTTAAATTAATATAGCATAAAATGTTAACATGTATGAAATCTAGGTGAAGGTTATGTAGGAATTCTCTTTCCCTCAGCTTTATTAAGATACAGTTGATACACTGTGCAGGTTTAAGATGTACAACGTGTTGATTCAATACATTTGTAAATTGCAAAAATGATGACCACCATAGGGTTAGCTACCACCTCCATCCCATCACGTAGTTACCATTTCTTTATTGTGGTGAGAACATTTAAGATCTCTCTTAGCAACTTTCAAGTACTTGATACAATGTTATTAGTTATAATCACTTTGCTGTACATTCATCCCCAGAACTTGTTAATCTTTTTAAAAAAAGATTTTGTATTTTTAGAGAGAAAGGAAGGGAGAGGGAGAGAGACATCCATTGGCCCCTACCAGGGATCAAGTTCACAACCCAGGCACGTGCCCTGATCTGGAATTGAACTGGCAACCTTCTGGTGCACGGCACGATGCCCAACCAACTGAGCAACACTGGCCAGGGCAGAATTTGTTAATCTTTTAACTTGAATTATATATCCTTTGACCAAAATTCCCCCTATTCCCCCAACCCCTGGTAACCACCACTCTGAGATTGACTTTTTTAGATTTCACATATAAGTGATATCACAGTATTTGTCTTTCTCTGGTTTATTGCACTTGGCATAATGCCCTCCAGGTCCATTCAATTTGTTGCAAATGGCAGGATTTTATTATTTCTCATGGCTGGTTAGTAATTCATTGAATATATATAGTACCACTTTTTTTTTTATCCATTCATTTGTTGATGGATACTTAGGTTTGTTTCCATGTCTTGGTTATCATGAATAATGCTGCAATGAACATGTGAGTACAGCTATCTCTATGAGATCCTGATTTTAATTTATTTGGATATATACCCAGAAGTGGGTTGCTAGGTAGTTCTAACTTTAATTATTTGAAGAGCCTCTATACTATTCTCCCTAGTGCTGTTCTAATTTGCATTCTTATCAACAGTGCACTAGGGTTTACGTGGGAATTCTTTGTACTAAGTTTACTACATTTTTATTTTAGTTTGAAATTTTGTCAAAATGAAAATTATTAAAAAACAGAGAATAACAATGGTAAGATAAATAAGCAGTAAAATCTACTTTCTGCTATTTATTTGATTTTTTTTAATCTCTGAGGAAAAGGAGACAGCATTCTTTTTTCAAATGCATATATCACATTGGTGAAGAGATTCAGCTGAGATTGCTGCTAATATTGGGGGTCCCTTTCCTGTCTCCCCAGGCGCAGCGAACCTGCAGGCCGACCACACTCTTGGCATTCAACAAAAATTGAGGAGAACCAACCCAATGCCAGCATGATGCAAATATCTCAGGGCACGATTGGCACTCCTTGGCCCCAGAGCTACCATTCCAGGTAAGTGGCCAAAGCTAAGACCCAGGGGTTTCTTTACTTCAAATGTCCTGTTCCCCGAAAGAACATTTTTTTCTGCTTTGAGAACACTTTCTTCCATTTACCCTGAGTATGAAATCCATCTACCCAATACCTTCCTCATCCTCTTAAAATTCCTAACCTGTGTACCACTCATCTTGATCTCCTTGGCCAGAGTGGTGTGAAGCAAGGACAGCATTATTTTGAGCTCTGGCTAGCTATTTGAGATACTTATTGGGTCTGTTGATTCTCATACATTTCTCAATTACACTAGAAATACTGACATACTTCTTCCCTCAATACTTAATGTCCTTTCTGCTAAGTTAGAATTCCCCTGCATTTTTGCAGACTTGGAACCCACACAGACTGGAATTCATCTTCTGATCTCAGGGAGTCAGGCTCTGGTGCTTGACCACTTTTTGGAAGGGCTGGATAAGGGTAATAGTAGGGAGATTGGAGGGTAACCCTGATGGGATTCATTCTCGCCATCTGAGCCATCTGTGCTCAGAGAACAGAGCTCCACCCCACAGTGCTTTTGCTCGTTGGGCATGCAGTGTTGAAGGCCTTTAGAAGGTTAGATGTTTGGGGCTAACAGTGTGGAGGAGGGACAGCATAATGGTAAGGTACTGGGTATTTTAAGTCAGACATAGGCTTAAATCTCCACTTCACCTCCTACTGCATGAGCCTGAGCAAATTGTGTAACCTCTTTGATCTTGGTTTCCTCATCTGTAAAATGAAATTTCTACTGTATCTCTCAATGGACCATCGTGAAGATTAAACAAAATAACATGTAAAGCATTTAGTGTAGTTCCTGATGACCATTAGTTATAATAATTAGGCTGAAGACTTATCAGAGGCACAGTGAACCTGGTAATGAACTTGAAAGTTAATGGCATCACCCAGCACACACTTATAAAATACAAGTGTGTATTAACAGATTGCCCTAAACAGTGGGCTCTTTGGAGCCTCCTAACCCCTAACTTTAAGAGGCCCCTAAATCTGAAATCACACTGCAACCTAAAAAACATGCCGGCCCAAAGGCAGAGGTAAGACCACTGCACCGGGTGCTTAGAACAACTGCTGACAGTGACTGTGGAGCTCCAAGAGGCCTCAGGAGAATGGTGGAGTTGGCATCAGAAGTGCAATATTCTGAAGGCTGCACTCCTCCATCTGTTTCCTCCTCCCCATCCCACTCTCCGGAGGGGTTAGGCAGGTGGATCTGCCCTTACTGTATCTAACACCCTGCTTCCCCTGACACTTGACTGTCAGCCCAAAAGCACTGTGTGGGGTACAAAAAGGAAAGCTCAGATTACCCACAATGTGGCGGACGTGTGGACTCGTCTACCCCAGCACAGATCGTCCATGATTCATGTCATTCCATGACTCGGGCTTGCAGCTCTGGCAGAGGCTTCACCCCAACACTGAGTTCTGCTCAGAGGGTCTGACAGTGGCAGCTCTCCTGGAGAAGCGCTCCAGGTGCCTTTCTGAGGAGCACAGTGGCATCTAGTGGTCTCGTGGGCTGCATCAATCTGTCGGCGTCCCTCTGACAGCCTTCCTTTCGTTCCAGAAACCCAATCGCAGTCCTAAGTTTATGCATCTGTTTCTCATTAAGAAGCAGGAGAATGAGGGAGCTCAAGGGAGGGGTTGAAGCAGGCGTGAGGAGAGAAGGAGGGAGAAATACAAAGAGATTGAAGACTTCACTGTCTGCAAACTGGCTTGGATTTCACTGAAATTGTATTTCTGCTGCTCTCTGTCAGACCTTTGTCACTGTCTTTTTGCTGTCCTGCAGAAATCTCACGCAGTGGTCCCAAACTATTAAAGTACTTTAGAAGAGACCTTGACAAGTGCAGCCCAGCTGGCGTGGCTCACTTGGTTGAGCGTGTCCCATACAGGAGGTCACCGGTTCGATTCCTGATCAGGGCACATGCCCAGGTTGCAAGCTCGATCCCCAGTAGGGGGTGTACAGGAAGCAGCCAATTGATGTTTCTCTCTGGTCAATATTTCTATCTCTTCCTCTCCCTGAAATCAATAAAAACATTTTAAACAAGTCTCTCAGTCCAGTCCCCTCACAAGAGGATAAAATAACAGTATCAAAATACTCCAGTATCTGTCCATTGATTTGTTCATTTAAGCAAATACATACTTAGTACCCACTCTGTTTCAGATGAACGAGACATAAAAAGCCCCTACCCTATAATACTTATTTGTTTCCCAAGATGTGTTCCATGGAATAATAACCCATTACATGCCCTTTGGAAAAAGTTTCTAGGGTCAAATAAGTTTAGATAACACTGCTTAGTGTATTTTCCTTTCAGAACATTCCATGAACAATAGTTTATTGAAGACTCAGAAGCCTTGCAGTAAATAAAATTGTTTAACTTATTTAGCCCAGTATTTTCAAAACATATTTGATCAGCTAAGGAATTAATCTTCGGTAAACACACTTTAGGAGATCTTTTCATATACTTGTTTTGTGCTTTTTGCTATGTTTTAAGTACTTAGAAAATATTTTTTTAGCACACAAAATAGAGAATGCAACATGTCAAGTTTGGTTAGTGCTATGAAGAAAATAAAGCAGAGTTACAGGGAGTAAGGAGAGAAGATGTGCTCTTTAGATAGTGAGTTCCAGATGTTCTCTGATGCAGAGACAAATAAAGGATTGAGTGAGCCTGGTAAGGAGCATTTTATGTGGTGGGACAGTGAGTACAAAGGCCGTTGAGACCTGAGATGGGATATATTTCACGGATTTGAGTTAATAAGGAAGCCATCATGCTGGAGTACCATGAGCAAGAAGGAAAGCAATAGAAAATGAGGTTGGAAAAGTAGCCAGACCACAGTAACATTCATCTTGAGGGTAAGGCTATCTCTGTATAGGACTGAAGACCTTCATTCCAGGTTCTTCTTACCCACCTTGGCCCAGCTGGAGTGGCTCAGTGGTTGAGTGTTATCCCATGAACCTAAAGGTCCCCAGTTGGATTCCCAGTCAAGGCACAAGCTCAGGTTGCAGGTTTGATCCCAAGTAGGGTGCGTGCAGGAGGCAGCTGGTCAATGTTTTCCTCTCTCTCTAAAATCATTAAAGACATATTTTTTTTAAAAAATTACATTCTTAAGGTTAGTCGCTAAAAATATAGTTTTCTTTTCCTTGAATTGCAGCACCATTTTTGACTCAGAATATGGTCCTTTCCCTTGCCATATACTCTGGAGACAGTCCAGCCATTATGCATCATTACATATTCAACCAACCAAGACACCATGTTTACTTACATGAGATCTAGAAATATAATAATAGCTCCGTAAACTTTAATAGTGCGTAAGTGCCTATTCATGTAAAAGTGGAAATTCTTAGGCAAGAGCTTCTAGTGATTTTCCCTTCTTTAGAGAATCGTGAGTCACAAACATCTGAACCATGGAGACTGCTGTTTGATTTTTGAACCACTTACTCCTTCCTGTATGCCCTCCTGCCCCCCACATGCTGGGTAAAGTGTATCCTAAGTTTATAATTAAGGCTAATAATAAGGAATTTTGTTTTGAGGCAACTTTCTAGGGTGTGCAGTGCCAGGATTGAGAGTCATCTCCTCTTCCCCAGCAAGGCTCTGAAAACCACCTGGAGGAGGAGCTCACAAATGAGGTCTCACCTCCTACGCCTATGAGAGGCCGAGCTCGGGCTCTGGGAGGTCACCCATAGGTGATGGGCGTCGTGATTAAGACTTCGTATAAAGCTTCCCTCTCCTTCCCTGCCCCATCCGTTTTTTCTGACTCTTAATTTCTCTCAGCTTTGTGTTTAGCTTTCTCATCACAAATAGTCTCCAGTACAATTGAGATTCCAGGAAGGTTGCCAGGGTGGAAGGCCTTCAATTCCATAAAAAGGAAAGATATTAACTAAAAACGTATACATGTATGCAGTCTCCCTCACCCATTCGCTTGCCTGGTCTCTAAGCATTTCCCCTTCTTCCCACAAATAGCCCCAAGAGACACAAAATTTCAGTGTCACTCACTCTTCCTCCTCTTCCTCTCCTCTTTCCTCCCCACCTCTCCCATTTCCTGGCACACACCGTCTTTCCAGCACATAGCAAATCACGTGAGTGTGCTGCCTGTGCCTGAAGGCTACAATGGCTTCTTCCGTGCTCCCTGTTCCTCCCCTTGCAAGCCTGGGTGATTGATTAGAAGCACACACGGGTTACAGTGTTGGGCAATTACTCCTAGTAGCGGCGCACAGGGAGGCAGAGGGAGGCCAAATATGGCTTTTTTCACCCACCATTCCAAAAACCAAACATCGTGCACCAGAGTAAATATAAGCTGCGTCCTGTGCCTGAACCCTAAGTGATAACAGCTCAGTGGTGCTGACTGCTTCGTCTTCCTTCCTTCCAGCTCCTCTACAAGTGACCTCTCCAACTATGACCATGCTTATCTGAGGCGGAGCCCTGACCAGTGCAGCTCCCAGGGGAGCATGGAGAGCCTGGAGCCCAGTGGGGGATACCCAGCCTGCCACCTTCTTTCCCCTGCCAAGTCCACCAGCAGCATCGACCAGCTCGGCCACCTCCATAACAAGAGGGACTCGGCTTACAGCTCCTTCTCCACCAGCTCCAGCATCCTAGAGTACCCACCCCCTGGCGTCCCAGGCCGGGAGCAGTCGGGCTCCATGGACACTTCCGCTCAAGGTGGCCTCCTAGAAGGGATGAGGCAGGCAGACATTCGCTATGTCAAGACAGTCTACGATCCCCAGAGGGGAGTCTCCGCAGAGTACGAGGTGAACTCGTCAGCCCTGCTTCTCCAAGGCAGGGAGGCCCAAGCCTCAGCAGACAGTCAGGGCTATGACAAAGGGCATAATGTTCCTCGGGGCCGGAGAGGGCCGCCCCCCTCCTGGAGCCAGCAGGGCCCCAGTTCCTTGGACACCGCCATTGACAACCTGCCTCCGAAAGTGGGCGCACCGCTGCCCCCAGCTCGGAGTGACAGTTACGCAGCCTTTCGGCACAGAGAGCGGCCCAGCTCTTGGTCTAGCCTTGACCAGAAACGGTTCTGCCGTCCTCAGGCAAACTCTTCGGGCGCCCTGAAATCTCCCTTTGTGGAGGAACAGCTGCATACTGTGCTGGAGAAGAGTCCGGAGAGCAGCCCCCCGGTGAAGCCCAAGCATAATTATCCCCAGAAGGCCCAGCCTGGCCAACCTCTGCTGCCGACTGGCATCTACCCGGTACCATCCCTTGAGCCACACTTTGCCCAGGTGCCTCCGCCCTCCGCAAGTAGTAACGGCACGCTCTACCCTGCCCTGGCCAAGGAGAGTGGATATGCGACTCCTCAGGGAGCCTGTGACAAGACGGCTACCCTTGATGAGAACGGAAACCAAAATGGATCTAGTAGACCTGCGTTTGCCTTCTATCAACCCCTAGAGCATGAATCTTTGTCCCTAGTAGAGAGAACACCTGAAGCTCCAGTCAAATGTGTCCCCGTCAAAGTCCATTTCCCTTCCGTGCCTGAAAATGTGAAGGATACCTCCCTGAAGAAGCGTCTCACACCTCTCCAGGGCAATAGCCCACACCCCAGTGAGAGAAAGAGCCCCCACTGCAACAAACCGGCTTCTAACTACCACCGCATCCAGTCCCCTCAGGCGCAGGCCTGGCCGGTGGGCGATGGCAAGAGACCTTCCAGGCCCACAGAGCTTTGGGAGGGTGATTTCCAAGAAGACCACAATGCCAACCTCCAGCAGGGGCTGGAGAGAGAAGGCCTAAGCCAGAGCCCATCTAGCAACTTTGGCAAGACCAAGTCAGCCTTCTCCTCTCTTCAGAACATTCCTGAGAGTCTAAGAAGGCAGAGCAGCCTGGAGGTAGGAGGCAATCCCAAGGCAGAGGACCCTGGAAGGAAAGTGGTTCCTGATCACAGGAGCCATCCGGACAGGCCGGTTTCCTGCCCAAGGCCTGAGGGAATAACCAGTGCATTGACCTCTTCCCCACTTTCAGACGCAAGGCATGAGGAGCCGCCCTCCCCGCCCCACCAGCAGACATCCAGCCTGGGCCGGAGGAGGCTCAGCTCCAGCAGCACCTCGGCTCTGCCCGGCTTCCAGTACGGGAAGCCCCACTGCTCCGTGCTGGAGAAGGTCTCCAAGTTTGAGCAGCGAGAGCAAGGGCGCCAGAGGCCCCCGAGTGTGGGCAGCTCTGCTAATGGCTATACCTACAGGCCCACCAAGATGGCCCCGACTTCCAGGAATGACTTCCAGGAGACAAACGCCAATAACCACTTTTCCGAATCCACTGAACCCCTAGGCAATGGGGAGCACCATTTCAAAAATGGAGACCCAAAGCTGGAAGAAGTTTCCTGGCAGCCTTATGGTCAGCAGTTGAAGAGGGGTGCCGAGGGTAGCCGGGGCTCCCCACTCCGAGCCAGTGAGCCCCCGAGGCGAGATACCCACCTGCTCCGCAGCCAGAGCACCTTCCAGCTCTTCAGCGAGGCCGAGGAGGATGCCAGGTGGCGGGACCACAGGCCAGGCACCCCCGAGTCGCCTGTGCTGGAAGCCCCCTTCAGCCGCGCATACAGGAACAGCATCAAGGACGCACAGTCCCGCGTGCTGGGGGCCACCTCCTTCCGACGCCGGGACCTGGAGCCCGGGACGGCGGGGGCTTCCAGGCCCTGGCGCCCGCGACCAGCCTCGGCCCACGTGGGGCTGCGGAGTCCAGAGGCCCTGGTATCCGCCTCCCCACACATCCCACGAGAGCGGCACAGCGTGACTCCTGCCAAGGGTGACCGGCCAGCGCCCCCTGTTGCCCGGAGGAGGCCCCGCCGACGCCTGGACCCCGAGCAGAAGAAGCGCTCCTACTCGGAGCCCGAGAAGATGAATGAGGTGGGGGTCTCGGAGGAGGCTGAGCCCGCACCCCTGGGCCCACAGAGGACGGCGCTGCGCTTTCCGGAGAGCACGGTGGCCGACCGGCGCCGCATCTTCGAGCGGGACGGCAAGGCCTGCTCCACGCTCAGCCTGTCGGGGCCCGAGCTGAAGCAGTTCCAGCAGAGCGCCCTGGCCGACTACGTCCAGCGCAAGACCGGCAAGCGGCCCGGCTCCGCCGCGGGAGGCTGCCTCCAGGAGCCGGGGCTGCAGGAGCGAGCGCACAGCACCTACCTGCAGCCCGGCCGCGCGCCCGAAGGCCCCGGCCTCACCTCGGCCGCCAGCCTCTGTTCCCTGCGGGAGCCCAGCCTGCAGCCCCGCAGGGAGGCCGCCCTCCTGCTGGCGGTGGGCGGCAGTGGGGAACCCCCACGTGGGGCCCGAGATCGCAGCAGCTCCTTTGCTGGCAGCCGCCTCCTAGGAGAAAGGCGACGCGGGGACCAAGCCCAGAGGGAGCCGCTGGGTGGAGCTAACAGCGGTGGGCCAAAAGCCAACCAGAAGATGGACAGGACCCCTGGGGAGCCCTCCTCGTGGGGGGGCGCGGCCGGGAGGGCCGGGAAATCCATGTCCGCTGAGGACCTGCTGGAGCGCTCGGATTTCCTGGCGGTCCCTGTCCACGTGAGGTCACGGTCGTCTCCCACCACCCACAAGAAACTCCAGGTAGGTGCAGCCAGCAGATCCTGGGCACGGCCTTTGGGCCCTGGAAGCTGTATTGCTTCTCCTCTACCCCGTCCTTACCCCTTCAATGCTCCTTTTACATGCAGAAGAGTAGCATCTGTTTTCAAGAGATCCTTTCTCAGTGCCCCTATCTGATAGCCTTACAGAGACAAAGATAAATGTGGAGATTCATGTAGTTGTATAGATGTCTTACATAGATAGATAAATCTTATATAGATATCTTTATATGTGTGTGTGTGTGTATATGATTATATGTGTATAGAGAGAGAATACATATTTTTTAAAATATATTTTTATTGATTTTTTACAGAGAGGGAGGGAGAGGGAGAGTTAGAAACATTGATGAGAGAGAAACATCAATCAACTCCCTCCTGCACTCCCCCTCCCCCCACTGGGGATGTGTCCGCAACCAAAGTACATGCCCTTGACGGGAATCGAACCTGGGACCCTTGAGTCCGCAGGCTGACGCTCTATCCACTGAGCCAAACCGGTTAGGGCGAGAATACATATTATATATAATTACTTCATTTTAGGAGGTCACTCACCTCTCAGTGCAAGAGTGCGTGGTTAGGAAAAGTTAGGGATTGTCTTTTTTTAATTCAAGGAATAGAGGCTGTCTCGAGTTTTAAATATTTTAGCTTTGCACCCTCTATGTTTCTGTTGGACTTTTGCATTGGCAAAATAGAAAAATTGAGTTTAAAATGTTATTGAGTCCCAGGCCTCAGCTGAGTATGCTTTACCAGTACATTTATCTCATTAATCTTCACGATAATCCTATGCAGTAGAGCATATTATCCATATCAAACCCCTGTTTCTCTGACTCCCATCTGAGCTCTTTCTGTGCACTATCCTGGTGAGACAGGAGAATGAATCCCAGACATTTCAATCTCAGATAAAAGGGTTTTCTAATAAAGGCTCTAAACTATGCAAAGACTGTGAAGTGCTTTCCGGGGGAAATTTCAGGCAGAGCTATGAATAGACCTGAGCTCTCTGACTCCCAGGCGTCTATTAATTTCCCCAATTCTTAGTCCATCCTCCAACTCCACATTCCACTGCCGATCAATGGCCTCCCTCATGGCTCCCTTTCCACCTAAGGAGATAGGAATTCGCATATATGTTAGCACAGTAGAGACCATCCCTCCATTCCCCCTCTCAAATTCTGTTTTTCCTGGCAGAGAAGTCAAGGATTGGGGGTTGTGTGTGGGAGGTGGTATTTGGAGGAAACAACTTCAGACAAAGAAAGATTCAGTCATTACTGCCTGAGAAATATGTTTACGGCACTGCTTCTGAAACACACATACACACAGCCTTCTGAGCAAAAACTCTGTGCCCTCCCAGGCATTTCCTGTTCAGGAATATTCAGAAATACTTTCCAGTATAAACTCAAACACACACAAACCTATAGAGGCAATCCTCCGTAAGACTTCACTAGCCCTTTTCCTCCCCCTCAGAATGAACTGAGCTAATTTCCACTCCTCATCCTACCACTAAAACCCTTTTGAAAATTTATTTATTTTTATTGATATGAGAGAAACTTTGGTTTGTTGTTCCACTTATTTACGCATTCATTAGTTGTTTCTTGTAAGTGCCCTGACTGGGGATCAAACCTGCCGCCTTGGCATATTGGGACAATGCTCTAACCCAGTGGTCAGCAAACTCATTAGTCAACAGAGCCAAATATCAACAGTACAACCATTGAAATTTCTTTTGAGAGCCAAATTTTTTAAACTTAAACTTCTTCTAACGCCACTTCTTCAAAATAGACTCGCCCAGGCCCTGGTATTTTGTGGAAGAGCCACACTCAAGGGGCCAAAGAGCCGCATGTGGCTCACGAGCCGCAGTTTGCCGACCACTGCTCTAACCAACTGAGCTATCCAGCCAGGGCACTAAAACACTTTTAAATCCTTATATGTAACATGCAGTTGCAGCTAGTTTGATGGGCTTCAGGCATTCATTGCATAGCTAAAGAACAAACATTTTCTTCATTTTGCTCCACGTGTTTTAAAGAAAACAGAATGCTCAGGCAAAAACTGGATCCTTTTCTGGTTATTATTTATTTATTTTTTAGCCACCACTAGATGTCATCATCCTCTCTTGGGGAATCAGTTAGATATGAATGTTATTTTGCCTTCCCTCCACAAACATTTCTCAAACCTGGTAAAGTGGAAAATAGAGCTAAAACATAGGTGGTATAGATTCCTCCAAACCCAATTACATACTTTATATCATTTGAAAAGATTTTTAGAAAGACAACTAAATACAGAACGTTATTTAGGCACCCTGTTCAATAGAGAGAGTACCATATTTAGATAGTATGTAATTTGGGGAATACGACACCAGAGGAGGAAACTGTTTCAAAATTAAATATTTTATCTGTGCTGTTTTGCTCCTACAAATTCAGCAAATAGGTTACCATCCCCCAGATTATAATTGTGCCAACACTGTTCTTGAGGTTCCTTCTTCCATCAGCCAGACCTTGCCTGCCCTGGGACCTGGTCATGGCAGTGTCTGATCCATTTTCTTCATACCTTATTTGTACAACTAGTTAAAAACAAAGCAAAAGTAGTCTTACCACATAATTATTGTGGTTATTTCAAAATGTTACATTCTTTTAAAAAATTCCAGGAACTTTATCATTAAGAATTGGTGAGGGCATTAAAAATTTTTCTGATCTCAGCTTCAGAGAACTCCATGAAATTAAGCGACCCTGTAGAGCAAGCGTGTCAAACTTGCGGCCAGCAGGCCAATGCCTCGTTTAAATAACGACATGCTTACTGTAGAGACCATCCATCTGAGTTAAACCCAAAATATGGAGTGTATTCTGGTGCTGGCTCAGTCCTCGGCATCCTAAACAAATGTTACTTGTTCCGTCCTGCCAGCCAGATGCTAATAGAGCAAGATTTTACAAGCTTTGGGCAAGGATTCAGCTTCTTTTCAAAAGTTTATAAGGACAGTTTCTGCCTCCAAAATAAGGTCAACATGGAAATAAATTCCTCTGCTTAGGAAATTGATTATTCCTTGGCCTGATATAATGACTGCAGAAGGCTGCCACCACTTGGAACCAGAGACCTACTCAGATCTCAGCAGGCCTGGCCTCTCCTTAGCCAGCTGTGGTCCACTCTGAACACACAGCCTCCCATTAGCTCTTCTTTCATTCCTGGTCATCTCAAAGATGTAATTGCTGGACAAGTGGATATTAGTGATGGAGCTGACGGGCACAACAAATTCTTGCCTATTTCCTACTTTTTGGAGACTTTGGAAAGCAACCTTTCTTAAGTAGCTGGGCCCTGCAGAAAAATATTCAAACATTTCTGCCTCTGAGACAGAAATTTATAACTCTTCACAGCATAGATCTAAAATGCAGAAGAAGCTATAAAAACAAACCTGTGAAGAAGTAAGATTCCTAGTGAGGAATTTTTTTTTTTTCCAGATGCTGAGTTAGAGGCTTCTCTGGTTCTCACTGTATTTTTCAGAGACCTTTGTTTCTGATATGTAACACATTCACCATGTGATGGCGAGCCAGACATTTAATTGCTGAGGAAATGGCTCGATGCATGGATTCTGAAGAACGCAGCTTGTAAATCATGTTTAGCACCTCTCAACAAGCACCCATTCAAACTTATGGATAAATAACAGAATCAACTCTCCACAAAATGTAAAATTACAAACAGCTACTAATAACCCAATGTGTCCTGTGTTATTGTACTAAGTGTTTTTATAAGTATGAAATTAATTCTGACATCTATGCACAGAAGTAGATAGTGTTATCTCCATGTTACAGATATGGGCACTGAGGCACAGAAAGGGCAAGAAATTTGCCCAAGGTAGTGGGAGCAAGGTTTTGACCCCATACTCCCTTCAAGTCACTAGCATGCTGCCTCCTTAAATAAAAAAAGGTTGGGGAACAGGGAGGGAGGTGAGAGTTAAACATCTTATATGTAAAACTTAAGCCAATGAGTCTATTTCATTTTAAAGTTTATTTATTACTGTTATTTACTTTTTAAATACCATTTTAAGATTTTTCAAATGGATTTCTAATTCATTTTAGCAGATACTTGACACTGATATTCCGAAGTAGATGAATATTGTTGTCTTCATATTTCATTGGTCACAGAGATATTAGGATTGCTAACCCAGAACCCAAAGCAAGCGTGAGGATTTGCATTCAACAGGCTTTAGGTCTATAGTTTTAAGTATGCTATGCCTAATGAAGAATAAAAAACCAGTAAGTCAGTCATCAGAAATCAAGAATAATTAAAAAACAAACATTTATAAGTATTTCTTCCATAGTCCCTGCTTTTCTCTAAATTGCCCTATACATACTATACACTTCTTACCAGTTTGTAGCAAATCAAGTCTTCTTTAACAGTGAACATATGCCTAATCAAAACAAGTAAATACAACAGAAATTTATCTTCCTCTGGCTTTTACTGGATTGGGAAGGCATTTTCCTTCTGTCCAAATGGTGTGTTTTTTAATCCCCACCCAAGGGTGAGTTTTGTTGTTGTGTGTGTATATATATATATATATATATATATATATATATATATTAATTTCAGAGAGGAAGGGAGAAGAAGAGAGAGATAGAAACATCAGTGATGAGAGAGAATCATTGACAGCCTGTCTCCTGCATGCCCCCTGCTAGGGATCCAGCCTGCAACCTGGGCATGTGCCTTGACTGGGAATCGAACCATGACCTCCTGGTTCATAGGTCGACGCTCAACCACTGAGCCATGCCAGTTGGGCCAAGGATATGTTTTTATTGCTCTCTAGAGAAAGGAAGAGAGACAGACAGACAGACAGACGGGTTGCACCCTCCTCTGTGCACCCAACCAGGGATCAACCGGAACCTTTTTGGTGTGCATAACGATGCTCCAACCAACTTTTATTGACAAGAGATTTAGAGAGTTCTCTCAACAGCCTATTACTGAGTCTAACTTTCTTTATTTTACCCACACTAACATAAATATCAACTTAAGCTCATACTGTAATTCAAAGAAAATGACAGAATGGGAAACTCTATTTAAAAGTTATACTGAGTTAGGAGCTTAAAGAGGACCTACAGGCTTCCCCAATTAATTATTGGCAAAGCTTCACATTCATGTCAACAGAGAAGGTGCAGCAGGGAAGGACTTTAAAAGGACCACAAGGCTCCCTGGAGAGCAGGAATTCCCATTCCCTAAAGTGATCATTGAGCAAATCAGAGACACATTTTCTCGAAGCACTGATGTCTGTTTGCATCCACCTCAGCTACCACTCAGCTTGCTAAAATTACAAAGAAAGACACCCTGTGTTTTGAAGCGATCATGGTTTGAATCCTGGCTCTTCTACCTACTTAACTGTGTAGGTGGGTAAACTACTTAACCTTTCTGAGCTGCAATTACCTCTCCTCTCCCCACTGTTCTAGATTAAATTACAGAAGAAATGTCACGTACCTAACACAACTCCAGGCTCATAATTTGAGGACTGTAAGGAATTTAGCAGAGTGTCCGCCACAAAGTAAATGCCCAATAAAGGATAGGTGCAGTTACTACTAATCTTCGAGTGTTGGTTTCTTCTTTGGGCCTACTACCTTTGGCTCTTTTATTGATTACTAGTACCTGCACCATTGACTGGGGGTGGGGGGAGAAAAACGGGATGGAAAGCAATGAGCTCTTTGGACAGATTGAGTGATGAAATAATTGCTGAAATTAAATGAGATAATGTGTGGACTTAATTTCTTGTTTTCTACCTGTCTCCTAGTAGCATAAATAATTGAGAGCTAAATATTTTATCATCAATAGCAGCATTGTCTTCATCAGGGACTTATTCACCTGGGCAAAACTCTATCAAAAACTGACCTAGGATCCTTTCAGGAAACCAATAATACCCTTATTAAGAACAAAAAGAAACAAGTAATGACTACCTGAAAAGGCCCAAAGATATTGATATTACAGGTGGGTAAAACATTTTCAAACCCAGAGAGAACATATCTCAGCTTGATTACACATCAGATTCATATCTTCTGGAATTATAAGTCAGAACATTGGAGGTTTTTGCTAAATGTCATGCACTATCCTGTCATCTCCCAGATTTCCTATTGCTGTTTCAGAAAGTTGGCCCTTTGAATTAATTTTTGTCATTTCAAGGGTAGCAGTTGTTTTGAACCCTGGAGATAATTATCAGCTTTCTCTTGCTTAGAAAGTGCCCTTGTGCGGAGAAGCACTTGGTGAGACAGACTGAGGTTGAAATCCTAGCTCTGCCACTGAGACCTTGGTGGAGTTACCCTCTTTGGGCCTGCTTCCTCGTCGGCACAGTGGGATTCACAGTCCTTCCTGGGGCTTAGAGGAGAAATGGGGCAGTATGGAAGAGCGCCACCACGGTGCCTGACAATAAATAGCAGGCCTCCAGTGACTGTTCTTGCTCCTTCCTGTCTCCACCCCCTCAAGTAAATTTGTTGGTAACAATGCTGTGCCTTTCTTGTGTTTCAGGATGTGCTTTTGGGGGAAAACAATGGCTCTGGTCTTGTGAAGGATCCATGTTACTTGGCTGGCCCTGGACCCAGGTATGTGTGATGCCCTCTGCCTTATGAATGCTGCTAGAGTTCAACATTTGTGTGCCTCTGAATAAGGAACTGAAATGAGATATTACGGTGTTTCATTGTGTCCTGTGCTGCCTTCTCCACTTGTCTAGGCTGTGGGGAACTTTTTTATTTATAGATAACTTTCTCTAAAAATGACACTTCTTCAAAGTAGATTTTGAGTGTGTGCTGGTAAGGCAACGCTTGGCTTCTAATGAGCTTCGCATCAGAACAGTTCGTGGGTATGTGCTTCTCATGCTCACCTGTGCTCTCACACACAGTGGCTGATCTCTCCCAGTTCTGTGTGCAGAGGGCCAGCCTGGTGACTAAAGTGCTCAGAGAGGAATGAGCATTTCATGAATGGCTTCACATAGGGAGGCAAACTCACAGGAAGCACCTGAAGTAAAAAATAACGCTCCTAAATCATAATGTTTAGGCACTAAAGGATATAATATAACAGAAAAAGTCATTTTAAAAATTTACCATCAGCCCTAGCTGGTTTGGCTCAGTGGATAAAGCGTCGGCCTGCGGACTGAAGGGTCGTGGGTTCGATTCCAGTCAAGGGCACATGCCCGGGTGGTGGGCTCAATCCCCAGTAGGGGATGTGTGGGAGGCAGCTGATTGATGGTTCTCTCTCATCATTGATGTTTCTATCTCTCTCTATCCCTCTTCCTTCCTCTCTGAAATCAATAAACAAATTACATTTTTAAAATGTTTATCATCAAAATCATTTCTCCCAGGTAGAAAAATATAATGGGCAATTATTTAGAATTTGAATTTTTTAACTAGTCACATGGAGCTGAATAAGTAGAAAATTCCAAAGAGAGTTTTCCCTGAACCACATGCCTGTGTGTATATAGTTTTAGTGTGGCATCATAGAGTTAGCTTCTATAATCTACTTACTAATGATGGTGCTTTTAAACCCTCCCTACTACCTTCCATGTTTTTCAAGCCAGTACCCTAATTTTTATTATAATTCATGCAGTCATTGTTTGCCTCTTTTTCTTTATTCACCTTCTCAATAAGTCACCCTAAAACTGTCACTCAGGAGCAGCCAATGTGGTCAGGAAGTGATGTTAAGTTACCACCTCCACTGCCAAGAGCAGCCCTCCACAGTTCTGTGCTCTTGCTCCTGTGGCTGGGCCTAATGTGAATAAGTACTCCAGGTGAGGCCGAGGACTTTGGTTAGTTTGGGTGCATTAATTAAACGCTAGAGACAAAGGAAAACTATCGGTGAACTAGAGCACTGCCAAAAGAGAACTGGTCTGAAGTCAAAGGTAAGACTAAACTCAACCATAAAAAAATGAAATAGCTCATTCATAAACAGGGCTTGAATAGCCTGGCCTGTATGGCTCAGTGGTTGAGCTTTGGTCCATGAACCAGGAGGTCACGGTTCAATTCCTGGTCAGGGCACATGCACGGGTTGCAGGTTTGATCCCCAGTGTGGGGTGTGCAGAAAGCAGCTGATCAGCGATTCTCTTTCATCGTTGATGTTTCTATCTCTCTCTTCCTCTCTCCGAAATGAATAAAAAACATATTTTAAAAAGCTTTTGAAAAAATAAGAAGGACTGGAATAGACATTTCTCCAAAGACGATAGTCAGGTGGCCAACAAGGATATATAAAGATATTCTACATCACCATTAGAGAAATACAAATCAAAACCCCATTGAGATACCATCTCACACCCATTAGGATCATTAAGATAACTATTATTGGAAAAAAAAAGTGTTGGTGATATTGTGGAGAAATTGGAACGGCAAAATGCTGCAACTGCTTTGAAAAACAATATGAAGACTCCTTAAAAAATTAAAAATAGATCTACCATATGACCCAGCAATCCCACTTCTAAATATTTATCCAAAAGAGTTGAAAGCAGTGTCTTGAAGAGATATTTTCATACCCAGGATTACAGCAGCATTATTCAATAGCAAACAATCCAACTGTCCATCAGTGGAAGAACAGCTAAACAAAATGTGGTCTATTCATACAGTGGAATATTATTCATACAGTGGAATATTATTCAGTCTTAAAAAGGAAGGAAATGCTGACACATGCTATGACATGGATGAACATTGAGGATATCATGCTAAATGAAATAAGCCCGTCACAAAAAGGCATACTCTATGATTCCACTTACCTTTGAAGTATCTAAAAGGAGTCAAATTTATAGAAACAAAGTAGAAAGGTGGTTGACGGGCTGGCGGAGGGGGGAAGAGGAGTTGTTGCATACAAGGTACAGAGTTTCAGATCTGCAAGATGAAGACGTTCTGGAGACCTGTTTTGCAATGACATGAATGGTTAAAGTAGTAAAATTTATGTTATATGTTTTTTACCACATGAAAAGAATGCTATGAGGGCGGGGGTGGGGGAGGGGATGAGACTAATTGTTCTCAAACTCCGTTCTTGAATATTAGGATTCCTGGATACAGATCAACAGATGCTTGCCTCACACACTCTATTCTCAAAGAGACTCAAATGAAATCTTTCTTATCCTTTATCCTATCTTTTGTTCTTGAAAAAATACAAAACAGTCACCAAGAAGAGGCATTATCAACCAAATTAAGCAAGCATTTAACTCAAATAATACCTTCAAAGATTAAACAAACTAAAAGCATGTATCAAGGTTTGCTGGGCTGGATCTTAAAGGATAGGGGCTATCCTCTTTTATTATATGCTTTAGTGGTGTCTTCCCTAAAAAGCCTCAAGATTCAGAGGAAGGAAGATGAAGGTACCCGAATTAGTCACAGAGCATCCGATTCCAGTGGACTGCATGTCCTATTGGAGGATGCTAAGTTTAAAAATAGTTTATATTGTACAGTTTAAAGAGCAGCTGGGTAGAAGAGACATTGTTCAACAGACATTTACTAACAGGGTACTGTGTGCCAAGGGTGCCAACATGAATGAGACGGGCAGTGCAGAGCATGCCTAGCGAACCTCCTGCCTCTGAGCTTCTCGCATACCTATTTGCGTACCCGACTAGTAGACAAGTACAGAGCAGCCGATCCTAGATAGTGAGAGCGTCCTGGTAAAAACAAACAAGTAAAACCACCTCTAAGTGAAAAGGGTCTGTGATGGAAAGGAAGAGGTTGCATCTGAGAAAGAGTGAGAAGGAGGGAGGGAGGGAGAGAGAGAGAGAGGGGCCCCTCATTCAACTATCGGCATTTGTAAAAAAGAAAACGAACCTGCACAAGAGGGGCTAATTTGGTCTCTGCGGTCTTCTCCTTCATTGTGCTGCATTCCCCCTGCCACAAGCTCTCAGACGATTTCGTGGCAGGCCTGTGCCGGCCTCTGACTTGGGGCTGAGCCATGCTCCCTCAGGACGTGGGTCTGCACAGTGAAAAGGGCCATCTGCTCTCCAGATTCACTGGCAAGCTAGTCAGGAATTTACAGATGATGGTGGTTTGCTAGAGATATCTGTTCTCCCCACATCAACTCTTGCATGGCCGGCAGGCAGGCAATGCTGCACACTCTTATTTTCTTTGTTTTGTCCTCTAGAACACAATAACGAAAGTATTGGAAGTCACTGGGGTTTTCCTTGGAGCCTAGCTAGAGGATATTTTGTTTAAATCACCATGCACCCTGTCTGTCCCATTTTGTCAGTCTTTCTCCCACGGTAACTGCTCATTAGCTCCTTAGGTGAGAACCCCTCCCCTTCCTCTTTACATTCCATTTTAAGAAATGAAAACACTAAGAGACTAAGAGAAAGTTGTAAATAAAACCTTCAAATTCAGCAGGCCCCGCACATGCTTTCCCAACAAAACTCCCCTGCAGGATGGCAGTGGGACAGAATGAGGTAGCATTCTCGTCCCCTGAGGCAGGAGCTGGCTCCAGAGTAGGCCTCAAAGCAACTGAAGAGATGTACCCACTTGTTTCTTTCCTTTTATAACCTGAAGCCTGTCCTCAAAGCCACCTTTTGTGGGTGGTGAGGGTGGGAGGTGGGGGCAGTGAGGGAAGGCGAATTCAAGCAAATGCCACGTGACATTTCCCTGTAGGAGGTCATGCCTGTCTGGCATTTTATTTAAACTCGGTTCTTTGCATGAGCAGCTGGTGTGGGAGGGAGAGAGTGTGCAGCTTCCCTGTCGGTGCCTTTCCCGTCTGTGCCGTAAACGTGGGCTCGGAGTTTGCTCCTTTCTTCAGAGCCGTCATGCTTGTGCTTGTGTCCTGCTCCAGGTCCCTCGGTTGTCCAGAAAGAGGCGAACAGGAGATGCTAGTGCTCAAACACCAGCCCAGCCCTCGATGGGGTGGTTCAGGCTGCAAAGCTGTTGGTGCCTCCATTCCCAGCGACTGTCCCGGACAGCCGGACCATCAGAGGCAGGCCAGCAGGATGCCCTGCGCCAGGCCACTACCCACAGGGCTGCAAGGGCATCTCACAGACACCAGGGCAGGACCACTGACCCCACTCAGCTCCGCTCTGCCTTCCCCTGCCCCCTCCAGCTACTGTCCACAGGCTGCCGGTGATCAGCCGACCGGGAGGGATGGTCAGCCGGGCCAGCAGCCTCTTCCGCCCTACACCCCAGCAGGGGCTCACAGAAGCAACGGCCACAGCCTGGCCCAGCCTCCCCGTCCTAGAGGCCATGAGCCCCACAGCCCGGAGCACGGGGCAGAAGAGGGGAAGAGGAAGCAGCCTCCCCCACCTCGTGTGAAGTGGGCCCACACCGTCCGAGAGAACAGCCTCCCCAAGGAATCTTGCTCGCCCGAGTTAGCAAGCCTGAAGCACTATAAAAAACAGCAGAGCCTCCCAAGTTCAAGCAGCACTTCCGACCCGGACACGCCTCTTGGGGTCCCAAGCACTCCAGGGAGGATCTCCCTCCGAATATCGGAGTCCATCCTGCAGGCCTCCCCACTGCCTCGGGAGGATTACGATGACGATGTGTTTGTGAAGGACTTGCACCCCAATGCCACTTCCCATCCCACATTCGAAGCTCTCCCCCTACCCCCACCCCCACCCCCTCCACCGAGCCAGGAAATCCTGGTGAATAGCTGGGACGATTTTCCTCCCCCTCCTCCCCCAGCTCTGTGTGAGGCACAGCTGGACAGCGAGGATGGCGTGGAGCTCCCTGCGAGGTGAGTGGGCAGATTGGGTAGCGCAGGCCCTCAGCTAAGGAGGAGAGGGTTTCCCTCACTAGTAAGAGGTTTTCACACTCCAGGCTTCCCAGACCCCCCAGCTTTTGGCCACTGGAGAGCCCTGGTGTGGAGGGTTTTTACAGCTCAGCCCCTGAAGCTGGCAGGTTGATTCTCTTGTTTACCTTGGGTGGTGGTTATACTAGCAGTCATTGGGCAGCAAGGAGTGAGAGCAGTGAAAACGAAAGCCCTCACCCAGGGGGCATAGTTCGCTTCTGTGGGCCCACATCAGTAGCATCCCTCCTTCCTGCCCACGTTCTGAATCGGTTAAGGAATGAGAGATAAGAGGAAGGCATACAGCAGACAAAAATATCACTTGTATTACTGAGAGAACGGATATGGAGAAATGGCTTCCATCCCGACACTGAGCCCCCAGATTAAATAGGTTTACCTGCCTGTTCACAGGCCATGGCAGACATCCACACATACACGTGTGTCTATTTTATATACAGGGTGTCCAAATAAATGTATATACACATTTTGAATAATTATAAAGGCAGTATTTATTAAAATACATTTTGTTTTCAAAATTGAGCTATCAGGCTGAAACCAGTTTGGCTCAGTGGATAGAGCGTCGGCCTGCGGACTGAAGGGTCCCGGGTTCGATTCCGGTCAAGGGCATGTACCTTGGTTGCGGGCACATCCCCAGTGGGAGGTGTGCAGGAGGCAGCTGATAGATGTTTCTCTCTCATCGATGTTTCTAGCTCTCTATCCCTCTCCCTTCCTCTCTGTAAAATATCAATGAAATATATTTTTTTTAAAAATTGAGCTATCAGCTGTTAAAGTGTACATACATTTTGAAGGCACACCCTGAATAGATGGAGAGAGGGCGAGAGAGAACACAAGAGCATGCCTAGAGGCAGCCTTGCTATGAATGGTCCGGCTGTGGTTACCTTCTCTTTCCAAAGACACTAGAAGGAATCAAGAGTAGGGCTGAAGGTCAGGAACACTTATGGAAAACCTGCTCTTAGAAGCCAGAAAATGAGGAAGAAGCATTTCCCAATACACGCTCCTTAGGACAAGTGACCTTTCACAACACAATAAAACTCCCAACCCCCACATTGCCTGCTATCACTCTAAATACCAGAGTGATTTACTACTACCCTCTGTCCACCTGGGCCCTGCAGACAGTTCTAGAATATGAATTCCTACTAGATTCATCCCCCTTAAAAAGTCACACGACCTCCTCATGAGCAATCAGTTGAAGGCCCTCAGGATGCTCGGAAATGTGACCGCCTTGCCCAATCCCATCAGCCCAGTGGTGACAGTTCTTGCACCTCATCCTCACCTTTCTATTGACACTTTCTCACCACCTCTCTCTCTCTTTTTAATATCCAGTAGCTCCAGCAAATCTGCCAACAGGACAGTTGCCAAGGAAAGGCCCGTGCCTGGGGCAGCCCAGTCGGTTGGCCATCAGATACCAGCTTCCAGACCCCAAACTTCCGTCAGAGGTTCCGAGGCCCACGGGCTCAGCCTGCCCCCCACCTCGGGCACCCGACCCCCACATGCTGGGGCCCTTGGCTGGCAGCCAGGCCCAGGAGAGCAGCCTCCCGCTCTGACCCAAGGCCTCGTCCACGACCCACTCAGTGGGACTCGGGGTTTAGAAGACAGTGCCAGTCCCAGTCCTCAGAAGACGTCAGAAGACATCAGAACGGAGGTGCTGGCCAAGGAAATTGTCCACCAAGACAAATCTCTGGCAGACATTTTGGACCCCGACTCCAGGCTGAAGACCACCATGGACCTGATGGAGGGTTTGTTTCCTCGTGATGGTAACTTGATGCAGGAAAACGGCGTCAAGAGGAAGGCCATGCAGAGAGCCGTCAGCTGCCCAGGACACGAAGGCAAGAGGTAGGTCCCTGGTAATATCCCAAAGCAGACTTACAAGTGAACTCCATCCACGGGTGATAAGTCTGGGGCTACTTACCTGATCTTGTCCTGCTTCCAACGATCCTGACCCAAGAGTGACATTTCCTGTCAGCTTTAGGGGAATGGCTCTGAGGAGTAGGAGGTGGGACAGACTGGCCTTAAGTTACCAGGCACTTGTCCAACAAAAAAAAATAATCCTATATAATGAAAGGCTAATATACAAATTGTCCCCTCTACTGGGAGTTCGACCAGGGCGGTCCCTCCCCCCAGCTGGCCCCACCCCCAGTCGGCCCCCTCACCCTTATCAGGGGCGGGGCCGGCCAGCCAACCTCTTGTGTGTCTCTTCCCCCCCACCCCCACTCCCTGGCCACCCAATTGGGCAAGCCTGCCAGACTCCACCCGTGCATGAATTTGTGCACTGGGCCTCTGGTAATAATCATAGTGTTAATACTTATTGTTCATGTTCTTTGTGTCAAATGCATTCATTTCTTTATATATACATCATCTTGTTTAATCTTCACAAGAACCTTCTGAGATAGCTACCAGTTTAATCTCCATTTTACAAGTGAGGACATTGAAGCCCTGAGAAATTATGACCGTGCCCAAATGAAGTCAAAGAACATGTGAGCGCTGGCACTGTGACCCTGCCTGCTCTCTCAAGGGTTACACAGTGCCCCCACCTCCACAAGCACACAACCTTCCATTCTCCATCAGCCACCTTTACTGGTACAGAGAGCCCCACAGAGGGCAGTGCTGAGGGGGGGGCAAGTAGAAGCGGTGAGCATCACAGAGCCCCTCTCCCCCAAGGCGGAACTGAACGGGTCTTTGTAAAAAGGATGAGTCTAGAGACATCGATTTATACCACACTTTGAAGAGTTAGGGTGAGTGCTCGTGTTCTAAGAATCAAGGAAGGTCTGACTGGGGCACACCCGTGATTTTGTTCAGCCTATGAGCCTCTGCCCCTGAAGCTCCCTGAGCCCCACGTTATGGCCCCATAACCTGTCCCAGCACCCAGCCCCAGGGGGCAAAAGGACTGAGCAGTCTGTGTTTCATTCTTTTGATTTTCCCTGATATTATTGAATATCTTCTTGCATGTTTGATTTCCTTAAAGTACTGCTATGGAAAAGATTTAGAGTAGTTTTATTTTCTTTTTAATTTCCAGTGAAAACTGAATTGACAGATTGGAACTCCACAGTTAGTGCTTCCAGACTAAATGAACACAGAGCATTTCATCTAAAGTTGGATGTGCATTTTAGAAACCTCCAAGTGATCTCACTAAATTACAAGAATGCCATGTTTTGTTGGGAGGGGGAGAAAGAAAGAGTTATGTAGTACTTACAAGCTCTTTGATATCAGAGGTTTTCCTAATACAAGGCCTGAACACTCAGTCACCTTGCCCATCCCTTCTTTTTCAGATTTGGCAGAAAGGAATTGAGGTGAAGTTGACTTAGTAGGGTCATGTATTTGGCAAACATTACAGAGCACCTACAGTATGCAAGACAATGCACTGGGTATCAGGAGGGGCCCAAAGATGGGTGTGCCAGTTAGCTCACCATGAATGGTTGTGGTAGGTAACAGCGAGGGGCTTCTAGTCACTTCATTCTGTTCTCTGACCACTTGCTGCAGACAGATCAGTGAAATGTATAAGTACATCCTTAGCATTTCCTAGCATTGTTATTGGGAACCTATGTTCTCAGTCAGTTTAGACGTGAAATGGTCATGTAGCTGTTGCAGGAGGAATTTCAAAGGATGGCAGGTGCCATCTTCTGGTGGGAATGAGCATTGCTCTTTTGTGCGAGAGGCTGCAAATATCTATTGTGAGGTTTAGTTATCAAATGCATGAGAAGCCCACTTGTAATGTAATGAATATATCTGGGCAGCGGTGGCGGGGGGGGGCACATCAAAAAAACCCTTTTCCTGTTTTTTTAATTATCTGGATTAGATGTAATTATATTGCTTAGAGGAACAGTCCCATCAAGCAGGAAACTAGTAAAAAAGACTTGGGGGGGGGTGTTTTTATTCCACAGTAAAATGATGGTCTACATGTTACGTAAGTGTCATAGGATTGAACAGCTGAAATACCTCTCAGAGAGCCTACCCTACTTCCATAGTCATTTATTCAGTGGGAAGTCTGCGAGGCAGCTGAATTATGGTAAAACAGAGAACACTAGGTATTAGGTTTCTCAGCTCCTCATTTGTTCCCCAGCCTTGAAAACCCCTGCTGTGGAATCAGTGAGTAGATTTCACACCTTATATTCATTGACCAGCAAGCTCCAGATTTCTGGGGCTTATACAAGATGTCAGGCTTAGGGAGAAGGAAAATTGACAGATTTCAAATAACCATTATAGTATGCATCAAAAAGATAATGGTAATCCTAGAAGAGTAGGAAATAACCTAAACTCTGAGATACGTGCAATAGCCTTAAAATACTTTCACATTGTAAGGCTCCCCACTGTCTTTCTGTGACATGGGGAGTCAGCGTCCTTCTTACATTCATCACAAAAGGAGAACCATGCAGAGAGGTAAAGGCCTTGCCCAGAGTCATCTGGCAAGTCCGAAGGCCTGATTCCCACTCCCCCTTCCCAGTACCGCCTTTGGTGGTTTTCATCCCGTTTGCCTGGATTCAGGAGCTCTGCACGTGGTTTTCACTCTCTAGTAAGTACTTACTAGTTAGGTCATCCTAATTTCTAGGAAGTAATTGAAAAGGATTTTTTACACATTTCTGAATGGAGAGACCTAGTGAAATGAAGCTTCTGGTATGTGCTGTGTATGGCTCTACTTTTTGTTCTTTATGACCCAGGAGTGAAGACAAAGAAGCAGTGGGCATGTTGGTCAACTGCCCTGCCTACTACAGCGTGTCGGCTCCCAAGGCTGAGCTTCTGAACAAAATCAAACATATGCCAGAAGAGATGAATGAGGAAGAGGAGCAGGTGGATGTCAATGAAAAGAAGGTAAAGAATTGGGACCTGTGTTTCGTTTTTCCCAGAAAGCTAGTCAGGGGCCTAGCAGGGTGACTCAGTAACGCCCCTTATGGCAAGAGGGAAAGGGGCCTATCACATCACCAATCGCGCCCAAACCATCATTGGACCCCAGACATGCATGGCACTTTGAGCAATTTCCTCACAGCTCACCTGTCATTTTCACTTTTATAAATGACAAAAGTGAAGGTTGGCGGCAATTAGTTATTTCCTAAAGGTCTCATAGCTGGGACTAGACCCCAGGTCCCCTGCCTCCTAGTCCAGCACAGAGACCACAACACTGTTCTCAAGGCCTGTGTAATTTTCATTCGTGATTCATGCGCAAAAGGAAAACTAGAAAATCTAGAAATTTTAAGGAACGGGAGACTGGATCATGAAAAGGCACTTTGGAAAAGGTAATGTTAATCTTTAAATACCCCAGCTCTCTTTGCCATACCCCAGTGAATAATAACTTGAAAGCACAGTATTGGAATTTAGCTGGTAGCATTTGATATTCTTACAGAAATTTTCATTGCTAAGCATTTTTAACATGACCATGCTGCTGCTGTCTTCCCCAAAGCCATGGAGATCTAAGCTTGCCTGTGCCTGCAGGGGAGAAGTTCCTGCCACTCCACTTTCCCTGCAGCCCAGAGGGGCTGCCTGACCCTGTGCTTACAGCCCTCAGCTCAGGCCTGCGTGCTGAAAAGGACTCTTTGTTAAGGCTTGCCTCTTGCTGAGACTGGAATGTAAATGGTTCAGTGGTACCAATTCTAGGAGAAACTTTCTCATGTGATTCCATTCATTTATTTTAGAATATGTGTCCTAAGCCCTCGTGTTTATGTATTGGAATGAGACCACAGGATACAGACCCTGGGAGCAGGAAGTTATGGGGCAGGAAGTCTTAGGGGTTTAGAAGCACCTCCTTCAGTGGTATTCTCCCTCCTGCTCCAGCTCAGGGGGCTCACAGCGCCAGGGCTGACTTGCTGATGCAGCCACTGTGGTAACACACTCTCTCCCAGCCCAGGGTTTTCCCTTTTAAACATCTGCTTCATAGTACACCTCACATCCCTACCTCAGTGCTACTGAGCACCCCCATTGAATGGGTCCTCTGAGCAGGGTAACCCACCTTGTTCTGCTCTGTCTAGGTTTATCCCAGAGAGGGAGCTATAGAAACCCTATTACAGGTATCAGGCTGCCATGACATCTTTAAATAACAGAACATTTTACTTATTTTTTTTTCATGTAGATATACCCTCCTTATAATAGCAGTGTGGCATATTACTCATTGCTTTGCCCTCCACATCTCAATTTGATTTTTAACCTCTTTGTCATCACTTTATTATCACCCTCTCATTCTGAGGATTATGTGGCACAAAGTATATTTGGACTGAGTATATGAAGGAAGAGAGGATTATTTCTCATGGGAAATAACATTACATGCCATTTATTGAGTACTTCCTATATTCTAGGTGTGAGCTTTTTTTTTTTTTTTTTTTTTTACATACTGCTATATTATCTTTATTTTCACAAAACTGTATTTTCACATTTTATACTGAAGTAATCAGAATGAGTCAGACAAGAGGATATGCGGGCATTCAAGACAAAGGAAATGGGATGGGAAAAGACCTAGAGATAAGGAAAAACATAAGGAGTGTGTGTCTTGAAGAAAGGAACTTCCGGTAGCTTGGTATTTTGGAATATAAAACAAAGTGACTAGCCCACCCGGTGAGGCTCAGTGGATGAGCATCATTCTATGAACCAGTGGGGTCATGGTTCAATTCTCAGTCAGGGCACATGTGCAGGTTTTGGGAAGCAGCTGATCAATGATTCACTCTCATCATTGATGTTTCTATCTCTCCCTCTCCCTTACTCTCTGAAATCAATAAAAACATATTTTAAAAAGTGACTAAATTAGAAATGAACAAATTTAGAAAATAAAGGAGGACCACAGACAGCATGAGACGAGGCTGGGAGGATCCCCAGGAGCCACCTCATGGCCACCAGGGGCTGTGTGTGAAATGCTGAAGGGTTCAATTTCTGCCTTCAGCAATGGAGAAACCTTTGAGAGTTGTTTGTTTTGATGAACTACAAGTTTATGAATGTGTAATAGAATTTTTGTTAGTGGTACTTACATTTGCATATCTGACTTGTAAAGAGAAAATATGTGAACTTGACATGATGTTGAAGGCATCTATTAATATGTTCAGCATAAAGTTGAAAGTGAAATTCTCCTGATGTACAAGCTTTTCTAACAATGATTGAAATTATCGTTTTAAATTAATTCCATTTTAATATATTTTCTATTTATATATCCAGCCTAGATGATGAATTATAATATTCCAAGAAAATATAAGTGTTACTTAAAATATGAAACACTTTCATTGTCTGAACTTCTGACATACATAAACACTAAAGACATACATAAAAACTAAAGACAGTTTGATACCAACTCCTTGGCTAAACTCTGCCATATCTATTGGCAAAAATCTGCTTGAGCAGAGCCCAGGATTCTCGATTCTGAAGGCAAAAGGCTTTGGCTTAGAGACTTAATGGAAAATTTCAAAAGGCAAAAAGAATCTGTTGTTCCCCGGAATTGGCTTTCCCCAAGAGATCAGTAGTGACCCAGATGGTTCTCAGCTGCCCAGTTCCATTCCTCTTCCTTCAGTCTTGAAGCCCCAAGCTTCCCTCAGTTCTGTCTTCCTTTCAGCCTGAAAAGCTTCCCCTAGCATTTCTTTAGAATGGGTCTGCTGGTGACACATTCTTTTCGTTTTTCTTCATCTAAGAATTCCGCTGTCGTTCCTGAAGGATATTTTCACAGGGATTCTGGGCTGCCGTTTCCTTTTCTTTCAGCATTTTAGAATTGTTGCTCCACTTTCTTCTTGCTTCCACGGTCTCTGATGAGAAATGCCGTCATTTAAATACTCGTTCCTCTCATAGGCAGTGTGTTGTTTTTCTCTGGCTACTTTAAAATTTTTCTTTATTTTTGATTTTCAGCAGTTTGATTATGATGTGGGTGGGCCTGATTTTCTTTGGTTTATCCTGTGTGCGTTTGCTGAGCTTCGTGATTATATAAATTTATGTCTTTCACCAAATGGAGGACATTTTCAGCCATTATGTCTTCACATATGTTTTGTGCGCTAATCTTCCTCTTCTCTTTTTGGGACTCCGGTGACATGACACAAATGTTAGACCTTTTGATATTGTCCCACAAGTCCCTGAAGCTCTGGGTTTTTTGTTGTTGTTGTTCAATCTGTTTTTTGTCACTTCTTCTGGTTGGATAATTTCTATTAGTCTGTCTTCAAATTCACTGACTGGCCTGTCTCCATTCTGCGAGTGATTTCCTTTTTAAATTTAAAATATAGTTTTCAATACTAAAACTTATATTTATATTAGTTTCTTGTGTCTGTTTCTTTGCTGAGAACTTCTACCTTCTTTTCATGTCATGGGTGCTTGCTTTTATCATGGAGCATAGTTATAAGAAGTATTTTAAAGGCTTTGGTACTAATCCCAACATTGGGGTTATTCCTGGTGTGAGTGCCTGTTGATTATCTCCCCCTGAATTGCTCACATTTCATTGGTTCTTTTTATATTGGGTGATTTTGTATTGTATTCTGAACATTTTGAGTGTTATGCCGTGGGACTCTGGGTTCTGTTAAAATCCCCTGGAAAATGTTGACTACAAGTTGTATCCCACCTCTGGGTGGTGGTTCAGAGACGTTGCTGTGTCCCACACGTGAACCGTTCAGGGCTTAGCCTGGGACTCGGGCAGCTGTTTCTACCACGTTCCATTCTCAAAGTCTTTGCTGGGCTACTACTGTGGGTCTGTCCCACACACGTGCAGCTTGAGGGTGAGCCTAGGACTTACATCAGTTCTGCACAAAGAGGGGATCTTTTCCATCTCTCTACTGTTCAGTGTCCCCCCACCCCCACCCCACTCTCTGGCTCCCAGCAGCCCCTTTTCCTGGGCATCTGGCCAGAAAGACGCGTTCTCGTGGTTATATAGAAAGGTAAGTTCTAGCAACAAGTTATAGCACCCTGTGCGCTGTACCGTTTCGGCACTGCTGGGGCCGCCCGCAACAAGAGAGAGAGAAAAGGTGTAGTGAGCATTCCCCTCATGCTCTTTGGACCACGGGTCCTTTTCCCAGTTGCTCTGACAGAGAAGGGTTTTCCTCGGAGTTTAAATGCAGGAGCTTCCCCTGCACCGTGCAGCTCTGTTTACGTGGAGTCACCTGTGGTGGGGGCAGGGCGAGGAAGAAAAGAGAAGGGGGTTGGAAACAGGAAATCCCCCCACTCTTGAGCTCACAATGGCCCCTGTTTCTCATCCTCTGGTTTTAAAGGCAGGGCTTTTCCTAGAGTTTTTGCCGCCACACTGTCTGTGTAGTTCTGCCTGGGGGCTATCCTCAGGTCAGAGGGCGAACATAAACTCACCCTCATTATGGATCTACTTCTAGGCTGGCTGCCCTCTGGGTCACTGCCATAGCTCACTGTACAGAGCCCTCTTCCGCACCTAGGGACGCTGGCTGCAGGAAGCAGGGAGAGCGGCTTCCGTGGGTTTATGCCATCTTGGCCAGCATCGCGAGTGGCCACCTACTCCCCACTCCCCTCCAGGTTTATCAGCCGGGAGATCTGCATTGCAGCAGCTGTGTGAGGAGGAAGAGAGGGCCGTAGGGAGGGTGTCACAGCCGTCCAGGGAGTGACGGCACAGGTCTAAGGGCAACGCAGTAGAAGCAGTGAGAAACAGATGGACTGAAAAAATAAGTAAAATAAAACCAGTACCAGATTAGACGTGAAGCATGGGAGAGAGGCGAGGGCCGAGGATGACTCCCAGGTTCCTGGCCAAGGTTGAGTGTCATGACTGAAATAGGAAAAGCGGGGAAGTCATTTAGGGAGGGAGGAGATGAGCTTCGTTGAATTTAAAGAAATATTGTTTCTTGTGTATCAAAAATTCCCAATACCAAGAGACCATGCTAAGTAAATGGGACAGCTTCCTGGCACCAGCCTTCCCGAAAGGAAGTGGTGAAGAGCCGCTCTTGACAGAGGACATCTGTATGGCAGGCGGGTGCCCCAGGACCTTTCTGCTCTGATGGGTCACACCACGGGAGACGAGGTTTGATTCCATTTCTGTCACCAGGACATAAACGGCCCCTGACATCTCTGGGTGAAGTTCAGCTAAGAAAACAGCCCAGGGCTGCTGCCTGGATCCTCCTCAGTTTTTACTTGCAAGGGCCTGAATTCGCTGCCCCTGAATCCCGACCCCCCTTCTCCCCGCCCTCCTCCCCACACCACCCCCCCTCCGTGGCTAGGAGTCCTGAGTTACTCTGAGAGGAAGACAGTCAATCAGCAGAGGCCAACTGTGTCTATAATGACATATTGGCAACACTCAGCACAAGTTCTCGGAACAGAAGGTGAAGCTGGGGCGGGGCAGGGGAGACGTTGAGTATGCCCCTAGAGCAGGGGTGGGAGCCTTTTTTCTGCCAAGGGCCATTTGGATATTTTTAACACCATTTGCCATACAAAATTAGCAGTGTAAAAATTAGCCTGCTATATTTGATCAAACATTTAAGTAACTCACCCCTAATGCCTTGCCAGGGCCAGACCAAATGATTTCATGAGTCGTATCGTGGCCTGGATGCCCCCCAACCCTGCCCTAGAGGCATCTCCCTAAAATGAGTATCGTGTGCTCTTCAAAGTTCTGCCTAATGTTAATGGTAGCACACTCACACAAATGCCCAGCATGTGTACAATACTTTGTATTTTCCAGAGTGCTTGTACCAGCTTTATTTGATGGGAGCTTCATAATATTCCTATCAGCTGTTTTAATGCAGTGATTAAAAGCCGGAACGCTGAGCCAGAGGGCCTGGCTTTAAGCCTGGCGCTGGCACTTTCTAGCCACATGAGCTTGGGCAAGTTAAAGAAGTAAAACCTGGATAATAACAGTATCTATCCCATCAGGGGGTTGGGGGTAGCAATGGACTAGTAAAACACTTACACAGTGCCTGGCACAGAGAAGCAGTTCAGTACTGAAACATTATTTATTACTAGTTCTAGGCAGGTCTTATTATCCCCTTGCTGCGGTGAGATGAAAAGGCTCAGACCCAGAAGGTCAGTCGACGCCTGATGGTGACTTTTCTGTCACAGCCGGTCTCCTGACTCCTGGTCCGTGTTTTCCCTGGAGCAAGAAGGAGATGGGACAGGGCCCAGTAGGATTGCTGTGTGCAGATGGTGAGGAGGAAGGGAGGGCCTGCTAAACTATGTTTAGAGAAAGAACCCTTATAAATAGCACCTCACACAGGTCAAGGTAAGTTTATCCCAGATGAGAAGTGGATAAATGCCAGGGATTTTGCAAATCGGTAGCTCCCAAGAGACTAGTATGTTGTTTAAAAAAACACACCCAGAATACCTCTTCTCTCTCCAGTGAATTCTGCAGGAAGTTGGTAGGTTTTTTTGGAAGAGATCTATCTGCCTGGCAAAGAAATGGCTATTTAGTATAGCCAACTTTCCCTTGTTGCCTTCAGTTACTCAAATCCCTTTTAACTGCATTTTAAAATCCTAATGTCCATATTTTAAGGGGTTGGTAAAATTAAAAAATTCTAATACCATTCAAATATGCAACATTTGGGCCAGAAGTGACTGAATCGACTGCTTAGTATACTTGTATTAGCATATATGGCCGAGCTGTTGCTATATCATATTACGTCCCAGCAAACAGCTTTCAGAAATCACAGTGCCATAAAACGTGTAATGGCCCTCCCCAAAGAAGCCTCCATGGACCACTCCTAGGCCTTTTCATCTCATTTTGCTCTTCCTCATACCATGAAGCCTGGAGTACACATCAGCTCTGAGGGCGTAGGGCTCGGCCCAGCATTGATGCCTTTACAAACCAAAGCACTGAATGATACTACTGAGCCTGATTGCAGATGGCTGTTCAGCTGTGTCAGTTTCTTTGGCCCGTCCTTGCCCCTGAGCTCTGCTTACTTGGTGGCTGCCCCTTCAGCACGAGAATATTTCAAGGACGTTATAGCCCGACTTAGATTGAAAGAGCCTGGAAAAGGTGGGGAGCCACGTTCAGGAGAAACGCAGAGGAAGAGTTCTTGCTTGTCTTCACCACTCACCCCCACATGTGAGGACAGACTTATGCTTACTGGTTTCTGCTCATTTGCAAATTAAAAAATTAGCATACCGTCCCTTTAAATACCAGCGACAGAGCCATAATGAGAATTTTTTAATGATATGAATTAAATTATTAATAAAAGTGCTTTGAGTTTCTTCCAGAAATGACACAAAATAGTAGTTTCAAAGGAAGTCATATAAGGAAAAACACGAGGCTATCTTTTCTTTCCACTATTTAGTTTGTTAAAAGCCTTTTTTGAGACTATACTTCTCAAGATGAGGTTGAAATGGATTGCAAAACACTTGAATAAGCAGAAGGCCTTTCCTTTGGTTGGAGTGAGAGAACGTTGTTGCTCAGTTTACCTCTTGGGACTTGGGTTTAACCTGGTTGTCTCTTGGAAAGTATCATCCGGTGGCATTCAGAGTGACAAGCCTAGGAAATGCAAGCTAAGAGGTTAAAGAATCCTGGCCTGACTTCATGTCCATGTCAGGGTCTCAGTCATCTATCTGGAAAGCAGGAATGAGGACATTTGACTCAACCTAACCCTGACCGGTGTGACTATGGGGAGTGGTGGTAACAGGCAGTGCTTACTTCCCCACTACTTTCCATTCGTGTCCTTGCTGTTCTCATCACGGGCCTGACATCACAGAGCAGATCACAGCATCCTGCTGGGAGGTTTGCTGGAGGTACCTAGCAGGTTGTCTTGCAGGCAAATATCATAGCTGCCAACCAGAACTGTTTTTTGGAAAACAGTGAGTTTTCTAGGAGACTATAAGGAAAGTTAAGCAATTAACACTAAGCAATATGCTCTTCCACCTGCATTTTTCTGGGCTGAGACTCTTTAGTTGAATAATGTAACATCCATATCTATATATATAAAAGCCTAAGTGACCAACTGACTGGTAGCTGTGACACGCAATGACCACCAGGGGGCAGACGCTCAACGCAGGAGCTGCCAAGCTGCAGTGACTTGACAGCAGTGGTTCTCAGGTGACACACCCAGAACCAGAGAGGAGGGAGCCCAATTCTGGGATTCGTCACCCGAGAACCACCTTCTCGCAACCTGGGACCCCTCGGGGGATGTCAGAGAGCCGGTTTCAGCCCGATCCCCATAGGCCAGGCCGAGGGACCCCACTGGTGCACGAATCTGTGCACTGGGTCTCTAGTATACACATAGTTTTCCATTACTAAAATTGTCTTTTGCATTGGCTTTGTCTTACCGAAACAGCTTGAGGAATTCTGAGATTATAACCCATGATGAGAGGGTACAACAGATAGGAATGTTTTTTAATCCCTACCCGAGAATATGTTTATTGATTTTAGAGAGAGAGGAAAGGGGAGAAAGAGAGAAACATAGATCAGTTGCTTCCCATATGCTCCCCAACCGGGAATCAAACCCACAAGAAACTTTTTGGTGTACAGGATGATGCTCCAACCAATTGAGACACCTGATCAGGGCCAGATAATATTTAATTACCCTTCAGCCCCTGGGATTAGGCATGTTGAGAAGACAATAGGATGTCACCCAGAACTTGGACATTTCAAGAACATTATGAACCTGACTTAGGATTGAAGTATATCTCATGGTCCAACTCCAAGATGGGCAGATTGTGTAGAAATAAATATTCCCCTTTATCACTGTGATTATTGTATCCTCTGATGCTGAGGTTGAAGAAATAATACAAAAAGTCATCAGTACCCTTTAATTCTGCTGGTCAAAACTATTTCTATTTTTCCCTTCCTTTTTTTAAAATATGTTTTTATTGATTTCAGAGAGGAAGGGAGAAGGAGAGAGATAGAAACATCAATGATGAGAGACAATCATTGATCATTGACTCCTGCATGCCCCACACTGGGGATAGAGCCCACAACCTGGGCATGTGCCCTGACCAGGAATCGAACCATGACCTGCTGGTTCATAGGTTGACATTCAATCACTGAGCCATGCCAGTCAGGCTTTTCCCTTCTTTTAAAATGAAGATTTACTCAGACATAGAAATTGTGACCATTTTGTACCAAGTTTCCAACTGAAGCTACACCACACACACACACACACACACACACACACACTTGAGCTGGAACCTTTTTAATGATAAAGAAATAGGTTTTAATCCCAAAAGATTATGTCCTTTTTCCATCTGGCTACCTCAGACTAAGAGAAAAGTAAAAAAGTAAAAGAATCGAAAGTTATGGAGTTTAATTTCTCTTGCCTCAAAGAAATAGTAGACACTTCATATAAATGAAGTCAAGCTTGAAACCACTAAGACCTTTACTTTACCCCTTCAATTAAATATATTGGCTATTTGTGTAACTCTGTTTTATATGTGTAGCAATTAAGGTGGCAAATTACATAGCTCTAGTAAATGGAGACAGTGGGGGATGCAATGGAAAGCACAAGGAACTGAATTCTGGTAATTAGCCTTATAATAAAAGGCTAATATGCAAATAGACCAAATAGTGGAACAGCTGAACAACCGCATAACCAGTCTCTATAACGTGCACTGACCACCAGGGGGCACGCACAGAACATGGCGGGCATCGGCCGCAGTGGGATGGTGGAGCAGGTGCACGGGGGCACCAAACCAAGGCGGGGCACTGGTCGTTGTCATTGGGGCGAGCCTCTGGTGGTTCCTGAAAATTCTTTGCTCCCACGTGCCACAGTCCCACCTGGCGCTTGCACCTGCTGCCGGCACCAGAGCTGCCACTCACACCTGCTCCCGGCGCCAGCCCCAATAACTCGGCACCGTCAGCGGGTGCGAGTGGCGGCTGCCAGCCCTGATTACCCCTCAGGGCTTCTCTACCTCCCCCTGCTCCTGAGGGGCAAACGGTGCTGGCAGCCGCCTCTCACACCTGCTGCGGCAATGGCCCTGCTCGCACCCACTGCTGGAGGAGCCGCTGCGAGCGGCAGCTGGCTGCCCCGATTGCCCCTGAGGGCTTCTCCACCTCCCCCTGCTCCTGAGGGGTGATCAGGGCAACAGCCACTGCTCGCACCTGCTGCCGGCACCGGAGCTGCCACTCACACCTGCTGCTGGCGGCTGGTGCCAACCCCGATAACTTGGCACTATCAGCAGGTGCGAGTAGCGGCTGCCAGCCCTGATTGCCCCTCAGGGCTTCTCCACCTCCCCCTGCTCCTGAGGGGCAATCGGGACTGGCAGCCGCCTCTCGCACCTGCTGCCGGCACCAGCCCCAATCGCTCTGTACCATCAGCGGGTGCGAGTGGGGCTGGCACTGTCAGCACGAGAGTGGCAGTGGTGGGAGCAAGGCTTCTAGCAGACGGGGGACTAGGGCCGCAGCGGGAGGGGCCAGGCGAGGGTGTGGGGGATGGGCCAAGAACCGCCCCTGTGCCCACTGCAGCCTCACAGCCCACAGTTCCTTTCAAGGTGCACGAATTCATGCACTGGGCCCCTAGTTTATAATGACTGCCCACGAGAGCCCCTAAAGTCAGGGTGATTTGTGTTCAAAGCTGCTCCACCTACTGGTACATGTGTCAGACCTCACTTCACCTCACTGAGGCTTAGTTTCCTCACCTATTGTATGTGGATAAAATAGTGTTTACTACAAAACTGTTGGGAAGAATAAATGAGATAACCCATGTACAGTGTCTCATATAGTGTCTAGCATGTAGTAATTGTTCTATAAACGGTATCTGTGGCTAATATTCAACTCAACTCTGAGATCTTGGGCAAGTCCCATAATTCTTTGACTCTTGGCTTCACTATTTGTAAAACAAGAATATTTACCCTACCTGCTTCTGGATGGTATTGTTGTGAGGATCAAATGAGATTATGTCTTTTTTTAAAAAAACTTTTAAAAGTAAGTATTTAATAAACCAGTTGGGAAGTCAGAGCTGTACAGAGCATAACACTGTTGGAAAACATTAAGGGGCAATGTGTAACCAAGTGTTGGCCTGTTAGGATTCATAGGTTCCAAGGAAGACAGCTGTGGACAGCCAGGGAAAGGAAGGAGTATTGACTGTGCCCTCATGTTGGGGGGCAGTCCATATAGAGTGAGCCTTGAAGAAAAGACAGGATGTGGTTGGCTAACCTTTGCCGTGGGTCTCCTCTGTGGTTCCAGGCCGAGCTCATTGGAAGCCTCACCCACAAGCTTGAGACTCTGCAGGAAGCCAAGAGGAGCCTGCTGATGGACATCAAGCTCAATAACGCCTTGGGAGAGGAGGTGGAGGCTTTGATCAGTGAGCTCTGCAAGCCCAACGAGTTTGACAAGTACAAGATGTTCATCGGGGACTTGGACAAGGTGGTCAGCCTGCTGCTCTCCCTCTCGGGGCGCCTGGCCCGCGTGGAGAACGTCCTCAGCGGTCTTGGTGAAGATGCCAGTAAAGAAGAAAGGGTAGGTGGCCTAGCGATTCCATTCAACAAGTTTTCCCTCTGAGCCCATGTACACAGAAGTACAGTAAAACACGATCCCTTCTCTCAAGAAGATGACAATCTATTTGGGGCAGGGAGAAAGTCCAAAGTATAGATAACCAGGAAACGGAGGAGGCACGTTCCATGCCGAGATGTAAAGCTGATACTGCAGGCTCAGGGAACACTTAGGAACGTGAAAACACAGGTGCCAGAGTTCCTTTCCTTCCTTCCTAATGGGGGTTGACCTTAGAGAAAGAGAGAGGGACAACAGAACTTGGGAGGATGCGGAGAGGGCGCAGGAACATGAGCTTAAGCCCCAGGGAATCTGCAGTTCAGCTGGAGGCTACAAGCCCTCAGTGAGGATGCACCCCAGTGTCTCCACCACACCCCTTCCTGGAAGGAAGAGGACAGGTGATGACAGTGGTGCTGATCCTGAATCAACCTCAAGTGCTTGCTCGGTGAGGCACTGTGGGCTCCATGTGCAGTCTCCTGGCATCCTCACAACAGACCAGCGAGTGAGTGACAGCCAGGACAGGAGGAGTCCTGCTGCAGACCCCAGGTTTTGTTCACCTCATTGAACTTATTTCATTGCTACAGAGCATCCTTCATCTACTCATCTGTGCAACACATGTCTGCTGGGTGTCAGTGTGTGCCACTGTCTGCTCTGGGCACTTGGGATAATCTTGGAACAAAACAGACAGATCCCTGCTCTCAGGGAACTAACTTACCAAGGGAAGTCAGACAATAAACATAGCTATAATGTGTACACACACACACACACACACACACGCACACACACACACACACGCAAGGTGGTAAGTGCTCCAGCCATCAGGATGCTCCCTTGCTCTCTGGCTCCTCCTCCTATCTACAGCTCTGTCTGTCTTTTAATGCTATCAGGGATTTCCCAATTATTTCTCCTAATGTGTGTGTGTGTGTGTTTATTTATTTATATTTTATTAAAAGGAAAGATGTCTTTTTTCCAAGTAGATTTTAAAGAGATTAGAAAAAGTCCAGATGGTAAGCATTTGGGAATGTGACTGTGTATCCAGAAACTTTCTGCAGCTCCACTCGCAGTGGGTGCCCTCCTCCTGGAAGCGTGCTGAGCCTGAACTGCCTCTGCTGGGAATTGTCTAATAGAATCTGCCTCAGAAGGCTTTCCTTTCCTCCCTCCTCCCACTCAGCAAACAGCGAACGAGAACCTGTACTATGTCAGGTGCTGTGTGTGCTAGGCATGAACACTGGCTACAACACAGGCCCCGCCCTGCAGGAACTCGCCACGGAGTAAGGAAAACCAGTAAGGAAGCAGCAAATGGATCCAGTATGCTGCAGCACAGCGATCAAGTCAGAGCCCAGAGACACTTCTCAGCGGGTGGGGTGAGGCGGGGAAAGACTGCACACAAGTGATGCTTAATAGTCTAGAACAGTGGTCGGCAAACTCATTAGTCAACAGAGCCAAATATCAACAGTACAACGATTGAAATTTCTTTTGAGAGCCAAATTTTTTAAACTTAAACTTCTTCTAACGCCATTTCTTCAAAATAGACTCGCCCAGGCCATGGTATTTTGTGGAAGAGCCACAGTCAAGGGACCAAAGAGCCACATGTGGCTCGCGAGCCACAGTTTGCCAACCACGGGTCTAGAAGAATTTCGTATCTGTAGGTAGAGTAAGAATGGAAAGGCTTCATGATTTAGAAGGAATATCATAGACCAAGTAAAGAAAGACCATGGCATCTTCAAAAACTGATTTGCATATGGTTGTTGTGTCTCTAGAACATAAAGTGATTACTTGGTTCATTTTTTAAAATAGTGAATTATTATTGAAAATAGAAAAGTATGTAGTCAGGGATTGGACAGGAAGTAGATCCCTGATTTTTTTTTTATTTGATAGCTCAATTTAAAGGGTTATTCAGAACACCTAAGCAATCAAACAATTCAATTTTTAAAATGAGTAAAGGACCTGAATAGACGTTTCTCCAAAGGGGGCATACAGATAGCCAATAGACATATGAAAAGATGCTCAACATCACTAAACATCAGAGAAATGCAAATCAAAACTACAATGAGATATAATCTCATACCTGTCAGATGGCTATCAATATAGCGAGGATGTGTAGAAAAGGGAAACTTGTACATTTTTGTGGGATTGTAAATCGATGCAGCCACTATGGAAAATAATACGTAGGTTCCTAAAAAAATTAAAAATAGAACTACATATGACCCAGCCATTCCACTTCTGTGTGTTTATCCAAAGAAATCCAAAACACAATTCAAAAGAAATATGCACCTCTATCTTCATTGCAGCATCATTTATAATCACCAAGATATAGAAACAACCTAAGAGTCCATCAAAAGACAATTGAATAAAGTAGATGTGGTACATATATACAATAGATGTTACTGTATTCTAACATACAGTAGCCATTAGAAGGAATAAAATCTTGCCATCTGTGACAACATGGATGGACCTAGAGGGTATTATGCCAAGTGAAATGAGTCAGAGAAAGACAAATACCACATGATTTTACTTAATATGTGGAATCTAATAAAATAAAATAACAAAAAAGAGGTATCGTTGAAGGTATGGGAAGGATTGATGGCAACCAAGAAGAGATAATGAAGCTCCCTGGCCCCTAGAGCCAGCATCAGAGGGGAAGCCATTACTACCTCTAGACCTGGAGGAGCAACAGGAAGGGGGTCCTCATCAGAACTACAGCTGTGGCTGTCCTACAGCACTGAGGCCGTGGGGAAAGAATGCAACCACCGCCACCTGGCAAAGACAGAGCCAGGGATAAATACCCCCGTGCTTTCTCCTCCCATCCTCCAATCTCCTCATGACTCCTATTGGCCAAACCCAGAAGGCAAGGGAGCCCAGTTGATGCAGCCACAGAGCAGCGCTGAGGAGTGGGGTCTGGAGGGGTAAGCAGTATTCAGTACAGAAAATAGTTACACGGACCTTACGTGTCATACTGGAGGCTTTGGACTCTTTAACCTATTGGCCAGGAAGAGCTATAAACTAATTTTACGACTTACTCAGCCTGGGAGGGGTGAGAATGATGCTTACAGCTGGGAGCCTTATTGTAATAGTCTAGCAAGAAGGCTCCAGGCCATTAATTTGGGCAGTTGTAATGGGGTTAGAGAATGAGTTTGAATTAGCAGGTGTGTCACAAGAGAGGGCGGGTAGAACAGAAGGTAATTTCCAGTTTCCCGTTTGACACGTAGAGGGGGTGCTGCAGATTTCTGAGATAGGAATACTGGAGCAGATCTCAGGGGGAGAGAAGACGTTCTACAATCGAATTCAAGTCAACACTTAATGCACACATGCACTCTCCAATACAAATAAGTGCTTGCTCACCTGCAAAATACTACGTCAATATCAGTCTTTGTTAAGAAACTAAAACTACCAATAGGAATGAGAAAAGGAGTACTACGTGGTTCACTAAGTGCCCAATTCAGGGTAATAGCAAAGAGGGGATGGAAGGGAAGATGGGGACTGGGATAAGTAGGTGTAAGGCTGCAACTGAATCTGACTTTTTAATCGGGAGCAAATATGAAAAGTGTTCACGGTGAGATTTGGCACTGTTAAGGATGGGTACACAGGTATTACATCATTCTCTATGAATTTCTGGTGTTTAAAATATTTCCCTTTTTTTAAGGTGAGGAAGAGGTTTTCACTTTTTAACTTGTATCTCTACAGTATTTTGAAAGGTGTTTTCATTCAGAATCAGGGAGGAGGATTTTAGGTGTGTTTTTCTGATTAAGTGCAAGAAGCCTATGAAAATGGAGATATTTGTAAGATAAATCTATAATTTTGCACTTCTCCCCCTAGACATTATTATGTTAAGATAGGCTAGCTTGAGGAAAATTAGGACAAAGACACATAAGCCTTTCATAACCCTACATAAGCTAATTTGTATTGAGGTATATATTTAAATAATCTGTTTCTTAATTTTCATTTTAATGTTTCTCAATCACTTTGGCCTGAAAAGTCTGAATGGTTATAATTTTTTTTTTAATTTTAATGACATTCATTTTATGTCAGCATGATGAGTAAAAGTACATACACGTTAAAATGTTTCATAACGTACATTAGCCCTAAAGATAGCATGTTACCTTACCATTCAGTTTGTATAAGAAACTCTCAGAATATGAAATTCCATAATTATTAAATAGAATTTCTGTCATGCTAGGTTCAGAGGAGTGAAAGAAACCTAGAACATGGAAACTGATTTCTTTAAAGATGATAAATGTGATGTTCTCATCGTTGACTATGGGTTGGGACAGAGGATCTCAAACTTTAGCCACAAAAGAATCACCTAGAAGGCTTGTTGAACCACAGACTTCTAGGCCTCACCCCCAGTATGTGAAATGGGGCCTGAAAATTTGCATTTCTAACAGATTCCCAGGTTAGCTGCTGCTGGTCCACACTTGGAAAACCAATACCAATAGAAATATTTGATGTTTGGCCTTTTCCTTTTCAATTTTTTTTCAATTGTTGTAAACTACACATAAAACTTGCCATCTTAACCATTTTAAAAGTACCTAATTCAGTAACATTTAATACATTCAGTTGTTGTGCATCCACTTCCAGAACTCTTTCATCTTGCAAAACACACTCTGTACTCGTTAAACCATAATTCCCCGTTTCCGCACCTCCTAGTCCCTGGCAACCATCATTCTACCTTTTGTCTCCATGATTTTGACTCTCCTAAGAACCTCATGTAAGTGAGATTATTGATTGTGTTTTTAAGTATACAAGCCTAAAGTCAAGTCAGTACCCCAGCCAATTTAAGGTAATATCAAAGCTGCCACGTGGCTTCACAAGTTAGAGAACCATGGGTATCTAGTCCAAGGGTAATAAGCTGATTTTCAAAAACATTAAACCTCCTTAATTTAGAGTGGTCATTGAAAGAGAAACCTGCACATTTTGCAGTCCTGTGGAAGGGTGTCTTTGTGGGCAGTTTGGCTCTCCCTCCATCCCCCTGCCCTTAGCTCATCTGCTCGTTTTGCCCCGGCAGAGCTCTCTCAACGAGAAGAGGAAGGTCCTGGCGGGGCAGCACGAGGATGCCCGGGAGCTCAAGGAGAACCTGGACCGAAGGGAGCGCGTGGTGCTGGACATCCTGGCCAATTACCTTTCAGAGGAACAACTGCAGGATTACCAGCATTTTGTGAAAATGAAGTCAACACTCCTCATTGAGCAGCGAAAGCTGGACGACAAGATCAAACTGGGCCAGGAGCAGGTCAAGTGCCTGCTGGAGAGTCTCCCCTCGGATTTTATCCCCAAGGCGGGCACCCTGGCGCTGCCCCCGGACCTCACGAGTGAAATGAGTCCGCTTGGGGGATGTACTTCCGGTGGTGTTTTCCCACCGGTAACCTCTCCACTCTAACCTCTTCTAAAACACCCACGGAAGATCACCCTGTCTTTCAACACTATTTAATCTGAAAAATGTTTCAGTACAAACCACTGCTTAAACTCTATGGGTTTGGGGGGGTTTTCTGGATAAAAGGAAAATATTCTATCCAGGAAAAAGCCTGTATTTTCCTTCTCACCCTTCATGATTGATCTGAGAGCTTGAATGCTGCTGGGAACTTAGCCCTTTCTATTATTACTTTGTAATAGAAAGAAAATTAATGGAACTGTGAGAATTGATTGGAGGGTGTTTGATTTAGTTTCCAACAGGCTTAGGCAACAGGGATCAGTGTGTGTCACCCTCAGGAATGTACCCACAGTGGCCTGCCTTAGTGTGGGCCAGTGGTCAGCAAACTGCAGCGCCACATGCAGCTCGCGAGCCGTGGTTTGCCACTCTGTTGACTAATGAGTTTGCCGACCACTGACCTAGACTCTCGATTCCAATAATTACAGGCTGTTATTGTTTCTTGTGATTAAGCCCCTATCCCAGTGGTCGGCAAACTCAGTCAACAGAGCAGCAAACCGCAGCTCGCGAGCCACATGTGGCTCGTGAGCCGCAGTTTGCCGACCACTGGTGTGGGCCATGCATCCTGACGACAGGTACAAGGACTCATTAGTGAAGGGTCTGCAGCATAAAGCCTTAAACACACACAGCAGAAAATTGTAAAGCCTTGAACATTGTTATTTATATTTTTAAAAATGAAAAGGATCATTATGTTTGTGTGCTAACCACTTATTTGATTCTGTTTTGTGGTGGACGTAGACAATTATGTTGTTGGAGCTTTGTATTTTGTGGAAACCTTAATGAAATGAAGAATTCCAAAGACAGTCCCATGGAGTGTGGAGACTTGTTTTTTCTTAAACTCCTGACTTGTCTGCTTTATTTTTACAAATACGAGTAGACCTCCTGTGCTTGTGTTAAACCGAGTCCTGGGGAACCCAGTTCCCCCTGCTGCCCGTCCTCACCACTCTACTCCTGCAACAGGAGCACACACCTCCAAGAGATGCTGTCAAAACCAAACACGTTTTCCTTTGTTCCAGGAGAACATTTTAGGTTTCATTTTGCACAACTGTTTTTCAAACTTGAAGATTAGCAAGTTTGGGTCAACCAACCCCTAAGAATCAGTGCCTTTCTGTCAACTTTAGGAGTGAGGGCCTGTGGGGCTTAAATGAGGAGAAACCAGCCTGGGACACCCCACTCACTGTCCCTAGTATTCCATTGTCAATATCTGATCTAAAATCACTTCTGATTTTTTTTTAATTTAATAAATCTTTATTGTTCAGATTATTACAATTGTTTCTCTTTTTCTTTCCCCCCATAGCTCCCCTCTACCAGGTTCCTACCCCACCCTCTGCCCTTACCGCCCCCCACTGTCCTCATCCATAGGTGTACGCTTTTTGTCCAGTCTCTTCGCGCACCCCCCACTCCCCTTTTCCCCCAAGAATTGTCAATCTACTCCCTTTCTATGCCCCTATTATATTCACCAGTTAATACTGTTCAGATTTTTTATTCCCTTGGTTTTTAGATTCACTTGTTGATAGATACGTATTTGTTGTTCATAATTTTTATCTTTATCTTTTTCTTCTTCCTCTTCTTAAAGAATACCTTTCAGTATTTCATATAATTCTGGTTTGGTGGTGATGAACTCCTTTAGCTTTTTCTTATCTGTGAAGCTCTTTATCTGACCTTCAATTCTGAATGATAGCTTTGCTGGGTAGAGTAATCTTGGTTGTAGGTTCTTGCTATTCATCACTTTGAATATTTCTTGCCATTCCCGTCTGGCCTGCATAGTTTCTGTTGAGAAATCAGCTGACAATCGTATTGGTGTTCCCTTGTAGGTAACTAACTGTTTTTCTCTTGCTGCTTTTAATATTCTCTCTTTGTCTTTTGCCCTTGGCATTTTAATTATGATGTGTCTTGGTGTGGTCCTCTTTGGATTCCTTTTGTTTGGGGTTCTGTGCGCTTCCTGGACTTGTAAGTCTATTTCTTTTACCAGATGGGAGAAGTTTTCAGTTACTATTTCTTCAAGTAGGTTTTCAGTATCTTGCTCTCTCTCTTCTGGCACCCCCATAATTCTGATGTTGGTACGTTTGAAGTTGTCCCAGAGGCTTCTTACACTATCTTCAACTTTTTGGATTCTTTTTTCTTTCCGCTTTTCCGGTTGAGTGTTTTTTTGCTTCTTTGTATTCCAAATCTTTGACTTGGTTCTTGCAATCCTCTAGTCTGCTTTTAGGTCTCTGTATAATATTTTTTATTTCAGTCAGTGTATGCTTAATTTCTAGTTGATCCTTTTTCATATCCCTGAGGGTCTCGGTAAATTTATCAGCCTTTTCTAGGAAATTCTTGAAAAATCTTATAACTGTGGTTTTGAAATCTATATCCAGTCATTTACTTCCCTCCATTTCCTTCATTTGTGACCTGCCTCTTTGTCTCTGCATTTTGGCTGCTTCCCTGTGTTGATAGAGTGTCTTTGTGTGCTAGGTGTCCTATAGGGCCCAGCGGCTCAGCCTCCCCAGTTACCTGAGGTGGACACTCTTGGTGGGCCCCTTTGTGGGCTGTGTGTGCAGTCTTGTTGTAGTTAAGCCTAGGTTGTTGTTAGTATCACTGGGGGGAGTTGACCTCCAGGCCAATTGGCTGTGAGGATCAGCTGTGTCTCTGCTGGGAGAGCTTCTGTGCTCAGCTTGGATGGGGCGGAGTCTCAGGGTGGAGCAGACAACCTTGGTTTCCCGTCAGACCCGCCCTACGAGGCCCCTGTGTCTCAGTGTCCCACGGCAATGGCTGCGCGCACCTCTGAGAGAAGGCTGCCCTTGAGTTTTGCCCACTGCCAGACAGTCCAGTTTCTCCCTGAATGAGTCTGGGTACGCAGAGTCTCACCCGGAACTGGATTTCAGTGCAGTCGGTAGATTTTGTTTCCCTCCCGAATAAGAAAGCTAGCTGCGTGCTTGCTGCCCACCCTCTCCGCACGCTGCGAGTAAGCCAGCCACGTATTCAGCCCTCCGCCCTTTCTGCGCACAGGTCTCCACACCTCTATCCTCCACAGCTCCTCTGGGTCTCAGTGTCCTTTTATCTTTCCTTCTAGTTGTAGAATTTCCACTCAGCCAGCTTTCCTGGTGGTTCTGGACGATGTCCGCTCTGTCTTCCAGTTGCAGTTTTGAAATTGTTGTGCGAGGCAGCAGTATAGGTGTTTACCTATGCCGCCATCTTGGTTTCTCTCACTTCTGATTTTTTAGGTCACATTTGTTCCTAATACAAGCTCTACTTTAAGTTTGTATTTTATACAAACATCTTTTTTTTTTTTAATATATTTTATTGATTTTTTACAGAGAGGAAGGGAGAGGGATAGAGAGCTAGAAACATCGATGAGAGAGAAACATCGATCAGCTGCCTCCTGCACACTTCCCACTGGGGATGTGCCCGCAACCAAGGTACATGCCCTTGACCGGAATCGAACCTGGGACCCTTCAGTCCGCAGGCCGACGCTCTATCCATTGAGCCAAACCGGTTTCGGCTATACAAACATCTTTTACTAAGATGTTGGGGGGCGGGGTGTGGATTCCCTGGAGACCAAGGAAAATATTCACTTTTTATTCTTATGTGTTTCCAAATTTATTTCTCTTTAGTTTAATTTTCCATAATATTATTGATTTTATTCTGTTAGGTTGGAATTATTTTCTTTTCACTGTGGGCAAGAAAAAGTAAAAACTTCAGCCAGAAATAACCTCTCCATCTCCAGGAATGCATAGAGAGATCAGGAGGATGTGAAGGGGCCACTCTGCTAGTATATAGAAACAGTTTATGGGAGGCAAGGTACTCACTGCCGCCTTAACTCTGATATGATGCATGGGATAAAACGATAAAAACACATGTTGGTATCAGAAAGACACGTAGGAAGTCTTATTATTTCTAAATAAATCTCCCTTTTATGGAAGTTCATTCAGACACTGCATCATGGTTTCTCAAAGTGCAGGCAAGATATTCTGTATCAGAATCACAGAATGCATGTTAACAATGCCAGCTGCTGGGACACAACCAAGTAGGCTGGGAATCTGTGTCTTCACATTTGAGAGCCCCTGACACCAATCATTTTTACAGTTTCTATTACGACCACAATAAGACTAACATGAATTTATGTGCTAATCCAGAATTCAAAGCCCTGTCATGTTTACTCTCATTAACTACATTATTATGAGTTATTGTTCCCACTACTTTCATATAATCCCCAAGACTGTGATAGGGGTTATTTCCACTGCTCAGTCCTAGATCTGTTGTAAACTTAAACAAGCTTGTCGGAAACCGACCATTGCCCCCACTAGCAGAGAGGTGTGGACAAGGAACCCAGAAGGCTGGTTAACCTTGGAAGCTCTGAAAGGTCAGAGCCACCCACTCACTATCTAGTTGAGACAGTGGTAGCTGAAGCAACTTCCACCTGTCAATCTTATGTAAATCCTTGCTGATTGGCTATTACTGGAATTGCCTGCCTCTATGGGTGGTTCCCAAACCTTAATAAAAGGGGTAGCAAGGCCAGAGCGGGACGTAGTGCTCCCTCTAGAGGTGGGCGCCCTCCTGGCCCCCAATATCGCCAAATTAATACTTTTCTAGTCTCTCATTTGTGTGCGGCCTCCTCCAGAACCAGAACCCTGAACTACGCAGGACATGAAAGGGGTTCCCGCACAAGCTAAATGTTAATTCAAGCTCAACTGCACTAATTATTTTTCCTCAAAAGGAACGAATACATGTCAGTGATTGGAAGTTCTGATACTTTCTGAAGTTCATGATGCTGTCACTAAGCTGAAATCACAACCGACTTTTCAGTGGGGGCCCTGCTCAGGTGTTTGGCGTTTCCTCACAAGTCTCATGCTACAGGTGAGTTAGAATTTCTCTTGGCGTGGATTTGACAGCCTACCTGATGAAACAAAAATGTGTTAATTTCCTTTGAGAGTGAAAGGAGCTATCATCCAATTTCAAAACCCTACAATCAAAATTAGACAAGGAAAAAGTTGTGAGTGAAGAAACTGGCTCAGGTATTCCTACTTCATTCTATAAATTCCTCTCTCATCTATACAGGGCAAACAGCTGCATTTCTTGCTAAAACATCAATTTTGCCATTGCCTTACAGAGTGGGTCGAACAAGAGACATTTAATATGAAGAATGATTAAATTCTGATAAAGGAGTGCTATGGGATATAAGGAATTTGATATGACACCCTGGATCCCAAGGAGAGTACCTAAGGAAAGACCGACTTGGAAAGGGCCTCTGCCAAGGCTGAGTTTAGACCTTCTCGAGAACTCAGCCCATTGACAACAGATGTTTCTTGATTTGCCCAGGCCAGGGCTGGTCTCAGTCCCTGGACAAGCAGAAAGCAACCCCCCAAAGTATAATCGGTGCACTCAGCAACCAACCGCAAGGACCTGCACAGGGAGTGGGGGCCTGCAGAATGTGGCTGCTCAGTGGAAACCCTTGGAGTTGCAAGTGATCTTTGCTTAGCGAACAGGTGTTGGCAGTTGCCTTTGGGGCACTTATGCAAACAGGAATCCATCAGGGTGTGGGTTTCTAGTCTGCAGGACTGAGAGGAGGTTATCCCCTACTGGGAAACCTGTGCTTGGGGCAGAACTCAGACTCCCCACACCCACACCATTCCTGCACCAGGCAGCAGCCAAAACAGCAAGATAGTCCTTTCCTCACTCTTGCCCCTCTAGCGCCCTCTACTGAGAAAGCTTCACATGCTCATTACAAAGGAGAAATGGTGAAAGGAAACTGTGGGGCTAAGAGGCAATAATTGATAACTGGCACAGATTTATGCTACTAGATTATTACCCTAGCATTATCTTCTGGTATCATAAAGATTTTGTAGTTGCTGATTCTATAAGAACAATTTCTCAGACAATGAGGAAAAAATAGTGTCTATCAAGTGCACAACTTACTTATGAAACAAGAATTTTGGGGGGTGAAAAAGACAGGTTTTAGGAAATTTTGGAAATTAAGGGGACCATTCAGGAAGCACAGGGCTGCAGAGCAGCAGAAGGTATATTTCCATAGAATAGGGAGAGCTGAAAGGCTGCAACAGGTACATTTCCATAGAATGAGGGAGCTGAGAACAGCAAAAGGTCTATATTTACAAAATAAAGGGAAGGAAGCCCCTCATCCAGAAGGAGAAGAAGGAAGCCCAAAGGGACTAGGAAAACAATAAGGAAGGAGGGGGGAGAACCTCACATGTCCCATGTGAGGTTCAACCTTTGAACTGGTTACCATATAGTAACCAGTCTAAGGGAATCGTGACCAATCAGAGGGGATATCAAGGCACCAAGATCTGCAGCCTTTATAAGCCACAGGGAAAAGGAACTCAGTGGGACCCTTTCCCCCTCCCTACTTGGGAGTCCATTCTGTGGGACTTTTTCCCTCTCCCCATGTGGGAGTCTGTACTTGTTCTTCAATAAATCTCCACCTTTGCTATACCACCCTCTGTCCGTGGATTCACTTACATCACTTGACAGTGTCAAGAGGAAAGCAGTTTCTTAAATGTGCTTCATACACCCACATTCCTCAGAATACCTAAAGCAATAGATTTGGATTGAAGCCTATGTGAGAGCATGTGTAAGTTTTCTATTCGCCATCTCTCTGCCTAGCTCTGCCTCTGGAGACCTCTCTGTCTCTTGCTGTGTCTCCATGTGAATACCATCTGTCTCCTTGTGTGTGCTTTTCTCTTTCTCAAACTTTACACCTGTCATCTTCCTGTTCTTTCATTACCCAGATGATTCCAATTCAGGGGTGGGCAAACTTTTTGACTCGAGGGCCACAATGGGTTCTTAAACTGGACCAGAGGGCCGGAACAAAAGCATGGATGGAGTATTTGTGTGAACTAATATAAATTCAAAGTAAAGGAGCGGAGGGGAGAGCAAGAGAACCCTCCGCTCGCTGAAACCGGTTTGGCTCAGTGGATAGAGCGTCGGCCTGCGGACTGAGGGGTCCCGGGTTCAATTCCGGTCAAGGGCATGTACATTGGTTGCAGGCACATCCTCAGCGGGAGGTGTGCAGGAGGCAGCTGATCGATGTTTCTCTCTCATCGATGTTTCTAACTCTCTATCCCGCTCCCTTCCTCTCTGTAAAATATCAATAAAATATATTTAAAAAAAAAAAAAGAGAGAGAGAACCCTCCGCTCTTTCGGCTCCGCGGGCCAGATAGAACAGCCGAACGGGCCAGATCCGGCCTGCGGGCCGTAGTTTGCCCACGGCTGAATTATATTCTTTATATTATTGGGGGGGGGGGGGGAGGGACTTACAAAGGATAAAACGGGAATGAATAAAGAACTAGAAGGAAAGATCTGTGAGTAAAATCCAGAATATAGGAAAAAATGTTACCTCATTTAAGCTAAACAAGGGAAATATCTAAAGGAAGACTTTGCACTGTTTAAATATGCATAAGAGTACACGAGAGCTATGTATTTCCCCTCTTTAACCAGACAGAATATAGGAATTGACTTTGTTTATGGGGATAGGAATTGAGCTGATAAGAAGACATAACCCAACGAAGGGCTCAAATACATTGGAATAAGAACTTAAAAATATGGATCTTCCTTCCTGGTAATTAAAAGAGAAAAGAGAGAGAAAACAAACCCACCTGGTATGAATTGGCTTGGAAGCAGGTTTGTGAAAAGGCAGGAAGGTAGCCGAAACCGGTTTGGCTCGGTGGATAGAGCGTCGGCCTGCGGACTGAAGGGTCCCGGGTTCAATTCCGGTCAAGGGCATGTACCTTGGTTGCGGGCACATCCCCAGTGGGAGGTGTGCAGGAGGCAGCTGATCAATGTTTCTCTCTCATCGATGTTTCTAACTCTCTATCCCGCTCCCTTCCTCTCTGTAAAAAATCAATAAAATATATTTTAAAAAAAGGCAGGAAGGTAGACAGCCCTTCCAGTGATGAGGAAAATAAGACATTTTGGGGGGGAGGCCAGCAGCCTGACTCTGTACCTAGTTAATTAGTATTCCTAATGCACATTCCTGTTAGCCTATAGTCACTGCCTCTTCCTTCATTATCTGGTCTTGCAAGACCTGTTTACCTAAATACTCACATTTTACAGAGGCCATAAACCATAAACAATGCACAACCCCCGGAGGGGGTTATCAGCGCTGGCGCCAGGCCAGGCCTTTAGGTGTGGTCTCACAGGCCTCATCCCAACACATGGGGCTTTTTGCAAAGCCTGTGAAAGGTCCAGAAGTCTGATCCTTATTTGGGGGACAAAGAAACCAAAAGGTATAAAGAGAAAGCTTCCTTCATATTGGTTTGCTCAGGATTTGGAAACAGGCTCCCCTGAGTCACGGTACTAGTACATCTGGAAATAAATGGGTTTTTCCTGTATCTCCGGGTACTCCTGTGTATTTTTCGGTCGCCTGGTAAATTCTGTAATATCAGGACTAGGGTTCTGTGCAAGTAGAGAAGCAGAAAATGAACTTTAGCTTGCACTTATAAATAGACATTTTCCTAGCTTACTCAAAAGGTTTAATAATAACTTTAATAATAAACTCGGTTTAATAATGCATCACTGGATATGTTTTGATGTTATTATTTAAAACTTTAATCTAACTTAACACCCTGAATAAACATATATTTTCACATTAAGAATGCAAGTACTTTTCTTCCTCCACTTTTTTCCCCGTCTTTAAAAAAAAAAAAAAATTGTATTCCCTGACCTTTTCTACAAATCTCCCTGAAGACTTGTTCTTGAACAATAAATTTGGAAGATGATAAAACAGGGTTTAAGAACAAATTGCACGGCCTTCTTGCAAATGTCAGTTAAAAGCTAAGGAATAATGTACTTAGGAATAAGGAATGAAGGACATCATTTCAAGAAGCAGTTAAATGGTATGCCTCCACAGGTCGATGAGAGAGCAGTGTCTTTGGACGGGACAGCAGGAAATGTGCAAGTTTACCACGTGGGCACTTAAATATGTGCACTGGCCTGGCTAACTGAGAAGGCAATGATATACCTGCTAACAAAAGTAGAACCACAGTTCTTAGATCCAATGGATTGGAAATCAGTGGGAGGTAACTGAAAAAAGGCATCTATCTATAAAGTGACACACAAATACAAATCAGCAATGAAAAAACAACCCAATTTTTTAAAGCTTGGCAGAAGAATTAACTGTACATTTGACAAAGGGAGAGATATGAATGGCTGATAAGCACATGAAAAGATGTCGGACATCTTTAAATAATCAGGGAAATACAAATCTAAACCACAACAAAGTCCATTATCCACTCACTAGAATGACTAAAATCAGGCATTGGTAAGTATGTGGGACAAATGGAGTTCTGATGCATTGCTGGGGAGCCTGTAACCCAAATATTTGCAAATTACGAGTAAATAACACTCTCCTATATTATATGTGGGTCATAAAAGAAACAGGGAAAATTCTAAAGTATTTAACTGAATGATAATGAAACATAAAAAATTGCATGATATACTGAAAAAAAGAACACGAAAAGAGACATGTATAGCGAAAGGGCGGGGAGAGACCGACTCCATGTTCCCTCTGTTCCATGTCCTCCACCTCGTGGAGTCAGGTTCCCGCCCTAGAACCTCTCCAAGAGCCCAACCCACACTTTTGAATTAGCCAATAGAAATGCAAGAGGAAAGTAAGCCGCGCCCTGCCCCCATGTGCAACCTGACCCCGACCAATCAGCGGAGGCCACACTACTTCACCCCTCCTACCTCTCCCAGGCGCCCTATAAATCAGCGCGTTTGGGGCCTGGAGCTCTCTCTCTCTGCCTCCGGCCGCTGCGTCGGCGAGTGTGGTGGACGGGGAGCTCGAGCTAGCTCAATTAAAGGCTCTTTGCTTTTGCATTGGACTCGACCCCCTCGTGGTCTTTGGGGATCACGAAATCTGGGCATAACATTAGCTTTAACCACCTTCTTATACCATATGCAAGAATAAACTCAAAATGCATAAAGAATTAAATGTAGGAATTGAAACCATAAAGCTCCGAGAAGAAAACATAGGTAGCAAAATCTCAGACATTTCACTTAGTAATATTCTTTATATCTCATCAGGCAAGGGAAACAAAAGAAAAAAAATAAACAAATGGGACTACATCAGAATGAAAAACAATCCACTGAATGAAAGAACATATTCACCAATGATACATCTGACAAAGGTTAGTATTTAATATTTATAAAGAACTCCTACAACTCAACACCAAAAAACCCCACAAATAATCCAATTAAAAAATAAGCAAAGGACCTAAATAGACACTTCTCCAAACAGTACGTACAGATGGCCCATAGACATAGGAAAAGAGGCTCAATGTCACAACTTATCAGAGAAATGCAAATTAAAATCACAATGAGATATCACCTCACACCTGTCAGAATGGCTATCATCAATAAAACAACAAACAACAAGTGTTGCTGAGGATGTGGGGAAAAGGGAACCTTCGTGCATTGTTGGTGGGAATGCAGATTGGTGCAGCCACTTTGGAAAACACTATGGAGGTTTCTCAAAAACTTAAAAATGGAACTGCCTTATGAACCAGCAATTCCACTTCTGGATATATATCTAAATAAACCTAAAACACTAATTTGAAAGGATATATGCACCCCTATATTCACTGTAGCACTATTTACAATAGCCCATCAATAGACAAGTAGATAAAAAAGCTGTGGTACATACATACAATGGAATATTATTTGGCCATAAAAAATAATGCAATCTTACCATTTGCAACAGCATGGATGGACCTTGGGGGTATTACAGTAAGTGAAATAAGTCAGAGAAAGATATAAAGATATGATTTCACTTATATGTGGAATCTAAAGAACAATATAAAGGAACAAACAAAATAAAAACGGACTCATAAACACAGAGAACAGATTGATGGTTGCCAGAGGGGAAAGGGGTTGGGGAACTGGGTGAAAGAGGTGATGGGATTGAGAAGTACAGATTGGTAGTTACAAAATAGTCATGGGGATGTAAAGTACAGCATAGGGAATATAGTCAATAATATTGTAATAACTACGTATGGTGCCAGGTGGGTACTGGAAATATCAGGGAGAATACTTTGTAAAGTATGTGACTGTCTGACCACTATGCTGTATACCTAAAACTAATACAAAACAAAATTGAATGTAAACTGCAATTGAAAATTTTTTTTAAAAAAACAACTTATAGTTTTAAATGCTTACGTTAGAAAAGAATGCTCTAAATTCAATACCTACGTTTCCACTTTAAAAATGCTAAAGAAAGAACAACATATATCAAAAGTAAGTAGAAGTATGAAATAAAGGCAAAAGTAGAAATTTATAATATGGAAAACAGATAAATAATTGAGGACATTAACAAAGGCAATAAAACTAATAAATCCCTAGCTAACCTAACCAAGAAAAAAAAAAGTGAGAATACAAATTATCTATGACAGGAAGGACTTTAAAGATCCTATAAACATTAAAAGAATAATAAGAATATTATACACAACCTTATGTCAAAACAATTAAACAACGCAGATTAAATAGACACATCCTAGAAAAATATTACTCACACAAACATCTATAATTAACATCATATTTAATTGTGAAATATTGAATGTTCCCTCCTAAAACTAGGATCAGGACAAGGATAGCTACTGTAACCACCCTATTTTATATTGTGTCAGAGGTCCTAGCCTTTGTCACAGGCAAAAAGAAAAAAAAAGAAAAGGCAAAGATTTACAAAGGAAGAAGTAAACCTATCACAATTTGTATATGCCAAAATTGTATTTTTAAAAATCCTAAGTAATCTATAAAAAATGATAGAAATTACAAGTGAATTTAACAGGGTTTCAGAACACATGGTAAATATACAAAATAATTGTATTGTTGTATACCAGTAGCAAATAATTGAAAATTGAGTTAGAAGTGGCATATAAATAAGGCTTACCTAATGCAAAGCATAATGACTCTAGACCAGTGGTCAGCAAACTGTGGTTCGTAAGCCACATGCGGCTCTTTGGCCCCTTGAGTGTGGCTCTTCCACAAAATACCACGGCCTGGGCGACTATTTTGAAGAAGTGGCGTTAGAAGAAGTTTAAAAAATTTGGCTCTCAAAAGACATTTCAATCATTGTACTATTGATATTTGGCTCTGTTGACTAATGCGTTTGCCAGCCACTGGACTAGACAATCTATATATATAGAAGGCTAAGCAACTGGCCAACCGGCCAACTGGCCAGTAGGTATGACATGCATTGACCACCAGGGGGCAGACGCTCAACACAGGACCTGCCTAGCAACAGCAACTTTGCAGAGTTCCCTCTTGCACTCCGGGACCCCTTGGGGGATGTCGGACTGCCAGGTTCAGCCCGATTCTTGCAGGCCAGGCCCAGGGACCCCACCTGCTGGAGGGACCCGCTCACTCTGCAGACGCCCTTCAAGCCCCGGCGCCGCCCCACATGCGGCCGGCCAGGGAGGGACCACTGAAGTTTGGCTCCAGGGCGTGTCCAGCCCATCTCACCCAGTCCCAACCCGCTGGCCACCTTCTAATTAATTTTCTTTCAGTGTGCACGAATCTGTGCACTGGGCCTCTAGTACCATATTATAAATATCAAACTTGCTAAGGGACTAGATCTTAATTATTTCCACCACAAACAAAGAAATGATGATTATGTAAGGTCATAGCGGTATTAGCTAACACTACCATGGCAATCATACTGCAATACATAAATGTATCAAATCAACATGTTGTATGCCTTAAACTTAATCAATTAAAAAATTTAACTAGAAATTTACTTTGTAATTATAATTGTGTAAAAAATTATAAATTTAGCCAAAGACATGCAAGACTTCTATACTTATAACTACAAAACATTGTTGAAAAGAAGTCGAGGAATTTTAAATAAACTTCTCACCAAATGATGTCAATTCTCCCCAAATAATCACAGATCCAATGTAATCCAGTCATAGTCCCATGAGACTTTTTTTTTAATTGACAGATTGTTCTAATTATTGTATTAGAAATTCAAAGAACCTAGGATACCTAAAGCATTTTGGAAAATAATAACAAATTTGGAGTACTTGCATTACCTGACTTCAAGATTTACTATAAAACTAGAGTAATCAAGAAAGTGTGGTCCTGGCATAAAGATCAACAAATAGACTATGGGACAGAATAGAGCCCAGAAATAGGCTGACATATATGGTCATTTGAAGGGGAGAAAAAAGATAACAAAACAACTAAATAGGGGAAAAGGGCCTTTCAACAAATAATGCTGTGATAACTGGGTGTCCATATGGGAAAAAATATAAATCCATCTTTCTTTACCATACACAAAGGTTAATTTAAATTAATTGTGGCTTTAAACATAAAAACTAAAATCATAAAGTTTTTAGAGGAAAACATAAGAGAATATCTTTGTGATGTGGGAGTAAGTTTTGTGAAACTGGTCAAAAAAAGCAATAAACATAAATGTATCTTCATCAAAATTTAAAACTTCTGTTCATCACAAGCTATCCTATATAATAAAAGAGAAACATGTAGAGAAACCAAGATGGCGGCATAGGTAAGCACCTAAACTGCTGCCTCACACAACAATTTCAAAACTACAAGTAAAAGACAGAATGGACATCATCCAGAACCACAGGAAAGCTAGCTGAGTGGAAATTCTACAACTAGAAGGAAAGAGAAAAGCTCACGGAGAATCAGAGGAGCGGCAAAGGGCTGTGGTACAGAGACGCACACAGAGAGGAAGGGCGGCGGAGTGCCTGGCTGACTTTCTCTGGTGGGACGGGGAAGGAAGCCCCCGACTGCACTGAGCCCCAGTTCCGACTGCACTGAACCCCAGTTCCGGACGAAACCCCGTGGACCCAGGCTCATACAGGGGGAGTCTGGACTATCAGGTAGAGAGAAAGGCACATGGAGACTCGGAGACCTGGGGGAGCCCTGGTGGGCAGGGGTCTGGAGGCACGCGCGTGCAAGTGCTTACAGAGAAGGCTGAATGCGGAGGTTGCCGCAGGCATTCCCTAGCGGAAGGGAGTTGGAAGCTCCTGACTGCACTGAACCCTAGTTCCGGGCAAGCCCCTGGGGACCCACGCTCTTACAGGAGGAATCTGGACTGTCAGGCAGAAACTCAGGGGAGCCGCAGAAGGCAGAGGTCTGGAGGCGCGCGCGCAAGGGCAAGGCTGACGGGAAGCCAAGACTGTCTGCTCCACCCTGAGACTCCGCCCCATCCAAGCTGAGCATAGAGGCTTTTGCAATTTTGCAAGTCTAATCCTATAAGGCTGTCTCCAGCACCGAACTTCTCCCAGCGTAGACACAGCTGATCCTTACAGCCAACTGGCCTGGAGGTCAATTCCTCCCAGTGATACCAACAACAATCAAGACTTAACTACAACAAGGCTGTACACACAGTTCACAAAGGGGTGCACCAAGAGTGTCCACCTCAGGTTAACTGGGGAGGCCGACCCACTGGGCCATATAGGAAACTTAGCACACAAAGCTACCCTACCAACTCAGGGAAGCAGCGAAAATGCGGCATCAAAGAAACAGATCACAAACGAAAGAAATGGAGGAAAACAAACAACTGGATATAGAATTCAAAACCACGGTTATAAGGCTTTTCAAGAATATCCTAGAAAAAGCCAATAAATTTAGCGAGACCCTCGAGGATATGAAAAAGGACCAACTAGAAATTAAACATACACTGACTGAAATAAAAAATATTATACAGAGACCCAACAGCAGACTAGAGGAATGCAAGGATCAAGTCAAAGATTTGAAAAACAAAGAAGCAAAAAACACTCAACCGGAAAAGCGGAAAGAAAAAAGAATCCAAAAAGTTGAAGATAGTGTAAGAAGCCTCAGGGACAACTTCAAGCGTACCAACATCAGAATTATGGGGGTGCCAGAAGAAGACAGAGAGCAAGATACTGAAAACCTATTTGAAGAAATAATGACAGAAAACTTCCCCCACCTGGTAAAAGAAATAGACTTACAAGTCCAGGAAGCCCACAGAACCCCAAACAAAAGGAATCCAAAGAGGACCACACCAAGACACATCATAATTAAAATGCCAAGGGCAAAAGACAAAGAGAGAATATTAAAAGCAGCAAGAGAAAAACAGTTAGTTACCTACAAGGGAACACCAATACGATTGTCAGCTGATTTCTCAACAGAAACTATGCAGGCCAGACGGGAATGGCAAGAAATATTCAAAGTGATGAATAGCAAGAACCTACAACCAAGATTACTCTACCCAGCAAAGTTATCATTCAGAATGGAAGGTCAGATAAAGAGCTTCACAGATAAGAAAAAGCTAAAGGAGTTCATCACCGCCAAACCAGTATTATATGAAATGCTGAAAGGTATTCTTTAAGAAGAGAAAGAAGAAGAAAAAGGTAAAGATAAAAATTATGAACAACAAATACATGTCTATCAACAAGTGAATCTAAAAATCAAGTGAATAAAAAACCTGATGAACAGAATAATCTGGTGAATATAATAGAATCAGGGGCATAGAAAGGGAGTGGACTGATAATTCTCAGGGGGAAAAGGTATGGGGGATGCAGGAAGAGACTGGACAAAAATCGTACACCTATGGATGAGGACAGTGAGGGGGAGGTAAGGGCAGAGTGTGGAGTGGGAACTGGGTGGAGGGGAGCTATGGGGGGGAAAAAGGAGAAACAATTGTAATAATCTGAACAATAAAGATTTATTAAATTAAAAAAAAGAGAAACATGTAAATGGACTGTACCTCTGTTATATTCACCAGCCAATAAGGAGTAAGTATGCAAATTAACCCAACAAATATGGCAGGTTAATTTGCATATACAGGCGCCGGGCGGAGAGCAGAGCAAGAGAGCCGGTGGAGAGTGGAGCGGCTTGGGAAAGTTGGCTCCCCAAGCCGCCAGATGGAGAGCAGAGAGGGAGAGCTGGCGGCTTGGAGGACTTGGCAGAGTGGGAGGCTGTGGGATGGAGACAGAGCAGGAAGGGAAAACCAAGGGCATGGGGAGCACCAGGAATTCTGGGAATAGTAGTTCTGGTGGCAGATGGATCTCTCACCTAGACACTAGAGCAGAGTGAGCCTGGAGGAAGTTACTGTTGGGATGGGGGATTGAGGGAAAGCAAAGGTGAGAGCCATAAGTAAAAGACATAAGAGTGTCTAGGAAAAATTAAAGGGAAGATATCCTAAAACTTCCAGGAAATCTCCACCAATGCAGCAAAGAAAAAAAAAAGCCTCTATTATTCTGTGAGCAACAAACCAAACTGGGTTGGCGTCTCAGACAATTCGCTCATATGATTGCAAAGACAGACAGAAACTCCTGGATTGGAGAGGGCTCCCCTGAGGGATCCCAGATTGGAGAGGGTGCACGTTGGGCTGAGGGACCCCCCCCCCACCCCCCGCCTGCCCCGCCGTGCACGAATCTTCGTGCACCGGGCCCCTAGTCATTAAGATAATGAATACAAAAGCCACAGATTGGAAGAAAATATTCACAAACCATATATCTCACAAAGGATGGTACCCAGAATATCTAAAGAACTTATACAACGTAAGAAAAAGACAAACAACCAATGGCAAAAATTTGAGCAAATACTGCGCAAAAGAAGATATACAAATGGCCAACCAGCATATGAACAATGTACACCATCATTAATCATCAGAAAAATGCACATTTAAAACACCACAAGTTATCACCACACACCCACCAGAATGGCTAAAATTAGAAAGACTAACAATTCCTAATACTGGAACGTTTGTGGAGCAACCAGACCTCTAATCCACTGTAGATGGAAGTAGGCAGTACAATCACTTTTGGAAAAATATCTGGCAGTTTCTTATAAAAAGTAACATATATGTGTCCTTAAGACCCAGCAATTCCAAGCCTAGGTATCTGTCCATGAGAAATGAAAGCAGATGCCCACAAAAAAGACTTGTATGAAGAACATTCATAGCACCTTTACTCATTATATCCCCAAACCGGAAACAGTGCAGGTATCCACATCCGCCAACAGAACAACTTGGCATATTCAGACAAGGGAATGTGCCTCAGTAATAGAGGCATGAACAACTGATACTAGCAACAACATGGATCTCAAAAATACCATGCTGTGCGATAGAAGCCTTCGCAAAGAATACATACTGTATGATGCTATTTGCAAATCAAACCTACAGTGGGAAAATATTAAAACTGTGATTGTGCCTTAGCTGATTTGGCTCAATGGATAGAGCATTGACCTGCGGACTGAAGGGTCCCAGGTTCGATTCTGGTCAAGGGCACAGGCCTGGGTTGCGGGCTCAATCCCCAGTAGGAGTCGTGCAGGAGGCAGCCGATCAATTATTATCATCATTGATGTTTCTATCTCTCTCTCCCCCTCTCCTATCCTCTCTGAAATCAATAAAAACATAGTTAAAAAATAAATAAAACTGTGATTGTTTCTGGGGCAAATGAGGACAGGGATTGAGTGGGAAGAAGTGTGTGGGAACTTTCTGAGGTGACATTAATGTTCTCTGTCTGGATAGGGGTTTGATCACACCAGCATGTGTATTTGTTACAAGTCAATGACTATACACTTAAGATGTGTGCATTTTACTAAATGTAAACTTTACATCAAAGGAAAGAAAACTGTAAACACCCGTCTATCTCTGATTTATGATATGCCTGCCTAAGCATTGGGGAGAAGGGAAGTATTTGAAATGCCTCAGAAATTAGGTTGCTTAACAAATGGAGAAACACATGAAGGGCTAGATTGTGATAAAGCAAGTCCAAGAAAATGTTAATGGTGAAATCTAGGTGGTGAGTACACAGGGATCATTATAAAACTCTTCCAACTTTGCTGTATATTTGGGAAACTTTTATAATATAATGTTTGAGGAAAACGCAGTGCATATACTTTTTAAATTGTGTATTTTATTGTTATTTAAATTTTACATGAAAAGAAAATAAAGAAATATTGAACTCTGGTTAATAACAAGCCCACTGAAAAATGTAGAATGTGTATAATTTTCTTTGAAATGTGTCAAAAATTAAAATGGATTGATGGGTAGACAGAGGTATAGATACAATAAATATATTAGTGATAAAACAGGAATAGTAAAAGGTTAGTGGTAGAATCTATGTCACATGTTTATCTGTTTTTGCTGTAAAATTACTTTTGTTGTATGTTGGAAATTTTAAAAATAAATTGTTGGGAGTAAAAAAAAAATCAGTGAGAACAAAGATCCTCTGTTACTACAAAGAAAAAATAGATATTGGTGGAAATTCATAGTCTGCCTCAGTGGATAATGTTAACTTGCCGACTGAGGTGGTCCATTCTTTCCCATCCCACCTTCCCTGTGAGTGAAATTTCATTCTTAGAAAGTAATTCCTTTAACATAAACTTTTGATACTTATTGTGATTCAAATAGCTTGATCATATGTTATTGATCGCTCCTTTGCCTCCTTTTCCAAGAGCCCCAGCTGTGAGTGTTATTCTGTTTACTCCCCACGTGATCATATTCATTCCACGATACTCACTACCAACATGCACCTGGCTCCCAAACCCAGCACTAACCTGTCTTAAAGCGCTACTCACACACGCTGGCTGGTATGAACATAGGTCCTGGGAACTATACCACTGCCACCTCAAGCTGGTATTTTCAAAACCAAAACTATCTTTCCTCCTAAATCTATTTCAGTTCCTGCCTCTCTTTCTGTTATTATTGATACCATTCTTCCTAGGACAACAAATTTTTAAGTTTGACTTTAAAATGCTTCTGCTAGAAAGTGTTGAACAAAACAGATAGGATCCCTGTTCTTATGAGGTTTATTGAAGGTTTATTAGTTTCTTCTCTCCTTTTCCCTTTCCAGGTTTCATGAATAGATGAGCAATACTCGTTTCATCTTGATTGCTTCCAGGCCCACTTCCCTCCCCCAGCATCACCCTGTGCCAGGGTTCCAGGGCCTGGGGCAAGGGGTAGGGGTGGGAGGCACCATCAATTAATTGTCACTAGGTTACCACTGGGACATACATAGTGTTATAATAATGTTATGGTCATAAGGAAACCCCTCTACTGTATGAAATAATTATTGTGTGAAATGTTTGCTGTGTGGAGACCCCAATACTCTGTAACTTCCAAATTGGTGAACACCCACTATCTTGATGTGAACGCCCTGCTCCTAGCATAAGGCACATCGTCTGGCCCACACTGATAAAGACACAAGTTGTTTACTACTGGCTATATAAGCACGGGACTTTCTTCAGTCGATGTCTCCTGCCTGATAGAGGACTCCACATCGCTCTGTGAGCCAGCCCCTGACTGACTGCTCTGCTGTGCGAGCCTGAACCAACTGTGGCCGCCTGTCTGTCTCCGTCTTCGTTGTCCATCTTTCGGTTGCATCGCCGGTTGGCCTTTGCTGGAGCCTAGGACCCACTAGGAATAGGTAAATAAACCTTGTGTGACTGCATACTAATTCTGTATTGTGTGTTCATGTGTTCCGGTTCAGCTCAGCTGTCTAGACATTAAAGTACCAGGGGGCAGGCCGTTATTGCCGACTCCTGGTCACCTGTGTTTGTCCCACTAAGTCTAGACAGATAATTGGAGCATAATTGGGACACATAGCCATCACTCCTGTTTGCATGGTCCCTTTAGGTCCAGAGGCTTGGTGCTCCGGTGTCCTGCTTAGGGCATTCAAGCCTCTGAGGCAGCCTGTGCTCCCAGTTTATACATCCCAGTTTACCTGGTTTATTCTTATTGACCTAGTACAGTGGTCGGCAAACTGCGGCTTGCGAGCCACATGCGGTCGCGAGCCGCAGTTTGTCGCTCTGTTAACTAATGAGTTTGCTGACCACTGCCCCAGTATAATGATCAATAGTGCCCCCTTTCAATATCCAATGTGTCCTGGTTTGGTCAATAAATTAGGAGAGGGTGGTTACCCTCTTCCTAAACCACACACAGCCATTTCTAATATACATGTATTCCTCGCTTTATTGTGCTTCACAGGTGTCGCGTTTTAACAGAAGGCAAAACCCTCCACCAGTGAAAGATTATGGCTCACTGTACTGAGATCCTGGCTCCATGATAGGTCTGGAACCAAACCTGAAATATCTCTGAGGGGTGCCTGTACTTTTCAACACAAGCCAGCAGAGCCCAGTTTACAGAATCTCTTTCTGATCTGGGGTTAGCAATCAGCACGTGTCCTCTGCTCTGCTACGAGGGGTTGTTTGTCCCAAGGTATTTCCTTTTCCCAAGAGTTTGGACTTCTGGGCATAAAAGCCAAAAAAGTGTTGCAGCCTCCTCCTGGTTTCCCCAGTCAGCCTTATAGATGGGGGAAGGAAAGGAGCAGAAAAAGACCTAACTTATGATCTCAAAATGGTACCCCAGATTTTGAACCCAGTAATTTGTATATGTGCACTATCTCTTCTAATGACTAAAAACGCTTTAAGGACAAAGAATTGTCTTATGTTTTACCCATATGCCCTCCTTCGCTTTTTCAAATAGGAATCAAGGCCTTGAAAGTTTACAAATATAAAACCAAATGAGAAGAATTTTACAGTGAAAACATATACTCACCACCTAGACTCTACTACTAACCTTTTACTATTCTTGTTTTAATCAATAATCTATTCTATTTATCTACCTGTCCTGCAGGGTAGGCTCATTAAGTGCCAGTTGAAGATATAAATGTCATTAGTCATTTGCACCTGAGTGTGAATGAGTTACAGGGTTGTTTTTTCCAAGTACCAATCTAGACAGAGAGGAAGAAAGCAGGTAGGTATCTACGAGACTAGAAAGATCTAAGTGGGAGAATGTAGACAGCTCAGGGTGGCAAAAATAAACTTCACTTCGTTCAACTTTGTCCAAATCAATAGCCCCACCGCTTCACTTTCCCTCGGAATGCGTTTCTCTATAAAGATACCAGAATTTCCTTCCCCCTTTGTGTTCACACACTCTCCGCGCCATACGTGACAGCGCCTGTGCCACCGGCCCCAGAATCCGGTCAGGCAATGGGCCCATCGCCTGTTGAACTGCCGTGAATAGAAAACATGAGCAAGCCTTCCAGGTGACTACTCTCACCTGCAGAGCACAGCCCATCCCCCCAAAGCCCTGGGGCTCCTGGTCATTCTTCAAGTCCTCAATCAACTGCTCCCCGATCTCTGAAAGCTCTACTTTCCCTAATAATTCAACTTCCCATTTCAAAAATCTCTCATCTGTTTAGAGAACTCTGATTAAAAACGTAGGGTTGGTAGCCAGACAACTATATTCGGACCCAGATTCACTGTCACCTTGCACAAGTTATGTGACTGTCCCACCCTCAGCTTCACCATTTGTAAAATGCGGCACATGCACACATATGCACACTTCACCGATATGGCATACATACATATATATACACACATATGATATACATTTCACAAGGGCTCTGCTCTCATTACACCTGTCTCCCATGAGTTGTTCTGATGGGAGTGATGAGCAGTGAGCAAACAGGCAGTGGGCCCTGCCCTCCAGGTGCTTACAGCCTCCCCGCCCCCACAACCCCCCTCATTATAATGAACATGAATAATTGTAACCCCATTGACTTAAGTCCCCTGTGCTCTGCCTGCCCTTTGTGACTATGTCTGGAATGTCTGCATCAGCTCCACCACTCCGTGGTCATTCTCTCCCCAAAGCCCATCTCCCCACAGGCCTGCATGCCCCTGGCACAGACCTTACCTTGGCGTTGCTGCCCAGCCCTGGTGACTGTCCCCATGGGCCACAGGAGGGAGCTCTGTGCTGGTTGGAGCTGCCAAGCGAAGGGGTCATCTGTCCGAGGTGCCGCGTGGGAGCGGCCCACTTCCTACCCTCCCCCCTCTTCACTCCCCCACGCGTCCCTCCGCCGCCAGCAGCCAGTGGTGGGCTCCCGCCTTGAACCCCTCCTCTCTCCTCTCTGCTTCCTCTCAGGAACCCAGAAGATGAAAGAGCCGCGAATCAAGGTCTCAAACCTCGTTTTTCTCCGACTTGCCTTCATTTCCTCCCCTCGCTACCTTTACACCAAGTCCAGGCCCGCGTGGTCAGGCTGCTCACGCCGCCAGCTTCCTGCAGCCCCAGCTGGGCTCCCCACCAGCTTTGCAACTCCTCAGGGAGTGGAAATCACCCAAAGTGGGAACACTCCTGCTTAATTATGTCTCCTTTCAACGTCTGCCCAGAGGCACTTTTTGGAGCAGGAGCGGCAGAGGAAACCTGGGCACCTGTCTGGGCTCTGTGAGGACTGTTAACGTAAGAAACATTCAAACCTGGAAAGGACTTTTTGTGAGCTTGCTTGAGCCACACTGTGGACAGTTGCCGGGAAGCAGAATCTCAATGGATTGAGATAATGCTCCCTAGAATGGCGGGTTTGCACCTTGTTTTAAATACTACAATCAAAAGAGGGGACTAAGTGGGTTACATGAAATCCATTGGTGATTGATTAGGGAGGCGGGAGACTCTGTGATTGGTTAAAAAGTAAACTGATAGACACACACTTCTTTTACTTAGGTGGGTGCCGGATAGTTAACAGTCAACAATTAACTCAATAACAATGAGGGGATTTGTGGTCTCCACAGAGCAGTGCCTGTGTTTTGAGGGGTCCAGAGAAAGGAAAATTACTTGGACATTCCAACAGTATGTTATCGTAGATGCAAAAAGACAATAGGCTCAGTTAAGTTGGTCAACATTGGACTTTGTCAGGGAAGATAACGTAAACTGCTTTTTCATTTTAGAAGTTTTAACCTCAGATCAACCTTTGTGGTTACTCTAGGTCTGTGAGTTTGCAAGGCTGCCAACTCCGGCCTTCCCTGAACCAGGCAGGTTAGCCCCTTTTGGTTCACAGGACTGAGCATTGCTGAAGGCGAAAAGGACGCACGACTTTCTGGTCGCTCCCCACCCGCCCTGCATGGACCCCACAAGTTCCACTGACAGTTCAAGAGGAGCTGGGAAACCAGACAAAAGAAAGCAACACCTTCGTGGAGACCCAGGGTACCGCTACAAGCTAGATCCTCTCATCTTCCCCTCGGCTTCTTTCCGAGGGAGACCACTTCATGGGGAGACTTCCCTCAATTCACGAAGGACGACGCTATGCAAAAGAAACTCGATTCCTCTCTGTGTGCGAGTGATAACAGTGCACACAAGTCTTCTCAGAAGGTGAAGGAGCCCTGGGCCATTTCATTTTGAAGCTCTGAACTTGGTTTTAAAAGGAAGGCATGCCAAAAGTTACAAACACTTGAACTGGGGTGTAAAGATCCTTCTCTCAACCAGTGCTCTTGACAAGAATGCACTAATATGACTGTACATATGCTCATCTGGGGATAATGCCAAAGTCACACTGAAACGGAATTTTTGGACTGGAACCCGGATTCTTTGTCCGCCGGAGTCAAAGAATGAATCCACGGACAGAAGATGGCATAGCAAAGGTGGAAAATTATTAAAGAACAAGTACAGACTCCCACGTGGGGAGAGGGAAGAGCCCCACAGAACAGACTCCCACGTGGGAAGGGGGAAAGGGTCCCCCTGAGTTCCTTTTCCCTACGGCTTATAAAGGCTGCAGATCCTGGTGCCTTGATATCCCCTCTGATTGGTCACTATTCCCTTAGACTGGTTACTATAGTAACTCCTGAGCTCAAAGGTCCAACCTCACATGGGACATGTAAGGTTCTCCCCCCTCCTTCCTTATTGTTTTCCTATTCCCTTGGGCTTTCTTCTCCTTCTGGATGAAGGGCTTCCTTCTCTTTATTTTGTAAATATAGACCTTTTGCTGTTCCCAGCTCCCTCATTCTATGGAAATGTACCTGTTGCAGCTTTTCAGCTCCCCTATTCTATGGAAATGCACCTTCTGCTGCTCTGCAGCCCTGTGTTTCTTCCATGGTCCCCTTAATTTCCAAAATTTCCTAAAACCTGTTTTTTTCACCCGCCAAAATTCCTGTTTCAACACTTGAGGCCTTTCATGAATTTGAGTCTAGAACCAAATGGTCTTTCTGCTCCTCCCCCACCCCTGAGATCAGCTCCGAGCCCACAAGTGCACGGGAATGGCAAGAGAGTAGCCTGGAGGGGGAGGGAGGGGAAGCTGGGAGTTCAGCCTGTACCAGAGGTAGTGAAGTATAAAGAGAAGTCTATTTGAGAACCAAGTTCATTTTGGGTCCCGGTTTGGATACTTCACCTTCTTCATGCCTCGCTGCCCATCTGTAAGCTAAAGAATGCTGAAAGAGCCTAAAGGAGAGGAAAGATAAAAACAGATCTGAAGAAAATGCCATGGGCGGGGAGCAGGAATGCATGACTAAATGCACCCTAAAAATGTTTCCTCCCTCCCTCCCTGTCCCCCTTGCCTCCTCTCCTGAGTTGGAATCAAAATGGTTTAACAGGCAGTTGGCAAAGAACATTATTCATCCCAAACAAGGAGCTTCGTTTTTTGTCTTTGGGATTTATTGAAATCTTGGGATTCCATGCCTCATCCACATTTCCATGTGGCTTCTCTTTATGCATTAAGCATAAAAAACGATGCAGCTTGTTACATAAACTGCAAAAACCTAACGTGTTTATTCATCACAAAGAGCCCTGCACAGCTTAAAAATCAAATCAATTAGGCAGTGCAAGTCAAAAATCGTTTTGAAATGTTAATCATATCTGTAACAAAATCACTCTCTTTTTAGATTTCTGAGAAATGTATTTCTGATTTATTGTCATTGCTCATGCTCTCCACTTTTGCTACTAGAAAAGGGTAAGGAGGGGGGCGGGCATTCTCTCGGCCTCTCTTCCCACTCCCTGCTACACACCCTCCACCGTGAATCACACCCAGAGGAAATCGTCCTGATTGCGTATTGTTTAGCTCTCTAACCTGGAGCTGTGTGAACTGTTTCTTGGGCAACATCGTTGCCTGTCATTTAACCTGCCTGGGTGGATGAGCTCATTAAGGAGCCGCCCCAGGGGCCTTCTCTATTGGCTGCCCTCCAGACCTTTCCCCGCCCAATGCCGTCACCGGTCCTTAGGCCGGCCCTGTCTGGGGAAGCGAGTCCTCATACCCTCTCGTAGTGCGCCGGTGCCCTTCCTGGAGGAGAATGGGGAATGGACCGGAGCAGTCATTCCAAGCATCCAGCTGATCCTGCATTTTTTCACAAAAGCCACCCTTTCTCCAGGACACCACCAGCTCTGCAAAGCCCTCCCCTGGGTTCCTAGGAAGGGAGGGTGACCCTAGTCAGCAATTCTTACTCCTTGCTTTGCTAAGGGCTGCTTTCCCCTCGTGAGTCAGCGCATGCCTAGTAGGAAACTCTGCAGCCCTCTCGCTGTTCCCCCTGGCCCTGAAGCCGAGGAGCCCTCCTAGAGGACTGGGTCAGAGCTGCCTGCTCCGGGTGGGGGAGATGAAAAGTCCAAGGGTTTCCTTTCCCTTTAAGACAGGAATTCAGGCCCTTCTTGTCCATATGTCCATATGTGGTAAGTGTCTGCCTCTAAGTCTCTAGAGCAGGCAGGCATCCGAGGATTTGCTTTCAAGTTTTTTAAAAATTAGGATCCTGGCTTTGGTGTCTTGGTTCCTCCTTTCTAAGAAAGGCAAAGACATTTGGATAAAATAAAATCTAAATCCAGAGTTCCTTCTGAGAATCCTGAGAGCATGGTGTACCCCACCCCTCCTCACACATCTAATCTCAGTATGCCACCCCATCTCTGTTATATTTTTCCTTCTTAGTCCCTCTCCAACAAACTACTTCTGTTACCTTACTCAATGGCTTCTCAGTCATTCTTCCAAGGACCTAATTCTAACCTTGGCAATATTTCCATCAGCTTCAAACAGGGGCTGCTAGTGAAGGAAACCTGGGACAACACTGAAGAGGGGACCTCCACGAGTCTTTCAAAGGTCAAGAGCGTCCCAGGCCACTTCCATTAGCTGAATCTCCCAGGATACTTTAAAAATATATATATATGTTTTTATTGATTTCAGAGAGAGAAAGGGAGAGGGAGAGAGAGGTAGAAACATCAATGATGAGAGAGAATCATCGATGGCTGGCTGCCTCCAGCATACCCCACCACCACCACTGGGGATAGAGCCTGCAACCCGGGCATGTGCCCTGACCAGGAATCGAACCATGATCTCCTGGTTCATGGGTCGATGCTCAACCACTGATCCACACTGGCCGGGCTCCCAGGATACTTTATAATAAAAAACTAATAAATGCTAAAAATCACAAAAATTGTAGACTATTGTAAATGTTTACATTAAACAAATTAATCCTTAAGACACACTCCAAAGCAATATAATTGAACTGTTTCTGAAAGACATCATCTGAGGTCTAAATAGAAGGCTCATGTGAATTTGGGGCCCCAGTTGAAAACCTGGATATCCATTTGCCCTTGAAGAACCACCTGGCCCAATTATCACTCTTCTTATCTAGCTCTCAACAAGCTACTGATGAATTTGAGCAGGGACAACAAAGGGTATTTGATTCCCACGGGCTGTCAGCCCCACGCCTAGGTCGGGGCAGTCTGAGACAGCCCCACACCCCACTCCTCCCCAATTAGATGCTCAATACCAATGACTAGATGATAGCTGTTAATGTCATTCTTTTAAAACCATAGCTGGTTTTGCAATATCACATACAGGGTATTTTTAAATCACCTTAATTGCTTTTAGCTCTCTGTTTTTGAGTTAATGAAAGTGTTTTAGAATCGCATCATTTGAAAGAGCAGCAGAATGTTGAGAACTGGTGGAGATGGGTGATAAGTACTCAAAGAATCAATGTGCCAGTCTCTACTTTTGTGCATATTTGAATTTTCTATAATAAAAATAAAACAAGTAAATATTCTTAAATCTACATTTACTCTAAATACTAGCATTTAGCATAAACCATTCTGAATTTTCCTTTATAAGCTAAGAAAACAACCTTTATCCCTTCCTGTTTCCTGTTTTATTTTGTTTTAAAAATTTGTCTTGCTGTATGGTTCTGTATGTTTTGTTTCTTTAGTCCAACCTGAGCTATAAGACCTAGTTTATTATTAAATTGTGGTTTTTATATTAGAAATGTTGTTTTAAAGCTTTTGACTTCTTGAAAAACATTTAATGAGACTTACTAAATGCCCCTGAGGTCACAGCAAGTGAGACCTGAAAAGGTAAGTGTGGGGTAGTGCTGGCTGTGAAGTTCCAAGGAAAGCTCAGAAGCAGCAGCATGCTACTGGTGGAAGCAGCCACAAGGCAAGGTTTCTCAGAGAAGCTGAGTCTTGAACAATAAAAGGAATTTCACGAGATTAGGCAAGTAGGAAGAAGTGGAGCTATTCCACAAGAAGGAATTGCGTCAGCCAAGGTAAGAGCCCAGCATATTCAAGAGTGCCGCGTACTTCTGTGTGTATCTGCAATGTGGGCATCTGTGCAGGGTCAATGGCAGGAGTGGGGAGGCCAAGCCAACATGAAGCTAGATAGGAAGGCAAAGGCCAAAGTATGAGGAGCTTTGCTAAGAAGTTCAAGCTTTGCCCTAGCCCAGTGGTAGGCAAACCACGGCTCGGGAGCCACATGTGGCTCTTTGGCCCCTTGAGTGTGGCTCTTCCACAAAATATCATGTGCGGGCGCGCACGTACAGTGCGATTGAAACTTCGTGGCCCGTGCACGAAAGTCGGTTTTCGGCCTGGGCGAGTCTATTTTGAAGAAGTGGTGTTAGAAGAAGTTTAAGTTTAAAAAAGTTGGCTCTCAAAAGAAATTTCAGTCATTGTACTGTTGATATTTGGCTCTGTTGACTAATGAACTTGCCGACCACTGCCCTAGCCGGTTTGGCTCGGTGGATGAAGCGTCAGCCTGCGGACTGAAGTGTCCCAGGTTCGATTCCAGTCAAGGGCACATGCCTGGTTTCGGGTTCGATCCCCAGTGGGGTGCATGCAGGAGGCAGCCGATCAATGATTCTCTCTCATCATTGATGTTTCTATCGCTCTCTCCTTCTTCCTTCCTCTTTGAAATCAATAAAAAAATATTTTTTAAAAAAAGAAGTTCAAGCTTTAATCTTTGGGCCAGTAAGTCTGGGGTGGGGTCCAGGACTCTACATTAAAACAAGTACTTTAGGTCACTTTGAGGGAGGTGGTCCAGAGATCTCCCTGTGAGAAATACTACCCAGAGGATGCCCAACAAGTACTTTACAGGCAAACAGACCTGAGTTCCAGTCTCATTCAGCCTTGTACTAACTGTGTAGTTTTGGGAAGGCAACATAATACATCTAAATCTCAATTTCCTTACCTATAACATGGGAATAATAAAGATACTTGCTTTCTAAGGTTGCAGTGAGGACTAGTAAATGAAATACTTAGCACAGTACCTGGAATATTAGAAGGGCCCAAAATACATTCGTTGCTATTGTTATTTTGCTTTAAAAGTTAATCTTGGCCCAACCAGCATGGCTCAGTGGTTGAGTGTTGACCTATGAACCAGGAAGTCGCAGTTCAATTCCCAGTCATGGCACATGCCTGGGTTGCAGGCTCAATCCCCAGTAGGGGGTATGCTGGAGGCAGCCAATCAATTATTCTCTCTCATCATTGATATTTCTATCTCCCTCTTCCTCTCCCTTCCTTTCTGAAATATATATATACTAGAGGCCCGATGCACAAAATTCGTGCAAGAGTAGGCCTTCCTTCCCCTGGTTGCCAGCACCCACTTCCCTCTGGCACCCGGGACCTGGGCTTCCCTCCAGCTGCCGGCAGGCATCCAGGACCTGGGCTTCCCTCGCAGTCCTGGCTTCACCCGGAAGGTTGTCCAGAAGGACATCTGGTCTAATTAGCATATTACGCTTTTATTATTATAGATATTAAAAGTTAAAAAAAGAGTTAATCTTGGCAGCTTGCTGGTAGGTAAATGGAATTTTGGAGATAGTGATAGAAGACATTATAAAATATCAAGCATGGTATAAGGTATGAAGCACCAAAGACACATTACCATTCACAATTTAGACAAAGATTTTACATATTTATTACAATAATTTTGGGGAACAATCAAGTGTCTTGCTCTAATAATATAAATATACTACAACAATTTTCTAACAGATGGAAATAAAGTGTCTTGAGGAAGGGATAGAGGAAATAATAGATTGTTATATTAATGGCTCCAATGTATTCATGGCTCCAATTAATCATGTTTCCTGATATCCACACCCTTGTAGTTCTCTGTCATATTGACTCGGAGCTTGGCTTTATCCATTGGGACATCAGCAAATATGACACCAGCAGAGCTTGCAGAACTCCCAATTATCAGCACCATCATCTCTGTGACTTTCTGGGACTTTCCCTCATCATCAAAAATATGACTTGTTGCTAATCCAAAATAGTTATAAGTAAGTTTGGGAAAGGCTGTTGGGTTGGCTAAACAATACCTACTATAGAACTTTTAATCATGGGTTTCACATGCAAGCCATTCTCCTATTAATTTCATGAAGGCATACAATATGGTGACTGTAAGTTTCTAACCAATTTTCAAACATTATACATGAAAACTTTTTTAAGCTGGCTAATGATGTTTGAAGCCAGGCTCAATTCATTTCTATTGAACATTTATAATAGTGCCACTACAAAGAGATCAGAAAGCTTCTTCTAAATCCAAAGCAACTCCTTGTTGGAGGGGATGGGGGAGGGCAGAAGAGCCTAAATTATCCATCATAGTTTATGACTGGGACTAGTTAGTAAGAATTTTATGTTATGCCATAATCTAGAATACTCATACACACAAACATGTTTCATAAAATAATATAAATTCATATTATATGATACATTCTAATATTGTCTATTGTATTTAAATCCATTTTTAATTTAATTTCACCACCCACTAATGGGTCATGACCTGTAGTTTGAAAAGCACTATCATAAGCTGAGGCCAGGAACAACCGATTTCTTGGCAAAGAGCAGAACAGATGCCAAGACCCTGAGTTTGGAGCCCCTGGCACCCTGAGAAGCTGGCATGGCTGGAGCCTGTTGGGTGGGAAATGAATGGGAAACATGTAGGCTGGGCCTGCCATGAAGTCTGCAGGCTGCAGCAGGAGTTGGGAATTTATTTTTATTCTAATGGCAGCTCCCCCTGGTTTAAGCGGAAGAGTGACATGATATGATCTATTTGCTCACATAGTTTCTCCCGACCTCATGCACAGCCCAAATATGCTTCCAGAATAACCAAATTTTCTCTAAATTTAAAACAAGTCTGACTTTCAGACTCACCATAGCAATTCTCTCACTCTCCCCCACATTCATTCAATCAACCTAATTTCCTGGTTCCGTTCCCGCCACATGGGCTCCTACCCTCTGCTGAGCTCCTCTGGAGGGCACCGTCTTGCAGAAATACTGAAGTTTGAAATTCTCCTTCTAACAAGTCCAGTGCTTACACTGCCCTTCTGTCGCTGAGCACCTACAGCTAGGCTGTATTTGCTGGCCGCACTGCCCTGCTGACTGGAGTCATGCACACCCAGAGATGGTTTTTTCCCCTATTTGCAATGTGGACACTTGGAAGGACATCTCTAAGATTTGGCAACTGGCTCCTCGCAGCTTGAAAGCACATCTCCTCTCCCAGTGGGGTCTCTCTGTCGGTGGGACATCTGCAGCGCCTGCTGTTGGGAGCTGCCCAAAGTGGGCTAAGTCCCTGAGTCACACAGACTGAAAGGAAGCTGGGAGGGGGTGCGGAGCAGGAGACAGCAGATTTCCCAGGGCCTGGGCCTCCTTCTTGGCCAGCCCCCAGGAGATGAGTTCCAGCTGCTTTGCTTTTTTTACTCTTCCTTCCCCACCCCACTCCCCAGTTGGACCCCCAATCCCTCCCTCCTCTGGCCTGTCCCCAAGCCATACAAGATTTCAGGTGGAAAACATCACTGTGAAAAGGGAGGAGTCCAGGGACTGAGACGCTAAAAAGCAGAGAACCTTTCCTCGCTGGAGGCCTGTTCCCTGATCTGTAGGCTTTTGTCTGGGGAAGGCGGTGGGGTGCAGCAAACACAGTCAATGCGTGTCCTCGGCCAGTTCCCCTCTCACCTCCCTCTGTCCCCCACCTCCCATCCTACACGCATGACTTGCCCCACACCTGAAGAGAACATCCCACCTGATTTCTTTAACAAATACCTCGGTTGCAGGCTCCGACCCAGGCCCTGGTTGGGGCGAGTGCAGGAGGCAACCAATCCATGTCTTTCCCTCTTTCTTCTCATTCTCTCTAAAAATCAATGGAAAAATATTCTCGGCTAGAACTGGGGACTGTTAGGTTTGATGGAACAATTGAATTTATACCCTTCCCCAGAGAACTGGCTTTTCAGATCATTTCACTATGGACATTCCCTTTGCTGAAGACCACATTTCACTTGTGGTGACCACATTCCATTCTCTCCCCTCCGGGTATGCATAAAGAGGTCTCAGCCCAGAAAAATCTCTCCAAAAGTCTTTTAAAAGCCTCTGACTCCCCTCACTGGGGGCTGGAGCCATCCAGGCTCAGCCACCTGGTGTGCGGATGATCGAGTAAATTCCTAATCTCTCACCACTCTGGCCTTGTGAGTTCCTCTTTTGACGACCTAACAGGGACTTTCTGGTAACCTAGACGATGCTCAGCCAACTGGCCACACTGGCCAGGCCCAACCAGATTTCTTTTATTTACTTGCAGTTTTCAAAATAGACATTTTCATGGCCTGGGAGTAGATACTTTTAGGAAAGGGAAAGAGGAGGAAGAGGGAAAGGAAAAGTGACTTTGAAAAGAGCTAGCAAGTCAATACATTGTAATGGTCAAGGGCAGGCGCTCCAGATCCACATGGGACCTGGTTTCCAATCCTGTCTCTGCCACCTACTCATTGTGTGAATTAGGGCTGGCAATTTTAACTTCTCTCAGCCTCTGTCTCCTTACCCATAAAATGGGCTTATCTGTAACTACTTGCAAGGCTGAAACTAATGGGGTTCTTAATACAATTATTATCTACTCTAGGAAATGTTTGCTAAATAATCTATGTATATAAAAGCCTAATATGCAAATTGTCCCCTCAGGAGTTCGACTGGGAGTTCAATCGCTTGCTATGACATGCACTGACCACCAGGGGGGCGGTGCGGAGCGAAGGGAGGCCCTGGCCAGCAGCCGGAAGGCCCCAATTGGCCCTGATTGCGAGCCAGGCCTAGGGACCCTACCCATGCACGAATTTCGTGCACCAGGCCTCTAGTATTAATTATACTAGATTACTATTATTTATGTAAAAGGAGCATTGGGATAGGAGCTGGCAGGGCTTTTGAAAGAAAGAAAAACAGAAAAGTAGCTGTTGAGAAACTTCAGAAACTCGAGCAATAAGTTTAATACTCTCTCTCTCCCCATATAAATACTGTGTGTATTTTTAAAAATCAGATTTGGTAGTTCCCACCTCTCCTATCTCTTACCAGTCTTGATCTTTACAAGTGTATGAAAGATGAGTAGTTATGTTTATACCATTTCACAGGTGAAAAAATTGAAGCCCAGGAGGTAATAATAAGATAATGAATGTAAAAGTACTTGGTATATGGCAACATAGTGATACCGAATTTTTGGACTGGAACCCGGATTATTTGTCTGCTGGAATTGAAGAATGAATCCATGGACAGAAAGTGGTATAGCAAAGGTGGAGATTTATTGAATAACAAGTACAGACTCCCACGTGGGGAGAGGGGAGAGTCCCACAGAATGGACTCCCACGTAGGGAGGGTGAAAAGGGTCCCACTGAGTTCCTTTTCCCTATGGCTTATAAAGGCTGCAGATCCTGGTGCCTTGATATCCCCTCTGATTGGTCACTATTCCCTTAGACTGGTTACTATAGTAACTCCTGGGCTCAAAGGTTGAATCTCACATGGGACATGTAAGGTTCTCCCCACTTCTTTATTGTCTTCCTATTCCCTTTGGGCTTTCTTCTTCTTCTAGATGAAGGGCTTCCTTCTCTTTATTTTATAAATATAGACCTTTCTTGTCTACTTCCAGTTCCCTTGTCTTATGGAAATATACCTGTTGCTGCCTCCTTGTCTTATGGAAATGTAACTGCACTTGGCTTCCTTGTGTTACGGAAATGTACCTTCTCCCTGTGTTTTTTCCATGGACCCCAATTCTAAAAAATCCCTAAGCCTGCGTATATTTCCCTAAAATTCCTGCTTCAATAGTACACAAAAACAGATTGTTTCTTGACAAGCAATGGAACACTGCCAAAAAAACAGTGTCTTGGGTCTTTCTTCAGTGTTTTCTGCACTGGATCTCAAAACAGGAAGGAAACTAGGCTAACGTGTGAAGAGAGATTGTCCCAAGTTTTGGCAGATGGAGGAAGGCCTCAGGTAGGAACTTGATGATATGTGGTTGTGTCTCAAGTGCCAGAGGGCCGCAAGCGGAGAGGACAGGCTGGAAAGACTAAGGCCAATCCAGTGTTCCCAGAAGTAATACCTGAAGTTTGTAGCCATGATGATAATAGATGTAAAATGGAAGGTAAACATAAATAATCTAACAGCAAAGCAAATTAAATAATGGAAATATCACCCCAATGGAAATCCTTTTGAAGGCAAATCAAGCTTAGAAACAAACTATCCCCAATGACATAAAATTAGGGGGTTGCATTTTATAATCTCCCCAAACTAAAGGGTTTTATTCCTTCCTTTCAAGCACTCGAAATGATGGCGTGGGTTTCAATCAGGAAGACCCGCATAACTGGTGCTGGATCCCAATCAGTGACTTTACTAATAAAAACCAAGAGAAGCAAACCGAATGTGGGTTACTTGCTGAAAATAAACATAAGTCAGTAATCAGACTTGCACAGGAAGATCCAGAATTAAGCAAGCTGCACAGCTGGTCCTATATTCTCTTTGGAAAGTTTCTGAGCAGTGTTTTTTTTCTCTTTAAAAAAAAAAAAAAATCAATCTGATCTCCTAGTGGATTCTCCTGTATCTTCTTTGTATAAAACCGAAACTGATATTTTTGTTTAGGGTTAGTGACCACTTGGATATATTACAATCACTTTAAACTCAATATGTCCAAAAATAGGAAACAGAACTCACTGTTTCCCCCAAAAACCACGTTCTTCCTCCAAAGTAGCACTCCCATTCACCCTGACACCCACACCGGGAACCTGGGTGACCTCCTTGGTGCGCTTTTTCCCTCAGGTCACTAAGCACTGTTAACCTTCCCCAAATCCCTGCACTGCTCTGCCTTTCTTCTTGCCCCCATCTGGTGCAGGTCCCGTTTTTGCTCACTTGGATTGCTAAGTGATGGTTGTACAGGTCTGAAACCTCAGCTGTGCCTGCAGGATTCCTACAGCACCCAGCAGCAACAACCTACTCTCCCCGTTGTTCCCAGCCCCCTCGAACTGCCCCCCAGACCAGTGCTGAGGGCCAAGGAAAAGGAGCTGAGGAGATGGGCAAAGGTGGTATCAGTGACTCAATAGGCAAGTAGGCAACATTGTCAAGGTCATGTGCCTCTACTCTGCAGCCTCTTAGCAAGTACAGCCATTTTGAAATATACCGTTCTGTGACTTGAATACATTGACCTACTTGTGCAACCATCCCAACCATTCCCCTCCAGAACTTTTCATCTTCCCAAACTGAAACTGTGCCCATTAAACTAACTCTCCATTCCCCACTCCTCCCAGACCCTGGAATCCACCATTCTACTCTCTGTCTCATATGAATTTGACTACATACCTCATAGGTAAGATCATACCATATTGTTCTTTTGTGTCTGGTATATATCACATAGCATAATGTCTTCAAGGTTCATCCACGTTATTGTATGTGTCAGAATTTCATTCTTTTTTTTTTTAAGGCTGAATAATATTCCACTGTATAGATCACATTTTGTTTATCCATTCATCCATTGATGGACATTTTGTTTCCACTTTTTTGGCTAATGTGAATAACACTACTTTGAATATGGATGTGCCAATATCGGTTCAAGTCCCTGCTTTCAATTCTTTGGGGTATGTACAGGAGGAGGCAAAAGTAGGTTTACAGTTATGAGTGCTCAAAAGAGTTTATTCTTGTATTATTATTTATTCATTATTGTATTATTTGCCATATGAACAACTGTAAACCTACTTTTGCCCCACCCCGTATGCTGAATTACAATTGCTGAATCATACAATGTAATTGTCTTATAACTTCTTATCTCACCAACCAGACTGTGAACTCTTAAGAGACAAAGATTGGATCTTGACACAAATAGCTGAATGACTGATCATTAACCCTGGGACCGGGTTGGGGAACTTTTTTTCTGCTAAGGGCCATTTGGATATTTATAACATCATTCTCGGGCCATACAGAATTATCAACATAAAAATTAGACCGCTGTGTTTGGTCAAACAGTTAATTAACTCAACCCTCATGCCTTGGCAGGGCCAGACCAAATGATTTCGTGGACCTAATCCGAACCCTCAGGCCAGACATTCCCACTCCTGCGGGCCCAGTAAAAAGGATTTTGTAAGAAACAGAAAATTGAAAAGATAAGTGATGAGAGAGGGCACGAGGAGTTGGGGCTTTCAAAAGGTTCCGATCCTAGCTAAACTTACAAAGCTGTGATTAAGATCTTGAACAGAGGAGAAAGCAGGGTCCCCATGGAGGGCTTTATCACTGTGGTTAAGCTCACAGGCTCTGGAGCCAGACCATCTGGATCCATAGCCTAGCTCAGCCACCTTCTAGTTTTGAGGCCTTCAGCACATGATTTAACCTTTCTCTGTAAAATGGGGATAGTAATGATTAGTTTAGAGTTGTTGCGAGGTTTAAATGAGTTAACACAAACAAAATACATATAACAATGCCTGAGAGCTAGCTGGTTTGGCTCAGTGGATAGAGTGTCGGCCTGTGGACTGAAGAATCCCTTTAAAAAATCAATGGAAAAATATCCTCAGGTGAGGATTAAAAAAAAAAAAAATTAAATAGTGCCTGACACATAGCATGCATTCAACAAATGCTAGCATTATTAACAAAATCAGAATTGGATAAAGATTAGACATAGTGCCAAAACCGGTTTGGCTCAGTGGATAGAGCATCGGCCTGCGGACTGAAAGGTCCCAGGTTCGATTCCGGTCAAGGGCATGTAACTTGGTTGCGGGCACATCCCCAGTAGGAGGTGTGCAAGAGGCAGCTGATCGATGTTTCTCTCTCATCGATGTTTCTAACTCTCTATCCCTCTTCCTTCCTCTCTGTAAAAAATCAATAAAATATATTTAAAAAAAAAAAAAAAGATTAGACATAGAGTATAAGTTAAGTCTAGAACATCTCAAGAAAGTGCCAATCGTGCCAGGGGTTCCACTTTCACATGGCCCATTTGGTTGGGAAAATAAGTCAGCATTTTTTAGCACCTACTTTGTGTCAGGCCTGATTATTATTGTTAGGTATTATTATTAATATTACTAGAGGCCCGGTGCACTGATTCATGCACCAGTGGGGTCCCTCAGCCTGGCCTGCGCCCTCTTGTAATCTGGGACCACTCAGGGGATATTGGACTGCCGGATTCAGCCTGATCCCCTGGCCTGTAGGGATTGGCCGAAACCGGCAGTCCGACATCCCCCGAGGGATGTGGTAGTTCACAAAGTGGCAGGCAGCTGGGGAGGAGCCAGAGCCAGGGCCGGGCGCTGCTCCTGCTCATCCTGGCCCCACTGCACCTGCTGCCACTGCTCAGGTAGTGCTGCTGCAGAGGTGGGAGAGGCTTGCGCCACGGCAGCTGCACTCGCCAGCCATGAGCCCAGCGTCTGACACCCAAAGGTCAGCTGAGTGGCACTCCCACTGTGGGAGCGCACTGACCATCAGGGGGCAGCTCCTGCATTGAGTGTCTGCCCCCTGGTGGTCAGTGTGCATCATAGTGACCGGTCAAACAGTCAACCGGTTGCTTAGGGTTTTATATATATATATATATATATATATATATATATATATATATATATATATAGACAGATTATTCACATTTCAGAGGTAAGAAAATGAGGTGAAGAGATGTTCAATAACTTTCTAAGATTACATGTTTACCAAGTATCTGACCTAGTTTCACATCTACTCTCAAAGGACAATGGTCAAGGAGTGAAATAGGAGGATAAAACATCCCAGTTGCATTCAGAAGAAATGCGAGGCTGAGTGTGGGTGCGTTCAGGAGGAGAGGCTAAGCCTTGTGAACCATTCTTATAGGGAAGGGAGCTGCTAACTCCCAGGACACTTTACATGGGCCTCTCACCCAGCAGAGCTTTCCAAAGGGACACTGACACCCCACCCCCATCCACACCTCCTGTAACACATGGGGCAGGAATTGGGACCAAACACCCTTGTAGCAGAGATGGCTACTTGCTCCCCCACTCTTCATTCCTTCCTTCCTCCTAATAATTTGAACTGTGATTTTTATCTGGGCGCATAATCACCTAGAATAAAGGCTACATTTCCCAGCCTCCTTTGGAGCCTGGTGTTGCCACGATTATATTCTGGTCAGTGGGGTATTTAGTTAAAGAGTTGTTTGTCAACATCTGGAAACCTTCTCAAAAGGAAGTGGTGTGAGCTTTTGGCCTCCTTCTTTGTCCCCTCCAAGTAGGCGGCTGGATTTCCAGCTGGGGTCTTGGCCAGTGGAGGCCCACACCCTAGGAATGGTGCACAGAGCACTGGGAAGACCACACGATGGAGCTATTCCTTCCCAGAGCATCTTCAGTTGGAGCCCTTTTACTAGTATGTGGGAGAGGAATAAACTTTATCTTGCTTAAGCCACTGAGAGTTTAGATTTCCCGTCAACTGAGTCTCCGCGTGCTCTCTATTTAATAGAACCTACTTCTGGTATGTGCACAAGTGGTCAAGCTTGGACCTGGGTTTGAGAGGTCAGTGTCCTGAAACTGGAGTCCCACCCCTTGCTCTGCCATTCAGAAGAAAAGAAGAATGTAGACTCAGTTTCCAAAAATGCTTCTTAGCCTTGGGTATATTTTAGCATCTTCTTGTAGACAAAGGTTGGTAGCCATGGGACCAACAACTTCATTCATCTGTTACTTAGCAGAAAAATAAAACATTGTTTTTCTGGTGCGATGACTATTAGAAAAAACCCAATCACTCTAGCTCTGTTGATTGAAGAGTGCCATGAGTAAGATGTTATTCATAAAAAAAAAAAAAAAAATGTTAACAATGAGTACAAACTTTTTAACTTTGATCTATACCTTATTTTTCCCTTGGAAAAATGAATGTAATTTATTTGAGGAACCAATTGTTATAGCCAAGCCTGTTACCATTTGTTTTTTCATTTATTCATTATTCATTCAAAACACTGTCATTAATTTTTTTCATTCAACAAGACTTGTTAGTATTTCGAAGTAAAAGCTTTTAAAAAACATTTAAGTAGAAAGCCTTTGCCCATCATGTTAGACACTTGAGGAAGAAAAATGAAGAAACCTCATCCCCTGACTGTCTATGCAATGCACATGTTTGTTGAAAAGAGAAAAATAATCCCTGACCGGTTTGGCTCAGTGGATGGAGCGTCGGCCTGCGGACTGAAGGGTCCCGGGTTCGATTCTGGTCAAGGGCATGTACCTTGGTTGCGGGCACATCCCCAGTGGGGAGTGTGCGAGAGGCAGCTGAATCAATGTTTCTCTCTCATCAATGTTTCTGACTCTCTATACTTCTCCTTTCCTCTCTGTAAAAAATCAATAAAATATATTTAAAAAAAAAAAAAGAAGAGAGAAAAATAATACCCAGGAAGGAACTAGAGCTTATGACCTAGGCCAGTGGTCGGCAAACTGCTAAGCCAGAGTGGTTTGCCGCTCTGTTGACTAATGAGTTTGCCGACCACTGGACTAGACTAAATGTTACCGTGTAGTTGGACTAGACTAAATGTTACCGTGTAGTTGGAAGCTGTGAGGATTAGGCAATTGTGGCATATTGTGTGCAAAGAGGTAAAGGGTAGTATATGATAGTGGTCGGCAAACTCATTAGTCAACAGAGCGGCAAACCGCGGCTCGCATGTGGCTCGCAGAGTTGCAGTTTGCCGACCACTGACCTAGGCATATTATGCCTATGTAATATGAAAGCTCTATTAAGATAAATGAAGTGGCTGCCCAGGAGAGGGGGGGAAAGGGGGAGCCAGTGGGTTGGACTAGAGCAGAGGTGGGGAACCTTTTTTCTGCCAAGGGCCATTTGGATATTTATAACATCAAACGGCCATACAAAATTATCAACTTAAAATTAGCCTGCCATATTTGGTCAAACATTTAATCAACTCACCCCTAATGCCTTGGCAGGGCCACACCAAATGAATAAGGCCCTCAGGTCCTGGGCTAAAGGAACAGGCTTCCTCAAACTCACCTCCAAGTACCCATCCTACTTGCTGAAAGTTCTCGGCCATTTTAATGTCTCTCATCCCTCAACATCTTCCCTCCAGGAAGCCCCCTTCCACCCCCTCCAACTAGAGGGTAAGCCACTTGGTGCTTCAGATCCTACAGCATCAAGTTAGGTGTGTGGGGGGAGGGTTGACTAAATAATTTCTAAAATCCCCACAGGTTTAATTATCTAAAAGTCACAACAATAACTATCATTTCTTTGAGCACTTACTAACATACCAGATGTTTTAGACTCATTGTCTCATTTAATTCTAATAACAACTTTGAGAGATACATACTCTTATTGTGTCCATTTTACAGATAAGAAAAGGAAGACATGGAGAGTTCAATACCACGCTCAGGTTCACAGAAAAGTGGCAGGACCCAGGACCCCAGACTTGTAAAGCCCGTGTTCTTAATGCCTACGTGTTAAGTACAGCCACCACCCGCTAACCCAGTCTCCTTGTTGTTTAACAATTTACATAAATGTCTTTCGAAAATATGAGTTCCTTTGGAGAGAGACAACACTTTGACCATCTTTGTAACACTTTCTGCTTAGAACACAAAACCTGGCCCACAGTAGGTGCTCAAACGTTTAGTTAATTAAACTATATCAGTCACCAAAAAAACAATCATTAGCACACTGCATACTCACCAAATATGCACAAAGAGTTTGCACCTTCCTCCTGTTCTGCCATGTTATTGTTGGAGCATATGTCTCCGAATATAGCAAGCTCCTTCTTCATATTTACTGAGGACTTCTTAAAAGTCAAGACTCTTTCAAGGATACAAAGGCAATGAAGACTCTTTAAAGAATACAAAAAAAAATTAAGACATAGCTACTATCCTACTGAAGCCTGCAGTTTATGAGGCAAGATAGACATAAACGAATGAATTGGCGACAAGGCGGATTGCGATAGGAGGTAAAGTAGAGACATAAATGTAACGTTTCATTGAATTTGATGCCATTGATTGGAAGATGCAAGAACCTAGAAAAGCTAGTTTTTCTGGAAAAACCTAGAAGGCAATACTGGCCGTCACCCCCCCCCCCCGCCCCCCAACTTTTTAAATAAAGAACAAATGAACAAGAAAAAAATTATTTTAAGTGTTACTAAGAAAGACAAATTGCTGTCAATTAAGCTATGCACACCATTGATTTGAAGACGCATCCTTATTTCAGAGATGTTAAAACGTGCCTCTTGAATGGAGTTCTGAAGCATGCTGTGACATGGACGAACCTGGGAAACACGATGCTAACGGAAACAGTCACAAAAGACCAAATATAGTATGTTTCCATTTATGTGAAATGTCCCAAAGAGGCAAATCTTGAGAGACAGAAAGTAAATGTATTTGTGATACGAAATTTTTGGACTGGACCCCGGATTCTTTGTCCGCCGGAATCGAAGAATGAATCCACGGACAGAAAGCGGTATAGCAAAGGTGGAGATTTATTGAAGAACAAGTACAGACTCCCACGTGGGGAGAGGGAAGAGTCCCACAGAATGGACTCCCAAGTAGGGAGCGGGAGAAGGGTCCCTGAAATGACTCCCACGTGGGTAGGGGGGAAAAGAGTCCCACTGAGTTCCTCTTTCCAAGGGCTTATAAAGGCTGTAGATCCTGGTGCCTTGATATCCCCTCTGATTGGTCAATATTCCCTTTGGGCTTTCTTCTCCTCCTTCTGAATGAAGGGCTTCCTTCTCTTTATTTTGTAAATATGACCTTTCTTGGTTACTGCCAGTTCCCTTGTCTAATGTAAATATACCTGTTGCTGCCTCCTTGTCTTATGGAGATGTAACTGCACCTGGCTTCCTTGTGTTATGGAAATGTACCTTCTCCCAGTCTGCAGCCCCACACTTTTCCCATGGACCCCAATTCTAAAAAAAAATCCCTAAGCCTACCTATGTCCCCCTAAAATTCCTGCTTCATTTGCATAGAGCTGGAGAAGATTGGGGAGCGTGCACCTAGGTTAGTGGGGGATGACTAACCATGGGATTTGGGGAGGGAGATAATGAAAATATTCTAGAATTGATTATGGGGATGGTTGCAGAACTCTGGCTATGCTAAAAGCCATTGAACTGTACACTTTACATGGGTGAATTGTATGGTAGGTGAACTATATCTCAATATAGCTGTTATTTTAAAAATGTGTCTTTTAGAATTGAGAAAATACAATAATAGCTCAATGGGAGGGCAGGGCTGGGGTAGAGATTAAGTCAGATGAAGAGGGATCTCGGAAAGCCTTTTGGAGTGGGCTTTGACACTAGAATAAGGGTAGGAATTGTGCCATGCAGGAAGAGAAAACGGGGTGGGGGAAGGTGATCCAGGCAGATGTAACAGCTTAAGCAAAGTCCGGGAGGTCAGGGTGCTGGATAAAGTGCAAGTAAACACTTAAAGAAAGGAGCAGTGGTCGGAGGAAAGGCTCAGAGGCAGCCTGGCACACGTGGTGGAGGGCATCAAATGCCAGGCTACATGTGAAGAGAAGCCTTGAAATTTTTCCCAAATGCCAACCTTTAAAACTGGCAACTCCATCCACCAAGAGAATGTATTAGTAAGGCAGCCACAAGGCACTGGTACTGACCTGGCAGGCAGTAAAATCCCCTTTGGAACTTGGAGCCAAAAGACAAAAAGATTAGAAGGCAAAGGGCATTGCCTCCGGAAGTGCGGTGTTTAAACAGATGCTGGGAAGAGCAGGGGTTTCTGGCGGGGCGCCAAGGAATTCCAAAGGTCGCGTCAGCACAGCCAGGAAGCTGAAAGCAAGAAGGCATCACTGCGCTCGCATTTCTCCTCCAAAGGGAATGAAAGGGGAGAACAAAATGAAGTGGGGAGGAGGAAGTGTGCAGTTACGGGAAGGAAAATCGTTGGCCTCCCAGGCTGAGGGGAGCCAACGAATTTAAGGAGCTGCTGGACTCAAATACTTGTGAGCTGAAGCCTGAATTTGGCAACCCTGAGCTACAAAGTGGCATGAGCCTGGGGCCGCACAGCACAGGGGGTACAGAGGAGGCACAGGCCAGGGTTCAGAAGGCACACTCTCGGCCACTCCCCTGAACCCTGGGCTGGGGAGCAGCCTGCTCTGAAGGGGCTCAGGCCGCTCTGCTCCTTCACTCCCACTCCGGAGAGGGCGGGGGAGCGTGGAGGGGCCGGCCTCCCAACGCGCAACGGCCAGCTATGCCCAGGTTGTGTGCCAGGTCTGGAGCAAGAGGCAGCTGCCTTAATAAACAGAAGAAAATGACCAGGCCGACCTGGCTCTGTCTGCCCTTTAGCTTACTTCTTCCATTTCCAGTACAGCTTTTGTAAGTTTTAAGTGAGCCAATTACTCCATTTAAATACTATAAACAGCCCCTGTCCATGCTCATCCTTCCCCAAAATGCAGACACAGTTCCTGGGATGTACAAAGGACCGTGAACTCAGAAGCAGCTGTGGAGGACCGTGAACTCCTGAACCTCTTCCTCGAAGGAAACTGCCTTTCATACAGGGGTGGGGAATGTCGGCCCGAGGACCGGATAAGGCCCATGAAATCATTTGGTCTGGCCCTGCCAAGGCATTAAGAATGAGTTAATTAAATATTTGACCAAATATAGCAGGCTACTTCTTTAAAATATATTTTAATTGATTTTAGAGAGGAAGGGAGAGGGAGAGAGAGAGAAACATCAATGATGAGAGAGAACCATTGATGGGGCCGCCTCCCGCATGCCCCCCACTGGGGATCGAGCCTGCAACCCAGGCACGTGCCCTTGGCTGGAATCAAACCTGGGACCCTTCAGTCCGCAGGCCAATGCTCTATCCATTGAGCCAAACCAGCCAGGGCTAGCAGGCTAATTTTTAAGTTGATAATTGTGTATGGCCCTCGAATGCTGTTATAAAAATCCAAATGGCTCTCAGCCGATAAAGGTTCTCCACCCCTGGCAGTGGCCAGGCCATTCAGTGCAGAGTGCCCTGGCAGGCGGAAAATGTAAGCTACTGGCAACGTGTGCTAAATGGAAGTGCTTGTTTACCTGGAGTGTAAACCCACCCACTACTACAAAGGGCTGGAGGCCACTGAATTGCAGCCTGTGCCTGTTAGTGCTCACTGCCCTTGGAGATTAAGTGCTGACAGACGTCATGCAGTCTGGGTTTTTCCAAACAAAATCTGAAACCCTCTCTTCTTGACCTGTACTCATACACCCATCAACAGCAGTAACAGGAAGAGCCACTTGGCCAAGCCCGGAGATCTGATAAGGCTCTCACTTTCCACCTTAAGGTCAAGAGAGGCCTGTACCCTGCCCCCTTTCTGGATCCCAGCTCTGTTCTATTCAGCCCAGTTCCAACTGAAGCCATAAGGTCAGGCAGGGTGGGGCCTACCCTGGCAGAAGGGATCTGTGGGCTTTTTAATGCAATGTGACTGGAGGTGGGCAGAGCTGCATGTGGGCTTGGAGCATGTCCTGAAACCCACTTGGGCTCAGACCTAATCCCTCTGAGTTTCTGATTCTGGGATCAGTACAGAAATCTGCATTTTAAAAAGCATCCAGACGAAACCAGTTTGGCTCAGTGGATAGAGCGTCGGCCTGCGGACTGAAGGGTCCCGGGTTCAATTCCGGTCAAGGGCATGTACCTTGGTTGCGGGCACATCCCCAGTGGGGGGGTGTGCAGGAAGCTGCTGATCGATGTTTCTCTCTCATCGATGTTTCTGGCTATCTATCTTTCTCCCTTCTTCTCTGTAAAATATCAATAAAAACTATATTTAAAAACAAACAAACATCCAGATCATACTTTTAGATACTATGGAACTAAACAGAAGCTATGGAACTCCCGAGACTTACCCCTTTATCCTCTGCAGTGGGCACTGCTCCTGGATCAGCCACTTACATATCCTTATTCAATCTGACATTGCACACACCTGTACTACACGGTTCACACAATCTGAAGTAATTCTGGGAGACAGAAGATGTGCCTACTGTCTCCTTTCCAATGTGCAGTTTCCTCCCTGAGTGTCAGCTCCTCTGTCTCCACCTGCTAAAGCCCTACCTACCCTCAAAGCTCAAATGCCCCCTCTTCCATGAAGGCTTCCTTCGTCTTCTCAAACCACAGTAATTCCTTTTTCCTCCAAACTCACAGAATTCTCCTTTTCTCTCTACACTATTCGTATGATACTTTCCTTGTTTGTTTGTTTGTTTTTTTTGTTTGTTTGTTTGTTTATTCTTTCTGGTCATTTGTGCACATGTCTATTCTCCCTGTGGACTGAGTTCTTGGATGACAATGCCCTATGTTATGCCTCCATACTACCAATTTTTTAGACAGACATGACACAAAGGAAAATACCCCCCTAGAACTTGGAGCTGGGACAAATCAGTGGAATCCAACCACCTTTTTCTGGTAACAGCTTCATTAATTAACACTCACTCAATCCATGCACAAAAACACAGATCTCAGGAGTGGTCATGTAACCAAGGTCTAGACAATCCATGCCTTCTATCTCCCTGGACACCATGATCAGCACAGTGATGGGCATATAACCCAAGCCAGGCCAATGAGATTTCATTGTAGCAGTTTTTATTGAACCATGGAGAAGAAAAGAAGCTCTTTTTCAACCAGACTTGAAACTGGGAGGATGTGTGCCCGGAGCTGTTAGAGGCCACCCACCACCTGGGAAGAGCCTACTTGAAGATGATGCAAACATGAAGTACAGATTCAAAGAACTGGGTTGATGACACTGTACCCTTGGATGCAGCTGTGCCAGAAAAGTACATAAACCCAAGGATTCTAAGTTGGGTCTTCCATCCTTTGTCATCAAAAAACAAAACAAGTCTGGCCGGCATGGCTCAGTGATTGAGCATTGACCCATGACCCAGGAGATCACGTTTCAATTCCTGGTCAGGGCATATGCCCAGGTTGTGTGCTTGATCCCCAGTGGGGTTGTGCAAGAGGCGCCGATCAATGATTCTCTCTTACCATTGATGTTTCTGTCTCTTTCCCTCTCCCTTCCTCTCTTTGAAATCAATAAAAACGTATTTTAAAAATAATAATTATGAAATAAGCAACACAAAAGACTGTCTAATGAACCCTCTGAAATTTTAATGAGTATAATCTATACACTCAAAGTGACGGTGATTAGCCATCTTCCTGTCAAAGTGTGATGGGAGAATTTGACTACAGTCCAAACTTCAATAAAGAAAAAAAATGGATATTTCTAGAGAGTTTGAACTAGACTATCATAATAACTTAATAAGAAGAAACATAATTATATAGTGGCCTGAATTGTGGCCTATAGGAACAGAAGAAAGATAGAATATGAAACCCCAAAGATCAGAAGCTAGTCAGCTCCCATTTAGTTTGAGATAAGAAGAAAAATGCCTTGGCTTATGGACTCAAGTGTTCCAGAGAACCGGAGAAGAACCAAGCAATACTTAGAGAGATGGAGTTACATTTATTACAAGCGGGTCCAGAGGAAAATGTCTCTCAAATTCTGGGCCCCAACATGGAGGAATTTTCCCTATTTATATGTATTTACCTTCTTTGTCTCCCAAATATGGGGTGTTTCTGGCCCCTTTTGCAAGTTCTTAAAGAGCCCCTATGTGCTGGGGCCTTGAGACCTCAACCAAAGGCCTGGCCTGGTGCCAGCACTGATAATTTTGTCCGGGGAAGGTTTAATGGCCTCTCTGAAGTGGGAGTAGTCTTATTTTCCTTATTATTTAAGTAAGCAAGCATTTACAGAAGCCAAATAGCAGGGTTAAAATTTCGAACAGCAGTTTTTATATAAGATGGATGCTTCACAAGTACTTCTGGCAGGTTAATACCTGTTGTGGATCAGTCAACCATAGCCTCTTGTTCAGATTTCAATGTTCAATACAAGCAACATTGTGATAATTAACTTCCCCTTAACAGTGTCCAGAAATATGTTTATCCCATCAACATCCAAGCTGCGTAATAGTTTGAGATGTCATTGTACACAAATAATTTGACTTTCTGCTTTTATACACCAGGCTCCGTAAACTTAATGAATTTGAGCTTTCCTCTTACGGTGTGAGAACAAAATCAAATTTCTGGCCCAGGAAACTGATGGCCAGATCCCAGGTGAAGTAGAGTTCATCTTGCAAGTCCTCTTTGTTCTAGTGTCTGTAATTTATTTTAAAACATTTCAGTGTTTACAATGTGACATTACATGTGTGTTTCTCAAGTTAAGCCAAAACCCTGGGACTAATCAAGAAAGCGCAGTGAAGGGTCTGGAAGCTAGCAGTACATCGGAGAGATCCCGGCTTTAGAGCCAGTCTTTGCATTATCACATCTCAAGCCAACAACCAACAGGTTTCCAATAAGTATGCTCAATGTCAAAGGGAAGCTATAGACGTTTAAATGCACATGACTGGTGTTAAAAATGGGCTTTCAGTGGTAAAATTAAAGGAATCAGGTAAGTAGAGCAGTTAGAAAATACTACTGTAGCGGTAATCCCTCTTCTTCCATGAGCAAGGTGTAAAAATCCAGCGAGGCCTGAGCCTGAATCTTTAGTAATGGTGCCTAAGGCTTAATTGCAAACCAGTTCTATGACAAGCCATTGATTTCTGATTGTCTGATGCTCACTATAGGTCATAGAAACCTATGTTGAAAGAACTTTCCATATGGAGTATGATGGAAGCAACTACAAAGTCTGAGACCTAGGAATTAAGCTCCCAGACAGTTGTGCCTGCTGGTTGGTGAATATTTACCTAGTAAGGTCTATTTGGCAGGATTTGGTGTTACACTTGCTTTCATTATACCTGGTGTGAGGAGTGAGGAAGTCACCAATCCTCACCTTCTTTGGGGACTACCATTGTCTACCAACAAGAACCTTAACAGTTTATTTGATCAAAGTGTCTTATTTTAGATCTCACACTAGGCTATCATTCCCACTTCATACCGTGACCACAATACCTTAGGGCTTTCATATTGAAAGTTAGTAGCTGATACATAAGAAGACCCTTAGCAAATATTGGTTAATAAATGATTTAAGTGAATGAATGGATGGAATTGGAAAGTAGTAGGGTGATCATTGTAGTTATTTAGGCCTTACTCTCCAACTTCCTCCATAAAGCTTTCGATTCCTAATCTGCTACTCACCGTTATAGACTAGTAATATTAACCTTTGAGTTAGGTCATATTAAATCTTCACAGGCAGAAATTACACATTTCCATATTCTATAAAAACCCAATGTACCATTTTTATATTCTGAATATTACAGACTATTTTTGTAATATTATATATTACAGAATGTCTTTATTCTGTAAAAAAAAAAAAAAAATCTAATTTTCCAAGCAGAATGTGTTTCATGAGAACTGACTGATGATGATGACTTGAGCCTAATAATAATATTAAAGATCTACTCAATGCCAGGCACTATTCAAGTGCTTCATAAGTGCTAGGTCATTGAATCCACACAATATCCCACAAAGGAAGCATTATTATTTCCATTTACCATTGAAAATTCCAAGAAGTTACATTAGTTGCCCAAGGTCACATGGCTCATAAATTCCAGGGCCTGTGTACTCACAAGCCCAAGTCCTGGTCATTATGGTTGTGGCATCTCTGGCTACAGGATGTTCACCGAAATAGCAGGTCTGACTCCAGATCAACTGCTATCCTCTGCCTTAGGAGTTAGCAATCCCTTCCCAAATTCTTCCAGGACTTAATGTATATAGCTACTCTCCCCCTTCCTTGGAGAGCTCCAGATTTATCAGGAAGAGCAGTCATCGCCTCTGCCAGGACATCTGTTTGCATCATCTTTAAATGTTGATAATTTGGGGATCCCTCAGGACCCCAAGGTTCAGAGGGAAGGACTATTGCCCTCTTGGAGAAGACGCTGTCTTCCCTCAGACTCTGACGTCTTTTTTTTTTTTTTTCCTGAATTGCTGGGAACAGATTTGGAAAGCAAACAATGCCAGGCTTTCTGAAGGGCGTTACATAGGAAACAGATGTTCAAATTCAGCTTGGGTTCATTTGTGGTGGATAACTTCTTGGCTCACGTCTCCGCTTGAGGCACTGCCACCCAACGGATGTTTGGTGGGGATTGAATGCCAACAAAGTAACGAAGGACAACAGCCATCTGAGCTGGGCACTGTGAAGGGACAACCTCTGGCTTCACCTAGCAGCAGGCAGAGGCCCTCTGGAGAAGCCAGCCTTGGCCTTGGGGAGGGAGGAGGGGAGCGTTGCCTGCAGCCTTGCTGGCTGCGAGCCCTGAGACTCATGCCAGGGCTTTCGGCATCATGAATGGTAAGCAGGCTGGTAAGTCCTCTGCACAGCAGTGACCTGAGAGAGTGCAAGGCATGGCTCAGACGCTGGGGGCCCACAGAAAGAAGGAACTTGGAAGGGCAAGAAACCTCCAGGGTTTCAGAACAAGGCTTAGAAACTCTGCTCCTAATTGATTGGAAACTAGATCAGATGCATTTCCTCCCATCTGCCAGCTGACCCAAGAAGCCCTCCTGTTCCCAACAGCCTCTTTCAGCTGCACTTTGCTGAACACGCATAACGCTCCCAACAAACCATGAGGTCAACCTTTTAACTCTCTTTCAGAATTACGTGGGGAAGTGAGTAATGCCAGAGGCTAGGAGGGTCATGGCAAAAGGGAATGTGTTTTATCAGGGTTTGTTTCTTTTTTGGAAAGGGGGGAGTGATAGATTTCCTATGTTGAATTTGAACAAACTACCAATGGACTTTTGAATTGAATCTATGAACTTTCCAGCTGTGTCTATTAACAACCATCTTATTGACCAAAAAAACTACTGCTAGCACTACCCCAAAATCTCCAACTCTCATTTGAGCCATCAGAACCAATTAAAAGTTTCAATCCAGAAAAATCATATAAGATTTGAAAAAATGATAAAAGCTAACACATATAGTGCCAGGCACAGATCTTTATAAAATACTCAGTCTTCACAAAAACCCTATTATCTTGATTTTACAGAAGGAGAAACTGAGGCACAGAGAAGTTAAGAAATCTGCACAAATTTACACAACTAATAAGGGAAAGAACACAGGTTCAACCTCTAGCATTCAAGCTCCAGAATCCAGGCTCTGAAATATACTCCATTTCTTCCTATGTTTCAGTTATTTGTATTTTTAAAGAATTTCTCAATTTCATCTAAGTTGTCAAATGTGTTGTCACAAATGGTCTAAGTCTGTAGTGATATCCCCTCTATTTTTCTATTTTTGCCCATTTTTTATTTTATTTATTTCTGCTATTATCTTTATTATTCCCTACTTCTAGTTCCTTTGAGCTTATTTTGATCTTCTTTATCTTCTTAAGGTAGAATTCTTAGATATTGATTTTTGAATTTTCTTTGTGTCTAATATAAGCATTTAATGTTATAAAATTTCCTCTAAGCACTGCTTTAACTGAATCCCACAAATTCTGATATTTAACATTTTTATAAATATAAAATATTTTACATATTTTTATATAGCATTATCATTCACTTAAGACATTTTATAACTTTTCTTATAATTTCTTCGTTGACCTATGGATTACTTAAAAATGTCTTATTAAATTACAAATACTTGGAGATTTTACAAATATATTTCCTCATTTATAATAAAAAATACTTATTTTTAATTTATTAAGAGTTAGTTTATGACCTAGCATATGGTCTCTGTTGGTGATTATTCTATGTGAAAAAAATGTATTTTGCCACTGCTGGGCTTAGTTTTTTATCTATGCCAATTAGGTCATGTTGATAGTTTTCAAATCTATGTCCTGACTGGTTGTTTACCTACTTTTTTTTTTTTATCAATTATTGAGAAAGGAGTGCTAAAATCTTAATAATTGTGGATTTATCTATTTCTCCTTTTAATTCTGTCAGTTTTTTATGTATTTTGAAGCTCTGTTACTGAGTGCATACACTTTTAGGATTGTTATGTCTTCATAATGAATTGGCTATTTTATTATTATGAAATGTCCATCCCTCTGTCATTGGTAATATCCCTTGTCCTAAAGTTCACTTTAATATAGCTTTATTTTGGTTAATACTTGCAGGGTATATTTTATTTCATTTTTTTAAAGATCTATCTTTATATTTAGAGTGTATTTCTTTCAGACAGCCTGTGTGGATCATGTCTTCTTCCAGTCTGACAATCTCCGATTTTAATTGATGTGTTTAGTCCATTTTTATTTAATGTAATTGTTAATATTGTTGGGATTTGGGTTTTTTACATCAGCTATCTTGCTATTTATTTTCTATTTGTCCCATCTCTTCTTTGTTCATTTTTTCATATTCTTTTAGATCGAGTATTTTCAATGTCATATAATATCCATTACTTTATTCATCTTAGTTTTAATTTTATAATTTTAAGTTTACAATATACTTTTTAAAAAATATTTTATTGATATTTTAAAGAGAGGAAGGGAGAGGGATAGAGAGCTAGAAACATCAATGAGAGAGAAACATCAATCAGCTGCCTCCTGCACACCCCCTACTGGGGATGTGCCCACAACCAAGGTACGTGCCCTTGACCAGAATCGAACCCGGGACCCTTCAGTCCACAGGCCGACGCTCTATCCACTGAGCCAAACCGGTTTCGGCTAAGTTTACAATATACTTATTTACCTTATCACAATTTACCTTCAAATAAAATCATACTTCTTGACCAATGTCACCCCAATAAATTTAATTTTTAAAAAATCATACCGCTGCATAGATAATGTTAGACCTTATAACAGTCTGCTTCCATTCCCCCTTCCATTGTCATACCTTTTACTTATACACTAGAGGCCCGGTGCACGAAATTCGTGCACGGGGAGGGGGTGTCCCTCAGCCCAGCCTGCACCCTCTCCAATCTGGGACCCCTTAAGGGATGTCCGACTGCCCGTTTAGGCCCGATCCTAGGATCGGGCCTAAACGGGCAGTCGGACATCCCTCTCACAATCCAGGACTGCTGGCTCCCAGCTGCTCGCCTGCCTGCCTTCCGGATTACCCCCTAACCACTCCCCTGCCAGCCTGATTGATGCCTAACTGCTCCCTGCCAGCCTGTTTGCCCCTAACTGCCCTCCCCTGCAGGCCTGGTCCCACCCAACTGCCCTCCCCTGCAGGCCTGGGTCCCCCCCAACTGCCTTTCCCTACAGGCCTGGTCGCCTCCAACTTCCCTCCTCTGCTGGCTTGGTCACCCCTAACTGCCCTTCCCTGCAGGCCTGATTGCCCCCAACTGCCCTCCCTTGCAGGCCTGGTCCCTCCCAACTGCCCTCCCCTGCAGGCCTGATCGCCCCCAACTGCCCTCCCTTGCAGGCCTGGTCCCTCCCAACTGCCCTCCTCTGCTAGCCATCTTGTGGTGGCCATCTTGTGTCCACATGGGGCAGCCATCTTGTGTGTTGGAGTGATGGTCAATCTGCATATTACTCTTTTATTAGATAGGCTAGAGGCCTGGTGCACGGGTGGGGGCCAGCTGGTTTGCCCTGAAGGGTGTCCCGGATCAGGGTGGGGGTTCCCTTGGGGCGTGAGGCGGCCTGGGTGAGGGGCCTGTGGTGGTTTGCAGGCCGGCCACGCCCCCTGGCGACCCAAGCGGAGGCCCTGGTATCTGGGGTTTATTTATCTTCTACAATTGAAACTTTGTAGCCTGGAGCGGAGCCAAGCCTTCTGCTTGCTCCATGGTGGCAGCCATTTTTTGGGGGGATTTATGTATCTTCTATAATTGAAACTTTGTAGCCTTAAGCGAAGGCCTGGGCGGGCCAGGGCTGCAGAAGCTTGGCTTCCTCCATCACCGGGGGCAACCCTAGCCTCCTGCTCTTTCCAGCTCCATGGCTGCCGCCATTTCTGTTTGGGTTTATGTATCTTCTATCATTGAAACTTTGTAGCCTTGATTGGAGGCCCAGGCTGGCAAGGGCAGGCGGAAAGCTTGGCTTCCTCCATTGCTGGGGAAACCCAAGCCTCCCTCCTGCTCTCTGTGGCCGTAGCCATCTTGGTTGGGTTTATTTGCATATTCACTCCTGATTGGCTGGTGGGCGTGGCTGGTGGGTGTAGCGGAGTGGTGGTTAATTTGCATATTACTCTTTTATTAGATAGGATGTTATTGACCCCAAACATATTGGTATTATTATTTTTTAAAATATTCAGTTATTGCCTGGCCAGTGTGGCTCAGTGGTTGAGCATCGACCTATGAACCACGAGGTCATGGTTTGATTCCCGGTCAGGGCACATGCCCCAGTTGCAGGCTCAATCCCCAGTAGAGGAGGCATGCAGAAGGCAGCCGATCCATTATTCTCTCTCATCATTGATGTTTCTATCTCTTTCTCCCTCTCCCTTGCTCTCTGAAATCAATAAGAATATTTTTTAAAACTACTCAATTATCTTTGAAGAAAATTTTAATAATTAGAACACTTTTACCCACTTATTTACTGTTTTGAATGATCTTCATTTCTTTGTGTAGAGCTAGTATTTTTTCCTTATAGACTAAAAAACTTCCTTTTCTATTTCTTGTAATATAGGCAACAATTATTTCTAATAACTAGCTATTGTTTACTTTAATCATCAGCTATTGTAATGCAGGCAATAATTACTTTTTAGTAATTAGCTTTTGTTTATCTAAAAATACATTTCATCTGCATTTTTTAAGGTTCTGTTTATTGTATATAGACTCCTAAGATAACATTTTCTTTCTATGTTTCTCTGTGTCTTCTGGTTTACATTATTTCTGGTGTAAAGTCAGTGGACATTCTTATCTTTGTTTCCTTGAAAGAAATGTCTTTATTTTTCTGGCTGCTTTTATCATTGACTTTCAGCAATTTGATTAAGATATGTCTTGATGTGGTTCTTTGTGTTTATACTGTTTGGGGTTTGTTGAGTTTATTGACTCTCTTGATAAATATATATTTTTAAAACAAAATTTGGAATGTCAGCCATTACTGCTTCAAATATCTTTTCCACACTTCTTCCTTTTGGGTCTCAAATTACTTGTGTTAGATTGCTTAATATTGAGGCCACTGGGGCTCTATTAATTAATTATTTAATTAATTAATTTTAGTTTTTTTCTTTCTGAGCTTCAATCTGGACCTTTTTCTTTTTTTTGGGGGGGGGGGTGGGGGAAGGGAGGATTACATTTCAAGTTCACTGATCTTAGCAGTGTGCTTCTAAGCCCATCCAGTGAATTATGCAGTTCAGATTTTTAGGTTTAAAAATTACATTTGGTTCTCTTATCATAATTGTTCATGTTTCTCATTATGTTCACTGAGTTTTTCTTTAAATCCTTAAACATATTCACAATAGCTCTCTAGAGTACTTGTCTGCTAGTTTTTGTCATCATTTCTGGATTTGTTTCTAGTGACTGTTTTTTTTCTCCTGGTTAGGAATCTTATTTTCTTTTTTTTTTTTCTGGTGCCTGGTAATCTTTTAATTGGATTCTGGACACTGTGAGTATCATGTTTTTTAGTACCTGGATTTCTGTTGTTTCCCTTTTAAAAGTGTTCAGCTTTATTTTTGTAGGCAGTTGATTTAGCCAGGGATCAGCATGGTCTTTTGGGGCTTATTTTCAAGTTTTCCTTGGGAAGGTCACAGTGGTCGCCAACCGGTGGTTCGTGAGGTCCGAAAGGTTGGTGGCCGCTGGTCTAAAGTACCCTTTATTTCAGGACTACTTTTGCCTAACGCCTAGGTGTGGCCCTTCGGGAGTCTACCAACTGTCTGGCTGGTTGGAGTTAGAATGTCGATGCTCTGCAAGCTCCAGTTATTGTTCAGTTTGCAGGTTCCTTGTACTTTTTGTTTCTCCAGTAAATTGTGTTATGTGCCCAGCCTGTATAGTCTGGCCTTTGTCCAAAGACTCGAGGGGACCCTGTGAATGCCTATACAGTCCTTTTTCTGCATACTTCCTTTTTCTTGGGTAACTTGTACCACAAATTCCAGTTGCCTCAACCTCCCCAAACTCTAATCTACATCTGTCTCCTCATTTCAATGAGGCTGCCATGATCTCCTTGCAAACCCCTCCCTGTACTGTAGTCCAGAAAGCCAGAGAAATCAGAGAGCTCACCAAATGTGTTCTTCGTCTCTCTGGAATCTAAGTTCTGCGTGCCTGTTGCTCAGTGTCTGAACACAGTTGTTTCATGCAGTTTGTCCAGTTCTCTAGTTATTTATTGTAGGAAGGTTAATCAACTGTCAATCATGCTACCATGACCTCAGCAGAAATTAGACTTGGTTCTTATTAAAATAACATTTACTGAGCCCTTTCTCTCTATTAGATATCATTTTAAAATCTTCCTCCTTATTGTTTTTGTTTAATCTTCATATAAGCCCCATAAAGTAGGTACTTTTTTTTTCTTATTACAGACAGAAAACTGTGGCTTAGGAGGGTTAAGGAACTTGCCCCAGGTCATGCAGCTGGTAAGTCATGTGCCAGGGCCCAGACCAGTCCAACTCTCCCTCCTCCTTTTATAAGATTCTCCTCCCTTTTAATACTGAATTATTATTTTTTCTGATTATAAAACTAACGCATGTTTATTAAGTAAATGTTTGCAAATATGAAGAATTATACCAAGAAAATTCTATAGTTCCTATATTTGCACCACCTGGGACAGCCACTATTAATGTTATTTTAAGTGCATGTATATCTATATATATAAAACCCTAATATGCAAATAGCCCAAACAGTGGAACAACCGAACAACCAATTGCTATGACATGTGCTGACCACCAGGGGGAGCACGTGGAACATGGCAGGTGTCAGCCACGGCAGGATGGTGGAGCAGGTGAGTGGAGGGCCAGACTAAGGCAGGGTGCTGGTCGCTGTCATCGGGGCAAGCCTCTGGTGTTTACTGAAAATTCTTTGCTCCCATGCCCCGCGGTTCCTCCTGGTGCTCGTACCTGCTGCTGGCACCGGAGCCATCGCTAGCACCCACTGCCAGCTCCCAGCACCGGTTCTGATTGCTCGGTGCCGTCAGTGGGTGCGAGTGGCGGCAGCCAGCTCTGATTGCCCCTCAGGGTTTCTCTACCTCCCCCTGCTCCTGGCAGCAGCTGCCACTCGCACCTACTGACGGCACCAGCCCCAAATGCTCCACACCATCAGCGGGTGCAAGTGGAGCCGGCGCCATCAACGTGTGGGAGTGGTGTGGGAGCAGGGCTGCTGGCAGACAGGGGACAGGGTGGGGGGGCCACAGCCAGAGGGGCTGGGCAGGGGCACGGAGGATGGGCTGAGACCCACCCCTGTGCCCACCGCAGCCTTGCGGCCCACAGTTCTTTTCAAGGTGCACGAATTCACGCACTGGGCCCCTAGTGTTTGATAATCTGCCTATTTCCATTTGATGACACCTCTAAAGCATGTTCCATTAACTATAACCATTCTTTGAGAACAAGAGCTTTTAGTTTTATTATCACAAATTTCAACCATTCCCCAAGGTATAGAGCAGGGGTGGGCAAACTTTTTGACTCAAGGGCCACAATGGGTTCTTAAACTGGACCGGAGGGCCGGAACAAAAGCATGGATGGAGTGTTTGTGTGAACTAATATAAATTCAAAGTAAAGGAGCGGAGGGGAGAGCAAGAGAACCCTCCGTTCTTTTGACTCCATGGGCCGGATAGAACAGCCGAACGGGCCAGATCCGGCCCACGGGCCGTAGTTTGGCCATGGCTGGTATAGAGGATACTATAATTAACCCTCATGGGTATCTCACTTAACTTTAAAATTATTGACATTTTCCAGTCTTTGAATAGAATTTTTTTAAAAGATTTTTAATTGATTTTTAGAGAAATTGGAAAGAAGGGGGGGAGAGAGAGAGAAATATTGATGTGAGAGTGAAACATTGATAATCAACTACATGCCCCAGACCCAGATGGAGCCAAAGCCTGGGCATGTGCCCTGACCAGGAATCGAACTAGCAACTCTTCAGTGCATGGAACGATGCCCAAACAACTGAGCCATACCAGCCAGGGCTGAATATAATTTTTAATGGCCACCTCATATTCTAATGCATAAATGTGCATTGTTAACTTAACCAGTTTTGTATTGTTGAACATTTGTGTTGTTTTTCATTATTGTAAACACTTAAAAGAAAATCATTCTGAGTAAGTTTTTGTGCAAATACAGAATTATTTCCTCAGGAAAAGTTCCTGGAAATAAAATTACTTGATTAAAGAGGATGAACATATTTAAGGCTTTTGAAACATGTTGCCAAAATGCTCACTAGGAAGTTTGTATTCAAATCTTACTTTCTCCTCCTAAGAGTTTATGAGAGTGCCATTTTATTATACTCTAAAATAGCTATTATTTTTTAACCATGCATTTGCCTGTTGGACAGGTTGAGAATACACTGGTATTCTCTCTCCACCACCACCTACCCCCAATCCTCAAATTAGCTACAGAAACAATGAAAATCAAAATGAGACTAGAGAACACCATTCTTTGTTCTACACACATATCCCGATCATAACATACACCATACTTATCCCATACATGGAATCTTGGTACCTGGCATTTGTTCCCAATTAGAAAAGCAAGAATCCTTTATGTTGGCAGCTCATGAGCCACAGACCCTGGCAAATGTGGCACCTGCCACCTGTCTGGGACTAGATCAAGGCATGGATCCTAGTTAACACTGTGCCCAGATATGCATGTGCCTTCCTGTTTTCTTGGCCTGCGTCCAGACTTGCAAACACTATCTCCAGAAGCTGGCTCCAGTACAGCTTACAGACATGTTTAAACGGGCAGAGGGAAGTTCAGGGCACGGGATGGCTTACGAGAGAGAACCATTCTGAGAGAACTGAGATGCCCCTCAAATCACTTCACTCCCCCTCTCTGGCCCTGGGAGTCAAGAGGAATCTCTAAACGGATGTAGTAGTCCCAGCAGTGCAACCTGGGCTCTGGACAATAAAGGGACAGGGAGCCCTCACTGGTTGGGATCAGTGGATAGAGCATCAGACTACAGACTGAAGGGTTCTGGGTTTGATTCCAGGAAAGGGCACATACTTGGTTGCAGGCTCAATCCCTAGCCCTGGTCAGGGCACGTACGAGAAGCAAGCAATCAATGTGTCTCACATCAATGTTTCTCTCTCTGTCTCTCCCCCTCCCTCCTACTCTCTCTAAAAATCAATGGAAAAATATCCTCAGGTGAGTATTAACAAAACAAAACAAAACAAAAATGTTTAAAATAAAATAAAGGGACAGGGAAAGTTACAGAAACAAATCTAAAACATAAGAGTGGGGCGTCTGAATTTCAATACACAAACCTACATTCTCACCAGAAAGTAAGGTTCACAATGACAAAATTTTATCCTTTTTGTTCATGAATTTATCCCAAGGGTAAGAAAAATACCTGACACATCATTGGCACTCAATAAATATTTGGTGAATGAATGCATTCAGTGGAAGGACAAAATTGGAAAAACCATTCATTCAACAAGTATGTATGAAGCACTTAATATGTGTATACCACTGAGTAGGGAACTAAGCAAGGCTCAAGGAAGGATTCAAAACCAAACCTTCATCCTGGAGCATAAACATCCACCCAACAAACACCGAGTCCTCCGCAGTGGCCCAGACAGCAAGTACCCTTGGCGTTCAGAGAAGGGGACACACTTTTCCTAGGTGACGGGGGAAGGCCACAGAAGGGAGGTGGAGGTCAGGCCACGTGCTGAAGGATGGCACGTAGTTTCCCAGAGGTGTGGTAGCACATTAGCACAAACTAGGTGGCTTGAAACAACAGGAATCTATTTCTCCCCTAGTTCTGGAGTCCAGAAGTCTGAAATGAAGGTGCTGGCAGGGTTGAGCTCCCCCGAAGTCTCTAGGAGAGAATCCTTCCTTGCCTCTTCCAGCTTCCGGTGGCTACTGGTGCCCTTGTCTTGTACCAGCATAACCCCAATCTCTCTGCCTTCCCGTGGCCTTCTTCCTGGGTCTTCCTGGGTCTGTTTCTGTCGTTTATAAGGACACTCTCAGCCTTCTTCCCGGGTCCCCCTGGGTCTGTTTCTGTCTTTTATAAGGACACTCTCAGCCTTCTTCCCGGGTCCCCCTGGGTCTGTTTCTGTCGTTTATAAGGACACTCTCAGCCTTCTTCCCGGGTCCCCCTGGGTCTGTTTCTGTCTTTTATAAGGACACTCTCAGCCTTCTTCCCGGGTCCCCCTGGGTCTGTTTCTGTCATTTATAAGGACACTCTCAGCCTTCTTCCTGGGTCCCCCTGGGTCTGTTTCTGTCTTTTATAAGGACACTCTCAGCCTTCTTCCCGGGTCCCCCTGGGTCTGTTTCTGTCGTTTATAAGGACACTCTCAGCCTTCTTCCCGGGTCCCCCTGGGTCTGTTTCTGTCTTTTATAAGGACACTCTCAGCCTTCTTCCCGGGTCCCCCTGGGTCTGTTTCTGTCTTTTATAAGGACACTCTCAGCCTTCTTCCCGGGTCCCCCTGGGTCTGTTTCTGTCTTTTATAAGGACACTCTCAGCCTTCTTCCCGGGTCCCCCTGGGTCTGTTTCTGTCGTTTATAAGGACACTCTCAGCCTTCTTCCCGGGTCCCCCTGGGTCTGTTTCTGTCTTTTATAAGGACACTCTCAGCCTTCTTCCCGGGTCCCCCTGGGTCTGTTTCTGTCTTTTATAAGGACACTCTCAGCCTTCTTCCCGGGTCCCCCTGGGTCTGTTTCTGTCGTTTATAAGGACACTCTCAGCCTTCTTCCCGGGTCCCCCTGGGTCTGTTTCTGTCTTTTATAAGGACACTCTCATGGATGTTAGGGCCCGCCCTAATCAATATGATCTCATTTTGAGCCTCATCCTGAGGTTCCATGACATGAATTTTTGGGTGACACTGTTCAGCTTACTACAAATGGGTAGAACACCAGTGATGAAAAAAAAAACAAAACACAACAACCTCAAAGGGTATTTATTTATCAGGATCCCCCGTCACCAATGCTCAACCAAAGACTCAAAGCTTTCTGAAGCCAAACTAGAGAACAACCCCTGATGAATACACAGGAAAATAGAAAACTTCACATTGTAGGGTTCCCAAAAGACATGGACTCTCTGAACTGGATTTCCCAAAACTGAAGACAATTTAAAACCCACACGGAGTGCATAAAATGAGAAATGTTGCTTCAGAATTAGATTTGAGTTTGAAATGGGCTATTTACTATTTAGAAAGATCAAATAATAAAAGCACAAAGCCTGGGTTCGAGTCCTGGTTTCTTAACTTACTTGCTCTGTGATTTGGGGCATATCACTGTCCTTCTCCATGCCTCCTGTTCCTTATCAGTGAAATAGGGATAGTAAAACTGCCTGTCTCCTCAAGTTGTGTAAATGAAGCTTCAGTCCTCTTCCTGTCTTTTTCCTTGACTCTCACACCACTACCACGCCCACACCACTTCTGATGCCAGGTGTGGGCGGGGAGGACTTCCCCACAATAAGCAAATCTCTGTGGCGCTAGTTGGGTGTCCTATAATTTAACTCAGTTCTGACACTCTACCTGGAGATAACGTCAGATCCCACTGGTTAAAGGTTCAGTTCAGAGACTGTCGCCCCCCTCCAGACGCCAATCACACGTCCAACCTGTGCTTCTGACGAATTAGCTATACATGAAAGGTTTCCATGACCCCTGCTTGGGTTCAATCAATTTGCTAGAGCAGCTCACAGAAGTCAGAAAAAGTTTACCTACTGTTTTCCAGTTTATTATAAAAGGACTAGGGGCCCAGTGCACAAATTCATGTAACTTGAAAGGAACTGTGGGCCGTGAGGCTGCAGTGGGCACAGGGGTGGGTATCGGGCCATCCTCCACACCCCTGCCGGCCCCTCCCACCGTGGCATCTGGTCCCCTGTCTGCCGGAAGCCCCACTCCTGCTGCCACTGCTCCCACATGCTGATGGCGCCAGGCCCCACTGGCACCCGCTAATGGCATGGAGCAATTGGGGCCAGCACCAGCAGCGGGTGCAAGCAGGGCTGACACCGTCAGTGGGTGCGAGTGGCAGCTGCTGCCCTGATCGCCTCTCAGGAGCAGGAGGATGTGGAGAAGCCCTCAGAGGTGATTGATCGGGCTGGTGCCAGGTGCTGGCAGCAGGTGTGAGCAGGGCCAGCACCAGCTGCAGGTGTGAGTGCTGGGCGGGACCACAGCACGTGGGAGCAAAGAATTTTCAATAACCACCAGAGGCTTGCCCCAATGACAGTGACCTGTGCCCCACTTTGGTCTGGCACCCCCACTCACCTGCTCCACCATCCCACCGTGGCTGATGCCCGCCATGTTCCGTCAGCGCCTCCTGGTGGTCAGCGCACGTCATAGCAACCGGCTGTTCAGTTGTTCGGTTGTTCTGCCATTTGGTCTATTTGCATATTAGGGTTTTATATATATACTAGAGGCCCAATGCACGAAATTCATGTAAGAGTAGGCCTTCCTTCCCCTGGCTGCCAGCACCGGCTTCCCTCTAGCACCCAGTACCCAGGCTTCCCTCTGGCTGCCAACAGGCACCCAGGACCTGGGCTTCCCTCGCAGCCCCATCTTCGTCCAGAAGGTTATTCAGAAGGACGTCTGGTCTAATTAGCATATTATGCTTTTATTATTATAGATAGATATAATAAAGGATGCAGATAGACATCCAGATGGAAGAGAGGCATAGAGCAAGGTGTGTGGGAAGAAGCACGGAGCCTGTAAAAGAGTTTGTGTAACAAGATCCCAGGTGTGTGTCTATCATCAGGCAACTTCGGAACACAGATGCTTGTTTTATAAAGGCACTGGGAAGTCCCAGGTATGGAAAAGAGCATGGATTTCAAACATCAGTGACCATACCAGCTACCTGGATCCACTGGGACATGCTGACTAAGTAGACCTGGCCTGGGGCCCATGAATCACCGTTTTACTCCCCCAGATGACCGAGGTGTGCACTCAACTTTGAGAACAGCCAAGAGCAAGATGTGTCCAGATAGTTTTGCTTCTGAGATTCCTGCCATGAGAGAATGAATTCTTTTTTAAAATAACAGGTAAAAAATGGAGTGCGGACAATTTTGTAGCGGACTCTGCTATCCTTGCTAGAGGGAAGGTGGAGTCCCACGAGGGCCGTGGTGAACTTAAGATCAGCTCTGAGCTACCCAGCGCCTGGGGCTGGGGTAAGGCTGAGGCAGGAAGGCACAGAGAGAGAAGCTCCGGTCCTCCCCTCCTTCATGGCAGCTCTGCAGTCCCAATGCCCCCAACCCTACCACCCCAGCTCCAACACCGAGTGTGTCCCTGAGTAGGACTGGTTGGAACAGCCACAGGACATTGTAAACGCCTTTGTAGACTACAGCTAGGCTCACTCTTGGTGAAGACAGCAAATTATGCCCTGGAGCTTCCCAGTCCCAGGAATCTCCTTGTTTATGTCATATCAGTGCATAGCCCCCCGGCCCCCCAGGGCCCCCAGGCTGGAAATGAGGATGCCAGTTCTCAGGGAGGTACTTATCTTGACCCTCAAAAAACCACATCAGTTATTTTCTGAAAAGGTCCAAGTACATGTTGCTTATTCTCCTTCCTGGAAAGAACGTAATCACTTGTGCCAGCTCAATTGGGTGTAATATTTGTTTCTCCCACTAGAAGAGCATTCTTTGGTCACCTCTCAGGATTCACAGTGAACCTCTGTCTCCTGCTTTCTCTTATTTCCAGTCACTGCGACTTAAGTCTGGACCCACAGACACCATAACAAGTTTTATTTTGCTCTGTCCCCAGCTATCAACTATATAGCAGCCTATTCGTTTTGATTTCTGCCTCCCTCTACTAGAATGTACGTTCCACATAGTTTTGGCATCGTTTGGAGCATGGTTTTGGTCTATTTTGTTCTCTGGCCAAAAACTGGGCCTGGTTCTTAGTTGGCTCTGAGTAAATGTTTATTGAAGGGATAAATATTTATTGAAGGGATAAATATCTGGCTAGCTAGGGGAGTGGAGAGTAGAATGGTTTGAAGCTTGGTGAGCCAAGGGATCAGAGAGAGTAGTGGGTTCTAAGATCCAGGGTTAGACAAAGGAACATTACTTAAGGAAATAAGAGATACTACGGCCCTAGCCGGTTTGGCTCAGTGGATAGAGCGTCAGCCTGTGGACTGAAGGGTCCTGGGTTCAATTCCAGTCAAGGGCACATGCCTGGGTTGTGGGCTCGATCCCCAGTGGGGGGCCTGTGGGAGGCAGCTGATGGATGATTCTCTCTCATCATTGATGTTTCCATTTCTCTCTCCCTCTCACCTCCTCTCCAAAATCAATAAAAATATACTTTAAAAACGAGAGAGATACTACAGGCAAAGAGACAACCTGAGCTGAAGTTAATGTAGAGGACCTTCAAGGCCCTAATCCTGGGACAAACACATAGCACTGAGACTAAAGAGGGATGGACAGAAACTGAGGCTGAACCTGCGGAGACCACAGATTGGACGTAATGTCGGAGGGCGAGCAGGAGGGACAGGGCGAGGCACATGCATGGAGCCCCCACACCCAGCCCGGTTACACCTGCATGACCTGCTTCCTACTGGTTCCCCCTTGTAAAAGTAGGGCTTTAAAAACTGGTTTTGGTTTTTAATTTATGTTGAAAGTAGCAAATTATTATTGCTTGAGATAAATTAGCACAGAAACTTCTAAGTGATAAGGAAATACAATACAAGATGAAGTAAACTGGTAACAATGTACCATTCTTCCCCGTTTATGATACCATAAAACCCAACAAATTAGTAACCATTATGAGACCTGGTTTGAATCTCAGAGTATTTTTTTTATATATGTTTCACTTCTTATTTTGAAACAACTTCAGAAAAGTTGTAAAATTAAATTAAATTTTAATCAAAAGATTCCCCAAATGTTAATTTTTTTACCACATTTACCTCACTATTTTCTCTCTAAATATATACATTTGTCTGAACCACTTGAGAGCAAGTTGTAAATATAATATCCCATTGTCCCTAAACATTTCTGTGTGTACTTCTTAAAAAACAAAGACATTTTTGGCATAACTACAGTACAAAACTAAGAAATTAACACTGATTTACTACTATACTCTAATCTACAGACCTCATTCAGATATTGTCAGTTGTCTTAGTAATGTCCTTTTCAGCATCTTGAGGGCTTGAACCTGCACTATAAGCCCTGCCGTGTCAGTCACTGGCTGGGAGCAGCTCAGCGTGAAGGCCACAGCAGACCCAGGCAGCTGCGCTGTCAGTGAATTCTCCCGCGGGAGAGAGCCGGGTGGTGAATTTCCATGGCTGCCGCAGGAAGTCTTTTTGTAACTAAACCAGAGAAGCCAAGAGCATCCTAGAGGTCAATCCTGATTAGGGTTGGACTGTTGAACCCACGCTAGCAACCACCTACCTCGACTCTTGCTAGGCCAGAAACATAAATCCCTATTCGTTCAAGCCACTGTAAATCAATGTGTCTTCTTGTTATTAATATGCCCCAAAGCATTCCTAACTAACATGATCCTCTAAACGTGGTAATACCAGATTTTTATGCCCATGCATGCATGTGTGCACGCACATGTTCAAATTGCTCTCAAGAAAAAATTTAATGCATAAACTATGCATATATGACTGCACCTGTTTCTCTCAGCTTATTCAATATGTTTTTATCACTTAAGTTTATTTTGACGACTTTAATTAGCATAACACCTTTCTTTAACAACAATTCTCACAGGATCTCAGAATATGAGAGTTAGAAGAAACTTGAGTGATTATCTCATCTAAACGCCTTCACAGTACATGGAATTTTAAGAAATGTGTTTGAAAGTAATAGAAGTAGTTGCAAAAGGAAAAAAGTGATGTAACAGTGGGTAGCAGAAGCAGTTGAACCCAGGTAAAGGTATTTCAGTTATTTCAAAGCAAAAGTAAAATCTGTACTCATTAATGTGTTCATGAAACATTTCCTACAATATTCATTATAGTAAATATCAGTAAGCTCTCTCTCTTTTTTACAAATAAAACAATAGTAAAACTTTAAAGAAATTTACATTGATAATGTTTTACAATGGCATTATATCAATACAGTGTGGTGTGGAGAGAAGTGAATTCTTTTTTCTTTAAATCCTCACCCAATGAGTGAGGATATTTTTTCTATTGATTTTTCTTTTATTTTAATTTAATAAATCTTTTTTTTTTAAATATATATATTTTATTGATTTTTTACAGAGAGGAAGAGAGAAGGATAGAAAGTTAGAAACATCGATGAGAGAGAGACATCGATCAGCTGCCTCCTGCACGCCCCCTACTGGGGATGTGCCAGCAACCCAGGTACATGCCCTTGACCGGAATCAAACCTGGGACCTTTCAGTCCGCAGGCCGACGCTCTATCCACTGAGCCAAACCGGTTAGGGTTAATTTAATAAATCTTTATTGTTCAGATTATTACAATTGTTCCTCTTTTTTCCCCCATAGCTCCCCTCCACCCGGTTCCACCCCACTTTCTCCCCTTACCCACCCCCATCACTGTCCTCATCCATAAGTGTACGATTTTTGTCCAGTCTCTTCCCGCACCCCCCACACCCCTTTCCCCCCTGAGAATTGTCAGTCCACTCCCTTTCTATGTCCCTGATTCTATTATATTCACCAGTTTATTCTGTTCATCAGATTTCTTTTATTCACTTGATTTTTAGATTCACTTGTTGATAGATATGTATTTGTTGTTCATAATTTTTATCTTTACCTTTTTCTTCTTCTTCCTCTTCTTAAAGAATACCTTTCAGCATTTCATATAATACTGGTTTGGTGGCGATGAACTCCTAGCTTTTTCTTATATGTGAAGCTCTTTATCTGCCCTTCAATTCTGAATGATAGCTTTGCTGGGTAGAGTAATCTTGGTTGTAGGTTCTGGCTATTCATCACTTTGAATATTTCTTGCCACTCCCATCTGGCCTGCATAGTTTCTGTTGAGAAGTCCGCTGACAGTCGTATGGGTGCTCCCTTGTAGGTAACTAACTGTTTTTCTCTTGCTGCTTTTAATATTCTCTCTTTGTCTTTTGCCCTTGGCATTTTAATTATGATGTGTCTTGGTGTGGTCCTCTTTGGATTCCTTTTGTTTGGGGTTCTTTGCGCTTCCTGAACTTGTAAGTCTATTTCTTTCACCAGGTGGGGGAAGTTTTCAGTCATTATTTCTTCAAGTAGGTTTTCAGTATCTTGCTCTCTGTCTTCTTCTGGCACCCCCATAATTCTGATGTTGGTACGCTTGAAGTTGTCCCAGAGGCTCCTTACACTATCTTCATATTTTTGGATTCTTTTCTCTTTTTTCTTTTCCGGTTGAGTGTTTTTTGCTTCTTTGTATTTCAAATCTTTGACTTGATTCTTGCGATCCTCTAGTCTGCTGTTAGCTCTCTGTATAATATTTTTTATTTCAGTCAGTGTATGCTTAATTTCTAGTTGATCCTTTTTCATATCCTCGAGGGTCTCGCTAAATTTATCGGCCTTTTCTAGGAAATTCTTGAAAAACCTTATAACCGTGGTTTTGAACTCTATATCCAGTTGTTTGCTCTCCTCCATTTCTTTCGTTTGTGATCTGTTTCTTTGTCTTTGCATTTTTGCTGCTTCCCTGAGTTGATAGAGTGGCTTTGTGTGCTAGGTGTCCTATAGGGCCCAGTGGCTCAGCCTCCCCAGTTACCTGAGGTGGACACTCTTGGTGCACCCCTTTGTGGGCTGTGTGCACAGTCTTGTTGTAGTTAAGCTTTGATTGTTGTTGGTATCACTGGGAGGAATTGACCTCCAGGCCAATTGGCTGTGAGGATCAGCTGTGTCTACGCTGGGAGAACTTCTGTGCTGGAGACACCCTTATGAGACAAGACTTGCAAAAGCCTCTGTGCTCAGCTTGGATAGGGCGGAGTCTCAGGGCGGAGCAAACAGCATTCGTTTCCCATTAGCCCTGCCCTAATAGGCCCCTGTGTCTCAGTGTCCTGTGGTAATCACTGCAAGCACCTCTGAGAGAAAGCTGCCCTCAAGTTCCGCCCGCTGCCAGACAATCCAGTTTCTCCCCAAATGAGTCTGGGTCCCCAGAGTCTCGCCCGGAACTGGAGTTCAGAGCAGTTGGGGGCTTTTGTCTCTTTCCTGCTTGAGAAAGCCAGCCACATACTGAGTTGCCCGCCATCTCCGCGCGCGTGCCTCGGTACCTCTACCTCCCACAGTTCCTCTGAGTCTCAGTGTGCTTTTCTCTTTCTTGACAGTCTAGTTTCACCCCGTATGAGTCTGGGTCCCCAGAGTCTCACCCGGAACTGGAGTTCAGCACAGTCGGGAGCTTTTGTCTCCCTCCCGCTTGAGAAAGCTAGCTACGCACTCAGTTGCCAGTCCTCTCCGCGCGCGCGCGTCTCAGTACCCCTGCCTCCTGCAGCTCCTCTGAGTCTCAGTGTGCTTTTCTCTTTGCTTCTAGTTGTAGAATTTCCACTCAGCCAGGCTTCCTGTGGTTCTGGATGAGGTCCGTTTTGTCTTTTAGTTGTAGTTTTGAAATTGTTGTGCGAGGCAGCAGTTTAGGTGTTTACCTATGCCGCCATCTTGGTTTCTCTTCCTCTATTGATTTTTAGAGAGAGTGGAAGGGGAGAAAGAGAGAGAGAGAAACATTGACGTGAGAGAGACACATTGATTGGTTGCCTTCCGCTCACACCCCCACCAGAGCTGGGGATTGAACCTGCAGCTGACATACCTGCCCTTGACAGGGTATTGAACCCGGGACCCTTCAGGCAGCAGGCCAACATTCTAACCGCAGCAAAACCAACCAGGGTTCTTTCCTTTTTTTTTTTTTTTAAGAGAAGCAAATTCTTTGATGTTGGCCTCAATCAGTTTTACTGTGGTTCTACCATTTGCTAAGACTGTAACCTTGAGCAAAGGATTTGTCCTTTCTTTGCTTTAATTTCTTCATCTTTAAAATGGAAAAAAAAATAGTTACTATCTCTTAAGGTGGTTGTGAGAATTAAATGAATTAATATGTACAAACATTTATAACATTTAACTATTGTTATAACAGTGTGATATGCTAAGCCATATGCATTGGTTAGTCATAGAAATGAAAGGGGATTATAAAGTTACCCTGGCATTTATTGGCGTTGGCGTGTCCACTGCAAGGGTTAAGAATTTTGTGCTCTCTCTTCTAGTGGGTCTGACTGGGCCCCAGCCTCCATCCCCTTCTGTTGTCAGCAGGAAGCTGGATCTCAGATCTTTGTACTTTCGGAACCTTTGAACCTAAAATTGCAACAAATGGAGGTCAGTTTATTTGGTTAGGCTTTTACACGTGTTGTCATGGAAACTGATGTCTTTTTCATCCAGCTGTCCGCACTCCCCAGTGCAGAGTCACTCCTCCTCAGTAGACTTTTAAAAGACACCAGTGGATACCCTCAGACGCATCTGAACACCTAAACCAGGGCCGGAGGCTTTCTGTGCAGTCCCTTCTGTCATCTACACAGATCCCTTCTCTTGAACTCATGAAATGTTGAAATTCTGTGTTAATAATTGGGAAGTCTAAACCTTGAAAGGGGTAACATTTGTGGTCCAAGTGCCTATGCCAAGCTGAGGTGTTGTTCATGCATTAAGGTAACAGAAATACATTCTCAGTTATTCAAGAGAATTTCCCACCTTCAGGAAATTTCTGGAAAAATTATTCTAAGATGCACTCAGCATACTCAAAACAATGGAAACTTGATAATGGAAACGTTGTGGCATAAAAAGCACTAGCAATGAGACTAGTGAATTGGGCCAAACAAGTGTCACTGACTCAGAAGGTAACTGTGTATTAATTATCTGGGCTAGTTATGCAATGATTTGCATTTTGTAGATTGAAAGGAAGCAACTAATAGTTATCCTTGTTGATATTTAGCTTAGTAGCTACAGATTCTGGGGACATTTCCTGGTCCACTGTATGAAGATGGTTCAATCTTGTCTGCAGCCTATAATAAACTAGTTAACCAGGATTTGCAAAAAGCCAAATAAGTTCTTGACTTACATATACTAATAATGTTTCAATTCTAAATAAAATAGAAATGTATCTTATTTTATGGCTTTATGTCAGATTATCCATCTTTCCCCACTGTTTCTAAAAATAACACACATGGTAAGGAACAAGTTGTACCCAAAGAACTCTGTTATTCCTATTTCCTGGCCTTTTGGGAGACCTAATGACATAATGGAAGTAGGGAATCAATATTGAGTCTACAAATTATTAGCTGTGTAACCTTAGACGAATCACTTCACTGCTCTTTGCCTCAAATTCTTGATTTATCCTTCTTTCTACAGAAAAGGTAGACAGAGAAGCTTTCCCAGTTCTCTCTAGTCTGGACCTTAGGGTGACAGAGAAATTATCGTTAATAAATACTAGCTAAAGTGATAAATTGTTTCTACAATCAAAAATAGATTGATTCATACACCCAGAAAGGTTTAAGAACTAAGATTGGCCTGGCCAGCGTGGTTCAGTGATTGAGTGGCGACCTATGAACCAGAAGGTCACTGGTTTGATTCCCAGTCAGGGCACATGTCCAGGTTGTGGGCTCAATCCCCAGTGTGGAATGTGCAGGAGGTAGCTAATCAATGATTTCTGCCATCATTGAGGTCTCTATCTGTCTCAGAGGTCAACCACTGAGCCATGCCAACTGGGCCATGAATAAAGATTTAATATTGTTAATATTTGATTGTTAAATATTAAGACAAGATTTAATATTTCATAATATTCTCCAAATCAATAATAGAGTCAATGCAAACTGTATCTGCCTTTTTTGCCGATATTGACAAGTTAATCCTAAAATTCATATGGAATGCAAGGAGCCCAGAACAGCCAAAATATTTGAAGAAAAAAAAGAGCAAGGTTAGAATCTCAATTTCAAAAGTTAATACAAAGCTACAGTGATCCATTCAGTAAGGGATTAGCATAAGGATAGATAGATCAATGGAACTGAATTGAGAGTCCAGAAATAAATTTTTACATTTGTGGTCAGTCGATTTCTTCAAAGGGTGCCAAGACAATTCCACAAGGGGATTCAAAGGAATCGTCTTTTCAACAAATGGTGCAGTGCTGGGACAACTGGATATCCATATGCAAAAAAAAAAAAAAAAAAATGAAGTCAAGTTGACACATAAAATTAACTGTTACATCACACACAAAAATTGAATTCAAAACTGATCAAAGATCTAAATGAAAGATCTAAAACCATAAATCTTTTAGAAAAAACATAGGAGGAAATCCTCATGAGCAATGGTTTCTTAAATGTAACACCAAAAGCATAGCAACAAAAGATTTAAAAAATTGTACTTCACTTAAATTTAAATGACACTATAGCTTCAAATGACACTATTAAGAAAGTGATGGTGAAAATATTTGCAAATGATATATCTAGTAAGAGACTAGTATTCTGAATACATAAAGAACTTACAGGGGGAAGAAAGGAGGACATATGTAATACTTTCAACAATAAAGGTTTTGTAAAATAAAAAGGAAGGAAGGAAGGAAGTGAAGGAAGGAAAGAAGAAAGGAAGAAAGAACTTACACAACGCAGTAATAAAAAGACCAATAATCCAATTTTTTAAACAAGCAAAGTATTTAAATTACATTTAAAATTTAGAAAATGAAATAAAGCAGAAAACACATACATTGTCCTACCACACAAACCATACCATTGTTAGCATTTTGATATATTTCTTATCATAGTTTGGGGTTTCCTCCCCATTTTAGTTGCAGTCATAGTATAATATGATTTCCACCACATTATTCAGATTCTTCTTGAACATTATTTTTAATATCTGTGGAATTTATGTAGCCATTCATCTATTGCCTATTGAGGGGGCTTATTACCAATTTTAATTATTTATAAATAAATTCTTTAATTACTATCTTTATTCATAAAACAGTTTCTGCATTGTGAGTTATTTCCTTAAGTAAAATTGCTTGGTCCAAAAAAGTAGCAATTGTTTTTTGAAACATTTATACAGATTAATCTGGACATAATAGATAGTCCCTAAACTTTATTCTTTTTTATACCTTTTTAAAAAATAGATGTAGCCCTAACCGGTTTGGCTCAGTGGATAGAGTGTTGGCCTGCGGACAGAAAGGTCCCAGGTTCGATTCCGGTCAAGGGCATGTACCTTGGTTGCGGGCACATCCCCAGTGGGGAGTGTGCAGGAGGCAGCTGATTAATATTTCTCTCTCATCAATGTTTCTAACTCTCTATGCTTGTCCTTTCCTCTCTGTAAAAAAATCAATAAAATATATTTTAAAATAAAAAAATAAAAAATAAAAAATAGATGTATTATATTTAGAACTAGAGGCCCGGTGCACGAAATTCATGCATGGAGGGGGTGGTCCCTCAGCCCACCCTGCACCCTCTCCAATCTGGGACCCTTGAGGGATGTCCACTGGGATCAGGCCTAAACGGGTGGTCGGACATCCCTCTTACAATCCAGGACTGCTGGCTCCCAACCGCTCGCCTGCCTCTGCCTGATTGCCCCTAATCACTTCTGCCTGCCAGCCTGATCACCCCCTAACCACTCCCTTGCCAGCCCGATCGACACCTAACTGCTCCTCGGCTGACCCGATTGCCCCTAACTGCCCTCCCCTGCAGGCCTGGTCACCCCTAACTGCCCTCCCCTGCCAGTCTGGTCACCCCTAACTGTCCTCCCTGCTGGCCTGATTGCCCGCCCCTGCAGGCCTGGTCCCCCCCGAACTGCCCTCCCCTGCTGTCCTGGTCCCCCCCTCAACTGCCCTCCCTGCTGGCCTGGTCCTCCCTAACTGCCCTCCCTGCTGGCCTGATCACCCACAACTGCCCTCCCCTGCAGGCCTGGGTCCCCCACAACTGCCCTCCCTTTTTGGCCTGGTCTCCCCCAACTGCCTTCATCTGCCAGCCTGGTCACCCCCAACTGCCCTCCTCTGCTGGCCTGGTCACCCCTAACTGCCCACAATTGCCCTCCCCTGCAGGCCATCTTGTGGTGGCCATCTTGTGTCCACATGGGGACAGCCATCTTTGACCACATGGGGGTGGCCATCTTGTGTGTTGGAGTGATGGTCAATTTGCATATTATTCTTTTATTAGATAGGATATTCTTTTTTGTTAAACCTTTCATTTATTTTTAATTGTTTTTATTTTTAAATTGAATTTATTGTGATAATATTGGTAATAAAATTATATAGATTTCAGGTGCATCATTATGTAATACATCACTTGTATATTCTATTGTGTGTTCACCACACCAACTCTTCTTCCATCACCATTTAGGCCCCCCTTTTCCTCCCCTACCTCCCCCTTCCCCTCTAAACTTTATTCTTGAACACATAAAAAACCAGTCACCAAAATAGTTATGAATATTAGAATTAGTATATATTCATATGTGTATACATATATACATGAATGTCAACAATTCCCTAGTTATAATTCTTCAGTGACAACTCCACAAATGAATGTACATGAACTTTTCCTAGTGAAAGAATCATGCCCAGATTGAAATTGCATTAATCTGTAAAAATGTTTCAAAGCTTCTGTTGTTTTGAATAGGATATAGTCTGTGACTATTCAATCTAACAGTTTCTCATTGCGTGCCTCCCAGACGCCGGGCACTGTGCTGGAGAATAAGATACAGAATATGTATTCCCTCTTAACAGAACTCACAGACTAGGGGTGTGCTGGTGGAAAGAGAAACAAGCAGTGCGAAGGAGTACGGTGAGTGCTGGGATGATATCTTCTACCTCAGATTTCAGGACATCTGATCCCAAATTAAATTGCCAGAGAAGGCTTCCTTCGGAAGTAATGTGTGAGCTGGGACCTGAAAGGAGCAAAGCATCAGGATGAGCGGCACATTCAGAACATCCCAGAGGCTCAAACAAACACAAACAAAAACAGAAAGACATCCTGGGAGAAAATAGTTGCGCAGTTTCTCAAAAAGTTAAACAGTTACCATATGACTTAGCATTTCACGCCTAGGTATATATTCAAAAGAATTGGAAACATGTTCACACAAGAGCCGATGCGGAAATATTCATAGCAGCCTTATGCATGTTATAAATCTTTGTCCCTCCCTATACTCTCAAAGTGCAAGTTCTAAACAAAAACTCCATCAGAGACATCCATTTTAGTCATATGGGCTCTAAAAAAGGTTTTCATGCTATTTGCTTCAATGTTTGCTGTACTTTAGAAAATATAATAGAGTGATGGGGGATGGGAGCGGCCAGGGGAGGTCAAGGGTGGGGGGGGTGGGGAGGAGACTCATGTGAGTCTTTAAACAATAAAGAATTTAAATTTTTTTTTTAAAGGGGAAAAAAGAAAAAATTACAATAGTAATAAAATCACATTTAAAATTTAGAAAATGAAATAAAGCAGAAAACCCATACGTTGTCCTACCACACAAACCACACCATTGTTAGCATTTTGATATATTTCTTATCATGGTTTGTTATTTTACAATCCCTGGAGAAGGTATAAGAGAAATCTGTCCTCATATTTCAGTGAGCAGAATAATTACCAAAGACTCTGGATTAAATAAGATTCCCCAGTCCTGGCCCCAGAAATTCAGATTCACTAAATCTGGGATGGAGTTCAAGCCCCTGCCATTTTTATCTGATAAGCAAAGTAATGATATAGATGAGTCACAGACCACACGTGAGAAAACATGCTTTCCTTCATCTTCCAAGGTCTTGACCTGCCTCTAATTAAGAAGTGGTGAATTGTAATGAGGGCTAGGGAAGATAAATTATACAAAATACACTAGCCTACAGCACAGCTGACCCCAGCAACCCCAAGTTGGAGCACCTCACATTAATTTGCTTGCCCTTAGGGAAAAACAGAAAATATAAAAACAGAAAATGCCTAGGCTTTAAATCTGAAGGAGTGTCTTGCCACCTTGGGACAACAATGCAATACATGAGCAGTTAGTTACCTTTATCATTTGTAAGCTGGTTCTTTTGATGTTTCTGTTAATATAGAATACTAGAGGCCCGGTACACGAAATTCGTGCATGGGGGCGGGATGTGTCCCTCAGCCCAGCCTGCACCCTCTCCAATCTGGGACCCCTCAAGGGATGTCCGACTGCCCATTTAGGCCCGACCCCTAAACGGGCAGTCGGACATCCCTCTTACAATCCAGGATTGCTGGCTCCCAACTGCTCGCCTGCCTGCCTTCCTGATTGCCCCTAACCACTTCTGCCTGCCAGCCTGATCACCCCCTAACCTCTCCCCTGCCAGCCTGTTTGCCCCTAACTGCCCTCCCCTGCAGGCCTGGTCACCCCTAACTGCCCTCCCCTGCAGGCCTGGTCACCCCTAACTGCCCTCCTCTGCAGGCCTGGTAACCACCAACTGCTCTCCCCCGCAGGCCTGGGTCCTCCCCCAAATGCCCTTCCCTGCAGGCCCGGTCACCCCCAACTTCCCTCCTCTGCTGGCCTGGTCACCCCTAACTGCCCTCCCCTGCAGGCTTGATCACCCACAACTGCCCTCCCTTGCAGGCCTGGTCCCTCCCAACTGTCCTCCCCTGCTGGCCATCTTGTGGTGGCCATCTTGTGTCCACATGGGGGCAGGATCTTTGACCACATGGGGGCAGCCATCTTGTGTGTTGGAGTGATGGTCAATCTGCATATTACTCTTTTATTAGATAGGATAGAGGCCTGGTGCACGGGTGGGGGCCGGCTGGTTTGCCCTGAAGGGTGTCCCGGATCAGGGTGGGGGTTCCCTTGGGGCATGGGGCGGCCTGGGTGAGGGGCCTGTGGTGGTTTGCAGGCCGGCCACACCCTGAGGCGACCCAAGTGGAGGCCCTGGGATCTGGGATTTATTTATCTTCTACAATTGAAACTTTGTAGCCTGGAGTGGAGCCAAGCCTTCTGCTCGCTCTGTGGCGGCAGCCATTTCTGTTGGGATTATTTATCTTCTACAATTGAAACTTTGTAGCCTTAAGCAGGGGCCAAAGCAGGCCAGGGCTGCAGAAGCTTGGTTTCCTCCATCGCCGGGGCCAACCCTAGCCTCCTACTCTCTCCAGCTCCGTGGCTGCCATGATTTCTGTTGGGATTTATTTATCTTCTATAATTGAAACTTTGTAGCATTGAGTGGAGGCCTGGGCCGGCAAGGGCAGGCGGAAAGCTTGGCTTCCTCCATTGCTGGGGAAACCCAAGCCTCCCTACTGCTCTCTGTGGCTGCAGCCATCTTGGTTGGGTTTATTTGCATATTCGCTCCTGATTGGCAGGGGGTGTGGCTTGTGGGTGTAGCGGAGATACGGTCAATTTGCATATTACTCTTTTATTAGATAGGACTAGAGACCCGGTGCATGGATTTGTGCACCAGTGGGGTCCCTCAGCCTGGCCTGAGGGGATCAGGCCAAAACCAGCAGTTTGACATCCCCCAAGGGTTCCCAGAGTGTGAGAGGGCACTTTGCAAAGTTGCTGTCGCTTGGCAGGTCCTGCGTTGTGCGCCTGCCCCCTGGTGGTCAGTGCACATCATAGCTACCGGACAGTTGGACAGTCACTTAGGCTCTTATATATATATAGATAAGCTAAAAAACTACGTTAAGCTTCCTAATTCCAAAAACCTTTGCTATTCAGTCACTGTCTGGATGAGCAATGATAGCACCTCATGGGCACAGCAACCTAATTCTATTATCTTAAAGCTTGGAGGTGGCCAAAATCGGTTTGGCTCAGTCGATAGAGCATCGGCCTGCGGACTGAAAGGTCCCAGGTTCAATTCCGGTCAAGGGCACGTAACTTAGTTGCGGGCACATCCCCAGTAGGAGGTGTGCAGGAGGCAGCTGATCGATGTTTCTCTCTCATCGATGTTTCTAACTCTCTATCCCTCTTCCTTCCTCTCTGTAAAAAATCAATAAAATATATTTAAAGAAAACAAAACAAAAAAAAAAACTTGGAGGTGCAGCGAGTCTCCCTGTCTGGCAGGGATTCCTCTCCCAGAGACACATTCCATGCGATCACAATCGCAGTACTTGCCAAATACATAGCCACCTGCTTGGAGTCTGTGCTGGAAGGAAAAGGGAATCTATGCTGGAAGCTTTCAACTAATTCTAAAGGGAATTTAATTTCATTTGTAGTGGGCCCTGAGTTCTTCTCCATCAGGTGTATAATTAAGAGGCAATGATTTCTCTAGTCAGAGCCACAAAGAAAAATAAATGCCTCAACAAATCGGTCAACTGCTGCGTTGTCATCATTCTTACCCTGTATAACATCTTCCTTCCTTCCTTCTTTCATTCTTCCTCTTTTTTCTTATTCAAGCTGAGGGGCTGGTGCCTGCTTCCCCGCCGTAGAGGACTTCTCTATGAAATTGGTGCGGTAGGGGAGAGGTTAGGGCAGAAGGCCGTGGGCAAGGCTATAGGGAAGGTGAGGTCCTTGGGAAACCGCCAGCAGAGGAGACAGGGCTCAGCAGACCCTTTACTGGGACTACCTCTTGGATGGCACCTGTACCTTTATTTACCGGGCCAACCAGCCCAGCCCAGGGCTACTCTTTTTTTTCAATCCTCACCTGAGGATATTTTTTCCAGACCAGTGATACTGGAAGATCTGGCCCCTTTTAAGTTGTAATCAAGCATAGCAAACATTCTTCAATCAGGTCTGACTCACACCTGTCTCATGTCTCCACTGACCCCAAACACACAGAAAAGCTACTGGTGTGAGTTGTGTGGTCACAGCGAGGCGTGCCCTCTGGTCTTGCTGTTTCCTGGAGGAGAGGCCTCCCACCTGAAAAGGCAGGCACCCAGGACCGGGGCCAAGACGCTGGTTAGACACAAAAGAACATTATTGCTTCAAGTCAAAGGAATTCAAGAAACGATTTTTAAAATAATTGGAAACTTGATACACTTAGGATATAGCCTTTGACTGCAGAGAATGGAAGTTAACATTGAAGCAAAAGTCTGTCTACAAACAGATTGTAAACTGCCCCACTTTCAGCCACCTAAAGACCTAAACTTCTTATTGTATTTTTCCCATTACCATTTATCCCCTCTGTGCTCTCTTCCACCTCTATCTACCCTCCACCCCCTGCCCCGAATCACCACACTGTTGTCCTTGTCCATGAGTTCTCTTTTTTTTGTCTTTTTTGCTCAATCCCTCCACCCCCCCAACACCCCTCCTAGAGCTGTTGGCCTGCTCTTTATGAGATTGTCAGAAGACCTAAACTTTTCCTTACTTGAACTCAAGATATAATACCAATTCCATGGAAAAGTAAATATATTAAACAATAAAATAAGTTGGAAATTACTATGTACTATGGTTTCATTTTTGTTATAAATTCTGGAAGTACACGTGCCAAAATATTATCTGTGATTACCTCAAGGTTGAGAAATTAGAGCTTTTCTTGTTTTACTTCATCTGTTACCTAATTTTTTATAGTAAGTGTGTATTATTTGTATATTTTTTCAATTTTTTAAAATATAAAAATAGTTGTAAAATTTACAAAACCCAGCCTTTCATCAACTGACTTTAGTTCTGTGCATCTAAAGTGCAAAGATGATTGATATTCACAATAATAAGCACAAAAAACATTCCAGGGTCTTGAATGGTTTTTTGAAACATAAAATACTTTGTTTAGTGCTTATGTAGTTCATTTTGTCAAACTGTTAATCATGTAAAGTATATGTGAGAAATCCATATTCCGTAGAATAATTTATTAATCAAAGCAATCCATTTTTCAAACCTATCAGATATTTGTGGTGGTGTATACACACATCACAAAATACTGCTTCATCTCTGCTCATATAAATGTTTTGTTTCCTTATAGGAACACCCACTGTTAGTTACTTCAGAACTATTTCCAACATAAGCCAGTATCTAGATGCTATGGCTTTAATTTTATAATGGATAATGATTTTCTTTTCTCAACCAGAGAAAATGAATAAAGACATAAGGAGTTTTGAACCTGAGGGGGAAAAAACACACAAAGACCTCCAAAATGAAATTGGAGTCAGCCATATACCACAAAAAAAGAGAGAGAAAACATTAACTATGGCAGAATAGAGCCACTCTGTGCCTACAATGCAGGGATTGCCTAGTGATACTGGTCCACCGGTTCTGCTACTCTACTTTTCCAAGGGGCCTTGTAAAGCTTTTAGCAGGAAAACACCTGGGTCTCAAAGAATCCCTGGCTGTGCACAGAATTAGGAATTTTAGTAGTCACTGGGTCAGCTTCCTTACACAGATGCCTTCCTCCACTAAGAGTCTGGGAAACGTATAGATAGATAGGTAGATAGATAGATAGATAGATAGATAGATAGATAGATAGATGATAGATAGATAGAGTAATATGTTTTTATTAATTTCAAAGAGAAGAAGGGAGAGGGAAAGGGAGAGGGCAAGAGATAGAAACATCAATGATGAGAGAGAATCATTGATTAGTTGCAACCTGGGCATGTGCCCCACCAGGAATTGAACCTGACCTCCTGGTTCATAGGTTGATGCTCAGCCACTGAGCCACATTGGCCAGGTGGAAACATACTAAAAAAATACAATACATCTTGTGGTGTAAAAATATAGATACAATAACTCAATTCCCCATTATCCATGCTAGAACTATATGGAGAGGGGAGGGTGAAGTGGCATAGAATATCCATAACACTAATAATTGAAAATTTCAAGTAATGAAAAAATCTATTTCCATACTATTTGAATTCCAGCCCCTGTCAGTTCCCGACTGCCACAGTTGGCCAAAAACAAAGCTCAGAAGAAAAAAGCACGTAAAAGATCATTCACGTTGGACACAGAGCTCCTGAGAGAGTATATACAGTGTAACCCATATTTGAAAAGTGGTTCTAGGACTCAGTGTTCCCAAGACTTCATGACAGGTATCAGGAATCTGGGCAATATCTTGTGATATCTCCTCAATGCATGGAAAGATGGCTCCACAGGTAGGCTCATTATACATTATTATGAAAAATTACTTAGTTTACATGCCCCTTAGGAATCAAGAGTTAAAATTTCTGTTGTGAAAATATTTGGCCTCAGGATAAAGCAAAATCAGCCTTCTGTTCTTTTTTCTCCATTTGCTGTTATCCATTGTAATATTGTACATGTTAGCATGGTCCATCCTGAAGATCTGAGGCCAACTTGACGCTATTGGTATGTTTTTCTCCTTCCTCACCTCTCCTTTCTTCACAAAATCAAGGCTCACAGAGATTTCACATTTGGCACATAAACAGGTGGGAAACTGAGGAGAACCCTCAGTCAACATCCAAGCGCTGGAAGGGCGTGGCTATTCCTATGCGGGGGTGAGGGGAGTTGGGAAGTAAGGAATATATCCTAGCTCTTCCCAGAAAGAAAAGTGAATGTGACTCTCCCTGGACTATCAGTTCAGGCAAAGCTATTGTCACCTGCTGAATGAATATTCCTTTTGCTCACTTTCAAAAATTTGTTTTAATTCAAAACTTCAATTGCTCTGATCTATAAACCCTTATATGATTTGGCAAGCCTACTTCCTGAAACCACTAGGGAAATGGAACTATTTCTGGCCCTGTGTCTCCTTGCCTCAGCCCTACCTTAGCCAGCCCAGTCTCTCAGGCAATGACACCCATTGTGGGATTGTGGCAAGTCACTGTGTTCACCACATTCATGTCCCCGAGGCTCTTCCCTGATTGACACCAAAGGGTAAGGGTTCACTAGAAAGTTAATTGTATTCAGGGACAAAAATATATTAACAAAAAGCTTTAAGTCCTATAAGATTAACAATTATGATTTCAGAAAGAGTGATGGCACAGAAACACCTATTAGTAACTCTTAGGGTTGGGAGTGGTCACTCATCTCAAAAAGAGAAATCGAATGCATGGAAGAATTAGACCCTCTCAAAACAGAGTCCTGATTTTGGCACCAACAGGCAATTTGATAAATATCTCTCTCCTATTTGTCTTGTCACTTTCTTGTTTAATTGAGGTATAATTTACATACAGCTATGCCCTTTTAAAAAAAAAAGCTCAAGTCTTAGAAGTAGAAAAGAGAAGTCCAACTTGGGAACTAGAAATCAAGAAGTACTATTTCCATACCAAGGAGAAGCAATAGTTCAATAGGTCAATAATTTTTAATACAAGATGAGACTTTATTTTGACCAAGTTAGTGGAATTTTGATAAAATTTACTGTATGGTTAAATTTAGGTATTTCAATTTCTTAAGTGATAGTGGCTCAATACACACGCTTGTACACACACACACACACACACACATACCTCTCCATCAGCCTCACCCCTTAAGAGCTCTGCCTGGGTTTCAGTTCCAGGCCCCACCAGAGTTGCTTATTTGTTGGGTATTAGTGTATGTAACTTCAATTAGACATAGTTCTGCTTAATGACATATCATAATAGCTAATGACTGTTACCCAAAAGAGATAGTTGAACAGTCTTTTTTCATTTGAAATGAGAAACACAAGCATATTTTTATATAGAAGTATAAGGGAAAATGTTTGGCTTTATTAGTAAATCTTATTCTTGTAGCACCTTCTAAGTCAACCAGAGGATTTCTATTTTTTCAGCATAGAGGAAATTTAAAGTGAGCTGTATATTTTTAATGGTGTTTAAAAATAATAATAGCTAACATTTATTGAGCATTTACTATGTGCCAGGTACTGCATTAATTCATTTGATCCTCTAAAAAAAATCCATCCTAAAAATAAGACAGTTGAGAGTTGAAGACCTTCTCCAAGCTAGGACAGGAAAGCAAGCAGCCTTGCTTCATTGTCAGGAGCTGGAGTGCTGCACTATTCTACCCTTTCATCCCACCTTTTTAATCATGTGATTGATGTTGGCGAACAGAAGCACACACAACAGCACTGCTGTGCTAACCAGCCTGAGACTGAATGTACACTCTTAGATCAGTGCCATCATGAACCTAGACTGTCATCACAGTAATGAACTAAGCGGGACATCTGAGCAGTGAGAGGAAACAGGGGGCTCTTCTTGGATCTTGCCTAATCCTTTCTAATTCCCATCAACCAAAGCAGCCCCTCCAGCTGAAATTTTCTTTCCACATTGTTGACATCCAATCTTAATCACCTTATTCTGCTGATCGAATCAACAGTCCTAGTATTTCCAACAGAAAACTGAGACTTTATAAACACGACTTATTTCTGCTTCTAGCTTGTCTTTCTTACAGTAGCAAGAGAAGTCCTTGTTTCACCTCAGCCTATTTATGTCACTCCCCTGCGGTAAACTGTCAATGGCTTCCTCTGCCTGGTCAGTGGTTCTCACACTTAGACAGGAATTTATCACGGTGACTGCACAACTCTGTGAATATTTTAAAAATCACTAAATTGTACCCTTTAAATAGGTTAATTGTATGGTATGTATATTATATCTTAATAAAGTTGTTATTTAGGAAAATTTATAGAGGAATCAAAGCACCTGGAAGTCATGGCATGCCATGTGTAAGATCCTGAAATGGTGACCCAAAAGCAATTTCACTACCAGAAAATAAGAATACGGTCTATAGCGTATATATTTACAAGATTAAAATTCACTACTTTACAACTATAAAAAAGCAAGTGGTTGAGCTAAGATTATCAGCAGTATCTCATGTTTGCCTTTAATATTAAATTGCCATTTGTTTTGTTACTTTATTGCCTACTAGGAAGTAAGCATTAATATCAAAGATAGAAAAATTTGAAAGGGAAACTTAAAAAAAAAATACAGTATGTTTTTATTGACTTTAGAGAGAGAGGAAGGGAGAGAGAGAGAATAAAAAACATCTGTGCTGGGGATCGAGCCTACAACCCCAGCTTATGCCCTGACCAGGAATAGAGCCTGTGACTTCCCAGTGCACGAGAGGACGCATTCAGCCAACTGAGCCACACTGGCCAGGGCTGAAAGGGAAACTTTAAACCTGAGCACATCCCTAAGTAAATACTTTGATGTGTTGTGTTTTTGGTTTGGTTTTTTGTTTTGTTTTGTTTTGTCTTCAAATTGAGACTTAAGGAAAATATCTATATTTGTAATAACACTAAGGTTTTCTGGAGGAGCTCTGACAATTCCAGCATCCTAAAAAATGTCATATCAAAATTGACATACCATAAAAGTAAGTCTTCTTTTCAACCTGACCTTCAATTACTTGTCCATTTTCATCTCTTTCCACACCACCTCACTGTGCCCCACAGCAGTGGCCACACATCCCTCACAACCACAAGTTGTGGCTCTGCTTCTGCTCTTTCCTCCTCTGGAATATTCTTTCCTCCTTTCTCCACTTGTCCCTTCGAAGCCCATCTGACTTCCATTTTACCTTCTCGACCACCCCTGTCCAGGAAAGTGCCGTGAGAGCAGGGAACATGTATATCCTACTGAATGTTGTATTTTCAGCGAAAACATAGAGCCTGATACAGAGAAAATGCTCCACATATGTGTCTTTGTATTCTCACAGTCTCGATGCACATGTCTCTCTGCTTACCTCACTGTTCTGGAATTATTTTTCAGTGACCCCACCCTCACACTCTCTTTGTCTTTATCACGCAACAAATGCACCATAAATACCTAGTACATTTAGATGAATTGAAAATACATTCTTTAATCTCCAGATATTCAAAATCTTAAGGAAACAATTTGCTAAAATACTACATGGCAAAACTATAAGTGGGATGTGTGTACAATATTGTGAGAATTCTGATAAAGGAGCTCTACCTCTTCTGGCTTGTAGGTCTTCACCCTGGACTCTTCATAGAGGCTGTGACATTTGAACTGTCCCTGGAAAACTAACGGTAAGTCCACCAGGAGTACAATAAAAGGGGTTCTAAGCTGAAGGAATTCAGCACCAAAATAGAAAGTGAGAGGGTAGAATGGTTAGTACCCCCAGTGGGCTGGTGTGGCTTCTGGGGGAAGAGGAGGGGAGAGAGGTTCATGGCAGGCATTGGTTGGCAGGAGGCTGGGAAAATGTGCTTGGCCTGGCAGCTCTTCTAGCCTGAACTTCACAACATGAGCAAGAGGGTGATTTGATCAGATGTGTGTTTTAACTCTGTGCTCAACACCCTCCTCTGCCTGCACCCTCCCAACACACGTTGACCATGTAAGAGAGTTGACCAGTTATAAGTGTGACATGTGGACAAAGGCCAGAGCGCTCTGAATCTTCATGAGAACCAAGTTGAGACCCAAGACGGTGTTCTAGCCATTAAGCAATCAGCCAACACCAGTGCTATGCAAATCACACACTGAAGCAGAAGTTAAGAATGTGGTAGAACCAACAAAGCTGGTTTCTATGGCAAGCCAGCATCATTCACTAAGAGATTCCTGGCCTCAGTGAAGCCCTAATTTCCCCAGCACTTAATTCTGTACTTATGACACTTTGAAGTTTTTTTTCTTGCATTATGATTGTTTTGTGTTCATTCCTGGTATCACCTTTTTATCTCTTTGCCTCATTTTAAAAGCTGATATCTAATATAATGCATCTTTAGAAGACACCTTGGGAGCAAGATAGGGTATAAATCACTCAACAACAAATCTTGTTAGATTTTAATTTAAAGAAGGAAGAGGTCATGTCCCACTCACCTATATAAATCCCACAGCACAAAGCAAAACATATTTGTTGAATAAATTGAAGTAGTGAAAAAATATGGTAAAGTAAAAACATTCTTTGGTTTTTAAAAGAAGTTGATATTTTTGTAATTTCTTTCCTTGAAAAACACCTATTTACTAAAGTATTTGCATTAGATGTTTATCTATTTTTATTTTTTTTTTAATTTTCATCTCTCTTAACCATGGCTCCACTGGGATTGTCCCTATGGTTTCTTTCTTTTTAAATCCTCAAGCAAGGATATGTTTGTATTGATTTTAGAGAGAGAGGAAGGAAGAGAGAGAGACAGAGAAACATGGATGTGAGAAACATTAATCGGTTGCCTCCGGAATGCACCCGGACAGGGAGTCGAACTTGAAACCTTTTGGTATATGGAACGACGCTCCAACTAACGAGCCACCTGGCCAGGGCTGTCCTCATTTTTTTTTTTTTTTTTAATTTGATTTCCCAAAGTGTCAGCCCTTGTATAAGTCTCTTTGGAAAAAACAACCCTTAGGTTTCTTTATTATACCTATATGGTTTATAATAGAACAGAGATACATTTATTTCAGCAAAATTATAAAGTAAAACTACAGACAAAAAATACTTGACATTCACTGAGACACAATTTTGTAAAGAAGGAAGTTAACAGTAATCAGCACAAATATAATAAGTTATAAAGATCTGTTGACATTTTAATTTTAATGGGGGGAGGAGATAACCAGAATACAAAAATACTTTCAAAATACAGCATCATTGCCACAGCACATGAAAACATTTCCATAAAAAATTAACAATTTCCACTTAGACATTTCATTTTTCAACCCTCTTTGAATTTATATTCTGAAATCTTGATGTTCTCATTTCATGGATCCACAAAGATCAGTCCTGTCACAAGTAATGAAAAGCAGCGCTTCCTGTTAGAGACAGCACTTCAGGTTAATATTTAATCTTAATTGGCAACAAGTTCAGTGCAAATAAAATTATATTTAGCAGCGTTGAAAATTCCTGTTTCCCCAAAGTGAAATAATTTTTCTCCCTTCATGAGTGTGAACATTGGCCATTCAAACCTATTGAAAACTGCTAATGCTAATTCTGCCTGTAACATAGGGAGTTTCCATGAAAGCTGGTTTCAGTCACTAGGCGCATGAGCCACCAGTGTTCCCATTTGGAAAGTTTCCCTTAGGTTGATTTATACGTACAAACAAAAAAACCCACAGGGCCTGAATATCAGTCATAACTGGATCTTACCCAACAACTTCTCTTACCCAAAGGAGGCACTAATCATTTCATGCGTTAGCTTCCAAAGGAAAGCCAGGACAGAGCTGAGGAATCTCTTAAATCAAATTCTACTCTCTGGTAACACGTTTATTTCGCTGATTTGAATGGGAAAAGGAGGAGGAAGGAAAGCAGTTATGGAGGGAGGGAGTGGGGAAAGGAAGAAAGGAGGGAGGGAAGGTGGGAGGGAGGAGAAAAAGAATGAATAAAGAAAAAGATTTTTTAAAAGTATAAAAAAAGAAAAGAGGGGCCATCTGATTTCAAATCTGGAGCTTTCCACTCTCAGCCAAATTATTCTCCAAATGAACAGAAGCCAGAGAACTAACAGCCAGACAGGATTTTGTTTGCGCTTTGTCGATTCCTGGAAGTGCCTTCCTTCTTGTTAGACAGCTGTTCCCTCTCTAGCCAAGGCCTGGTCACTGCCACTACAGAGAACAATGTGGCTTACTGTGCTCAGACCCGAGGAAGAGGAAGACACCTGCTGCTTTTAAGCACCTGGCTCTGCCCCTTGTAGAGGTTTCACTGGCCAAGGACGTGAGCTGACAGAAGCTTGAATAATCCCTGAGATCCACGATGTGCTGACAAAAAATCCAGGCAGGTAAATAAATACTGGGTAGGCCATCTCACTTGATCTCTCTCTTTACCAATTCCTCAGCAATTTTTCTACTCCCCCTGAATTCTTTCACTCAAGGATGGAGGTGCGTTGGAGAGGGGCCCACCTTAGTCACTGTACTCTTCCCTTTCCTTTGGAGTGGGGAATTTCTCATACTGGTTGGCCAATTTCCATTTGTTGTGCTGACTTTTGAGTAGTGCAGCAAGGGAAGTCTTTCGGGTGATATGTCTAGATATTTCTCGGCTCTTGGCCTTCCTGGTGGGGGAAGAGCTTCGGACTAAGGGATAGACAGGAAAAATAGGCTTGCCCCGAGGGGCTCCCAGGAGTTGCCATATTTCCCCAGAGGTATTACTGGTCAGATACTGCCAAGGCTTCTTCCCACTGCTGTCCCGGACATTCACCCGAGAAGCCAGCCTTTGCACTAGCAATTTCATGACCCCCTGGTGGCCATGGATGGCTGCAAGGTGCAGAGGGGTATACCCACCGCTGGACTTCACATTCACATCAAGAGCAACCCCAGCTTTCTGGGCACTCCCCACGAAGTCCTGCAGGGCCCTGAGGTCACCATGTTTGGCTATCCAGTGCAGAGCAGTGTACCCAGTCAAGAAGTCCTTGTGCAAAGCCAGCTGAGGATCCTCCCAAAGCAAAGTCAACACGTGAATCCAAGAGCCAGTGGCAAGCTTCACCATCCATTCATGCTCCCTGGCATCCAGGGGGACCAGAGAGGACTTGTGTTCAGGTCTGTGCGGGACCAAGGCTGCCGGCGCCTGCCTACCTGGGGCCCACACACTGTGTAGCCGACCCCTCGCAGCAACAGCAGCCTTCAGATCAGCAGGGTTTGGTGTCAACGCAGCATCCACCCTGGGGCTGGACGCTGCTCCTGCCTTGGAGGGTTTCCTGGACCGTGGTGGGCGCCGACTCCTTTTCAGCAAGTTCTCCTCAAGACACTCCTCATCGGAGGAGGACAAGTTGGCTCTCCCCGCCCCAGAGCTCATCCTGAAGGATCTCCTTAACCTGGGAGCTGGCCAGGGCAAAGGCTCCTGGGGCTGGCGGGGGAGGTCATTGGCCCCAGCTGGAACCTGCTGAGAGGCGTGCCCATCGCATCTGTGTCTGAGGCCTTGAGGGCTCCTACTGCAGCCGCTCTCCGTTAGAGAAAGGCCGGCAGCTGAATTCCTGAGCTTTCTCCAATCTGGGGTTCCTAGGGCGCCGTGCAGCCCCTCTTCAGAACCCCCAGGGGACTCTTTGGGCCCACTGCTGCTCTCCTCGCTGCTGTGACTGTTCTGGTCCACAAAGTCATCCAGTTCTTGGAGGGACAGCTGAGAACGAATGCTGCGAAAGACTGCCAATGGGGGGTTCCCGGGGCAGGATTCCGGAACAGCAGGGAAGAGAGAATGAGGGGAAACAGGAGGGTCTAAAGGCGCTGATTTAGGTTCTGGGACCCCGAAGCCCAGCTCCAGGGGGAAGTTCTCTGGCAGCACTGACCAGGCTCTGGTGGGGCCCTGGTCCCGGGCCTCGGGCGTGTGGGGATGTCTGGCCACCCATTCCCGAGTGCGCTGCTGCTGCTGCAGCTGCTGCAGCTGCTGCCTGGAATGATGCAGGTCGCCCGGGGTCATCAGCTCCGGCGGGTTTCCAGGAGGAGGAGAGCTGGATAGGAGGGCAGGCGAAGAAGCCGCGCTCCCAGCAGCCTCGACAGTTGGAGGAGGCGAGAGGGGCGCTGCGGTCACCGGCGCGGGCTCAGCGGGAGCGCCTCCCTGCTCCGGGCCGGGAGCCCTGCGGTCATCTGGGGCAGCTGGAGCCCGCGCCGGCTCTTCCCCAGCGGTGGCGGGGTCGGGGAGTGCTCCGGCCAGCGGCTGGCCCGGGAGTCCCCCCAGGCCGTTCTGGAGACATTCCCAGCAGCAGCGGCCCTGCGTCTCCGCCGCCGCGCATTTCGCTCCGACCTGGGCAGCTGCCGCCGCGGCCGTGGGCACCGGCGCCCTGTGGTCGGAGCCGCGTCTTCGGCCGCCGCCTCTCCGGGCCGCCTCCCGGGCGCCGCTGGCGGAGAGTCCATTGCAACCTGGATCAGCTGCCGGGGCTGCGGCACCTGCTGGCTCCTCCTCCTGCTCCTTCCCCGGCCGCCGCCGCCGCCTAGGCTGCCGCGGCGCCTCCCCTTGGCGCGCGCTGGGCGGGGAGCAGGGCGCAGCTCCCCCTGCAGGGGCGGCGGCCGCGGGCGGGTCTCGGGGTCGCTGCAGCCCCTCCTCCCCCAAGAGGTCCCTGTACCTCTTCTTGAGAACCACGTACTTGGTGCCGTCGGGGTCCTGGCGCACTGCGGCGACCGAATTGACGAAGCCCTTGAAGAGCTCGCGGCGGCGCTGGTGCTGGCTGGGGGACGCGTCCGGGTCGCGGAGAAAGCTCTTGAAGTGGCTCAGCAAGGCGGCGTTGGTCACTCGGCCCCCGGCCTGGCACAGAAAGTCCAGGAGTGCCTCCTGGCTCAACTCCCGGGCCATCGCTGCCTGGTCGTCCCCAGGTCCCCGAGTGTCCGTCTCTCTCCCTCCCCGAGCTCTCCCCCGCCAGCCGAAACCTCGGCCTGTCGAGTGTCACCTGCACTCGGGGCGGCGCCACCGCCTCCATCAGCCGCAGACGCTGGCGCGGCTGGCAGCCCTGAGCGCGCCGAAGGGCCGCGGATCTCCGGGGGAGAAGCCCCCCGGCTGAGTCCCCGCACGCAGCCCGGGTGGGAGAGGGCGGCTGCAGGGCCGGCCCTGCGCGACGCGGGCCTCTCGCCGTGAGTCCCCGCAGCGAAAGTTCCCGGGATAGGTCCGAGTCGGTTTCACCTGCGCCCTGGCGACGCCTCCTGCCTGGCCCTGGGGGATGGGCCCGGCCCGCCTCCGCCTGTCCCTCCGCCCTCTGAGGTCTCCTCCCCACTCCCATCCCCCCCCACCCCGTGCCACCCGTCCCAGATGAGTCAGGCCGGTCCGAGCCAGGGAGAGCGCACGTGGGTGAGGGCGGGAGCAAGCGGGAGCTGGCCACGAACCGTTCCTGGCCCGGGAAATGCAAGGCAGGTAGGTAAGCGACTGGCCTCTCCTCTGGGTCTCAGCCACGCAGGAAACGAAAGCAATGGAAGATCCGTCCCTGCCCTCCCCTTGAGCTGCCTAAGTAATGGCTGAAGCCGATGGGTGGGGGAAAGGTGCTTATTAACCGACATTCCGCGGTCTCTCTAAAAAGGTGCCTCTCTTTATCCAGGCTGTGGGGTAGTAATTTCAGGTTCCCTGCGGTCGGGGGAAACTCACTCTGCATCCCAAACAACCTCTCCGGATCTGGAGATGCAGCCTAGGTACCAGCACCCAAGTCTGTACTAAAAAGAAACATCACTGTGCAAACATCACTGGTGATTTCGGCCTTTCTTTTTCCTTTGTGATTGCCTCGGATTAAGGTGCAGGGAAAATCAGTTTGCCAGTCGATTATCCCACCAGCTAAAATGATCAGGAATTATGCCTTGTTAAGGTATTGGATGCCAGGTGTTACTTCGTTTTTATTTACCCTCAAATTTGTGAACCAAAGGGACTTTTGTACATGTCTTTTGTGTTGGCTTAAGTGAAGTTGTCTTTCTCCTCTGAATGTAAGTTCCCTCCCCCCCCACACACACACAGATCCAACGTGTTAAGCATGTTACAGAGTAGCCTGATTTGACCCCACTACCTGAACATTAGAACGTCCCTAGATTCTAATTCTCTATCCAGAGGCCGTGAACTTCCTAATTCGAGTCCATTTGTATCTAGAGGTGCCTTTTTGACCCGCCTCTTCCAGACAGTAGAATTCAACACTATTCCTAGCAGCTGCTTTCCCCCTTCACTTTATCTGTGCATATGTTGGTCCTGCTCTTTCTTTTATTGAGGTCCTTGAGTAGAGGTCCTGTTTCTTTATCAGTCCTGTTTACATTCCCAAGATACTTTCATTGTCTTATCTACTCACCTATCTGGCTCCATGCCCTCCCCCATTCTTTTCTTAGCTGTCTTTGCATTTCTTTCCCTCATAATAGCCCCAAATGTCACAGCAAGACTATTTCTTAAAATCCTCTGTCAGCTATATGTATTTCCAATTATAAAGTCTCTCTTTCCCCCTGCTGCCATTTGCCACTATTCTTTCCTATACTAACCCTCATCTTTCACTTTCCTTCTTTACTCTACCATTTCTGACTGTGTCAGGAGTCCATGTCCTTTCTGCCAAGGGAGGGTCTTGAAAATATGTTGGCCCCACAATTGTCAACCTGATTTAGCATAACTCAGTCTTAGTGATGGCCAGGTAGGCCACATTAGCTGAAATTTATTTTAAGTCCCCAACAGTAACTGATATTTTTCTGTGAATGAATTGGAATCTTTGGCTTGGTTATCTTTGTCAGAAAGGAGAAGTGGGAAACATTTTTGTCTATTTTTGGCATTTTCTAGATTTAAACCCAATATTGGGTTGAGAGGGGGATAATGGTTTCCACTGAGGTGGAACATTAGCTTCAAGTTTTTCAGGAGGGTTATTAAAATAAAGGTTTTGTATTAAACTTCAGCTTCTTTTTGTGTTTATTTCCTGGTGTTGCATCTTAGAGGGATGGAGAGGTGTGTTCACACCTAAGGCAGGAAGGAGTCCAGACAGGAAATTCAGGTAGGTGACTAAGAGTGGCAAGTGGGAAAACAAACAAACAAACAAAAAACAACCCTTTGATACTTTTCAAAACTTTTGGTTAAATATAGGGTTTTTGTGCCCTGGCCAGTTTGGATCAGTGGATAGAGCATCGGCCCATGGACTGAAGTGTCCCAGGTTTGATTCCAGTCAAGGGCACATACCTCAGTTACAGACTTTATTCTGGTCGGGGCACGTGCTGGAGGCAACTAATCGATGTGTCTCTCTCACATCGATGTTTCTCTCTGTGTGTCCCTCCCTGTCCCTTCCACTGTCTATAAATATCAATGGAAAAATATCCTCAAATGAGGATTAAAATATATATATAGGGTTTTGTGGCAAGAGGACTTGAAGTACTTATAAGGGCTGGGGAGAAAGGAAGGGGTCATCAAGAGCATGGTTGTTGATGTGATATTATCTTTAGTTGAGAGTGAAATTAGTAGGTCTGGAGGAGCAGAAGGGAGAAGGGGGGGATACAGTTGCTTTAGATTTCTGGGTGCCCAGATGGTTTAGCATTCAGACCTTCTCTACTCCACGTTCTCTCTCTTGGTTAAGGGGATGGTTAATTAGAATGCTTTCCACCTTATCTCGGGGGGCATTTTAATGCCCCCCTGCAAGTACTGTTCACTATTACCAAAAATATTTATGGAGTGTCCATGTTGCCACGGCACTACTGGAAATGGAAAGAAAGAAGAAAACATACTCAAGAACTCACTATTTGTTGGGAGCAACTAACAAGAGAAATGGCCCAAACCTGTGTGTTAAGTGACTTAACAAAGATATGCACCAGAAGCTGGGAAAGTTGAGGGGTGGTGCATAAAGGAAGAACCCCGGCTCGGCTTGGGGAGTACGAACAATTTTCCAACAAGAAGCAACTCTGAGTAGAAGAGGTGAGGAAGAGACAGAGGGAACAGTGGTGCAAACGCACAAAGATCTGGCTCAGCATGGTGTATTTGGGGAACTAACCGGAAATAGATCCACTTGGCTTTAAGGAAGAGGATGTGTGTGGATGTGTTGGGAAGGAGACTACAAAAGTAGGAGGGAGGAGGAAAAAATAGCGGTGGAATAGACAGACTTGTCCCGGAGCAGATAGAAAGAACAGCTGAGGGTCGCACAGGGAGTGTTTGTTGGTGAGTTGAAGGATAGCTATACTTCAGGAGATGGTGGGGGACTGCTGGAAGGAGCTCCCCTGACCGGGCAACCCCCACTGCTGCTGGGTTCCCTCCCGGAGCAACCGGCTTGGATGTGGAGACCGCGCCATCTTGAAGGGGAAAGTGGATGTTATTGGAAGCCTGAAAATCTACAACTATGGCACCCACCAAACAGCTGCGAACCCCAGAACACCAGTCCCCAATTGGTACAAACACGTGGATTCAGAGGAGCTCTACACTCCACCACGGAAAGGAGAAAGAGAACTACATAACCAGACACCCAGAGAAGAGAGACCATGGGGAGACAAAGAAGCAGCCCGCATATGAAAGAAAAGCAGGCATCACCAGAAAAGGAAGTAAATGAAATGGAGGCAAGTAACCTGTCAGAGAAAGAATTCAGAGAAATGGTCATAAGGTCGCTGAAAAGAATGGAAGACAAATTTGACAATATGTGTAAGAACCAAGAGGAAATGAAGAAGAACCAAGAAGAAATGAAAAATGACATCGCTGCTGTAAAGAACTCAATAGAAACCATCAAGAAGCTGAGGACCGCATCAGTGAGCTAGAAGATCAGGTAGGAAAAAATACCCAAGTAGAGCAGCTTCTAGAAAAAATATTAAAAAGCAGGAGAAGAGTCTAAGGGAACTTTGGGACAATACAAAACAAAACAACATCCACATAATAGGGGGGCCAGAAGGAGAGGAAACTGAGCAAGGAATAGGAAACCTGTTTGAAGAAATAATGACAGAAAACTTCCCTGATATAGGAAAGAAAAAACCTACACAAATCCAAGAAGCTCAAAGAGTCCCAAGCAAAATGAACCCCAAAAGACCGATACCAAGGCACATTATAATTAAATTGGCAAACACCAACGACAAAGTAAGAATCTTAAAAGTGGCCAGAGAGAGACAGAAAGTTACCTACAAAGGAACCCCCCATCAGACTAGCCACTGATTTCTCAACAGAAACACATCAGGCCAGAAGAGAATGGAAGGAAATATACAAAGTAGTGCAAAGGAAGGGTCTGAATCCAAGAATACTGTACCCAGCAAGGCTATCAATCAAAATTGAAGGTGAAATCAGGAGCTTCACAGACGAAAAAGGACTAAGGGAATTTATTACCACCAAACCAGCAATGCAAGAAATGCTAAAGGGTCTGCTGTAAAAAAAAGAAAGAGGAAGCAAAGAAGGAACACAGAGGTAAAGAATGAAAATGGTGACAAATAAGTATCTATCAATAATAACTTTAAATGTAAATGGATTAAATGCCCCAATCAAAAGACATAGAGTAACAGACTGGATAAGAAAACATGACCAATATATCAGCTGTCTACAAGAAACCCACCTCAGAAAAAAAGACGCACACAGACTGAGGGTGAAGGGATGGAAAAAGGTTTTTCAGGCGAATGGAAATGAAAAAAAAGCTGGGGTAGCAATACTTATATCTGACAAATTAGATCTCAAAGTGAAGGACATAACAAGAGATAAGGAAGGCCACTTCATAATACTAAAGGGAGCAATCCAACAAGAAGAAATAACTCTGGTAAACATATATGCACCCAATACAGGAGCACCCAAATACATAAAAAAACTCCTGGAGGATATCAACAGAGAGATTGACAGCAATACAATCATAGTAGGAGACTTTAATACCCCACTATCACCATTAGACAATCCTCTAAACAAAAAATCAGCAAAGAAACATCAATCCTAAATGACTCACTAGACCAGATGGAATTAATTGACATCTTCAGAACATTTCACCCCAAAGCCACAGAATATACATTCTTCTCAAGTGCACATGGGTCATTTTCAAAGATAGACCATATGTTGGGTCATAGGCAAAGTCTCTTCAAATTCAAGAAGATAGAAATCATATCAAGCATCTTCTCAGACCACAGTGGCATAAAACTGGAAATCAACTACAATAAAAACAATCCAAAAAAATCAAACACATGGAGACTAAACAGCATGCTATTAAACAATGACTGGGTTACCAGAGAGATCAAAGAAGAAATAAAAAACATCATGGCAACAAGTAACAATGAAAACACAACAATCCAAAATCTATGGGACACAGTGAAAGCAGTCTTGAATTCATAGCTCTACAAGCCTACTGCAAAAAACAAGAAACAATGGTAATAAATTACCTAACCCTACAACTCAAAGAGTTAGAAAGAGAGCAATGAGAAAAGCCCAGTGTAAGCAGAAGGAAGGAAATAATAAAGATCAGAGTAGAGTTAAACAACATTGAGACCAAAAAAACAATACAAAAAAATCAACAAAACCAAGAGCTGGTTCTTTGAAAGGATAAACAAGATTGATGAACCTCTAGCCAGGCTCAACAAGAAGCAAAGAGAGAGGACCCAAATAAACAAAATCAGAAATGAAAGAGGAGAAATAACAACAGACCCCACCAAAGTACAAAGGATTGTTAAAAAATACTATGAACAACTCTATTCCAACAAACTGGACAACCTGGAGGAAATGGACATATTCCTACAAAAATATAACCTTCCAAAACTCAATCAGGAAGAATCTAAACATCTCAATAGGCCAGTAACTATGGAAGAAATTGAAGCAGTCATCAAAAAGCTTCCAGCAAACAAAAGCCCGGGCCAGACGGCTTCACAGGGGAGTTTTACCAAACATTCAAGGAAGAACTAAAACCTATCCTCCTCAGACTATTCCAAAAAATTCAAGAGGAAGGAACACTTCCAAGCTCCTTCTATGAAGCCAGGATCACCCTAATACCAAAACCAGATAAAGACAACACAATGAAAAAGAATTACAGGCCAATATCCCTCATGAACATAGATGCCAAAATCCTCAACAAAATTCTAGCAAATTGGATCCAGCAGTATATCAGAAGATCATACACCATGACCAAGTAGGATTTATCCCAGGAATGCAAGGATGGTACAATATCCGCAAATCAATAAATGTGATACATCACATAAACAAACTGAGAGATAAAAATCACAGTCATATCAATTGATGCAGAAAAAGCATTTGACAAAATCCAACACCCTTTCTTGATAAAAACTCTCAACAATATGGGAATAGAAGGATCATACCTCAACATAATAAAAGCTATATATGATAAACCCACAGCTAACATCATACTCAATGGGCAAAAACTAAAACCATTTCCCCTAAGAACAGGAATAAGACAGGGATGCCCACTCTCACCTCTCCTGTTCGACATAGTACTGGAAGCATTAGCCATTGCAATTAGACAAGAAGAAGAAGTAAAAGGCATCCAAATTGGAAAAGAAGAAGTAAAGCTGTCCTTATTTGCAGATGACATGATATTGTACATAAAAATCCCGAAAGTCTCCATCAAAAAACTAACAGACTTAATAAATGAATTTGGCAATGTAGCAGGATACAAAATTAACGCCAAGAAATCTATGACATTTCTATACACCAATAGTGAACTTACAGAAAGAGAGACTAAAAAACAATCCCATTTACCATCACACCAAAAAAATTAAGATACCTAGGAATAAACTTAACTAAGGATGTAAAAGACCTATACACAGAAAACTACAAGACACTGAAAAAAGAGATAGAGGAAGACATAAACAGATGGAAGAACATACCATGTTCATGGATTGGTAGAATCAACATCATTAAAATGTCCATACTACCCAAAGTAATCTATAGATTTAATGCACTCCCCATTAAAATACCAACAGCATATTTCACAGACCTAGAAAGAACTCTCCAAAAATTCATTTGCAATAAAAAAAGACCCCAAATAGCTGCAGCAATCCTGAGAAAGAACAAAGTAGGTGGGATCTCAATACCAGATTTCAAGCTGTACTACAAAGCCACTGTTCTCAAAACAGCCTGGTACTGGCACAAGAACAGACATATAGACCAATGGAATAGAATAGAGAATCCAGATATCGACCCAAACCACTATGCTCAATTAATATTTGACAAAGGAGGAATGAACATACAATGGAGTCAAGACAGTCTCTTCAATAAATGGTGTTGGGAAAATTGGATAGATACATGCAAAAAAAAAATGAAACTAGACCACCAACTTACACCATACACAAAAATTAACTCAAAATGGTTACAGGACTTAAACATAAGACGGGAAACCATAAAAATACTAGAGGAATCCACAGGCAGAGAAATCTCAGACATATGCTGAAGCAATTTCTTCACTGATACCACTCCTAGGGCAATGGAAGCTAAAGAGAAAATAAGCAAATGGTACTACATCAAAATAAAAAGCTTTTGCTTAGCAAAAGAAACCATCAACAAAACAACAAGAAACCCCACTGTATGGGAGAACATATTTGCAAATGTTATCATTGATAAAGGTTTAATCTCCAACATCTACAGGGAACTTATACAACTTAATAAAAGGAAGATAAATGATCCAATAAAAAAATGGGCAATGGACCTAAATAGAATCTTTTCAAAAGAAGACAGAAGGAAGGCCAAGAGACATATGAAAACATGCTCAAAGTCACTAATTATCTGAGAGATGCAAATCAAAACAACAATGCGGTACCATCTCACACCTGTCAGAATGGCAACCATCAACAAATCAACAAATGACAAGTGCTGGCGAGGATGCAGAGAAAAAGGAACCCTGGTGCACTGCTGGTGGGAATGCAGACTGGTACAGCCACTGTGGAGAAGAGTATGGAGTTTCCTCAAAAATCTAAAAATGGAGCTCCCATTTGACCCAGTAATACCACTTCTAGGACTATATCCCAAGAAACCAGAAACACCAATCAGAAAGGATATATGCACCCCTATGTTCATAGCAGCACAATTCACCATAGCTAAGATTTGGAAACAGCCTAAATACCCATCAGCAGATGAGTGGATTAGAAAACTATGGTACATCTACACAATGGAATACTACACTGCTATAAAAAAGAAGGAATTCTTACCATTTGCAGCAGCATGGATGGACCTAGAGAGCATTATGTTAAGTGAAATAAGCCAGGCAATGAAAGAAAAATACCACGTGATCTCACTCATTTATGGAAAATTAAGAACATTATAACCTGATGAATAAAAAGATAGATATAGAGGCAGTAAAGCACCAAACAGACTGTCAAATTACAGCGGGAAGGCTGAGGAGTGTTGGGGACGGAGGGAAATAGATCAACCAAAGGACTTGTATGCATGCATATAAGCACACCAATGGACACAAGACACTGTGGCGGGGGGGATGAGGGCATGCGACAGGGGGTAGGGGAGGCTGGGGGGAGGTCAATGGGGGGGAAAAAAGGAGATATATGTACTAATATATGTAATATTTTAAACAATAAAAAATAAATAAAGTAGGAGGGAGTCAGAAGATGAAGCAGGGGAGCAGGGAGGTCAGGTCCTTTGGGAGGGTAGTGACCTGACCAGATTTGTATTTTAGAAAGATCATCCTGGAAGTAAGTGCTGGTTTGAAATCATGACCCATATTAACAAGTAAAAAAGCACATTGTAGAAAAATAGTGTATTTGACCAAATCTAAGACACCATTCATTGTATAGTATATACTGCTTTCAGAGATGATAAAATTAAAAAAAATAAATAAGATGCCTCTTAAAGTAGAAGAAATGCAGCATGTTTACAAAGATATTACTTTTAGGAAGAAAAGTGTGTGTGTGTGTGTGTGTGTGTGTAGGAGTAAGATTTGAGGAATGGCTGAGGGGTGACTTTAACCTTTTTTTTTTAATAGCCTTATAAACTATTTTACAATGAGAGCATACTACTTTTTTTAGCTTGAAAAGGACACTAAAGATAATAAAAGATAAATGAATAACAGTGACAAAGAAAAAAACAGTATCAAATCTTCAGGCTGGACGAGGTAGATGAAGCTGCCAGCAGGGAGAAACGTCCAGAAGTTACTGAGAAGATTCAGAACAGGAATGCAAAGGTCTGAGTTCAGCAGTGTCAGAGAAAGGGAGATGAACAGATGGATTGAATAGAGACTTAGGGAGTGACTTCAACAGGATTTGGAGCCAGAGGAGCCTTGTGGTGAGGAACAAACTTGGCTTTTCCCATGTGTCTAGCCTGAGCTGCTGGATGGATGACTGCTAACATCTACACGTACAGTAAATATAAACGGAAGAGTTGGTTTTGGAAATGGGAAAGATGATAAATTCAGTTTGGGGTGTAGTAAGTTTGAGATGCCTAGAAGCCATAAAAACAGGAATGTCTAGAAGGCAATATAGGTATGAGGCTCCAAAAATGTATGTCTTAGCATCTATAAATGGCCATGTAAGCCACAGGCAATGCAATAAAATTGCTTAGAAAGAGATATACAGGCAGTGGGGAGGGCAGGAGTGGAGGGTGAATCCACATTCACGAAAGAGAAAGAGGAAAAGAAGCCTGTTAGGGAGACTTAGGAGCAGCTGGCAGGGAAGAGGAGCCCCGCTGGGCAGGGTATCATGGAAGTGGAAGTACAGAGGCAGAAGGAGGAACAGCTTTCTAGAGCGGACGCCAAGTTAGATAAGAAGTGAAATGTGACCATAGCCTATTAGGTCGCTGAGGCCCGGTCTGGAACAGTTTCAGAAGAGAGGTGAGGACAGAAGTCAGGTTACGGAGGGGTGAGGAGTGAGTGGGATTAGTGTAGGGTGAAAAGGACTTGACCACAACAGGAAAGAGAAAAGAGGATGCTAGATAAGGAGAATATCAGATCATGTGTTTATTTTTTTGGTAGTTGTTAGGAGAGATATCATCATGTCTATGTGCTGAGGGAAGGAAGCCAGGAAAAGATAAGTTGAAGACCTGGAGGAGAGAGTAAATATTTAATGAAATAGGGGGTGGGGCTGAAGTCCAGAGTTCAGGTTGAGTGGTTCTCTGGGATAGGACAGGGCAGAGCTGTTTTTGCCACTGAGAAAAGAAGTGGCTTTTACATTAATTAGGGGGCGAAGAGGTTGGGCGACAAGTTTTGAGGAAGTCTCTTTGAGGTCAAAAAGCAGGTAGATGGGAATAAGGGGGATATAAAATGATAAGGTTAGGATATTATGAGCAGAACATCAAATATTCTTAAGTCTTGGGGCTTAAGATTTGCAAAATGGAATCGTTTGGAGATGATGACAAGGTTCAGAGTATGACCACGTAGATGAAGCATAGTGGAAGTGAGAGGCATTGGAGGCACAGCATCAATGCGAGGGGTGCTGAATGAGTCTTACACAAGGATACTGAAGTCATCTAGGATGGAGAGGACACCAAGAATAATCTGTGTAAATCGTTTAAAAAAATATGCCTCTTAAAGTAGTAGAAATACAGCATTTTGGCATGAGTAACATAGATGGCATTTTGCCAGCAGTACTTGCTCTGCTCTCATTAACAGATACACTCAGCAAACAGTGTGATATAATGACTTACACACATGTGTCAAGTTCCAGATCACTCTCCTTTATCGGATCCTCAGATCAGGTATAGGAAGTGTGTAGAACAGAGATCATTGCCTTGCAGAAATAAGCTGTCCTTGCTATTAATATGTATGCATTTCTTGTAAGATATATTCTGATGTGTTTATTCTTTGTCTTCAGTACAAACTTCTACTGTGAATGTAGAGTGACATCTCCACCCAAGAAAGTAGACCTGCCCCATGTCAATCATCCAGGTAGGTGGGCAGATCCCCAGGTGGAACTGGAGCTAAGGCGGACTGCAGAAAGGCAGGAGGGAAAACCTGAGCACCTGCCCATGCTCCATCTTTTCCTCTTATCTCCTCCTCCTCCTATTCCTCCTTCTCTCTCTCTCTCTCTCTCTCTCTCTCTCTCTCTCTCTCTCTCTCTCTCTCTCTCTCTCTCCCCCGCCCCCTCTCTCTCCCTCTCTCTCCAAGGCGCTCTAAAGTAACAAGGAAAAAGCATTTTCTGGTGAAGCGAAGGCTCCAATTTATAAACCAGATAATGTAATGATAGAGGGCTCTGCACGTAATTCCCTTCTCCTGTTATTCTAAGCTACCCTCCCTCCCTCCTTCCCTCCCTTTGTTTTCTTTCTTTCTCTGTCAGTATTTACTGAATGCCTACCATGTGTATGCACTTTTCTGGGGCTGGATACAAAGAGGTTAAACCAAACAGAAAGTTTGCTTTCAGAAAACTTACATTCCAGTGGGGAAGAAACAGACAATAAACATAAACGTAAATAAGAAAATATTACTAGATAAGTGATCAGATACAAAGTTAACGGTAGAGACTGACTAGAGAGCTACTCTACAAGCATGAACTGGGAAAGCTGCTCTTAGAAAACATCCATAAGCAGAGACCTCTGTGGTGATGAGGAGACAGCCATGTGAAGATGGAGAAGAGGGGAGCAGGATGGGGAAAACCATTCCAGATAGAGAGATGAGGTAATATACATCAGCAATCAGCATGACGTGTTTGAGCAACAGAAAACTAGGACTAAGATGGAGCCTAGTGAGAGAGGGAAGCTGGTGTGAGAAGTCAAAACAATGAGAAGGGTCTGGATCTTGTAAAGTCTCATGGGTCTTGGGTTTTAGTCCTAATGTGATGGGAAGCCTTTGGAGGTTTACAATCAAGAGAATAACATGTGATTTATGTATTAAACAGATCTGTGGCTGTTGTGTGAACAGATGAAAGGAGATGCTATAAACTAGAAGCAGAAAATCCAGTTGGGAGACTACTACAGAGGGCCAGGTGAGAGAGGGCGGCAGCTTGGAATAGCAAGGTATCTGGTATACAGAAGGATTGAGATTTGGAAAATATTCTGGAGGAGACCCTAGAGCAGTGGTCGGCAAACAGCGGCTCGCGAGCCACATGCGGCTCTTTGGCCCCTTGAGTGTGGCTCTTCCACAAAATACCACATGCGGGCGTGCACGTACAGTGCGATTAAAACTTCGTGGCCCATGCGCAGAAGTCAATTTTGGGCTCTCAAAAGAGATTTCAATCGTTGTACTGTTGATATTTGGCTCTGTTGACTAATGAGTTTGCCGACCACTGCCCTAGAGAATGTGCTTGTGGGTTGGACATAAATTTACCAAGATGGGGGATATGGAGGTAAGACCTAGTTTGTGGCCAGGAAGTCAAGTGTTTGCTTTTGGAAAGGTTAAGTTGAGGATGACCACCAGGCATCTAAGTAATGATCTAGAGTAGGCAATTGCTCAGGGGTGAAGTCAGGATGGAGAAATAAATTTGAGAGTTTGGGACATTAAGATGGTGTTTTAAAGCTATGGGATTGAATGAATTTACTTATGAAGGGAATCTAAAAGAGAAGAAAAGAGTTTCATAACCAGCCACAATGTTAGGGGTCCAACCTTTAGTAGTATCTTGTTTAAATATTGTCTCAGCTGTACTATGGCAATGAGAGGAATTATAAAATCCATGTTTTGTTCCCCTAAGGCCAGCCGCTGATTGTGTCTGCAGCAGACATCAGTGTGAGAGACACCCAAAGTTAATGGCAGGGTCTGGAGCAAGGTCCCTTCCAAGTAGAAAGTCTCCCTCCATTGCCAACTTTACAAGGTATGGATTTAAATTTGTTAAACTAGTCAGCAGATTTTCCATGCACATCCTGATTTTGCAAATAGAAGAAAAAAAAAAAAAAACACCCACAAACAGTTTTAGAGCTTAGTGTCTTATGGAACTCATGCTTGAATTAAGTTGACCCAAATCTAGCATTTTACACTAGAATCATAATCTTTCTTCAACCCTCTGGAGTATTTGATCCAATTGACCATTTTCTCCCCTTGAGGTCTCTGTCTTGGCTTCTACAACCAATAGCCTTTTCTAGTTCTTCTACCTCCCTGACCCAACTCTGAGTCAGCCTTGCTAACTTTTCTTTCCACATTCTTTGCTCATTCTCTGGATTCTACCTGAATAACACTGTCTATTTCCCCAGATCCCAAATTACTGCCTGCATCATTTTGATGCCTGAATCTCTACGTAAAGCCCATCAGAAAACACACAGTTTCAAGAAGTCTAATTTTGACTCTGCCCCTAACTAGCTCTTTAAACTTGGCCAATTTACAAACTCTCTGGGCCCCAGTTTCTCCATTTGTACAATAAGAGAATTAGACTAGAGGATTCTCAAGTTCCTTCCAGTGTTCACATTCTGATTCTAGACCTGATGCTACTTCTAATAATCTTAATAGTGATAATGACACGTATTGCATACTCAGTGCCAGCCACTGAGCCAAGTACCATATATACATTGACATATTTAAGTCTCCTAACAAATCCCATGAGGTAGGAGCTCTTATTATCCTTATTTTATAGTTGAGGAAATCAAGATCCAGATTCTGTAATTTCCTGCTATTTTATTACCAAAAGTGGCAGAGCCAGGATTCAAACCCAGACAGTTTTCCTCTGAGTCGGCATCCCTTAGTCCCTGGTCTGGTCTGACTATTTCCCTTTGGAGGCCCCTGTGCTGCTTTCTCACCTTAGCCCCATGTCACTTCTGCTTCCTCTGAATATACTCCTGTTACCTCCTCCCTTGAATCTTCAACCTCTTTCTCTCTCACCTCCAAGCACTGTTCCCTCCCCAACCCTCCCCCCCCCACAAACAAAACAAACAAAAAGGACCTTGCTTTGAACCTCCCCTTTCATTCACCACCTGTAGCTCAGCCTCATCATTCCTGTACTGTCACCTCCGCCCAGAGGCCTATCCTGACTCTCTGGAAAAAAATCAGCTTCCTACCTCCAGGCACTTCTCTTTGTGGAAAGCTAACTTTGGGATGCCCGTTAGACATTTAAGTAGAAATGGCAAGTGGACAATTGGATATACAATTCTGGAGTTTAACTTTCACAGTACCTAACACTCCGGTATGCAGCTATAAAAAGGAAGGATCTCTTACCCTTTGAGACAGCATAGAGGGACCTGAAGAGAATTACGCTAAGTGAAATAAGCCAGTGAGAGAAAGACAAGTATCACATGATTTCACTTATATGTGGAATCTAATGAACAAAATAAACTGGTCAACAAAATAGATCCAGAAATAGGAGCATGGAACAAACTGATAAATCTCAGAGGGAAGGTAGGGTGGATGGGTGGGTAGGGAGAGATTAATCAAAGAATTTATATGCATATATGCATAACCCATAGACACAGACAATAGGGTAGTGAAGGCCTGGAGGAGTGGGGGTGAGGGGATGGGGGGTACAGGTGGAGGTGGAGGGGGTCAATGAGGAAAAAAGGGGGACATCTGTAATACTTTCAACAATAAAGATAAATATTAAAAATAATAGAAATAAATTTAACTCTGTATTTGTTTATTTTTGTGTGGCCCCTCAACCAGAATACAGACTCCATGAGGGCCTAGACAGTATTCTATTCACCACCAGCAAAGAATTAGCTGTGGAGAGGGTTGCTGTAATGCCTTGTTCAACCTGGGTGGCTTAAAATAACAGGAGTTTCTTCTCTCACAGTTCAGGAGGCTAGACATTAGAAATCAAGGTGTTGGTAGGACTGGACTACCTCTGGAGACTCTAGGAGAGAATCTTCCTTTTCTTCTTCCAGCTCCTGATAGCTATCTGCATTCTTTGGCTTCCTTGGCTTGTGGCCACACTTCTCCCTTCTGGCTCTGTCTTCACATGGTCTTCTCTTCTTTTCTGTGGTTCTCCTCTTCGGTCTCTTACAACGCCATTTGTCATTGAATGTAGGGCCCACTCAGATAATCCAGGGTGATCTGATCCTAAGATCCTTAATTTAATGACATCTGCAAGTTGTTACCTTTTTGCAGTTATTTACTTTATAGTAACATACACAGGTTCCAGGGATTTAGACATGGGCATATCATTTGGTGGGGGCCGGGGGAGGAAGGGCGGGGGAGGAGAGGAACACCATTCAACCCACTACACAAGGGAACAGGAGGAAGTTCAGGAATGTGTTTCTCCAACCTTTATTCTAGCTAATTCAAATTTCCTTCACAATTCAGCTCAGTAGTTGCCCAATCAAGGGAATTATATCCCCGTCCCATTACATACCCCTCCTATAATAATAATAATAGTTATTGCATATTCAACAGTTTTAGGACTTTATGTGTATGAACTCACTTGATTCTTGCTACAACCCTATGAGATGGTCTCTATTATTATCCTTATTTTACTGAATGCTAATTGTCTATTTTGTTGTCTCTTTTCCTCAATAGACCTCTTCCAGGGCAGCAACAAAGACTTACGTAGTCGTCTCTCTGTCCCCAAGAGACACCACGGTGCATCCAGGCTTTCTATAAAGGCTGGTGTGTTGAATAAAGGACTGAACAAGAAGGGTTGATATTAGACTGGGGAGACTTTTGGGTATCAAATTAAGACATTTGGACTTTATCTTTTATATCATGTGACCAAAAGCATTTTAAAGCCAAGAAAGAGGATGGACCCCTCTTTCAAACATATCTTCTCCTTGGGAGACATTTCATCAAATATTTATCAAATAATCATCACCTCCAAATATGTAGCTCCATGCAGGCCTTCCTCTCGAGCTCTGGAGTCACATTGCCAGCTTCTTGCTGGGTCTCTCTAGGCTCAAATCAGCATGTCCAGACCAGTCCTCATTATCCTTCCCTCCCCGCAAAGTCACTCTTTCTGTATTATCTAGCTCATAGGCATCCAAACTACTGGTAGACAACTTGAATTAATTCTGGAGATTTCCCTCAGCCCCAGGCCAACGGGTCATAAAGTCCTGTCAACTCTGTCTCCTGAACTTCGTCTAATGTCCATTTTGTTGGCCGCTGACACATTTTGGGCTCTTGTACCTTTCACTTGGACTATTGCATCCCTGCCTCTAGTCTTCCCGCTCCAACTCCAGTCCACCCTCCACTCTGATGCTCATCTTATAGGCCTAAAAACTGGATCTGATCATGTCACCGTCTTATTAAAACAACAACCCAAGCTCCAAAACAACTCTGAATTGATTCTCTGTTGCTTACAAGATCAAGATCTTTAAAATCTACCTTTCCTCCCTATTCATTCACTCAACACATAGGTATTGAATGCCTCCTATATATTGGGTGCTATGCTCATTGCATTCATACGCTGGTAAGGAAGATGCCCCACACATACACAGATGGACTAGCTCATGACACAGGCAGGAAGGGAAGTACCCGAAGGGAAGATCTGTAATGGGAAGGGGTTCATAGCATCATTCTCATCTGTTTTCTTTCAATACATACTGTAACTTTATTGTCATTTTATCCCCGTGGAATGGGTAATGCAGATTATATTATCTAGTTTTAAATTAATCTTTACCAAGAAGGCAAATGATTTAAAGTAATTCTCACAAAGAAACTATGAATTAAAGATAATACTAAACTTTAAGCCCAAGGGACTGAGACTCCACCTAATACAGAAACATATGAGACCATGGGAGATTCAAAGGAACCAGAAACAGAGGGCTATGGATTTAAAACAAGTGGCTTCAGCCGAAACCGGTTTGGCTCAGTGGATAGAGCGTCGGCCTGCGGACTGAAGGGTCCCAGGTTCGATTCCGGTCAAGGGCACGTACCTTGGTTGCGGGCACATCCTCAGTAGGAGGTGTGCAGGGGGCAGCTGATCGATGTTTCTCTCTCATCGATGTTTCTAACTCTCTATCCCTCTCTCTTCCTCTCTGTAAAAAATCAATAAAATATATTTAAAAAAAACAAACAAACAAAAAACAAGAGGCTTCATTGCACATGCAGCATTTTATAAGAATGTTTTTCAAGGTATGGCCTGTAGGTCCCCTGAATTTGACAAAAGAACATCTTCCTTCCTTCCATGGGAAGGATGTGTAATTCCCCAGATTTTCAGTTTTGCATACAGCCAGGGGATACTTAGTCATCTCCCACATGCGTTATTACCATTTAATATTTATAAACTGCAGTTGGCACACATCTAGAGTGCTAAGGATTCTAATTTAGCACGCGACTGAAAAGCCTGGCAGCCACAAAGACGCTTGGCAAGTGCACATATGCAGAGAGTTGGGTTTCTCCCAAATTTCAAAGGGCCAATTTCTTATCATGTGTCATCACTAGTATATTGAGGTATCTGAGAGTACAAGTCTTTTTACTTACTCATAGTGTGTCACGGTTAGTTTGGTTTTTATCATTATCGGCTTATCCTGGGTTCATTAATTTGTTGGTGTCTCACAGGATAGCTTTAGGCAGGGGCTCTGGAGACACAGCGTCTTCCATGTAAAATCGGTATGAACTTGGGCAAGATATGTAATTATTCTGAGCCTCAGTTTTTCCATCTCAAAATGGGAGTGTGTGGCAGAAGTGCTTATCTCATTGGTGTGATGTGGGCAATCACTGAGTGAATGCGTGTAGTGTTTTCACAGATGGTACTTAGAGAAGGTGCTGGCACATAGTACATGGGATAGTAGGACTTGGTTCAGCTAAGAGTGACAGACAACCAAAACTGCAGTCTAGTTAAGACAGAAGTTTATTTCTTCACGCATAATCATGGGCAGCCCAGAGGTGGTGTGGCACTCTACAGCAAGCATGTCAAACTCAAAGGCTAACACAGGCCAAATAAACAAGGTTTAAACTTATGTGGGCTGCAAAAACACAAAGGCCTCCATTTTCTCAGAAACGTAGGTTTATTTTGAAAAGTATAGTTTAAAAAAAGAACAAGAGCCATGATAAAATTAATGTTTTCTTCCTGACACTTGGCACCTCTTCTCTGCTACTATCTTTCCTACTTCAGGGGAAATCTGGTTTGCAGTGATTACTTTCAAAACTGACCCAAGGTGAGTGTCAGTAATTCTGGATCTGACAGGAGACTTATTTCCTTTCATAATTGTAAATAACTGCTCACACCGTTACATTGGCTGGTTCGCAAAAATATTCGTTGTGGGCCGCATGCAGCCCGTGGGCCGCAAGTTTGACATGCTTGCTCTACATCTTGTTCCACGATTTCTCAAAATGGGATTGACCTTTTATAGGTCTAGATGGCTGTTCCAGCACCAGCCATCAATATCTGCATTCCAGCCAGCAGGAAGGAAGAATGACAAAGAGGAGAGCACAAACCCTCTCCAAGGACACTTCTCAGAAGTTATATACAGCTCTTATGCGTACATTCCATGGACCAGAACTCGATCACATGGCCACATCTAGCTGTAAAGGCAGGCTGGGAAAAAATATTTATATTGAATAGGTATGCCCCCAACTATGGAAAGGGGGGTTCATTGTCACAGGACTGGGTTTATCAGCTGGAACAGAATTGGCCTTTTGGGCAGGACACATCTTTATTGAATGAGACTGCCTCTACATTTCAGGACATTTACACCTCCAGGCCCCAGGCACACCTACATGCCCGTAGCATACAATGCCAGTCATTGTATCAACCCAGTGCTCCCACACACTTAGGAGATAGCACGAGCCTTCGATTTTAGGTTCCAGTGGCAGTAGTATAAAACTTTCCAGGGAAATACTCCTCAGAGCCTTGTGTTGGATAGCCATCTTCTCATGTAATCCTTTCTCTAATAACAGAGATAAGAAAATAGGTCAGTCTCTAACTCAGGCCAGGCCAAATAAAATCTTTTCCCAGGTTTTTAAAAAACTGGGCCTAGGGGAAGAATTTTAATTTCTTCACCAGGGAAGACATCAGATATAGTACTCTTCATACGCTACTGATGAGAATGTGAAATGGTTCTGCTCCTTTGGAAAACAGTCTAGCAACTCCTCAGAAGGTTAAGTATACATAGACCAAATGACAAAGCAGCTCTACTCCCATTCATATATCCAAGAGAAATAAAAACACGTGCACATAAAAACTCAGACATGAATACTCATAGCAGGGTTATTCATACCAGGCAAAAAGTGGAAACAGCCCAAATGTCCACAAACTGATAAGTGGATGAGTAAAATGTGGTATATCTCTATCATGGAATACTATTTGGCAATAAAAAGGAATGGAGCCCAGCCAATGTGGCTCAGTGGTCGAGTTCAACCTTTGAACCAGGTCGTCACAGTTTGAATCCTGGTCAGGGCACATGCCCGGTTTGGGGGCTCCATCCCCAGTAGGCGGCGTGCAGGAGGCAACCAATCAATGATTCTCTCTCATCATTGATGTTTCTATACCTCTCTCCTGCTCTCTGGAAAAAAAAATTTTTTTTAAACATTTTTTAAAAATTTAAAAGTATAGTGCTTGCTTAATTTTATGAGTCATTCCAGCGAATTAATCTAAAAAGAGTCATAGGAAACCCCAAACTTAGAGTCAAGCTGGTCTATCAGAAGTGCATATGGCCCTCTGGACTTGTGGCTGGGGTCTGAAATGGGGGCAGTCTTTTGGGACCGAGCTGTCAACCTGCGTGGTCTACACAGAGTCAGATTTGAATGGAATTGTTAAACACCCCTTTGGTTTTGGAGAGTTGTTAGAGTGCACTGGGAGGTAGCATTTGCTAAATGGGCCATTATCTAAAAAGTCTGAGAACACTACAGCACAGGAAAGTACTTAGTACGAAAGCACCCAATCCTGAATATAGAAAGAAGGTAGCAACAGTGCTACTTGGAGGCACTTCTCAAAGTGGGAGATAAAGTACTGACATTTTAAGAGTTGAACTGTACTTTATACTATGAATGTTTACTAAGGGTACTTTTCAAAAGATACTTTCTCTTCTTATTGCCCTTTTCAAAGATAATGAGTCCTGTTTGCCCAAAATTATTCAGGGGTGGATATGCCTGGAGAGGAAAGGGTAAAGTGAGAGGCTCTCTTTTAGCCATGTGATTGCACATGTTTCCATTAGGAGAATAGCTCCTGGGATGTTGAAACAAAATAGCTGCTGCTATCTAAATATATATGAATGGTGGTGTGAATGTAACACATGATACTTCTTTCAATACATAGTTTTATTACATTGATTCTTCTGGAAAAGTTGATTGTTTCCATACTGGCTCTGTACCCTCCTCTCCTCTTACTCTTCTTCTTTTGTGCCCTCCACTCCCAGGTAGGAAGAAGGACCTTCTTGGGAATTTATGTTTATAATGGCAGAAATACTCAGGACTTTACAGGGCCAAGAAACAGTGCATTAGAAAAAAATTACATCACTCCAAAAAGATGGGAATAAAGGATGTTATATCCTGATCTGTATGGCAGTGAGTAGGGAAATAAGGACCATAGTTTCAGATTTAGACAAGGACAAAGCTTCAGAGCAATTCGTGTGGCAGAATATAAAATAAATATTTGTAAAATGAACATAAATAAGGAATTTTTTAAATCAACTGCAAAAATAATAAAGAAAATAACTGGTCAATGTGTATGGATATAGAATCTTCCTTATGAAGAAAGGATGATATTATCATATCATTATCACATCTGTGACTGCTCTTATTAAATCAGAATCCCCACATTAACTCACAAGTTAAATAATAAAAGATTTGTTTAATAAAAGATTTGTTTCCCCCACTAAACATGAGCAATGGTTTTACTGTTATTTCAAATGAGAATATTTACTATACTTCATTGAATTAGTTCATCAAATAGTGACAAAAATGGTATAATGACTTTTTTCTCATTTTAAAAGATTGCAGTTACAGTCTTATAATGGGCCTTTATAGATTTGCCTTTTGTGCTAGGAAAAAGCACCTTGTGTTAGTTTCCTAATATTTTAAAACTACAGGAGTCTCTATTAATAGCACCCCGAGGAAATGGTGAACATGAATAGATTATGCAGACAATTTTTAGTTTGCTAATTGAATAACACTTTAGTTCATCCCAAGTGGTTCCTAGAGACTATAATAAGTAGCTCATTTATTTTTAATTGCTAATTTAATTTCACTTTTATTTAGGAAGTGACTTTGTAGGAAAAAAGTGTTAGGCAGCAAGAAGAGAAATAATCAAATACGTAATAATCTTCAAGATTCCATCAGGCACAGGGCTCATGATACTATTTAGAAGAAATGAAGCCATTCCGTAATTTTGGCTTTCAAATCTAATGTATATTACATTTGTAATAAAAATAAATATGAAGCTTTTTATTTCTAAATGAGTTAAATATATTTACCTACAGTGCTGTGCATTGTTGTGGAAGGAGCGCTGTGTGTGGCGGTCACGGTGTTGTTCTAGATCCTGTCTGAAACTGTGATCTCGGGCTTCCAAGTTAATGTCACATTCCGATTCCTGATCCTTATTCTAGGAAACAGCCTCAAGAATCTCTGATGTTCCTGGCCAGTGTGGTTCAGTGGTTGAACATCGACCTATGAACCAGGAGGTCACAGTTCGGTCCCTGCTCAGGGAACATGCCTGGGTTGCAGGCTCAATCCCCAGTGTGGGGAGTGCAGGAGGCAGCCAATCAAGGATTCTCTCTCATCATTGATGTTTCTGCCTCTCCCTGACCCTTCCTCTCTGAAATGAATAAAAAAATATATTTTTTAAAAGAATCTCTGATGTACTTCCTAGCTCCACATTTCTGTGATTAATTCCATAATCTTTAGGTAGTGCCTACAACATTAACATGTTTTAGGAGCAGTAATGAATATAAGGACTGCAGTCACACTAAATGGATCCCCGGTCTGCTACTTACTTGCAATGTTACTGTGGACAGGTAACCTCTCTGAATTTGTTTACTCAACTTTAAAACTGGTTTAATAATACTATAGCGGACACTGTTGATGCTCTGCCCCTCCGCCCAGCCCCTCCACCATAGCGGCTGCAGGACACAGCTCCCCATACTGTGTCCGCTGCTCACCTCTGGGCCTGCCTTTGTCTCCTTCGCTGCCCCTGTTCTTTCTGAAAAATAACTCATGTATCAAGAGTTTAAAATTATTCATACTCTTAGATCTAGTAATTTCACTGCCAGGAACATTTCTTAAGGAAATAATTAGAAATTTAGACACATGTTTGCAAAGGTGTTTGTTATGCTTTTTATAATAGGAGGAAGGAAGAATGAAAGGAAAGGAGGAAGAAAAGAAGAAAGGAAAAAAGGGAGGAAAGAAAAAGAATTGGAAAGAACCTAATATTCAATAACCAGGGAATAGCTACATAAATTTCTATGTGCTCATGTGATGGACTATTTTTCAGTCAGATAATTTTATCTATAACATGGTTGATATCTCACGCATAAAAATTTCTATAGCTCAAGAAAAAAAGTCAAACACTCCTTCTGGAAATAATAGGCAAGTGAGTAGCAAATTTAACAAAGAAAAAAAAGGCTAGTAAAAATATTTTTAAGCTTCAATCACTAATGGTCATATAAATTTAAATGTAAAAATCTGTAAGCTATCATTCTTTACTATGAAAATGGCAAGGATTTTAAAATATGTACCCAGTGCTTCCCAGAGGGCAGAGGGCTTTTCTGTAAAATAGCAATATGTATCAAAAACTTCAAAATGGGCAAAAAATATCCACAGCCTAATTGAGATTTCTTAAAATCTTTCTGTAGGAACTTGTTTCTACTCCAAGTCAGTTAGATTTTGAATGAAAGGTAAAAAGGAAATATGGTGCATATTGCTATCTGAAAGAAGCCAGTCTGAAGGGCCTACATAATGTATGACTCCATTTCTGAGACATTCTATAAAATCTGTAAACAGATCAGTGGTTGTGAGGGGTTCAGGAAGGGTTGGCTAGATACAATACAGAGGAGGTTTTAGGGTGGTGAAACCATTCTATATGATACTGTATGGATCATATATGTAATGGACACATGACACTATGCATTTGTCAAAACCATAACTTTACAGCATAAACTGCGAACCTTAACGTATGCAAATTTAAAAAATATCGTAGGAGGTTGGGGAATCCCAGGATGGGATACAGAGTGTGATGAAAGACTCAAACTGTATTACAAATGTAGGGAACAACCTCACTAAAGGAGTGGGAGGGGAAAGGTGCTGACCTGAGTAATATTGGAAATGAGTGGAGTCTGTAGATTAAAGGCAAAAGAAACTGTATAGAATGTAGAACATATAAACATTGTGCTCTAATGATACAGTTGTTGCTAATGGGGTATTTGTTAACATTCTGAAGCTATCACAAATGTACACTAACATTGAACAATTGGGTAAATGGATGGTGGATGGTGAGAGCCAGGCTTCTCACTGGTGGAGTGAGAGGTTACAGATAAACAAGGAAGAAGGCTAGAATGATTTATGTAGTAATGGATTTCAGTTGGCGTCATCAGAATGAACTCATGTTTATCTTACAACAGATACAAATGGCTACACATAGAAATATTTACAGATACTGTATGTGCATATAAACGGGTTAGTATACACATATCATTTCCATACTCAGACTCCTGAGATCGCCTGGAAGCAACCACACTCCAATGAGCAATGAGCAAACCTGGAGCCCAGGTTTTGGTATCTAATACTATCTATGCATATAAAAGACTAATATGCTAAGTGTCCATCCGACCGGTAGCTATGACGCGCACTGACCACCAGGGGGCAGACACTCAACGCAGGAGCTGCCAAACTGTCGTGACTTGGCAGCAGTGGTTCTTGGATGACGCACCCCGAAACCAGAGAGGAGGGAGCCTGATTCCTCATGGGGCCGCACGATTCCACTTTCGGCCGTGGGTTATGTTGTTGCTGGGATACTGTCGGTACCGAATCTGGTTTACTGCACACTTGCGTTTGCATTCCAGACCATGTACAACAGCAACTTTGCAGAGTGCCCTCTAGCACTCCGGGACCCCTTGGGGGATGTCGAAGAGCCAGTTTCACCCAATCCCCACAGGCCAGGCTGAGGGACCCCCACCTGCCGGAGGGACCCTGCTCACTCCGCAGACGAGCCATGGCACCACCCCAGGTACAGCCAGTTGGGGAGGGACCCTCGGAGGTTGGCTCCAGGGCATGTGCGGCCCATCTCGCCCAGTCCCGCCCCACAGGCCACCTTCTAATTAATTTCCTTTCAGTGTGCACAAATCCGTGCACTGGGTCACTAGTTCACCAATAAAAGGAACCAGAGCCCTTTAGAAAAATATGGCAGATTCAAGGGTTGGGGCAGGGAATATACAAGACATGTCTGGAGCATTTTGTAGTGCCTGAAAGTAAGGAAGTGCTCAAACAAACAAAACCAATGATAAGGGTGTGTTAAAGGGACACAGTAACCAACTGAAAGAGCTCCCAATGCTATCCTATTACATCATATCAAGGGTACTACACTATCAGCATGACTCATTATTGATGTTGACCTCAATCAACTGGTTGAAGTAACCGTTTATCAACCTTCTCCCACTGTATGATGTAATGAGAATTGCATTTTACCTCTTTGATCTTCCTACCACAGACTCATAACCTGAGTCTGATCATTTGGAAAATATCAGGCAAACCCAAATTGAAAGACATTCTACCAAATGCCTGACAAGTACTCCTCAAAAGAGTCAAGGTCATCAAAAGCAAGGAAAGTCTGAGAAGCTATCATAGCCAAGAGGAGCCCAAGGAGACATGACAAATGAATGGAATATCCTGTAAGGGATCTTGGAACAGGAAAAGAACATTAGGAAAACAAAGGAAATTTGAATAAACTATGGATTTAAGCTAATAATAATATATCAAGGTTGGTTCATTAGTAACAAATGTAACACACTCATATAAAATGTTAATAATAGGGGAAACTGGGAATGGATTATTTGAGAACTATATATACCATCTTCACAACTTTTCTGCAAATGTAAAAACATTTTTAAATAGAAAGTTTATTAAAAAATGATAGTCAATAAAAATAACTTTGAAACTGGAAAAAAAAATAAAAAGGACCTATGGCTTGTGATAAACAAACACAAACACAAATCGCTTTCAAGGAATGTGCTTCCCAGCCACCCGGAGTGCATTTAGCAAACAATCTCAACTATCAGCTCCTTCAGGGTCTGCCTCACCTGCAGAGATGCCCCTCCTAAGGTAGCTGCTTCCAGAAGCTGCCCATCTAGTGACTGAGCAGGGTGGGTGTAAGGGCCCAGAGACACACAACTCTGATGGGCACTATTTACTCCCCACCAGTTGGCTGAGGTTTTACTGGGTCCACATTATGATTCAGATTCTCCCTGTGCCCAATCCTGCTTCTTCCCACTTTTCCCCCAGGTTTTATCCCCAATAAACATCTTGCATACAAAACTCCATGTCATCATCTGCTCCCAGGTTACTGATCATGGGCTTCCTCTTTTAACAGAAGAGTTTTAATTTCCCTCTAAGCCTTGCCTGAATCCCCAATTGATGTTTAAATATTGAAACATATTTACTTAATGCCTTCTCTGTTAGCATTTAAAGAAGTTTATAGCCCGGCTGGCGTAGCTCAGAGGTTAAGCATGGACCTAGGGACCAGGAGGTTACAGTTCAAGTTTCAATTCTGGGTCAGGGAATATGCCTGAGTTGTGGGTTCAACCCCGGGTTGGGGGCATGCAGGAGGCAGCCAATTGATGATTCTCTCTCATCATTGATGTTTCTACTTCTCTCTCTGAAATCAATATATGTATATACACTCACACACACACATATATATATATTTTTTCTTTTTTTTAAAGAAAGAAAACTCCGGGTACACAAGACACTAATAAAGTATTTATTTCTTGAGGAGAGGGGTGGGAACTATACAGGTGGTGAATCGGTGGGAGACTTTATTCTATACCACTTTATATTATTTTATTTTTAACCATATAAATATAATTACTTCTGAGACTGATTTCCCCCAGTATCTATTTTTCATTTCTTCCTTTCACAAATAGCATCCGCCCTCCTCCCCCACGTTTCAGTGGAGCATATTAGTGCCATATAAGAGATTACGTATCCTAGCCTCCCCTGCAGCTATTTTCATGTGACTGAAGTTCTGCAAAGAATTGTGAGCAGAGGTGATATGTGCTATGCCATGTCACTTCCTTTAAAGGAAATTTCTTTTCTACTTCCTCTTCTTCATCCTCCCCATGGCTAGACTATGGCTATGTTGTCTGTGAACCAGTTCTGATCAGAGTAGATGAAGTAACAATCAGAAGTTGATGGAGCAGCAAGATAGCCACAAGGAATGTGGACTCCTGGACAACCACAAGCAGCCCAGCTGCCAGACCTTTCTGGACTGCTCACCACCTCCTGGACTATTTCATGAGAGAGAAATAGACATCTATCTTTTTGGGGAGGGCCACTGAGTTTTGGGGTGTTTCTACAGCAACTTAGCCTATATCCAAACCAATATAAAAAACTGCAAAGCTTATGATATTTGGCAGTGCAGGGAAGTGTGCAAATTGTCCTGACTCCCAAGCCCATGTTTTTCACTGTAAATGATTAGGGAGGCAATCTTGCAATGGCCAATTCTTTCTTACTAAAAGATGAAGCATGAAGTACAATCTGCCAAAATTTATCATACCAACCAACCAAATCCACTTCTGTCAATCCAGGTGGGGCAAAATGAAAGATAAGAAACTTGAGACAAAGGGCTAGTGACTTAAAATCTTAGGTTAGGAAAGGAGGATCAATAGCAAATTGAACTGGGAAAAAGTAACAAAAGGAGATGAACACAATACAATAGATTAATAGATGAGAGGAAGGAATTTATGACTGAAATAAATAAAGGATGTTTTACCTCATTCAAAAAGAACAAGTCTATAAGAAAGAAGGTGAGGTGCCGAAACCGGTTTGGCTCAGTGGATAGAGCGTCAGCCTGCGGATTGAAGGGTCCCGGGTTCGATTCCGGTCAAGGGCATGTACCTTGGTTGCGGGCACATCCCCAGTGGGAGGTGTGCAGGAGGCAGCTGATCGATGTTTCTCTCTCATCGATGTTTCTAGCTCTCTATCCCTTTCCCTTCCTCTCTGTAAAATATCAATAAAATATATTTTAAAAAAAAAAGAAGGTGAGGTGCAGGGTAACCCCATGTACTAGAGAGTTACTCAGCTGGTGGAAATTGAAGATGGTAGAATGGTGGATAGCAAATAGATTGAGACTAAAGGTGAGAATATACAAGTCATATTGTTGTCATAATATACAGTTATGTATGTATGTATAATTCTGTTCTAAGTCAGTGGCAATATCTAGGGGGACTTCAACTACATAAATGGAGTCAGGAGACTTCAGCTGTATCAATGTTCTAGGCTCACAAAAAGGAATAATACTGGCACTACAATGACTGGCCACAGGGAGAAAGGAATGACCTGAGAATTACCGATGCCAGAACTAGGCGAACTGACCCAGCTCCAGGGCTGGCTGCCAAGGAGAGTGACCAGCAGGCCAAGTCATCATACTCCAGGGAGCGTGTCATTTCACAGGATGCTCGTTAATGAGACCAGATTTTAAAAGAGCCTGAATTAAAGAGTAGCACCAGCCTATAAGGATTGATATTTTCTTGTAGGCTGAGATAATTCTTGCTTTTAAAAAGAATGCCAAGACATTTTCAAAATTTGGTTTTTGTTTTTCAAATAATACTTGCCACGAGCAGGCGAACAAAAAAGGATGAAAACCACTGCTTGGTGCTGAAGAGATCATGCTTTCAGATTTAAAAAAAAAAAAAAAGAAAGAAAAGCTCAACTTTTATTTTGTCTCCTCTCTGAAAGAGAATTATTTTAATGAAAAAGGTATAATAAACACAATTAAAAGGCCACTGGCATACTAGAAGTAATTATTTACATGTCCATTATATTTAAAAATGTGAACAACAACAACAAAGGCTCCTGAAATCCATTGTAGTAAATGAGCAACCAATTGTTTTGACTTAAACTTTCCAGGCCTAAATGAATTACCTATGGAAGACTTTGCATTAGTGATTGTAGAATCAATATTATTTGGTTTTGGGAAACCAGAGAAAAATAAGAAATACCAGAAAATTTGAAGAAGGGCAAATATTGTCCTGATTTTCAAAGAGAAGAAAAAGTAGTGGGAACAGGGGGAAGTTTGAGAATTATTGGTAAATTTAACAATTTCTAGAATAAAATTTTAAATGTTTTAACAATAGGGAAAGAGATTGAACTCATGATGACAATTTCAATCAAACTTTTTTGTTTCTATCTATATCTATCAAGGTCTCAGTGGACCAAAAATTTATTGCAGATGTTTCAAATGAAGAAACTTAAATAAAGGGAGTACTTTAGAACGGTAAACCCTTTTTAGTCTAGTGTGATCACCAGACCAGCAGTGTCAGCATCACCTGGGATTTTGATGGAAATGGAGAATTTCAGGCCCCAGACCTACTAGTTTAGAACCTGCATTTTTAACAGGATTCCCAAGTGATTCATATTTACTAAAATTTGAGAAGCACTGAAATAGGCAAAGTTAGAAGAACATATAAGAGATGGCAAGGCATCCAAACACTAGTAGCATTAAGAAGACATTACCACTCCGAAGGCTGAAGAAACAAAGGGAGGAAATTATGAGACTGGAACCAGTTGATATAATAAAAATAATTGACTTGTATACTTTAAGTGGGTGAATTATATACTATGTGAATTACATACCAATATTAAGAAAGAAGAAAAAACAGAAAATGTATGCAAAATCTGTATGCTGAAATCTCCAAAATATTAAAGAAGGCGCTGAAAATAAATGGAGTGATATACCATGTTCATGGATTAGATTCAATATTGTTAAGATGTTAATTCTCCCCAGTGATTCTATAGATTTAATGCAATACCAATTAAATTCCACCATAATTTTTGTAGACTTTTACAACTTATTATAAAATTTACATGGAAAGGGAAAGGAACTAGATTAGACAAAATAATTTTGAAAGAGAATAAAGTTGGAGAGTTGATTATCCCCCATTTCAAGACTTATTATAAAACTATAGAAAGCAAGGCAGTGTGGTATTGGCAAAAGAATAGACATATTAGTTAATAATGAAACAGAAAAGAGAGTTCAAAAATTGACAAGCACATATAGTTTATTTTTTACTAAAGGTGCAAAGGCAATTCAATGGAAGGATAGTCTTTTCAAAAGATAATGCTGGAAAAATTGTATATATGACAAAACTAACATCAATTTTTATCTCAGACCATATACAAAAAATTAACTCAAAATAGATTACATACCTAAATGTAAAAGCTAAGAATCCATTGCCAAATCTGAGATCATGAAAATGTACCTGTATATTTTCTTCTAAGAGTTTTATAGTTTTAGCTATTACATTCAGGTCTTTGATACATTTTGAAATGATTTTTGTACATGATATGAAGTAAGGGGCTGAATTTATTCTATTGCTCTGCCTGTACAGTTGTCCTGGCATTATTTGTTAAAAAGATTATTCTTTCTCCATTGAATGATGGGCTTGTCAAAATAAGTTGGCCATAGACATTTGAGTTTATTTCTGTCAGTTCTATTCCATTGATCTTTACGTCTATCCTCACGCCAGCACGATACTGTCTTGATTACTGTGGCTTTGTAGTAAAATTAGAAATCTAGAAGTGGAAGACTTCTAAGTGTTAGCTATTCTGGGTCCCTGAATTTCTATATGAATTTTAGAATCAGATTGTCAATTTCTACAAATAAGCCAGCTAAGATTCTAATAGGGATTGTGATGAATCTTTAAATCATCTGAACACTATTAGTTTTCAATCTATGCACATGAGATGTTTTTTCTTTTTCTTTTTTTTGAGATGTTTTTCCATTTATTTAGATTTTTAAAAATTTCCGACTGCTGGTTTAGGCCCAATCCCTGAGATCCTGGGCCGCTGGCTCCTAATTGCTCATCTGCCTGCCTTCCTGGTCACCCCTTACTGCCCCACCTGCTGGCCTGATGGCCCCCAACTGCCCCCCTGCTGGCCTAGTTGCCACTCACTGCCCCCCTGCCAGCCTAATTGCCCCCAACTTACCCCCCTGCCGGCCTGGTTGCCCCTAACTGCCCGCCCCCCGCACCGGCCTGGTCACCTCTTACTGCCCCCCCCTCCCACTGAGCTGGTCGTCCCTCTCAGCCCCCCCTGCCAACCTGATCGCCCCTCACTGACCTGGTCGTCCCTCACTAACCCCCCCTGCCAGCCTGGTTGCCCCATGCAGCCTGCTTGTTCAGTCGTTTGGTTGTCCCTCACTAACCCCCCTGCTGGCCTGGTCGTAGGCAGCCATCTTGTGAGGGTATGACGGTCAATTTGCATATTACCTTTTTATTATATAGGATACCAGACTTTGTGCTGTAAGCTGAAATACAAGTTCTCTTGCCTTGAGGCACTCAGAGCCTAGTAAAGATGTATATAAGTATGATCATTTCTTAATTGCCTAACTTGTCTTGTAATAATAGCTATGGTGACCATATGTTCTGGTTTTTGCCTATTGTCTTAATAAGCTAACCGTCTTTTTTCAATCTCAAAAGCTTCTAAGTTTGGACAATAAATTCTAGGTCACTCTAATTATAGCATACCTATGTTTTCTCAGTTAACTCTGAGCAAAACAATTCTGTGAAGGACTGAATCTGTTAAGATCCTAGCAGAAATGAGATGGTACATTTTCAATGGGTAATTTGAGTAGAGTTTAATAAAACGACTATTTGCCAGGATGTGGGATAAATGTAGCAAAACCAGGAGGAGTTTACCCTGGATTATCCTCGGGAAGTAACTGACCTTTGGTTGAGGAATGCAGCCAGCCTGCAACGGTGTCATAGCAAGGGAGCCTGGGGGAATAAAGACCAACACTCCTTTCTTTGTGGTTCTGTGGTTGCACACCATTGCCTGAACTCAAATGGACAGTAAGGGAAGGAAAGCCCTTGAGCTCAAGCTTCTGGGGGCAGAATGGAAGATGAAGAGTGGATCTGGCAAACATGTGCACCATCAGGACTCACTGCTAGTACTCTCTTTCACAATAGAAAAAGATGAGCCCTGACCGGTTTGGCTCAGTGAATAGAGCGTCGGCCTACAGACTAAAGGGTCCCAGGTTCAATTCCCGTCAAGGGCATGTACCTTGGTTGCAGGCACATTCCCAGTGGGGGTGTGCAGGAGGCAGCTGATCGATGTTTCTCTCTCATCGATGTTTCTAACTCTCTCTCCCTCTCCCTTCCTCTCTGTAAAAAATTAATAAAGTGTATTTAAAAAAAAAGAGAGATGAGATGGAGAGGATATCTTGCTCAGTGTCACATAGCTAGTAAGTAATAAACTGGAGTCTCAGGGCTGTGTTTTCCCCAATGTGCCAAGCTCCCTCTAAGGATCCTACTCCAGCAATGCCAGGGCACCTGTCCCTGGGACAGCACCATCACCCAGGAGACTGTGGGACCTTCATCCCGTTCCCTTGTTTGGAATGTCCTCCTTACTCTCCTCCCTGTTCTGCTTTCCTTGGTGAAGCCTTTCCTGTTTTTTTTTTTTTAAATATATTTTATTGATATTTTACAGAGAGGAAGGGAGAGGGATAGAGAGTTAGAAATATCGATGAGAGAGAAACATAGATCAGCTGCCTCCTGCATACCCCCCACTGGGGATGTGCCCACAACCAAGGTACATGCCCTTGACTGGAATCGAACCTGGGACCTTTCAGTCCCCAGGCTGACGCTCTATCCACTGAGCCAAACCAGTCAGGGCAAGCCTTTCCTGTTTTGACAGGACAGTGAATAGCTCCTTGTACTGTGCTTTAAAATCCCTTAATTCATGGATCGTTTCTAGGATTTGGATTATTTATCAGCGTTGTTTAAAGATCTCTCAGCAGACTGTGCACTGATTAATAGTTGAAGAGGCATCCTCATTTTAAAATGTTTAGTTCTTAGCACAGTGCTGGGCACAAAGTGAAAAAGGTAATTTAACCCCTTAGGAACCTTAATAAGGAGGAACTATTATTAAATAGATTTTAAGGATGAGGAAATGGAAGCACTGAAAGGGTAAGTAATTTGCTCAAGTTCACATAGTATGAAGTAGTTTTAAACCTGGGTAGAATGGTTGTAGAATGATGTTTAAATAACTTCAGAATGAAAACTGACTTTATGAAATAGCCTTTCTTGGCCAACAGTAATTCAGTATTTTTATTAAATATATTTATGCCTAACTACCCAAAAAAAAGTCAGGGAGGTGAAAATTTAAGGCATTGCTCCTAGTTACTGAAAAAAATCAGGCAGAAGCTGGGTAAACTGGAATGATTTTGTCCTAAAAGTGTTTCTTCAAACAGTTGAGATCATGGAATAGGTGACTTTAAGCTTTTAGGATGAGAATAAACTAACCTACCCACAAAGGTAGGGAATTCATACTCTTATCTAAACATCTAACCAGCTGTTTTCAACACAAGCATTTACAAAGTAAATAAAAATGAAACAATTAATTGATTAAGTCCTGCAGTCTGGCCTGGTCAACGTAACACAGAATGGCGAGTTGGTTCGCAATTACCATTCCACCCGGTTGGGAGCCTGTGGAGCAGTCTTTTCATAGGGTTTGCCTGAGACTCATGTCCACGGGCAGTGAGGCCGTCTAACCCTCCCTGCGCGAGGAGGAACAAAAGGCCGATATACAGAGAGCAGCCGAGGGAAGTACTTCTCTTCCTCCTCCCTCTGCATTGCAGCCATCCACGCGGTCATCTTAATTCAACACTTACTGAGCATTTACTGTATGCTTCACATAAAATGGTGGACCATGTCTCAAAGGATTGAAGACTAGGGGGCAGAAATCGGTCAAATCGGAAGAGGTTAGTGTCTGCAAGTCTGAGTCCGCCCACAGACTTAAGAGGTCCCCTCTCGGAGCCTCTCGTCATTCGTTCATGGAGAGACGGTGAGAGTCAGACTCTCATCCCCGAGGGTTCCACCTGCACCCAGCCTGGGTGGCCTGCAGCCCTTCGATCCCTCCTGGGGCAGCCCAGCGTCGGCCTCCCCGCAGCTAGACCCCTGCCCGGCGTCCACTCACCTTCCGCCCAAGGCGGCGCGGCGCGGGGCGTTCGAATCCTGCCTGCCCTCCCACCCCCGAAATGGCAGGAGAGGCAGACGCAAGGCCCCCAAGAAACCTAGTTGCTGTAAGTCTCAGGTCAGACGCGGAGGCACCCAGTCTAGAGGTGGTTTGTCTTGGACCTGATTCAATGGGCCGTGGACTTCCCTGCGGGCGCAATCCCGTGGGCTGATCATAGTCCTTCCCCGCCTCCCCACAGCCCTGCCCTTCTACCCAGCTGGTTCCCTTCCCGGACCGGTCGCTATCCTCCATCACCTTGTTGTCGGGGCCCCCTCTCTGCGGGGGAATCCACAGCACCTCTGTCACACCCCGCTGACGGGCCTTGGCCCCGGCGCCGCACCACCGGACAAGCAATAGGACTCTGAGTTTCGCCCGGCACACTGTCACGTACCCCAGCATCTGCTGGAAAAATCCTCTCCTACGGCGGGGGAGCGTCCCTGTCCCACGCGCCCGGAGTCGCGCAGACTCCAGTCACCCGCCGGGCGCCGCTGCCGCCACCCCAGCCGCCACCCCCGCGCGCGCCTCCGAGTCGCCGGGTCTGTGTACAGCGATCACACAAGGTCGGCTAAGCCCCCACGTGTGGCCAGCGGGCTCCGTTACACCGGGGAGGCCCCGGTCCTACGCTCCGGGCCGTCCACGGCTGCACGAATTCTCCAGCGGGGAAGTCCTCTGGTTCCTCTCCAGCCGGCGGTGGTGGGCCGTCCACAACAGCAACTGCTGCGGCCTCTTCCTCTCCCTGAGGGCCCCTACCCGGCCGCATGCCTCAGCGACAGCTCCCCGCTTTCTAGCCTCTCCCTGCAGAATGGATCTCTGCAGGAGCAGCTCTTCCCTGCTGGGGGGCTGCCCAGCCCCACCTCGGTTGCCCACGTGTCTCCCCGGGGGCCCGCACCCCTTCCGAGCCGGTTCCTCCGGGTGGCGCGTGCTTGCCCCGGGCTAGCTTTCCGCGAGACGCCGTCCCCACGGACTTTTCTGCCCCGCGTCCCTTCCCCTTGTCCCCAGCGGCTCAGCTGTCCGCTTCGCCGGGCGCTCGGCGGGACCCAGGCTCGGATCTCCGCGCCCCGGCTTTACTCGGGCTGCAGCACGTGGTGGAACGGGTGGTGGCGGCCAACCCACCGGCTGAGGGGTCTTGGTGGCCCAGGAGAGGGTCGCTTCGGGGGCCCCGGTGACATCCCCGGAGGGCGAGCCTCGCGGTCTGAGCCTGGGGGCCCGCCCACCATACTCCTTGGCGTCGCCTCGCCCCCCGCGTGAAGCCTTACCCCCCTTTCTGGGGAAGCAAATGGTGCCTTCCAGGCGAGTGGCCATGTTGCTCTAATAAAGCTGGAGGGGCGGCGGCGTGCAGGGAGCAGACGCCGCTGGCCGCGCGCGAGAGCCCGGCGCGAGCAGAGCGCAGCCGCGAGGGAGGCGCGGGGGAGGCGAGCGGGAGCCGGAGCCGGAGCAGAGCAGCAGCCAGTGTTGGCGGGGAGCAGCCGGGCGCAGCCGGAGCCGGGGCGCAGCCGCGATGGCCGTGGCCGTGGGGAGACCGTCTGTGAGTGCAGGGGCCTCGTTTCCCTGGCCCGCTACTCCTCCGGCGCGGGGTGGTCCCTGCTTTGGGGCGGGTGCCGGCGTGAATAGGGGGGCCCGGGCGGGGGCTCGGACGGTGGCTGTGAGTGTATGCATGAATTTGGGCGCGCGTCTGGGGCTGAGGCGAGGGCGAGGAACCCCCAGGCTTGGCTATTGCGTGATGCAACAGTGTCTCGCCTCGTTGCGTCCCGATTCCCAGGATGTGGGAGGAAAGGGACCTCTCTCCTATTTTCCCTTTAGGAAGATCCTTTCAGCCACGGTGTTTCTCGGCTGCCTCCCTCTCCGCGCTCACCTTTTCCCTCGTGACAGCGGAGAAAGGCACTGGGTGCGGGGGTTTGCTCCCGTTTCCCCCGCGTGGAGAGGCGGCCGGGGCATGGGAATTGTAAGCCCCAGCCCTGGGTGTCACTCGCTAGTAGAAGCGGGTCAAAAATAAAGGGGTGGGAGTCCGCGGTGGTTTCCCCAGTGCTTTGTGCGATCCCGGATACCCCCAGGCGTACACCCGGGTGACCTGGCCCTGCCCAGGATGTGCACAAAAGCCCTACATTTACACACAAAGTTTTCAAACGGCTCCCTTGTCGGGTGGGTGGAGGTATTAGAATGCTCTGCGGATGGAAGGCTGGGGGCGGCGAGTCAAGGAGGCGGGGACGCGAGGAAGAGGAAGGGAGGGCGGGTGCGGGTGCCTGGGGAGTCGGCTGCCCCTCGGCGCGGAGCGAGGGAGGGAGGAGGAGGATGCTCCAGACCCGGGTTTGCGGGCGGGGCAGGGGCCGCGCCTCCTGGGGTGCGCGACTCCGGCCCGGCTGGACTTGGAGGGTGCGGTTTCTGCCGGTGCTCCGCATCCCGGGTGAAAGGCAGAAGAAGGGGCGGTGGCGGCCTTTCCTTTTTAGTGAAAGGGGCCGAGTGGGGTGGGCCAGGCGGAGTCCTCTTTCTCTCTCTTTCCCCATTTCTTAGTCGGTATTCAGAGTCCACTTTCGCCCCACCGACTTCGGGGGCACTTCCCGCGAGGTTTGTCCTGCTCTACCCCCTCTCTTCCCATTTCCTTATCTTCTCCTACCCGTTATTGTGTAGCTGCAGGTGGTCGCTTGAGAAATTTCGTAGACATAGACAAAAGTCCTTAGGAGGCACTAGAAACTCCAGAAATGCAGGCTGTGCCCCCAGACGCCGGGCTCCTTCTCCTAACTCCTGCTCAGATACACACACTCCCCCGCCCTCACTCCTGCACCCCCATCCCCCACCCCCACCCCGGGAAATTCGGGGGATTCCTCTGCGTGTTCTAACTCAGTTTGGTGATTCCGCTGCCGAGATGTTTTCAGACATTTTCCGTGGTCAGAAAATGTTCAGTGGTCATATTGAAGTATACCTATGGGTCTTTCAGGCATTTAAACTTTTAATAGTTAATGACTTACTCTTAAGAATTCAGATTTCTTGCACACAAATTGTACTCTTGATAATTAGTGGTCAGAGATGTTATTGAGGGGATTTGTAGTCTCTGGGCTAATCTTTTTCTTTTCTTTCTTTCTTTCTTTCTGGTGAGAAAACTGGGGTCCAAAGAGGTCAAGTTTGTCTGGTGAAATTACTTCCTCCCCCACGCTACTTATTTCCAAGGCACAGATTCCAATAACTAAAATAACAGTATCTACTCTAGATAATTGGAGAGCATCTGGGAATGCAATGTTATGTGTGTGTGTGGTGGGGGGGGGGCTGTCTTTTTTCTGAATACCTATCGCTGGTGCATTCTTGAGGCATGGGGAGGTGGAAGAAATAATTTGCTGCACATTGTCTATAAATTAGTTAGTTCATATATGCCAGTTCAATAGGAACAGTATGTGGATTTAAGATTTAGTTGTGTGGCCATAATCATATCCAACACCAGGTCTGTCAACCAGATGTGAGCTTAATCCCACAGAATTCTTGTGGAAGACCTCGCTCATGCAAATAATAGAGATTTTTAAAAGTGTGTGCACGGAGGAGGTAGCTGCTTTCTCTGCACGTTCCCTTTTGTCACTGGAGTTAAGATTACATTACGTACAGTTTAAAAACAAGACTTCTTTCTTTGACCGAGTTGTGGTATGGGTGATCAGGAATTGACTACAAAGTTGAAGTCTGTTCATATATTTCCAAGGAATCGTTGAACTGCTTCACTTCGTTGTTCACTCTGTAAATGTCTTAAGTGTAATGTCTGCATTTTGTCTTCTAAACAACCCGAGTACATGTAGATTCTCCAAACACAACTCCAAGAGATCTACATTGCATCCTTGTTAGAATTCTCTACCCCTTCTGGTCTCTTATCTATTCTATGATGATGAGAACAAAAGAAAGAGTGTGGAGAGAAAATAGTCACTCGGGAAGTGGATCTATGTGTGAATGGAGTTTCTCCAGTTATTTCTTTAGAATTTGATCTTCCACAAAAAGTTGTTAGGAAAACATGAGCATATCTCCGTTCCCTGAAAACTGCCTCCCTCATCCAGATTGAAGGGAAGTTCATTCAGAATAATTTGCCCTCAATTTTAGACATTCTTGCATTTGAACATTTTAGTGTGATATCTCTGGTAAATATGACCTTTTACTGGGCAAAAATCCTTATATGACAAATGTAATAATTTCTCTTATGAAGTGGTTATAGTAATTCCCCCACCCCCCACCCCTTATCCACAGTTTCATTTTTAGAGGTTTCAACCTTGGTCCAAAAATATTAAGTGGAAAATTCCAGAAATAAGCAATTCATAAGTTTCAAATTGGCCCGCCGTTCTGAATAGCATGATGATGTGCCATTTGCTCAGTCCCGCCCAGGGATGTGAATCATCTCTTTGTCCTCCTTTGTCCAGTTTATCCATGCTGTATATAGTAAGCTCCCTCCCCTTAGTCACTTAGTAGCAATCTGAGTTATCAGGCTGTTGTGCCACAGTGCTTCTGTTCAAGGAACCCTTATTTTACCTAATAATGGCCCCAAAGCATTCAGATATGCAAAGAGAAACCGTAAAGTGATTCCTTTAAGTCAGAGAAGTGATTCCAAGTCACTTTTTTACTGCCAAGGGCCATTTGGATTTTTATAACATCATTCGCAGGCTACACAAAATTGTCAACTAAAAATTAGCCTGCTATATTTGGTCAAACGTTTAATTAACACACCCCTAATGCCTTGCCAGGGCCAGACCAAATGATTTCTCAGGCCTTATTAGACTGGTGGGCTGGACGTTCCCCACCCCTGCTTTAAGTGAAAGGATGAAGGTTTTCAGTATGGAAAAGAAAAACAATCTTATGCTGAGGTTGCTAAGATCTACTGTAAGAAGAAATCTTCTACCCATGAAATTGTGAAGAAGGAAAAAGAAATTCATGCTGAGAGATCAACTTACATAACTTTTATTACAGTATACTATTATAATTGTTCCACTTTATTATTATTAGTTATTGTTAATCTCTTACTGTGCCTAATTTATAAATTAAACTTTATCACAGTTATGTATGTACTATTTGTGGTTTCAGGCATACCCCACCAGATAAGGGAGGAGGGTTACTTTATATCTAGTTGTAACCATTTAAACCTCAAGGCTAAATTCAGATGTTTCTTAAGTGGATTTGTTGTTGGCTAGAAAACGAAAGCTCCAGTTTAGTGTGACACTCTTTATTTGCATCATAATCTTATCCCTTATTTTCTCCATTTCCCACGGATGGTTTTGGGCTTGGCTGTGAGAAGACCCTGAAGCACGTCTGTGGTTTCCAGAGTGTAACTGATGATTAGCAAGAGCATTTCTCTCCCAGGAATGTGTCCACATTTTGGATGAGTTAGTATTTTTGCATCCAAGTCCCAGGGCAGCTTTTATTTTAATTTTAAACAGAGCATGGTAATTTACTCTACCTGGGAATCAGGTTTTATGTAGCTGGTCCACTCTCTCTTAAGGTGTGGAGCTCGTCCATTACAGAGTCTAGGAGTTGATAGGAACTTTAGAGCTCATTTGGCTCAGCTTCCTCCCCAGTGCGGAAATATTTATTCCTAGCAGAAGGTATGTGTTTAAACTTTTCCAGTGGTGGACATTCCCCTATGATACCCTTCAAGAAACATCCTTCTTTTTCTGTCGAGCAAGAAGAAATGGAGAACCGAGTTCATTCATTCGCTCCTTTAACACCATTCATCAGTAGACAAGAGAAATTCCCTTCTTCCCCCGGAGCTATTATTTTCTGAGAGATTTAGTGTCCTGGGCATTAAAGTGACAGACTGTAGTGGCGTATGTAAGCCATTTAGGGAGAAGGGAACTATTTGACTGAGTGGACGGTGATGTAGGTAAAGGATCTCATAGGTCTGAGGGTCATTACATACAGTTCCTGAAGATGCGGTCTGCAGCAGGGGGAATATGGGGACGGACAATGAAATGTTATTTTCCCTTGTTGTAAAAGTGCCATTTCTAGTCTTGAGGATGTGGCCCGCATGGAGAAAGATTAATGGAGCTGAAAAAAGTCCAGGGTATGGCCATCCAAATGATAAACGGGCTGTCATGCAGGGGGAGGTTTTTAAAAATTAAAACTCTTTAATCAGTGATATAAATTATACACATTGAGGCTTTCTAAGCAATTATTAAGGAATCCAAGAAGTGTTTGAGGTGCAGTGATCTCTCCTTTTAAAATCTTTTGACAGTTATAAATTTTTTTTTGTCTTTTAAAATATATTTTTTAAAAATATACATTTTTATTGATTTCAGAGAGGAAGAGAGAGGGAGAGAGAGAAACATCAATGATGAGAGAGAATCATTGACCGGCTACCTCCTGCACACCCCACACTGGGATGTGCCCTGACCAGGAATCAAACCTTGACCCTCTGGTTCATAGGATGACACTGAGCCATGCTGGCTGGGCTAAAATATCTTTTTAAAAATATATATGAACTGTGGGCTTTATCCCCAATGAGGGGTGTGCAGGAGGCAGCCGATCAATGATTCTCTCTCATCATTGATGTTTCTGTCTCTCTCTCCCTCTCCTGTCCTCTCTGAAATCAATAAAAATATTTTTTTAAAAAATGATATGTCTACATCACAATGAAAAATAGACCCTAGGAATTGATTAAGATAAAATTACACATGTCCCACCAGCCTGATATAAAAGCTCTTAGATTGTTAGTGTATTTTTATTAACTTTTGAGGCTTGCACCAGCAAGCATAACCCATTTCAAATAAACTGCTACTGTGTGCCTGTGTGGATCGTGTCTGACTATTTGGACACTCATATAACGAAGGAAACAGATGCTTAGTGCTTTCCAAGAGGCCACCCTGTGTCTGTGTCCAGACAAAGGAATGAATGGTTTGGATGGCCTACTTTGATTGATTGCCAAAAGACCCAGTGCTTATACCCACTGGTGATGCCACTGCTGATAATGATCTCAGGGTTTACACTCCCCATGGAGCAGGCTGCAATTAGTTTTCTGTGCCTGTGTTTCTCTTTATAGGACCTTAAACTTGGTTAGGACTGAGGCAGGGGTGTGGAATGTGGGGTATGGGATGCTCTTGGATTTTTATTATTTATTGAGAACTGTTTCTTGTAGCCTTAGAACTGTGTCCATTGGGGCAACTGAAACTAAATCATTTTTTAAACAAAGACCCAGATATACAGCTTCTATTCTTTTCCCCAAGGAGACCTACTTTACAATATAATTGATACCCCCGCCCTTTTTAAAAATCAAGATTGACAGAAAACTCCCTTCCAACTAAACAATACCTCTCCTGACCCATTCAGGCCTGCTGGCAGCTCATCAATGCAGCCGCTATTGTACATAAAAACAATACTTGGGCTAAGGTGATACAGACCGACTTCTAAAAAGAATTTGCTGGGTGATCTAAAGTCAAATGTGCATCATCTCAGACCTGGCCTGTGGTGGAAATCGGGAGTCTGTTCCCTGAGAGGACCAGAACCAAGGCATTAGAGCCACCTTTATTCAGGAACTGTGCCAATGAGTGTGAGGGCCTTGCTCAAGTCAAAGGATGCATTCTCTCCACCTACTGAACTCTGACCCGTAGAACAGAGTGTGCTGTGTTGATGGAGGGGACAGGCTGAGGTGGAGGCTTTCTGCTCCAAAAAGAACGTCTCTGGTACCCGAATGGAAGCTTTGTTCCTGCAGTTTTATTTGTGTTGCATTTGAAAAATTATGGTAAAAATATATGACATAAAATGTATCTGCTTGTTTTTGGTGATTAAGTAACATTCCTTAAGGAAGAATGTATGATTTTCTTATTAAATTTTCTTCTTATATAGAAGTATAATCACAATGATATAGGTAGGTTAGAAATTGCAGAACTAAACAACCTTCAGTAGCCAAACACATCAATAATTATTCTTGGCTTCCTAATCCATCTGCTTTATCAGGTATTTCTTGTGTACTTTCTCTCTGCAGGTGCTGAGGTTATGATGTTAAGTATTTGAGATGCTGTCATCAAATTTCTCCAAAGGATGAGTAAGCAATAGAACTTAGCAAGGAAAACGAGGTGGAAAAGTGTTCCAAGCCAAGGGAACAGCATGCACACAGCTCTGGAAGTGAGGAGAGCCGCTTAAGGAAACCCAGCGTCGCTGTGACATCAGTGTTCAGAGAGTGGACAGAAGTGAGGCTGGGTTGTGGGAAGAGCCTACATCATGCAGCATTCTCCCAGACATATGCATAGTTACTACACAGCTCTTTACATATTTTATATTCCATCCACCCCTGTCCTTCAACCTAGGATATCTCGGATTCTTGGAATTGGTTTATGGAAGACACTGAAAATCTGCATAGTAGTAATTCTCCAGGATTCAGTACAGTAGAGGGGAGATGGCAGAGGATCAGGGAAGTTAGTTCCTTTCATGGCCACATTGGCAAATGGAGCCTTTAAACAATAAAGGAAGTGAAGATTAAGGAACTGCACAAAGAGAAGGAGGTGGGGTCCAGTGATGGGAGAGAGAAAGTGTGTGTAGTAGGAGCCTAAATGAATTGAAGGCAAAGAGTATGATTATCCCTGTTGTTCAATAACAGCGAGTGTCCAGTAGTATCATCCCCAAGTCAGGGATGGGTGGTGACCTTCAGAAAGACCTTCTGTGCTGCTCGCTGTGGCCCCAGCTCTGGGACTGTGCTCCCTGGAAATGGTTTTGAGGCCATCAGGACTTGTAGCTGCGTGACAGAACAGAATTATTTCCCTGGGGATGCTCTGAACCAGTCCTTGCTCAGCCGTCTGTTCCTAAATGCGGACGCATCAGCTGGCACCCTGCTTTTCTTGCTTTGTTTTCTCTCTACTGAGCGGCTGTAGTATAGAGCGTTTTGGTTAAGAATGTGGGCTTTGGAGCCAAACTGCCGGGGTTCTGGGGAATCATCTCTGCCGTTGACCCACCTTTGGGGCTTTAGGCAAGTGACTTACCTTGGGTACCTCACATTCCCCATCTGTAAAACAATAACAGTATAAGGGTACTTCCCTCAAAGATTCATGGGATTAAATGTTAGTATACAACATGCTTACAATGATGCAGGAAATATTTGCCCTCAGTGAAAGGCATACAGATACTGAAATAATAAGGGCTTTTAAAAAATATGTTCATATTGATTTCAGAGAGAGAGGGGAAGGGAGAAGGAGAGAGAGAGAGAGAAACATCAATCGGCTGCCTCCTGCACGACTCGTACTTGTGAGCAAAGCCCGAAAGGGCATGTGCCCTGACTGGGAAAGGGAATTGAACCGGTGACCTTTTGGTGCAGGGAACAAGGTTCAACCGACTGAACCACAGCAGCCAGGGCAATGAGGGCTTTTAACTGAAGACCGGGCTCACAGCAGGAGCATTTGCCCCTTCTCTCCCGCCCCTGAAATGTGCAGTCTTGCCTTTTTTCAGTCACAGCTGACCTTCGAGGCTCAGCTCAAACATGCTCTTTCTCTCGAGGCCTCCAACACTTACGTGTCACTCATACAGTATTCTGGAGCTCCTCCCACTTTCTTTAAGTTACTTTTTTTAAGTAAAGAGGAATTAACAAATATAGTTGTGAATGTTAAAATATCTCATTACCATAAGCAATATATCCTGCTAGCCTTGAGCACATTCATGGGTTCTTAGCCTGTGTTGCCAGACTGAAGGATGGAAAAGGACTTCCGGGAAGGGGCTGTGTTGTGCCCCCTCACTAATAAACACTTGACTGGATGGGTGAAAAGTGATCCTGTGGATCGATTGGATAAGACTTGTGCTGGATGAGACTTGTGCAGCCCACATCCTCTCAGTCTACTTTCTTATTCCAGCTGTTGCTGCGGGAATTTCAGGCAGGTATCTCCGGATCAACAGCATTGTGCCCCAGGCTTCTCTGCGGTAGGCAGGAGGGTTTTGCTTAGCTCCTCTGACCTATGTACATATCTGAATGTCTAAGGGAATTACCATCCCATGGGCCAAACGTAGGCTGATGGGGATGGAAGCTGGTGAATAAATACTCCTCTCTCTTGTCACGAAGTTGGACAATTCTGAGGCACAATCTGGGGGTCCCACATGGGTCCCAGCCAGCAGGGGTGATTATACATCCATACTTGTATGTATACCCCTAGGATGGCTGTCTGTCCTTTCCTGTTACACTGTTCCCAGTCCCCACTCCTGTTTCTCTGGATCATGTCTCAAAATAGCTACATGCATGTATGTCCTTGCCTCAGGCTCCTGCATTTGGGGGAAACATAGGTGAAAACACCTTGTTTCCTGGTTTGGGGCTCATTTACCTTATGTAAATGAGGGAGCATGAATGTTACTTTTGTAGCATACCATGTTACTCTGGACATTATAAAAAATATGCTCAGAATGAACTAATCTTTTATCACATTTTTACAGTTTATTGGAGGGCAGACTTCAAACTATTGTAAAAACTAGACTCAGAAAAGGGAAAGGCTGGATAGATCACCTAAACTTTTCTGTAATGTTCATTTCTAGTTCCTTGCAATGGAACTCTTCACCCTCTTGTCAGGATGGAAGTGTTTGTTTCTGAGTGCCTGGTGCCTAGTTTGTTCTGTAACTTACCCATTTCAAATCAATTACTTTTTATATATTTTAGAAACTAGATACAGAGTATATGGGGGAAATATGTTTTTGATACATGAGCTTAAAACAGCTTTGAAAAAAAAGTCAGAGAAAGTTTGGGCTTATACTGTCTGCACAGATTAGGAAAAAATGAGGTCATGATTCTTGAAACAACATTCATTAACTAATATTGAGCAATTTTAAGGGCCCAGATTAATTTAAGTATCTGCTTGAGAGTTTGTAGGCAAATTGTTTAAGTCATCTCTTCACTTTGTACGCGCCTAGCCCAGAAGAGATTTCTAATAGCAGTTTCAGAAATTGTATGAACCAAGCTGATTCATTTTTCAAATCTCCCCAAATTTGTCACCTTTGCTCCACTCTTTGAGATTTGGCTTGAGTTTTTTGGTGTGGGTGGGTAATCTAAGATTATACCTCTGCCTGCTAGTACACCTTAATTATTTATCTATTACATACCTCTCTGCTTGCAAAGCCATTTCAGTCCTTAGTCAACTCCTTAATCACTTCTGCCCTGGGGAATGTTGGATGGTCCACAGTTGAACAAATTTATTTCTGAGCCCTCTAAAGGAATCTGTTAGTTATTGCAAATCAAATTTGCCCCATTCGGAAAACAGAATTCCAAGGTATTTTATGACCTTAAGGCTGAAAATTAAATTAAGGTATGGTTTCAGCCATTGAAATAACTAATAATTAATTTGCTGCCACTAGCTGCTATTCCAAAGCTGGCTTTTAAGCTGTGTGGAAGAAAATCCGAGTCTAAATTGGATTTCATCACCTAGTCAAAGTTGAGGTGATGAGGGCTCTTAGTGACTTTATGTAATAGAGATTTATACGGGCGTATTGTGGAGTTAGGGATACTGCTTAATATTACTAAATCTTCTTTCTTGAAGAACTTGTATTTTATTCCTCAGTGGGTTTTCCTATTTCCCATTCATTTAGTCAACAAACATTGAGCCCCAGCCAGCACCATGCATGAGTGAAGATGTGTAAACCATATTCCTTCTCATTCTCCCACCAAATCAAGCCAGAACCAAAATCTGTTTTGGGGTATATGAATCTCCCTCTCACTAAGGTTCAAAATCTTGGAATACATTTTGGGTCAGGAATGAGTTAGCAAGTTGTGTTTGTCCTTCCCACCTGAGTCTCAACTACTGGCAGCCTCGTTCATGAGGGTGCATCATCGACCAATCAGATATTTTAGGACCTTCAGTGTTTCTAGCCCGGCACCCCCTGTGGGAAACACATAAGACGTAGCACTCCTGCTGAGAAGCCAACGATGGAATTGAGAAGAAAAGTCTGAGGCTCAGATAATGTTCAACTTCATGATTGGGAGGTCTTCAAACCATCACCAGCCCTCCCCTGTCTCTTAAGGTAGTACTAGGTAAACATCAGGAACGTGGTTCAGAATTCAGGAGGAGTAGGACCCATTTTATTTCTCTTCCCTTTTTGTAATGTAATTTGAGGAGTGCTATAAAGATAACCCCAACTTTCTTTCCTCCTAGGCTACCATTAACAAGTTATTACTTTGGTTTAAGGCAGTGATAAAAAGGGCACACCAAAGGAAATTGAAAAATTGTATCAGAATCGGAGGGGATGTTTTCAAAATCGCTGCCAGATTAATAGTGCACGCCATTCCTTCTTCAGAGCATACTGACTGCCCACAGCATTCCAGATGCCTTTGACTTCAGACTACTATTTTCTGTTAGGACACACATGCATTCCTGTCCCCACATGCTAACTGGATCAGTAAGCAAGAACCCATGCTTACTGGGTCAGTGGTTTGTTTCCAAACCTGCTCATGCCAGCTGTAGTAATCGTCATAGTGGCATAATTTAGTAATCCATGAACTATTGAGTGGGAAAAGAGAGTTGCTTCTAAATAGATGCTTTGGGAAGATTTTAGAAAAGTTGAGAATTTTTGCTACATAAAACTGCTGTGAAGGGTTATATGGTTAAAATAGTTATTAAAAGTTGGATGAGAAGAGTAAAAATCGAAAGAGTCTGCCTTTAGTTTGCATTGAAATGTTTTTAAATTCTGGGTCCACTTGAAAGAAACTAACTGGAAATCATGGATAATGCCTATGATTATACTAGAAGGACATCTCTAATTGGAATCCCTCCAATTCATTAGGATGAAAATAATGTTGGCCTTTGTCTAAAAATTGGTGAATGAATGTATGTTTATATGTTTTTAAGGTGAAATAAATGTTTAGGCTATAACTATTATTTTTAAAATCCCAGTCTTTAAATGCTTTTTTTAGATAAATTACTTAATCCCTGCTCCTAATAGCTATTTTTCTAACACACAGGCCTCTACCCTGCACAGGTAGAAGAGGGAAAAAGGTTGATTAATACTGTTCTCCTGAATTGAGATACAGATATCTCTGGGAGAGTTAACTCACTTGACTTATTTACTTTTTTTTACACTTGATGTAAATGGTTATTAGGTTTCTTTGTGGAGTATTTTTGTGTGTTTTTCTCTGATTTCAGAGTGGAAAGGACACTAAAAACATTGCCTGTTTAATCAGTTTCTCTAAGTCCCAAATATGATTTTGGACACAAAATAATCTCATTTTGGAAAGTCAAGGTTATTTTGTGATCTTTTACATTCTCTCTCAGGTACACATGAAGACACACACTCAAAGATGCACTCAGTCTGTCTGGGAAACAGAAACTCTCATTGGATATAGGTGAAAGCTTGGACCACAGTCTTCATTAGCCTTCCAGGATTCTTGTATTTTTGTGCCTTGACTTTTTTGACCCAAATAGTTCATTCCAGCTATCCTTGGATAATCTCCCATCAGCAATTTAATTTTTTAATTCTAACCATGAGAAAATTGTGTTAAAAATAAAACACAAGTAGATAGGTGCTTTTCTATTTCAAAATAAAAGAAGTGGGAGGAGAAGACTTAACAAATTGGAAGCTAAAATGTGTGACTTCTCCATTTTTGAAACTAAAACTGGAGTCATTTCTCATGATTTTTTTTGGCCTTTAAATGTACATTTGGAATGTTGCTGCTAATTTGCACATTGGCTTCACCACTAAACTCACTGCACATATTGCCGTGATGTCCTCATTGAAGTGCAGTTTCACACATTTTCCCTGTGATTGGGTTTCAGTGGGTAAAGGTTGGTCTTCACAATAAACCTGAGATAGTTTGATTAGATTGTTGACCCAACCCCTTCCAGCACCTATTTGATGGATCTGGATTCAAACTTACCCTAGATCAGTGGTTCTCAACCTTCCTAATGCCGCGACCCTTTAATACAGTTCCTCATGTTGTGGTGACCCCCAACCAAAAAATTATTTTCGTTGCTACTTCATAACTGTAATTTTGCTACTGTTATGAATCGTAATGTAAATATCTGTGCTTTCCGATGGTCTTAGGCGACCCCTGTAAAAGGGTCGTTCGACCCCCAAAGGGGTTGCGACCCACAGGTTGAGAACCACTGCCCTAGATAGAAAGTGATGAGCTTAAGGCCAAGTCTTTTGACTGTTGGGTATATCCTCTGCTTACCAGATGGAGTATACCCTAGCCTGCAGAATAGCACTGTCCAACGGAGCTTTCTGTGGTCACAGGAATGTGTTACCACTGCATCGTCCAGTATGGTACCCACTGGCCATATGTGGCTATTGAATACTTGAAATGTGGCTGATGCAATGAAGGAATTAATTTTTTACCTCGTTTAATTTAAATTTAAATGGCTTTAGTGAAGCTTTAGGAGTATAATCTAGAAGTATTAATAATCTGATCTCTCTCTCTCTTACTATTTTAGAAAAACTGTTTTATTAAGGAAAATTCCAAACATATACGAGTAGAGAGAATGGTATAATGATATCATCCAGCCCAATTTTTTTTTAAATTTGATATTTCAATTACACTTGACACGCAATATTATATTAGTTTCAGGTAAAACATAGTGATGAGACATTTATATACTTTATGAAGTGATCACTCCAGTAAGTCCAGTACCCATATGATACCATACATAGTTATTACGATATTATTGACTATATTCCCTCCGCTATTCTTTTTATCTCCACCCAACCCAATGTTATGTCATCTTTTTCTCTTCCTTTCCAACTTCCTGTCTCCCCTCCGTACTTCTGCCCCCCAAGTTATTTTGAAGTAAATCTCAGGCACAGTCCTATTTTTATTTAAGGGCTAAGCTGGTGAGCTGGCAGAAGGAAGAGGTACTCAGGGATCTTCAAGTGTATTTGTGAATTAAAAAAAAAAGACCTGAAGTACAGTATATGTATGTTAAAAGTTACGGTTTGACAACAGGTAATGGGTATAGAGATGAGGGATAGTCTGTATGCTTGAAATAGTTTATCACCATCGTCCTCATAATGAAAAGCCAGGCTTGAGCCCAGAGAGGGACCAGTCACTGTGCCAGGCCTTGTGCTTATATTGAACTTTTGGTTCATAGATCATTTAAACATTTAAACATTATCCGTATGCAGTGTTTATCATTGAGCTTTATTGAATGCCAACAGTGCTATAGAGTCTTAGGAATTTTAAAAGGTGGAAAGCAAGCTGAGGATCATTTTGAGCCCAGTCTCCTTGGAGCACTTATTTCCAGAGAGTGGTACTGGATTTGAGTGCACATTGCATGGCCCAATGCTTTCTGTCATACCCAGATTGACTGATTGGCTGAGCTAAAACTTGCAGCACTAAGTCACTCCTACCTAGTTTTTAAAACGGCAGATTTTTCTGACCACTTTTACAGTACAGGTGTGATTTCTAAGTCTACGTTCGGTATTGTAGGTTATCCTTGTTGGAAAGAATTGTTTTGTAATTAACCAGTATAAAGAAGTCATTTCTGAAATGGTATCTTTTGGGCTAAGGATTTATGCCTATTACTGGCAGAGATTATTATAGAAAATGCATGTTTGTTTTCACTATTTCTGTTTAGAAAAGAAACTCTTGTAGCAAGTACATTTTGGTCATGTGGATACATTGAAGGAAATAATGCTTGCATCAATGATATTTATTTATTTTTAAATATATTTTATTGATTTTAGAGAGGAAGGGAGAGGGAGAGAGAGAGATAGAAACATCAATGATGAGAGAGAATCATTGATTGGCTGCCTCCTGTACGCCCCCTACTGGGGGTCGAGCTTGCAACCCCGGGCATGTTCCCTTGGCCGGAATTGAACCTGGGACCCCTCAGTCCGGAGGCTGACGCTCTATCCATTGAGCCAAACCAGCTAGGGCATCAATGATATTTAAAGTGCATTTTTCCTTCATAACATAAAGCAAAATTATTGCTGTGCTTTTGCAGTTGAATTTAGGAGTTAATAATGATTTTTCTTCCTTGTGATGGAGTGCAGAATATATATAGTCTAAATTTGGAGCCCTGTCCTTAGGATCTCAGGTATGAAGAGGAATGAATTTGTGGTGGTCAAAGGATCTTGTATCATCAGAAATGCTCCCAGGCCCTGGCTCAGCTGTCCTATTGGTGGAAAAGATAGTATGCTTTAGAAGAAGAGTTATTAAAAATGTCAGCAACATTCTGAACAATGGCCAGCCTGGGCTGCTATTTCTTTTCCGTGGTCAAATCTCTGATAGAGTCTGCCCTTGGTGTTCCCTTCATCTTCTGTTAACCACGGCCTTGGGAGAGAGGAAAGAGCGATGTCTAATCTTATCTACATTGCAGCTTACTTCAGGATGCTTTTATTCTTCCATGATTCATGGAGATTGTGAATGGTTAGTGAACACCCTACATATTAATGTTACCATGACTAAGACTTGGGCCATTTTTGCTAATCATACTTCTGTGAAATAAGCCTTCTTATCTCTGCTTGACAAGAGCTATTTGAATCCATGTAGGGCCAAGAATAAGATTTAGGAAGATGTTTTGTCAAATCAGTTGCTCTGTCCTTTTCATTGCAGGGTAGAGACAAGAAACTATTAAGGCTTTTGAAATAACTGTGACCTGATTAGGAAAATAAAATAACTATTTTTAGCAAAGAGGGCAGACGATTAGTATGCGTAGCAGTGTGTGGTGTGTTTAATATGTTAAAAGCTTATAGTTTTGAAAAGCTTTTATAATAGATCAAATTTAAATCTAGCAATACCACATTTTGAAAAATAAAATAAAAAATTCATGTCATCTAGATCTCAGTTAATGCTTACTTACACTTCATTACAATTAGAAAAATGCTTAACTTGATATAGCTGTAACAGTAAGAAATAGAGGTTTACCTTATCCCATTAAGGTAGTTCATGATCAAAGGTTTATCACACAGCATTGGAAGGCCCCAGTTTGGTTCTGGATTGAATATTTATGCCATGGTAAGGTTAGTAGGGGAGAGAAATGCAGAAGCCATCTTTGACCAGAGGGAGCATCAGTTGGCTCATTTACTTGAGGGAGGAAAGCACCAAAAAGGACAAGGCTCAGATCTTCAAACTGCTGTAAACGGGCAAGCACACATCACCTCTTAACTCTAGATGGAGAAATGAGGACCTTAGTGGTGCCATAGTTTTCAATTTTTCAAGAGAAGATGGACATTTAGAGTTTCAAGTAATATTTTCCATCTGAAAATGTTGGCAACTAGATCAAATATTTTTAAAATACTGTGTGGGCCACATAAACATGTTTGTGGGCCGAGACTGCCAATTTGCAATCTGATTTCCACTGGAAATAATTCATTTATTTTTCTTGTATTTGAATAAAGAAAGCATTAAAGGGTATTTTTGGGGGGCGTGGGGTGGGGGTGGGGTATGCCTTTTAGAATGTTTTAACAATTGAACATTTAAAGACTTCTTTGTTTTTAAAATAGAAGTGAAACAATTGCTTGAACTCTGAATGAGAGTGTATAGATCAGCCGTGGGCAAACTACGGCCTGCAGGCTGGATCCGGCTGTTCTATCCGGTTCTCTTGGTTCTCTTGCTCTCCCCTCCGCTCCTTTACTTTGAATTTATATTAGTTCACACAAACACTCCATCCATGCTTTTGTTCCAGCCCTCCGGTCCCGTTTCAGAACCCATTGTGGCCCTCCAGTCAAAAAGTTTGCCCACCCCTGGTATAGATTATTGTTTGAGGGCAGCATCAAAACTTTTAAATTGTCTCCTTAGCAGGATATCTTCAAACAGGTTTGAGCTGTAGGAGATCAAGCTGGGAGAAGTAGAACCAGAGTTGAGAGTTACATGGCTATATAGGACCCAAAGCAGAGAGAGCAGAGGGATTGTTGAGTGTGTGCTTGCCCCCAGAAATGTCCCTCTGCAAAAATATGTGCTATATATAGTGAAGGGGGTGGAGTTTTTTCTTCTTGGTTGAGATCCAATGACAGTTAATGGCTGTTCCTGACAGGCTGTGGAATTATTTATGAGCTGGCAGTAGGATGATGTAAAATGCAAGTGGATATAGGTAGAATATGGTCTGTTACCCCAAATTCCAATAAATGGTTCGTGCTAGAGCTAGGAGGGGCTTCAGAGGTCACCTGATCCAGGGCCTTCCTTTGAGATGAGGAAACTGAGGCCTGGGGAGTCAGCGAGGCTTAAATTTCTCATTAACCTTTCCCTGCCCCTTTTCTTTCCTCCCTTCTTTTCTGCCTATTGAAGAATGTATTTTCCAGGAAAAACTTGGGACAATTAGAGAGTCTCAGGAAAACAAACAAGAAAAGCAGATATTTAGTAATCAGAATATTTAGAAAACATCTTCCTAGCAGGTTGATTTAGCTTTTTTTCCTAATTGTTTGAACATTTTTATTGATAAAATTTGTTTTTCTATGAAGTTGTGATACCCTTACTTCTTAAAGCCTACTCTTCATGATGTTTTTAAGAAGTAAATAAACCAGTTAGCTCATCAGAGAAATGTGGCGAAATGACCTATAATTCTGCAGAATTTCCTAGTGGTAGGCTAAATCACACGAAGTCATTGATTTTTAGCTGCTTCTGAACTACAAAACTGGTAGTTTCATATGATTCAAGATAGTAACTTGAGCAAAAGGGTAGTGAGGAGTATTGGGGTATCTTTCTGTTCTTTTAAAGACATCCTTGGCATTTTACATGGTCATTGATCGTTCAGCCTTCTCAGTTGATCCTGCTCAAACACTGTTATGTCCGAGCATTTTTACTGAGAAATGTGGAATCGAAAGCTCCGTGTGCACACGTGGAACAGTCTTCCTTCCACGTGTTATGTTTGGCTTGAAAAGCCTCCCTTGTCTTGAAGAAAAGACTACCCAGCTAAAGTCAGATGCTGGATTTGTTTCCCATTTTTCAGGCCAACAGAAGCAAGTTAGAATGGAAGTCTTGGTCCAAGCATAGTACTTTGATATGCAGTTATATTAATATTATACCTCTTATTGAATATGTGAGACGCATTAAAACATTGCCCTGTTACTGTAATTGAATCCTAATTCTGACTTGGCAGTGGTAGTTGGGGCTGGGAGTGGGGTGAGGGGGTGGAAAGGGCTCAGAGAAAGCGTAGTTGTGAACTTGAGACCTTTTCTTCTACTAATTTTCTAAATTGAATCCACTGGTATTGGCTTTGTCAAACCAACTTCTGTAAAAGTGCCATTTTCATATTTTGGAGGTGACAAATATAAAATAAAGGACATTTGAGCTCAACTCTGATAGTTAGGGAAAAATTTGAGAGATATTATGACCTCTGAATCATATCTAAGACCCCTAACCAAATAAAATAAATCTTTTTACTTTTGGCATCAAGGGAATTCATAATAAAAGTATGCATGCTCGTATTTCTTAAGGAATTAGGAAAAAATCCACCCCTAAATCCAATCCATAGGAGAAAGCCAAACTCTACCAGCTACACGGCTCATCAAGAGCAGCGCACCACAGCTGAATAAATACAACCATCCCAAACAGCATCTTGGCAGCGGACTTTCTGCACTGCTTTGAACCAGAGGGTTTAGTTAGAAATTTACCTCTGACATTTCAGACCCCTTTTGAACTATTAGTTTAAGATTCGAGTGCTTACTCTAGTTCTTAAAAAGCATTTCATAATATTTGTTTATGAACTGTAGAACTAAAGGGCCCCTTTGTTGGGATACAAGGTTTTCCAAGGGAAAAGGTATTGGAGAGGCTGAGCCTGTTTCCCCTTAATTTGTTTCTGCAAAAAGGCCCTTCCTCTCTTCAGGATAAGAGCTCCCATCCCCAGGATTGCGTGCACACCCTTCGTAGACTCGACGCCTTTCTTCCCATAATCCCCTTTCTGCTGCTTGCAGGGCTGTACACGTCCCCTTTTTTCCCACTCCTGTCTTTGCACCACCTAAATGCTTTCTCCTGGCCTCTCCTCACGGCCCACACCTGCTTACTCATCCTTCCAGACTCCAGGCTTTCCCCTCACCAGGCTGAGGAGGACTACTGTCCGAATTCTCATTTATCTTAGGCTCCTGTGATAAGCAGATATCTTGTTGAACCATAATCATTTTAATGCCTTATTCATTTTTGTATCGTAAATCCAGCAGAAAATAGTTCCTGGCCCAAAGGAGCTCCTCAGTAAATGCTTCACAAATAACCGAGCACAGGTTTCTATCTTTGTAGAAAGCCTTACCCAGTAAAAATTACTGTGGTATAGCATCCTGGGAGGAATTCTCAGTTTTTATTAGTTAACTAGACGCCCAGCGCGCGAAATTGCGCAGCCCCGCCCCCTCCCTCTGTTGCTGCAGGTTGGACTCTCCTGCCCACCCGCGCGCATGCCTTGCTATGCACGCAGCCTCCTGGTGACTGGTCTTTGGTCGTGATGGCGTGATGGCCCCGGGGTTTTTATAATACAGATTTTTATAATAGAGATGGTTGAACACATGATAGAGGGAACTCAGGAGGGCTAAGAAGTGACCACAAATGCAATGGCTGAAGATTTTAATTTTCATTTCGCCCGTTTCTTATCTCAACCCTGGGTTGTTCAGACCATACCAATGGGCATTGGCAGAGCATAATATAATTTACTCCTGCCCACCAGGTATATGGCAGAGTGACTGGGGAAGGCAGCCTGGTAAACGGTAGTTCTCTTTGATGCTGTATTCATGGCCTTCCCCTGGCTTACTCTTCCTAATCATTGAAATTACATGTATAGCAATGACTCTTGAAACTATTCTGTGTGGAAATTAGTGGGCTGCTTTCAGTATTTTCATTTTCATCACTTTTATTACCTTCCAGAGAACTGGCAACATGCTTGCTGGAATTTCTATAAATAATAGTGTGAGAAGGGGTTATTCAGAGGTGTCTGTGGTTTGTGGGATTCAGGCGAAGACTAAGTATTTACATTTTAGAAGTTTATATATGATAGCTATATGTATATCTTATATAAACATACTTAAATGACTAGCAGAATTGACATGGAATTGATAAGGAAAACATTTTAAATATTATCTATTATGAAATTGCTTAATGTGGACAAGACTGTACCAGGTGCTTTCTATAATCTCAGCTGAAACTGTAACAAACCTATGATAATAGATTCTATCCTCACTTTACAACTAAAGAAAAGAGACTTAGAAGAAACCTGCCCCAAAGTCATTCAGCTCAAAAATGGCAGAGCCGAAATTTTTACTCCTGACTGACTGGTAGCCAGTGTTTATGATACTTTTCCACGCTGCTTTATGGTTTGTTTTAATGACAGAGAGATTTTTCCAAGCCCATCACTTAAGATATTGACATTTAAATATTAAATCTGAAAATGGCACCTGTCTGAGATGCATATTAGTGATAGGCAACACTAATTATTTTTTAAATTTAAATCATTTTAGCGATTGTTCTAGAGCAGAATATTACAATGGTTGTTTCAGCTAACTACTGCTTAAGTATGACCTTTGAATCTTGTCTGGGTGTAGCACAGCATTTATGAACATGCCAAGACTTTAATGAGCTTCTTTGAAGGCTAGTAGTTGCTTTTGGGAAATTAGGGGAAAGAAAACTGCCTTAAAATGGACACAATGTTACCCTGACTGGTTTGGCTCAGTGGATAGAGCGTCGGCCTGTGGACTGAGAGGTCCCAGGTTCGATTCCGGTCAAGGGCATGTACCTTGGTTGCAGCCATATCCCCAGTAGGAGGTGTGCAGGAGGCAGCTGATCGATGTTTCTCTCTCATCGATGTTTCTAACTCTCTATCCCTCTCCCTTCCTCTCTGTAAAAAATCAATAAAATATATTTTAAAAAAAGGACACAATGTTTGGGCTGCTCGGTGATGCACTGCTCATCTTTTTTTTTTTTTTTTTCAATCCAAAATGTGTTTATTGGGATGGTTCCCCACCCATCTTGATTCGGGGTGTTTTTAGGGCTGCCTCCTTCCGCAGGAGCATCTTCTGGGAGCCTTGCTTTCTCTCCTGTCGGCTGAGGAGGACAGTGGAGCAGCCAGCACACAAACCACGGTCTGTGCTGATAAAGATGGTAGTGGCTTTACAGCATCCCGGGCATTTCACACCCGTGACCTGGGAACTGGGGCTCTGCACCAGGCGCTTCCTCCTGTGTTTCCTCTGTTCTTCTGGGGCGGGATGAAGGAGAGCCTTAGTGTGAGGCATGTTGTCGTGGGGTGGTCAGCACTGCCAGGAAAGAGATGTGCTGCTCATCTTAACAGAGCAGAACGAGCCCTAGCTGGTTTGTCTCAGTGGATAGAGTGTCGGTCCGATTCCAGTCAAGAGCACACGCCGGGGTTGCAGGCTCGATCCCCAGTTGGGGATGTGCAGGAGGCAGCCGATCAATGAGTCTCTCTCATCATTGATGTTTCTATCCTCCCTCTCCCTTCCTCTCTGAAATCAATAAAATAAATAAATATATTTTTAAAAAGATCAGAACGAGCCAGTGCGGGTCTGGGTGTAAAATGTCAAGTTGTTGTCACAGTGACTTTTCTATCTAGCTTCACCTGGTCCTTTAAAAACTAGGCCTTTTAAAATATGGGGAAGTAATATCACTTTTCTAAAGTAATTCTGAAGTAAAGATGGCCAGTGACTCCAAGAGATTCAGCAACCTCAACAAGGTTAAGCTATCCACCTTACTATGATGACCCTGAGGTCGGACATCTTTTCATATGGTGATTGTCCTTTGCATTTATTTCTCTGTGAATAACTTATTCACATCCCTGCTTTGCCTCCCTCCACCCCAACTGGACTCTTTCTTTCTATCTTGTGTGCAAATAATTTCACCCAGTCTGCCCTGTATCTTTACTTTTGTTTTTGGCGTCTTGTTGTAGAGAAGCTTGCAGGGGTCCTCAAACTTTTAAAACAGGGGGCCAGTTCACTGGAGGGCCGGACTATAGTTTAAAAAAATAACTATGAACAAATTCCTATGCGCACTGTGGGCCTGGGATGAGTCGGCTGCTAATCAGGACAGGCAGCGGCACCCGGAGGGCCGGATAAATGTCCTCGGCGGGCCGCATGTGGCCCGCGGGCCGTAGTTTGAGGACCCCTGCAAGGTACCATCTTCTTTTTGTTTTGTGTTTTGTCCGTCTTTTTTTTTTTTTTTAACTAGTTCACTCTTCACTGAAGTTCATTTAATTGTGTTTTACAACTGTTTTGACTTTTGCTCAGTAATTCAGTGGAGACAAGAAAGAATGCAGCAGAGTCCATGTCTCCTGGGGGAGGTGTCCTAACTAATAAATTTTGAAACAACTCAAAGTGGAGACAGAAAGGGAAGAGCTTGGAACATGAAAAGGAACAGAGCTGAAAAATCCATCCTTTAGAGAGGCACTGGCATTTAACGCAGAGATCTGAAGAAACTTTTGTGAGATAATTAACACCTAACTTGTAATTAGCATTGGAGGACGCGCTGTGCTAGATGGAAGATAAACGAGGGAGCCCTTGAATTAGCAATAGGGTCGTTAACTGAGTTGGAAGTTTATTGTTTTGGAGGAGAGATCCCGGTTTAACTCATTTCAATTGGGTTATGCCCAGGTTCATAGATCAAAGTAATGTTCTGGTATTGATAATAAGTAATATTGAACACTCCCTCTACAGCAGGTACTGTACCTAAGCACTTTATGTGCATTATTTTATCAATTTATGAGGAGGTGCTGTTATTATGTCATTTTACAGATAAGGAAACAGGCCCAAGGAGGTTAAATAATTTGCCCAAAGCCACACCGCTTGTAAGAAAATGGGACCAGGGTTTGAATTCAAATCTTTCTGACCTCAGAGCCACCCAAATGGGATTGTTCCACATTTTTTAAAAAAATAAAAAGTATATTTGATGATACTGAGTGATAAGCCCTTGAAGTCAATGATTGTGCCTATTCCGCTTTAAAATCGAGCTCATATCAAGCAACTGAGGGCATGCCCTGAGTTAGCTGCTCTTAATGGAAGTGAGAAATTTTTGCAAGACTGCACTTGAAACCCTTAAAAAGGAAAATCAAACCCCTTCCCGCCTGGGGTCCTTGCTTTTCTCCTCTGGCTTTGCTTCCTCCTGCCAGGGTGCAGGATGGGTCAGTCTCTCCCGCCAAGGCCTGGCCTTGCTCTCCCGCAGCCCTTCCTGCAGCCCTTCCCGGAGGCAGGTCACAGGTAAACCTACCTGTTGCTGTGGTGCAAGGGGATCGGGCGGACCTTGTCAGCGTGTATGTATGAGACACACACGCATGGGAGGTTACCACACAGAGCATACGTGAGGGCAGCAGCCTGCTTGCAGGTGCTCAGAGCATGCCCACCTCCCTCGGGCTTCTTCATCAGACCATCCCAAACAGAACCTTCCACTTGAGTGAACACATGGTGCATAGCAAGCAAACAGGACAGAAACAAACATTTGTTTATGTGGAAGAAATGCTGCGGTGAGTCCCTGATACAATGTCACAGTGGGTTAACAATGCAGGCTTTGTTCCATGGCGGCTCTGAGACGTCGGGCAAGTTTATATCCCTGTGACTTAATTTCTGCATCTGTAAAACAACCATCTTACCAGGTTGTGAGGACTTAAACTTTAATGCATCTAACACACTTAGAATAATGCCAGGCATACAAGAACCTTGTGTATGTTAGCTAGTTTTATAAATTTAAAGCAATAAGCTGGTTTTCCAGACTGGTGGTCCTAGTACTACTACATCAGTGTAATTCATGGATGTATTTATCTTCTTATCTCTGACTGTTTCGGTGAATTGATGTCACTTTTACCTGCCCTTGTGGATGAAGGCATTTCTGTGGTCTGTGGAGAAGTGGGGCTTCTTTGAGGCCCAGGAATGCTGCTTCTGGCTTTTGGGCTGTCCTCTTGCCCCCCGGCCACCTTCTTCGGATCACTCGGATGTAGTTCCTTGTTTAAACCTAAAGAATTGGGTTCTCACTCTTTTAGTATCGGTGGTGATTGGATGTTCTGCCCTTAGCAGTTGAAATCTGGACTGAGACATCCTGGGTGTCTGTGCTGACTCTTCCTACTTCCTCTTCCCATTGCCCTCTGCCTCCTTGCACTGACCCCTCAGCTACTTGTTGGCTGTTTACAGCTGGGGAAACCATGGTGGGCCATTGTACTCTGTCCTAGATGCTGGGGAGGCACAGCGAACACCACATGCGGTTTCTGTTGCTTGGGGTTTTCATAGATTGTCAAGAAGGAGGGACTTTTAACGTAGATTGTCAAGAAGGAAGGACTTTTAAAGAAATCATCTCATCCAGCTCTTTCATTTTGCAGAGAACGCAGCTGAGACCCAGGAGAGTAAGTGACCTCCTTACAGCCCACAGACTCCGACCTGGAGCCAAATCCCCTGACTTTTGCTGTTCCTACAAATCCCAGGGCAGAACAACTAAGGCAGTCTAGATGGTTTGTCAGCAAATTCTTTGAAGTTTCCCATTGCCCAGGGGGGAAAACCCAAACTCCCCTCCCGGTCCCTTACCTCATGTGTGGGACCATGGCCACTGACTAATTTGTGGTGATAAAAATCTTAACAGTTTGGGGGCTGCGGAACAGGTGCAGCGAATCAGGCTTCACTTAGGTCCTCACTGCCGTTGGTATTTGTGGTGAGCCTCCCTTCGTAAAAAATGTGCGCCCTTGTAAAAGCCCCCGGAGCCCAGCCCGCGTTACAGTGGGTGCTGCCTGTATGGGGGCACCTCCAGCCTTGGACCAAAGAATACAGACTACACAGAACACTGTCTGAAAGCCTCTCTGCCGTCCCCCAGTGCTTACTGCGACCGTGTCAGTTTGGGGCATTTTTGGTTAATTGGTATACTTTATACACAGTGGAGTACTTAGCCATTCCCATGAGGTTTTGTTGTAACTTCAATCCACTTCTGCTATTATTAAGCTTCAAAAATATTTCCTTATTAATTCATTAAGAAGAATAATTTCATTACATATTAGCATTACATTTTATGAAATATAAAATAATTACATAATGTTTTAAAAGAAAATGTTAGTGAGCAATGCATTGTTTTACATTTTTGTGTATTCTTTGTAATACTTGGTTTAATAGAAGACAGCTGTGTCTTCAGATCTGCTTCTCTCATTCACTCTGGTGCAATACATGGCTTTGGCTGAAGTACCAAACAGATCCAGCCTCACAGATATGTGGTCGGAAAACTTCTTGAGGAGGTCCCGGGGAGCCTCTGACCACACGTTACTCCTTGAAAGGAGCTCTCCCAGCCTCTGTTTCCCCACTCATTTCCCTCTGGGGACGAGCGTTGAGTTTCCGGATAGATGGCAAAGAAGGAAGTGGGCACTAATATTATTTTGACTTTAGGACTCTGTGTGCTGAGAGTGGTGTGTAAGGAAACACTATAAGGGAAAAAACCCCAACAAATCCCAAAGCCGGTTTGGTTCAGTGGTTGGAGCGTCGGCCCTCCGACTGAAGGGTCCTGGGTTTCATTCTGGTCGAGGGCACGTACCTCGGTTTCAGGCTCCATCCCCGGACCCAGTCCAGTCATTTTTCACTTCTTGTACTTGGTTAATGTAGAATCTGAGGCCTGTGATTCTCTCATTGCTGTATGAATAAACAACTTGGAGACTCAAGCTCAAAGATGGAGCTAGAATCATGCGTTCTCTTGGTGTGGGCCTGGTCTGGTGACAATGACCTCCCTCCACTCCAAGCCTTCTGTGTCACAGTGATCCAGGCCCACGAAGGCTGGTCGATTGTTTTGCTTTCTGTTAGATAATAGCCTGGTTTTGTGGTCTTCAAACTATACTAAGTAGTGCTTCTTGGACAGAGTAACCCACGGTTTGACTTGCATTTGGATCCATTCCCCTGTGTGTTGTGCCTTCTCATTTGGCTTGAGTATTTTATACTTCTGTTTTGATGACTGAATGCTTCTAGCGAGGTTTCATTTGAAGCCTGATAGCCACTCTAATGCAGGCTCTGGCAACTTTCCCCCGCTTTCCCCCTTGTGAGTGATAAAATACCATAATTTAAGAAGCAGAGATTGTTCACGGACCCTTTCTCCACAACCCCTCTCCCCTCACAGATGGTGACACGGAAGCCCAGGGGAGTGGTAGTGCCTGCCACTTACAGCAGCAATTGGATTGGAAGCCCTGGCGGACTTTTAGCTGTGGAATGTAATGCTGGAGGAGCGTTGTGTGTATGTGTGTGCTTACTTGTTTTAAGGTGGATTGATGCCGCTACACAACGTTATATGGAATTAAATGGAGAGAAGAGTATAGTATTCTAAAATCAGAAAGCATTGGTGGGAGAGAAATTTGGACCCTAGGAAAAAAGCCCAAAAGAAAGCAATTACCATTGTTTTACTAGAAGAGGAGAAAGTGATATTAAAGAACATGTGACTTTAAATTTATTAAAGTTTGATTTAGAATGCTTTGCCATTTGTCGCACTTACAGAAATATTATTGCCTAAAGAAAATGACCCTGGGATATGTTTTCACATGATTGAGTAAACTATTTGTAATTTCCTCATGGGTTATTAGGAAATAAGAAAAACAGGTATTTTGTGTTGGTACCACAGTGGCTGATGGCTTAAACATTTGTCCCAAATTTCAAGCTGTAGAGCACTGGACGTAAAGGAATGCAGTTAAAATGCCTTCAGAGGTGGGAGTCTAAGTAATTATTAAGTGAAACAACGTAAGTGAAATTGCCAGCTCATGCCTAGCTCAGGATAGGCTTTACAATTATGAATATTAATATTAGTTTCCCTGCAGATGAAAATATTATTAGCTTTAAAAGACTTACTTTTTAATATTGGCTCAGAAAAAGTGGATAATAGTGTTCCGTCAGTAAATCAATATTTTTTCCCTGGATACAGACAATAATAGTGTGGCAAAAGCTTGGGGTTGGGGGGCAGGTGCGGGGCGGGAGGGCAGGTGCAGGGAGGAGGGGGTCATTGTGGAAAAACAACAACAACAAAAAAACACACCCAGAAATGGACATCTGTAATACTTTCAACAATGAAGATAAATTTAAAAAAATAATAAAAAGATAAAAAAGTAAAAATAAAAAGATTTTCTTCTGTAGTCTAAACTTAAATAATCTGGATGATAAAGCTCTTCAGCGTTCTGCTCTAAATAGGATGAGGGAATGAATCTGGAGATGTTCTCTCATCCCAAAAGATTTTTTAGAATAATTAAGTTGGTAAAAATGGCTTGCTAGTTCTTTGCACATAGTAGTACGTAGGGGTACAGAAGATATTTCTTCTTCTCTAGCCCTTACTTCTGAGTTTTTGGGTTTTTTTATTGGGGCGGGGGTCACAACCATTTGTGTGTTTGCTCCTCATAGTGGTCTATGAGAAGCAGAGGAGACAGTGATAGGAGTTTCTGATGTGTTAGTCCTGTGGTTTGAAGTAGTCAGGACTGCTAGCTGCATCCTCTCTTTCTTCATCTCTGATGCATTTTCTTTACATCTTCTGCGTGATTTTTCTCTGCAACTGCTTTTGAAAAAAGAAATATTTTTATTGATTTCAGAGAGGAAAGGAGAGGGAGAGAGACAGAAACATCAATGATGAGAAAGAATCATTGATTGGCTGCCTCCTGCACGCCCCCTACTGGGGATCGAGCCTGCAACCTGGGCATGTGCCCTTGACTGGAATCAAACCTGGGACCTTTCAGTTCACAGGCCAACGCTCTGTCCACTGAGCCAAACCAGCTAAGGCTGCAACTGTGTGTTTTTTGTGTGTGTGTGTGTGTGTGTTTTTATGGCATTGCCAGAGTAAATAAGAAAGGAGGTTTGATAATCTTTGCTTTTTACACAAGTGAGAGTGATTGCTGTAGACTGCTCAACTGTAACCTTAATGTTTAGGTTAGACTGTGCCTTCTGTGTGAGAAATATAAGAAATCCACTCCAGTAACTGCTGGTGGAAATGCATTGCTTCTCAGGTTCTTTTTCCTCTTGCTTTCTGCTCTCCCCACTCCCCTTAGCCTTCCCTTGGCTTTCCTTATGTGTTCCTACATGGTGGCGTAGGGGCCGTGCGCACGGTGGCGTAGGGCCTGTACGCACGGTGGCGTAGGGCCGTGTGCATGGCAGAGCTACCTCTCCAGCTGTTTCCAGCATTGGGAGATGATCACCCTGTAGTGTGTGTAATGCACTCGTGTGTGGCTGTGGATGTCCCCTGATGACCAACACACACATATCACTCTGTGGTTCATAAAAGGTTGACTAGAAGTAGTTTTTCTGGGCTCTCGGGCCTTGCTAATGTAGTGGTGCAAGGGCTTTGAAGGCAGCCTGCCTCACTTTGAACCACTAACTTGCTGCATGACCCTGAGCAGCTCAATTTCTGAGCTTCAGTTGCCTTGAACTATAAAATGGGAATAATAGTACATACCTGAGAGGAGATGGTGAGAGAAAAGTGAGTTCAATGTAATGTACCCAGGATCGGGGCTGGAATGAATTAGTACACACACAAAGTCATGTACAGCTTAATGACAGGGATGTGTTCTGAGAAATGCATTGCTAGGTGATTTCATCATTGTGCGAACATCATAGAGTTCACTTACACAAATTTAGATGGGATCGCCTACTACATACCTAGGCGATATGGTATAGACTATTGATCTGTAGGGGAGGAAAAAGAATTTTCCCTTTATCTTTCTGGGTTCTTGCTGAGATATCCCGGTAATAAGAAATTAACAAGAGAAAAACAAAGTTTAGTAACATGCATACGAGGAACAGACCCAGGAAAACTGAAGACTTACTTTTTTTTTTTTTTTATGGCTGAAGCCACCATCTTAAATACCATCTTCAGCTGAAGACCAAAGATGGGGGTGGAAGGAGTCAGTTATGGGAGTTTACCCCAAAAATCACAGTGAACCAGGTACGATTGTTACCCAGACATTAATGGTTGTCTTCTGCATTGATAAGAGTTTCTAGCGATAAGGTCATCCCCCTCTACCAGTACAGGGAGGGAGACACCCTCACAAAGGGAGATTTCTCATATAAATGGTAAAGTCACATTACAAAGGGTAACTTCTACTTGGTTTTCAGAGCTTCTCGCAGGTTTACTGGGTTTTTGTGTGTGTGTGTGTGTGTGTGTTTGTTTTTAATTAACCAGCCTAAAATAATCCTTATGCCAAAGAAACATTTTGGGGTGACAAATTCTGTTCCCCTACAGTCCCTAGGCTACAAACCTGGACAGTATGTTACTGTACTGAATACTGTAGGCAGTTGTAACACAATGGCAAGTGTTTGTGTATTCATTGCTCTAAGACAGTAGTACAATGGCTATGATGTCACTAGGTGATAGGAATCTTTCAGTTCTGTTATAATCTTACTAAAGGCCCGGTGCCCGGATTCGTGCACATTGAAAGGAAATTAAGTAGAAGGTGGCCGGCAGGGTGGGACTGGGTGAGACGGGCCGGACACACCCTGGAGCCAACCTCCCGCCATCCTCCCCAGCTGGCCGCACCTGGGGCAGCGCCAGGGCTCAAAGGGCATCTGTGAAGTGAGCGGGGTCCCTCCAGCAGGTGGGGTCCCTCGGTCTGGCCTGTGGGGATCGGACCGAAACCGGCAGTCCAACATCCCCCAAGGGGTCCTGGAGTGTGAGAGGGCACTCTGCAAAGTTCCTTTTGCTCCGCAGCTTCTGCGTTGAGTGTCTGTCCCCTGGTGGTCAGTGCGCATCATAGCTACCGATCAGAGCATCTGCCCCCCGGTGGTCATTGCGCATCATAGTTACTGGTCGGACGGTCACTTAGGCTTTTATATATATATAGATGGGACCACCATCGTATATGCCATCCATCATTGACTGAAATGTCATTATGTGGTGCATGACTATATATTCATTAATACATACATACATACTAACTTTAGCAGAATAATTTTCCTAAGAGCAAGTGCCACTATGATGTTAGACCTCTAACGAGGCCACGTTGGTTGCCGCTAAGTGCTGGGAAGGGGTCGTACTGAAGCATGCCGCTGGAACACTAGTGGCTCTGTCTCTTCCGATCTACAAGGCCTCTTAGACTTCACCTCCTCCACCAAACACACCTTAGCATTTTAGCTCATAATGAATTCTCCCTTCTCTATGGCAGTTGTTTTTCATTGGGGGAGGGAGGGACAGACTGTTCACTCTGTGAGAACTGAGTCTCTGTATTCATTCATCCTGAACATACAGTAGTGGCTACATGTGACATTGTGGTAAATCAAGTTCAAAGTAAATGAGTAAGATAGGGTTTGAGGAATAGAGTGAAGAAATAAACTAGAATTACTATAGTCAAGCTGCTAAATTACTAAAATGAAGTAGGTTGAGGTATGGGGAAATGATTCTATTCTTGTTTCAGCTAGCCTGGAAATGTAGACTTTTAAACTTTGCAGTCCTGCGTCAATGCCTGGATATACATCAGACCACCTGGCATCCATCACCCAGATTGCCTGACATCTGACTATAACCATCCTGGACCAATCCTAGAGCTAAGAATGCCTGACTGATTCTTCTTAAGGATGTGCTTTTCACTGTAAGAACTTCGAGCTTTTCTTTTTTTCGGACACTTCTGGGCTTTTGCCCAGTTGTGTTTCCCATTTGCAAATCCTAAAACCCTTGAATAAATCTTTATCATTTAATTCTAGCCACAGCCTCCAGATTCTTTTGAGTTTATTCGATAGTTTCCTGTCCTCAAGAAATTTACATTCTTCTGGGGGCCTGGCTAAGTGTACTACTAGGTGCAGGATGTAACAAGTGGCCCAAATACAACAAACGTTTGTAAAATACAAAGCAATGGTGTTTAATTTTAGGAAACAGGGAAGGCCAATGAAGAAGATGGTATTTTGTCTGGAATTTGAAGAATGAGTAGGATTTGACAGAGTTGAGGATGGAGGCATTCTCTGTGCAGAGGTGAGTGTGCTTTGAAGAGAATCAATTGTTCCGCTTGAGGTATGGGTGGTGATAGACTTGGAATCTGGAAAAACTGGTTTGAATGCTGGCTCTGCCTTTTACTTAAGCTTTGGCTTCTTCATCTGTAAAATGGAGCCAATAGTAATCTGCTTCACGGGGTTATGAGGGTTGAATGGGAAGATTTTTTTAAAGGTCCAGGTATGGTGCTTGGCAAAGGAGTGCCCAGTATACTATTGTTTATATGATGGTTGTGGTGGAAGGAGGAAAGCGTTGAAACGTTTGAAGGGCTGACCAAGCATGGCGGTTGTGGAGTATCTCGCTCGTTTTTTGCTAATCTGCACTTAGCATTGTGTTTTTTACGTAAGTGTTCAGTGATTGCTTTTTGGTTGATTGATCAAGAGAAGTGTTCAACCCCTGTTTTTTTACTTCTCTGGTCAAAGAAGTGGTAGAGCCTGTTCCTTCTTTTCCCTGCTCTGAATATATTTTTAAGCTTTTAAAAAATATGTGGTTTTTTTTTTAATCTTAGAGGGGAAGGAAGAGGGATAGAGAGATAGAAACATCAGTGAGAGAGAAACATCGCTTGGCTGCCTCTTGCACTCCCCCTACTGGAGATCGAGACCACACCCTGGGCATGTGCCCTGACGGGAATCGAACCAGGGACCTCTTGGTCCATGGGGCGGCACCCAACCACTGAGCAACACTGGCCAGGCCTTGCTCTGTGAATATTTTAACCTTCATTATTCGGGTACCCCAGGCAACTCTGAATTGGTATTTTTAAAAGATACCAATCTACTTTCCACCTTGATCCCAGAATCTGAGGTGAGACATGAGGAACATTTGTTAGTGTTCTGCTCTCCAGAGAAACAGCTTCACTGTTTCTCTGTCCATAGACACCTGGTGTTACAGTGGTTGTTCCCTGAGTGTGTAAGCGAACAGCCAGAAGACTTGTGGCTGTCATACTGTCTTACCGAATTATTAACATCTGGGCTACAGGGTGTGTAGGAAGTTGGACTGAGTATCCTGGGGAATAGCTGCAAAGCCTTATTTCCTTTCCTTGGTGGTTGCAATCGCCACATTGCACAAAACCCACTCCTGGTAATAACCAACCTAAGTATGTGCCGTTGGTGCAGTTGTGGCCAGCAGGGTCTAACTCTGTGCAGCCATGATTACAGTCAGATAGATGGCCTGACCCTCACTCTGTGGGAGGGATTTGAGGCTTGGATTTTCCTCAAATCCAAGTGGCCAAAGTTGTTCTTCCTGTTTTTTGCCCATGTAATTATCATTTATTTCCTCCCGCCTGCCCTTCACTTTTGCTACGTGCATAATAATTATTCTAATGAACCATTGGGCTTTGGAAGAGTTTAATGGCAGCTACTTGGATCAGTGCCTACGACTTTTGCTAATTCTGTTTTCTTTCACCCTGGGTCTCATTTAGCTTTCTCGGTGTCTCCTTCCTACAGAATGTATGAATTGCAGCAAGGATCTCCTGCCAAGCTATAATCTTTCAAGTTTCGATTTCAGCTTAATGCCTCCCTGTAATCATGCTGTCAAAGCCTGTCAGAGACGTATTCCCATTCACATATCCCATAACTCTTAATCTATTAATCTAGGAGCATTGAGGTAGAACTGGACCCCCTCTCGGTGTGAAGTCTGCTTTGTGGGAACAGTATGCTTGAAAATGTAACCTCTGGTGTTTGTTGCACATTTTTTACCATCTATTTTTAAGAGCTGCTGGGATTTATAAACAGATGGTTGTCCATAGTAGAAGTTTCCCAGTGTCCTACTTGGGCCCTACTTGATTATTCAGAAATACCAGGATAATGATGATAATGAAATGCCTCTTTAAGAGACAGTAGAAAGGGGGAAGGGACTGTGGGAACATTCTTTTGTGGCCGCATATGAAAAGAAGGTTTGTTTTGCCTTAGCTGATGTAGACAAGAAAGCCTGCATCTAAAATCATCCATCAATAGGAAACATTTGAGAATAGAGGAAAATTGTGATACAGCCTCTTGGGTCTGCTTTCCTAAGCACACCAATATGTATGAGAAAACCCCTAAACACAGTTTCTCCTACAGCTGGAGGGATGCTTCTATGATGTGTAGTCCATCTTCTGTACGACAGCAAGTTGTCTGATCTGCTAATGGGAGCATTTGTTTTTTAGGGATTAATTGGTTCTATTTTTTTAGAAGAATAAATTAAGGAAGAAATAAGAAAGCTTTAGCTTGATTAGAATGGCAGAAATTGTAGCCATAACTAATGGAGTCAATCTGTTAAGTTCTCTGCAAGATATGCATTCGGTTTTTTAATGCTGGGAAGGACGTTTGTATCAAATAGCTTACCATTTGGGTCCTTGCCCAGGCTCTTAATCTGGGTTAAAACCTTGGCTAAAACGCAATTCTATACTCGAGATTCTTTGGGCTGCGGCTCCGGCGGGAGGATGTGTTCTAAGTAAGTGCAGTAGGTGGTGGGAAACAAAACTCTTTCATGATGTGGCTGCTCAATGATTGTTCCTACTCTCTTCTGTCCCTCAGCGCTGGGACACCCCGGGACAGGTGCGGGCACACACGTGTTTAGTTATGTATTGCTGGTGTGTGTCTTTAGCATGCCTCACTTAAAGGAATATTTGCAATAGACTGAAATGTGAATCAGTTTTAAAATCTCATGTCCATTATTTTTAATTATTCTTCAGTTTTTCCAGGCCACTGCTGTCCATGCGCTTTAGACCTCCTTCTCCTCGTGCTGCCCCCCTGACAGGCTCTCCTCCTTCCTGTCTGCCCATCTCCACTCCTCCTCTGCAGCCACCCAGATCTTCTCTACCTTCTCATGACCTGGGTCAGGTCTGACTCCCTCTAAGAACGCCTTCCTTTTTGGCTCTGGTCCCTGTTGCTCTCTATTGTCACACCCTGATAACCTCTGTACTTTATTTCGTCATCAAACATCTTGCATTTGTCTTCTCTTTTATTGCAATGACATTTCTTCCTAAAAAGGCCTAAGTTCCTTAAGAAGCTTTTGCATTTCCTAGAATTCTTGTTCCTCAGGACCCACCTAACTATTTGCAGTTTACTTTCATTACTTCCTCCAAAGGCAAGTGACTCTCCAGCTAGTTAGCTGTTTGTGGCCTTATCAAATGTGGTGTTAAACAGTGTGGAAATGCCTGTCTAACTCAGAACAGTGAATATGATGGGGCGGCATTCCCTGTTTAGGTTTGTTCCGGCATAGTTGACTTGAAGATATGACTATCTTGGCTGGATCTGACCTAATCAGTCCCTTAAAAGGGATAAGGCTCTTCCTGAAGAAGGGGATTTGAAATGTGAGAGGCATTCTCTGTTGCTGCCATTGACGCTGAGGTGACCCGTATGACTAATTACTGTGGGTGACCTTTCAGGGCTGAGTGCAGCCTCTGGTTGACAGCCAACAGGGAGAGACAGACTCAGTCCCACAGCTGCAAGGAATTGAATTCAGCCAACAACCGAATGAGCCTGGAAGGGGAGTTTCCCCCAGAGCTTTCAGATGAGAACTCGGCCTGGCCAGCACCTTGCTTTCAGCCTGTGATATCCGGAGTGGAGAATGCAGCCATACCATACCCAGACTTCTGACTTGTAGAACCAAGAGCGAACGAATAGGCTTTGTTCCAGCCACCAAGTTTGTGGTAGTTTGTTACATGGCGATAGGAAACTCAGACATGCCCCAAATTTATGTCAACAACCTCTATTCCATCCCGGTGGTATTTCACCCAGGGCTGCGATTAGGATGCCGATTAGGAAGACTGGAGTATTTTCAGCAGGATTGTTTAGTAATGCTGGCAGAGTGATAGCAAATGCTAATGTGGAAGTTTATTTTCTAAGAATGTATTTGCCATGGCTTTGGCCATTTTTTGGTGTGGGCCCTCAAGTTTCAGGTGCTAGAAGTGTACCCCCCGCACTCAGCGATGTTGTCCATCAGCCCAGCTGAGGGACTGAAGATGCCTTAGGAGGAGGAAGTGGCCTGGTTGTGACATCCCTGGTGCTTTTGTTCATGGCTGCCTGAGAGCTGGGTTGGATTTGTTTCTTCTTTCTCAGAGACTGTCATTACACGGTCATTGCAGTAACTAAAAGCCCCTTCCATTTCCAGAAAGGGACAGAAATAAACAATATCTTTCCAAAAGGAAGTGGCTAATTTGTATCTGTTGATAGAAATGGTGGCATAAGGAAGGAAATGTCCGATCCATATTTCATTCCTTGATGATGAATGCATGCAGTGCCTAGGAATATATGAACTCTGAGCCACAATATTTTTCAGATAGGAAGCACTGAGGAATGGATGTGTGAATATGAGGAGTCAAACTGTACTTCAAAGCTGAGAAAAAACTTCCAACTGATATGGGTCCCTTAATTATCTTTGACCTCCTATTCATCACTGTTTTGAGAAAACTTGTCTGAAAAAATAGACCACACCGTAAAGGCAGGGCAGACGGGACAAAAATGACCCAAATGAGCAACTGTGAGAATTTTGTTGGTTTTTCTCCTCTGCAAGATGATAGGTGCTGTGTTTGAAATGGGTTCGGGCCAAAACCGGTTTGGCTCAGTGGATAGAGCGTCAGCCTGTGGACTGAAGGGTCCCGGGTTCGATTCCGGTCAAGGGCACGTAACTTGGCTGCGGGCACATCCCCAGTAGGAGGTGTGCAGGAGGCAGCTGATCGATGTTTCTCTCTCTCATTGATGTTTCTAACTCTCTATCCCTCTTCCTTCCTCTCTGTGGAAAATCAATAAAATATATTTAAAAAAAAAGAAAGAAAGAAAGAAATGGGTTCGGGTTATTTGGGATCGCACTGGAGAGCCAGCGGGCTTTAAACTGATGGGCGGCCCTCCTTGGCTGTCTCCTTAGCTCTCCTAGGTGGCGAGCCCAGCGAAGGGTTTCTCACCATCTCTGGGATGTAGGGGTGTGAGAGAGCAGCCGGAGCATCTGTTTCTAATCGGATCGTGCCTTTATGAATACTTCTTGCCTGTTTGTCACATTGCTTCCCTCCCACCCCCGTCTTCTGTGAGCACAGCCGAATGTGTAAGTCCCTGGAATGCACATGTGGGCCTTGTCTTCCCAAGCACGAGCACGAGCCTTTCTGCTGATCAGCACTTTGTAACGTTAGGCTGTTCCAGGCATTCGTCCCTTGGACTCAGCAGCAAGACTGGTCTTTGGAAACGAAAGGAAATGTCTTTTGTGTTGGTGGTGGTGCTCATTCTCAGCACCCAGGTAGATTGAACCTCTCAGTGCTTAGACTCGCTTTTAGAGAAACATCCTGTCTGCAAGAAAAAAGTGCTCCCACGTTTTACAGTTTTGGGATTGTCGCTCTTGGCGTGACAACCTGGGGCTCGTTGTTAGGTGAGAAATCCGATAGCTGATGGGGCAGAGGTGAACGCTGATGAGAGACACCAGCGAGTTTTTGGAGGAAGTGTGGACAGTTACTGTTTTATGTGAAGGTGGGATGTAGAGAAGATAGGCAGGAGACAGAACTGGAGGCAGAGGTGGAAGAAGGAGAACAGAAGCAACACTGTATTTTTCAGGCCTCTGGTGTCAGGCTGCACTCCACAGCCATACGAATTCTTATCTCTGAAGCTGGCCCAAGGGTGATGGAGAAAAGGGTGCCCGGGGAACCAGGCTGCTGGGTGTTGGCCGTGGTTCTCCTCTCCACCTGGCCCTGTCCATGTACCGGCCTCCATATCTGAGCATAAGGAGGTTGGAAAATAGAATTTCTGGGAAACATCACACAGGATACAATTTTTGTTGCGGTCTTGTTGGGGGCAGTGCTAGCAAATGGGCTCAGAAATAGAAGTCAGCTGGTAGACTGAATGCACTTATGTCAGTTCAGAGGGTTGGTGGGAAAGGTCGACCTCAAAGAAGGTGTGATAGGTGGTTATTGCATCTGGGTGTAGAGGAGGAAAGCTAACCTGGGGCAGGTGTCTTCAAGAAGTCTTCACTCTCCAACTCAGAAGATAGTGGAGAGTGTGAGATGATTGGTGAAAGCAGTGGGCTTTTCCTTCTGCAAGGCGTGGCGGGCGGGGCGGGCTGTACATTTATTCAGACTTTTAGCAGTATTCATACCAATTGCTATTATTCTAGGGCAGCCATGGGCAAACTACGGCCTGCGGGCCGCATCCGGCCCGTTCGGCTGTTCTATCCGGCGGAGCCGAAAGAGCGGAGGGTTCTCTTGCTCTCCCCTCCGCTCCTTCACCAGCAGCAGTGTTAACATGGCAACGTCGGGAAACACGGCCACAGCTCCTTCTTCTGAGTGGGTAGATTTATATCCACCCATTCAGTAGAAGGAACAACCTCTCAATCTTCCAGAGGCTCCTTGTAATGCCCGCGGGCGCGTCCCCCGACATCACCCTGGGAATGGGTAGACACGTTATCGAGGTGATGTAGGGAGACACGCCCCTGGAGAGCACAGTATCAGAGCATTAGCTAAAAAGGAGACCAACAACACTGTTCCCACTGAAGTTGATGTTTTAAAGACCAAAAACCTTTCAACCCAGTCTACATTGCCATCTACATCTACGTCCCGGGCATAATTTGGAAGTTGCACTAAAGAAAATGTTTAATTTACTGTTTACACATTTTGTTCTTTTCTATTTGTTTTAGTTTTAAATTATTTTATTATATTTAAGTTTAATTTGAAAGGCTTTTGTACCTTTCCTTTGTTAGGCAATTTTATTTTGCCTTTGCCATCTTCAATATAAGGTATGTTATTGTGCTATGATTCCTCCATTTTTTGAAGTTTCAAATTATAATAGTGTTTACATTCTTCTTGTTAAAATGTTTGAAATGAATAAAACTATTGAAATTTAAAAAAAAAAAAGACCGTACCCTTTTATGTAATGATGTTTACTTTGAATTTATATTAGTTCACACAAATACTCCATCCATGCTTTTGTTCCGGCCCTCCGGTCCAGTTTAAGAACCCATTGTGGCCCTCGAGTCAAAAAGTTTGCCCACCCCTGTTCTAGGGCCTCTCTAACATGTTGAAGTAGATGTTGCCATTTGACATAAGACATTGGAAGTAGGACGGATTTGAATTGAGAATAGGGGTGGGTAGGCTGAGTCCCACACTAGGAGATGCTGGCCTCCAGATGCCTGGGCCGAGGATGCACAGGAGGGAGACGGGACTATGACTGGGGAGTTGCTAGCCCGTGGTTGGTCGCTAAAGTCACTGGCAAGGAGGAGGTCACTTAAGAAAAGTGTGTCAAGTGTTAATTCTTGCAGCAGCCCTATGAGATAGTGCTGAGAGGTTACGTGCCTTACCCTAGGTCACAGCTGAACAAGGGCAGAGTTGCCCTGAGTCCTCTGACTTCATGTGTTAACCACTTTCCACGGTACTATCCCACTTTCCCGCTTACTTTTATCTTCTGTTATTAGAAAAACTCATATTTTCCTCGCATATTTTATACCCACCTATTTGCTGCAATAAAAAGTTCAGGCTTATCTCCTTTAAAAAGATTTTTTACTATTTAGTACTTATTATTGTTATTAGCATACCCTAACTTTTATTTATTTATTTATTTATTTATTTATTAAATATATTTTATTGCTTTTTTTTACAGAGAGGAAGGGAGAGGGATAGAGAGTTAGAAACATGGATGAGAGAGAAACATCAATCAGCTGCCTCCTGCACACCTCCTACTGGGCATGTGCCCGCAACCAAGGTACATGCCCTTGACCAGAATCGAACCTGGGACCTTTCAGTCCGCAGGCCGACACTCTATCCACTGAGCCAAATCAGTTAGGGCACATACCCTAACTTTTAAAATCTCACTCTATTTTAAAAAAGTGTGAGGTAGGTTTTTTTTGTGGATGGGGGAGGTAATAATTCAAATATTACAGAAACATAACAATTAGAAAGTAAAATTTTCCGCTGAAACCGGTTTGGCTCAGTGGATAGAGCGTCGGCCTGCAGAAAGGTCCCAGGTTCGATTCCGGTCAAGGGCACGTACCTTGGTTGCAGGCACATCCCCAGTAGGAGGTGTGCAGGAGGCAGCTGATCGATGTTTCTCTCTCATCGATGTTTCTAACTCTTTATCCCTTCTCTTCCTCTCTGTAAAATATCAATAAAATATATATATTAAAAAAAAAGAAAGTAAATTTTTCCTATAATTCTACCACCCCTAAAGAAAAACCACAACAGCACATTATTTTTGCAAGGATCTGGAAAAGCAAATTTTTGCTCTCCGTTGGCAGTCTTTCAGAGAGAGTTACTTAGAGATGGCACTTGAAATTGGGGCAGCTACTCAGCATTAATCGAGATCTTTTCTGGGTATTTGGTGGTGTTTTCTCGGGTGGCTTCCTCGGTCTGGCAGTCAGAGCCGATGTCCCTGGCTCTGTGACTTGGGAGCTGTCCCCTTCTTCTTACTCATAGCTTCTAGCTGGGCTGCACTCAAGTTCTTTCCTCATATGGTTTTCCTCCTGACTATTCCCCTCTCCTTCCTGGCTCTCTCTATTCTGCTGCGTGTGTGAGACAATTTCCTTGGGGGTTTTCTTGGCTCCAACCTTGGGATTTCGTGGTATAGATGACAAGCAGAATAGCAAATGTTGTCCCAGTCATCCTTACCGAACATGATCCTCACTGGTAATGAGATGCCTCAGACATTGATAGTATGAACGTTGCCCCAGCAATGCCTGGCCTTGAAAACATCCCGATGCAGGCTCCATAGTTGTGGTTTGGGTTGATACTTTGCATTCCAGTGTTTTCCCTTTTGCATGGGAACTAAGGGCGTTTCCCCTCTTCCCTCCAACTTTCCCTTCTTTAAGAGACTGTGACACCAGTTCAGTACTCTCTAAGATGTACTTATGTAAGAGTATGTATTTACAAAAGTGATCCATCAGGCACTTGGGTAAAACTTAACTTCTTGGATTGCTTGTGAGGCTAGAATTTCTCCAAATCCTGGCAAGTGGCCAGTGGTCAGTCAGGGATTTAATGTGAGAAGCAGCATGTTCTCTTTGCTTCTCTTCAACAGGACCTCAAAAACAAAACAAAACAAAACAAAACAAAACAAAAAAAAAAACCTGTGATGAAGGGATATGACCTTCTTTTCTCTGAGTGGGCATCTTCTTTATGGAGAAGAGACAGAGAGCAAAGGGAGGGTGCCCCATGCTTCCATCTCCGCTCCAGTTAAAATTGGACATTCGTTTTTCTAAGACTTGAGTCTTCATCGTTTCTATCTCCTCCCATTAGGCAATGCTTGACAGAAGGACTCTCTGTTTTCATCTGAATGTATAAAACCTGCATATTACCTGAGCATAGGAGTTACCTACTAAATTAATAATATTTAACAATGCTGCAGACAAATACGTGTTTTTACACCCTACATAGACTGGTGGGTTCACTGGAAGAATGACCAGTTAATCACCTAAGTTCTAAGGTTGCATAGCACCTGGTACTTGGGATAGCTTATGGGAGTGTGTTTGTGACTATTAGATTAGCACCTGTGTATCTCACTAGACTGCGAGCTCCATGAGTTAGGAATGCTTTGTTTTCTCACATCATCCCGTTAGCATTTAGCACAGTTATCCAGCACATGTTGGTACTCAATAAATATTTGTTGAATGAATGAAAGCATGAGTAAAGGTTTACTTTTCTTCTTGAAGACAGATGATTAACTTACATAGAAGAGTTATTTCCTGTTTTGTTTTGAGGCTATAAACCCACTCTTCAAAAATCTTGTGGAAGGCTGCAGATACAGCTGAAGGGGAAAAAAATGTTTTGAAGCAGGGCATTTATAGAGGGTGGGTTTATAACTTCTTGAAACCAGGTCATAATTATTATAGTTAAACACGCAAAAATTTAAAAAGTTGGGTGGGAAACACAGACGTATGCATACAGATTTCTAGTGAGATACACAGGTGCTAATCTAATAGTCACAAACACACTCCCATAAGCTATCCCAAGTACCAGGTGCTATGCAACCTTAGAACTTAGGTGATTAACTGGTCATTCTTCCAGTGAACCCACCAGTCTATGTAGGGTGTAAAAACACGTATTTGTCTGCAGCATTGTTAAATATTATTAATTTAGTAGGTAACTCCTATGCTCAGGTAATATGCAGGTTTTATACATTCAGATGAAAACAGAGAGTCCTTCTGACAAGCATTGCCTAATGGGAGGAGATAGAAACGATGAAGACTCAAGTCTTAGGAAAACGAATGTCCAATTTTAACTGGAGCGGAGATGGAAGCATGGGGCACCCTCCCTTTGCTCTCTGTCTTTTCTCCATAAAGAAGATGCCCACTCAGAGAAAAGAAGGTCATATCCCTTCATCACAGGTTGTCTTTTTTTTTTTTTTTTTTTTTTTTGAGGTCCTGTTGAAGAGAAGCAAAGAGAACATGCTGCTTCTCACATTAAATCCCTGACTGACCACTGGCCACAAGCAGGAATTTTTCATCCCGTGTTGGCTTTTCTCAAGCAAAATGACAGATTTGGATTTATGCACTTCAGACTTCCAGCCTCAAGAAACCTTAGAATTCACCTTAGAACCAAAGACTTAGCTTAGAGGTCGTTTCTTTAGATTTCCTCCTTTAACAGATGAGAAAACGTGAGACTGGGGCTTAAGTGACTTGGATCAATATAATTATCATAAGATGAGGCATTGAGAAGCACCTCTTGTCAACAAAAACTTCCAGCTCTCTAAATGAATGTGAAAAACAAGTAATCTCTTAAAATTAGAAAATAATTTAAATTTTTTAAGGGGCAAAGATCTTTCTAAATTGTAATATCTATCTTTGAAGGTAAAGATTAAGTCTGTTGTTTTCAGCATACATTAAAACATATATCACCTTGGTAACATGCCCTGGTTTCCGGCAGCTGATAAGGATCAGCTGCTCTAGATGAGAACCACATCTCCTGAGGCCTTCAGTTTTAAAAGAAGGATAGCACTTCACTTTTGAGTTATGGTGAATAGAACCCATCTGGGCACATTTAGTGGGTTAATTTCAAGAGGCTCCGGGCTGGATTAAAATAGAAGTAAAAGAGAAGATGGGGGTCCAGAATGGCACCCCCGCCCCCCGGAGCAGGAATGGGGGTCTCTGGCTCTCCCCCAGCTTTGTAAATGACTTTCCTATTTAGGGTGGATTTTCTCCTTGCTACAATCCCCATGCTCTCTTCCATTTCCTTGTTGTTCACTCGGTTCTTTTCTTTGTGGTTTCTCCTCCTTGGTGAGTCTGATCAGCCCTTCTCCTGGCATGCCCCGCAGCTGCAGGAGAGCCCCAGATTCACTTCAGACTTTGAAATCACGGCCTTCTCCTCCTCCCACCCAATTTAGGGAAAGGAAACCCAGGTTTCCTGAGGACGGGTTAAAGGCTAGGCACTCTCATACGTGCCATTTCCTTGGCTCCTCCCAACACCCTGCCAAGTGCTTTGTTTTTACTGATGGAGAAACAGAGTCTAAAGCAAGTAGGAAGCAAGGCTCTGGGGTTCAAACCCATGGCTGTCTGAGTCCCAGCCTTTGCCATCCTGCTTCTGGTTACGCAAGGTTCGGGATCGTGGAACATATTTTAAAGCAGCACAAAGAATGTAAGTGTGTGCACACGTTCTTATATAATTTGCTCTATAACGATTTCAGTAATGAAGTCAGCCTGGCATCTTCTGAAATACTTGTCAATGAATGATACACTTCAAAGCATACATTCATAACAAAGTGACCTTTTAGGCATAGAGGGCATTTATCTGGAAGTCTTCTGCAAACTGGACTTCGGTTATCCTGGTAGATTTGGAAGCTCTAGCCTTCTTAAATGGTGCCTTCTGATTTTCCCTAGCCCCCCTCCCCTCCCAATATCACCTCATAAAGTCATGGCATTTATTACTGTTACTCTTGCGGCTTTATCTTTACTTATGTCCTTTGTCTATCACTACATTGTATCCCTTGTAAAGGCAGGAAAAGTGTTTCTCAGTGAATAACAAAAATAGCATATTTTGCTCCCTTGTGCTTTGAGCAGTGAGTATTTTTGAATGAACAAATAATTGTATCCATGTGGAGATGCTCTGAAAAGAGAAAAATGAGATTGCCAAGTTAAAGACTGGTGATTTTATTTTATACCACAGAATTTAGTCACAACCCATTTCAAGGTAGAAGAAGCATACAAATCATCTAAGTACAAAACTAGATAGATTAGCAAGTGGAGGACTAAATCAATTAAGGTCTTCCTACTTAGTGGCTTCATGTTGGTCAAAACTAAGCCTTATATTATTGGCTTCATGTGCCATAGTTGCAAAAATCAACATCTAGTCTCAGCCTTGCCAGGACCAGTGAAAATATACTTGGAGCTACTTTGCCAATACTAACCCTTGACTTCCACCTCTTATAGTTACCAACTTTAGAGAATGACATGGTTAGAATATTTTTTCCTTTCTATTTTAACATATTGGATTTTTATAACTCTCAAATCATTGTGTTGTCTGGGGCTACCAGGAACTTAGATCAGCGGTTTTCAACTGGTGTGCTGCAAGAATTCTTTTAAAACATTCAGTACTGCCCTAGTCGGTTTGGCTCAGTGACTAGAGCGTTGGCTGCAGACTGAAGGGTCTTGGGTTTGCTTCTGGTCAAGGGCATGTACCTCGGTTGCAGGCTCGATCCCTGGCCTCTGTTGGAGTACATGCAGAGGCAACCAATAGATGTGTCTCTCTCACATCAGTGTTTCTTTCTCTCTGTCTACCCCCCTCCCTTTCACTCTCTCTAAAAAAATCAGTGAAAAATATCATCGGGTAAGGATTAACAACAACAACAAATATGCAATACCTGACTGTTTAGTCAGGGGCACGGACCTCTTCCCACCCCCCCTTTTTTTAATTAAAAAAAAAAAAAGGACAACGCCAACATAACAATAGCTGTCCAGTGTGAATGATTCAAAATTATACCGTTGTGTTTTTGTTTTGTTTTTTGTCAGATCGGCAAAAAATATATATTTTGCTGTGCCCCAGAATTTTAGTAATTAGTTTGTGTGCCATGAGGTGAAAAAGGTTGGAAATCGCTGACTCAGATTGTGAGATAGCGGTGACTAACGGCACGTTTCAGCTCCTCAGTGTACTAGCTGTCTGACCTTGGGTAAGTTACTAAACCTCTGTGCTCTGGTTTCTCATCTGTGAGTTGGGATCGGGTAATAATAGTAACTGCCCCTTAGAATTGTTAAGGTACATGAACTAGTTCATTCATGGTTAGCGCTTTTCTGGAACATTGGAAATGGTCGATAAATGTTAGCCGTTATGGTGTTCATGGAATACCAAATAGCTTGAGCCACCTTTATGCCATCATTGTTTTCCTTTTCTTGATAAGGAGCAAGTTCACTGAAATTTCATAATAAAGACAATGATGGAGGTAAATTTCAGTGGGATCTAGAAGGTTTGGTTATGTAAACATTGGACCTCCCAGATGGAGGAAACAGTGTGAGTGAACTCTGATGGGAGAAACCTGGGATTGTCCCAGGAAAGGTGAGGAATTCAGGTGAACTGCAGTGTAATGTGCTCCATGGGGAGCAGTGGGCGATCCAATAGGAATAGAGGTTTGGGGTTAGCCAGGGGTGGGCAAACTTTTTGACTCGAAGGCCACAATGGGTTCTTAAACTGGACCGGAGGGCCGGAACAAAAGCATGGATGGAGTGTTTGTGTGAACTAATATAAATTCAAAGTAAAGGAGCGGAGGGGAGAGCAAGAGAACCCTCCGCTCTTTCGGCTCCGCGGGCCGGATAGAACAGCTGAACAGGCCAGATCCGGCCCGCGGGCCATAGTTTGCCCACGGCTGGTTAGCCTATGGAGGTCCTGAGATGGCAGGCCAGGGTTTGGGACTGTGGGCCTTTGAGTACTGAGATCCCTTTGCCGGCGAGGCACAGGGGGGATTAGAGGGAACAGGATCTGGGCCAGGAGACAGCTGGGAGGCTGTTGGATTAGTAGGACTAGAGAAGAGGATGTGGCATTGCTGGCACTTCGGAATGAATACAGGGGGTAGGTGGGTCTCAAGCATAGATAAGCGCCACTAACAGGAATAGGGAACTCTGGCGTAGGGGTGGTTTAGGATAGAGGAATATGATTTCAGGTTGGAGAATATCAATTTGAGGTACAGATAGGACAACCCAAGAAAAACATCCCTTTGATAGAAATTCAGAACTGAATGCAGGCAAAGAGATCAGTGTCAGAGATCAAGTGCCTGGGTTCTGAGAGCGGTAAAGACAGAAAGGAGGAGATTGCCTGAGACCACGCCCACAGACTCCGAAGGGACCCCACATTCTTTGGACAGAAGCAGCTGAGGCATGAAGCAGTAAGCATGGCGGAGTAAGCACTGGAGTGCGGGGTTTGATTCCGCTGCTCCGTGTTGAGTTAAACCTCTCCTCACATTTCCTCTGTGCCTTCCCGTTTTTTCAATCTGTTCATGGATCAAAAGAGAAATGCCCGTTTCCCTTTCCCATCACATACTGATGGGCAGTAACTCCCAGGATTCCTTTAATACTGGGCAGAGAATTAGGCTCAGATTATGGAATTTTAAAACGGCATTATAACATTTACATGTTTTTTGTTACAAAGTTAGAAGACAGAGACTGAAGACATACCTTCAAATTTAAAAAAAAATTTCAGGACCAAACTGTTTTATAACCCTTCATTTTGTGTGTGGTTTTTCCGTGGGTATAAAAATACTCAGTGGATGTGGGGGTGGTTTCTCGTGTTTTGGAAATGGTGAGAATATGAGATGCTGAGCATTGGGTCCTGGGATGAGAGCTATAATTACTAACTGATTCTTTACCAGGATTGGCTCCTGGGTGGATATCTGAGTTTAAAAACCCAACACTCCAGAATCCCGAGCAGTGAGCCACTCCCTCTCCTGATCCCTGGAAATTAAAATTGTGATGGAGAGGAGAGGAGAGGTGAGGATGATGGTTCTTCTGGGCCTTGTCTTCTCTTGTGCCATTTGCTGAGTGTTCGAATCAGGGATGTGACTGAAATGCAGGCTGGTGTGGCTTCTCCTAGCCTGACACACAGCAGCCACTGCACAGCTGTGATGGAAAGAGGTCTAAATATAACCCAGACTCATTTCAAATCCTCCTCCCCCAAGTCTTGGCGGATGTGGTACACGCCCTAAAAATACCTGCTGTCTGAACCTTGAGGTATCTGAAGAGGAAGGGATGGGTGAGAGAGTAGAATTAGGGCCGTGTGGTATTTGGGGGTGGACGGGCCAGCTACCAGGCCTGCTGATGACTGGAGCCTGCTCCGGAAGCTGTTGGTGAGCTGCCCACCGTGCCATCCTGTTCAAGGATAAGTGCCCACTCTTGAGGCTCGTATTCACTGTTGGCAGGTTTCAAGGAAACTATTCATAGACTGAGCATCTGTTCTCTGTCCCATTGACCTCAAGCCTGCAGCTGCCACCATGGTATTCAGGCAGCATGATGGCTTTTAGTCTTGTTCAGAGAATCAGGATTTTAGAGCTGGCAAGGACCTTAGACATTATATTGTTCATACAACAGTCCCTTAAAATCACTACGTTCAGGGAATCACATTTCTCTGCCTCTGTAGTGACCCTGGCGATTTGGACGTGGAGTCTCAGTCCCAGATAACTAAAAGACATCCCTCCCATCATTATCTAACACAAATAGGCATAAAGGAAACCTGCATTTTATTTTTTTTTAATGTTGACTAAGTGACCCTGGCCAATGCTTTTTTTTTTTCTTTTTAATTATTAAACTGTAAATTTGAGGCTCTTTTTCTTATCCAAATTTTAGCATTTTGAATATAAAGTTCATTGGCAACATAGCCAGAACACCAGGAGTCATATTTTCAAGAAGGCTTTCAATATCTAGTTTCTGGAATCCCAAGCCATAACTGTGGTATTGTAATTGAAGGACCATCACTGACCTCTGCTTTCCTGGGAAGGAAAGGTTTCGCAGGTCATCTTCAGCACCTTTGGGATGCCTTCAAAGTCATGGAGGCAGTAGGCATGCTATCTAATAAAAGAGTAATATGCAAATTGACCGGACCTCCACTACACCCACAAGCCACGCCCACAAGCTACGCCCACAAGCCAAACAGGAGCGAGTATGCAAATAAACCCAACCAAGATGGCTGTGGCCACAGAGAGCAGGAGGGAGGCTTGGGTTTCCCTGGCAATGGAGGAAACCAAGCTTTCCGCCTGCCCTTGCCGGCCCAGGCCTCCACTCCAGGCTACAAAGTTTCAATTATAGAAGATAAATAAATCCCAACAGAAATGGCTGCAGCCACGGAGCGAGCAGAAGGCTTGGCTCCGCTCCAGGCTACAAAGTTTCAATTGTAGAAGATAAATAAATCCCAGATACCAGGGCCTCCACTTGGGTCGCCGGGGGACATGGCCGGCCTGCAAACCACCACAAGCCCCTCGCCCAGGCCGCCCCACACCCCAAGGGAACCCCCACCATGATCCGGGACACCCTTCAGGGCAAACCAGCCAGCCCCCACCCGTGCACCAGGCCTCTATCCTATCTAATAAAAGAGTAATATGCAGATTGACCATCCCTCCAACACACAAGATGGCTGCCCCCATGTGGTCAAAGATCCTGCCCCAGGTGGACACAAGATGGCCACCACAAGATGGCCAGCAGGGAAGGGCAATTGGGAGGGACCAGGCCTCCAAGGGAAGGCAGTTGTGGGTGATCAAGCCTGCAGGGGAGGGCACTTAGGGGTGACCAGGCCGGCAGAGGAGGGAAGTTGGGGGTGACTGGGCCTGCAGGGAAGGGCAGTTGGGGGGGACCCAGGCCTGCAGGGGAGAGCAGTTGGGGGGTACCAGGCCTGCAGGGGAGGGCAGTTGGCAAACAGGCTGGCAGGGGAGCAGTTAGGTATCAATCAGGCTGGCAGGGGAGTGGTTAGGGGGTGATCAGGCTGGCAGGCAGAAGCGGTTAGGGGCAATCAGGAAGGCAGGCAGGTGAACAGTTGGGAGCCAGCAGTCCTGGATTGTGAGAGGGATGTCCAACTGCCCATTTAACAGGCAGTCAGATATCCCTCGAGGGGTCCCAGATTGGAGAGGGTGCAGGCTGGGCTGAGGGACACCCATGCACAAATTTCGTGCACCAGGCCTTTAGTCTATATATAAAAGCCTAAGCAACTGTTCAACTGGTAGCTATGACATGCACTGACCACCGGGGGGCAGACATTCTGCACAGGCATGGAAACATGGAACAGACTGATGAATCCCAGAGGGAAGAGGGTGGGGGGAAGGCAGGAAGAGATTAACCAAAGATCTTATATGCATACTAGAGGCCCGGTGCATGGATTCGTGCACCAGTGGGGTCCCTCGGCCTGGCCTGCGGGGATCAGGCCGAAACCTGCAATCCAACATCCCCCAAGGGGTCCCAGATGATGAAAGGGTGCAGGAAGCTTCTCAGCTGTGAGCCACTGTGAGCTTCTCAGAGCTCCTTCCATGTATCTGGAAGAGTGTTATTTAGTTTTTACTGTGGGTTGAAAGTCATTTGAAAGTTTTTCTTGAGTGTTCAAAGCTACCAAAATGGTTGGAATTTTTTTATGTCTCTTACTACGTATCTGAAATAGTCACCTCTAGAAGCTCAATTTTCCCTGGACCGGTGCACATGTAACAGGGAGTGAGGTGTGCTGGAGACCATCCACTTGGGAGTGGATGTGATTTTGTGAAAAGGCACGCCAGGAAGAAAGGAAGGGAGAGGGAGTTGTCCATAATGTGTGGTACCCAGGTGGCACAGTTCGTGGGTTCCCAAACATTTCCCCTCTGTAATTCCAGAATGAAGAGCTCCGAAACTTGTCCCTCTCTGGCCATGTTGGATTTGACAGTCTTCCTGACCAGCTGGTCAACAAGTCAACTTCCCAAGGGTTCTGTTTCAACATCCTGTGTGTTGGTAAGTGACTCATCACCTGCTGCCGGGCACGGAGTCTGACCTTCAGCTGGCAGGTGCCTGTGAGAGGGACTCATTTCAGGAAATAAGCAGAATGATATTTTCACTTTTTTTTTTTCCATTAGAAAAGCAGGACAATAATACCCACCGTCTATATGTCCCACCGTTACAAAGATTCTTGTATTTGGGTACATGCTTTGTAAGTTTTGTGGTGTTACTCAAATTATTTTTACTTAGTGGTCAGTTTAATGTTGTTATTAAATCATTTATTTTCATTTTTGATAGGGGGAGGGACTTAGACCCTAACTAGACACTAGTTAAAAGCAGGAACTGAGATGTAACTACATCGTAAGACCACCAGAAGCCTGTTAAGCATGTGTTTCTAAGGTCTCTAACTGCAGTGCACCCGTAACCTCCACTAGGGGTTTTTTAAAAGATATCCTACCTACGGTAAGTAAAATCTGAAACTACTCTAACTACTTTAATAAACGTACAGCGTTTAAAATGTTTGCTTTGAGAGCAAAAGACAATTTAAAATTCTGTTTTATATTTGAAATAAACTTTCTGCCCAATTGTCAGATTAACCTTTCATCCTTGAGTTGGAATCTAAAATGGACCTAAATTTATTCCTGTTAGACAAATGGCCAAGGTCAAAGAGATCTGGGTACTTGTATCCTCAGTACATTTTATTCATGCCCTTTAAACATCACACATTAGCCTAGGCCGCTGGCTGTGGTATTTTTCTTCTTCTCTCAGTCATATCCCTTTTACACCGAGAGGAGGAAGGTAGAAAAGAAGGTGGGGAGAGGGGGAGACAGAAATACACATCTCCTGTAGAGTTGAAGCAGAAATGCTCCTGGGACAGATGATGGCCTTTCCTTGGACAGGTCGCTCCAGATGAATGCGTGGCCTGGCTAAGCCGCAGGGCAGTGGTTTGGGCGGCACTGGTTTGTTGCCATTGTTCTCTGGGCATGTACCCCCAAGACTTCACTCTGAGGCAGAACAGCAGGAATCCTGTGAGAGCCCAGTGGACCCAGGCTTGGCAGAATGTACCAGATTCACTTCTCTTGTCCAAGTAAAGTGAAATGAATTTAGAAAAGGTGTGCACTCAATGTAAGAACCACCATTTTTTAATGATACCCATTGCGGGGAGGGGCAGATATTTCGCTGTTTGGAAGTATTTGGACGTGTTGCATGCAGCCGCTGCACTGGGTGTTCATCAGCAGAAAGCCACCGTGGATTGGCACATGGACCGGCTCGCTCTCTGGCATGAGGTCCTCAGCACTGTGTGAGAGGAAGACAGGACCAGGCAGCCAGCTCTCCTGCTTGCTTTCTCCCTTTCCCTACGTGAAGTGAAGCCATTTAAAATTCAGCAGGGCGCTTCCTGAGTGGCAGCTAGTTCTACAGCGTGGCATAAATGAATTGCCTTTTCTCTTACAGTAAATGCTGCTTGCAGAGCCTACAGTTCCTCATTAGCATAGCAATTTGTTGGCAATTTGTTGATTTTTTTTCTATTGAAAAGTGGGCTAAATTGTAGGCTGATTACTATTCTGGCTTCTCTTCCCTGCCTCCCCCAGCCTTGTCTTCAAAATCAGCTTCACAAATATATGGGAGAGTTATGTCCCATCCCCTGCAGGTTGGGAAATTTTCCAGGGGCACTGGGCTTGCTGGATGGACCTGGTTTGACAGGGTGTATGGTGTGAAGTAGGGGTGTTGGTTCCTGAGCTGACCCCTTGTGTTCAATAAATAGCACAGTTATGATGCTGGTCGGAATTCCTCCCAAGCCATGTCCATGCTGCCCTGTTGGATTTGCAGAGCAGCTGCTATTTTGACTCACCTGGGTGGGTGACAATACCTATGATTCTTAGATTTTTTTAGATTCTGGTTCTATTCTTAAGACATGTTTAAAATTAGTTTTTCAAACTAACAAAAATAGTACATACTTTCTGTTTAAAAAAACACCCCCCCTCCTTTTCGTTTTTCACCCTCATTTCCATTCCACAGAAATAACACTGAAATCCTTCTAGAAACTTTCTACATCTTTCTGTACTTGGAAATTATTTTTGGAGGCTTAAAACAACACCAATTTATTACTGTTAGAATTATCTTGTGGTTCTCTAGAAGTTCCACATGTGTCCCCCTGGGCTCCATTCAAGGCATCAGCAGGACCACGGCCCTTTCCAGAACCGCTAGGGGAGACTACATGTCCTTGCTTTTTTAGCTTCTAGTGGCTCTTGGACCCTCCATTTTCAAAGCCAGCAACATTGCACTTCTGTCTCTCTCACTCTTCTTGTAGTAGGAAAATTTCCATAGAGAATTGCTAAAATCCAGTTTACACTCAGTTAAGACTCTTCCTCAACCCCCAACACTGAAAAGGCCGTATATTGAATGGTGGCCTGAGTCCTCAGGAGGGAGATGGGGTGAGCCCAGCCCCAAGCACAAGAGGTTCCGATGGGAAAGAAGACTTGATCAGAAGGCAGACGGGCATGAGAGCGGCACACATGGACATATACAGCAGCTCTTTCACAATTATACAAGAACTTCTTAATTTTGGTTTTAGAGCTTATATTCTTCTGTGTTTTGTTGGTTTTTTAATATATTTTTATTGATTTCAGAGAGGAAGGCAGAGGATGGAGAGAGGTAGAAACATCAATGATGAGAATCATTGATCAGCTGCCTCCTGCACGCCCCACACTGGGGATCGAGCCCACAACCTGGGCATGTGCCCTGACCTGGAATTGAACCATGACCTCTAGGTTCATAGGTTGATGCTCAACCACTGCACCACACTGGCCGGGCTGTGTTTTCTTTTTCTCCACAGTAAGTCCTGGCTGTCCTTCCACGCCAGTATATCAAGCCAACAGATTCTTTTCCATAACTCTTTGGAGCCCTGTGGTCAGAGCCAGCATTAGCTCTTTGGGACACAGGGGTGTCAGCATTAATATTAAGCATACTTATCCTCAGAGAGTGGAATGCATCAAATCTTTTTACCATAAATATTTTACAGCAAAATATCTGTATAAGAAAACAACTCTCTGTCAATCAATGGTCTATCTATTTTTAAAGTAAGAGTCTGTGAAAAAGGGTTCTAGCTTTTGACAGCCCTCAGGGGAATAAGTGTCATATTTAGCTTAAGAGCATCCATGGTACTGTCTTTTCTCCTTGTCATCCTACTGTCTATTTGTAATTTTTTATATAGTATGTGTGTGTTTGCTGTTTATAGCATCATTAAATTATTTTCATGTGATAAGTATGAAAGGGAATTGAGGATTTTTAAAAAAGTTATGAGCCTAGTAAGGAAACTGATGATGTTTCTCAAAATTTGTTTTGTGGCAAGGTACTGTAGGTCGCAAACAGAGGAAATGAACCGGGGCAGAAACTAATCCTGGCATGAGCTTAGTCTAGTTTTAGAGGCACTGAATTAAATGTCTGTTATTAGCATCCATCTCTGTTGAGCTCTGGAAAGAAATGTAACCAAGAGTGAGAAAGTTGCCCTAGCTGGTTTGGATAGAGCGTCGGCCTGCGGACTGAAGGGTCCCGGGTTCAATTCTGGTCAAGGGCACATGCCGGGGTTGTGGGCTCGATCCCCAGTAAGGGGTGTGCAGGAGGCAGCCAATCAATGATTCTCTCTCATCATTGATGTTTCTATCTCTCTCTCCCTCTTCCTTCCTCTCTGAAATCAATAAAAATATATTAAAAAAAAAAAAAAAGAGTGAGAGAGTAGTGTTCAATTAACCGGGAAGAGAATTCTTGAAGCTAAACTGAGTACCAGAGCACCCGGGAGTTCATAGTTCCCATACTCTCCATCTTGCTTGCAACACACTGAATCACCCCAAATCTGCACATTGGTTTAAATAAAGCCTTTTCTGTCTTACCCATGCTGTATTACTCCAGAGAATCTAAAATCAGTATTCAGCCTTTCTTCACAATTTACAGTTTAAATATCTTTCTCATTCATTTTTCCAAAACGACACTAGCTCTGCGAGAAACTTCAGCATTGATGCAGCCATATGTGGGGTCTCTGTGCACGTGCAGAGATGGAGAAAACACTGCAACACCGCTGCTTTGGAAGGGGAACCAGCTCAATAGCAGGGCCAAAGTAAATTAACGATGCATTTTGAAAATAGATATCTTTAGAAAAAAACCAAGATGGCGGCATAGGTAAACACCTAAACTGCTGCCTCGCACAACAATTTCAAAACTACAACTAAAGGACAGAACGGACACCATCCAGAACCGCAGGAAAGCTGACTGAGTGAAAATTCTACAACTAGAAGGAAGGAGAGGGGCTCACGGAGAATTGGAGGTACGGCAAAGGGTCTTTGTGCGCGCAGAGAGGAAGGGCGGCGGAGTGCCTGGCTGGCTTTCTCTGGCGGAAGGGGGAAGGGAGCCCCCGACCGCATTGAACCCCAGTTCTGACTGCACTGAACGCCTGTTCCGGGCGAGCCCCTGGGGACCCACGCTCTTGTGGGGGGAGTCTGGACTCTCGGGCGGAGACTCGAGAGCCGGGGAAGGCGGAAGACTGGGGGTCCGCTCGCGCCAGTGCGCACAAAGGCTGCGGAGGCTGCCACGGGCTTTCCCTAGCGGAAGGGAGTGAGAGGCTCCTGACGGCACAAAACCCCAGTTCTGACTGAAGTGAGCCCCAGTTCTGACTGCAGTGAACCCCAGTTCCAGGCGAGCCCCCGGGGACCCACGCTCTTGTGGGGGGAGTCTGGACTCTCGGGCGGAGACTCGGGAGCCGGGGAAGGCGAAGACTGAAAGTCTGCTCGCGCCAGTGCGCACAAAGGCTGCGGAGGCTGCCACAGGCCTTCCCTAGCAGAAGGGAGTCAGAGGCTCCTGACGGCACTGAACACCAGTTCTGACTGAAGTGAGCCCCAGTTCTGACTGCAGTGAACCCCAGTTCCAGGCGAGCCCCCGGAGACCCACGCTCTTGTGGGGGGAGTCTGGACTCTCGGGCGGAGAATCGGGAGCCGGGAAGGCAGAGGACTGAAGGCACACACGTGCTCGCAAGGGCAAGGCTGATGGGAAGCCAAGACTGAGACTCCACCCCATCCAAGCTGAGCACAGAGGCTATTGCAATTTGGCAAGTCTAATCCTATAAGGCTGTCTCCAGCACCGGACTTCTCCCAGCATAGACACAGCTGATCCTTACAGCCAACTGGCCTGGAGGTCAATTCTTCCCAGTGATACCAACAACAATAAAGACTTAATTACAACAAGGCTGTACACACAGTCCACAAAGGTGTGCACCAAGAGTGTCCACCTCAGGTTAACTGGGGAGGCAGACCCACTGGGCCAAATTGGAAACCTAGCACACAAATCTACCAACTCAGGGAAGCAGTGAAAATGCGGCGTCTACGAATCAGATCACAAACGAAAGAAATGGAGGAAAACAAACGACTGGATATAGAATTCAAAACCACGGTTATAAGGCTTTTTAAGAATATCCTAGAAAAGGCCGATAAATACAACGAGACCCTCGAAGAGATGAAAAAGGACCAACTAGAAATTAAACATACACTGACTGAAATAAAAAATATTATACAGAGACCCAAAAACAGACAAGAGGAACACAAAAATCAAGTCAAAGAATTGAAATACAAAGAAGCAAAAAACACTCAACCGAAAAAGCAAAAAGCAAAAAAAAAAATCCAAAAAGTTGAAGATAATGTAAGAAGACTCTGGGACAACTTCAAGCGTACCAACATCAGAATTATGGGGGTGCCAGAAGAAGAGAGAGAGCAAGATACTGAAAACCTATTTGAAGAAATAATGACCGAAAACTTCCCCCACCTGGTGAAAGAAATAGACTTACAAGTCCAGGAAGCCCACAGAACCCCAAACAAAAGGAATCCAAAGAGGACTACACCAAGACACATCATAATTAAAATGCCAAGAGCAAAAGACAAAGAGAGAATATTAAAAGCAGCAAGAGAAAAACAGTTAGTTACCTACAAGGGAGCACCCATACGACTGTCAGCTGACTTTTCAACAGAAACTATGCAGGCCAGACGGGAGTGGCAAGAAATTTTCAATGTGATGAATAGCAAGAACCTACAACCAAGATTACTCTACCCAGCAAAGCTATCATTCAGAATTGAAGGGCAGATAAAGAGTTTCACAGACAAGAAAAAGCTAAAGGAGTTCATCACCACCAAACCAGTATTATATGAAATGCTGAAAGGTATTCTTAAAGAAGAGGAAGAAGAAAAAAGGAAAGATAAAAATTATGAACAACAAATACATATCTATTAACAAGTGAACCTAAAAATCAAGTGAATTAAAAACCTGAGGAACAGAATAATCTGGTGAATATAATAGAATCAGGGGCATAGAAAGGGAGTGGACTGATAATTCTCAGGGGGAAAGGGGTATGGGGGGGTTCATAAAGAGACTGGACAAAAATCATACACCTATGGATGAGGACAGTGGGGGGTAGGTAAGGGCAGAAGGTGGGGTGGGAAATGGCTGGAGGGGAGCTATGGGGGAAAAAGGAGAAATAATTGTAATAATCTGAATAAAGATTTATTTAAAAAAAAAAAAAAAAAAAAAGAAAATAGATATCTTTAAAGTAACTCAACAATAACTGTTTTGAGGGAATGACAGAAGAGGAATAGAAAACTGGCCAGTTTAAGATAATTTTAGCCAGGGCTGTAGTGTCAACATAAACTGTAGGATTTTACAATCAAATTGTGAACTTTTGTTTAATCCCATCTTGCTTATCTAGGAAAGCATATAAAGTGGTTTACAGGGTGAAATGAATGAGTAAATGAATAAAGATACAATTAACCCCCCAAAGTAAAGTGAAGTCAGAGATAGAGTCAGAACTCAAAGCCATCAGACCTGCCTATCAGGAATGCGTTTGCCTTTCAGCCAGTGGTCAGAGCATGGAGGAAAGCCATTCCGCAGATATGTACTGAGCACATGTTATGTGCCAAATATGTTAAAAGTTTAATAACGACAGGTTTATAGTATCTGTGAAGTTAAAATAAAATAGTTGCTCTAGATGAAACACAGCTTCACCTGGAAAAAGGTTCTCCCGTGGGTTTTCAGAAAAGATAAATGTCCCCACATCTAGGTCTAGGTTCCTGAGTGTCCCCAGGTCAGTGTCATGGATCCAGGCGATGCCAAGAATCACATGCTTTTCTTTCAAATCCCTCATGCAGGCCGGTGGGATTAGCCAAAGCGTGTTTCATCAAAGGCGATTCTCTGAGGAGATAAAATGACACAGCCTAGGTACACAGCTCTCTGATTATCTGGCTCCAACCAGGAATAAAATGGAGAATCTTTAGAGCAGGTGGCAGACCTTCCTGCACAGGTACTTGGCTAATCATTCCAGTACTCAGCCTTGGCCATCAGAGTAAAAATGCTGCATCATAGAGCAACTATTTGATCAATGTACAATTCCCTTCTAATTAATTAATAATATAGTCCTTCTGCTTGTTTGTTGTTGTTGGGTTTTTTGCTTTTTTGTTCTTTTAATGTCCGACTAAGAGCTTGCAGATGAAGTAAGCCTGAGAACAGAAGGGAAAGAGGCAGGCTGCTTTCCACTGATGTCAGTGTCATGCTCACCAGCATCGGCGGGAGCAGAAAAACAGAAGCCGCGGGGCGGGGAGGAGGGCACTTCAGAAGTAAATCTCTAATTATTCTAACAACTAAGTATTTAGGTAGATGAATTTACAACAGAAAAAAACAAACAAACAAACACACACACATACAAACAGCAAACTCGGAAAAATCTACCCAAGTCGCAAATCTCAGCATAAAAGATCATCAGGATCATTTTTCTTTCCAATTAACTTGTAATAAAGGCCAGGTATTCTGCTAAGGAGTTTGGAAATGCTTCAAAGTTGGTGTTAGTCATTAATTTTCTCAAAATATTGTTACCGCTGTTTAGTTTTGAATTGGAACCTATGCCTGGTAGGCTTTCAGTTACTCAATTAGAATGAACAAAAATATTCTTCTCAAAAGTAGAGAAAATGCCCTTTCGGAGGCTAGAGAGAGGCCTCAAAAACTAATGCATTGAAAAACTCTCCTAGTTCTAGAATTACTTTTATTCCAAAAGCTGTCATTTCTTACTGAACTGCTTTTGGTGAATCACACTGCTTCTGGAGTAGCTGTATCTAATTACAGCTCTTAAAAGCACAGGGCATAGAAATGGAAAGTAAAGCACTCTGAAATTTAAAGGAACAGTGGTTTTTCCAACCCACTGATTAACCCTGTGCTGTAAGTAGGGCCTGGAATGCTAATTGTTCATAATTTCCTCCCTAATGTAAATGATAATTAAAATTACCTTAAAAAAAAAAAAAAAAAAAAAAGCATGGTGTTCCTGATTGACGCGAGCTTTAACTAATTCTCAGCCAAGTCAATGAGATGGTAATTTCAGTCCTGTCATTGTAACCGAGAGTCCCTACCATGGAAATGGAAGACTTTATTGCTGTCCTAAGGGAAAGAGATGCAAGTTGAATGGATCACTTTCTACAGACAGAACCTTTACCTTATCAGGTAGTTCTGCTGTCGTCCCTTTGTCCATGGCCTGAAAATAAGTAAATCGTGAAAAGAAGTTTGCTGCACTGGGGAAAGTTACATGTGTAACAGCGACGTAAAATGACTGGAGTACCTACAGTATTGGGTTGCCTACCTGATTCTAAGTACCCTAAGAGTGAGATCCCTGCCCTAGCTTATATGGCTCAGTGGATAGAGTGTCAGCCTGTGGACTGAAGGGTCCCAGGTTTGATTCTGGTCAAGGGCACATGCCTGGGTTGTGGGCTCCATCCCCAGGAGGGAGTGTGCAGGAGGCAGCCGATCAATGATTCTCTCTCATCATTGATGTTTCTATCTCTCTCTTCCTCTCCCTTCTTCTCTGAAATCAATAAAAATATATTAAAAAAATAAAAAGAGTGAGATCCCTGTTTTCTTTCTGTATCCATTACACAGTAACTTTGTTTTGCTCAAAGTTATCTTGTTAAGCCATGAATCATGGATATGAGCTTGTTGAGCTCTATCAGTTAGGGAGCACAGACTAGTTTAGATTACTCTCACTACGGGCCTTTCTGGTAAGGACATTCAGGAAGGTAAGGAAGACAGGAAAATGTCTCAGCTGTTACACAGGCAGACTTCACGGAGATCTGGAATGACATTCAGGACGTTACAGAAGTTCACTCAGTGCTTGCTATCTCTTCTTATTCACCATTTTATGCCCAGAACCTATGCTTGTCACATAGTAAATGCTCAAGTATTATTAATGACTAGAGGCCCGGTGCATGAAAATTCGTGCACTGGGATGGGGGGGTCCCTCAGCCCGGCTTGCCCCCTCTCACAATCCGGGAGCCCTTAGGGGATGTCCTACTGACGGCTTCCTTCTGCAGGAGGCAACCGGGCTGATCGGGGAAGGCACCATCCCCATCACCTCGCTGCTGCTGCTGCCACTGCCACTGCCACTGCCACTGCCACTGCGGCTGCCTGAGCCCCGAGCCTCGTAGTGGCTGTGGCTTTGTCGGGTTGTACGTCTGGAAGACATCTGCCCTAATTAGCATATTACCCTTTTCTTAGTATAGATTGAATTTCAGACACTAAGCTGTATTGTGTCTATCTGCTCACTTTCTCCTATATTCCCAGCTAATGGTCTGTCAGCATCTTAAGTTTACCTGAAGCCTTTGCTGCCTCATGGCTTCTGCTTATTCACTTCTCTGTATACCTTTTCTTATGCCATTGCCATGTGTGCAGATTGTGTATCTCTCACTCCAGCTGCCAAGGAGGGGAGTTCTGATTGGATAGACAGGTCACTGCCCAGGATGGGGCACTGTCTCAGAGCATCATGGTGAGGCTTCCATGGGTGCCTCTGTTCAGGGCGCTAGCCCTGGTTTAGTTACCTGTGGTCACTAGGTATAAAGTATCATCTTGCTCATAAAAGGAACATGGTTATGGCAGACACTTAGAATATTATTCCCATCATAATAAATTAGAGTCTGATTGGTATTCATTCAGTCATGTTCCAGGTCAGATTCTATGGAATGGGAGAATACCACAGCAGGCTAGTTCGTCGTATTCCCAGAATGTGACACAGAGCTTGGTACAGAGTAAGCAATGGAAAAATACTGGCTGAATGAAGGCTGAAGGGAGAGGAAATGCTTTGATCTTGTATGTATCCGGGGCCCAATGGGCAAGGTTAAAAAGTAAAGCAAACATACTTGACCGACTCATCCTCTAAGTGAATCATTGTAGTCAATGGCAAACCACACAAGGCTGCTAACTAGAGAAAGCTCAAATCCAGAAAAACTCCATCCTACTTCACTTTTGCATTATGTTGGAAAACAATGAGTAATATGGAACTTACAATTGTTCAGTGGATTTTGCCATTACAGTGGGAGACTTGCCTCAGGGCTGTAAGTCCCAGAGTTCTTGTTTACCCATGCAGTTGTCACCATCCTAACGGGCATTATGGAAACCCTTTAGAAGAGGAACTGTTCCTAGGATTTGCTGGGAGGGCTTCAGCATATTAGCATGTTCAAATTGAGTTGGAAATCTAATAGGGAGATTTTCCAAATTCAAAATAAAAAGACTTTCCTATGGATAATGTTCTTTGATTTCTACTTCCCTTTTTCCGCCTTCACATTTTTAATCACTAACACCAGCACCAGTGACAAGGGTGGGGAGGGTTCTTTCTCCTTGCCAACTATTTTTGACTCAGAATTAATTTGGAATTAGAATTAGAACGAAGGGAGATTTTGCTTGGTTTTATGATGAAGGTCAGGCTAAAGCTCTTTGTAGCTCCACATTTGTGTCTCGCCATTTGATTAGTATAGTGCAGTGGTCGGCAAACCGCGGCGTTTGCCGCTCTGTTGACTAATGAGTTTGCCGACCACTGGGATAGGGGCTTAATCACAAGGAACAACAGCAGCCTGTAATTATTGGAATCGAAAGTCTAGGTCAGTGGTCGGCAAACTCATTAGTCAACAGAGCGGCGAGCCGAATGTTTCTCACGAGCTGCAGTTTGCCGACCACTATTATAGTGGTACCAGGTACCTGCCACTCTGCTCTGCACATATTAGGGTCTCAGTAAACACCTAATGACTTAAATTATCAATGTGAATTAATAAGGCCACTGTTGCAGGTCATTTAACATGATTCAGTTTCATTGTTGCAGACATCACTCTGAAGCTGGGAGAACTATACTAAATGTTTACCATCTGGACTCCAACTGAATAGGAAAAGACAACGAGGATAATATAGAGCAGTGGTTCTCAACCTTCCTAATGCCGCGACCCTTTAATACAGTTCCTCATGTTGTAGTGACCCCCAACCATAAAATTATTTTTGTTGCTACTTCATAACTGTCATTTTGCTACTGTTAATGAATCGTAATGTAAATATCTGTGTTTTCCGATGGTCTTATGCTCTACAGCAGCAGTTCTCAACCTGTGGGTCGCGACAGACCATCAGAAAACACAGGTCACTAGAGGATTCACACCAATTCATAACTATAGTTGGGAAATATTGGGCAGTCAGTTTTTTCTGTAATAGGAAAGCCAGGATGCTCTGTTGGCTCAGTGTAGGTGTTAGTCACAGAGACTTGGGTTAGAACCCTGCTCTGCCACTTAATAATGTGACTTCAGGCAAGTTACCTACACCCTACCTGAGCCTTCGTGCCCGGCTATGAAACGGAGGGGATGGGAGCATCTGTTTGCTTCATGGAGGATTGTGATAGGGTTTAAATAGGTCATGCATTGGAAGCTCTTGCCACAGCACCTGGCACGAAGTCAGCACTCAATCACTTAGCGCAGTGGTCGGCAAACTGCAGCTCGCAAGCCGCAGTTTGCCGCTCTGTTGACTAATGGTTTGCCGACCACTGACTTAGCGGGTGTGTGATTATTACTATTATCCTCAAAAGTGTTGTTTTGGAAAATGTCATTCTTTATGACAACAGTACCTGGTATCAGATAATCCAGTATAAATGGAATATGTCTTTCTTTCTAGTAACAGAAATTCAACAGTATAATTTCTTTTTTTTTAAATATATTTTATTGATTTTTTTACAAAGAGGAAAGAGAGGCATAGAGAGTTAGAAACATCGATGAGAGAGAAACATCGATCAGCTGCCTCCTGCACACCCCCTACTGGGTATGTGCCCGCAACCAAGGTACATGCCCTTGACTGGAATCGACCCTGGGACCCTTGAGTCCACAGGCCGACGCTCTATCCACTGAGCCAAACCGGTCAGGGCAGTATAATTTCTTTTAGGTAACAGTTTTACACACCAACAATTAGGAGAAGAAGAGATACACGTTGTGTCTTTGTAATGTACAAACAGGTTGTTTCTCTAGAGCTAAAGAAGAGTATCTTAATCTGTAAGTTCAAGAACTTTTCTGCTGAATAGTTTCTAAAACTTATTAAGACATTTCTAGGTAGGGATTCGATGCAGCTCACCTGGAAAGAACTGTCTTTTTGTGGAGGAATTACTGGTGATAGTGACTTTTTTTAGAAGTTGTACAAACACGGTTATGAAACACTCCTGAGAGGCACTGACACGTTCTCTGATTCCTCCCCTGTGGTCATGTAGGTGAGACGGGCATCGGCAAGTCCACGTTAATGGACACTTTATTCAACACCAAATTTGAAAGTGACCCCGCTACTCACAATGAACCAGGTGTCCGGTTAAAAGCCAGAAGTTACGAGCTTCAGGAAAGCAATGTCCGGCTGAAATTAACCATCGTGGACACCGTGGGATTTGGAGACCAGATAAATAAAGATGACAGGTATATCTTGGGATTTTGTGGGGATATAAATGGATGAAGCAATAACATGACCCATCCCCGGTAAATTCAAAGGCTGAATGTTCACTGATGATGGGAGTTGGTCTAACTGTATCGATGAAAAGATGAGACATTCTTGTCCTGAGAAATTTCCTTAAGGTCAGAATCAGCCTGTGTAATTGATCCCAGCTAGTGTAAGCAGAAACGGGATAGGTTAGGAGGAGTAAGGTAACTTATGGCATTTTTCCAGGAGGGCCATGGAACCAGGTTTGGGGGATTTCCCATCGGGAAAATCAATCTAAAGGAACAGAAACATACAACTGCCCCACAGGACAGTTAGCGGAAACCCCTGCCACCAACTACCTGTGACCCTGGGCTAGGTCCCTAGAACCGCCATCAAGTGTGTCCAGATAACCAGAAGCCTCACTGTCGCCTGCAAGAAGAACCCTTGTCCCTGTGTGACTTCTGCCTCGGGTTGCTCCTAAAAACCCTAAGCGAAGAAAACATTTTTATGAAAGATCTGTTGGGAAAATCTTAGTTTCTGGCTATTTTAAATATTACATTTTATCTCAAAAGAAGTTTGAGAAAGTTAAAATAAAACTGTCCCAGGCCCAAAGATGCATCCAGGAGGGGGGCTTCCAGAGACATTTTTGAGCAATGACAGCATTATGGGAATAAAACACCACGTCAACAAATGATGGTATGTTTACTTAGAGCTCAGAAACTTCATTAGTACCAGGGTTTTTCCTGTTTGGTTTTTTATTCAAAACTATGTATATTATATACATGTGTTTTGTATAAAGGAACTTGAACTATTTCTTATCTAGAAATGTGCATTGCCTAGATAGATTGGGGGGGGGGGGCAAAAGTAGGTTTACAGTTGTTTGTATGGAAAATAATACCATAATTCATAAATAGTAATACAAGAATAAAATCTGTTTCATGTACTCACAACTGAAAACCTACTTTTGCCCACCCTGGATTTTAACTATCGCTTATCTATATGAGCACCGTGGTAATGACAAAGAAATACTTAATTCCTTATATAGTTGAGCACTGAGCTCTATTTTATCTATAGAGCAATTTAAATGCTCTTCAATAAACATTGTCCGGTAATAACAGGAGAATGTGTTAGATATAGTGAGAGATGTTATTTTGCTGGTCAAAATGGACTATCTGTACATTGTGTGGGGGTCGGGGACAGCTGAGCTCAGCCCCTGCAGCTGAGCAGTTGCTCTTAACTTATGACCTCAGTGCCAAGCAATGATGGTGAGGCTACTGCCTGAAGGCTGTTGGTAATGCCAAGTGGAGTGGATGAAGAGAAAACCTGGTGACCAGATAAAGAGCACAGGTGCATTGTGGGAGCCCAGGAGAGAGCTGAGGCTCCTGGTCACTGTACAGTCACAATGCACTCTCAGAGCAAGACGTGTCTCCATCTCCGACCTGCATGGTTTCTCCCTGGGGTTAAAGTGTGTGCACTCTGTTGGGAAGGCAGCACCTGGACCTTTTCAGGATCCCTTTCTGCAGGAATGAGACTATCCTCCAGCATCCTGCTGCTAAGATTCCACGTGCTGTTCCAGCTCAGAGTCATGCCTCAGTCCTGCCCCTACATTTTTGCCCCGCCTCTAACCAGGGACTTTACCTTAGGCAGGTGGATTTGTACTCACCTGTACCGACCAGCAAGTGGCTAGTCCTGTGCTGATCCTCATCACTGCAGCTGGAGGCCTCTTTAAGAAATTATCTGACTCATTTGGGTCAAATAGTAGTTTCCAAGGAGATTTAGAATAGAGGAAGTGTGATATTAACCTAACCTAGATACCAAATATTTTTTTCTTCTGAAATTTCTTGACAGCTGTTGCATAACCTCTTTCAAAGGCATTTAGAACTCTGTGCCCCAGAAGGCAGTGTTGACACTATGGACTGTAAACCCAAATGACTGCTGTTGAAAATAGTTGTTCAGATAGGCCCTGCATCCATCAAAAAATTGGAAGTGGGATATGCATTTTTGCATTGATATGTAACCGTATGGTAAAGGATGTGCTGTTTCTCTGAACCCATGATTATTTTACTAGTGTGGGGATTCGGCAAGCTTTTCTGCCATTGATGCAAGACCTCAAGAATGTCCCAGTTTGTTTATATAGGCTTCGGACATGTCAGCATTCCTACAGCATTATCTGCCTGGGACCAGGCTAGCTAGAAGGAGGCAGGAAGAGAGATCTAGTAAGGTTTCCTGTTATGTTTAATAGCACGATTAACTCTTTGTGGATTAAGGGCTTCCTTGTTTTGTTGTCTGTGCTCTTCAGTGAAGAAGGAAAGGGGTCTGGAGAAGAAGGAAACCAAATGTTGCTGTAGAGCTGGAAATCGAATAATTAGCCCTACCTTTGGGAGATGGAGATAGACTGTCAATGGCTTATTTTTTATTTTTATTTTTAAATAAATCTTTATTCAGATTATTACAATTATTTCTCCTTTTTCCCCCCATAGCTCCCCTCCACCCATTTCCCACCCCACCTTCTGCCCTTACCTCCCCCCACTGTCCTCATCCATAGGTGTATGATTTCTGTCCAGTCTCTTCATGAACCCCCCCATACCCTTTTACCCCTGAGAATTATCAGTCCACTCCCTTTCTATGCCCCTGATTCTATTATATTCACCAGATTATTCTGTTCCTCAGGTTTTTAATTCACTTGATTTTTAGGTTCACTTGTTGATAGATATGTATTTGTTGTTCAAAATTTTTCTCTTTACTTTTTTCTTCTTCCTCTTCTTTAAGAATACCTTTCAGCATTTCATATAATACTGGTTTGGTGGTGATGAACTCCTTCAGCTTTTTCTTATCTGTGAAGCTCTTTATCTGCCCTTCAATTCTGAATGATAGCTTTGCTGGGTAGAGTAATCTTGGTTGTAGGTTCTTGCTATTCATCACATTGAAAATTTCTTGCCACTCCCGTCTGGCCTGCATAGTTTCTGTTGAGAAGTCAGCTGACAATCGTATGGGTGTTCCCTTGTAGGTAACTAACTGTTTTTCTCTTGCTGCTTTTAATATTCTCTCTTTGTCTTTTGCTCTTGGCATTTTAATTATGATGTGTCTTGGTGTGGTCCTCTTTGGATTCCTTTTGTTTGGGGTTCTGTGGGCTTCCTGGACTTGTAAGTCTATTTCTTTCACCAGGTGGGGGAAGTTTTCGGTCATTATTTCTTCAAATAGGTTTTCAGTATCTTGCTCTCTCTCTTCTTCTGGCACCCCCATAATTCTGATGTTGGTACGCTTGAAGTTGTCCCAGAGTCTTCTTACATTATCTTCAACTTTTTGGATTTTTTTTTTTTTTGCTTTTTGCTTTTTTGGTTGAGTGTTTTTTGCTTCTTTGTATTTCAATTCTTTGACTTGATTTTTGTGTTCCTCTTGTCTGTTTTTGGGTCTCTGTATAATATTTTTTATTTCAATCAGTGTATGTTTAATTTTTAGTTGGTCCTTTTTCATATCTTCGAGGGTCTCGTTATATTTATCGGCCTTTTCTAGGATATTCTTAAAAAGCCTTATAACCGTGGTTTTGAATTCTATATCCAATCGTTTGTTTTCCTCCATTTCTTTCGTTTGTGACCTGATTTTTGACGCCGCATTTTCACTACTTCCCTGAGTTGGTAAGGTAGATTTGTGTGCTAGGTTTCCAATATGGCCCAGTGGGTCTGCCTCCCCAGTTAACCTGAGGTGGACACTCTTGGTGCACCCCTTTGTGGACTGTGTGTACAGCCTTGTTGTAATTAAGTCTTTATTGCTGTTGGTAGCACTGGGAAGAATTGACCTCCAGGCCAGTTGGCTGTAAGGATCAGCTGCGTCTATGCTGGGAGAAGTTCGGTGCTGGAGACAGCCTTATAGGATTAGACTTGCCAAATTGCAATAGCCTCTGTGCTCAGCTTGGATGGGGTGGAGTCTCAGTCTTGGCTTCCCGTCAGCCTTGCCCTTGTGCGCATGTGCGCACCTTCAGACCTCTGCCTTTCCCAGCTCGAGTCTCCGCCTGAGAGTCCAGACTCCCCCCACAAGAGCGTGGGTCCCCAGGGGCTCGCCTGGAACTGGGGTTCACTGCAGTCAGAACTGGGGCTCAGTGCAGTCAGTAGCCTCTGACTCCCTTCCACTAGGGAAAGCCTGTGGCAACCTCCGCAGCCTTTGTGTGCACTGGCACGCGCGCGCTTTCAGTCCTCCGCCTTTCCCGGCTCCCGAGTCTCCGCCCGAGAGTCCAGACTCCCCCCACCAGAGCGTGGGTCCCCAGGGGCTCGCCTGGAACTGGGGTTCACTGCAGTCAGAACTGGGGCTCAGTGCAGTCACGAGCCTCTGACTCCCTTCCACTAGGGAAAGCCTGTGGCAACCTCTGCAGCCTTTGTGCGCACTGGCCCGCGCGCGCCTTCAGACTTCTGCCTTTCCCAGCTCGAGTCTCCGCCCGAGTGTCCAGACTCCCCCCGTAAGAGCGTGGGTCCCCAGGGGCTCGCCCGGAACTGGGGTTCAGTGCAGTCAGAACTGGGGTTCAGTGCGGTCGGGGGCTTCCTTCCCCCTTCCGCCAGAGAAAGTCAGCCAGGCTCTCAGCCGCCCTTCCTCTCTGTGCGCACAAAGACCCTTTGCCGTACCTCCAATTCTCTGTGAGCTTTTCTCTTTCCTTCTAGTTGTAGAATTTTCACTCAGCCAGCTTTCCTGTAGTTCTGGATGGTGTCCGTTCTGTCTTTTAGTTGTAGTTTTGAAATTGTTGTGCGAGGCAGCAATTTAGGTGTTTACCTATGCCGCCATCTTGGTTTCTCTCTGTCAATGGCTTATTAACTAGAATGATAAACGGCCCTGAAAAACATGGATGGTTGAAATTCACTTAGAGAGAATCCTCAAATTCATCAAGTCTTCATCAGAGTTATAAAAATGGAATTGAAGTAGACTGTTTGGTCTTCGATTTCTACTTTTTTTTTAACATGAAAAAAATGTTTTAATATATTGATTTTTTACAGAGAGGAAGGGAGAGGGATAGAGAGTTAGAAACATCGATGAGAGAGAAACATCGGTTAGCTGCCTCCTGCACACCTTCTACTGGGGATGTGCCCGCAACCAAGGTACATGCTCTTGACGGGAATCAAACTTGCGACCTTTCAGTCCACAGGCTGACGCTCTATCCACTGAGCCAAACCGGTTAGGGCGAAAATTGTTTTTTTTTTAATAACGAAAATTTACTTTGGCTAACAGATAGCAAGATAGAAAAAAATACATGGTAGGTGTCTGGTCATATATAAAATGGAGAGTCAGCCCTGAATGATGGCATTGGCTATTTTGCAAGAATGATCAGTGGGTGGATAAAAAACATTGTGTGAACATTTATTCCATCAGTTTCATAGTCAAACATTTGCCCTTTTATTGTGTTTTTCATGGCTGGAGGTATGTGAAAAAAATGAGTGGTGGGTAAAAGGGAATAGCCCCATGCCATAAAAGGAAATCATGTGAAAATGGAAGGGCTAGATATGATGTGCTCTCCCCTCCTCCCATTTCCTCTGGTTTATATGGCTACAATCCAGGGACGTTAGAATTGGCCAAACTGAATATAAATAGGTGTCCTTTCTATAAGTAGGGAAACTAGCAAAAGGCAAAATAGGGAGTCAGCGTCCTTGTCTTTGTAACTGAAATGCTGGGAAGGGGAAGTGGCGAGGAGAGAGGATGGGGCAGAGGATCTGTGTGAAGGGTTGTGAACCAGAGGATAAAGCCACTGGAACTATTCCATCAACATAATTAAATGTTTCACACAGGACTAGTGATTTTGGTAAAGAGTTCTCCGGGAGTACATTTTTTATTAGGTTAGATTGATACACAAAATAGATGGGCTTTTGTGTGTGGGATGTAGGAAGGGGAACCCGAGGTTTCTGCCTTGACCAGCGGTGTGGATGGAGGTGCCATTCACTGTGCTGAGGGATATGGGAAAGTGTGGGCTTGGGGGCAAGATGAAGTGTTTGATTTTAGACTCATTTAGTTAGAAGAGCACCTGGAGACATCTAGTAGGCAGTCGGATGGATGGGTCTGATGCTCAGGTGAAGGATCGGGGCTGGAAGTGGAGATTTGTGAATCATCATCAGGTGGATGGCAAGTGAAACAGAGGAAAAGCTGTGACTTTCCAGGGAGACCATGTAGAGAAAAAGAAGGAGATGGAAAGATTGGCCAGCACTCCGTAATAGGAAGTCAGAGGAGGCCTGAGATGTAAGAGAACAATTGATTTCCTTGGCTATATTGAATCCAGGGCAGAAAGCATTCCTCACTTGAAATGGAGAGATGATGGGCCTGACTGGCGTGGCTCAGTGGTAGAGCATCAATTTATGAACCAGGAGGTCATGGTTCGATTCCAGTCAGGGCACATGCCCAGGTTGCAGGCTCAATCTCCAGTGGGGGGCGTGCAGAAGGCAGCCAATCAATGATTCTCTCCAGTCATTGATGATTCTCTTTCTCTCTCCTCCCTTCCTCTCTAAAATCAATAAAAAAAAATATTTATTTAAAAAAAAAAGAGAGAGATGTTCTGTCTTCCGTAATCTTGGAGCATCAGAATCAAACCAGAGGCTAAAAAGGAAATTAATAGAAAGCAGAACATGCTTGGACAACTGCTGGGGAGGAGGTGCTGAGAAGCAAATCAGGAACTGGGGAGCCAGAAAGGAGCAACTGCTGTGAGCTGCTTTTCCTCCCCTTGGGGCTGGGAGGGTGCTGGGGGAGTGTCTTGATTCCCCCAACACATGCCTAAGTGTCAGGAGACTGAAAGAACAGGCCCTGGACTGACGGCATCATGGCCTTCATTGGAGGGGCCTGGTCCCTCCCTGACTGGGTATGAGCTCAGTGGCAGAGTGGTTGCCATGGAACCAGGTGAGGGTAAAGTTCTTTTGTTTTTTTCCCTTTGTCTTTTAAAAATGTCAGACATGCTATTTCTTATTTGTTGTTTCTTAGATGACAGTGAAATAGTTATATCTTAATTTTATGTGCTAGTCCTTTACATATATTAGCTCACTCGTTTACCACAATAGCTCTCTGCTATAGATACCATTTTTGTCCTGGATTTATCTATGAGGAAACGAAGACACAGGGAGCTTTAGTAACTTTTCCCAGAGTCACACAGCTAGTAAGTTGTAGAGCTAGACTGTGGTCTGAGGTGGTCTAGCTTGAATCTATGCTTCTAACCACCATCCTATATAACTATCCTGGAATAAAGATGAGGATTTTTATTGTTATATAATGCCAGCTTATATTTTAAAATTGAAAAACATAGAAGACTTATCACTTGCTCATCCTTTTCATTGGAATTTTGCTTGCCATGATTGAGAACTTTGTTCTTATTGCTGAGGCACATTCCACTTTTTTTTTTTTTTTAACCTCTAGAGACTTGTCTGCTTAAAATGAACCAAGGGTTTGTGATAAGTTTCCAAGAAAAATGTCATCAAAAAGCTTTTTATCTGACAGTTTTGGTTTGAGTCATAAATTTGTTTGGTTTCTCTGTTTTATTTTTATTTTGGGTTTTTTGTTTGTTGTTTTTCACTTAAGGTCTGATGTCATCTTCATTTTAAAAGATCTGTAGTTCCCTTTCAGGGATTTCAGTTAATTTATAGTCCTGGGGTTTAGTGTTGGAAGGTTTTTATATTTCTTAAAGTTTAAATCATTCCTCAGCATCGTAGCGAGTTGGGGAGAAACAACCTTTTGTATTCCCAATAGGCCGGTCTCATTGCTGCTGACCAATCTCTCCTGAGCAGCTAGTCCCCTGGGACCCGGAAGAGTTCATGGCTAATCCACTGTGTACCACCTGATATGCTTTTAATGATTGTGTTTATGGTCAGTTCATCGAATCATACATAATCACCCAAAAAAGATTTGAATTATAACTTGGTGAGCAGAGGGTTATAAAATGTATCTTCAAATCATAACATTTAGAGTTGGAAAGAACCTAGAAGATCACAGTGGTCCAGGCATTTCGGTTTATAGCTGAAATCCTGGAATGTGCACAGGGTTTTTATGAGCGCAAAGAGAACGCCTAACCTCTGGAGGAACGGGCAGGGGACCAGGCCAGGGCTCCCAACAGGAGGTGGCGCGTTACCCTGAAATCACAGACCAGTTTTATTTTGTGCACCAGAGTCAATCCATTGGTGCAGGCTGTCAAAATCACTTTGTTGGGACAGACTTGGAGGCTCAGTTTTGCCCCACGAGGAAAGAATGCCCCTGCTTCTTAGCAATATCTTCAAGGGTTCCATGGGGGAATCGACCTCATGCTACACTTGTTTATCCTCTGTTTTAGAGGATGACTGTTAGGCAGGACAGTGATGGGAAGGAGACTGTCCCAGGTAGAAGAGCTAGTGTGAGCAAGGCGTGGAGGCAGAGCTTGGTGTGCGTGGCTGGGCCAGAAACAGTGAGCCGGGGTGGTGTGGGACCCAAGACAGAAGGCCCCGGATGCAGGGAATTGGGCTTTAGCTCTTGGGGCAGGGGAACCGTAGACATTCCTGGAGCATTGTACCACGCTGAACTGCTGGAGAGGCCTTGACTAGAAGTGTGCTGATTGAAAATGTGCTTTAGAGAACGTTCTTTTGAATTCCAGCTACAAGCCAATAGTGGAATATATCGATGCCCAGTTTGAGGCCTACTTACAAGAGGAATTGAAGATCAAACGGTCTCTCTTCAACTACCACGACACCAGGATCCACGCATGCCTCTACTTCATTGCCCCTACTGGGCACTCACTGAAGTCCCTGGACCTGGTCACCATGAAGAAGCTGGACAGTAAGGTACTCACCGCCCATCTTCTACTCGCCACTCTCCTGTCAGCTCACCTTTGTTCCAAGGCCCCACTTTATTCTCTGCTTTCAGTGTAAATGTTTTTTGTTTTGTTGTAAAAAATATTTTTTTAGAATAGTAATGGGTTCATAGCAAAATTAAGAGGGACAGATTTCTCACATATCCCTGCCCCCCTCCCCATGCACAGTCTCCCCCATTACCAGCATCCCCCTTCAGAGTGGTACATTTGTTACAATTGATTAAGTGCGTCGATACATCATAATCCCCCAAAGTCCATAGTTTACATTAAAGTTCCTTCTTGGTGTACATTCTGTGGGTTTGAACAAATGTGTAATGACATGTATCCATCATTATAGTATCAGACACAGTAGTTTTATTGCCCTGAAAACCCCCATGCTCTGCCTGTTCGTCCCCCAACCCCATAATTTGTGTTTTCTGGTTTGTAGAACCATAGGGTTGAGCAATGTGAGAAAAATGCTTCAAAACTTCTCTGGATGTTAGGAGAAAACAAAAAGAACCAAAGCCATGTAGCTTTGTTACAAAGTATTTTTAGTCCTTTTTCCTATTTTTTAAATAGTTATTGATTTTTTTTTTTTTTTTTTAGAGAGAGAGGGTGAGAGAGAAAGAGAAACATCAATGAGAGAGAAACATCCGTCGATTGGCTGCCTCCTGCAAGCCCCCTACTGGGCATTGAGCCTGCAACCTGGGCATGTGTCCTGACCAGGAGCTGAACCGACAACCTCCCGGTACACAGGTCAACACTCAGCCATCTGAGCCACACTGGCCAGGGCTATTTTTAGTTCTTAAATTAGCATCAGTGTATGGTCTGGTGAGTTGGGAAATTACTTAGTGGAGACAGGGAAATGGTCACAGAGGGGTTAAATTTAGCGAGATTGAAACATAAACTTATTATGTCTTTGTTTCCTTAAAAAACTCGCTAAATCTCTTAAAAGGTGTGGCTTTAATTTGAAGTTTAGAATGAAAAAGTAAGTTAATTTTTTTATCTATGTGATAACAGTCCATCTTAGATTTTGAAGCTGACTGCACCCATGAGTTGAAAAGAAGTAAAGTCCCAGTTTCAGTTTGACCCCTGAGCTTTCCACATTGATAACCTCTCTCTTTCACAGCATTGAAGGAAGGAGCTGATCTACGTTTCAGTTCCTTTAATTTCCCATTTTGAGGTAAATAAAAGATAGTCGATTTCTGAAATAAATCAGCAGCAGATGAGAACAGACACAAAACAAAGCTATGGTATTTTCTCCTAAATTCTCACTTCCTTTTGAGTTCAATACAAAATCTTGTCATCCTTAGGCGGCTTCGTTGGGTGTTATTTTATTTTATTTTCGTCCAGACAACTCTGTTTGAAGATGCTTTCTCTCCAGTGAGACATAATAGTGAGAGAACGCTGCAAGTGCAGCCTGTGCCCGGGGCTCGGTGTGGATGGCCCACAGAGGGCCTGCAGTGGCCTAATGCAGGGCCAACTCCTCAGGCGTCCAGCGCTGGTTCACAGGAGAATACGCTAGCAGCCTGCAAGGGTTACTGCAGCTAGAGTGCTGCTGGGAGGGTAAATAGAAACCCTTCTTCACTGCATTTGATCCAGTGCAGTGAGGCATCCGCGGTGGGGGGTCCTGCGCAGTGAGGCTGTTCCCTGCCATCCCATCGGAAAGCGGGTGGGGAAGAGGGAGAGGCAGGTGGCTTCCTCACCGAGGCCCTGTGGATAGACCAAGCAGGGCTATTATTCATATCCAAGAGGCGAAGGTTGAGTAGAGTTGATTTTAAAAGGAAAAGAAAACAAGGAAAAACAAACACAGCTCACAAAGGAAAAGTCACCACAAAGCAGGTTAAACTGCTTTCAGACAACTGGTGTAGTTAGTGCTAGGGGGCATCTGAAAAAAACAAAACAAAACGAATTGTCAGAGGTTTGTTTATACAAGTAAAGTGGAGAGTTAAGGTCAAACTGAAACTAAGGCTATGATAGTTTCTGCAAAGATTTGCAAGGGACTGATCTACTTTTCAGTTCATTTTGAGGTAAATGGAAGATAATAGATTTCTGAAATATATCAGCAGCAAATGAGGACAACCACAGAACAAAGCTATGGTATTTTCTCCTACATCCTAACCTCCTTTTGAGTCCAATACAAAGTCTTACCAAACTGAAACTAAGACTAGGATAATTTCAGAAAAGATTTGCAAGTCCCTGAGGATGAAGAAAAAGAGACCTTAAGTCTAAATTGCCTGGTTTGTGTATTTACTCTGATCATATTGGCCAAAAAACAGTGGCCCTCTGCCATTTTGTCTGTGTGGATATTAACTGAACAGTCAGTGTGTACCAAAGATAGCCCATGTGAGCAGCCAGAAGTTGCTGTTCCTTAGGTCCCAATCCCCATGTCCCACCGTTTCTCACCGCCCCCCGCCACCGGTCAGTGATGTGTTTTTGTCTTGAGTCTGCCACTTGCTGGAGGAAGCCCAGGCGTGATGAGATTGGGAGTTGGTCGAGGAGTATGTCATCTCATTCTGGTTTATCAAGGATTTTTTATTTGACTCTTGGGATAAAAGGAGAATCAAAGGAATGCAGACATGACCTGGAAAGCCTCCCTAGAGACTCTCCTCTGGCCAGGAAGACTTTCTCACGGAGTCCGTCCCTTTTCACCTGAGCTGGGTGGAGAGCAGGGTCCCAGGTATCGGATGGCAGCAGCATCTTATTGAAGCCTCGGTACCTACGAGGGAGTGGAGGAAAGTTAATCTTAAAAGTGAATTTTTAAGGATGTATGCTGTGGACAGCGCTGACAGAAGCTGGGAGACGAATGTCCCACCTCAGGGTCCGGGGCTTGCCCTGCAGGACACCTTGGCTCTCTTCGGGGCTTTCTGCTGCTGTCAAACTCCCCTGGTCCAGGTAACCCATACTCTGAAAGCGAGCCCGGCCTGGGGCATAGGTCTCCTTCTGGCCTAAAGAACTGGTTGGTGTGATTTGGAAAAGTTTAAAAGTAAGTGAAACCATGTTTGTTTTGGTTAATACTTAGGTGCTCCCCTCAGGTTATCAGAAGGACAAAAGGATGTTTCCTGAATATTCCACTGTTCTAACTAACGAAAACTTTATACTGCCAGGAACGTGCAAAAATCAGGTTCCCAAGGAGCTGCCAGGGGCCGAAAAGGAGTGGCTGGTTATTCAAAGGATAGGCTTCTTTGTTATCGCCATTCTCATTGAGTAACTTCCTTTCACTCTGTGCAGAAGCGGGAGGTAGCCCAGGAGAGGAAATGGCAGGTAGGCTTCCAGCACCGAGGGGGAAGTGAAAGTGTTCGCAGGTGGAACTAAAAGATGATCCCGTGTCTTCTTAATTTTGCACCTACGTCAAAGGTCCTATTGTCAGTATCATCTCTATTCTTTAAGTGAAGTTTTAACGTTTTCACTTACCTGTTTGCTATTTTTATTCATTTGTCTCTTTTTCTTACATTGGAATTGTATCTGTTTTATAGGTGAACATCATCCCAATAATTGCAAAAGCTGACACCATCGCCAAGAACGAATTACACAAATTCAAGAGTAAGATCATGAGTGAACTGGTCAGCAATGGAGTCCAGATCTATCAGTTTCCCACAGATGAAGAAACGGTGGCAGAGATCAATGCGACAATGAGTGTAAGTCCTCAAGTGAGAAAGGACCAAGCAGTGATTTTCCAGGCTTTTCTTCGTATCAGCATTGTAGAGCGACTGGGACACGACTGGGAATTTGATGTCTTCAGTGTAGCCTAGCTCTGCCACCAGTTCAAGTCATTTAGCCACTGTGCCACTCAGTTTTCCCATCTATCAAATGGGAGCGTTAGGCAAGGTGATCGCACTTTTCCTCCCCACTCGATAACAGTTATGATTTCTACAGCGAATCTTGAAGGGGGTGCCAGCCCAGCACCGTTTCACACAGAGCAGCTTAAGGGAAGTAGATCTCTGCTCACTTGTGCCAGGGTTGGCAGAAACATGGCCACCTGCCTCACTTCGCTTCTGAGATTGGTTCCTGCCTTCCCCCTTCTTTTTATTTTCCCCATCTTTTCCTGAATCATTAGGTAAACCAGCCGTTGAGGGTGTAATTTCCACATCACAGGGAGACATTGGTCAGGAGATTAATGGTTAAAGCTGCAGCAATCCCGGTGTGTCTGTGAAATCATCTCTCCTGGCAAGCCCCCATCCGGCCGGGATAGCCACGGCATTCCCCTGCTCTCTGTGTATCTGAGCCACGGCTCAGCTCTGAGCCACAATGGCCGTATGTATCTTTTTTCATTTGGGAAATGCGTAACTTCTGTAAAAGCCGCATTCTTTGCACACTGTGGATGCCCAGTAATGGTCTTTAGAATTCTTAAAATTGTAGGTGGCCTTCAGTGAAATGTAATTAGCAGCTACCGAAGAGTGTGGCCTCACCTGAACGCATGTGAAAACTTGATTTCAACGTGTGCTAGTGGCAGAGGAAGCCAGTCTAAATTTTCAAATTTGTAGGAGGTTGAAGTATGCCATGAAAAATTGTCTAATCCCATCATTTTTCAATGTACTGGTGGCACTTTTAAAAATTAATAGGTTTATTGAGATATGATTGATATACTGTACAATTGCTTTTCCAGTATATTCACAGACTTGTATAGCCAGTGCCACAAACAATTCTAGAACATTTTCTTCACCTCACAAAGAAACCGTTTACCTTTTAGCTGTTCATTGTCTAACCATCCCAGCCATAGGCAACCACCGATCCACTTTCTTGCCTCTACATTTGCCAATTCTGGACATTTTATATAATGGGAGTCATGTTGAGGTCCATCTAGAGCAGTGGTTCTCAACCTTTCTAATGCCGCGACCCTTTAATACAGTTCCTCAGGTTGTGGTGACCCCGAACCATAAAATTATTTTCGTTGCTACTTCATAACTGTAATTGTGCTACTGTTATGAATCGTAATGTAAATATCTGTGTTTTCCAATGGTTTTAGGCGACCCTGCTAGCGACCCACAGGTTGAGAACCACCGCTGTAGAGCCTAAGACCATCGGAAAACACAGATGTTTTTATCTGGTGAAGAGCCACTCCCAAATTCATCTTAATTTTATGGTTTGGGGTCACCACAACATGAGGAACTGTATTAAAGGGTCGCGGCATTAGAAAGGTTGAGAACCACTGATCTAGAGGATTAAATGACTTGGTCAAAGCCAGGAGTTAATAGCAGCCCTGAGATTTCAACCCAGACCCACCCCCCCCCCCCGCCCGCCACACACACACACACACACACACACTCCCCCAGTCCTGTGTTATGTTTGGCTTCATACTTTGGGAGATTAGGTTACTCCACAAAACTGCCTCTTGTTTCTTCAGCTCAGCATACGGACTTCTCTGTAGAGGGCTACTTCATTTAGGGGAGATTTCTTCCTTCAAGCAATCCCACTATGACTAGGACTTTGGAAGCAAATGTAACTTCCTTCCTCTCTGGGGCTCTTCCTGTATGAATCTAAAATTTAGGGATCTCATTAACGCAGAGCTCTACGCTGCCCTGTTCGGGCCACACTTGGAGTTGTCGCTCTGGCTGTCGTCCTCCTGTGGCCAGGACAGGACAGGTGCTGGGAGACCCTGGAGTGCAGGGTACAGGCCCAGGGGGTGTGGAAGGAAGGCCACCATTGGGAGAATTACTGGACTTATTCAAAAGACAGAACCAAAACTAATGGGCAGAAGAACAGAGAGGGTTTGGGCCCATATGGAGTTTGACTGTTGGCACCACCACAACACAACCAACACCTGATCGAAGTGGTGCGTTCCCCTCACGAGTGGTGGGTGAACAACAAATTCTGCTTCAACTCACGGAGAAGAGATTACTCGGCGGGATTCCTGTACTGGGTCAAACTGAACAACATGGAAGGTCTCTTCTGCCTGTACAGTTCTCTGGTTCTGGGTATTGAGAACTTCATGACATTAGTGGCACCTGACGTTTTGGCATTTAGGGAGCATTTACTATGCACTGGGTACTGTTTGAGCCTTTCCATTTCCTCTTGACAACAACCCCCCAGGAGGTACTGTTATTTCCACCTCACGTACTGGAAACGGCAGCCATGCCCCTGAGGCTGCACAGCCGTCTGTGGTGGAGGCAGGAGCTTCGCTCTGGAGCCGACGTCCTCGCCCTTTCCGATACCCACCACCGAGCAGAGTAGTGTGCTGTTCATGCCATCGTCTAGGACTCGGGTTGCGATGCCACGTGTTTACTCCCCGTGGAACTGCGGTTTGGGTGTCCATGTGGGATTCAGGAAGGAACATGCAGGAATACCATCTGATTTTTCTCTGTCTGTCCCACCCCATTCTCTCCAGTCGTTTTGCATGGTCAGGAAACTAAACTTGTGTTAACTTTCTTGGAAAGGAAACACCCATGAACCTTCGCTCTCTTTCTCCCTTTATCAGGTGAAGAGCCACTCCCAAATTCATCTTGCTCTTTATCAAGACATTTTCCTCTCGGTCTTCATTGCCAGCCATCCCTGGTGATGAAATGCCACGTGAAAGGTGGAAAGGGCTTCCCTGGCAGGTGCCTGGTCACTCTGCGGAGTGGAAGGAGCATTTTCCTTGGTCGTTAACAACAAACTGGCCAGAAGGGTCCTGTTGCTCCTGAGCTTCGGGGAGCACATCTGAGTTCCAGACTTGGAGTTTGCGAAAGAGATGTGCTTTCCTCCTTCCTCTGCAGGTTAGACAGACGGGAGAGTACAACTACCTTGAGCAATAGAAAGCAAACACCACTTGGGCAGCCAGGTTCTCTGTGGGAGAGGACTTGGCTTTAAAACATTCTTCCTTGCTCGACTTACCTGCAGTGGAAGGACCCTGGATCGGGGAACCCTACATCACAATTCTCAGGGCAGCCATTTCAAATGTTCTTATTCTTATATGCTAATAGAAAAGAGAGAGAATTTATGTCCTCCCCCCACCCCCAATGCAGCCGTAGCTTCCAAATAAACCACGTGGAGCAGTCGGTTGTCTTGACCACCAACCGCTTGAAAGAAGTCCGGGTGCAAGGCCTGGGCCAGTACTTTGGGCTACAGTGTGTTTCTGGCTTGAATTTTGTGCAGTAGTCGGCTACCTGAAGCAATGCTATTGAACAGAAACATGAGCCACACGAGTAACTTAACATTTTCTAGTAGCCACATTAAAAAAAGTGAAAAGAAACATGAAATTAATTTTATAACTTATTTCACCCAACATACCCAACGTACTATCATTGCAACATGTAATAAATATAAAGATTATTAATGAGGTTTTTTTCAAAGTCAGTCTGAAATCCAGTGTGTATGTTACATTCATAAAACATTCCAGCCCTGCCGAAAACCGGTTTGGCTCAGTGGACAGAGCGTCGGCCTGCGGACTCAAGGGGTCCCAGGTTCGATTCCGGTCAAGGGCATGTACCTTGGTTGCGGGCACATACCCAGTGGGGAGTGTGTAGGAGGCAGCTGATCGATGTTTCTCTCTCATCGATGTTTCTAACTCTCTATCTCTCTCCCTTCCTCTCTGTAAAAAATCAATAAAATGTATTTAAAAAAAAACCACAACAAAAAAACAAAACATTCCAACTTGGATGCGCACCTAGTTACTCCTAACATACTTAAAAGTTTTTTAAATATAAAATAAATACCCAAAAGATCATTCTTCTTTAACACTTGCATCCACATGGACAAAACTGGTTCTTCTCTTTTTAGAAGATTTGAGTTTGCAGCAAAGTGAAATTCCGTTTCTTGATTCTGCGAGCCCCATTTCAAATGTTCAAGGGCCACATAGATTAGCAGCTACTGTATTGGACAGCTTGTGTCTAAAGCTTACTGTATAGTTGCAAAGACCCAGGCAGTTTCCCCATGGATCTAGCTCAGATCAAATATTCAGAATGGGTGTGGACAGGTAGGATGCATGTGTGCGCGTGTGCGCACGACACACACACACACACACACACACATGCACGCACGCACACACACGACTGCAGCGTTTCCCTCTTCTACCCTCCCGGCTTTTCCTGCCCCTGAGCAGAGGCCTGAAGCAGCGGGGAGAGTATAGAGGCAGGTGGAAAACCAGCCTTCGCCAGAGCTGGGGAGGATAACTGCAGCAGGTCCTTGAATAACAGCACTTTGTTCACCGTCGTTTCGTTATAACTTTGATGAGTGAAGGAAAAATTGTCTCCTGACCAGGCCCACTGTCCGTGTGGTGGTGTCGCGTTCTCCCCATATCTGCGTGGGTTTTCTCTGGATACTCCAGTTTCCCCCACATCCCAGAGATGTGCATGTTGGGTGAACCGCGGGTATCTAATTGTCCCAGTCCAAGTGTGGGTGTGAGTGTGAGTGCGAGTACGCCCTGTGGTGGAAGGGTGGGCGTCCTGTCCAGGGAGGGTCCCCCCTGGTGCTCTGAGCTTCTGGGAGAGGCCCTGGCCAGCAGGTTGGGAAATAATGATCGTACTTATTTTTATTAATCTTCTCTGTATGTGTAGCTTAGCATTTCCATGTGCAGAAGTATTTGGGTCTTTATAATTTCGGTGATGTTTTTGTGACCAGAAATATGCCATAGGAACTTAATTCTTGTTGATGTCAATTAAACTCTAGTAAAATGATCTCATTTTATGCTCGTTTCACTTAAAGTTGCTGTTTCCAAGAACCCGTTGACGACGTTCAGTGAGGACTCATTGTACTCTCCATCCTTGTGTTGTTGGCAGGTCCATCTGCCATTTGCCGTGGTCGGCAGCACTGAAGAGGTGAAGATCGGCAACAAGATGGCCAAGGCCAGGCAGTACCCTTGGGGCGTGGTGCAGGGTATGTGTGCGGCAGGGAAGGGATTCTTTACATTCAACCCCTGTGGTGACTGACCACATTTCTCCCTCCCCACCGTGTTTGAGGAGCTTCTTAATCGTGGGCAGGTGGAAGGGAGTGGCAGGGTTGTGCACCTGGCAGTCGTGAAGGTGAAAAAGAAACAGGGACCAGGTAGGACGATGGTGACAGTGGAGAGAAGTGGCTGCAAAGCCCTAGTGCCAACGAGGCAGTCCCTATAAATGGCTTGTGGGAAATTCAGTATAAATTCCTGATAGGAGAGTTCTTCCCTAGGAGTCTGAACCATTTTCATCAGTAAAGTATAAGAAAGCTGCAAAGAGTTTCTTGCAAACAAGAGAATACTTATCTCTCCATACTTGTTCATCTCTGGGAACATTGTCCTCCAATTAGATGTTATTTTAGGCCCAGCCACCATGGCTCAGTGGTTGAGTGTTGACCTATGAACCTGGAGGTCATGATTCAAGTCCCTATCAGAGTACATCCCTTGGTTGCAGGCTCAATCCCCCGTGTGGGGCATGGAGGAGGCAGCGGATCAATGATTCTCTCTCATCATTGATGTTTCTATCTCTCCCTCTCCCTTCCTCTCTGAAATCAATAAAATTTATTTTGAAAAATAATAAATGTTATCTCAGTAAATATCTGAGAATTAAGAGGATGTCTGACCTATATTTGGCACTGGGAACCATGACCACAGTCTCTAACCTGAAGAAGCTTCCCAGACGCCACCTTGTTGGGCGAGGACTGTGTCACCTGCCCTTGCCGAGTGTTCTGAGCAGGGTGTCCAACGCTGTAGATTAGCACCATGGCTCCAGAAAGGCCCTTCATTGGTTTGAGATCTGTGAGTCCTCCATTTCCTTTGTTCAGAATAAAGGCAATTAAGTCTGTGAGAAGAAACAGTGCCTTTGAGATCCTAGGAAAATTATAGTTTTTATGAATCTTACCAATTTCTCTACCACGAGAAAATTTTCTTCATAGTGTTGTTGATAAATTAAAGGAGGTGGTATATTAAAAAATCCTTGTGCAGCTCCATTCAGCATGGAGAAATAGGCCTGTCTTTTTCTTTTATTATATACTAGAGGCCCGGTGCACAAATTCATGCACAGGTGGGGTCCCTTGGCCTGGCAAGCAATCAGGGCTGTATCACCTAGTCCCATTCAGGGCCGGCTGGCGGGGGGGGGTGGGGGGAGGATTGTGGGAGGTTGGCTGTGGGAGTGCACTGACCACCAGGGGGCAGCTCCTGCATTGAGTGTCTACCCCCTGGTGGTCAGTGTGCAACATAGCAACCGGTCGTTTGGTCACTTAGGCTTTTATATATATAGATTTTTATTGATTTCAGAGTAAGGGAAAGAGAGATAGAAATATCAGTGATGATAATCATTGATCTGTTGTCTCCTGCACACCCTCTGCTGGGGATCAAGCCCGCAACCCAGGCATGTGCCCTGACTGGCAATCGAACCATAACCTCCTGTTCGTATGTGGACGTTCAACCACTGAGCCACACCTGCCAGGCTAAGCCTGTCTTTGACGCCAGATGTCATGGTGTTTGAATATAGACTCTGCTTCCTCTGTGTGAGCTAATCCATGCTTCTGTGTCTACAAAGCAGGAGTCATTATGAAGAGTAAAGACAGTACTTGTCTGTCTCCTCCCACAGTGCCCGGCACTGGGCAGGCACTTGGCAGTCACTCCTGTCGTCAATATTCTGGTCAAAGTCAGAAACGTCTTCATTGGGAAGTGAGGTGGATCCAGTAGAGGATCTTCCGGTGGCTTTGAGCCATTTCAGGAGCAGTGGGGACAATATCTTGGAAACATCCCCTCTGATTTTCAGTGATTGACAGCAGCCCCGTCCTCCGCTTCCCCTCCCCCATCTTTTGCAGTGGAGAATGAAAACCATTGTGATTTTGTGAAACTGCGGGAGATGCTGATCCGCGTGAACATGGAAGATTTGCGAGAACAGACTCATACCCGCCACTATGAGTTGTATCGGCGCTGTAAGCTGGAGGAGATGGGGTTCAAGGACACTGACCCTGACAGCAAGCCCTTCAGGTATGCGGCCACCTGGCAGTCAGGTGTTCCAGGACAGTGGGGAAGGTGGAGTGTTGAGTCACAGAAGTGCTTGTTGGATTGAACTGTCGGAGGAAAGCACCTGGTAGGGCAGGTAATCTCATATTGCCAGGCACTGTGGCAACCACTTTATGGGGATTGTCTACCATCGGTGTAGTTGATGTTGTTGTCATCATCCTCATTTTACAGAGGAGGAAACTAAGGCACTGGACTGTAAACAACCAGCCCGAGGTCCTACAAGTAGGAAGTGACGGGTGCAGGGGGGAGGTTTTGAACCCGTGCTCTTCATCGTTACACTCACAGAGGCACAGAGCCTGGCCCAGGCATTTACAAAGGCCCAGCTGCGCCTTAAGTTTGCCTTATTCGTTTGTGCCAAATCGGTTTGACTTCCCAAGGCTTGCTCTTTCGGAAGTGCTCTATTAGCTCCCAGTGGTTTGATGCAATTCTGACAACAAATGAGTAGGAAAGGGGATAACTTATAGAAAATTGCTTACAGTTCACATCTTTGATGGATGGAGATGAAGAGGCAAAATGTGAAGGGGAAAATATGGAAATTAATGCGTACTTAGTGGCTTAGCAAAGGCCCACGCCTTGTCAGAGCCACGTGTGGAGATGGGCCTCCCGGGGAGGGTGCCAGGCCTGGTGAAGTGTCAGTGGAAGGGGGGGCTGCCACGCCATGCTCGCAGGAAAGGATTGCTTTGTCCAAACTGAGCCCTCACAATTTCTTCACGTAGATGTGCAGTGTATCTGGGCTCGGTGTCTCTACTGACAGGGGAGGAGGGGTGTGGCAAAGGTCCTCAGAAAAGACCATCTTCCTCTGTGGCGACTATAACTCATACTCTGATACCTGGGAGCTGGCTGGCCATAGTGCCTGGGGCAGCCTGTGTGCGGGTGGCAGACTCCATGCCCCCAGATCTGAGCTGCCCTAGGGTGGTCGGGGGGTCTTTTTGGGTTTGCTATAGAGGTAGTTTGGTAAAGTCTGGGCTGATCCCCTGGTACAGTGCTACTGTGGTGCTCTGAGATGTGTGAGAACATTGATAAGAACAAATGGAGACCCCTACAAAAGGCTTCTAACCAAAAAGTTAACCTCTGACCAAGTGTGCATCGTTTAGTCCCATCCTGGGGGCTTGTACAACTGGTTTTCTTCAACCACATGTCGCTTTCCAAGTCAAGGTAGAGAATGCCTTTCTGTGAACAAGTTTAACTAAGCCTTGAAACGCATTGAGCAAAACTTGTCCCTACAAAATCAGGCCTGCTCTGTGGGTTTTAAACTGGATGAAATGGTTTTTGTGTTGTTGTTTTGTTTGTGTTGTTTTTAGGAATAGAGGTGGAACAAAACAATTTCAATAAAATCTAACTCATTTGGCCCTCTCCTTCATTCAGACCCAGGCAGTGCTGATGACTGAGGGCAGTCAGTAGTCTGGGTTCCAGTCCTGGCCCTGCTACTACTCCCCTCCTCTCTGGGCCTCAGTTTCCTCATTTGTAAAACAAGGAGTGGGGCTAGATCAGGAGATAGACGTAGTAAAAGGACTTTTTGTATAATGGGCCAGGTAGTAACCCAACCAGAGCTCCATGCCTGCCCTGGTCCCATGGTCCCTTTCCCCACTTCTGGCTGGTGTTTGGGGTAGAGGGAACTCAATCAACTTAAACAGGTTTCTTTTTGTTTTATACTGGAGGACTTTTCAGGGCCTTTAAGATAAGCAGTGGATGGCAAACTGGTCCCATCAAATTACTTGGGGAGCATTGAAAAGCTACAGGTTATTTTGCCTTATCCCGGCATCTCGAGTCAGCATCTCTGGGGGTGGAGTTAGGAAACTATTTAGAAAAGTCCAGCGAAACACGAGCAGGCAGTGCTGATGTGCCGTGGGGGTGGGAGCCACTGTGCACTGTGACTCTCCTAAAGGGAGGTCACACATAGCATTTTCCCTTCACTCTTTTGACTTGGGAACCCCTCTGTTTGAGATCTCTTGAATTAGTGATCTCGGGAACCCTTTGGGTAGTGCTTCTTTTTTTAAATATATTTTTATTGATTTCAGAGAGGAAGGGAGAGGGAGAGAGAGATAGAAACGTCAATGATGAGAGAGAATCATTGATTGGTTGCCTCCTGCATGCCCCCCACTGGGGATGGAGCCCACAATCAGGGCGTGTGCTCTGACTGAGAATTGAACTGTGACCTTCTGGTTCATGGGTCAGCGTCCAACCACTGAGCCACGCTGGCTGGGCTGGGTAGTACTTCTTTATCGTTTCTATAAACTGTGTCCCATTGCTTGTGAGAAAGAAGAGGGACTTGTATTCACTATCCTAAAATCATCAAAAGCTGAGTTTCCCCAAAAATCTTTTTCCTTTGGCAATTCTGATCCAAATAATGGTGGTAAAGTTTATTGGAAATGAACAAAATCAAATTCATGAATTACTTTGTTCTATTATCAACACATTCCTATATCTCTGTGTTTTAAATGTTCAAGTCCAAATATCACTATTAATATTAGCCAACATTAGCATTGGCCAAATTTGCTTTAGTCTCATAAGATAATGTGAAAGCTAACTATACCTCTGGAGACCCAAACACAGGATTGCTCATTAACAGGGAGTGTTGATTCTCTTGAGGGCAGGGGAACTTACTTTTAATCAACCAATAAAAGCATGTATTGTAGAAGTAGAAACAGTCCTAATTAAGGCATTTTCTAATGGTTCAGTCCTTTGTATATCTACATGGGTGTGTACTCCCACCACCTGGATGTCCCTTTGCTCCTTCTACAGGACAAGTGTGCAGGCTGGGGTGCTCTGCATGGTGCCTGGGGTCACCCATGGGTGCTAGCCAGTTTGGAGCCAGCATGTTGGGTGAATGTGGCCCACGGGTTGAGATGGATAATCCTGCAGGCCCGTGTTACTGTGACAACTCTTGTTCCCAGGAAACTAGGGAGAAGTAGCAATAGCACCTTATAAAATGCCAGCAAGCCGAAACCGGTTTGGCTCAGTGGATAGAGCGTCAGCCTGCGGACTGAAGGGTCCCGGGTTCGATTCCAGTCAAGGGCATGTACCTTGGTTGCGGCACATCCCCAGTGGGAGGTGTGCAGGAGGCAGCTGATCGATGTTTCTCTCTCATCAATGTTTCTAGCTCTCTATCCCTTTCCCTTCCTCTCTGTAAAATATCAATAAAATATATATATATAAAAAGGCAATTTCTTTAAAAAAAAAAATGCCAGCAAATGCTTCTCTGTTTGTACGGGTGTGGGTGTGGGATTTCTTAAGCTGTGTTACCGAAGGTAATATTTCTGTAAATATATTTGTTCTGACTTAGAGATCAAGCTGAGGCATGGCATTCAATTTAAACTATTGGGCTCTCCGTTCTGTAGACGGTCATGGGGAGGATGGGGTTTAAAATAAAAATAAGACTCCTCCCTGCTCTATTGTGATTGGTAATACAACTTTAAAAGTAGCAATTTTGTGAAATATCTTTAGGTATCGTAGTGGCTCTTTAGATGGTTCGCTGAGTCTGTTTTCTAAACTGGGGACAGGAGGGAAATGAGGCGGGAGGGTAATATTTGATAAGCACTGAGTGCTTTACTCACTTTGCCCCCATTCATTCCCAGAATCATATCCCTGGAAGGTAAGTCCTGCTCTATCCACCCACGTCTTACACATTGAGGCTTAGAGGCTGTTCCCTTGCCTAGATTAGTCAGTCCCTCGCTATGGCCAGAATCCAAGCCTTGATCTGTCTGGCCCTAGTACCCATGCATTTCTCTCCCTACACATACCACTTCTCTCTCCTAAAAATCTTAATCATATCTTCGGGGTCTACCTGGTGTACTGATCTGGAAGATACCAGCCAGCCCAGCCCAGGCTCTCTGTGTATGAATATGTGGGATAAAACTTGGCCAGTAGGAGACAGCCTGTTAGTGCTGCCCTGTGCTACCATTGGGCACATCCTTATGGACTCATCCTTGTTCTTAATGCACTTGTCTTTCTGATCACCGCAAAAATTAAGAGAAGATGGTGCCCTTTTCCGTGTCTTTGACATGGTCAGTGGCAGCCTTATCTAATTTTTGGAAGACGGTGGGTAGAAACTCTATGAACTGAAGTTTCTTATGCAATTTTATGACATTGTCCTTGTTTGTGACTTTTGAATAGTCTTCAGGAGACATACGAAGCAAAAAGGAATGAATTTCTGGGAGAACTTCAGAAGAAAGAAGAAGAAATGAGACAAATGTTTGTTATGAGAGTGAAGGAGAAAGAAGCTGAACTTAAAGAGGCAGAGAAAGAGGTAAGCTATCTACCTGTCCTTTTTCAAGGGAGAGAAATAAGCAAGGTATTTTATTAATACTTCACATTAAGTATTAATACCTTCTACAAACATTTTATCTTTTGCATGGCATACTATCCTAGTGAGAAAAGCAGGTCAGACATTCTCATCCCCATTTTACAGATGATAAAACTGAGTTATGAAGGTTAAGCAATTTATGCAGTCATATACCTAGTTAATAGCAAAGCTGAAACTAAAACTCGATCTTAGGTCTCCAGACCTGGTCCCATTTTCTTTGTACCTCTGTATTTCCTCAGTGTACAACGTCTTGAAATAAGAGATTTCAGATTCTGTGGTTGTTGTTATTATGTTTAGTCTATCAGCCAATTCAGTTAGCTGAACAGTGGATGGCCCTTCAGCACTGATAGGTGATGGTCTCTGCATACCAAACTCGAGGCATGTGGCCCGCCAGCCGCAAGTTTGACGTGCTTGCCACCGTACCTCTGCTCACGCTTCCCTTTGTGGGCATGCACTCTCTACTCCAACATCCCTTTGACTTGTCTCATTCCCAAGGACCAGGCCAAGGAACTGCTTCCTAGAAGTTCCCATGGATTTCTGCTATAACACTCTTCCTAGTGCGGAGGAGAGAGGGAGAGAGAGAGAGGACACTCATCCTAGTGAGAGAGAGAAAGAGAGAGACAGAAATATGTTTGCCCCCATGAGTATCTCGAATACTTGACTGATTGATAGCACAATACATTTACAAATAAAACTGTTTAATTAATTTCCTCACCATCCCCTTTTAATTGATCCTGATAGAGACAACTAAAACTTAGAGCCCTCGATGGTTTGGCTCAGTGGATAGAGTGTCAGCCTACAGACTGGAGGGTCCCAGATTTGATTCCACTCAAGGGCACGTGCCCAGGTTGTGGGCTCGATCCCCAGTGCGGGGTGTGCAGGAGGCAGCCGATCAATGATTCTCTGTCATCATTGATGTTTCTATCTCTCTCTCCCTCTCTCTTCCTCTGAAATCAATAAAAATATATATTTTTAAAAAGACAATTGAAACTTAGAGATTAAGAACTACTCTTATCACTAGGGTGAGTTTCTTATTAGGAACATGGATAATTTTTCTTCCTTACGCTCTTTACAATGAATATGTATTTGATTATCAGGAAACTAAAGGCCCAGTGCACGAAATGCATGCACTGCAGGGGGGGGGTCCCTCAGCCCGGCCTGCGGCCTCTCGTAATCCAGGGCCCCTCAGGGGATGTCCGACTGCCGGCTTAGGCCCGCTCCCATGGGGAATGGGCCTAAGCCGGCAGTTGGACAACCCTCTCATAGTTCGGACCCCTCGCTCCTTATCGCCCGCCTGCTCACTGCTCCTTACCACTCGGCTTGCTGCTCCTTAGCGCTGCCATGGAGGTGGGAGAGGCTCCCACCACCACTACTGTGCTCACCAGCCATGAGCCCGGCTTTGGCTGAGCTGAGTGGCGCTTGCCTGTGGGAGCGCACTGACCACCAGGGGGCAGCTCCTGTGTTGAGCATCTGTTCCCTGGTGGTCAGCGCACATCATAGCCACTGGTCGTTCTGCCGTAACAGTCACTTAGGCTTTTATTATATAGAAGTGTGCAAGGGTCCCCTTTAGCTCCACAGGGTCCAAGTGTCAAAGGAGAACAGGGCTCCATGGGGTGCTTTCCTGTCTCCACATGGCTCTTCCCGGAGCACCGGCCACTGCTGCGCTTCTGTAATTAGAGCACAGACAGCAACGTGGCGCAGGCCTTGTTCTGAGCAGGTCCGAGTAACCTCATGCCGGTCTGCTTGCTACTCCCTTCACCAAGCTTGTCCTGCCCTCTCCAGCTCCATGAGAAGTTTGACCTTCTGAAGCGGACACACCAAGAAGAGAAGAAGAAAGTGGAAGATAAGAAGAAGGAGCTGGAGGAGGAGGTGAACAACTTCCAGAAGAAGAAGGCGGCTGCCCAGTTGCTGCAGACCCAGGCCCAGCAGTCTGGGGCCCAGCAAACCAAGAAAGACAAGGATAAGAAAAAGTAAGCAGGTGTCCCCCCCGGTGCTGGGGCCCTCTCACAGTTTATTCCTCTTGCATGTCTCTACTTTTCCCATTTCCAGACTGGAAACTGGTCTATTACCAGGAAGATCCAAGCAAGTATTTTCTCTACAGTGCAGGGAAGAAGATACAGGTTTTTAAAGTATTTCTAAAGGGTACACAAACATTGCTTTATGAGGCTTGGCCACATGACCAAGCAGTCAGGACTGGACTCACTTTTGTCTCCAGTCTCGTCTTCTGCACCAACACTAGGACTTTGGGGAAGACAGTTTATTTCTCTCACGACCCTTCGGAGACGGTCCGAATGACTCCCTATAAGGAGCATCCTAAAGTTATGATTGTTACAGTTATTTTTCTAGTCTGCATTGTTAGGCTTGATAAGCCAGTCATTGATCCCCAAATGAAAGATTTGGAAGAACTGCTAGTGGCCACTAGTTTTCCTCTAAATTCAACAAGATGATTAGTTGTTTTATTGCGAAAATGGGGTCACAATCCCATCCAGTTGAGACCACCTGCAACAACCCTCAAGACACGCCTGTACCCACGCACAGAAAAACATTTTTAAACATGGCTTTGGTTTAATGAGCCAAAGGGTCAGAACCTGCTCTCGTGTTGGTCACTTCCTGTGATGCTCCAATGGCAGCTCCCAAATCCACTGGAGCTCAGGGCCTTCCTTGTCATTCTCCGGTGATTTGAAGTTGATGTCAAATCCCTTAAAGACCAGACAGTGCAGTTTAAGGCATTAGCTGCTGGTTTGACAGGAGGCTTGGGGTCAGTGAGATGCCTGGAAAAGCTGTGAGTGGCTGGATGGCCACCTAGGACGCTGCCCTGCTTGGTGCGGGCAGTGCTCTCAGGTCAGCAATAGGACAAATCGAAAATTGCTTGGGATTCTTGCTCTCCATTCCGAGACGCTAACATTCTAGGGGAAAAGCTGACAAATAAACCATAAAAATGGTGGCACTCGAGCAGGCAAAGACCCTTTTTCTTAAATGTAGAAGATAGGATTGAGTCTGCATAGGAATTGAGACCTGCCATAGGGACTGGTCGCTGTGTCTTGGTGAACAGACTCCCCTTGAGGAATCGTGTCACGAAGCCCGTGGTAGAAATCAAAACGCACTGCTACCATGACACAGGAGAGTGTTTTACATTGTACTCTGCACACTGGACAAGCTCGGAGGCAGCAGAGAGTGCATGCGGAGAGCAAGGGGCAGGCACGTTTTCTAAGCAATAGACAGGCGTCAGTGTAGAGAGGTGTGATTTTAACTGGGTTGGTACAGACCCAAGTGACGAGAGGACTCCAAGGGCCGAAAACTTAGTTATGCTAGATGAGTTCTGGCTAACGATTGCCTCGAACATAATCTAGTTCAGGAAAGCACTTTGCAGCTACACAAACTGGCAGAGCATCAGCCACTGGCAGTGACATTCCCTGTGCAGAGCCAGTACAGCAGCTGTTGTGGTGAAGACAAATGGAAAGCCATTTAACATCAGACCTTTGTTGATCCACTCACCCAAGACAGAAATAGGTATAGGGTGTGTGTGTGTGTGTGTGTGTGTGTGTGTGTGTGTGTGTGTGTGTGTGTGTGTGTGTGTCTACATCTATAGGCATGAATGAGACAGAAAAAGCTGCTGACTCACAGCTTAGGAAACCCAAAGTTAAGTCTTTCTTATCCTGAAGCACTAATGTATGTAAAGGTATATATTTTAGAACTGAAAGTGTTTATAAAATACCAGCAATGTTCTAAGGATATTTCACATATACTGGATGTGCCTTGAAGCAATAAAAATTCCAAGAGCTGATCGGTATTGTGCCTCCATTTAAAAAAAAAATCTATCTAGTAACAGACTTCCCAGCATAGGGGGGTTTTCCTTGCCCTGTTGAGCATTTCAGGTTATTTTCTTCCCATCCTTGGACCTTAGCGATGTCTAATGCTCTCAATGTGCATATGTGCAATGTGCATACATATGTGAAGTATGTGTGATTCTACTTTAGCCTTATTTATAGATTCTCATTAATTATTCATGGAATCAGGCTTAATTTGGTGCACGGTAGTCACCAGGTTTTGTACCTGCCAGTGGCACATATTTTTTCGGAAACTTCTAGGTTTTCACCCTTTTCCACACTTGATGGTTTGAGCAGTGAAATCCACTGCCAGTTGGGGTCCTGAAGTGTAAAATGAAATAAAACAAAAACAAAAGAAGCACCACTCCTCTGACTGCCAGGGGAGAGTTTTGAGGAGAGAGGACCACAGAAAGACAGTAGCCAGGTAGCACTCAAGTAAATGGAAGACTCTTTCCTCCATGTGCAGCCGCGGGAGAGGCTGAGTCACTGTGCAGCCCCTTGGAGCTGGCCTTGTTCTAGGGAGAGAACAACAAAAGAGATGCTTATTTATTCCCCTGCTATGTTCCCACCTCGGAGCCTGACTCGGTGTTTCTAATAGTTCTAAATTCTGTTTTTTTCTATTTTAATGACATGCTCCCTTTCTAACGTAGGTAAGGCTTTATCCTTCTCCTTGACCTGTAGTGGCATGAGATCATATAACATTTCCTAAGATTACAGACAAAGTAGAACTAACCCTGGCACTGCCATTAGCTGGACCCCACCTCCTGCCATCTCTGGCCACCAAGTCACTTTCCTTGTTTGCGGCTACACCGCAGTGGTGGGACTGCCCGACGGTAAGTTGTTCAGTGGACAGTGTTCATCTTTTCTGAGAAGTTTGCACAACTGCCAGCCGCCATTTGCTGGTTACAATACATTCCAAAGGAAGTTTTAAAATTCATCATTTTAAAACTGTACCTGGTTGGCATCTGATAACTATAGTTTATACAATCATCCACTCACTTTTTTTATTTATTTTTTATTGATTCTTGCTAAGGAATGAAGTTGCATGATTTGGACTTGCCTACAGTTAGACGTGTGGATCTGGGTTTGGCACTGCCTTGAACCTGTAAGAGGGGAAGGCTCCTGGCATTGCTCTGGCTGTAACCACATAATGATTGTCCCTTTTCATTTCCTTCCCAAGTGGATGAATAGCATGTCCTCCATCCACTGTATTGCAACCCCCAAGTTAATTATTCAAAGTCATTTATAGCATATTTATTCTCTTACTCCAGGAGCTCAGAAATGGAAGATGCAACTCCTATTTAGTACAGATGTGATACCCAAATCTAACACAATAGATAATGGTTTTGTGTTATTGGACAAAATGAAAATCAAACAGTAAATCCTTCCATCAGAACATGTAGTGGTTTCACAGAGCCACCTGTGAATTCTAAATTACATGCAAATGGAAACTAACCACGTGTTATTTAATTCAGTATCAAAACGCTTTTGCTTGTCATGTAGAATAGCTTGTTCAGATTTTTGGTTTCAATTTCTGTCAATTCCATAATCATTGCATGAACATTCACCATCACCAAATGCTGGTGCTGGCGCTCCTAATTTCCCTTTCTTTTTTGTTATTATTTCTAACTTTTTTGTTTTGTTTTTTAACTTGCAGTGCAAGCTTCACATAAAGCCTGGCAAGCCAAGGATGGTCCCGCATTCACCTGCTTTTGCAGTAATACTGTATCGCTGCCATCTGTGTCTTTTTTTTTTTTTTTTTTTTTTTTTTTTTTACCTTTCCCCAGATACCAATAACTCTTAACTCATTTTGCTGAATGTTGTTGGGTGCTGGAAAGTGATAGAACAAGGGAATGACAGCAAAAGCTCTGTGCAGCTGGACTTTGCCTCTGGAAGTAAATGAGTTGCCTTTCATGCCTGTTCTGAGTGGCGGCAGGAAGCATGCCTGCTACTTGTATGTTGCTTTGGACGGAGGGAAGGAGGGTAAATTGCTACATGTTCGTCTGACAGGAAAACTCACCTCCTCAGCAGCTGAACCATAAACCTGAATATCCATGACAACTTACTGTTCTTAATTATTCATGATGGCAAAAGCCCTGAATTCACTCTCTGTCTCTTCTCCACACCCACCCCAAACCCAAGATAGCTTTGCACGTAGGCAGGTCGGTGGGTAAGCTGTATATGACTTTTAGACTTGCATGGATTGCTCATTATTATATTAACATTATTTGGTCTGGGTTGTGGGTCTGTTCAGACTGACTGTCTCTGCTTATGGCTTTAAAAATGTGTCTGAACCCCCATCTCTCAAATTCTGGCCAAGTTGAACTGTAAGCGGATCAAGGCTACACTGATAAAAGTGAACATAATCATAGTTTTATAATCGGCAATCTCAAAAGTTGAATAAAGCAGCATTGCTTAGAAGAAGCTACTAAGGATGATGGGCTTGCCACAGCCTCCTTACTACTTAGAATTAGCAATCTTCCATAAACACCGAGATCTTCTCTCAGTGGGTTGAGAGGAAGACCTAACGACTGATGCCAGGGATTCGGTACCTTCAATAATATTTTTCAATAATATTTTTCAATAATCATGAGAAGAAAATTTTCAGAAATCCTTCAAATAAAAAGTGTGTTGTAAATTGTGTATCATCTGCAGCACAAATTTGAGGGTGACTTGTCAGTTTCAGGTAGAAATGGGAAGGAACATAACACAAACCCACAAGTCAAAGAAAGTAGAAATTCAACTTCACCTCCAACCTCCTTGCATAGGGTTTTTTTGCTATTTGGCAGTAAAGGGTAGAAAAAATATTACAGCTGGTCTTTCAAATCCAGTTGTCTTGAAGGAATTTCCTCACCTTTCCCTTCACAACTAGCTCACCTCCCTCTTTATGCCAATCAATGAAGGTTAGAACTAACCCATATGCCATGACATAGGCGACCCCCCGTTGTTGTATGGAAATGGCATATGTAACCTTTTTTCCATACTGTTCCTTTATAAATCTTATCCTTGGTTTTCCCCCCCTTCTAATAACAAGATCCTACCAGCTATCTCTCTAACTCTATAGTCTCCTGTTTCTTACATTAAAGACTGCATTTCTCATCAACCCGGTGCTTTATTTCCTTCTGCATTTTCCTTCTGGACTTACTAGTCCTACATAAATAGCATGGAATACACTGCCCCTCCCCTGACACAACCACACACACACATTATTAAGTCTATAGATGATTCCAATAAAGATTATTTTTCCCTTCTCTTGGTCCTCAACCATACTCTTAGGGGAAAGGAATGGTCTTCCATGAACTGATTTGGCTTAATTAGACCAAGTTAAGAAATTGGTTTCATTGAAGCACTAAGTTGGGACAGAAACTGCAAACTAGGAGCAGCATTAGTGGTATTGAGACAAGTTTCAGAGTAACTGGGCCAAGGTTTCTGGTTTTGTCTTTTTTTTTTTTTTTTTAACGATTCTAGTGTGATGCTGGCTGTGGAGCAGCGGCTATCGGATGGCTTGCTGATTCTAACCACGGGCTGAATTTGCTCATTTGCGTGCACCAGACAAAAGCTTGAATCCTTGTGTTGTATGCTTGTCCCAACTGCTGCTTGTGTGAGCTTTTGTAACAGAAAATACACTTCTAAATTCTCAAAATGCATCACTTTAAAGCAAGCCTAGCCTTGAAAGGCATCCAGCGGACTTTGATTCCAAGATTATTGATTTTTTTTTCCCATTAAATTTTTCACAGTAAGATAAATCATATGGAGAGTCAGAGAATAAAAAACCAAAAGAAATATATAGACTCTAGAAGCTTTTTAAAAATGCGTTGCTTCTGAACTCTCTCCTACCCCTGCTCCCTGGCCCTGTTTAGTTTGTTATTGCTGTCCTTCTTTCTGTATCTGTGCCTTTTTTCACAGTAGTCCTTGGCTCTGCACGGAGTAAATGATACCCTCCAATCTAATTGGATGTGCTTTCGCCTTTGCATGTAAGTACGGTAGTAAGAAACCTTTGAGATTTTTTACTTTAAAATTAGAGAAACATGGGATAGGTGGATTTTTTTTTCTTTTCTTTTCGGAGGGGGGAAGGGAGGTAATGGTTTGAGAAGCTTTTGGTTTAAAAAATAAAAGCTCACTATATTTAAAATGGCCAATTTTATATCTTTTTCACGAGAAACACATAAATTCAATTTTTCTTTGATATCAATATGGAAGTCAGAAATTACTAGCCCCCCACCACACAGCGCTGTGGGTGTCAGCAGATATTACAGAGGGCCCTTGGTTCTATGTAAATACAGTTGGAATGAGAAACTACCACCTTCCACTGGAGAAAATCAAGAGGAAACATTGCTTATGCTAGGCTGCCTCCATGGCTGTTTAATTTTTTGTGATCTTGCTTGAATGGCCTGGCCCTCGTGCTAACTGCTGGCAGTGATCACCCCTTTTTTTTAAGCCAGATGGCTCCAGCTGGCCCCTCCCCACATCTTGTGTTCAACCATAATGGCCAACCTCGTGCCTCTCCTGGATTGTAGAGACGGTAACAGTTGTGCGTGCAGTAGGATGTGGTGGGAAAACATTTATGAGAATTTACTGGGAGGTCAGACTGTGTTTTCCAGCTTCGGTCGGCTCTTTATTAATGGGTCAGGGTTCTGTCCAGAAAGGGCACCTCCGATGGGGACATTTAACATAAAGCTGGGCACAGGCTACTTACTTCCTCCTCTGCTTTGCAATCTCACCAGCAATAAAAAGATTCTTCACATCTGTGCACCTCAAACAAATAGACGTGGTTTCCTCACTTCCTTGGCATATCCATGTGTTTCACATACAGTTTGATCCGGTTTCTCAGCTGTTACCACCCTTGTCATACTGTCTCTGTGTGGTCCTACCAAAACTGTCCATTCAGACCATCTGGTTTTTCATTTGCAAGTGTTTGAAACTGTCAAGTCTCCGCTTCCAGAAGTCTTGGTTCCATTAACAGAATATGTATGTATGACTCAAGTGGAAATTATGACCTACAAAGTCTAGATTGTATGTAGGTTATGAAGGGGATTTTTTTTAATAAATTGAAAATTAAGCTGTGAACAGCATTAGAACTTTGTCTATTTCTTAATTTTAAAATATGCTGATATGCCTTAAACTGTAGATCATTGTCATTTTGCTATTGGAAAATAACCAATGTGTTTCTAAAACTGTTGTGTAATCTACTTTCAGTGTTAATGCAAAATTGTCATATATGTAAGCTGCATGTTAGCCTTGTCTTTTTTTAAAAAACTAAAATAATTGTGTTGATGTGAAGCATATCATTTTTTCAAGTATGAAGGTAATCACTTAGCAAACATGCTCAGTAATGTGGTGTCTGTTACGATAGGAGAGTGTGGCCAGGTAATCTATGCATATATCACTAGTGCCAACACACAACGTGGGGGGAAATATATTTTTACCCAAACATTGTGTGCCCTTTTGTGAGTTCTTTTAGTCCCTGTTTGATATGCATGTGCACCCATGCTGATTACATGGGGAAAAAGAAACAGGGGAGAGGCCCCGGCTCCCCTGCCTTGTCTGGTGGGCAGCACCCATTTCACCAAGATACCTCTGGTGTCCTGTGCTTCACATGCCGTCTGTACCACTTTCTCCCCCATCCCCAGGCCCTTCCGTCCTGGCCAGTGTCTCCCGGTGCCCACTGCCCAGGCCCAGCGGAGGCACCTCTTCGTGCCCTGGCCCTTGCTGCCAGCACTGCTGTGCTCACACCTGTGCTCGGGGAAGTCGTCCCTTTAACTGACACTGCAGTCCTTTCCCAGTTGGTTATAGAGACACTCTATTTTTAAGCCTTTATGAACCACATTTGAATCTGAACTTTCTTTTTTCTCTTCTGTAGCTTCTTCTTTATGTAACCATCCTGTTGACAAGCCCTACTCTCTCCTAATGGACATAGAGCATTAGAAGAGCAGGAGCTGTCTGTTCACACGTGTTGGGGAAGAGTTACCTCATTTCCACCATCGCCTCCTTTTCAAGTCTGGGTTGAATATTTCGCTGTTGTTTGTATCTGTCAATGTCTGTTTACAAGCCACTACCCATTGTGGTTACTAAAGTGACTTATCACTACCAAAAAGTTATACTATTTACAAGGAAATCGAGTGAAACAACTGGGGCCAAGACCCAAGGTAGCCCTGTGTTGGGACCCTCTTGCTTAGCGGTCAGGTCTTGACATTGCTGTCCAAGAATTCACGGCAAGTGCCCTGACCTGAGGTGGCCCCACCTGCAGGGTTCACAAACTTGACCTCATGTTGACTCCATACCTCTGCCCCATGAATGACATTCTAAACAACCCCATTAGGACCCTCTCAACCATAAATCAGGCCATGAGATCTGGGCAACATTTTTCTTCCCTTTGTTAATTTTATGGGTTGTTTTGGAGTTTGGGTTGTTTTTTTTTTTTTTTCTTCTTAAATATTTGGTATTGCATGAACAGAGATGGTTGCATCTTTTTTTATTTGGTGTGTTCTATTGATACAATGTTTTTATTTTTCAGCTGAACATCTGCCTCTTGAGAGAGAGAAGTGGGCATCCTTCCTTTAAATTCACGAACTTCTGTTGTTTTATTTGACTCTTTTTCTGTTACCTGCATCCCTTATTAAGTTGTTTTGGGATTCTGTTTTGAGAGGGAAAAAAAAAAAAAAGCCAGTTCTGCTTTATGTATTGGTTATTCAAATTTAGTTTTGGTATCAAAATTAAGCTAGTTTTAAGCTCAAGGAGAAATTTAAGTGAAGTCACAGAATTCTCTCAGACACACATACACAAAAAACCTTTTGCTGTCACTGAGGTTTTGACCTACATGTTTCAAATATGCCAGTACTGGGTACTTTTCTGCCTCTGGGACTCCATTTCTATTTAAAGGTACCTTAAAATAACTTTCTGGCCCATCCCTGCCTTTGTATTTATGTGAAGCTCTGCTTTACCTTGTCCAGAGTTGTGTTTTGGACCATGGAAAGTGAACCGCGAACAAGCACCTAGCCTGCCCAGACAGCAGCCTCATTAGCAGTGGTTCTGATCCAGTCTTCTCAGAATTACCCAGGTGGCTTTAAGTTACCCTTTAACTTCACTACTTGTCTATAGTTTTTGCTTGTTTCCATCATTTTCAGCCCCACAGTAGGTAGATCACAAAAACGTTGTTGGCATGAGTTGCATGTGATGAAGATCCTTTGGAATGTCCCCTCTATTTAAGAATGGTGACACAGGCTTCTGTGGGAAGGTGAGATAAAGGAACAGTCCCTGCCTCTTGAATCATTTAATTCTTGGAAAGTTTAGAGTGATTAGATGAGCATGCTGTATTTTTTACTTACACACTGCGATTAAATGCAATAGTCACATTCGTCTGAGCCATGAAATGATCAAATTATGAGTAAAGAGCCATCCCCTCAAGGATAGAAATCTGCTAGTGACCAGTAGCTGGCGGGGAGTGGGTGGGTGGGTACTCACTCATTTAATGCCAGAACATGACAAATTGACACACCAATTATATGGTAAACTACTGCCTGTGAAACCACTGTTGTCACTAAGTAAAAAACTTTAAATTTTTAAACTCCTTATTTTTAATATTTTAATATCAACTTTACCCATCATTTAAAAAACAAATTCTGCATCCAGTTGTAGACATTTATTGACCAATATTTAAAAATTAAATTAGGATTATTTTAAGTAGAGAAATATGTAGTCTATTGTTGCTATTCCTTTTTTCCCTTTTTAGTCCTCAGATTAAAGGGAGTGTAATAGTAATCGTCTTAATGGAGGGATTGGGGAACAAGCTATTCTAAGTAGATTGGCCTCTGCTCAGTTACCGAGGGAAAGCTGATCACGGACACACACGACTGGTCAGATGCCTGCCATCTCTCCATTTAGCTGGCATTTTACTTCAGTGGGGTTCCTTTTCTCAAGTGCTGATAACACTGGTAGGTTCTCAAGTTCTGGCTATGAAACCATCGCAGAGCTAATGATCATTAGTAATAAAAATTCACTTCCATGGTAGACTGAAAAAGTAAAGCAAGAATTCATCTCCAAAACCTATTTGCATTGGTAACAAGTTATTTATTTTCCATTCAATCTTTAAAAATATTACTTGGTTTAAATACAGGCTGTGCTTTATTGCTCCAGGTGTGGCCTGGATGGTCTGCCAGAGGCTGCCGCAACACTGGTAGAGAGATTGATTTCCTGAATCAGTATGTGCTGAAGTGGGGCAGATAAAATTAGGTCATCTTTCTAATATGCTTGGCCAAACTTTTCCCCATCAACTATATCTTCAAATGAAAGGTCCTTCATAGTTATTTCAGTTTTTTGGTTTTATTTTTGCCTATCGTTGGCCCAGCTTATGGAGAAGTTCCAATATCTGAAAAACTAAGGGCATAATTTTCACTGTATTCAAATGACATTTCTACACAAAACCTTTTGCTTGGCAGATGACTTACTATCTTTCTACTCTGGAGATTGGCATTGATGGCAATGCCGCTCACTTTGAATATCCTTGTACTTGAATTCTGAAGGCCCTGGTGTTTAGTCCTTGTGATTGACCCATCTGGCTTTCAGAACAATCTCTAGCAGGTAACGGGCACCCCCAAGGCTGGTGAGGGGCGAGGATATGTTCATGGTGAGTCTAGGTATCCACTCACCTCTCTCTCCAACATTACTGCTCTGACAAGTAGCCTTATACAAGTGAGATCTTCTGGTTGTGAGACATTCAGATCTGGCTCAAATGATTTCACTTCTGACTCAAAATCAGTTACGTACTCAGTGCTGTGAGCTGAATGACATTTCAGTTCACTGTGGAAACTTCAAAATTACGGCATCTTGATAGATCAGGGGAGGCAGAGGCTATTCTATAACAAGGTTGGTCCCTGTCCCACAAGACAAGTGTGTATGGGGGGAGGGTGCAGAATAACATTCTATATAGAGCTTGGCTCAAGCACACATTCTCTGTACAATGCTTTTAGACCTCTCCTTGCCCTTATTCCCATCCATCCACCCACCTTTCCCACACCCTCCCTCTTTCCAAATACTTTTTTATTCTATATTCAGCATTAGGCCTACATCAGGTGCTGGAGATAGTCAGGAACCATGAATTGCACTTGTTTTTCTGTATACCTCATAAGCAAACTTCTGGAGTAAAAAGGTAAGCCCTTCGTATGCTAAATTGCTGGATGGATCATATTCTGAAAAGCAAAAGCATACCACCACCACCAATTGCTTTTCAGTAGTTGCTTGTTTAAGGTTGCCCTTTATTTTGCAGTGTCCTCTTGCCCAACTAACTAAGCGTTTCTGAGAAGTGAGAAGCCAGTTCACTAGGCTAGTGGTCGGCAAATTACGGATTGCGAGCCACATGCGGCTCTTTGGCCCCTTGAGTGTGGCTCTTCCACAAAATACCACGGCCTGGGCGAGTCTATTTTGAAGAAGTGGCATTCGAAGAAGTTTAAAAAATTTGGCTCTCAAAAGAAATTTCAATCGTTGTACTGTTGATATTTGGCTCTGTTGACTAATGAGTATGCCGACCACTGAACTAGGCCTATGCTATTCTTTGCACCACTGTTGTGTAACACAGAGGTCAACAATTCTGGCATATTATCTGCTCTAAAAGGTTGTACTTTAAGAGTCAAGAGAAAGGGAGGGGTTCTTCCTATTTCATCCTTAACTCAGAAGTCTCTGGGAACTAAAAAACTAGAGTTGTGATAAAGTCATTCCTCTGATAAAGTCATTCTTAGTTACCTCTTTCTACACCTTTTCAATAACCAAGAGATGTCAAAGGAAGCGTTATGTCTGTCCTACACATGGATCTTACATATTACTACATCATAAAAACCACTAAACTCAATATGGTGAGGGAAGCTTTCATTTTAAGTCCTTGATGCAAGCTGTGCTACAAAAGCCTGTACTCTTGTCGTTTCTGACTTAAGGGTTGGTCACAGCCAACTCAAAAGGAGAGCATCAAGGTATTAATTTGTAAAACTGCTTTGCTTGTTTTTTTGGTAAGAGACATACCTAGCCAGCCACCACCTGTCTCATACCAACGCAGATTTTGCTCATTTTCCCTCAATCCCACGTGTACAGTGACATGAATTTGTAACTGCAATTGATGTTGAATATTGCCTAGCAACAAAATATGAGTATTCAACTACTCGTTCCCATACAGTAAGCCAAACTCAATTTCTCCCAGAAATTTAAGATGTTTCATTTTCCTGGAAGCACCATCTAGTGGCCAAAGCTCAACACTATAACAGGTGTAAAAGACACTGTATTAACACAGTTTAAAGGCTAATTTCAAGAATTCTGGAGGCTTCAGAAGTAACAATTACATTAGAAAAAAACTTCATGGTATCAAATATAAAGGCTAGAGATTTGAGATGAGTTGGAATTTGAAACTTGTTAAAAAGTCTTAGCTATATGGCATTGGACAATTATCCAACCCCCAACTTGCTAATGTGCATGAGGCATGCTATCTCCCAGGATGGTTGTGAGAACATTTGGCACGGTATCTACCCTTTCCAGTTGAAAATGTACAAACTGCCTTAAGGATGAAGATAACAAGCTTCCACCATGTTGGATAAGCATTGGTGATTGAATCACGTTTTTAGTGAAAGGCCACTGTGCTGCTTTCTTGTTTAAGGAACTCTAGACTGAGTACATTAGACAGCTTGAAAACCCAGGTATGTGGAGTGCAGAGGACATGCACACATGTTGGTTTAACAACACAGGAGAAAAAGAATACTTCTTGGGGTGGGGGACAGAAAGCAATGTCTAAGTTCCTTCAATGGTGGGAATGCAGGCTCAGATGCTCACATCAGCTTGGCTGAGTGAAGAGCTATGCTCTAGTTCCTTCCTTCAGAGCCAGAGGCATAGTTTCAAGAACATTTCTGATAAATCAGTTGTATCCGACATTTGGGGTACCGCCCCTCCTCAAATCTCCCCTCCCCTTCCACACTAATATTAGACATCACCTGTAGATAAAACATTTAGTTCTCCACACATAACCAACTTCATACCAATCTTGCAAAAAGAATGAAGTACATATTTAGCTTCTCCTAGTTTGATCTTCGAGATACAGTATGCACTTTTCACCTCTACTGAATGGAGGATAAGAGAATGATGTATGCCCATCCAGTTTATTCCCTTACCTTTGTGCAGGCTTCAATGAATGATAGGTTTTCTAACCACCAAGAGGCACCTGACAATTATGATCCATAAACGTCCAGTTTTCAAATCTTGGAAGAAAATAGCTTATGATGTGATGCCAAGATTTAAGTCAAGTAACCTGGGATAGGCTAATGAGAATAGTTTCAGGTAAAACAGGATCTAATTTAACAGAAATATTAATGAAAAGTTCCCCATTGTTCAAGAATACTGTATTTTTCTGTCCCAATCCATGAGTTCAGACCCCTCAGAGACAAAGTTCTCCAACAGCCCAGGTTTATGGGTGAGTGCTCAGAAGGGTCTGGTATCCAAAGTACTATCATTTAATTGACTATAGATTAAACTAGAGGCCCGGTGCACGAGATTTGTGCATGGGGTGGGGGTTCCCCTCCACCAAGCCTGCACCCTCTCCAATCCAGGACCCCTTGGGGGATGTCCAACTGCTGGTTTCTGACATCCCTCTCACAATCCTGGACCGCTGGCTCCTAACCGCTCACCCGCCTGCCTGCCTTATCGCCCCCAACTACCCCCCCCACATTGGCCTGGTTGCTTCTAACTGCCCCCCCCCCAGCCTGGTCACCCTTTACTGCCCACCTGCCGGCTGGTCACCCCTAACTGCCCCCCATACCGACCTGGTCACCCCCTGAACTGCGCCCCCCCCCCCCGCTGGCCTGGTTGCCCCCTTCTGCCAGCCTGGTTACCCCCAACTGTCCCTCCTGCTGGCCTGGTCACCCCCAACTGCCAGCCTGGTTGCCCCACGCAGTCTGCTGTTGTCATTTGGTCGTCCCTCACTAACCCCCCTGCTGGCCTGGTTGTAGGCAGCCATCTTGTGAGGGTGTGACAATTTGCATATTACCTACACTAATAAAAACATGCAAATTGACCATCACTCCTCTACACCCACCAGCCAATCTGGAGTATGCAAATTAACCCAACAAGGATGGCAGCGGCCACGGAGCTGGAGCTAGCAGGAGGCTTGGGTTGCCCCTGGTGATGGAGGAAGCCAAGCTTCCTGCCTGCCCTGGCCTCCACTCAAGGCTACAAAATTTCAATTATAGAAGATAAATCCCAGATACCTGCTTCCAGCTGCCCTGGACTCAGCTCAAGGAGGCGCTAAAAAAAAAAAAAAAAAAAAAAGGAGGGTCTGGGAGCTTGGGTCACCGGGGGGTGTGGCCAGCCTGAAAACAGCCCTCAGCCCCTCACCCAGGCTGGCCACGCACCCCAGCAGGATCCCCCACCCTGAAGGGGCTGAGGCCAGCTTGGAAACAGCCCTCAGCCCCTCACCCAAGCTAGCCACACCCCCATGGCCCGATCCCTGTAAACAGGCAGTCGAACATCCCTCGAGGGGACCCAGATTGGAGAGGGTGCAGGTTGGGCTGAGGGACATCCCCTTCCCCCCCCCCCCCCCAAATTTCGTGCACCGGGCCTCTAGTATAGGATAAGCTTTGAGGCATAACAACTAACCATCCCAATTCAGTTACCCATGAAAGCAATACTATATTCCAAATGAATTTACCAGCAATTTTTTAGTAAGATTAGAAAACCTCAAGAACAATTAAAATCTTCCTGTCACTAACTTCTGTTCAAAGTAGCTATTGAACTACAAATGTAATATTTTGACCTAGACTCAATGTTATCACTAGCTTTTTACACAATAAAAATTTTATCTGTTAAGTAGAGGTGGTGGGAATTTAAGTGCCACTTACTTTACAGAAATGGTGAACATGTACTTGTACACTTCTTGAAGCTCCCACAATTAAGGAGAATTAAGAAACAGAACAAGAGACTAGGAAAAGTGGGGTATTTTCATGTGTATCTGCCAGTCTCTTGCTATTTTCACCCAAACACTTCATTCTTTTTTTTTCCATTATTAAGGTATTACATGTGTGTCCTTATCCTCCCCATTGCCTCCCCTCCACTCCACTCCTGTTCATGCCCTCACCCCCCTGGTGTGTGTCCATTGGTTAGGCTTACATGCATGCATACAAGTCCTTTGGTTGATCTCTCCCCTTTATCCCCTCCCTCCCCTCTGAGGTTTGAGTATCTGATCATCTGATCAATGACAGTTCATTCTTTTATCTTCCTTCCTTTACTTACACATAAGTAAAAGTTTTCACTTTGATTGGATTATAAAGTCATAAGCAGGTAAGGAGCCAACCCTATCTAAGAATTTGAAGAAAGTCAAATGCTGACCAGAGAATAAACTGTAACAAAATCAATAGGTTAAAATGCCATATTATTTAGATGTGGATCTGTGCCTGCTCTCGAAAACAGTTCCATTAAGATGAGAATTTAATGTTTGGAAGGTCCACAGTCCACCAGTGAGAAATATAAAAGAAAAATTGTCAAAACCCTACATCCTGCCCGCTGGTATGGCTCAGTGGTTGAGCATCAACTTATAAACCAGGAGATCATGGTTCAATTCTGGTCAGGGCACATGCCCGGGTTGCAGGCTCAGTCCCCAGTGGGTGGGATGCAGGAGGCAGCCGATCAATGAGTCTCTCTCATCACTGATGTTTCTGTCTCTCCCTTCCTCTCTGAAATCAATAAATATATATATACACATATATATATTAAAAACCTGCATCTTTCATATTTAAATCCCTTCCTTCATGTATTATTTTCTATAAAGCACATTCTTAGGACTTACCATTTTCCAGTTTAAATAGCAGTGCCTAATCCAGCCTTGGACAAACTACGGCCCGCGGGCCGGATCTGGCTGTTCTATCCGGTTCTCTTGCTCTCCCCTCCGCTCCTTTACTTTGAATTTATATTAGTTCACACAAACACTCCATCCATGCTTTGGTTCCGGCCCTCCGGACCAGTTTAAGAACCCATTGTGGCCCTCGAGTCAAAAAGTTTGCCCACCCCTGGTAAGCAATCAAGAACTTGCACTTCTTCACAAGCAGAAAAAAAGATACAACAAGGTTAAGGACAACGTTTATTGCTACCAGAGGCTTTTATCATCATCAGTACATGGCTGGTTCTGGCTGCAATACCTTCTTCAGACTGCACAGGGAGCTCAGATTACAGGAGTCATTAAGAGAAATATAAGTAGCTTGGAAGGCAGAGAATAACTTTTATCCAGAAAATCCTAATAGCTTAACATAAAACTAGGGAACTAAATTCAGTTATTGTATGTCACAGACCCAATCATAGAGCTGTCCCAACATCACGACAGTCTCTCCTACTGATAACAGGGTGAAAAGGAGCTGATAAATTACAAAAAAAAAAAATCTAAATTTTAGTTGTTACGTTTCTTTGATTAAGTACCTCGACATATTTATCACCAATTTCTTATCCAAATGTCAAAAATGCTTTAGCAAATCTAAGAGTATCCTAATTATATGACACTTTTAAGTTTCAGTTTAAGATCATCAAAAATAAAAATACTTTTTTCCCCCAAATCCTAGAAACAAATGAGACAAACACAAAAATCAATGTGGCAATATGAGTCATTTTTCTATTATCATCTCCGATTCCTTTGGGGCAATTTTGAAGGATCCTTTTCAGATTAATTTGAATTTAAATCATGGATTAAATATGGCTGTCAATCTGAAATAATCTGCTCACTGAATTGCTAAAAAAATAATTTTGAGGGTTTCCTAATCAGTGGAAGTCAGGCTATAGATCAACATGCATAAAATTCATTAAGTATTCAATAAAAAAGCAAGCAAAAGCAAGAGGAAAATTAAGTCAGGACATGGGATTGGGTTAGCTATGAAATTTTGGAACTTAAAAAAAAACAACACAATGTGAACTTTTGACATGGGGAAACCTACATTACATTTTAGCAGAGTAAATGACAGAACTGACAAATACTACGAAGAAATTTTTTACTTAAAATTGTTGGATCTTTTGAATTTTATACTTTTGGTCTTTAAGTGCTTAAATAATGTTTAATGTTAAATTATAATTAGCCACACTAATAAATGGTTTTGTTTCTTTTCTGGCTCACGTCAAATCAGCCTGATTCGGTATATACCTCCCCTGGTCTTCCATGTTCCTGCTCCCAGAGTAGTAGACCTCAGCTTGCACTTAAAGGTAACACTTGAAGCTACATGACAGACACAGGCTGCAGAGGAGGACAAGGGGAAGCATGTCCCTCCTGCTTTGATAAATCAGTGCCACACACAGACCCCACATTTTCTGAAGCATTATCTTCATTATAGAGCCGTTTGATTCCATCATAGAAGTCATCCACTTCCATTTCCTCTACTTTGCGTTTGGCAGAGGTATGCTTGCACCCACTGGCAGCTGGGAGATGATGATAGAAGGCTGCTGTACCTCTGACTGGCACTTCTGGTTTGCTGTTGTCCTTGGAGAAATCTGGGCCTGGGACAGAGGAGGGATGTAATCTGAACACTCCTTTGTCACAGGTCACCAGGGTGTGCTTGAGGGGACGGTAGACATAAACGGAATTTAGAGGCAAGGAAGACTGCAGAGTTGAAAGGTGATGTGCCACAAGCTCCCGACAGTGGATCAACTGGGAGCTATCCATCTGGGATGGGTAGGGGAAATAAATTTGATAATTTAATTAACATAGGCTGCTCTGTCATCTTTGCGGCTGCTTTTCTACCCTGTGCCCTCTGCACCCCAGCTTCCTTTCCTCACCCCATATCTTTTACCTCAAACCCATCTATTCTTCCAGCTTACCTATCATCTTAGGAATTCTGCCCAAATGCTGTATTTTAATATAAATATCTTTGAAACTTGAATTCTGTATTTGCAATTATATGCTGAACATCTTCATGAAAGTAAAATCGTGAGCTCTTGTGCTCACTACATACCCACATCTGCTTTTGTCCAGTCCATTCCCCTGCCTCTTCTAATCTCTTCAGTGATTAAAATTAAGTATTGAAGGAAGAAGCCAGAGGCAAGAAAAAATTTAAATAAGAAATGGGAGCCGAAACCAGTTTGGCTCAATGGATAGAGTGTCAGCCTGCGGACTGAAGGGTCCCAGGTTCGATTCCGGTCAAGGGCATGTACCTTTGGTTGCGGGCACATCCCCAGTGGGATGTGTGCAGGAGGCAGCTGATCGATGTTTCTCTCTCATCGATGTTTCTAGCTCTCTATCCCTTTCCCTTCCTCTCTGTAAAATATCAATAAAATATATTTAAAAAAAAAAAAAGAAAAGAAAAAAAGAAATGGGAAAGGCTTCCTGGCATTGAGAATAATTTAAGTATTTTTCTTTTTTAGATAGTAAGTGAGAACTTTTGACAAGTCATATTTTTGTAGAAAAATAGCAGGCTTGACAACACTAGGAAGAAATGTTTTTGTTTAATTTGGGAGTTAATTCCTTGTTCCCTTCAGGACAGTTCAAATATCAATCCTTCCTGAAGCCACCCTTGACTCCCCGCCCCCCCCCCCGCCTTTTAAACACCCAAATTCCAGAATCATCTGTTTCTATATCAACCTGTCATCAAAGTCAATCACATTGTATCAGCATGATCTATTAAACATTTAGCTTTTCTATTATAGACTACAAGATCCCAAGACTTTTGGGAAGGCCTTCAAAATCTTACCTCTGGTAAAGAGTCATTAGTCTCTTGGCCCTCTGTTCTCTGTAATTATAGCTGTACTCAAAATAATCTTCCTCTAGCAACATATATTTCTTCCCTATTCAAAATTCTTTGGTGGCACCCCAATGCCTACCAGCAATAAGCTCACTTCTTTAGCGTATTAATAAGGTCTCCACAATCTGACCCCAGCCTTCTTACCCAGCCTTATTTCCTAACATATATCCCAATTTGCGCTCTCCATTCCTGCCAAATGGGCCTGCTCTCTATTCTGTACAAATCTTGCCCTTTCTTACTTTACCCTTTCTACTTGTTGAAATTGCATTACCTACCTATTGCCTTCCAGATTTGGCTAATTACCACCACCCTTCTGGAAGCCTATCTTGACTATTTAACTATCAAAGGATAACTTTCCAGTCATATATTTCATAAGCATTTTTGGATATTTCTTAACCAAGTTTTATTCACATATATATAACCTGTAGCACACAAGCATGACTGTTTGCAATACCACAGAAAAATAAAGAAAAATAACACACTCTACAAGAACACATGTGGTCACAAATTGTTTTTATCTCTAAATATATTCATTAACTTATTACCCAGGAAAATAGTGGCAAAGCACACAGAAAAGGGATGGGATTTCAAAGTTCCGTAAGGCAATTGGTACCCTATCCAGTACTTCAAGAAGCCTACAAAAAAGAGGTGATAGAAATAAAAGAAATTGGGAAGTGAAAAAAGACTATAGTGTAAAAATGATTTCTAAAAAGTAAGTACCTAGTTTAATAAACTGTGCTTTAGCAAATGAATGATACTTAGTGGCCTAGAAAAGTACAAGTACTACAAATATTCTACTGCTTTGATCATTAGGCATAATACCACAGCAAATTATGAAAAAAGATGATTTTCAAGTAAAAGGAAGACTGTCTAATCTTTCTCTGTGAAAAAAAAGTAAGTAAATAGGTTGTTATAGAGATGAGAACTAGCAGAAAATTATAAAAATGGTTTGGCTCAGTGAATAGAACGTTGGCCTGTGTACTGAAGGGTCCCAGTTTCGATCCTGGTCAAGGGCACATGCCTTGGTTGTGGGCTTGATCCCCAGTAGGGGACATGCAAGAGGCGACTGATCAATGATTCTCTCTCAACATTGATGTTTCTATCTCTCTCTCCCTTTCTCTCTGAAATCAGTAAAAATATGTTGTTTAAAAATGATACAACTAGAAAGATATTAGAGATTAAACACTGAAAGTTTACAGGGTAGATGTCCAAAGTTTACTGCTGGAAAGGGGGAACAGAACAGCAAGACATAAGTGATAGGTTCAGATGGATCTGGGTTCACTGCACAACATGAAGCTCTGAGAAATCCTACAGAAACAGTCTGACCTTAACCTTAGACACCTTCAAGAAGAACTGGGAGACCCTGGTAAGGAGGGTATGCTTCTTTAACTCACTACTCTTAATTTTTGTATTATACCACAGTAAGGAACATCTACTTTGACTACTGCCTGGCTAGTATTAGAGAGACCACCACATGAATTTGGATAAGGTTTAACATCCTAAGATTATCAAGGAGGGCCTTATCAGTCAGGAAAATGAGGATATTGAGGCTAGCCACAGAATTAGAGTAATGAGAGAAGGGGTAAGAAGAGAAAAGGGTTTAGGCATCTCAGAATGGTGACCAACAGGTAGCATATGAGCTAATAGGGGTGGGGAAACGAGGAGGGACAAGAGGAAGCTTGTCTTTCAAACCAGGGAACACTCACTGTAGTTTTAAGTCTGGAAAGAACAGGCAGAGCTAGTGACAGTGGCCTCCGCATAGCACGAGATGTCTGTGATGGGCCACTGGCAGTCCTCTCAACCCAGACAAAGGGAAACATGTCAGAAGTAATTCTGGCATTGATCTCACCAATATGAATTTCCTATACCAGAATCAGAAATCCAGGAGGAATATCTGCTATTACTATGGCTTTGTCCCAGGTCTAATCACAAAGATTACCTAAACTCAGGCGAACTTAGCGAAGACAGAACTGAATCGAGAGTCATCAGGTTTGGGCCACAAGGGTTGGCCACCAATCCAAGATGATTTTAGAGAACTGCTAAGATCAAGTCCCAAAGTCTCTAAAAGTTTCCTGACCTTGTTTTTAACTATCTCCCCCATTGTAACTTGAATACTACATGGGGCAGACTTCCTTTTTTAGAATCACTGTATTCCTAGTGCCTAGATCATAGAATTCCCAATAAATGTTTGTGGACTGTAACTATTTATATTATTTATATTATATAAAAGAATGGAACAGTGGTTTTCAAACTATGTTCAAACAGCTTACAGAAGGGAAGAGGCCATGTTGAGTAGGACTTTGGACCCAACAGGTCTCTGCCCCAAACACATATAATCAAGTGATACTTTCCTATTTTGTATTCTGGGATTGTGTGTTGGGGGTGAGGGAAGGGTTCCAGTTCTGAAAGAAACTAAAAACCACTGGACTGGAATCTTTAAGGTTTGTGTGGTATTGAAAAAGCACTGTGTTTTTGTCTACTTTACTACTAAGGAGTCCTGTGTCTCTGGAAAAGCCCCATGTTCCCTGGACTACAGGTATAAAATAAAGGAGTTGAATGAAATTATTTCTAAGAAGATTCCTTCAATTCCAAGCTTATGATACTCCTTCAGTAAAGGGGGAAACAAGACTCAGTGAACACTTTCTTTTTCCAGCACCAGACTTATGAGAGAGAAGCAGCAGCTTCTCCAGTGTTCTTCAGGAGAGAATGGCCCTCAAAGCTATAGAAATGCACATGCTATTTACAACATTCTTTTTATTTATGCTTCAAAGTCTGTCCTTTCTCTGTAACAGTAACAGTTCAAAATTGTCTATGTGCTAGCTTGGGAATAGGCACAGAGACCAAATCAAGTGGCATCTAGAAGGATGTCATTTGTTCGAATAAAAAAATCCTATATAATAAAAGCCTAATATGCTAAGTGTCCAGTCGTCTGTTCAACCAATCAAAAGCGTAATATGCTAATGATACACTAAGGCCACTCAACCACTCGCTATGATGTGCACTGACCACCAGGGGGCAGACAGTCAACCAGTCGACCAGTCACTATGACATGCACCAAGGGGCAGACACTGGGGTCCAGCCAATCAAGTCTGAGCAAGACGGGCCAGACACGCCCTGAAGCCCTTCCTCAGTCCCTCCCCAGCTGGCCAACCTCCTGCATCCCTCCCAGGTCCCAATCGTGCACTGGGGGTCCCTCCGTCTGGCCTGTGCCCTCTCGCAATCCGGGACCCCTCAGGGGATGTCAGAGAGTTGGTTTGGGCCCGATCCCGTAGGCTAGGCCAAGGGACCCCACTGGTGCACAAATTCATGTACCGGGCCTCTAGTAAAATATAACATAGGTGGTTTTCTATTAATGCCCGTTCCCTACTGCCACAGTCTAACACAGTGGTTGGCAAACTGCGCCGCTCTGTTGACTAATGAGTTTGCATTATGTTAGACCTGGTCTAACATAATGTAATATAATGTAATGATTAATATTCAATTTCATTTTTCCAACACTCTAGGCAGGCAAAATAAATTTTCTGTGCTATACTATTCATATATATGGTATGACCGTTTATGATAATTTCTAAAACTTCTCATGAAATAGCAACTTTCTCCTAGGATTTACTTTCATCATAGCATTTATTTCAATGGAAATAAACACTTCTCAATTATTTCAATGTAACATATGCTATTAAAAGAATTATCTCACTTGTAAAGAAGAAACACCCTTGTTACATTAACATCACATGTCCTAGGAATAAAGAACAAGCTGAACCATGCTAAAAACAGTGGAACAAAACACACAGAAGAATGGTGGTGCTCTGGCTAATGTGTTGCTCTGATCACTACCCTTTTTATAAAAAAGCTTCTGTCTTTCTCTGCTCACAAACTAGGGCCTGAAATTCTCAAAGCTGAGAGGTAGCCCTAAGGCACTTCTTGTATGTCTGCTGACTTTTACAGCTCATATCTATAACATCATTAGTTATAACTAACTTTTACAAAACACCCAACTCAAGTATTATTCTCATTTTTCTTTTATAATATTCTCTTATAAATTTTATTAATAAAACTGCAGTCTCTGCTAAAATTAGTTTCTATATTAAAAATGTGTTTAAGCTCAGAATTTAAGCCTTTTCTCTAAATAAAATCCAATAAAACAAATCAGAATAACTACCGCCAAATGAGAATAGGGACATATAAAGGGAAAGTAAGTTCCTAAGTCATTTATGGATTCAGCTGGCAGGAGTAGGTTTGCAGATCTAAATCTGTAAGTTCTACTTGGTCACATGAGTAGAACTAATAAGAATTCTCTCAAAGTAATTAGTAACATATAGCACCACTACTAACTTCCCACTGGAATGAGATTTTTCCCACTAAACCCTTACATTTTATATAGATGGCTGATAAAAATCTAAATGACCCATAACATTTTATACCAATTTGCAAATACAAGTGATGGACTAATCTCAGGCAATAACAGGAACTACCAGGACTAAACCTCTTTCAGAAAGAGAGCTTCTACTTTCCAAAAACTCTGGTGGTACAAATACTTCACTTTCTAACCAACACTAAATTATGTGCTAAAAAAACAACTTCTTACAATTTACGTTTTTGATGCATCTTTTATAAAATGAGTGAAGTATAGAAGTACTACAATGAAACCCACAAATGCAGCTACAAGATTTTTCATACAAAACTAAAGGAAAATATATAATTAAAAATCCTATTAACTTTTTCAAGAATCTTAAAGATTTTAAGTAATCTAGAAGAAGGGTTTAAGGTTTAAAAGAATCAAGAAAATACTATATTAAGCTTTACAGGAAGAAAAAAGACTAGCCCATAAATTTAACGTGTAAATTACTTTACCTTTATCTACTCTTAAAAATGGTTTGCTATTTTAAGATTAGAAATGCCTCTTAGTGTTACAACCATCTGGTAATCCTTCTTATCCAAGTAAGAGATACACTTGAAATGAACACCATTTAATTAGACTGACACCTACCTGTGCTTTTTGAAGCAGTTCAATTGTAAGGGGAAGCCAATCAGGAATGAGTTTCTCCATTTCCAAACTAACCATGGCCAGAGCAAGCATGGATCCTTTGAATTGCAGAAGTTGGTTGCAGGCCATACAGTGAAGTAGTTGCTTGGTTAGGATTGCCAAATGTTGAGATGGGCTCAGTTTAGGCAAACTGAAAAGTAACTGAGGCCTAGTTGACACTGCAATGGCATGGAACTGGTGAAAAAAAAAAAAAAAAAAATCACAAGATCATCATTCTAGTTTTACTTAAATGTCTAGGTAAATTATGTATAGAAATGGATGAAACTTTTAGTGTTACTCAATTATTAAGTTTGAAATGTTAGCTTCAGTGATTTGACATACACCCTAATTACTAATTTTTCCTTAGCTATTTGCAGTAAGTTCTCATTTCCTAAAATTCAGAATAAAACAAATGAGCAGGCAATCTACTTTTCAAGTTACTGAAAAAGGATTATATATTCAAATAAGAAACTAAAAAACTTCAGGTATATTTACAATGTGAAGAAAATCCAATGGTGTGGCTGTGTGAAGGTCCCAGTTCAACTTATCCAGAATAATTCTCTCCATCCTCAGAATTTCAGATGAAGAACATCCACAGAAACTGTCTCTTGCCAACACCTTCAGTACTGGAATTCTCTATCCAAACCAAAGAGGGACAGGGAGGAAAGGACAGAAAAATTTCATTTTCAACTTTCATTTTAGTAAACAAAAAGCAGGTGAATAAATGGAGAGAAATATTCAAAAAGAGACATAATTAATCTTTAAAGAAAAACATTTATTACCTCATCTTCCTCAACAGTCTTGGCAGCTAGGAAAAAACAGCTGATTGCAATGCAACTCAAGTATTTTGGATGGGCCTACAATTATAAAGAGTGAAAAAGCAACTTCAGTGATTCTTCAAAAGTTAAAGAGTTTATTTAAAAAAACTAGAAAACAGATAAGACAAGTATGTATATATTCGATGGAAAGCAATTCATTTGATTCCCATCCATTGCTTTCTAAGATCAGTTGACTTTTAACTTCACAACCCTAGTCATTTGATATTCTATGGAAAGACTAGCATCATTCCATTGCTGGAAGTTCAACCAATGCTAGTTAGCCAAAGTTCATTTCTATCCAGCAGAGAAAAGCTTGATTTTAGAAGACAATTTTTAATTTATAAACAAAATTCTCCAAAATAAAAATATTTGTGTATATGTGTATTTTTAAGCTAGTTTATTCTCTTTACCTATCTTATCAGTAAAATTAGCATATGAGGTGTTAGGAGAATTAAACAGAAGAAAATACAAGAAGGCTATTAATAAATTTCAAATGCTTTAAAAATATTATAGGATGATAGCCGACAAGTAGAAATGTTCTAATTATTAATGTGCACACACACAAAATTATATATTCAAGCTCCATGATAAGAATGAAAGGATCCTAAATATATACAGAAGCAATCAGTGGGTTAAAAGAAGTTCTTAGGTTTGACACCCACAGTAGGGTTGGAATTTGCCTGTTTTCCTAATCTACAATAAAGTTAGTCTACTTTCTACCTTACTGGTAGAATAAGGGTTTGCCAATCCAGCATCAGAATCCAGTTTTAAGTAACCAAAACAATTTAGTCCTAATTATATTGTACTAGAGGCCTGGTGCAGGAAATTCATGCACAGGTAGGGTCCCTAGGCCTGGCTGGTGATCAGGGCCGTTAGGGGCCTTGTGGCTGCCAGCTGGGGCCTTCCTTCATTCCGTGCCACGCCCTGGTGGTCAGCACATGTCATAGCAAGCAATCAAAAGTCCTGATCTCTCCGTCAAACTCCCGAGGGGACACTTTGCATATTAGTTTTTTATATGTATAGATGACAGAGGTAAGTTATACAACACAAAGAAAGCCTGTATCAACATGTATTTTATACTTAAATATTACATTCATTTCTGTGAAGCTAGAGATGCCTTCTGATGACCACAGTACAACCCTGATTAACTTTTTAACAAACATGCCAATGACCACTTCGCCTCAGTACAAGTGGCATACTGTCTAGGAATCTTAGAATCTTCTGCCTGTATGAGATAATAAAAGCTGGTTCAATACTATCAATATTTTAAAATAATCACTAATACCAATTAATACAGTTCAGAAAGTACTTCCATAACTATTGTCATGTCTATTACATCTTTTTATAAATGAGAAAACAAGTCTCAGAGGTTAGAGACACCAACAAGTGATCTAGGAAGTGAGCCAGATCTTGTTGCTAAGATAGCTTTCCAGGTTCCCTTATTTTCACATGTGTACAACATATCAAACCCACATCTATGAGGTAATTAGGGTTCATTACAAAGATCCCAAGTTAATAACTTCAAGTAGGCAATGCAACCCCTAAATCAAGAGCACCAAAAAAAATTTAGTAATAAAAAGATTCCCAGCAGCAAATGTGTGATTTTATTTTTAAACTAACAGTTCTCAGTCCTGGATGTACATCGAGATGTATTCTTCACATACAAACATACAGATCTCATGTACTAGAGATTCACAATCAGTAAGTCTGGGAGAGGACTCAGGGTCCACACTTTTAAAGAGCTTCATAGCACTTCATTATGCACAGCTAGGATTAACGCTCCACTCTTTGCTGTAGCCCTTTTATTTAAGTTTTATTTAAAGTTTAAGTGCCTTTATTTAAACTATGAATACATTTTAGGTTATTTCAATGTAGACTAACCATCTAAATAACAGTACTATATCTGATGCTAACAACATGACAGGACCCATTAAATAAGAAATATGAAAAAATCAGATTATACTTGGCAAAATTCTGTTTTAGAAACTTGCCCAAATCAGTTTAAAACATTTAATAAGGTCAGTAATAATCTTTTCTATAATAAAAGCTACAATAAGTTCATTAATAATTTTTGAAGAATGTATGACCCAAGAAAGGACACTGACCTTAAAAGCATCTTTCTCTATGAAAGGGAGGTTAGTTGTTATAGGGAACCAGGATGGAAGGGTGGGGGACTTGATACTGATATAAAAGTAGGCATCTCAGATAACCCAAATTTCAGGCAATTAGTATCATTGTAATTAAGGTTTTTTAAAGTCTCTTAAGAGTATTAGTTTGAAACATAAAAAGGTAACTGAATAGCTATCCAAATGGCTTCTATGTTTCATACCTAGTAAGAAAGTGTATAGAACCCGAACCCTCAGTACTGAATTCATAGTTCCCCCAGCTTATATAATCCTAGACATACAAGTAACAACTGAATTGCTTTTTAAATTTTTTATGCCTTGACATTAAATAAATGCTAACTTTCTGCTTTAAATCTGTTGAGGGTCAACTATGACTGATTCTGCATAATATAACCAAAGATGTACCAACAGGGTCAATATAAAACGTATTCATATATTTGCCATTCAACAAAAATCCAAGTTATTTTATGACAGTTCAGTTCATCTTGTTATGCTCCAAATGTATGCCTCTAGAAAGTATGTATTGTTCAGAAAACCAGAAAATATTCAATAAAAAGTGACAGAAAAATGTGTAATAGGCTTACACTTTTCTAGTTTGATTCATTGTCCACATTATGTAAAAGATGACTAAACATTCTGCCAATGCTATATGGTTTGCAATAAAATTAGGAGATCAAAAATTTCACAGGTTAAGCATAAGTTAGGAATACTTGTAGCAACAAAATTACACAATTAGAAACATTCCTGAAAATTTAAAGCAATAAAAGACGTCATGTCTTCTTACAGGCACACATATCATATCCAGGAAGGTTTTCCTATTCCTTTCCATCTTATAGAATGTTTACTAATAGGCCCCAGTTTAGCATATAAAGCCTCAAACAAGAGGCTGTGTTTAAGTGTATCCTAAAATAATTAATTACCTTTACAGTAGCTAAAAACCTGTCCAAAAGACTGCTAGCCAGAGCAAATGTTTCTGGGTAAAGGTTGAATTGGTACTTGAGTTTGGCCAGCCACTGAATCACTTCATCTCTCTGGGATGGAGAAACATTCTATAAGGGAACAATTAAAACATAAAATTAAAATAAAACAAGTAAAGTTTCAAGTTATCATCAAGAATATGTTTAGAATTCTCTCTTATAAAAGATTAGCAAGTGCTATGGAATAGTGTTTATATGTTAAAAATGTTTTCAAGTTTATTCAAAATCTAGCAAATAAAATAAATGAAGATAAAAGTTTATATATTAGTTATAGCATTTAACATCAATATCTAATATTCTTACCCTAGCTGGTGTTGCTCAATGGATAGAGCGTTGGCCTGCGGACTGAAGGGTCCCAGGTTCGATTCCACCCAAGGGCACATGCCCTTGGCTCGATCCCCAGTAGGGGGCGTGCAAGAGGCAGCCGATCAATGATTATCTCTCATCATTGAGGGTTCTATCTCTCTCTCCCTCTCCCTTCCTCTCTAAAATCAATATATTTTTAGAAAATCTAATATTCTCATTCTTTATTAAATAAAATATTCATTATGTCATCTCACCATCTATTGATAATTAAATTGAAGTTTTTAAGTAATATAACATTTTTAGTTAAGGTAATAATACTGATATTAATTGATAGTAATTTTGGAATTAAGTTTTTCCAATTCTTAAGAATAATATAGTGAATTTCTAAGACAACAAATAGGCATTAAATTATCTTAGGAAATATAAATAGACTACAATAACAGAATGAGATAGCCCATTAAAAACAAAGCTAGCCCTGGCAGGCGGCTCAGCTGGTTGGAACATCGTTCAGTGGATCAATTGGGAGGCAACCCACTGATGTTTCTCTCTCTCTCTCTCCACCTCCTCCTCTCTAACATGTCCTCCGGTGATGATTTAAAAAACAAAGCTACAGTCAACAGGAATAAAAAAAGACACGAGGGACAACAGACAAATTACATTTTAAAATGATAAAAAATACTGGAGGAAAAGTCACCTGAACTAACCACTGGAGAGATTACATATATTGTTTTAATCCTCCTACATCTTATTTTTTAACTGCTGAGTATAGGCTTAATTTTTAGAAGGTACACACTTTAAAGCAGTAATGGTTTAGATGCCTTTACTCTTGAGGCACCATAAAAATAAAACAAAACAAATCTGGCAACACTTAATCTACTAATAATAAATAAAACAGATCCATATGAGTACTACTTCTGCCAGGTAAACACAACAAAGTACAGAAATGACTCTAAGATTAGTAGAAGAGTATTTTCAGTGAGTGAGTATTCCAAACAAGGTTTAATCCAACCTTTTGCTTCTTTTCTCCAATTCCCTCTTTCTACCTAACTCTTCCCCCCCCCCCGCCCCCACCTAAATCCTACTTCAAGTATCTCTCACAATTCTCTTAATTTGCATCCCCTATCCCTCAGTTTAGGATAGTGGTTACACAGAATGTTATAGACTTTTTACTCCCTTTCTATGGGCTCCCCTAGCACTCCACTTTCCTTATGAGACAACATTATAGATTCTTGGTGATTTGGCTGAGTTCTCTTGGGGTAGGGTTGTATCATTTTTGTTCACTGACATATAATAGGCTCACAGTAAACATTCATTAAATGAACACTGATGATCATTTCTTTATAATTCATCCAGGTTAGAGACATTCTTTTATATAATAATAGCACTTGTAAGTATAAGATAATTTTGTCACATGACTTTTGGGGGGATTAAAGATTGGTCAAAGTGACATGCACTTTTAGATATTTCCAATTTATTTTTCAAGTGCTTTTCATATACAAACATAAAACAGCTTCAAGCTGTTTATATAAAGATGGTCCATTATTTTGGAACTCTTAAGGAATCTTAAAGGCCATCTAATTATGTGGTTTTCAAATACAGGATCTCAAACCACTGGGCTACCAGGCAAATCAGAATCATTTAGGAGGCCCTTTACAGTGCTTCCAGGCCCCACCCACACCCACTGGGCTTGTTGTGGCAACTGTGGAAATTTGTATTTTTAAAATCTTCATAATTTTATTAGTATGCATTCAGTTTGGGAAACACTGATTCAGTCTACCACAAAACTTAAAAGTTCTAACATCTCTGATAAGTGATCCTCTGCTTTGGATATTTGTTCATTCCACTGTGGAAAAGCTATATAAATTATTGGAAAGTTTTTCTTCACTATATTCACAATATTGAGTTAAATTGAATCTTAACCTGCTTCTTTCTAGTAGTCACTTGGATTGGTTCTAGTTCTAGCCACTGGAGTAATATAGAATAGAGCCATTTCTTATTTTAAACAATAGCCTTTTGGTTAAAAACAGGTGTTAAACCCATAAAGTCATCCTGATTAAACATCCCTTACTCTTTAACCGTTTTATGTTTGACATGATTTCCCTTTTACCATTCCAGTTTTTCTTTTTCTAGATATATTCTTTTTAGTGTGTTTCTTAAATTGAGACCCTTGTCATTAATGAGCAATAAAGTAAAACTATTACCTCACTTTGTCTTAGATTAGTTTTTTCATTAACCTAACCCTAAATTTTGTTTTGTTTTGGCAGCAATGTCATGTTGACTTATACTGAACTTGTGCTTTTTTTAAAAAAAAAAAAAAGGGTATATAACCAACAGTAATTAAGAGGTCAACTGGCTATCTCCCTAGAAGCTTCCAACATTGTATTACCTTAGTAGTTTACTTGAACTCCTTATAAATATTCAAGAAATATAGTGGATTTTTTTTTGTTCCCTAAAGACAATGATATATACTCAGATTCCATGGCTAGTATATGTAGAAATAAAGGCAGCTTACTACTGTAGGTATTGACTATTGTAGGGAGTGGCTATATGGGTAAGCCTCAGACTGACCTATTGGCAAAGCCACAAACAAGTCCCAGCTTAGAGGGCACAGCCCTCTTAGCATAATTAAGCTGGACCTTATGAAGCCCCCTAGATCCTATCTGGGTAGCTAATGGGCTGGGGGAGGTGCAGTGAAACTCTTAAGAACATTGTAACTATGGTGACCACTACCTTGTTTACCTCTGGCTATAAAATAAAGGCTCAGCTTGCCCTCTGGATCTCTTTCTGTGGCCTCAGCCAGACACAGGAGATCCACCAAGACCCAGCTATATTCTCTTGTCTGTCTTTTCTTCAATCCTTCACCGCCTTCACTCAGGCTCACCAAACCCTTGGCTGTGCTGGCACAGCACAGACTATGAGGAAAGAAAACAGACATACCTATCTTCCTAAAGCTGTGATTCGAATAAAAATAAACAAGCAAATAAAAACAGTTCGTTCTTGTTTTGTTTCAGAATAAAACAAGGAGATAGTTCTAAAAGAAAGAATAGAGCATTTCCTTTAATGGTACATATCTCCAATGCATGTCAAGATACTATATAGGACAGCAGTACACTTATTTCTAATAAAAGTAATCTATCTAGAGTAAAGAGAAATATCAGTACCTGGTTTGTAGGCATTTTCGGCACATTTACCTTCCACATCTGAGCTTCCCTAGAGATTGCCTTTTCCAAAAGGAAAGACAATCTCTGATTTTCCAAAGGCCCTGGAAACTTCATGATATCCTTTGGTTCTGCCTGGCTCCCAGCTTGATGTAGCTACCTATAAAATCAAACATAAGACAATGCTCTTTATGTAATTATAGAATAAGTAGAGCATTGCATAAATATGTTGGCTCTTAATAAGCAATTCATAAAACAAAATAAGATTATGAGGCAGTATAGGATTTTACAGCTCTTTAAAATATGTATTAAAAATTTACAATAGTTATCTAATGCATTCTCACCTTAAATTGGAAACTCAGTTATAAAGAGAAAACATGGCTTTATGATTGATAGAACCCCTGGACTCTGATCAAACTATATTATTACTGTGTCAAACTGTGACAAAGAATTTTAAGTCATGAACTTTTTATTCTAGGAATTCTTAGAAGTAGTAGTCCCAAATATTCCTCTTAAAAAAAAAGTTACATCAATTACATTAAATCCAACCCACTGCCACTTAATCAGTATGAAACCATCACTTGAGTATGAAACTTTTTTTAATTTTAAAATTTTTATTTGATTTTTTAATTAATTCTCATGGTTCAAAAATACATACAAATAGCATAGAGTAAAAAAAAAGGCATTATGAAACAATCTTGAAATGAGCTTCCAATACAGTGTCCACTAGCCTCATATGTGAATATTTAAATTAGAATTGAATGAAGTTAAAATATAACTCCTCAGTCACAGACCCATTTCAAGTGCTCAGAAACTACAAGTGACTAGCAGATATTGTATTAGACAATACAGAAAAGGAATATTTGTATCAATGCAGTAAGTTTTATTGGGCAGTGCTGATCAGAAAACTCAATAGGAAGGTGACTGGCACTCTAAATCGAGCAGCAAGTTTAAAGAGCCACAGTCTAGATCAGTGTAGGGCAGTGGTCGGCAAACTCATTAGTCAACAGAGCGGCAAACCGCATGTGGCTCACAAGCTGCAGTTTGCCGACCACTGGTGTAGGGCAACTGAGAGTCCAAGAGATATGTCTAAAAAAATAAATTTTTAAAGGGAAAACTATAGTTTTGAGAGTTATGACTGTGTGTAGAAAACTGAATTGAGAATTGCTGAAGACGTAGATGTGATGAAAGCTAACAACTGGAAAGGTAACTTCCACTCTCTCCCATACTAAATTATAAATTCCTTTGTAATGTCATTTTTTTTTTTTTTATTAACCCACAGCACAGTATCTTGATGAAATAGGGACTCAACCAAAGGTTCCTTTCAACCTTTGGGACCAAAAACAAAGCAAAACAAGCCCAAGTTTAAGCTCTCTTTAGCAAGCCAAGCCTTCAAATGTTTGAAGGCTGCTAATGATAGCACCAATTCACCTTTTCCATATCTGAAAAATTGTTCAAGAGTTCCTCACATGACAAGATGTTTGCTCTTCTAAATTAGCACCAGTTTAACTGCAAATGTAATCTAAGATCATTAGCTATTTTTTTTAGAGGCCACATCACACTATCAATTTAAGTATAATTTACGTCAACTACAACTTTTAAGTACATCCCCTTCACCTGCCCCATCCAATTGTGTGTGGGAATTTGGTGCCTTTTTGGGAGACAAGGGGATACATTGAATAGACTCACTATAATTTCATCTAATGCAGACATAAATGGTAACCTTAGAAATGAAGTATAAACTAGATGACCATCTGTCAAAAGATACTTAGAAAAAACACCTATATTGGATGGACACTGAACTTCACAGATTATAAATTCTTCTAAACTTAATTTTAGTCTGTAATTAACTTTTGTCAAAACTTCAAGTTTACTAGTTCAGCCAGGGTGGCTCAATGGATTGAGTGATGTCCCATGCACCAAGAGATCATTGGTTCCATTACCAGTCAGGGCATATGTCCGGGTTTCCTCTTTCGATCCCTAGCAGGAGAGGGGAGCTGATCAATGTTTCTCTCTCTCCCTCCTCCTTCCTCTCTCTAAAATCAATGTAAAAAAAACACATAAAAAAAACACACACACAACAACTTCAAGCTTTTACTTGACTAATTATCTATCTCATTCTATTAGTTTCAGCCAACCTACTCAATACACTCCAATGGCTGGTTGCCCCTGGTGATTACTTTTCCCCTATAATGCTTCCTCTGAAGATTATTTTTAGGGAGAATGTAAGGGGGGCATAAAGGATAGAATCACATCAAGAATACGGTCAGGTTCAAGAAATGCCTATTCTCCAATCTCCTACCAATTAAGGTCCTCAGTAAGACTTCCATATATTTAGATGCTTTTATCAACTTTTTTAAAACAAAGGAATCTAGGTCAAAGCAGAAATCACAAAGGAAATTATAAAATACTTTGAGATGAATGAAAAAGACTACCTAAATATCGAAACTTATGGGATGCAATGAAAGCAGTGCTTACAGACAAAGTAGTACCTGTAGATGCCTATATTAAAAAAAAAATCTCAAATCGCTACTACATTAAGACACTGGAAAAAGTAAACTGTACCTAAAGCAAGCCAGAAGAAAAGAACAAATACCAAAGTGGAAATGAATAAAGTAGAGAACAGAAAAATCAATGAAACCAAAGTTGGTTCTTTGAAAAGATCATCAAAATTGGCACCCCCCCCCCGAAAAAAGTGGTGTTTTTTTTTATACTGGTAAACCTCTACTACACTGACCAAGGAAAAACAAAGGATGAAGTACTAAAATCAGGAATAAAGTGGGGATATATTACTACCTACATTACAGAAAGGATTATAAAGGAATTTTATAAACTATATACAAATAAATCAAACAATTTAGATGAAGACAAATACCTAGAAACACAAACTATCCAAACTGACTTATGAAGAAACAGAAAAGCTGAATAGCCATAACAAGAAACTGAATTAGTAAACAAACTATTGTCAAAGAAAAGCCTATACCCAAATGTCTTCACCAAACATTAACAGAAAAATTAATACAAATTCTTCACAAACTCCTTCAAAAGTAAAGATGAGGAGCACTTCTCAACTCATTTTACGAGGCCAGTTACTTACCCTGTTACCAAAACCAAACAAAAACAGCAGCACTAGAAAACTATGTAGCTCAGTATCTCTTCTAAATATAAGAGCCCATGCAAAATACTAGCAAACTGAATTTCCCAACATTAAAAAAGATTATACACCATAATGAAATGTAATCTAGCACAGGAATGCAAAGTTGGCTTAACACTCAGAAATCAATTCATGTAATACACCATATTAAGAGAAGAAAAAGGGCCCTAGCTGGTTTGGCTCAGAGGATAGAGCATCAGCCTGCGGAATGAAGGGTCCTGGGTTCGATTCCAGTCAGGGCACAAGCCTGGGTTGCAGGCTCATTCCCAGGTTGCAAGCTCAATCCCCAGTGTGTGGGCATGCAGGAAGCAACTGATCAATGATTCTCTCTCATCTTTCTATCTCTCTTTTCCCTTCCTCCCTGAAATATATTTTTAAAAAGAGAGAAAAAGGAATCATTCTCTGCTCACACTAAGATGTAAACAAAAGATTAAATTCGCTTAAACTTTTTAAAAAATGGGCTATAAATAATGCAAGTGAAAGACAAAAAGAATGGAGGGCATCTGTGGGGATGCTCCAGATTAAATGACTAAGAATCTGATCTTAGGCTGAGCTTGTACTGGAGAAAGAAAAATGCTAAAAAGGTCATTTTTGGGTCAAATGACATAATGGGAATATGGACAGTAGATGAGATAAAAGTAAATGTAGCAGAAAAAGGTGACGGTATTAAGAACTACAAATTGGTTGTTACAGAATAGTTATGGGGATGTAAAGCACAGAGAACATAGTTAATAAAATATTCTAATAACTAGGCATGTTGCCAAAACCGGTTTGGCTCAGTGGATAGAGCGGCAGCCTGCGGACTGAAAGGTCCCAGGTTCGATTCCGGTCAAGGGCATGTACCTTGGTTGCGGGCACACCCCCAGTAGGAGGTGTGCAAGAGGCAGCTGATAGATGTTTCTCTCTCATCGATGTTTCTGGCTATCTATCCCTCTTCCTTCCTCTCTGTAAAAAATCAATAAAATATTTAAAAAATAAAAAATAAAAAAATAACTAGGCATGTTGCTGGATGGGTGCCAGATTTATTGGGGTGGTCACTTATCTATATAATAAAAGCCTAAGCTACCCTTTACAGCCGAATGACCGCTCTGATGTGCACTGACCACCAGGGGGCAGACGTTCAACGCAGGAGCTGCCCCCTGGTGGTCAGTGCGCTCCCACAGGGGGAGCACCGCTGGTAAGTGCAGTGGTGGTGGCAGGAGCAGCGAGCTGAGCGGAAAGGAGGGGTGGTAAGGAGCAAGGAGTCCCAGACTGCAAAAGGGATGTCTAGGCCTGATCCCCAGAATCGGGCCTAAGCCGGCAGTTGGACATCCCCCGGAGGGTCCCAGACTACGAGAGGGTACAAAAGCCAGGCTGAGGGGACTCGCGCCCTAGTGCATGAAAATCATAACTCTCGTTGAGTTATGTAATGTCTGGTCACTGGGGTGTATACCTGAAATTAATATAATGATCTATGTCAAATGTAATGGAAAACAAAAACATGATTTAAAAAAAAGTAAATGTAACAATGTTAAATTTACTAAAGTAAATAAGTTTACTGTGATTCCGGAAGAGAATATCCCTATTCTTAGGAAATACACACTAAAATTTAGGAGTAATGGGCCATCATGTATGCAACTTATACACATACATACATGGGGTAGGGGTGACAAATGATAAAACTAATAAAATGTTAATAGGTGAATCCAGGTAAAGGGTTTCTTTTTGAAATTACTTAAAAGTAAAGAATGTAGAAAAGCAAAAAAAAAAAAAAAAAAGACAATTTATGGAAGTAACTTACATTAGCAGGCTATTATTTACATCCTTTTTTCTTTTAATCCTCACCCGAGGATATGTTTTATTGACTTGGGAGAAAGAAACATCAACCAGTTGCCTCCCATACATGCCCCAACCAGGGATTGAACCCACAAACCCTGACTGGGAATCCAACCTGAAACCTCTGGTGTACAGGATGACGCTCCAACCAACTGAGCCATGATGCCAGTGCCTACATTCCATTTTTAAGTCTCCAGTAAGATAGATAATATAATACAATGGAGAAAGCACTGGCTTGAGTTTTACTTCTTTTACTGGCAGAACACAGCCTATTTTCTAATAAGTAAAACAGACTGAGTTAGATGAATAATGAATCCTGCTAAGGAATAAAATACAAACACGTAAAATATAATTTTACTGTTTTATGTAATAGAATGTTATAGTTGTATCTTGTTACTATATTGTACATCGTTGGTTACAGCCAGAATTTTGAATGCTCAGATAGAAAAGTCTCAAGGAACTAAAAAACAAAAAGGCTATATTTTGGTTGGCATATTACACACACTTCTAACTTTATGATAGTTTCTTTCATATTTCTTCTCCCATTTTTTAAAATTGATTTCAGAGAGGAAGGAAGAGGGAGAGATAGAAACATCCATGATGAGAGAGAATCATTGATCAGCTGCCTCCTGCAAGTCCCCCACTGGGGATCGAGCCCACAACCTGGGCATGTGCCCTTGACTGGAATCAAACCTGGGACCTTTCAGTTCACAGGCCGACACTTGATCCACTGAGCCAAACCAGCTAGGGCTCTTCTCCCCATTCTTTCAATTGCTACTTCTGCTTCTTTCTCCATGTTTATCAAATAGCTTACTGTCTAAGTGCAGTTTATAAAATCCTTATTGTACAGCATAAACTATATTATATATCTACTAGAGGCCCAGTGCACGAAAATTAGTGCACTCAGGGAGTCCCTCAGCCCCGCCTGCACCCACTCACAGTCCAGGACCCCTCGGGGGATATCTGCCTGCCAGCAGTCGGATATCCCTCTCACAGACCAGGAGACCTCACTCCTTACTGCCTGCCTGCTTGCTGCTCCTTACCACTTGGCCAGCTGCTCCTTAGCCCTGCCTCAGAGGCTGGGGAGCCTCCCGCCACTGCCACTGTGCTAGCCAGACATGAGCCTGGCTTCTGGCTGAGCGGCGCTCCCCACTCCTGTGTTAGGCATCTGCCCCCTGATGGTCAGTGCGCATCATAGCGACTGGTCGTTCTGCCGTTCAATTTGCATATTAGGCTTTTATTATATAGGATTATATAGGCTATACGGGGCCTCCCACTCATCTGAAACTATTGCACAGTGATGGATATATAATATCCACAACTTCACTAAGATGGAATTATATTTACTGTCATTGTAACACCAACTCTATTAATAATTCTGTACTGGTGCTGACTTCTGGATCTTAAGTTCATCTTCTAAGTAAGATGACTTAATGTAACCATACAAGAACCTCATGTTCTAATATACCTTCTTGACTTTATGCCCTTAACATAATAATGAACTACATTACCTATAATTCCTAAACAGGCTGCTCTCTTTTCCAATCTCCATGCCTTTCCACAGTTCTTTCAACTTACACTTAAGTGATTAACAAGTAAAAACAGTGAGTGTGCCCTAGCCAGTTTCTCAGTGGTTAGAGCATAAGCCCACAGACTGAAGGAGTGAGGGCTTGATCCAGTCAAGGGCACTGGCCCTTGACGATGTACCTCTGGGCAACCAATTGATGTGTTTCTCACACAGATGTTTCTCTCTCTGTCTCTACCTCTCTCTTCCACTCTAAAAATCAATGGAGCCCTGACTGGTTTGGCTCAGTGGATGGAGCATCGGCCTGCGGACTGAAGGGTCCCAGGTTCAATTCCAGTCAAGGGCATATACCTTGGTTGCGGGCGCATCCCCAGTGGGGAGTGTGCAGGAGGCAGCTGATCGATGTTTCTCTCTCATCGATGTTTCTAACTCTCTATCCCTCTCCCTTCCTTTCTGTAAAAAATAAATTTAAAATAAATAAAATAAATAAAATAAAAATCAATGGAAATATACCCTCAGGTGAGGATTAACAACAAAAACAGTGTTACTTGGCCAGGTATTATTCAAAGTACTATGTCATATTAATTGATTTAATCCTCACATAACCTTATGAAGTTGGTATTATTAAGTTCCTTTTAAAGATGAAGAAACATGCAAAGACATGTGAACACTTTTCAAAGTATTATACAATCAGAATAAACCATGTACACACACTGTGAGCTTCTAAACTTGACCGAAAAATGTTGTACAGTTCCATTCTAACCTACTAGGATGTCACACTGCCACATAAACTCAATCATCTATAATGCAAATCATCTTTGCTTCGCCTTCCCAACACACTAATTCTACCAGTCTGCTCTTCATCAGTATTAAGATTTTCCTGGTTCAGGAACTCAGACTCACTCATCTGGCTGGTCCCAGATTAGCAGATCTAAATCCTGTCCACTCTTTCTTACTCTATGTATCCATTCCCTTCTGTTTGGCTGCCACAAATGACCTGAAAAGCTAGAAACAGGTAACACCACTGTTAATCTTTTCGACAGATTCATTTTCAGAACAGAGACTACCTGATTGCTCGGGTTTAAAATTCTGTCCACCGGGTTCTAGCTGTGTCATCTACGGAAGAAGTTACTTCATTTTGTGAAGCCTGACTCCTCAATGAAACCTGCCTCAGAGTCCTTGAGGACTCAATGGGTTGCAAACCACTTAGAACAGTAACTGTCAGATAAGCCTCAACAAGTGTTATTGTTATTAATATCAGATCACAACCTCACACTGCTGCTGAAATGTTGAGTGACTCCTCAATGACAAGACAAAGGCTAAATAGTTGAGCTTAGCATTCTGAGATTTTCAATCTGATGCCATCCTGCCTCCCGAGATACTTTCCACTGTTTTGCTACCCAATTCTCAACTCCTTCCAATATGATCAGCAATAGAACCTAGAGCTCAGCAGTGGCCCTTCTTTCCTTTTTTCAAAATTTCGCTATTTTTATCTGCCCTTCGGGGTGCAACTCAAATCTCACCTCCTCTTCAATTTCCCCCACCCACACCCTGGGTAACGTTCCCCTTCTTCGTGTTCCGGCAGCACCGACGGTTCACCCCATTCACTTGGCAAGCACCCCGCTTGGCAATGTAAATCATCTTCCTTCGGCTCTCGCAGGCGCGCTGCGGTCTACGGGTGGGAGTGTGAGAGTCCCCTTCTTTGTGTATTAATGCAGGCTCGCGGAGCCCAGAAATGCGCGACAGGGCAGGCAATCTGCAGTCCTTTAAAAAGTTACTCGGTGACCAAAAAAACCAAAAAGCCCAAAAGGGAACAGAGCAGAGCTGTTGGCAAACTGGGCAGGTGCCGAGTAGTTCTTGCGTGGAAGCGGCGAGGGAGCGTCCGGAAGGTCCCCGCGGAGGCGCAGGCGAAGAGGGGGGGCGTGTGGCTGGCGGGGGGATTGGCGAAGGCGGGGGGCGGGGGGATGTTGAGGGAGGGGCGATGTTATGAGGGGGGGCCGGGAAGGAGGTGTTGTGGGAGTTGGGGGTGGAGGGGGCTCGGTGGGAGGCGCGCGCGGGTTGCGGAGACTCGTGCAGTCCCCCCGCCCCCGCCCGCTCACCTTCTCCTCCTCTTCCTCCTCCCGGGCAGAGCTCTTCGCCTCGCAGTGGTGACGCTGGGTCATCCGGGGTCCCGCTACCACCTCATTTTCCTCGGCGCGCAGCGGCGGGGCGCGCGGGACCAGGGCCGGGCCGACTGAGGAGGGAGAAGAGGGGGAACCGGGCCGGGGGACGGGGGACCTGGTACTCGAGCAGGACGCACGGCTGCAGCCGGTGGGTCGGTCAGCGAATCAGTTCCATGACGACCCTGGACCTGAGGCCGCCAGCGCCGGTCTCGCTCCTCCGACGGCCACCGCTAGTGCCCGGGTGGGGAGGGGGCTCCCTCTCTCCATAGGGCGGCGGGGGCCGGGGAGAGGCAGGGAGGGAGACCGGCTCTGCCCCTGCCCGGGGGAAGCGCCTCCAAGGGGAAATGGTGAAAGGGAGGAAGGGGAAAAAAAGGAGAAAAAAAAAAAGGAAGGGGAAGGGGAGGAAAATAAGAAAAAGCGAGACCGAGGCGCTGCCGCGTCCGCTCGCGGGGAAGGCTAGGGAGGGAGGAGAGAGAGGAAGAAGTGCCGGCTCCCTCGGCTCCGCCCTCGCGGACCGATCCCTAACCAGCTCTCGCCTTGTAAACAACACTGTATAGGACTCTCTTTTTACCCCCTTTCCTTCCCCATGCAACGAACAGAGGAATCCGGGAAAAAAGCTAGGCCTTTGGAAAGGAGCTGGGGAAAACTCTGGCACTGGGGCAAAGGGAGAGAGAACATCTCCTGTGGGCTAAGGGAAACCACAGGTGCGTGGACTCGTTTCCTTGGAGGAGCGGAGGGTTCCTCCGCACGATGACGTCAGCGCTCCTTTCAGCTCCGCTGGCGGCGGCCAGGGAGTGCGCTGCGCACGCGTCCCGGGAAGAAAGAAGAGCTGAGCGCTCCGCTTTGGGGTTGGGCTTGTTTCGGGATGCTCCTCGGGCCGAAGCTGGAGCTGTCTGGGTTTTTCCAAGCTAGTTTGTCTCTGGGGCTGGTAGGAGAATATATATTGTGTAAGGATATTGTATTATTTGTTGATCTCGCAGAAACAATTGTGTCCCCTTATCTTTGACGTGTAAAAAGAATTGCGCTGTTTTCTCTGCCACATCCTGGGTGGGGGGAGATTCTAAAGCGCTTTAGAAATGGGGAAATTTGGGTGATCATATCCTTAAACATCTTTTTGCTTAAGGCCTCTTAAAACGGCAAATTATACTGCTGAAGGCTGGGAACCTACTTGGTAATGCGCCAAGGAAATTCTATCCACTTAACCAACCCATCTGAGTATTTCAGACTGGATTTTATTGCCAGGTGTTTAACAAGTGTGTGGTGACATATAAATGTGTTTTTATTTGGGGCTCTTTTACTCACCTTTGGTAATTTTTGCTCATCTTTTGTTTTAATTATAAAAATACTTCGAATTACAGAAAGTTTTGAAAAAGAAAAGGGAAGAAGACTCCTACCCAGTTATTTACAGACGTAGCCTTCGTTGTGTTTGTCATTTGTCTTTTATATGCCTATTTGAAGTCATTGAACAAATTTGCGTTGAGCTTATTCAGCGGGCCAGTCTCAGTGCGAAGCTCTACCAAACTGGAAGTAACCCAGACAGAAATAGAAATAGCTCCTGCTTTAATGGTGTTTACAATCTCTAGAGGATAAACATTGAGCTAATTGTCATTATCTAAAATTACCCAGTATATTGATTTGTTTACATGTATATTGTATTCCCTCCCTAGAATATAAGGTATTGGATGGCAGGGATCCTCCATGTTTTTCACTCTTTTTTTTTTTTTTAAATGATTTTTATTGATTTCAGAGAGGAAGGAGAGGGGGAGAGAGATTGAAACATCAATGATGAGAGAGAATCATTGATTGTCTGCCTCTTGCACACTCCCCACTGGGGACCGAGCCCACAACCCGGGCACATGCCCCTGACCAGAATCGAACCCAGGACCCTTCAGTCCACAGGCCGACGCTCTATCCACTGAGCCAAACCAGCCAGGGCTGTTTTTCACTCTTTATCCCTGCATGTAAAAGACTCTCAGTATTTGATTACCGACTGAATAAACAATTACAAGTATCAGAAGTATTAAGATGGAAAATTGCAGGCTGCTATGGAAACACTTCACCCCAGCCTAGTTAGGGATATAAGAGAGTGTTTCTTTGAGGAAGTGACATTTAAGATGAGACTTGAAACCACTGGGCAAAGAAGTGGGGAAAGAGTGATACAGGCAAAGGAAACAACATTTGCAAAGGCTCTGAAGCTGAGACAGTCTAAGAATCTCTGAAAGGTAGTATAGCTGGCCCTCAGAGAATTGAGGGGGAGAGAGCAGAGGTGCATAGGGCCCTGGGACAGAGCAGGGAGTGGGAAGCCCAGGAAGGATTTTAAGTGGTCGTACATCCTGCTTTCTTCACTTTGTGTAGCCTTTTTTCCATTTGACTATGTGCTCTTCTTTCTACAAAACCAACATTTTTCTGCGTAATACTCTTGAGAATGTTGCATTTCTGCATACCTTTGAGAGTGTAGCATAATTACATTGTTGGACCATGATTTTTAACTCCGATAAAAGTAATCTATATATATAAACAGGGAATATGCTAATTAGCTGGGCGTCACAACCACTCAGGAGGAGGCTGCAACACGACTGCTCAGGAGGAGCTGCGTGCACAGATGGGCAGGGGGGGACTGCATGCCGCCCCCCAGCCCCGTGAGACTGGGGCTGGGGGCGGGCCAGAGTGGAGACACAACACACAGGAGCGCCTGCCCCCACCCCAGTGGACACAATGCGGCGGCCAGTGCTATGTGGGTCAGGCACAGGTCCCGGCCCCCTGCGGGGTGCCACCTCGCACAGCGGGTGGTGGGGCACCTCCTCTGGCGATTTCAATCACCCGCTTGGCCTCTAGAATAAAATACACTCCTAGGTATGCAGCCAAGAGAAATGAAAACATGTCCACATAAAAAATTGTACATGAATGTTCACAACAGCATTACTCATAATAGTCAAAAGGTGAAACGACACAAATGTCCACCAGCTGATGAATGTATAAGATAAATGTGGTATCCTATCTAATAAAGAGGGAATATGCTAATTGACTGCCCGCCCTCAAAGATGGCGGTGCCCATAGCCAATAAGGGGAAATATGCTAATTGACTGCCACACCCTCAAAGATGGCGGTGCCCACAGCCACAAGATGGCGGTGCCCAGTCCCCTCAGCCCTGCTGGGGCAGCAGGCCCACAGCACGGCCAGGCCCGCCCCCAGGCGGGTCCAGCCACTCTGCGTGCCTGCCTCCGGAGTCCCCCAGTCCCATCAGCCCCCCAGCCACCCAGGGCCACCCGGGGCTCAGGTAAGCAGGACCAGCCGAGGCTTGTGCTGCTGGCAGTGGCAGCAGCAGAGGTGTGATGGGGCGTCACCTTCCCCTGATCACCGGCTCGCCTCCTACCCCTGAGGGCTCCCGGACTGTGAGAGGGGGCAGGCCGGGCTGAGGAACCCCCCTCCAGTGCGTGAATTTTCATGCACCAGGTCTCCAGTATATATATAATGGAATATTATTTGGCCATGAAAAGAGGTACTGATATATGGTGTGACATGGATGACCTTTGAAAACATAATATACAGTCTTTTGTGATTGGCTTCTTTCACTTAGCATAATTATTCTGTTTCCATGAAATGTCCAGAATAGGCAAATCTATAGAACAGAAAGTAGATAAGAGTTTAGGACTAGGGGCAGAAATGGGATTGAGGATGATAGCCTTCGTGTTGGGTTTCTTTTTTCTTTTTCTTTTTTCTTTTTTAGGTTAATCCTCACCTGGGGATATTTTTCCATTGATCTTTTATAGAGAGTGGAAGGCAGATGGAAAGATGGAGAGAAACATTGACTGGTTGCCTCCTGCATGTGCTCTGACCAGGGCCTGGGTTAGGGAGGAGCCTGCAACCAAGCTATGTGCCCTTGACCAGAATCAAACCTGGGACACTTTGGTCTGCAGGCCAATGCTCTATCCACTGAGCCAAAGCAGCTAGGGCTATTGGGTTTCTTTTTGAAGAAAATGTTCTGAGATCAATGTGGTGATGGTTGCATGATTCTGAACATACTAAACCATTAAGTTGTACACTAAATGGGTGAATTGTATGAAATATCAATTATATATCAGTACTGCTTTACCCTAAAAAAATGAAGAAAAAAACAAAGAAGAATACAATTAAATATTTAGGTATAACCTTTTTTTTTTTTTTTATATTTTATTGATATTTTACAGAGAGGAAGGGAGAGGGATAGAGAGCTAGAAACATCGATGAGATAGAAACATCGATCAGCTGCCTCCTGCACACCCCCCACTGGGGACGTGCCCGCAACCAAGGTACATGCCCCTGACCGGAATCGAACCCGGGACCCTTCAGTCCACAGGCCGACGCTCTATCCACTGAGCCAAACCGGTTTCGGCTAGGTATAACAATTTTGGATTACTTCTGGGTCCAGTGTTATTTATAGTTTTAAGGCTTTTGATGACTACCAATTTGCCAAATTGCTTGGCAGAGGGGTTGAACCAATTAAAATGTAACTTGGAACATTTAAGAGCTCCCACTTCATTATGTGCTTATCCTTTTTGAAGTTTAGGTTTATTAAAACTGTCTTTCTTCCTGTGAGATTGCCAGTGACAATATGATCTGCAATACTATATGTATAATTACAAGTAATTAATAGGTGGTGAGGAACAAGTTCCAGTTGTCCTAACAAAAAACATGGACATTATTTTTCTTCACTATTCACTCATAAGATCTTTTAATCAACATCTCTTTTTTCTTAATAACTGTAATATTGCTTTTACAATGAATTGTAGTTTTGAAAAAATAGAAAGCCTTTGCAATTCCCTTAGAAAATAAATGAAGTATATAAAGAAAACATTTATATCATCTACTGGTAAAGAATTAATATTTTTTCATTTAAAAAATATGTTTAGGAATGTTTCCCTTATGTGCTAAATAGTAAAAATAAACTACATTTTTACATCGTATTTTAGAATAATAACTAAAGTATATATTTTTAAAAATATATTTTATTGATTTTTTACAGAGAGGAAGGAAGAGGGAGAGAGTGTTAGAAACATCAATGAGAGAGAAACATCAATCAGCTGCCTCCTACACACCCCCTACTGGGGATGTGCCTAAAACCAAGGTACATGCCCTTGACCGGAATCGAACCTGGGACCCTTGAGTCTGCAGGCCGACGCTCTATCCACTGAGCCAAACCGGTTAGGGCATAACTAATATATTGATTTCTGCCCTGGCTGGCATTACTTAGTGGTTAGAGCACCCGGTTCTATTCTCGGTCCAGGACGTGTGAGAGGCAACCAATTGATGTGTTTCTCTCACACTGATGTTTCTTTCTTTCCTCTTCCCCCTCCCTCCCTTTCACTCTTTCTAAAGATTAAAGGGGGAAATATCCTTACTCCTTGGATAAGGATTAAAATATATGTGTGTGTATGTATCTCCTTATGTGCCAGGCATTGCACTATGCACTTTTAGTATTGCATCCTCTCCTTTTCATCCCCACAGCACTCCTCTACAGAAGGATTTTTGTTGTCCCCATTTTGCAGAAGATAAAGAGATCAAGTAAATCCACACAGCTTGGAGAACCACAGCCAGGATTCAAACCCAAGCTTTCAATCACTACCCTTTACTGCTTCACCCCGTGGGTGTCTCTGGCTTGCATTAAATCTCAAACAAAAATACTCACACTGTGGTTATTTAATCTTAGAACAAATGTTAAAACACACACACATTTTTAGCAAGCAGTTTATATTTGTGTTGCTGGAGAGTTGAACTTTGCTTGGAAAGGAGTTATTAAAATATTCTTAGTCATGTTTTTTTCATGACTGGAATATTGACTCTTGATGTATAAATTGCCTTGCTTCAGTTGCAGAGCGGTAGAGTAAGGAAGCACCTGAGAAACAGTGTGCTCCCATAATGAAAGCTCTCTTCTGAAGTGCAAAACAGTGTAAAGTGATACCCCTTCAGAAGCCAGGACAGCTAAAGGGAATCAAGCTGATGAGCACAAAGAGGTTTGCTAGCCTTAATCTTTCAAGACACAGCTTACATTTTTATGACTTCAGAAGACCAGGCTATTTAATTTTTAATAACAGAAATTTCTAATCTCAATGGTCTTAAATGAAACTTTTAGGGTAATATTTCCAGCAGACACTCTGTGAAGGTACTATCTTGTAGTAAGTACTAAGACCCACAGGAACAAAGGAAGTGATTTATCCTATATAATAAAAGGCTAATATGCAAATTGTCCCCTTGACAGGGAGTTCAACAGGGAGTTCCACTAGGGGGTGGGGCTGGCTGGCCAACCACCCACAGCCCCTCCCCGCGGCCGGCTGGGCCCATCCCCCCCCCCCCCATGGGGGCAGGCCAGCCAGACCTCATCAGTGCATGAATTCGTGCACCGGGCCTCTAGTTATCATTATAATCACTTATCTTTAGCATCTGCCGACAGAGAGGAAGGGAAAGGGAGAGAGAGATAGGAACATCAATGATGAGATAGAAGCATTGATCAGCTGCTTCCTGTACACCCCACACTGGAGATGGAGCCCACAACCCCGGCATATGCCCCAACCGGGAATCAAACCTGGGACCTCCTGGTTCATAGGTCGATGCTCAACCATTGAGCCATGCTGGCTGGGCAAGGATCCTTCTTATAGCTTTCAAAATATTTGTTTTCATTCAACAATACAGAGACAGAATGTAAGAGGAATAAATATCCCAAATAGATATCAAGAAAAAAGGAGTGCCCATTGACCAATATAAAGACTTCCTATTTGCCATTAGGAAGTTTTCAGAGCAAACAAGTCAAAAATTCTAAAATAGGAAGTCTCAAGCTGCTTTCCAGACTTTGGCCAGCTCTGACTGTAAACTGGCTTTAGGTTCTCATATTTAGGTTCTTATTTAGAAAGACCTTGCTTGGGATCATTGGTCACATGCTCTATTAAGAGGAGCCCCTGCAGTCAAATAGCAGCCACCTATTTGAATTTGTAAATCTAAAGGCTTCAGTAGAAATACTTCTTTTTTTGGTGCTGTTGGAAGAAAAATACACCATTGAAAGAACACCATTTACTCTTTCACAAATGGTTTTGAATCTTGAGCCACCAAATTTGGTAAGTTTAGAAAAAAAACTTTTTTTAGATATTATGTAATTAAACTACCAACACTATTTCTTGTCAAGCATTTATGGAGAAGGTGTGGGGAGAAAGGTGTGGAGAGAATACACTTCCAAAGTGTATTTTTAGTCTCTTCACAACATCTGTTTACTATAACCCTTATTTTTTTATCAGTAAAGAAAAATAATTATGTTTTGGGAATCAATTTAAATGATCTATAATCAAAGTTTCCAAGACTTCTTTCTCATATAACTAAGCTGCTTTTACCACCAGTCAATGATTTAATAAATATTTGAGTCCCAATTGCATCCTGGGCCAGGCACTGTAAGAGATTCTAAGGTGATTCATGTATGGTTCTGCTTATAGGAAACTTATTCACTCACTCATTCTTTAATTCAGCGCTAGGTGTATGACCATAATCAAATTAATCAGCTTCTTTATAATTTGACCTCAGTTTCATCATCTGTAAAATAGGGGTAATAATAAATCACCTAGGTTTTTATGAGGATTAAATAAGACAATATTTATAAAAGGCTTAGAACAACATATAACACATAGGAAAAACTGATTGTTACCTGAACTATTGTAAGAGTTCTTTATGTGCCAGGCTTGAGTTTGACTTTTTTCTCCACTTAATACAATTGCAAAGGAAACAAACACCCAATAAAAACATTGTTGCCCTGACCGGTTTGGCTCAGTGGATAGAGCGTCGGCCTGCAGACTGAAGGGTCCCAGGTTCAATTCCGGTCAAGGGCATGTACCTTGGTTGCGGGCACATCCCCAATAGGAGGTGTGCAAGAGGCAGCTGATTGATGTTTCTCTCCCATCGATGTTTCTAACTCTCTATCACTCTTCCTTCCTCTCTGTAACAAATCAATAAAATATATTTAAAAAAAAACACAAAAAAAACATTGTTAATATAACATGAAAAGTTTTATTATAGTTATACCAGTGGCCCGGTGCACGAAATTCGTGCACATTAAAAGGGGATTAATAAGAGGAAATGATTTAATATTGCTATTTGCCCTTTCTCTATAATAGAAGTGTCAGAGATGAAAGAAAATTAGTAAAATGTATATGAAAACCTTCCTCCTGTCAGAGTCTGGGACACACCACGGGACCGAGTCAAGTCCCCGCCCACCCACATGCGCCTCAAAATCGCAAGAGACCCAGACCCGGCCGCCCCCGCCCCCTCATTGGGATAGATCCAGACCAGGCTAGTCCCACCCTTGTCAAGCCCCGCCGAACAGGGAATGTAGCCTCAGGTCCCCTGGCCCGGCGCCAGGACAGGGGGCATGGCCTGAGGTCCCCCAGCCCAGACCGGGGTGGGGGGGGCATGCCTTGAGGTCCTCCATCAAGCCCCACCTGCTGGGGACATGGCCTGAGGTCCCCCGGCCTGGCGCTGGGGCCAGAGGAGCAGCCTGAGGTCCCCTAGCCCAGCACCAGGACGGGAAGCGCATCTTGAGGTCCCCCATCAAGCCCCACTGGGTGGTGGGCGTGGCCTCAGGTCCCCTGTCAAGCCCTGCCAGGTGGGGGGCGTGGCCTGAGGTCCCCTACCCCAGCACCAGGATGGGAAGTGCACCTTGAGGTCCGCTGTCAAGCCCTGCTGGGTGGAGGGTGTGACCTGAAGTCCCCTGTCAAGCCCCACCTGGTGGGGGGCACAGCCTGAGGTCCCCGGGCCTGGCACTGGGGCGGGGGGAGCAGCCTGAGGTCCCCTAGCCCAAGCACCAGGACGGGAAGTGCACCTTGAGGTTCCCTGTCAAGCCCTGCCGGGTGTGGAAGGTGGCCTGAGGTCCCCTGTCAAGCCCTGCTGGGTGAAGGGTGCGGCCTGAGATCCCCTGTCAAGCCCCACGGGGGTGGGAGAGGGCATAGCCTCAGGTCCCTGCTGATTGCAAGGGAACTTGGAAACTTGGCCTCAGCTATAGGTGCAGCCATCTTTGTGACGGAGTGATGGTTAATTAGCATATTCCTTCTTTATTAGATAGGATGCAGAATGCTATGGGGAAACTGAGAAAGGAGACATTTTGTGTGTTGGTGAGGGAAGTCTTTTATAGACTTAAATTGAATGTAGCATTATTTGCTGTGCAACAAATTGCCTCAAAACTTAAGCCGTGAGGCTCACTGTTCCTCCCAGGAGTGCCTCCGTGCCTCCATCCCCCTCTTCTTCCCCACAAGCATGCATCTCTGAGACTCTAAGGGACTTCACCAGACTTGCAACCAGGGCAGTGGGGAGTTCGTCCTGGGCAAACCCCTTGAACCTGTCCCCAAGGCCCCTTTTGTTTCACTTAGGCTCTTTGGTTAAAGAGCCCAGCCTAGGCTCTCCTGCTGCTTCCTCTGCCAAGCCCTTTATTTTTTTGTTAATCCTCACTGCAGTAAGTCCTCCCCACCTCCCCCCGCCATTGCTTTTCAGAGAGAAAATAAAGGGAGGGAGAGAGAGAGAGAGAGATTAGATGGCATGTAATCTATAGCTAGAGAATTGAGGGAATTATTGTTATACTCATTTTAAAGATGAGGAAACTGAAGCTTAGAGAGATAAAATAGCTTTTCCAACGTATACAGTTAGTAAATGGCAGATACCCTGAGCCCAAATTTCTGATTATAGAATCCATGATATTATCATTACCTGTATTGGGTAGTGTTGTCCAGAGAAATAGAACTAGCAGGATGTGTCTATATCCACATCCATATCCATATCTTTGTGGAGAGAGATTTATAAGGAATTGGCTCATATGATTATGGAGACTTAGTAAATCCAAAATCTTTGGAGCGGAGTGACAGACTGGAGACACAGGGAAGAGTTGCAGTTTGAGTCTAAATGCAGTCTTCTGGCAGAATCTCTTCTTGCTCAGGGTAAGTCAGTCTTTGTTATACTACGGTCTTCAACTGATTGGGTAAGGCCCACCCACATTATGAATGGCAATGGACTTTACTCAATGAACACCAATTTAAATGTTAAATCTCATCTTTAAAAAATAAACAACAGCCCTAACCGGTTTGGCTCAGTGGATAGAGCGTTGGGCTGCGGACTCAAGGGTCCCAGGTTCGATTCCAGTCAAGGGCATGTACCTTGGTTGCGGGCACATACCCAGTAGGGGGTGTGCAAGAGGCAGCTGATCGATGTTTCTCTCTCATTGATGTTTCTAACTCTCTATCCCTCTCCCTTCCTCTCTGTAAAAAATCAATAAAATATATATATTTTTAAAAAATAAACAACAAAAATCTTCACAGAAACATCCAAAATAATTATGGACCAAATATCTGAGCATCATGGCCTAGCCAAGATAACACATAAAATTAACCATCATACTATCCTATACAATAGTGACAATTGGGGGTTGGGATTGCAAAGGGCCCTGAATGCCATACTCAGCAGTTTCTTGGACTTATACAAATTAACCAGTGGCTCTGAGAGACATTACCTTGAATATCTGATATTGGCGGAGGTCTCTCCATAGAGTATTGTACTAATTCCTTTGGAGAAAGTATCTTAGAACATTTATCTATTGTGCTTGATCGTCAATCCTGTTTTGATGAATGACAAACCTGGTTTTTATTAACATTATATTTAGACTTGCAATATTTTTCTTTTCATTCCATATATTTTTAGTAATTTTCCTTTCACATGTTTCAAAATGATAAGTTTCATTTCAAAAATATTTTTCTCTACTTTTGGACCTTTTCCTCTTTGCTTCTTCTTTCAAGTTGATGCCTTATTTCAAGGCTTCCTTTTAGCCATGCCTCCTACCAGAGTGAAATATGAAACTAGGAAGGAAGACAAGAATATAGGTGGAAAAAATTACCCAGTTTGTAGAACAGCTGGACTTGGTGATTTAAAAGATATAAATATTGTTTAAGCCTCATTTCTTTGCAGACAGTACATTAAAAAAAAAAACCCACAAGAAAGCTGTTTCAACCTTGCTGGTGGAAATATTTCTCTTTGTAGCTAACATAGAGCAGGAAACTTCACATTTTTCTTGGAGCCTCAGAATTAAAATTGCACTGGTTCTAGCCTCCTTTTTTTTTTTTTTAAATATGTGTTTATTGATTTCAGAAAGGAATGGAGAGGGAGAGAGAGAGAGATAGAAACATCAATGATAGGAGAGAATCATTGATCGGCTGCCTCCTGCATACCCTCCACTGGGGATTGAGCCTGCAACCTGGCATGTGCCCTGACCAGGAATTGAACCGTGACCTCCTGGATTATAGGTCAATGCTCAACCATTGAGCCACACTGGCTGGACAGGAAGCTAAATTTAATATGTTATTCATTTGAACTGTGTGATAGCAAAAACTAAGACCCAAAGGTCTAACCATACAAAATACTCTTTTGCTCAACCCACAGAGAAAATGGGCAGCTAATTTTGACCTAAATCTTATTTATACTTATAACCACTTGCATTTTAAAGCAAAAAAAAATTTTACATAACTCAAATCCACAACTCTAAAGCATAATATAATTACATTCCTGAATCTAAAATGTCTTATGAATGTTTTGAGGATAAGATTGGGTAAGGAGGAAAGATAATGCTGGAGAAATACGATGAAAAGAATTAACCTTTATGTTAAAGAAACTGCAATATTCTATGGGACCTTCCTTTCCTCCCACAATATCCGATATAGTCTATCATACCTCTCAGAGAGGGCTACTGATAAATTTTTATAGATCCTTTGAAACTTGCCCTCCTGACCAAGATCAGGAATTTACAATATACATATAAATAGGTAATGACTATTAAAAGACTGATTTGAATGCCAAGTCATTTATTTTCACCCAGAGGATTGTTGAACAGAACAATAGACTTCCTTTGACAGCTACTCCCACATACATTATAATATACAGGTGGAGCAGAAGTAGGTTTACAGTTGTGAGTACATGAAACACAGAGTTTATTCTTATGTTATTATTTATTGCATTACTTTCCAACAACTATAAACCTCTTTTTGCCCCACCCTGTATGCACCATATTCCTTACTGTAGAAAGTTACAGTTAAGGTCATGAACATTGGATCTTATCCATACAAAAAAACAAGGCTATGTTACTAATAGAATTGCTTTTATATTTATACATAATATCTTGCTATTTGCCTTTACCTTTAAAATACAGTACTGCTTTAGTTTCTAAAACTCTTCAAAAGCTAAGTAGTGCACTAAATTCTCAATCACTGAATTCAAATTGAATTTATAAAAAAGATAATATCAAGTAGGTTATATTGAATTTTTTAAGTTTGATATACAATAAACAGAACCAAGGCAAAGTATAATTTCCTATGCTACCAAAGTCATGATCCTTTATCATAATACTAAAATCATTCCTAATGTTAGGAGTTAAATTAGAATAAAATCCAACATTAGGAAAGATTTTTCTTTTTTAAAAAAATATATTGATTTTTTACAGAGAGGGAGGTAGAGGGATAGAGAGAAACATTGATGGGAGAGAAACATTGATCAGCTGCCTCCTGCACACCCCCTACTGGGGATGTGCCCGAAACCAATGTACATGCCCTTGACCGGAATTGAACCTGGGACCCTTCAGTCCACAGGCCAATACTCTATCCACTGAGCCAAACCGGTTAGGGCAGGAAAGATTTTTCAAAATAATTTTTTGAGTAGGGGGCCTTCTTTGAGTCAACCATTTTACATTTAAATATAAGGTGTCCCAAAAAATGTATACACACACTTTGAATAATTATAAAGGCAGTGTTTATTAAAACACATTTCATTTTCAAAATTGAGCTATCAGCTGTTAAAGTGTATACATTTTGGGGGGGAGGCACTCTATATTTAGTAAAGTTTGCTTTACTACATATCCTCATCTTCCATAGCAGTTGGAGGGGGCTTTGCAAGCCACTAATAAAAGCTGGAGTTAGACAGACTCTATCTGACTCAATTAACGAACATTCATTCAAATACTGATTGAGCACCATCTTTGGGCAGGGCCTGACAACAAAACCAGGAGATAATATTACAAACACAAGTATGTCTTTTGGGAAATACTGTATGCAGTGATCATAGTGTTAAGAAAAAATTGAGAACAACTATGCAGATATTTTATGTAACAAAATTAGAAAATTCTGTATACATCTGGAGTGAAATTACTCATGAAGTCATAGAGCTCTTAATTCAGAGGACATTTTTAAAATTTGTTTTAATATCTGATTGGGTTTGTGCTTATTCTCTGAGATTGGACTAAACTAGATAGAAAGGAAGCAAATGCCCTAAAACTCATTTTCCATTGATTTGATATGAAATTTTTCTGACATAAGTAGGGCAAATGCTTCTTACTGCCATTTAAATAACTAGGATCTTGGCCTTTAGGTTTTTCTAGGTTATACTTTTTGGAGACCCCCAAAATATTTCTTCCCCAAGGGAAACAAAATGCTATCATCATTGGGAAACTATCACTTGTCAGCTATTTTGTGCTTTTATTCTTATTTCACCTACCAGTGAACTTCCTTACAATTATACCTCTCCTCACACTTTTCTAGGTGTTCTAAGAAACAGAGTTCCCACTTTTCTACATAAACGCACTCCTTTATTCTAAGATCCTATTAAGGTATTAGTGGATCCAGCTCACCGCCCAGGCCTCTGTTTATTGCTCATGTTGTAGGTTCATTGTGCAGTGGTATATCTATCATCTCTCTAAACGGGTTCTGTGTTCTTCTAGATTTGTGTCAGGTTTCGATATTTGTAGAATCATCTGAAAGGTCTGCATAACGTTGGCCTTATTTAGGATACTGGCCAGACTGTTGAAGCAACAGACTCAAAAATACCAAGGTACCAAAGTGGTGGCTCTATAGAGAATCCAGCTTCGTCCATCTTGCTGCTTCCCCATCCTTAGGGAGTTGGCTTCATCTTTATGCCAGAAAATGGCTCACATCCTGATTCCAGCCCACTTGAAGGGAAAGGAGTGAGGGAGGCACCTGACTCACAAGTTGCCTACATCACTTTGCCCACATTCCACGTACTGTGCTATATTTGGATCCAGCTTACACTATTATTAGTATGGAAGATAAAGGCTATTGAGAGGATAGTTAGCAAGCTCGACCACACACTAACATGATCCAGATCTCTTTAAAAAAGGTTTTTTAAAAGCAACAACTTGTAGTTGGTGCTTTGGCTGATGTATCACTTCCATCCTAGTTCCCTTAGAATTCTTACTAGTATTTAGAGCAGCAGGTGGAGAAAAGTAAAGAAAAGCTTTTAGATCTGATCTCAGTCCGCTGTCCAGTGGTGCACCTGTACTGACTGTCACAGCAAAAAGTGTAACCTCTGCCAGAGGATGACGAAGAGCCAGATGATTGCTCTTTCACCACCTACCTTGAATGTACATTCACTCTATAACATGTTGAAGATATAACTTATAGCCCGGCTGGCGTGGCTCAGTGGTTGAGCATCAACCTCTGAACCAGGAGGTCACAGTTCTATTCCTGGTCAGGGCCCATGCCTGGGTTGCGGGTTCAATCCCCAGTAGGGGGCATGCAGGAGGCAGCCAATCAGTGATTCTCTGTCATCATCGATGTTTCTATCTCTCTCCCTCTCCCTCTCTGAACTCAATAAGAGTATATTTTTTTAAAAAGCTGTAACTTATACAAGTAGGACTGTGAAGCTGAATGTACCCCTTTCCCATGTGGCTAACATCACAATAATTTGAATGGCCTTCACTTTACGCATTGTAGGTAGGGAGTCTTCTTGTTTGGGGCCCTCATTACCCTCAGCCTCCTGCTTCTTTGATGCCCACCAGGCTGACCTTCAGCACTCTGCTTGCATCCCACAGGAAGCCCTGCAGTCCTCAGCACATTCCACGGGATGTGCTTCCTTCCTTAACTGCTCTGAACACTGTGGCTGAAAAGTGCAGTACACCATTGTCTTGACTGGGGGTCTCTGTGGATGGAAACAAAAAGTGCCTCCACTCAGCTCTATGGGTATAGCTGGAAGGATATTTATTACAGGGCTTCCAGGAATATCAGGGAATCTAATTTCAGAATGTAGTCCTATTTCATAGGAAATGGAGAGTCATTACACAGCTACTCCTTCTGGGATCAATCAGATGATCTCTCATCTCTGTTTCTCTAACATGTCCACTTGTTCTTCTCCTCTCGCCCATCAATTTCTAATCTTTCCAAGGCTCTTGAGGTTCCCTCAGTTCTCCCCTGAGGCTTTCATTTGCCATGATGTCATGTTTGCCTCAATGCTCCCACAGCTGAGAGCTCCTCTGCGCAATGTGAACAGTCTCAATCTCTGTATTTTGGTTCATCTTCTGAAATGAAAACATCGAATCGGCTCAGCCTAAATCAGATGTCTATCCCTGGTTCAACCAGTTGTAGCCAGGAAAGTGGAGTCACCTGAGGCACGTATAACCAAAGGGTAGAAGGCAGATTCTCTTAGAATGGGCTGTGAATGGGAAGATGACTGAGACATCTAGTGTAGACCATCTTTTTTATACTTTTAACCCCAGCCCAAACTTTTAGCAGAGTTAGTGAAATCATCTGAGAGTTAAACATGTGATTAGTTACAAAATGCCATCGAACTAAATACCTTAACTGGTACCAGGGGTGATTCCCCAAAGGACACTACAGGTCAGCCATTCCTACGACCAGTTAACTTACTGCCTCTTGCCTTCATCCGCTCATGCTCAAGAACTGGCAACTGCAGGCTCTTCTACACTGGTATCAGATTCTGGAAATGGAGGTGTATCTGAACCCCTGGGTTCCTTTTTATTTTGGACATAGCTTCTTTTGAAATCTTTCATGGTTTTTCTTTTAATCATGTTCCTTTGAATTACATGATCTGTGAGTATTATTTAGAAATAAAAATGTACATTACAGCCCTAATCGGTTTGGCTCAGTGGATAGAGCGTCGGCCTGTGGACTGAAAGGTCCCAGGTTCGATTCCGGTCAAGGGCATGTACCTTGGTTGTGGGCACATCCCCTGTAGGTGGTGTGCAGGAGGCAGCTGATCGATGTTTCTCTCTCATTGATGTTTCTAACTCTCTATCACTCTCCCTTCCTCTCTGTAAAAAATCAATAAAATCTACTTAAAAAAATGTACATTACAGATTTCCCTAGAGCAGGAGTAGAATGAGGTTTCCCTGGGGCTTAAAGCTCATATAGTTTAGACTTTTTTCTTCTTTCTTTCTTTGTTATTGTTGTTGTTAATTCTCACCAGAGGATATTTTTTTCCATTGCTTTTCAGAGAGAATGGGAGGTGGCGGGGAGATAAAGAAAGAAGCATCGATGTGAGAGACACACATCAATTAGTTGCCTCCCACACATGCCCCGACCAGGGTTGGGGAGTGAACCCAAAACCCAGGTATGAGCCTTTGACCAGGAATTGAACCTGAGATCCTTCGGTGAGTAAATCAATGCTCTAACCACTGTTGAACATACTGGCCGGGGTAAAGACATTTTTGAAAGAAAGAAAATGAAATTATCAAGACAAAATTAGGTATGAAATTGATTCTCTATTTCAATTGAGAAAAGAAACACGACAGGAATCTTTTTAATAAATGGTTGTTAAATTTCATTGGGCATAAAAATAACATGGCAATCTTATTAAAATACAGATTCCTACACAAGGATGCTCACTTTCACCACTTTTTTTTTCAACATAGTATGGAAGGCCTAGCCAGAGCAATTAGGCAAGAAAAACAAATATCCAAATAAAAAAAAGAAGAAGTAAAATGGTCTCTATTTGCAGGTGATATACTATATATAGAAAACTCTAAAGACTCCACCCAAAACTGCTGAACTAATAAACCAATTCAGTTAAGTTGCAGGATACAAAATCAATGTACATGCCTGGCCAGCTTGGCCCAGTGGTTGAGCATTGACCTATGAACCAGGAGGTCACAGTTCAATTCCCTGTCAGAGCATAGGCCCGGGATTGCAGGCTCGATCCCCAGTGACAGGGGTGCAGGAGGCTGCCAGTCAATGATTCTCTCTCATCATTGATGTTTCTATCTCTCTCTCCCTCTCCTTTTCTTTCTGAAATATATATATATATATATATTCAACAAAATGAGAAAGCAACCTATCGAGTGGGAAAAAAATATTTGCAAAGCACATATTCAATAAGGGGTTAATATCCAAAGTACACAAAGAATTCAGCTCAATAGTGAAAAAACAAATCACCCGGTTAAAAAAATGGGCAAAGGACTCAAAAAAACAAATTTTTTCCAAAGAAGAAATACAGATGGCCAACAGATACATGAAAAGGTGCTCAACATCACTAATCATCAGGGAAATGCAAATCAAAACCACAATGAGATATCATCTCACAGCTGTTACAATATCTATTATCAAAAAGACAAGGTAAGCCCTGGCTGGGGTGGCTCCGCGATAGAGCATCAGCTCACACACCAAAGGCTTGAGGGTTTGATTCCCATCAAGGGCACATACCTGGATTGCAGGTTCCATTACCGGTCCTGGTCAGGTGCGTGAGGGAGCAACCAGTCTCCCCCTCTCCTACCCCATCCCCCCCACCACCTCTCTCTCTTTCTCTCTAAAAAGCAATGGGAAAAATGTCCTCAGGTGAGGATTAGCAACAACAACAAAAAGACAAGATAACATATGCTGGTAACATATGGAGGAAAGAGGATCCTTGTACATGGTTGGTGGAAATGTACTAGTAAATTGGTGCAGCCACTATGTAAAGTAAAATGGAGATTCCTCAGGAATTTAATAATAGAAATATCATATGATCCAGCAATCCCACTTCTGGGCATATACCCAAAGGAAATGTTATCTCAAAAAGACATGTGTACTCCCATGTTCATTGCAGCATTATTTACAATAGCCAAAGAATGGAAACTGTTATGCCCAGATTTCGTGATTCCCAGCTCGAGGTAGGAGGGGTGAGGTAGTGTGGCCTCCGCTGATTGGTCGGGATCAGGTTGCACATGGGGGCAGGGTGCGGCTTACCTTCCCCTTGCATTTCTATTGGCTAATTCAAAAGTGCGGGTTGGGCTCTTGGAGAGGTTCTAGGGCGGGAACCTGACTCCACGAGGTGAAAGATATGGAACAAAGGGAACATGGAGTCGGTCTCTCCCCGCCCTTTCAGAAACAACATAGTGTCCATTCATATATGATGGATACAGAAAATGTGGTCTATATACATGATGAAATATCCTTCAGCCTTTAAAAAAAAAAGAAAAAAAAAAGGAAATCCTGACATTTGTATGGTACCACTTATATGTGGAATCTAAAAAAAAGTCAAGGGAAGGTCAATGGGAAAAAAAAGGAGACATATGTCTACTATTTGTAATACTTCAAACAATAAAAAAAAATAAAGTTGCAAAAACAATTCAATGGCAAAAAGATAGTCTTTTCATCGAATAGTGTTGGAACAACTGGACATCCATACACAAACAACAATAGACTTTGAACTTAACCTTATACCTTATACAAAAATTAACTGAAAATGGATCACAGTCCTAACTGCAAAACCTAAAACTATAAAAGATTTGTAGAAGAAACTCTTCATGCTTAGGATTAGGCAAAGAGTTCTTAGACATGACACTAAAATCATAATCCTTTTTTTATTCTAATAAAACTGAACTTCATTGATATTAAAAACTGTTGCTGTGTAAAAGACACTATTAAAAATAATTTAAAAAACAATAAATAAATAAATAAATAAATAAATAAATAAATAAATAAATAGTCAAACCCATCAAAACAGAGTAAAATGGTGGTTGCCAGAGGCTGGGAATGTGAGGAGTGGGGAGAGATATAAAAGGGATATAAACTTTCAGTTATAAGATGATTTAGGGCCTGAGGATATAATGTATCACAGGGTCATTGTAGTTAATAAAATGTTTTTATATAATTGAAATTTGATGAGAAAGTAAAACTTGTGTTCTCACCGCCCCCCCCCCAAAAAAAAACAACAACAACAACAACAAACACACACAAAAAGTAAATATCTGAGGTGATGGATGTGTTTATTAACTCCAGTGTAGAAATCCTTTCACAATGTGCAATTACATCAAATCACATTATATGCTTTAAATATATTACAATTTTACTTGTCAATTATACCTCAATAAAGCTGAAAAAAACACGCACATGTAAAAAAATGTTTGTAAAACTGCTACTTGTTTGTTACATTGAAAAAGACAAAACCAGCTCTCGCCCGTTTGGCTCAGTGGATAGAACATCAGCCTGTGGACTGAAGGGTCCCGGGTTCGATTCTGATCTAGGGCACATGCCCAGGTTGTGGGCTCGATCCCCAGTAGGGGGCATGCAGGAGGCAGCCAATTAGTGATTCTCTGTCATCATTGATGTTTCCATCTCTCTCTCTCTCTTCCTTCCTCTCTGAAATCAATACAAATATATTTAAAAAAGAAAAAGGCAAAACCAGATCCCTAGGTCCACTCATGACCTACTAAATCAGAATTTCTGAGGTGAGGTCCTGAATCTGCATTTTAGAACCTGCATCCTCAGGTAGTCTGAAGACCACATTTTGAGATCAACTGAGTGAACACTGTAGTAAATTAAGACATTTAAAAAATATGTTTTTATTGATATCAGAGAGGAAGGGAGAGGGAGAGAGAGAAACATCAATTATGAAAATCACTGATTGCCTGCCTCCTGCATGCCCTCCACTGGAGATCGAGCCCACAACCCAGGCATATGCCTTGACCAGGAATCAAACTATGACCTCCTGGTTCATGGGTCAACACTCAGTCACTGAACTACACCACCTGGGCAATTACGATTTTAATTATATATTTTTGTACATTTACTAAGAATTCCAATTATCACTGTGTGGAAGAATACAAATTTTGTATATAAGCTTTAGGTGGAATTTGTCATCGGCTTATATTTTTATTTAGCTGTTTTACAACCAGAAAGAATAAGCTAATGAAGTGGAGAAAAATCAGAAGTTTTAAAAGATAATGAATATCATAATATTTCACAGGGTATTTATATTATTTGGGGGGCAATGCCCCATAGATGTCATTTTTCCATATCATAAAATAAGAAATAAGCACATTAATACTAAAAGTAACTTTTAAAAAAATGAGATTTATTTTTTTAAATGACTCCAAATACCACAATTATATTTTATAACATAGTTTATATGTGGTTCTTTATATATGCTTATGATATATGTATAATGCATACATGTACACAGAGATTTAATAATGATATAAATAAACTTTGATCAATATTATGAGTTAATAGGGGTTTTTCTGAGTGATATAATGGTCAGATTAACTTATTCCTAATATACATAAAGTTCAAAACATGCATATCTGAAGATCTTACTTATATATTTATTTGTGATAGAAAAATATCAGTTCATGGAGTTAACTAAATTAACATACAAAACTAATTTGACAGCCTAAATTGTGGTACTCAAGCAGAATTTTTGTGGAATTCATATTTGCAATCAAAGCGTTCCTAAGTTAAGAAAAAAACCACAACAGCCTGACTTTATAGCTTCAGGGAAATACTGTTCAGTAAATTTAGGGGACTTCCAGAGGTAGCAAAATGAGGTGGGGAAAACCACAGAATGATCACACTTTTCTGATAAGTGGAGCTCAAACTCTTGAGACACAGCCACAGCGGAGACTGGCTCCTCCAGAGTGACCAGGTCCTCCTGGACCTTAAAAATAAAGGGCAAAGGTATCACCTCAGAGCTGGGAATCAGAAACCAGATTCTCAGGGGGTTGGGAGCCTAAGTCAGCCAAGGGTACAGAGTTCACTAGAACAGAGCTTTCTTGGGACATGAATCATGTTTATTTTAGACACAAAACATTCTAGCCCCAAATGGAAAAAAAAAAAAAAAAAAGAATCGTTCTGTTCTTACTTTATAAAAAATACCTCTCTGCCAGAAAGTTAGGAAACAACTGTGCCGTCCAAGCCCTGCAGCTCAGTGGCTCATTTGCAAAATTTCCTTGTTTCACCTGCTATCAGTATCTCCCTAGCCCTGGGCCAAGCCCGCGTTCTCAGTCCTACCACTGTGCTAAGGACAAAGGCACTTCTGGAGTGTAGGCTGCATTCTCAAGTGAGTTGGGTTACCTACTCCAGGTAAGTCAGTATGTCCCAAGAGAGTCCTTGGGACACAAAGCATAATGTCCCTGATGAATGCAGCCCCGCCGTAGGCCTGCTTCAGAACCTATCCTCAGATAATCCCATAGCTCGCTCCTTCCTGGAAACGTTCCTGCATGAGTTTTAAAGCTATAACATGACTTACAGCTTATTCATTTTAATTGCAAACTTGAGCACCTACAGAATGCTCTGTTTAAATCACTAATAAACCTATGCTAAACTGAGTGGGATTGTGTTCATTCCTGCAGTTGCGCTTTTCCGTAGCGTGGTCAAGTGAAATTCTAGGCTCTCAAATAAAAATTTCCCAATGTGGTGCCTATTCCTGCAGAGCTTCTTTTAGACCAAGCACATCAAACTCTCGGCCTGCGGGCTGCATGTGGTCCACAATGAATATGTTTGGGGCCCAGGCAATTTAACGGTATGTAAGAAACGTTTTAATAAAAATTTCATAATTTAATTTTTACAATATCCTGCTAACATAATTATTAACAAACTACAATGTTTTTTTAAATATATATTTTATTGATTTTTTACAGAGAGGGAGGAAAAGGGATAGAGAGTTAGAAACATCAATCAGCTGCCTCCTGCACACCCCCCACTGGGTATGTGCCCACAACCAAGGTACATGCCCTTGACCAGAATCGAACCTGGGACCTTTCAGTCTGCAGGCCAACGCTCTATCCACTGAGCCAAACCGGTCAGGGCAACAAACTACAATGTTTGCTAATGACTGATAACTATAATTGTGTTGCATTCATTTCCCTTACGTGCATTTCTCTCCACTAATACTAGCAGCAAATATTTTAGCAGCCGATTGCCACATCATTAGCCTTGGACTGACTCGTTTGGTGTGCCCAACAGGAAATATTTCGCTTTCGGAGAACAAGAAAAATAGGTTTATTTGTGTTACGCTTATTAATTTCCGCAGTTATTCAGTGTCTGGTAAGTTAATGTCCAAGAAAAAATATTAATTTTTATTAAAATGTTCTATTATTTTATGTTAACAATTACTCATTTATTTCAGCCCTTTGTATTCAGCATGTCTCCATCAAAATAAACCTACGTTTCTATGAAAATTGAAGCTTTTGTTTTTTTGTGGCCCATATAAACTTAAACCTTGTTTATTTGGCCCATGTTAGCCTTTGAGTTTGACATGCTTGTTTTAGACAGTACTCTTGTATTTGCCACTGTCATTTAGTGGTAGGCAGCTGGACAGACATGAGCAGAGCAATGACGATGGGCCAGGTACAGAAGGTCACCAGGGTGGAAAAGCTCCAGGTGCCTAGCAACCGATCATCAGTTTAAGGGTGGACCTTACCCTCAGGATGACCTTTCCTCCCCTAGCATATCACTGGTCATGCGGTTTGGGCCCACCTTTCCTCCCTAGCGATAACATCTATGCCTCGGTTGTATTTCAGCTCCAGGCCCAGATAAGCAATAAAACCAGCCTGGGCTGGTGTCAGGACCAGCTGCATTGAATAATGACCCCCTGAAGAACACACCTGGAAAACTGTTGAATATTCTATTGAGATCTCCTGGGACCCCCCTAAAACCTCCACCCTTAAAACCCTTAGGACAGAGGACCCAGGGTGTGTATGTGTGTGTATTCTTTCATTTCTTTTTGTTTATTTTTATGTTTATTATAAATACTTGAATATACTTTTAAAAATTTTCTGTGATTATTATCAACCCTGTTATTTCTGTGTTGGTTTCTATTGACTGATTATTTCTCTTGATTACCAGTCACATATTTGTTTCTTCACATGTCTTGTATTTTGTTTGGGTACTGGATATCATGGCTGTTCATTATTAGGTATTCAGATTCTGATATGTTTTTATTATAGCTTGAGTTTTATTTTTATTGATTTCAGAGAGGAAGGGCGAGGGGGAGAGAGAGAGAGAGAAATATCAATGATGAGAGAGGGCCCAGCTGGTATGGCTCAGTGGTTGAGCGTCACTCCATGAACCAGGAGGTCACGTTTGATTCCTGGTCAGGGTACATGCGTGGGTTGCAGGCTCAATCCCTACTGTGTGGTGTGCAGGAGACAGCCAATCAATGATTCTCTCTCATCATTGATGTTTCTATCTCTCTCTCTCCCTCCCTCTTCCTTCTTCTCTGAAATCAATAAAAAATATATATATTTTAAATCGAACCGTGACCTCCTGGTTCATGGGTCTACGCTCAACTACTGAACCACACTGGCCGGGCACTGTTGTCTTGATTTTAACATCTATAATAGATTGCATGTTGCACAAGATTCATGAAGGTTTTAAATTACTCAAATAACATAGCAACAAAAGGAAAAACATCAGAGAGTCTATATTCAGTGGTTATATATTAGGATATTTAAAATTAAAAGACCACCATTAGTCTGTCTAATTTTTAGAATTTTAGTTAAAAAATACTTAGAAAACTTAAAAGAATCATTATTTGTTACTCAAATTAGTTCAAATTTTTTTAACATAGACGAATTGATTTTCCTCAATGGAAATCTTATGGAGGCTTTTCTAAATCTTTTGAATTATTTTTGGGTATAATAAGATTTACTATAGGAACAGATGGAGAACCAAAAACAAATATGGTTTTATCAAAGCAAGTTGGAATTTAGGAAGTCAGAGTTTCTGTTCTTTCAGACAAATTTAACTTCATTTATAATTTACTCAGGTTGAATGAAAAAGTCCTCACAATATGTGTGCAACACTGTGATTTATAAGAAATTTCTCATATATATTTGGGCTTCATCCACAGTTCAAGCTGACAGCTCCCCGAACCCTAGGAGTTTTCCTAAGTGTGAGTGACAAAGGTGTCTTTTGTTATGTTAAGGAGGTAACCTTGGAAAGCACCTAAGGACGGGTGCTGCTGGCCAAGGGAGCCAACCTTGTGCCTACAGAGTTGGAAATTTCAGTTGTTTCCTCACTCCTACCTTGGGTTGGGAAGAGGACTGGACTTGGAACCAATCACCAATGGCCAATGTTTTAATCAATCAAGACCATGTAATGAAGCCTCCATAAAACCCCAAAAGGACAGGGTTTAGATTGCTTCTGGCTGGTGAACACGTGGAGACTGGGGGAAAGTGGAGCACTCACTGCAAGAGTGTGTGAGAGCTCCCCACCCTTTCTCCACACCTTGCCCTATGCATCTCTTCCATTCAGCTGCTTCTGAGTTACAGCCTTTTGATAGTAAACCGGTAAGTAAAATGTTTCTCTGAGTTCTGTGTACTACTCTAACAAATTAATTGAATCCTCTCTGGGAAAGTTTGGAGGCTAAGAAAGAAGAGGGTTTAGATAGTGGGGGTGATATATGGACAGTAGCTAAATCTTTCAATGGGTAAGATTCTCATGCTTGAGAAGGGACAAGCCAGCAGAAACCAACTTTCCTTTCTTCAAACTTATTCACCATCCCTGCCATGGTATGCTAGATGGTATAGTGGAGTTCTCCATCTGGCCCTGTCACTATATAATGATAAGGGTTGTGTAATTCTCTCTCAAGAGCATCAATTTCTAGAAAGGAGAATGTGAGTTCTATCTAGTCCTTGAGAAAGTAGACAACAATGTAAGAAAATCTTGGAAGTACTTAAGATTTCTCTTTAAAGGTCTACAGACTTTCTGTTTACTTGCTTCTAAAGTAGCCGATGCCTTTTATTCGTGCCTCCTAACCCAGTGTTCCCTCCCACTTCACACATTTAGTTATCCTCGCTCACAGTGAGCTTCTAGCCTGCAGAGTCAACTTCAGAAATTCTCTCCTTATGTCAGTTTCCAAAGCCCCTCTTTCCTTTCTTCAAGTTCAACCTTCCTCAGCTCCGGTGGAGCCAGGTGATTATTCATGAGTTAAATACTTGGTATAATTTGTGGTTATAAAAAGACTTTATTAATGCATAATTTAATCTAGTTGTAATTTATGAGCAAGCACTTTAATTAGGCTATTAATTCCATTACAGTGTTTGGGTTTATATATCGTTCACAATAAGACCCTTGTAGTTTCCTCATTGGTTCTTATTCCTCAATTTTCTATGATTTAATGCTTTCAGTTACATAGTTTCAATACCAAGATATTTTGGTCAATTTATCTCTATCCTTTCAAAAAGTTAGGGCTTTCTTGGACATGGTCCAGCCTTCTGCTCTGTGGGCATGCATGGTCAAACGATTGTAAACAGAAATAAAGGTTGTATGAAACCTAGAGGAGAATTAGAGAGGCATTTCTTTTTGTACCGTTAGGGAGTCCAAATGAGAATTAAAGAGGCATTTTGAGAGGCCCAGGGCCCTCTCTATTGAGGGAGCAATGTCCTTTGGCTAGTAACCTCATCAGATTCCACCCCTCAGATCCCTCTTGCCTACTCTCTGATATACACATACAGAGTGAGCTCACTTTGCCCATGTGCATTAAGATGATCTTAGCTCTTCTCTGTCCATAGCAGTGTGTACAAGCCCAGTATTTCAGGATTCTAAGATTCCAGGAATGTGTTCTCTTCTCCAAAGACCAGAACTTCCAGACTCCCATCTTCGGCAGGAAGGTGCTTTAGATCATTGTCACAATGTGTAACATAAACAGGCTTAACATAAAAAGAGAGGTACAAAAGATGAAGCCACAGGTGAAGTAAAACAGATGCTCTTAAGGATTTACTGCTCTCCTTTCCCAGAACTGGAGGCTTTGAGAGGTTCAGTGACTTCACTTGGGCATCTGAGAAGAGAGCAATAAGGCTACGATCTCTGGGTCCTCAAGCTGTTCTTTTGACCACAAGACCCTACATCCTTCCTCTCCTATTGATATGCAGAGAAAAATGTAAAAAATAAGCAGGTGGGGTGGTGACAAGGGCATGAAGAAAACACCATGATGTTACTTAACGAAAGTACAAAATAAAATCTGAATTTAGAAATTGCTTTGTAAATTCAATAGGAGGCTCTCACTGTGTAATTTAAATGAATGAAACAATTTATTAAAAATGTACCATCTGCTAGGCACTGTGCTAAGTGCCAAGAACACAGAAATGCACAGAATGAAGTTCCCACTCTCGTGTGTTAAAAATCATCACGGAAGAACAATGAAGAGTTGTGTGGTAGACATTGTTGCCAAGCCCATATCCCTTTTGTAAGCTGGGGCAGCCATTGTTCAGCCGCTGTCAGTGCCTTGGCTAAGAGCTCAAACTTGTGACTTTCTCCAAGACTTGACCTTGGCTACGTGGAGCCCTTTACTGGAGACTCCTGAGAGGTTACACTCCTCTCCTATCCAAGGGTAACCAAGGACTGACTCATCTGCACTCTTCCATATGCTTCCCCAAACTTTTACCTGAGACCATACCCTCACTCAGCTCTTTCTGATCCTGCTTCTTCTCCTCCTTTATAAGTTTTTCCTAGAGCATTTACTCAATAAAGTACATACACTGGAACCCCTTTCTTAGGCTCTACTTCAAAACCCAACCTAAGACAATTGGTGTTGCTTTAGGTTACTGAGCAGTTTCCTAGATGCATTGTCCAGGGTAGGATTGGTAACATTATGTAGGTCTATAAAAGTTTTAATAGACCCCAACATTTTTTACCATCTATTGGACATGTAACATGCTACTTCACATTCCCTCTATTCTTCTGCTAAAGACTAAACAATCTAGTTTTCACTGTGACCTTTTAGTTAATACTTTTGGCACTTAAGAGATACTTTGGGGGGAATAAACTAACATAATAGGACAATAAATATGTATGTATCTACATGAATTATATGTGTTTTAGCACTTTCCCACAATTATGTGGCCATTAAAGCCATTTTAGTTTTAAAAAATGTTTTTCTATGATTCTTATAGAATAATAGAGTAAAAACATCTTGGGGAAATGGAGCCATCCTTAGTAAAGCTCTAACAAGGTGCTGGGAGATTCGGCTATTGTATTCCTTATTCATACATCTCAACAAATGAGCTTGTGACTGTATAATAAAGAACAGAATTAAAGCAAACCTTGTTAAAATTAAATTTATTTAATATAATACTAGTTTTTATGGTGGATAATTCCTGTTGTTCATTTTGCTAAGTCTCACAGGCTGGTCCCTCGAAGCAATCATATTTTCCTTTTGACTCTCCTATATAGTTAAGTCATAAATATTCCACTACCAAATTCTTAAATATTAATAATTGGGTTAAATTATTAGAGATAAGATTAAAATATTAGAGCCATAATATCTCCAAAATATGCTTCTTCCCCCACTCTGCAGAAGAGGCAAATGGTTATTTAAAGACAAAGACAAGGCACGTTAAAGGAAAAAGTCATGGCCATTTTGCAGGCAGAGGCGGTGGCAGGAGCCCAGCGAGCGGGACGCTCTGTCCAGTTTCGAGCTTGGACCTCGACAGCACAAGGAAATGGAGCTCGGTGGTGTGTAATGGAAAGCATATGGACAGGCCCACGTCCTGGCAGTTAGGTGCTAAGAAATGGTGCTTGTGCGGCTCATTTCTGCCTGAGAATCAGGTGCTCCAGGTGCCAGAAAAGCCAGCTCTGATCCTGGGCTCCCTCCTTGAACAAACTTTCTCTTCCAGCCACTGCAGCCCTAAGACCACACTACCTGCTTTCTCTTAATAACGGGTATTGGTAAGAACACTACGTTCAACCTGTTAACGTAAAAACATTCAAACCTGTAAATAATTTCTGTGAGTTTATTTAAGCCATCTGTCGACAATTGCTGGGAAGCAGAATCTCAACAGATTGGAATAATACTCCAGAGAATGGTGGGTTACATCTATATTTATACGTTGCAATCAAAGGAAGGGACATAGTTGGGTTACATGAAATTCATTGGTGATAGATTAAGGAGGTGGGAGAAAGCAAAGCGGGGAAACCCCTGGGGTTGGATAAAAAGCAAAATGATAGACACATACATAGGTGGGTGCAGGAACAATTAACATGATAACAATGAAGGGGTTGTTGGTATCTGTCCTGGTGCCCAGCACATTAGCTTGTGCCCCAAGGGGTCCAGAAAAGGGGAAGTTACAAGTTACCCAGACATTTCAAGGGTATGTTATCATAGATGCAAAAAGGCAGATAGGCTCAGTTAAGGTAAAGGTTGACCTTGTCAGTGAAGATACCGGCCTAGGATATAACTGCCCACCATAACTGCGTTTAGGTAAAGTTTAATTTCAGACCATCCTTTGTGGTTACTTTAGGTCTCTGAGTTTGCAAGACTGTCATGCAGGCCTCCCCTGAGCTTGTCAGGTCAGCATGTGGCCCCTTTCATCCACACACCGAAGGCAAATATGAAGAAGCGAAGCACCCCGCTTTCCTCACCCTTCGGGTAATAGCATTCCCCGTCTTCCTTTCTTCTTGAAGCACTCTTAAGTAGTTTCTGTATTGAATCAACATAGGATTAGCTTTAATACTCATGTTTTCTGTGAAGGTTAAGGCACTTGAAAACCAAATGCTTTTCACATGAGTCAGTCTTCAGGAGCCCTGTTGGCCGACTCTAGTTTTGGCCCTGCTCTCTGCCTGGAGTCACTTGGTGGGATTGACTCCAGGAAGGAAGCGTGTGTTGTGGTGAATGAAGTCAAGCTGGCCCAGTGCTTACTCTACACTGGAGGATGTTGAAGGTTAAGTTTATCTCCAAAAATGTGTTCTTTTGAAATAGCCTGTAACCCACCATCAGACTTGTATTGTATGGTGGAATATTGAATGATAACGTATTGTTTGGAACTCAAATGCCCCTGCTTTGCATTATGGCAGCGGTGTCCAAGATAGAGGTAGTTTTATTGACTGACAACAGATATCAGTCAGCTAAGGCTGCTGACATACATTCATTATATTCAGTGCTAGTATTTTCCAGATATAAGATTATGACTTGATGTGTAGAAACTTACCTAAAGTGTTGGTTTAAAAAGAAAACCACTCTTGGAAGGTCACGATGGTGGTGTAGGTAAAGGGGATGCTTTCCTCCTCCCACAACCATATAAAAATTACAACTAAACTACAGAACAACCATCACTCAGAACCACCTAAAATCTGACTGAATGGAAGCTCTACAACTAGAGAATTAAAGAAGAAGCCACAATGAGACTGGTGGGAGGGGCGGAAGGCAGAACGGGCTGGGCTGACACCCATGTGTGGCATTTTTTCATCGGGAGTTATATCTTGGCCATGGAGATCCCCTGGGAAGAGCAAGGGGTCCCAGCCCCTCAGCACAGGGTTCCAGTGCCAGGAGGAGAAGTCCCGGTAACTTTGGGCTGTAAAAACCAGCAGGGACTGAGGCTGAGGAAGATGGAGGGCTGCTAAGATTCCCAGGCAGTTCTTCTTAAAGGGCCCATGCATGGGCTTACTGGGACTCACTCCCTTTGAGCTCCAGTGCTGGGGCAGCAGCTTGAAAGGATCCAGGGACATACATGGAGGAACTAACTGTCTGGCATCAGGGAAAGAACTGGGCATCAGCTTTCCCCCAGATAAAAGTGCTGGCAGAGCCCTAACCGGTTTGGCTCAGTGGAAAAGTGTCGGCCTGCGGACTCAAAGGTCCCAGGTTCAATTCCGGTCAAGGGCATGTACCTTGGTTGCAGGCACATCCCCAGTGGGAGGTGTGTAGGATGCAGCTGATCGATGTTTCTCTCTCATCGATGTTTCTAGCTCTCTATCCCTCTCCCTTCCTCTCTGTAAAAAATTAATAAAATATATATATTTTTAAAAAGTGCTGGCAGAGGTCATTGTTCCTTTGCTGAGACCTCCTCTCCATAGAGCCGTCAGGCAGGTGCCATATCTGAGTCTCTATCAACCTGGTGATTCCCTGAGACCCCGCCCCATCCAATTTGCAGCCTCATCTAAGCTGTTTGCAGTGGCTTTTCCATCTGAATGGCCTGTCCTGGCTCAGACTTTCCTAAAATCTCTCAAACAAGTAGCAGCTGGACTCAGTGTGCCACTTGATAAGTGACCCCAGGACTGGCATTAGCAGCAGCCTGCCAAGGTACACAGCTTGGCCTTGCCTGGGCACCTCCAAGCCCAACACAAGTAGCAGCCATCTGTAGATCGCTCTGTAGCTCATGCTGGGTGGCCCCAGGCAGGGCACAGGCAGTAGCTGACTTTGCACCTTCTGGGAGGCCCCAGAGCCAGTGCACCTGGTGGTCAACTTCAAACTATGCCAGATTACAACCCTACTGTATCCATGAGCAACACACTCAAGGGGTGGAGTTGGTGAGCACCAATGCCCCACTGAAGCAAGTCCTGCTCCATAGGGGCATTTCCTGCACAGCAGCTCTTCCTCTGCAGTCGCAGCTGGTCCTCATGGCCAACTGGCCTGGAAGTCAATCCCTCTCAATGATGCCAACAGCAACCAAGGCTCAACTACAATAGGACAGTGCACACTGCCCACATAAGGGCATGCTTAGAGTATCCAGCTCAGGTGACTGGGGAGGCTGAGCCACTGGGCCCTACAGGACACCTATTACACAAGGCCACTCTTCCAATTCCAGGGCACATAGCAGATTTACCTAATACATAGAAGTAAATACAGGGAAGCAGCCAAAATGTGGAGACAAAGAAATATGTCACAAATGAAAGAACAGAAGAATCTCTAGAAAAATAACTAAATGAAATGGAAGCAAGAAAACGACCAGATACGAGTTCAAAACAATGGCTATAGTATATTAAAGGAACTTAATGAAAACTTCCAGGAACTTAGTGAGAACTTCATGGAACTTAGTGAGAACATCAATGACAAAAAAAAATAAAAAATAAAAAAAATAAAAGCACCAGTCAGAAATGAAAGATACACTAACTGAAATGAAGAATAATTTACAGGGAATCAACAGGGTAGAGGACACCAAGAATCAAATCAGCAATTTGTAATATGAGGAAGGAAAAAACACCCAATCAGAACAACAAAAAGGAAAAAGAATCCAAAAAATATGAAGATAGTGTAAGGAGCCTCTGGGACAACTTCAAGTGCACCAACATTCACAGCATGGGGGTGCGAGAAGGAGAAGAGAAGGAACAGGAAATTAAAAACCTACCTGAAAAAATAATGACAGAAGCCAAAACCGGTTTGGCTCAGTGGATAGAGCGTTGGCCTGCGGACTGAAAGGTCCCAGGTTCGATTCCGGTCAAGGGCACATAACTTGGTTGCGGGCACATCCCCAGTGGGAGGTGTGCAGGAGGCAGCTGATAGATGTTTCTCTCTCATTGATGTTTCTAACTCTCTATCCCTCTTCCTTCCTCTCTGTAAAAAATCAATAAAATATATTTAAAAAAAAAATAAATAATAATGACAGAAAAATTTCCCTACATGATGAAAGAAATAGACTTACAAGTTCAGGAAGCACAGAGAGTCCCAAACAAGATGAACCCAAAGAGGCCCACACCAAGAGACTTCATAATTAAAATGCCAAGAGTTAAGGACAAAGAGAAAATCTTATTAAAAAATATTTTTATTGATTTCAGAGAGGAAGGGAGAGGGAGAGAGTGATAGAAACATCAACGATGAGAGCGAACCATTGATCGGCTGCCTCCTGCACGCCTCACACTGGGATTGAGCCCACAACCCAGGCATGTGCCCTGACCAGGAATTGAACCATGACCTCCTGGTTCATAGGTCGAAATTCAACCACTGAGTCACGCCAGATGGCCCAAAGAGAAAGTCTTAAAAGCAGCAAGAGAAAAGCAGTTTAGTTACCTACAAGGGAGTATCCATTTGACTGTCAGCTGTTTTATCAACAGAAACTATGCAGGCCAGAAGGGAGTGGCAAGAAATATTCAAAGTGATGAAAAGCAAGGATGTACAACCAAGATTACTCTACCCAGCAAAGCCATCATTTAGAATTGAAGATCAGATAAAAAGCTTCACAGACAAGAAAAAGCTAAAGGAGTTCATCACCACCAAACCAGTATTATATGAAATGCTGAAGGGTCTTCTTTAAGAAGAAGAAGAAGAAGAAGAAGAAGAAGAAGAAGAAGAAGAAGAAGAAGAAGAAGAAGAAGAAGAAGAAGAAGAAAAAAAGACAAAAAAATATGAACAATAAAATGGTAATAAATACATATCTATCAACAATTGAATCTAAAAATCAAAATAAACAAACAAGGAATCTAATGAACAAAATGAACTGATGAATAAAATAGAACCAGAGGCATGGAAACATGGAACAGTATGATGAATCTCAGAGAGAAAGGGAGTGGGATGGGAAGAGATTAACCAAAGAGCTTATATGCATTACCCATGGACATAGACAATAGGGTGGTGAGGGCCTGGGGTGTGGCATGATCCAGGTGGAGAAGGAAATGGGGGGAGGGACATCTGTAATACTCTCAAAAATAAAGATTAATATATAAATAAATAAAATTACAACTTAAAAAAAGGAAAAAGGTCATGACGTACTAGAAACAGTATGGCAGGCTTTATCCAAAAGGGGCTACTTCAATGGGATTTTTGTATTAGGGGAGAAAGGTCTGACTCACCTCCAACTCCAACAAGGACAAGTGGGATTTATAGCCAAGGGGGGTCTGGGGTCAGTGGATAACAAATTACTAGGAGAAAACATCAGGGATAAGAAGGATTCTTGGTGGAAGAGTCACAGAATTCTTGCTGAAGGCAGGCCAGGGTGATAAGATATTAAGGTTTGGGAGCTTTTTGCTAAGCTGCTTTAACAGGATTATTGCTCAAATGGATTTTACAAGGACAAAGAGGAAAGCTCAAGATCTGGCCTAGTCCAACAGAGAGCTCCTGTTAAAATTAGTTCAAGAAGAGAGTCTTTATCAGTAGTACCCAAAAGTCTATGAAGGTTATAAAGTTAGTTCAATAATAACCTTTGGTATGGCCAGCTGCTGTTCTATGAGCTTTGCAATGTTAATTTGTTTAATCTTCACAACAATCATTTGAGCAGATAATATTATTATCCCCATTTTACAGGTGAAGAAACTAAGGCACAGATAGCTTAACAACTCTCCCAGAGTCTCCCAACTGAAGGATTTAAATGTAGGAAGTCATTGAATCCACTGTCTAATCAGTAAGACATACTGCCTTTTGTTGTGAAAGATAAGGAAAATCAAAGCCTAAGATCTGGCTATAGATTTTATAGCTGAGAGAGTGAGCTGGAATGGCTTACAGAATAATTTATAATCTCATCTCACTGGTTACTGTACCATAGTTACAGACAGAATTTTAAATTAAGTAGGTCAGTTTCTAAAATGATGTATAGCCCCTTAAATGAAAAGGGAGCTGTAAGTACAAGTAATACTTGTTATAATGTATGTATACACCAATGTTTCCTTAAAACAAAACAGTTCTTATTGGACATTTGTAAATTTGCATTTTAAGGAAACAGAAACTGCAAATATTAGAAAAATCTCATCTTTAAAAACTCTCAGGGCTTATTAAAAAAACAAATTTGTTTATTCTTTAGGGTGTTAGAAGGCATTGCAGAAATGCAAACGCTTTGGCATTCTGCATTTAATGTCTCTGTTTTATAATGTTATTTGTTATGCAAAGAACAGAGTACAACTATGATGTGAAAACCCAGAGACAACAGTTACAAAGTAGATCTGCGAGAAAAGATTGCCAGTTTGGAATGGAAACAGAAGGAAAGGTCAAGTCCCACATTTTAGAAGAAATGGGTTGCATGGCAAGGAGTACAGTGGTAGACCTCCTTTCTTAATGTACCTTTTCCTTTTTTTCTAATCGGCTCAAGGTTCTTGCTATCATCAGAATCCCTCCTCTAAAATACAAAATTATATCTAATTAACATTTCTCTTGTTTGAAATGGTTAACAGTATCAGACCATTCAAGCTCAGACACAGGTGACTTTTCCAGCTGTTATCATGGAGCAAAAGACTGTGATAGATTTTGCTTGAGTGAAAGGAAAGGAAAGGAACAGGTCCGGAATGGGAGTATTGCATGGGGGGTGACCAGCCCAAATCTAGTGACAAATTTGGCTCTGAGAAGCACAGGCACATGGTAGAGGGATATCAGCAGAGGGAGAGATTTCTCAAAACACATTTTGACATCACTGCTGAAGGTCAGCATTTGTTTTTTATTTTTTATTTTTTGAGGGTGGTGAATCTGGAATGTTCTTTTCCAAGGTCATGAGATGGAGCATCATCCATTTGGGATCACTTAAGAGTTGTTTTGTTTAATGTGGTGGAGGTATATGGTTCATACTTTTAGTGGACATCTTCTGGAGTCAGCTACTATTCATAAATAGCCCCACCGCCTCCACCTAACTGGTGATCCAAGGTGATTAGACCAGCTCCCAAATTATTATTCCACCATCATTTCCATTTTATATAAGGTGGTTCCTTGACTCTACCTCTCAGCTGCAGTTCACTGCACCAATGATGAATATTTAACCGAAGTTGGACCAATCAGAGCACTTTCCTTATGAATTTGGAATGGAGATGGATGAAGAGTAGAGGGAAGAAAGAAGGAAAGGAAAAGGAGATTGATTCAATTTCCCAGCGAGGTAACCCAATGACCTGCAAACTCAGGAATTGCGGGGAGCCTAATTCTGCCAGACAGGAAAACAGAGGAAGCGAGGGTGCTAGGAAGCTAGGACAGAGGAATGCAGAGGTTACTCAGAGAAACAGAGACACAAAGGAAATCCAGATGTGGCTCTTCCTGAGGCTGAGCATTTCTTAATGCTTCCAGGAGATATCCCTGTGTCTTAGAATAAGTTATCCTTGTTTGCTTAATGTAATTCAATTGGATTTGTTTTTGTAACTAAAAGAATCCCAACTGGATACATCCCTTTCTCTTATCACCCTAATGCTATGTAGTTCAATTGTTGTTCTCTTTTTGAACCAGGAAGCAAAAGTTAACAAATTCTTCAACTACATAGTTCCCTCTGACTTGTGGCCTCTATATGAAAATCATGTCAACTTTGTCATTTCTCATTGCACCTGATGTGTGGGAGCATAGTTGGTGCATATACTTAAATCGAGAAAGATGGTTAACATTGAGATAATGATGTGAAAGCACCTAGCACGCCTTCCCCAGTAGAGTTAATTAGGCTCCAAGGGAGACAAGGAACAGAGACTCACTCATTACTTTAAAAAAAAAAAAAAAAAGTAGTGGGTTTTGGAAAAGTATACAAGACAAAAGGAATCTCAGCTAAGAGCTAAGGCCTGGCAGAGCGATTCTAAGAACTGTATTTTCTAGTTAGCCTTTCGGCAGCAGAATTTTGTTGACCCTCCACCATCATGGTGACTTGATTCCTCTTTGTCTCTGATTTTACTGCTTCTGCCTCTACTGACCCACTTGTTCACTCTTTTTTCAGCCCCCTTTCTCTACCTCGTTGTTACTCCTAAGTCATTGTGTCTCATTTCTTGTATCTTCAGCTTTTTAAAGCTTTTTTATGTTTGTGTCCTATTATCACCCTGACTTCCTTACCTGGGTGTCATTTTCTCTCCAAGCTTCTTCCCCACCTACACTTGACAGATTCTTTTTCTTTGGTTTCTTTAATTCCCCAAAAACTTGGCAAGAAGGAGCCTGCTTTCTCTGTTTCAGAAGAACTTTTGCACTAATGTCCTCATAATATCCTGGTTTCTATGAACCTCTCTGTTACATGTCCTCAGTCCAAAGTCATAGCTGGATGGTAATAAGGATGATGGGTGTTATGAAAGAGCCATATGGTCTCATGATAAATCATGACAGCCTAGAGCTGCCTCACCAGGAGAGAATATGGATATGATTCACTTGTTCAATATAACTCTCAATAAGTCTTTTCTGTCTTCCTTCCTTTCCTTCTTTCTTTCCAGCGTAACGACCTGCAGAAATAGCTTTCCAGACATATACAAGCTTTCACATTTGTATTGTCCTTATAGATATTGCAAACTTCTCAGAAGAGGACTTGTGGCTAGATATTTTTTTCAGTTGTCTTGTGCAGCACTTCTCAAAGTGTGGTCAGTGGTCTCCTGGGGAGATCCTCTTGAGTCTGTGAGATCAAAATTATCTACATATATAAAAGCCTAATATGCGAAGTGTCCCCTTAGGAGTTCAACCGACCAGGAGTTTGATCGCTCACTATGACATGTGCTGACCACCAGGGGGTGGCACAGAACGAAGAAGGCCCCACCCGGCAGTTGGCAGCTGGGAAAGGGCGGCCCTGTCTGGCAGCCAGCAGCTGCTAGGGACCCTACCCATGCATGGATTCCTAGTCAGGGCACATGCCTGGGTTTTGGGCTCCATCCCCAGTAGGGGGTGTGTAGGAGGCAGCCAATTAATGTTGATCTCTCTTTCCCTCTCCCTTCCTCTCTCTCGAGAATCAATACAAACATATAAAGAAATATACACTCCTTTTTTTTCTAATAACATATCTGTGTGGGGCCAGATTTTCTTCATATACTATACTTAAATCAAAACAATATACCACAACAGAATGAATGTAGAAAGAGAAATGAGAATCCAGATGTTAAAAGATTTGCCAAAATGTAAAACGCTCCTCTTTTCTCTAATTGTTTTTTGTTCAGGAAAATATAGTTATGTTTTATTAAAATGTTATTTATGCTAACAAGTAGTGGGATTATCATTGTTATCTTTTTAAAATATATTTTTATTGATTTCAGAGAGGAAGGGAGAGGGAGAGAGAGATAGAAACATCAATGATGAAGAGAGAATCATTGATTGTCTGCTTCCTGCACAGCCCTTACTGGGGATTGAGCTACAGCCTAGGCATGTGTGCCCTGACCAGAATTGAACTGTGATCTCCTGGTTCATAGGTTGACGCTCAACCATTGAGATGCACAGGTCAGGCATCATTGTTATTTTTAATGGAACTAATAAATTAAAATTTTAAGAATTTCTTCATTCTAATTTCTAATGCTATAAATATTTATAGATATAACACACATAAATAAATTTCTTTCAGGTCCTCAATAATATTTAATAAGGCAGTGGTATGTTGGGCCTGGCTGGCACTGGTTCATGAGAGCAATTGTGTGGATCTCTTTCCAGCTCTGTGTTCAGTGACAGTCAAATGTGGTACATACTCCTTCTAAAATCCAGAAAAGATGTACCTAGTGCCTTTTTAGCAGTAGATTATGCAAAGAGCAGCGTTATCTTTCGCTTTGGAGGAGAGATATCTTGAAATGTTCCATACCATTTGATTCCCAGGAATTTCATGTGGATAATGAGCCCCTGAATTTTCACAGGGTTTATCTCCTATTTTCTGGTTCACATATGTCTTACTAAATCATAGAAAATACTACTCTCTGCTCAGGTCCTGATCAGGTCCAATTGATACAATGTCATTAATACAAATAAAGGAAATTGATTATCACAACAAACCCATATATAAAAGGAAATACATTGTTTGATCTGAAATAGAATGAGAGTGTATATTTTAGAGTTATTGAAACCCAATAATTGAGCTTCTTCAGTTGCATTAACAAATAAACAGGTGTATGATTCTCAGTACTTGTACAACTGGTTGGGATAAGATCAGAAGTTGTCATGATTCAGTGGCTTCTGAAAACACACAGTGCTATGTACTTAATGGATAAATAAAACAATACTACTTGGTTTACATTACTGTTGTTCTGTGTGCCACACACTACAATACAACAAACATTTTGAACTTTTCAACTGTGTCCCTTTAGTTTTTTTGTTTTTATTTTTAATGAAATCACATAAAGGGTTAGCATCATTTGGAACCAGAATTGTCCCATACAGCTGTCTGGTTTCCCTAACATGTTGCTGATCTGAATTTGGGTCATAAACATTTTGGAGATGTCTAACCTTAAGGGCTGTAGGGGAAAGTGAATTAAGCCTGTGAGAGGTAGCACGTGGCTTTTCTCCATGGTAACCCACTTTGTCCACCTCTCAGAAAAACATGGAAAAAAGACAGCTGGGTGGAGATAGCCAAAGGCATTTGGCTGTAGAAATGGGTGATAAGGAAGTACATAGTATAGATTTTCAAGGACAGGGTGATATGAAAACCAAAGCAAAGAGAAAGAAATAGGTCATATGATTGAAGTGTCCTTGTAAGAAATAAACAACAATGTTAATCCTTACCCAAACATTTTATGGAGTGTAATATTCATCAGAGTATACTGATACTGATATCTGGGCTTTGCAACAATATTCTTTGCATGTGAAATTTGTTTATGTAATTTGTGTCCAGGTTGGTTCACCCAGTTACCTAATAAGGACAAGGGTCAGTTTTCACATTGGTTAGCTAGCTCTATAGAAGAAAAAATTTGTACCTTTGCCATAGCTGTGTGCTATCCAATTCAGGACTCTCCCAAGTTTGGTATAATCTATTATTATTATTGAAAGAATTATTTAAAGCAATTTTGCTCTTTACATGGGTAATAAGATAAGTAACAATGAGAAATAATAGTTACCCTTACCAAACCCTTACCATCTACTCTGTGCTTGAGCGCTCAATATGTATTGTCTCATTTAATTCTCATAATCTTCCATTTTCAGGTAAGGAAATTGGGTTTAAAAAGTTAACTAGCTTTTAAAAAAAAGTTAACTAGCTTGCCATATAAGCCATTTTATTCTCAGATGCAAATATCTAAGGAGGTACACACACTCATACACACATGCACACACATGTGCCCCCCTACATGCATATGTGTGTATGTGTGTAAGAAAAAAAAATTCAAAATATTTCTTTATAACTAAAGAAATACTATTTCCTTCCTCCCACTTTTTGTGTTAATACACAAGCATTATGTATTTATGTGCTTCTATGTATATGCATGTGTCTGAATATAGGTTTATGTATGCATGTATTAATCTTTTAAAAAAGCAAAGCTTTCTCCTATATGTGGAAATAATAATTGTATGTTTATGTACAGTATAGTCTTTAACTTTATAGAATAAATCCTCCAAAATCAAGCAACCGAAGGATTTTTACTGCACATCTGCTCTGTACTTAGCTTTATATAAAGAGGAGGATAGAGAAGTATGTCATTCTGGCCCTTGTTTTGAAGTATTATGAAAATAGGTAACATGTGTTGGTGAAGATGTGTTATATAGAGCAGAACTCTTGCCAAGAGTTGATGGGAGTGGAAATTGGTTCAAGTGCTCTGGAAACTGGTTAATGCTGCTCAGTCCAGTTGAAGATGCTCATGGTCAGAGACCCAGAAGTCCATTCCTAGGCATCTACTACTAGAGAGAAACTCTTGGATGTGGGCACAAAGAGATGGGGAAAACATGAATTGCTGCATTTTTGTAATAGCAATAAGCTGGAAAGATTCCCGAAGTCCATCCACAGTAGAATGAACAAATAGAGTGACATACTTGTTTACAATGGAAGATTACATAGCAATAAAAATTGCTATGGCTGCCCTAACCAGTTTGGCTCAGTGGATAGAGCGTTGGCCTGCGGACTGAAAGGTCCCAGGTTCAATTCCCGTCAAGGGCATGTACCTTGGTTGCGGGCACATTCCCAGTAGGGGGTGTGCAGAAGGCAGCTGATTGATGTTTCTCTCTCATCGATATACTCTCTATCCCTCTCCCTTCCTCTCTGTAAAAAAAATCAATGAAATATATTTTTTAAAAAATTGCTATGGCTGTCGGCAAATATAGACAAAACTCCAAAATATAATGCTGAGCTGGGGAGGGCAGCAAAAGCTGACAGCACCCAGTATTTTTAGGGGGTTACCATTCAGGTCCTCTCCCAAAAGGAACAAACAAACAAACAAAAAACAAACAAACCATGTTGGGGGGAAAAAGTCACAGGCCCAGGCCAGTGTGGCTCAATTGGTTGGGCTTGATCCCATGCACTGAAAGGTTGCTGAATCTGGGTGCATGTGGGAGGCAGCTGATTGATGTCTAGATGTCTTGCTCTCACATCGATGTTTCTCTCTCTCTCTCCCTCTCCCTTCCTCTCTCTCTAAAAATCAATTTAAAAAATTTTAAAGTAGGGATTATTATTTTAAAAGAAGTCACAGGAAAATATATTCAATGTAATTCTACTTATATAAAATTAAAACACTAAGCAATATATTATTTAGGGATACATACAAAGTAATCTTTATTTATTTATTTATCCTCATCCAAGAACATTTTTTGCATTGATTTTTAGAGACAGTGGAAGGGAGGGAGAAGGGGAGAGAGGGAGAAAGAGAGGCAGAGAGAGAGAGAGAGAGAGAGAGAGAGAGAGAGAGAGAGACTGATTTGTTGCTTCCCACACATGTCTGTATCGGGGCTGGGATCAAACCTGCAATCCAGGTACATGCCCTTGACCAGGAGTTCCAATCCATGTCCCATCAGTGTGGGGCTCTAACCATTGAGTATACTGGCCAGGGCCAAAGTAATCTATTTTTAAAAGAAAAGGAAAAATTAACTGAAATTTGTTACCATGGCTACTTTTAGGGGGCTGTGGGGGGGGGGGGGATGTGATCTGAAGAAGGCATCAGAGGTTTCAAAGCTCAATACTATGTATTATTTATCACCTTGGGTGGTGAATATACAATTACTTGTTTTATCAATAGTCTTTAAATTGTTCATAACCTGTATATATATTTACTTTTATGTATATTGGAAAAGAGACCAGCAGCTTTTATATCACCCCAACAACATTAGTTGTGTTAGATTCTTTGGTTATAAGGCATTTCTGTTTTCCATGATTTCTGTAATGTGTTTTTATTATTTTCACAATTAAAATATATTAAAGTAATTTATTTATAGGGAAGTGGCAATATTCTCACTTAGCCTAAATAAGTCACAAAATATAACTTGAAGTAGTTTTATTTTTAGCTAGAAAATGAATTTCACAAGTATTTGAGAAACATAGGTGTTAAAAGAACATCCTGAAAGTGGAAGTTCTACTGACATGTACTTCTGAGTAGCTCAGATGCTACTAATCTGTTCTTAGGACAGAAGCTGTTCACTTTAAAAAACGAATATAACATTCTGAATTGAAGAGGAAAGACAAAGTCACATAGCAGAAGCAACTTTTTTAGAAGCAGCCAAGAGTGGCCTCTTCTATACAGACTTCCCTAATCTCCCTTCTCCTCCTCCTGAGATAACTCTTCTCTCCCCATCTTGCTGCTAGACTTTGTACACACCCCTATGATTGCACAGGTCACATAGGAGCATTGCTATTTGTTGACTCAGCTCTCCCTCACTAGGCTCTGAGCTCCCGGTGGGCAGGGTCTAACCATAGTCACCGTGCATCTCCTATTTCCACCACTGCACAAGTAGCTGCCAAGACCATGTTTATTAAGCTGAACAAAAGAAGCAGCAAAGATTTCAAACTGCAATAAGGGCTGTGTTTATAAAACATGGCTACAGAAACCTGATTATTCTTGGAAGCGAATCTTCATGCAGAGTGATTGAGTACCTTTCTACAATATTTAAATATAAGATCTAGAGATGATATTATGTCCATCATAAAAACTTACAAACACTGCCCAACACAATAAGCACAATAAATTGGTAACTTCCAGGTGCATGCCAAAAGTATTTCCTACATATCCAATTTCTCCCCATCTCTATCAGCACAAGCTGTAAAGCTCAAACCTACTGTTTTAATTTTCTTTATTTTTTAAAGAATTATTATATATATATATATATATATATATATATATATATATATATACACACATATTGATTTCAGAGAAGAAGAGAGAGGGAGAGATAGAAACAATGATGAGAGAGAATCACTGATTGGCTGTCTCCTGCATCCCCCACACTGGGGATTGAGCCCACAACCCAGGCATGTGCCCTGACCAGGCCTCCTGGTTCATAGGTCGACACTCAACAACTGAGCCAGCCGGCTGGGCAAATCTGCTATTTTTAGTAGTGAGTGATTGGAGGGCCTTCACTTCCACTTAGCATGATGATATGCATGTTCTGCAAATAGGAGAGCAGAACAAGCCGAGGTAGGGCAATCAGAAGATTTGCTGATTACAATCTTCTGTAATAAAGACAAAAAATGTTTCTATGTAATAATATGGAAAACAGCTCAAATGCCTGCAAAACAGCCCTTTTCAGGGCCAATATCAACACAGCAGCAATTTCTCTCAGGCACCTAAATATCTGCAAACTACTAGGATAGCATACTCACATGATGTTTCAAACATCCTTAAGAGCTCTCTCTGTGATATCTAAAGAAAGTCTGGAAAGAAAGAGCCTCTTTTTTCTTCTGCTACTGCTTTCCTAGAGGCTGTGCTGAAATAATTGGCCTGCTTTGTTAGAAACATGTTAATCCAAAACTTCAGGCAAAGGCAGTTAATCCTGGTAGACCTGGTCTCTAGATGGACAATGTCTTTTCAGATTAGTTTGACAGGGAAAGTCAGATTTTTAAAAAAGTATCGCCACTTGCTATTGAAGAAAAACAAAAGAACACACACACACACACACACACACACGAATGCAGGTGAATAATTCATTGATGAAATTTCCTAATGAAACATCTGAATCCAAATTGCCATGGTTTAGGCTCACCTAAACTACTAATACACCATTCTGCATGAATTTAACAGAAGGTATAGCTAAATGGACCAAGCTTATATCCAATTTGGAGTTTTATTTTCCTTCTTCCTGAATAGCAGAATCATAGTGGTTGAGAATGTGGGTCCTAGAGTCAGATTGCCTGTGACTGAATGCTGATTCCATCACTGTCTGCCTGTGGATCAAGTTACTTAAACTCTCTGCATCTGTGCAATAATACTTACCACTTGTGTGTGTTATGGGCATTAAAATTGTGTCAATACCTATACATCACTAAGCACGGTTAATTATTGATTACTAAGTGTGGATTTATTGTGAAGCTAATAAAATTTAGTTTCAGGGCCCCTCACGTGTGTAGGTTCTTTCTTTTTTTAAATATATTTTTATTGATTTCAGAAAGGAAAGGAGAGAGCTAGAGAGATAGAAACATCAATGATGAGAGAGAATCATTGATCGGCTGCCTCCTGCACACCCCACACTGGGGATCGAGCCCGCAACCTGGGCATATGCCCTGACCAGGAATTGAACCCTGACCTCCTGGTTCATAGGTTGACGCTCAACCACTGAGCCATACCAGCCGGGCACATGCATAGGTTCTTTCCAAAGTCTCAGGATGAGCCCTGGCAGTGTTCACACATAAGTTTTTTTGAGTTTTGCAAAAGTAAGACATTTTAACTGCAATCAGTTAAGGCTGCTGTCTCTCTCCATGTCAAATTCCACTGTACCATTTTCCCTTGTGTTTGGAGGGGCTTAAGTGTCTGCCAGTATTTTTGGGATCTGGCTAAGGGGAAGCTGAGTTGGGCACATACCATTTTAACTGAAATGTGGAAACACATTTTGGGATGTTTCAATAAGACAATTGAGAAATCACAGACTCCTAATTTGAATGTAATAGAAAGGTGCATTTTTGGGGGTCATTTTAAAGTGACTTTTATTAAAGAACTAAGAAAATTCTGATAAAAATATAGGGGGTCTCCCCTAAATGTTCACACACACTTTGAATAATTATAAAGGCAGTGTTTATTAAAATACATTTCATTTTCAAAATTGAGCTACCAGCTGTTAAAGTGTATATACATTTTTGGGGGATACCTTGTACATAATGAAATCAATGGAATGTTTGGACATCAAGAAACTAATTGTAACAGATCTCCCCCCTGCCCAGATCATTCCAAAAGCAGAATTTCCTTAAAAGAAGGGAGAAATTTCTAGTAGAACTACAAGATAGGCTCTTAGATAGTTTGATACTCTAGTTAGTGAAGAGAAAGGAATCGTGTCAGTTGGGAAAAATAGAGATTTCTTACAAAATACTGACATTGACAAAGATAACATAGAACTCAAAATGTGCTTCTGTAATAAAGAAAGAGACAACTAGCTACCTACTGAATACAGCCAGTTTTCACTGATGCCCTGAATTTTTACAACTCATACATGAAAAAAACTTGATAAAGGTTTTCTCAAATCAGACATCAATCATAAAATGTAATATAATCATAGCTATAAAACTGAAAGAAATATCTTTAAATATCAATAGCCATGCTAGAGGAAAAATTAAATTAAAAAACTTTGATTCTATAGAAAACTATATTACAATATTGTTATCTTATGAAGAATTTATCAGAGATTTTCCAGCCAAAAATATTGGCAAAAGTTTTATAGCCATGTGTCAGGCAGTTTATCAATAAAAAAAATATCATGACATTTCCTAGATTTTTTTATTGTTGTTTTGTTTTGTTAATCCTCACCTGAGGATATTTTTCCGTTGATTTTTAGGGAGGATTGAAGAGAGAGGGAAATATCAGGAGAAACATTGGCCTGAGAGAAACACATTGATTGGTTGCCTCCTGCACAAGCCCCAACCAGGGCCTGGGCCGGGGAGGAGCCTGAAACCAAGGTACATGCCCTTAACCAGAATTGAATCTGGACCCTTTGGTCCACAGGCTGACGCTCTATCCACTGAGCCAAACCGGCTAGGGCGATTTCCTAGATTTTTAATGTTTGTGAGTGTAAAGAGTTTATTTCCAGAGATAATCCCTGCCATATGTCCCATCTGACATACTGTTTTTACATGGTGATTGAATTCCTCTCAAGGAGAGGAAGAGTGTATGTTTCTTCCCCTTGAGCCTTGAGCCTGAGTAGACATGTGACTGACTGGCTGAAGGAATGGTGAATAAGGGAGAATAATGGCCCTCCCCGCACCAAAGATATCCATGTCCTAATCACCAGAATATGTCATGTCACAATGCAAGGGGCAATTAAAATTGTAGGTGGAATTAAGGTTTCCAATCAACTGACCTTGAGATAGAGAAATTATTCTGGATTATCTGGGTGAGCCCAAGGTAATCACAGGATCTTTATAAATGGAAAAGGAAGGCAGAAGAGTCACAGTTGAGAAAGATTTGAAGATGCTATGATGCTGGATTTGAAGATGAAGGAAGGAACCATAAACCAAGGAATGTGGCAGATTCTAGAAACTGGGAAGGTAAGAAAATGTACTTTCCACAGAGCTTTCAAATGGAATGCAGCCCTGCCGACACCTTGCTTTTAGCCCAGTGAGACCCATTTCAAACTCCCGTCCCTTTGAACTAGAAGATAGTAAATTTGTTTTAAATCACTAAATTTGTCATTTGTTCTAATAATAATATGAAATTAGTGTAGAAGCTACTAGTGACACTGCTGAAGCTGGTTCATAAGAGGAGATACAGTGATCACCTGGTTTTCTCTAAGCCTTGTCTCCATGCCATGAGGAAGTGGAAAGATCACACTGAGAGGCCACATAAGTAGGCGTTCTGGCCATCAGCTGAGGTCCCAGCCCATCGTCAGCATCAACTCTGGACAGGTAAAGTGGCCACAAGATGACTGCAGCCCCAGGCATCCTCTGACTGTAACTTCATGAAAGGCCCTGAGCAAGGATTGCCTAGCTGAGCTCAGCCAACCCCAGGACTGTGAGGATAATAAATTATTGTTGTTGTTTTAAGCCACTAAGCTTTGGGTGATTCATTACACAACAATAGATAACTGGAGTGAGTATAGGTCAAATCTTAAGAATTTACACTTTTTCTGGATTTGTCTCATTTAAAATAAATATTCACTTTCATATCTAATTTTGTATTTGTAAATTCTACTCTTCTCCCAGATAGAACCAGAACTGCTCCAAACTTAAAGCTTCAACTACCCTTATTCCCCTTCCCCAAATCTGTTTTTTCTTTTTCCTGTAGTCGCAATTTCTTATTCAGAATGTGGTTAAAAAACATAATAATATAAAAAATTACAGACCTGAGGATTGATCTTTGAAATGAACCAATCTTTCTTTTCAGAAGTTAAGAAAACTTCATTTTGAAGACATTTTAAAAAGTTTTTCCCCCTTTTTATTGAATTTATTGTCACTTGTTAACAAAATTATGCAGGCTTCAGGTGCAAAATTCCATAACATATCATCTGTACACTGCATTGTATGTTTACTACCCCAAGTAAGGAAAACGTTAATGAAAGCAAAATTTAAGCTTTTGTTACTTATTCATATTACTTTAAATGTCAATTGCCTTTTCATGTGAGATCAAAATAAGATATAATTACTTTCACAGAAAATAAAAACTTCCTTTAGGAATAAGATATATTTAACAGATGTGTCCTAAATGACTCTGCTGACAGTGTCAACTTCCCATAGCACTGTGATGTCAAGACAGGAAATATCAGACTTAGGTTATGGTTCTTGGAACACATCATAAAAGAGGAATGTGTTGGAACCCATCATAAAAGAAGAATGTGTTATGTAAATAATAATGTACAATGTCCCAGTCTGGGCCACTTAAAACGTATTTGCTTTGGCTCATATCCATCATTTTGAGATAATCAGCTGATTTCAGAAATCGTCATAACCTTAGTTGCACTCTTCTTTGCCAATCTTTCCACACCATTTCCGAGTTACTCCATTATCTCAGTTGATTTTTAGCACAACAGAAAAAGTTCTAGATACTGAAGTAATGAATTGGGCCACAGAGTCTAATGAGCATTGAGTTCCCAGGTTTCAGAGAGCGTTTGCATAAGTCTAATTTACTTGCAAGTCTAGTAGAACTGGGAGGGGCTAAGGTGGCTGGCTGGAAAAACTCCTGCTGTGGTCATTCACTTAGCTCTACAGCAGTGTGGATAATTCCCACAATTCCAAAGCTGAGCACATCCATATGTGGGAATTAACTGTTGTGAATATCACTAACCCTTGCACAGATAAATATAAGCTCTCCTGGGAAAGATACAGAATGTTCTATCATTAACAACAGCAGCAGCAGCAATACATACGTGTATATATATATCCTATCTAATAAAGAGGGAATATGCTAATTGACTGTCAGGTCCTCACAAAGATGGTGGTGCCCACAGCCACAAGATGGTGGAGCCCAGTCCCCTCAGCCCTGTTGGGGCGGCAGGTACATGTCAAGGCCAGGCCCACCCCCAGGCAGGCCCGGCCGCTCCACATGCCTGCCTCCGGAGTCCCCCAGTCCCCTCAGCCTCCCAGCCACCCAGGGCCAGCCTGAGGCACAGGCAAGCCTTGGATGGCGGTTGCCCAGCCTCCCAAGGCTACCTGAGCTCAGGTAACCAGGGCCAGCCGAGTCTTGTGCTGCCGGCAGTGGCAGCAGCAGAGGTGTGATGGGGCGTCACCTTCCCCTGATCGCCGGGTCACCTCCCACCCCTGAGGGCTCCCAGACTATGAGAGGGGGCATACCGGGCTAAGGGACCCCCCCATCCAGTGCAAGAATTTTCATGCATTGGGCTTCTAGTGTGTATATATATATATACACACACACACACACACACACACACATATATATATATGGTAAATAAATTGTAAAATGTTGGATTTGCTAATTTCACCAAATTTGAGGTCTTGTCCAGGAGAAAGTCAGAAAGCAGCATATATGAGATGTTCATTGATTGCTGGAATAAGGGGATTGATTTTGCAGGTAAATTGTCTTATTCTTTAAAGTTCAGATTTTTAAAAATGAGTTCTTAGTTGAAAAATCTGAATCACTTCAAGATGGCACCCTGGGTTAGGTTATGCCTTTTCTGTTCCTCACCCTCCAACAAACATAGTCCAGTTTCCTGTGCAGGTTCTATTAGCAACGTTAATCTAAGCAGGAAGTTTGGGTGGCAAACCACCCTTACTGACAGAAAACAGCCAAGGCAGGGAGCCAGAAATAGTAGAGCAGGTCCTCCGGTTACGTCGGAGATCCGTTCCTAGGGTGTGATGGAACGCGATTTTCACCGTAACTCGGAACCCACCTACATAAGCACCTACGTCACTCACATGGAGCACATACACAGGCAGTAATGAAGTGAAACAGTAAAAAAAAATTAGAAGAAAGATAACAATTCCTGATCTCTACTTGTGGTAAATAAATAATAAAAAACATAAAGCACATATGTACATATGTCGAAATGACGGAATTTTTTTTTTTTTAAATAAATAAATGGGAGATGGCGACGTAACCAGGAAACGACATACGTCGAATCCGATGTAACCCGAGGACTGTCTGTACAGGGAAAGGTGGAGGTGGGACTCATGTCAGCTTTACCAGCCTTGATCCAGAGGTTCTTTCCTTTCTGGGCTGCTTTGTACCAGATTCCTCTGAGAGGTCAGGGATGATCCCTTTTTTCCCCTTCTTGAAGTCACAGCTCTGTCAAAGCCTGACAGCCTAGGTGTACATAAATAAAAGCACCTTTACAAATATTCATATTTAATCTTTACACGTGAAATAGAAACAACTACCTCCTGGGGTACCCCTCCCCCACTTGTTTGTTTGTTTGCTTTTTCAGTTTAGAAAGCTGAGGCTCACAGCAATTCAAATGATTCAAGGTACTCAAGGGACTATTTCTAGTGAGTTGGAAAGCTGGGACTCAACTTCATGCATTCTGATCCCTCTGCTAGAGCTTTTGCCCTACATCTCAGAGGTACCAGGGTACATTCTGGGGCTGTGTTTTATTTATCTCGTTTTGTATCCCTGAGGCCTAGGACCATGCGTGGCATCTAGTGTGGATTCATTAAATGTCTGTTGAATGAAAAGATTCACTCTAATCCTCCTGTTCTTCCACACGCATCTGCGAAAGTCTCCTCCTCTCTCCCGCCCCGCGCTTACCGCTCACTCTGACCTCCGCTCCGCCTCCACACAGCAGTGACGTCAGGACTCCGCGTAATGTCACTGGTTGCTAGACGCCAATCGGGGCGGCCCTAGGGATCAGTTTAGGGTAAATTAATTTTCATTCTGAGACAGAGCCTGGGGACCTTATTTTGGGGGGATGCCTTATATTTCACTCAGAAGGAAACCTGTAAGTAGGTCTTATTTTTGGAGGATGTTTTATTTTCGGGGAACACGGTAGAAGCAGGAGTAAGTAGATTGAAGGACACTCCTCAGAGTCAAGAATTCGCTGAAAGAAGGCATTGTTTTCTCTGTGGGTGTGCCGATGCTTGTTTCCTGTTCCGTGCCCACCTTCTGTTTCATAGTCTTGGATGTTACTCAGAACAACAGGGTCACTGTCAGGCCTTCATGGAGTTATTTGGGGCAGAGTATAACCCATTCCTGCTGCACCCCTATCACTGTGCTGTAGACCAAGTATCTTATAATGAAACTAGAGGCCTGGTGCACGAATTTGTGCATGGGTGAGGTTCCTTGGGGTGGCCTGTGGGGATCGTGCCCCAGCTCACACCCCCAACCTCGCAGCCCCGCAACCCCGCCTGGCACCCCGCCTTGGCTTGGTGCCACCCCCTCACCTGCTCCACCATCCCGCCTGCAGGGCGATTGATCAGGGTGGCCCCCCCCCCCCACCTCCCTCAGCGCCTGGGAGCCGGGCAGCTGCCCTGACCCCTGCTGGTCGGTGTCTGTGGCGTGAATCTGAGGAGTGATCCCGCTTGCACCCGCCTTGACTTGGCACCGCCCACTCACCTGCTCCACCATCCCACCCTGGTCCCACTCTCGTTGGGACTCATCAGGGCCAGCAGCACTTCCACTGCTGCCTGCTGCCAGTGCCTTGTCGCTGATGCCTGCCATGTTTCGCGCTGCCCTGGAGGTCAGCGCATGTCATAGCGAGCAGTCAAACTCCTGGTGGAACTCCTGAGGGGACAATTTGCATATTAGGCTTTTATCCTATATAATAAAAGCCTATGTGGCATCACATGCACAACGTCATCACAAAATGGTTGCCACAAGATGGCTGGCAGGGGAGGGCAGTTGGGGGCAATCAGGACTGCAGGGGAGGGCAGTTAGGGGTGATCAGGCTGGCAGGGGAGCAGTTAGGTGTCAATCAGGCCTGCAGGGGAGCGGTAAGGGGGCGATCAGGCTGGCAGGCAGAAGTGGTTAGGGGCAATCAGGCAGGCAGGCAGGCGAGTGGTTAGGAGCCCACAGTCTTGGATTATGAGAGGGATGTCCGACTGCCGGTTTAGGCCTGATCCCTGTGGCAGTTGGACATCCCCCAAGGGGTCCCACATTGGAGAGGGTGCAGGCCAAATTTTGTGCACTGAGCCTCTACTATAGATCAAACCTCCTCAAAGTCCTTTCTGGGGACTGTCAAGTTTCTGATCCTCTGTTTTGTATGTGAGTGTGTTGCAGGGAAGTTGACCTCAAGAAAACTTAGGGAAGACAGAAAGATAGTTGACAGGTAAAGGCAGATTAGCCTAAGGGTGAATGCTTATTTAATAAATAACACCTAGAGCTGCAGCAAAGTAAGCAAAAGTGATATGGACAGAAGATAGAGCCTGGAGAAAGACTGTCATTTAAAAAAATTGAAACATTTAAAAAATTAAAAATATCCTATCTAATAAAAAGGGAATATGCTAATTGACCCTCATGCAGTCACAAAGATGGCAGTGCCCACAGCCAATAAGGATGGAATATGCTAATTTACTGCCCCACCCTCAAAGATGGTGGCACCCACAGCCAATAAGGAGGGAATATGCTAATTGACTGCCCCACCCTCAAAGATGGCAGCACCCATAGCCAATAAGGAGGGAATATGCTAATTGACTGCCCCACCCTCAAAGATGGTAGTGCCCACAGCACAATATGGTGGCGCCCAGTCCCCTTAGCCCCGCTGTGTTGGCAGGTGCAAGGCAAGGCCAGGCCAGCCTGAGGGCGGGCCCAGCCGCTCCACACGCCTGCCTCTGGAATCCCCCAGTCTCCTCAGCCCCCAGCTGCCCAAGGCCGGCCCAAGGCACAGGCAAGCCTTGGATGGCGGCTTCCCAGCCGCCCAGGGCCACCCAAGGCTCAGGTAACCAGGGCCGGCTGAGGCTTGCACTGCCGGCAGTGGCAGCAGCAGAGGTGTGATGGGGTGTCACCTTCCCCTGATCACTGGGTTGCCTCCTGCCCCTGAGGGCTCCCGGAATGTGAGAGGGGCAGACTGGGCTGAGGGACCCCCCCCCTCCAGTGCATGAATTTTCATGCACCGGGCCTCTAGTATTAAAAATAAATAAAAATCAGCAGGGTAAAATGGGAAAACCAGCATCATTTGCTACCCCAAAATATCATAATTGTTAAAAAGAACTGTTTGGGGAAAAAAATAAAAAGGATGATGTAACTATAGATAGTCCTCAGGTTACGTCAGACTTGACGTACTTCATTTCCTGATCACAGAGCCACACCAGCTGGGCTGGACCAATATTTTTTAATGATTGTTTTTCTTTTTTTTAATATTTTTTTTATTGATTTCAGAGAGGAAGGAAGAGGGAGAGCGAGATAGAAACATCAATGATGAGAGAGAATCATTGATCGGCTGCCTCCTGCACACCCCCCACTGGTGATTGAGCCCACAACTCGGGCATGTGCCCTTGACCGGAATTGAACCTGGGACCTTTCAGTTCACAGGCCGACACTCTATCCACTGAGCCAAACCGGCTAGGGCAATGATTGCTTTTCTTTACCTTAAAACAATAAATGGACAAAAGTGGATAAAGGACTCCATACTGGACAATTTAACTAGTCTTTTCTGTACTGAACAGGGCCTGCCAGGAGCAGGAAATTCAACACCATTTGCAAAACTTCCTTGTCTTACTCTTAAGAGAACTGCTCACCATGCCAGAGGCTGGCTGCCTGTTAAAGGATATATAAAATACTAGCTATGCAACATGTACCGTAGTATACATTTTGTATAACTTCGTAACATTTACTAGTAGTGAACCAAGCAAAGGACAAATTTTACATCATCTCTTCCTTTTTGTCTGATATGTTCTCTATTATTTTAGAAATCTTCTACCACGTAATTTTACATTTCTTCTTTCACATCACTTATTTTATACCTTATGTTCCTTTTCTATCTTTGCCCTCCTACTCGAAAAAAAGTCCCAATCTCCTTCATGTTTTGGTCACAAACTCTTTCTCTCATGTTTTCCATCCAGCTGCTTTCTGTCTCTCTCTGGACTCTGTCCACTGAGCCTCTTTATACACACTGTACAAGGAGGCCTCATCTATGTAATTCTAATCTTAGCTCTATTTTCCATCTTGGTTGCAGGCCCTCATTTATGTTTTTCAGCACAGATTTCCAGCAAGAGGTTTATGTCAAATAAGAGTTTTAGTAATGTTTAAAAGATCAAACAAGTATTGAACATAATTATGCAAGCTGTAAATCACTTAAAAGCAGTCTTTTAATGTAATTTTATTTATTTCCCCAAACCCTGAACAAGGCCACAAGTCTCTGAAGTAAGAGGATTAGCTCTTTCAGCTCCCCTCCCCCCAGTTGCTCTGAGCTCCAGATGTCTGCGTCCAGTTCCAGCTAACATGCAGAGGGATCTGTTTCTAAAATTCCTTTGCCGCTCTGGAAAGAGGAGAAAGCTGCTGCTACGCTATGTGACTTCTCATATTTTACAAGTAATAAAACAATTCACAGAAAGCATGCAGAAGAGCAGGAAACAGAAACCTGTTCCTAGGGGCTTTCTGATTATTTAGATTAGAATTCAGAACGTGCTATCTTCTGATTCGTGTGTTTGGCTGAAGACAGCGGAGAACTGAAGAGGGAGAAAATATGAGTTTACTATAAATGTTGAAGGGATGTCTCTCACATCCCCCAAAGATATTCCGTGTGAAAATGTCTCCAGTCTCCTTTGCTTTGCTTTCTGCACCGCCTCAGGAGAGGTGTCACCTTTTAATAACGCTAATCATAATGGACAATAAATGATAATTTATGGGTGACCAAGAACCTCTCAGAGTCTTCATTAAAACAACAGCACAACTACCACCTCTGGGGGCACACTATTATAATGATTAGACGTTTAGGTGCCCTTGTCAATGTGCACCGGTAATTTCTTTTTAAAGTCCCCTCACTGAACATTCATTTTTTATTACGGAAAAATTTCAAAGTACACACCAGTAGAAACCCTCTTGTGCCTATCTTTAACATCTCTTAACTTTGTGCAACCTTGTTTCACCTCTCCTCTCCGTTTTTTTCCCCTCTTGGTCGGAGAAACTTTAAAGCAAATACCGAAGTGATAGCATTTTACTTGTAAATATTTCAATAAGCATCCTGAAAATTTTATAACATCTTGATTGGTTATCGCAAAATGGACCCGCACGACGAAATAAAGAAGAAACACAGTATGCGTCCCTCGGTCATGCAGCCGTTCAGGCTCAGAACCGAGCGTGGCACTCCCCAGGGACGGGCGGAGGTGGCGGGAGGAAGCACGGACCCCAGGCACAGGTCCATGCATTCCTTCAGAGCAGTCCCACCTTCGCCAGGCATGCGCGTTTCAGACTCCAGCGTTGCTAAGGCCCCAAGGAAGACGGAGGCGCAGAATACGGCGAAAGCCAATCAGAGGCCTCAAAGACTAATCAGTTAGCCAATCTAGATTCGAGAGTGAACCAGGTCCTCGGCATTCGGCCAGCATCCAATCAGAGAGCCGGCTACTTTGGGCGGATTTTTCAAAACAGGGGAAGCGAAACAAATCAGGGACCTTTAAAAGGTGCAAAGCGAACAGAAACGGTCTCCTTCCGCGCCTCAACCCTGTCTCTCCCTTTCTTCCCCCACCGGCTCAATCGCAGAATAAAGCCGACGCCCACATTCCACCCTCCGCCCAGAAACCGAGAGGGAGGAGTGGCTCGTGAAAGCAAAGGCAAGCCTCAGAGGCTCCCAAACCCGCTGGGGACAGCGGCTGAGAGGCGGGACTATTTTTCAAATCCTGTTAAGCGAAGAATCCCTCCGCGCTAGTCACGTGCCCCGCCCCTTGGGGGGCCTCGAAAGCCCAAAACAAAAACAAGGGGTTTGGTTGGGCTTCGCGTCGGCCGTGGCGGCGTAGCCCGTGGAGGCTCAGGGCTGCGGGGGGTGGGCGCTTCGCCCCTGGAGGGTGGGCGCGCTGGAACAGAATGAAGCCGGGGCTGTAGGGTGGCGGTGACGGGGGGGAGGGGTCGGATGCGGGTCCCGGGCCACCGCTGAGGCGGCGGGTCCTCGGAGACAGGTCCGGACGCCCCCGTCGCACCAGGTCCCCTACGGACGGCGACGGCACGGCCGGTGGAGGCGCGTCTCCGGCACGGTGAGTGCTCCTGCCCGGGTTTCTTTGTTCGCGATCGGGACTTGGCGGGGGCGGGGTGCTTCAGGGTACCCAGCCCTCAGCCCCGGGAGCGACTCCGGTCCTGCCCCCAGCTCCAGCTTCGGGGGAGTGGGCACCGGATTGGGGGAGATGCTGGTGGAATGCATGGAGAGTCCGGGAGGCTCTGGACAATTCTTTGGTGTCCCCCGCCCCACATTTTGTCACCGGGGTTCGCTGGGGTGGTGCTTCTTGAATTGACAGCCCGGGGCCCCGCACAGTTGCGGAACCGGGGCATCAGTGGTTGGACCAGTGTTGTCGGGACGCGGGGTGGGCTGGACTTTTGTCTCCCCCTGGGTCTTGACCACTCGGGTACCACCGAGTAGGCGCCGCTGTCGCGGGTGGGGAAGGCTCGAGGCTGGAGTCCAGCTAGAGGGGCTCTGCAGCCGGGCAGCCGGGCAGCCGGGCCCCCGGGAGGGGCGGGGCTCCGGAGTCTCCTCCCTCCGGTTCTTTGTTCAGTCGCGAGACTTGCTATCCCGCCCCCTCTTCCCCCCCCCCCCCCATTGTACAAAGCTGGCACCCCGGGACCCGCGGCGGGAGCTGTCCCTGGGGCATTCCACCAGATAGAGATCCCTCTCCTCACGGCTTCAGGTGGGGCGGGCCCTCGGGACACCGCCGCCTGGGGACATTTTCCTGTTAGTGAACCGGCCAGGAAGCCGGCTCTGGCCAGCCCGACCCAGACTGGCCTGCCGACGTCACCACGCCCCTCCCCCTGCCACACCTCCCTGGTGGGGTTGTCGGATCGCGCTGGGGACGTGACAAGCCCCTCATCTGCTCTCGCCAGGTGTGCTAGCTGGGGCGCCTCTCGCTGGAGGTATTTTCTGCCCTTTCCTTCTACCTCCTATTCCCACCTCCCCCAGGATACACTAACTGTGTGGTGTCTTTGCTGCAGATGAAGGATTTGGGGGCAGAGTACTTGGCAGGTCGTGAAGGGGTCCAGCTCTTCGGATTGTTGAACCTCTACCTAGAACAGGAACAGCGATTCCAACCTCGAGAAAAAGGGCTGAGCTTGATCGAGGCTACCTCGGAGGTAAGTCGCCAGAGAACTTGTTTAAGCTGCTGATAGGGCGTGGAGAGGATAGCTTTCTGTTGTTGAGTTGAATCAAGACTGAAGACAAGTTTCTTAAGATCAACATTGGGCTTCCTGGAGTACTAAGATACATCTTATACTGGGTCAAGCTTTTGTTTCTTAACAAGAATGAGAATGATGCTAACTGTAGAGAAGTGTTTCTTCAAATGTGGCACTCCAGCCTGCAGCTTCTGGGTGGGAGACGCCCTGGGAATTCAGCAGTTCATTTGTGGAAATACCCTTTGTCTATGAAATACTTATTGTAGGTTCCCAAATAATTAATAAACAAACAAACAACAAAAACCCCATAAAACAAGCAAGTAACCATCTGTGTCCATTACAGGGATTGAGTTATATTTGCTATAACCCTCTGGAAGTGTGGCACCAGTTCACTTTTATATTGAATTGCCGAATTCTTTTGAGCTGTACATTTTCAAAAAGCAATGATATTTATACTTTTTGTATCTGAAAAAGTGTATTGCTTTAGTTAAAAATTACCCTTTCCCCCATATTCTCGAAGGTTATGGGAAAAAATTACCTTATTTGAATTGAATCTGTGTGTATTATCCATTTAGTTCTAAGAAAATAGTAAACTTTGGTTCTTGGTTTTTATTGCAGAATGATAACACTTTGTGTCCAAGATTGAGAAATGCCAAAGTAGAAGACTTAAGGAGTTTAACCAACTTTTTTGGATCTTGCACTGAAACTTTTGTCCTGGCTGTCAATATTTTGGACAGATTCTTGGCTCTTATGAAGGTATTTAATAATTTTTTATAAATACATCTTCATCTTTCTGTACCCAGTGCCTACTACAATGGCCAGCATAGGAGGGTTCGATAAATATTTGGCAAATGAATGTACTTATGTCACCATACATAAACACTTTTAGTAATTGGAACTATGATCTTTAGTGTCAGATTAAGAGACCACAAAATTAAGTGTATTGTATTTTATGTTAGGTTTTGCTGTACGTCTTACATGTCTTCCCTTTGAAGATTTAACATAGTGAAGACTACTGTTTTTTGGGTAGTTTCTATATACCAGAATGTATACAGTCCTTAATGTAAGGTTTTCATCTCCCATCATGTTTTTGTTGGAGCCTAGATGTTTTTAATACTGAAACATAAGTGGAAGTATAACAGTCTATTAAAGGTGACCAACTGCCTCTCCTATAAGTCTGCTAGAAGCAGGGAGCCACAGTCTTACTAACAATCACCAGCAACTGTTAGGGAAATGAGGTGATTTTTCTGCCAATAGGATGCTGTCAGCTGCTGGGTCAGTTTTCAGGGCACTGAAAAGAAAAGGGCAGCCATCTGCCCATGGCAGCTTTTACACATGCTTCACTGCACAACTGATGCAATATTTCTCTTGGGCAACGTTGCATTGAAGCAAGGGATGATTCTTAGAGATAAGTAGATAAGAAGATTAAAAGATAAGTAGATATGTTATTTTTATATCCAAAGAAGTAGTTTATTTTCTAGGAGTTGAAAGCTTTATGTTATTTTGAGGGAGAATATACTATTACGAATTTCATGAATTTGAAATACAAAGTATAGGCAGTGTTAGAAACTTGGCTTTTGAACTTGTATTTAATTATTTTTATCTGCATTAAATAAGTAATTTAAATGCCCAAAATGCCCTTTTTTAAAAGAAAGGTTAAGACAGTTTAAATTGTGAAAATGATTAAATATAATTGTGGGTAAGGAAAAGTACAGGGATGCAGCTTGTTTGTGTTCAGTCTTAAAAGTAGGAGCATTACTACAATATTCTTAAGTGTCTGCTTTGCTAAATCAAGTAACAATTGGTAGAAGACGACTTTTGTTTTTTGTTTTTCAGGTGAAACCTAAACATTTGTCTTGCATTGGAGTCTGTTGTTTTTTGCTGGCTGCTAGAATAGTTGAAGAAGAATGCAATATTCCATCCACTCATGATGTAATCCGGATTAGTCAATGCAAATGTACTGCCTCTGACATAAAACGGATGGAAAAAATAATTTCAGAAAAGTTGCACTATGAATTGGAAGCTACTACTGCCTTAAACTTTTTGCACTTATACCATACTATTGTATTTTGTCAGACTTCAGAAAGGTCAGTGGGATTAAAAATAAAAATTATATACTTTAGATTGCTATTGCTAACAGTAAAGAATTAGAATGCAGTGAAGTTTATAGTTTTACTTCCTCCAAACTTTTTAATGGCAAGTCCTTAAAATTATTTAAATCTTTGCAAGTTTAGTAAATAAATACTTTGTTTTTTCTTTTCATTGTATAGAAAAGAAATACTGAATCTTGATAAACTAGAAGCTCAGCTGAAAGCTTGCAACTGCCGACTTACCTTTTCAAAAGCAAAAGTAAGTCCATTTCTTGCTTATGTATGATTCACATTTTCTATTTTGAATTAAAAAATGTTCATCTTACTTAACACTTTTGTTTTGTAGCCATCTGTATTAGCTTTGTGCCTTCTCAATTTGGAAGTAGAAACATTGAAATCCATTGAATTATTGGAAATTCTTCTGCTTGTTAAAAAACATTCCAAGGTAAATATATTCAGTTCTTATTCTTTAAAGCAAGTTTTCTTCCTAATATTTCACTTTGTTTTTTTCCCTGTGGTGACTTAAACATTAAGTAATACTTTTTATGGGGCTCTTAACGTTTACACTCATTTTTAAAAATATCTCAAGTGTTGAAGTTCTCAAAATGCAGCTTTGACCCAGACAGTATTAAGCTGGAAGGGAATCCTGTCCTTAGCCTAGCTTCTTTCTGCATGCAGATGTCTCTTCTGTGGTATTCTTGCAAATTGGTAGTACAATGGTCTGTTCTAAAATACACACTAGGAAGTAGACTTACTAAATATACTGATGGCATCCCATTACAACTTTAGGGCTGATTCATCCCATTAGTAGCGTTACCAAAATAACATTAGCTAAGTTTTTCTTTTTAAACTCCTTAGGCCAGCCCATTACGTTTTTGGCAGTCATAAAGAGGTGTAAAACAACTAAAGGGACAGTCCTTTTCACAGTCTAGTTGGAGATATATGGAACTTAACATGTAGTGGTATGTTCTGTCACTTATTCTGTGTCTGAGTGCCAGATAATACTGAACGTAGGGAGTATTTTGGGGTTTTGTTAGCAGAGGAGTAAGGTAAACCAGGAGAGGCACTATGACTGGGAAGGTGTAGACCAAAAGAATCTTGGCAGTGATAGTTTGGGCAGCAAAGGCTTATTATAGTCAGGAAGCTGGTGGACTATATATAGAAGGGTTTGGGAATTACTTCAGGGTAGGCTTGTAGATAGACTGTCTAGGTGATAGTCACAAGAAGCTGTGAGAATATCTAACTTGAGTGGTTTTGGAAGCCAAGCATGGAATGAGGCAAGGAGCCACAAATGATCAATATTTGGACAAATGATGGCAAGAATGTTGGTACCATTGAAGGAAATTTGAGAGAAATTAACTTGTGGTCAAAGAGGTATGATTTTTACCTTCAGGTGGTAGATGTCTAGCAGGTATTTAGCAGTCTGGAATAAAAACTCAAGATAAATCATAGTTTTTTGAAATTTCTCATGAAATAATAGTTAAAGCCTTAAGAAACTTGGAGTCTTTTGCTTAGAGGTCGGTTGAAATTCTGTTGGTTGGGCTTTCAGTGTTGGCAGTTTCACCATTAGGAGCCAAGTGAAGGAAGGTACGCCAGACAGGTAAGAGCACTATCAGGTTGGGAAGAGGTTTTCAAGAAGAAGGTAGCCAAGAGTATTGAATTTTGATGAGAGGCCCATTATAATGGGAATTGAAGGAGGTCATTGGATACCTAGGAGATGATGTTAGTACAATGAGAAGGGAGTGGTAGAAGCCAGAATGCAGGGGGGTTAAGATGTAGCTGGATTAGATGGAAATGGTGGCCAAGATGATATAAAATTGTCTTCTGTTTGTGCTAAAAGTATTTGTGAAGTATTTTGTTTTTAACAGATAACTTCCAGCTTGTGTTTTAGTCAGGAATTTATTAGTTTTAATGTAAACCATTTATAATTTATCTGGAAATATCTTCAGTGAAAATTGATTCCTTGAAATAAACTGGGGCACTCCCTGGTCATGGAGAAACTACGCCCTTTTGGGGAAATTCCTCTTCTATCATACTGCTGACTTCTTCATTAGCATATATCTGGTATCTTAGTATAAATGCATATTTTTAGCAATCAAAAAAATGCTTTGTTACAGAAAGCTAAAATATTAATTTCCTTTGCATTGGGACTGTTAAAGAATATACTTGATAATTGATTTAGTAACAGACAAGTGTTTTTAGGTCATTGTGTTTTCTTAATAGGCAAAACTTTCTATGTATTGAATCCTATGTGAATTATCTATACCTTTGGTGCTCATCTCCTAAACCAGTGGTTACCCAATTTTGACTTCACACTAGTATCACCTGGAGAGCTTTTAAAAAAATTTCTGATTCTGAGGTCATACCCTACATCGATTAAATAAGAATATCGGGAGTGGAACCAGGCATCAGTATTTTTTTATGGAGTGCAGGGTGATTCCAAGGTACAGCAAGGCTTGGGAACCACTATTTTAACCTCTTGATTAAAATATTTTTTTCAGGTTAATGACACTGAATTCATTTACTGGAGGGAGTTAGTTTCTAAATGCCTCGCTGAATATTCTTCTCCTGAATGTTGCAAACCAGATCTTAAGAAATTGGTTTGGATTGTTTCAAGGCGCACAGCCCAGAATCTCCACAACAGCTACTATAGTGTCCCTGAGCTGCCAACAATACCAGAGGGGGGTTGTTTTGATGAAAGTGAAAGGTAAGCAGATTCCTTAACTGATTAGACTTCCCAGACAAAATATACTCAAAATGGGACCCAGGAATATTATAAGGCATCAGAGAAAGTCCCTTGTCTAATAGCATCTTTTTTTCAGGTGAGAAAATTAGCCAGAAATAGTTAATTATTAAAATAGGCTAATAATTTAGAAGTGTGCTTCCCCTCTCTCCTTTTTTAATAGTTTAATCACTTTCAGAGAGAGAGGAAGAGAGAAGAGAATGGAACATCAATGGGCTGCCTCCTGTACATTCCCTACCAGGAATTGAGCCCACAACCTGGGCATGTGCCCTGACCCAGGATCGAACCAGCAACCTTTTGGTGCATGGGAAAATGCCCAACCAAGCCATACCAGCCAGGGCCCCCATTTTTCTTATTAAAAACAAATAAAACACCATGCTGTACATTATATTCCCAAGATTTATAACTGAAAGTTTGTACCTTTTGACCATTTTTACCCACCAAACCCCGCTTTCTGCCAACTACCAATCTGTTCTCTGTATTTGTGAATTTATGAGTTCTGTTTTTTTCGTTTTTAGGTTCCATGTATTAGATTAAACAGTATGTTGTCTTTCCACTGACGTTTCGCTCCTCCCCTTTACAAAACTGGTTGTTTCCCATCTCCTTTGCTCTTTGAAATATAGTTTAGTTTTTTTAAAAAAAGTGAAACAGCATTCTGGGCTTTTCAGTGTTAGTATGAATTCCTAATATGGTCTGTGGGAAGAGGCTGTGGTTAAAATGCCTGGGGGCAGGGCGTGGAGGAAGGGAACCACCACCATCACAAAGGTGGCAGAATTCTGTAGATATTTTTACGGTTTTGTCAAATGCCATTGTCTTCTATTAAGTTAGATTGTTTCACATGGTAGGGATAAAGGACCAGAAGTTCCATTTCATAGCTTATTGGTTTTTTGGTTTGATATTGAAAGTATTAGTGATGCGATTATTGAGGCAAGAAAGATGATGAAATCATGTCATAGGAGATATGTTGTTCTTAGCCTGCATTTATTGGATCTAACATACTTAAAATTGTACAATTAATTGATGATAGAGTTATTGGTACAAGAATAATAACTTGGAAAATAGTAATTTGTTTAAACCTGTTAAGAAAATCTGTATTTTCCAAGGAGATTATAATAGACTTCAGTTTAGGAAGTCCTTATAAGTAAAATTTTCTCACTGTAAAGCTTAAATTTTTTTTTTTTTTGTAAAGCTTAAATTTTGAATATAAAAATTCTGAGACTAGAGATACTTGTTTAGCAGTTTTATTTTGTCTGTAAAATATTTATAAGTGTATTTAAAATAATGGACTTTGCTTTGTCTCTTCTTTTCTCTTTAGTGAGGACTCTTGTGAAGATATGAGTTGTGGAGAAGAGAGTCTCAGTAGCTCTCCTTCCAGTGACCAAGAGTGCACTTTCTTTTTCAACTTCAAAGTGGCACAGACACTGTGCTTTCCATCTTAGAATTCTTACTGTTCTGTGTCAGAATTTAAAGTGTGTGTTCAGGTTTCCAAGCAATAAACGGGGGAGTAGGTAGTTTTCTGATCCAACCCCCATCTAGGCAGGAATTGCATAGACTGGAATATACCTACTTGCTATTTATTCAGATTAGATCTGGCCTATTTTCATATTTAATCCTAAGCCATCAAATGGGTTAGTGCCTCTTGAACAATTAACAATACTTTAGACATTGGCACTTTATTTTTCTCGTTGATCTTTAGCTACTTGGGGGAGGAGGGAAGGTATTGATACCTTCAATTTTATTACTTTTCAAGAATTTTTGAAGATGAATAGTATAGGTAATCTTAAACTTTTTATAAAGCCTTCAGGTGTCTTTATTTAAACAGATTGGGAGTGGGCCAGTACTTCCTTAGCAGGGAAAATGGATAAACCTTTAATGGTTTATCTTAAATCACTCCACTACCCCCATTCTCAGAGAATACTAGTATACTCTTAAATGTCAGACACCTTCTTTGTTTTTGTTTTTTTTTTAAATCACTTATCTGATGCAGACTCTATAAACTTGGGAATTATAATGTTGCCATATCTGTGAATTTTAGTATGTAATGTGTTAGTTAAGGTATCGGCCAAAGCAGAAATAATCAACAGGCTATGGTTATTAGGTAATTGCATTCCTAATGCCTAAGTATTCTCAGACTGTAGTATTATTTTAATGTTATTAAAACAATCTATAATCTGATAGTTTTGCATGTACCTGTGTTAAAGCAGTGCAGAAGGTTGATCAGAACTAGGTAACTATGAAGTTGGTAAATGTTGATCTAGTAGCACATTTTATCTCATTTTCAAATATTAAAGTCTGCATGATTACATTTTACTTCCTTTGTAATTCACATTTCAAAAATAATGGTATTAGTATATGGGTGCCAAGATTGAATGTGAAGTGAAAAAAAGAAAACTTAAGTGTGTGTAGTGTTACAGTTTTGAGCATATCTGTGTGGTGGTACAGCCATAAGAATAGGGGAATTATAAACTCTGTACACATGAAATTCTGTACAGAGAATTTTTAAATTTTATAAATTGTATATGAAAATGTAAATCTTAAAAAAAATGTACATAAAATACTGTATTTTTTTACCTTGTGTGTGATAGTCTAGTTAATTGCATGTAAATATAATTTATTGTGTATTGTGTATTATAAATCAAACATTGATGACTTACTTTTAATGGTAAGTCAACATCCATTGGATATTTTCTGAAGTGGATCTTTTTGAAGTAATAATGGATTACAACTCAAAATAAAAATGTTAATGAATTGTACTCCTTGTTTGCAATCATATCTTAATTTTTTGGTAAAAGAAAAAGTGCTTGCTTTATTTCAGTGGGAAGGCTTGAAGTGAGGCTGGAGTGTCTTTAGGATAAGCCCTCAATCTGGTAACCAGAAGTCCTCTAGGTAATATTTCCTTATCACAGTTTGGCCCATAGCCTTGGGAGATACCGAAAGTGAATCTGTCATTTGAGAATTGACCTCTCTCTGGGATGGACTCATATTAAACAAAATGCCTATTAATTTATAGTGAAAGGCAACATATCAAGTAGACCAGAATACTCAGGTTGGCAGATTAGTACAATCTCTGTAGACAAACCAAATTCTAAGGGGGTTTCTTGGTGAATCAGCATGTAGTGGTGGTGTTGGCTGTGACTGGACCCTGCCAGCCTCTGGCTCTGGACCTCTTTTTCTAAGCCTTGGGCTTGTGTTGCAAGTGTTGGTTTTGCTTTTTGTTTTGTTTTTAGATAAGTTTCCCATTGAGTTTGATTTTATAGATCTTTGTTTTCTCTAGTTGATTGGAGAATCATACTGAATGTGGTTTTCATGTGATACCTTGGAGATAGGGGCATGTTTTCCTACTCTTGCTAGTGGAGAGTCTCTGCTTACGTATTTCAGTAAATAGTAGACAATATATTCTGCTTTCAGATTTTTTTTTTTTTAATTCTCACCCGGGGTTATTTTTCCATTGATTTTTAGAGAGAGGGAAAGACAGAAATATTGATGTGAGAGAAACACATTGATTGGTTGCCTCTTGCATGCACCCTGACCAGGGTTTGGGCGGGGAGTAGCCTGCAACCAAGGTACATGCCCTTGACCGGAATTGAACCCAGGACCTTTGGTCTGCAGGTTGACGCTCTTATCCACTGAGCCAAACCGGATAGAGCTTTCAGATTTTGGTTTGCTAAGATGTAAATGTTATTTGTGGCTTTCCAAATTTTAAAACCTTTAGTTCTTACAGGGTTTTATTACTTTTCGTACTAAATTCTCTTTCTGTGTGAATCTGTCCACACATAGCTTCATCTGTTCTCCTTTCTGGTTTTTAGTACATGTTGTCTAGAGCTCTTTACTCTCAACCTGCTTAGTCACAACTGGCCATCCAACTTGGAGGTTCCTGATTACTCCCAGACCTGCTCTTCCTGTATAATCTATCTTGGTGGAAATGTATTCTATCTACCCAAGTAGGAAACTTAGGTGATATCCTAGTCTCCTCCCACCTGTTTACTGGAGGTCACCATTGGTACGATTTCATTTATACTTTACTGGTATAACTCTGTCTCTTTTCTGCCACAGGTTTGATTCAGACCTGCATACTTTATCAGCAGGGTTGCTATAACTTAGTGATCTCTCAGCCTCCAGGCTTGCTCCTGATTCCCTTGCTGCCTGGGTATCATTTAAAAATATGCAAATATGTCGCTCTGAAAAATTGCTCAATAGGTACCTCAATCAGAATAAAGTCTGTATGATGACTAAGTCTGTATACAAGTCTTTTCCTAACCTGAACACTACACCTGTCTTTGGCCTTATTTTTCCTCTTCCCATATCCTAGAGCTAGAAAATGTGTGTTAAGCAGGGTAACCGAAAGCTATGTGGAAGATGGATTGGAGCAGGTAGAAATGAGTAGGAGGGAGACTGGTCAAGAGTTGTGCACAAATCTAAGAGGTGATGAAGGACTGAACTAAGGCAATGGCAATGGGAATGAGGAAGAGGGAGGAATGAGAAGCGCTATCTCTTCTCTTGAGGCATTGTTGGGAGACTCAGACAAGTCTAGGAGCCTGGTTATGCCCTCCTCAGGCCATTCAACCAGGTGGCTTTCCCATGTCTGATGAATAAAATTGAGATTTCAGTCTCCTGCACCATTTAGAGTAGAGAGGGAGCAAAGGCTACCATTTTGGTCTCATATTTGCTCCTTGACTTGGCAAGAGATTTTCCTTTTCCAGGTTTGATTCTGTCATTCCCTGGGATGTGGTGTGCATACTTTTCTGCTTCTGCTCTTAAACATGCTGAAGTCTCATTTTGTCTAGTCCCTGGTCTCCACCAATTTGACTTTCAGAAAGTGAGTTTGGACAAATAATGTGTTTTATTTTTTTATTTTATTTTTTTTATATATTTTATTGATATTTTACAGAGAGGAAGGGAGAGGGATAGAGAGCTAGAAACATTGATGAGAGAGAAACATCGATCAGCTGCCTCCTGCACACCCCCCACTGGGGATGTGCCCGCAACCAAGGAACATGCCCTTGACCGGAATCGAACCCGGGACCCTTCAGTCCGCAGGCCGACGCTCTATCCACTGAGCCAAACCGGTTTCGGCACAAATAATGTGTTTTAATTCCCTGTCACGCTCAAGTGAATACTCAGGTGAAGTATAGAGGCATTGGTTGCAGAATACTTCTCACATTTTAAACCATTTTCTTTATCTAGGATATGACTTTTTCCTTCAATTTCTTTCATTTCAATATTGGGTTTAAAATAGGATGTTCCCCCTCTGCCTTCCACCTTCCCTTGTGCATATGCAAATTGTCAGCTTATTTAGGTAACCAAATTATATGATTCTTATATGGACAAAGACCGTTTATTTTTCATTTGTCACTTTTGAACTCAGTTTTTCTAATTATTTGTACCAGAAATGGTCAACAACATACCGTCTTTGTATGTAACAAATCAGGTTGTGTGGTCGTTTTCCCAACAGTTAATGACCCTTCCCATCCCAGTGCATGAAGTGCCCTTCGCATCAAGAGGAGGAGTCTATTTCCCTTGAATTTAGTTGGCCCGATGCCTGCCTTGCCTACTAAAGTGCAGTGGAAGATGTTCTGTGCATGCCCAAGCTTAGGCTTTAAGAGGACTGGCAGCTCCCTTTATCCCTCTTGGAAGCCAGCCACCATACCACAGAGTTGCTCAGGTTGGATAACTGAGAAGATGAGAGGTCATGTGGAGAGAGGCTCCTGACATGCGAGGCTATCTCGCATATTACAGCCTCAGCTAAACTCCCAGCTGAAGTAACCTGCAGAGTATCCTTAACTATATAACACAGAGAAGAGGAGTCACCCAGCTGATCCCAATCCACCCAGACACTCATGAAAAATAAGTTGTTTTAGGCCACTAGATTTTGGGATGGTTTGTTACACAGCAACCGATAACTGAGGCAGGTTGCTTGTTGTTTACAGTCAAATGATGGTCATATCTGAGTGATACGATTAACAGGTGATTTTTTTTTCTAATGATGCTTATCTGTAGTCTTCATCCTCCCCCCTAAATGGACTTGAATTAATAGTGTATTAACAGAATATAGAATGAACTTTAAAAAATATTATGTCTTTTCTTTAATTAAAATCTTTAATGGCTTCCCAGTGCTCCTAGGTATCAAATTCAAACCCCTTACCATAGTTTACAAGACCCTGTTTGATTTGGTCCCTGTTCCCCTCTCGGCCTCTCTCCCATGGCATTCACATACACACACTTTGCAGCCCTAATTGTATTTTAGCTCCTCCCACTCTCCATGCTTTTGCTCACTACCTGACTTCATGCACACTGTTTCACCTGCCTGGAACATTTTTCCTGTCATCCCCATTAGGTAAAATCCTACTTATCACCTTAAGAGTTACTTCATTCACTCATTTATTCACTTTTCATTCACCTACCAGATATTTGAGTGCCTTTCCTGTGCCAGGCACCACACTAAGTGCTTAAAGTATAAAACCAAACAGAATGCACAGTGTCCCTGTCCTCATGCAACTTACATTCTGGTGGCAGAATCGAATAATTAAATTCACAGGAAATAATAGATTTTTTTAAATCCTCACCCAAGGATATGTTTTTTAAAATATATTTTTATTGATTTCAGAGAGGAAGGGAGAAGGGAGAGAGAGAGATAGAAACATCAATGATGTGAGAGAATTATTGATTGGCTGCCTCCTGCACGCCCCCTATTGGGGATCAAGCCCGAAACCCAGGCATGTGCCCTGACAGGGAATAGAACCATGACCTCCTGGTTCATAGGTCCACGCTCAACCACTGAGCCATACTGGTCAGGCTGGAGGATAGATTTTTATTGATTTTAGAGAGAGAAAAAGGGAGAGAAACATTTATCCATTGCCTCTCATGGGGATTGAACCTACAACCTAGCTATATGCCCTCACTGGGAATTCAACCCACAACCTGTTTTTTTTTTTTTTTTAATAAATCTCTATTGTTCAGATTATTACAGTTGTTCCTCTCCCCTCGTCCCCGCTCCCGCATAGCTCCCCTCCACCCGGTTCCCACCCCACCCTCTGCCCTTACGTGACCCCCCAATGTCCTCATCCATAGGTGTACGATTTTTGTCCAGTCTCTTTCTGCACCCTCCACTCCCCTTTCTCCCTGAGGTTTGTCCACTCCCTTTCTATGCCCCTGATTCTATTATATTCACCAGTTTATTCTGTTCATGAGATTTTTTATTCACGTGATTTTTAGATTCACTCATTGATAGATATGTATTTGTTGTTCATAATTTTTATCTTTACCTTTTTCTTCTTCTTCCTCTTCTTAAAGAATACCTTTCAGCATTTCATATAATACTAGTTTGGTGGTGATGAACTCCTTTAGCTTTTTCTTATCTGTGAAGCTCTTTATCTGACCTTCCATTCTGAATAATAGCTTTGCTGGGTAGAGTAATCTTGGTTGTAGGTTCTTGCTATTCATCACTTTGAATATTTCTTGCCACTCCCATCTGGCCTGCATAGTTTCTGTTGAGAAATCAGCTGACAAACGTATGGATATTCCATTGTAGGTAACTAACTGTTTTTCTCTTGCTGCTTTTAATATTCTCTCTTTGTCTTTTGCCCTTGGCATTTTAATTCTGATGTGTCTTGATGTGGTCCTCTTTGGATTCCTTTTGTTTGGGGTTCTCTGCACTTCCTGGACTTGTAAGTCTATTTCTTTCATCAGGTGGAGAAAGTTTTCTGTCATTATTTCTTCCAATAGGTTTTCAGTATCTTGCTCTCTCTCTTCTTCTGGCACCCCCATAATTCAGATGTTGGTACGCTTAAAGTTGTCCCAGAGGCTCCTTACACTAGCTTCATATTTTTTGGATTATTTTTTCTTTTCCGGTTGGGTGTTTTTTGCTTCTTTGTATTTCAAATCTTTGACTTGATTCTTGTGATCCTCTAGTCTGCTGTTGGATCTCTGTATATTATTCTTTATTTCAATCAGTGTATGCTTAATTTCTAGTTGCTCCTTTTTAATATCCTCGAGGGTCTCACTAAATTTATCAGCCTTTTCTAGAAAATTCTTGAAAAACCTTATAACCGTGGTTTTGAACTCTATATCCAGTAGTTTGCTTTCCTCCATTTCTTTCCTTTGTGACCTGTTTCTTTGTCTCCGAATTTTGGCTGCTTCCCTATGTTGATAGAATGGCTTTGTGTGCTAGGTGTCCAATAGGGCCCAGTGGCTCAGCCTCCCCAGTTACCTGAGGTGGACACTCTTGGTGCACCCCTTTGTGGGCTGTGTGCACAGTCTTGTTGTAGTTGGTATCACTGGGAGGAATTGATTGTTGTTGGTATCACTGGAAGGAATTGACCTCCAGGCCAATTGGCTGTGAGAATCAGCTGTGTCTACGATGGGAGAACTTCTGTGCTGGAGACACCCTTATGGGGCAAGACTTGCTTCAGTGAAGCTTTGGTGCTCACTGAGTTTGCTCCCTGAGTGTGTCCCTTATGGATCTGAGGAGTTGTAATCTGGATGGTCCCACTCTGACCCCTGGGTACACTGGCTCTTGGATCTCCAAGGAGGTACTAATTTAGCCTCGGCCTGAGGCCACCCAGCAGGAGCTACGGAGAGATCTGCAGATTCCTCTTCTTTGTTTGGGGTTTGGAGGTGCCCAGATGAGGCCCAGCTGTGAAGTAATGCCAGCTGCTGTGGGGCCTTGGGCCTTCTTTTGGATGTTCTGGGTCTCTCTGACTCAGCTGCAGTTTGTTAGGTATTTTTAGATTGCAAAGGGCCAAGCCATTCATATGAAAAAGCCTCTGCGTACAGCATGGGTGGGGCAGGGTCTCAGCAAATCCACAGGGTGGATCAAACAGCAATGGCTGATCCTCAGTCCTGCCCTAAGAGGCCCGGGTCTCAGTGTCCCATGGTAATGCTGCAAGCACCTCTGAGAGAAAGCTGTCCTCGAGTTCCGCCCGATGCCAGACAGTCCATTTTCTCCCTGTATGAGTCTGGGTCCCCAGAGTCTCGCCCGGAACTGGAGTTCAGAGCAGTCGGGAGCTTGTGTCTCCCTCCCGATTGAGAAAGACAGCCCTGTCCTCAGTTGCCAGCCCTTTCCGTGCACGTGCCTGTATCTCTGCACTTTACTTCTGCACCTCCTCTGAGTCTCAGTGTGCTTTTCTCTTTCCTTCTAGTTGTAGATTTCCACTCAGCCAGCCTTCCTGTGGTTCTGGATGATGTCTGTTTTGTCTTTTAGTTGTAGTTTTGAAGTGGTTGTGCGAGGCAGCAATTTCAGGTGTTTACCTATGCCGCCATCTTGGTTTCTCTCCGAACCCACAACCTTTTGGTGAATGGGATGATGCTCCAACCAACTGAACCACTTGGCCAGTAAATAATATAATTTTTAAGGTTGTGATGATGTTTTCTTCCAAGAAATCTTCCTGGAACTCCCCAACTTTTTTCTTGTATTCAGTGCTGCAGGTTTTCATATAACTGTATTTTTCTAGCAGCTAATATCATGTCTGTCTGTCTCCCATGTCTGCTTACCTTACCTGTCTGCTTTGGGAAGGCAGGGGCTGTTTTGTCTTTCTTGTTCATTGTTAAATTCCCAGCTCCCAACATAGTACCTGGCCCCAAAACTCCTCCCGCAGTTACTGGTAGCAGGTAACTTCACTGTCCACTAAATATGTTCCAGGTACCTCACATGAACTGTTTAATTCTCACCACAAGACAAGCACTACTATTAGTTCCATTTACATATGAAGAAACTCAGAATTAGAGAAATACTTTAACACAGATCTGGTAGGTAACCAGGCTATAATTCAAAGCAAGCCTGTCTGCCAAACCCTACACTTAACCACAATGCTAAACTACTACCCAAACTCTGATGGTACTCATTAAACAGTTGTATAATACATGAAACAATAAAAGTTATTATAAAGAGTATCCTACTCATAATACCAGTAAAATAAACCACAGTATTTTCCTGTTCAATTTTCAAGTGCTCTCACTTATAGAAAGAAAAAGTGGCTAAAATTTAGAATTAAGTATCTTTAATTACCCAGGAGTCAAATATGGTCATGAGCAAATTTCAGGTAGAGAAGAAGCCTCATCAAAAGCTGGGGATTTTAATTTGCCTTAGGAATGTCTTCGTACTCAGGCTTGTGGCCCTTCCCAACCCTTGTGTGTCTAATTCCTTTTACACTTCAGTAATTTATACTTTATCATTATCTTGGGTCCCAAGGCCCATAAGGAGGGTGGAACTTTGTAACAATAGAGGACTGTTTTGTTGAAGCCTTACTTGTCCTTTGCCTGTTTTACTGTTATCCAACATAACAATCATATGCCACTTACCCCTTGACTGCTCTGGGATTTTGCCAATAATTATTTCATATGTTTGCAGCTTAACCCTTGCCTAAACTCTGAGCTTCTCATGAAAAGAGACTGTGTCTTCTGCTTCCTTTTTATCCTTTAGCATGCCTAGCATAATGCTGGGACACATGTCAACATTTTTTTACACGTGTCACACCTGACTTTCTTTTCCATTCTTGACCTCAGGAATTCATAGTTGGTAAAGGTGAACTTCCATGCATGCAAGGACGAATTCACCCTCTCCAGTGTTAAGATTTCAAATCATTACTAGGGTGTGCAGGGGGACATAGCCCACTGTCACTCTTACGTGTACCTTATTTGAGAGTAAGATGTAGAGATCAGGAACACAGGCTTTCTAAGTAGACTGTCAGGATTTGATTCTGGATTGGCCACTGACTATCTGACTTGACTGTTAACTAAAGTGTTTCTGCCTCAGTTTCTTCATCTGTATAAAGGGGTCGATAACATTAGCAACCTTTTTTAAAAAAAATATATTTTATTGATTTTTTACAGAGAGGAAAGGAGAGGGATAGAGAGTTAGAAACATCGATGAGAGAGAAACATCGATCAGCTGCCTCCTGCACACCTCCTACTGGGGATGTGCCCGCAACCACGTTACGTGCTCTTGACCGGAATCGAACCCGGGACCTTTCAGTCCGCAGGCTGACGCTCTGTCCACTGAGCCAAACCGGTTTTGGCACATTAGCAACCTTTGATGGATATGGAAATGTGCTACCTAAATGCCTTCCACTGACAGCCCCTTTAGAGATGCCCACCTCTGGAGCAGCCTGACCGAAGGTCATGCTCTGTCCAGGAGGGACCACATCTAGTGGTCAATTAAGATGGAAGGAGATCTAAAGGCTTGGTCACTTTGATATAACACAGGACCACCTAAATGGATCATTTTGGTCTCAGAGCTCCTGATGGGGTTGGTGAAGCTGCTTCATGGCTCAATTCCCTCCCAACCTTGCTTCCTTCCCCTACCTGCCACGGCTGTTGATCCTAAGGCATTTCATAATGAACATCCTGCACCCTAGCCTTTGTCTCAGAATCTGCTACCCGAAAACCACCAACTGCTGTACTGACTTGTGGGGTCACTGTTTGTATTGAATGACAGGACAATACATGATAATGAATTTGGAACAGTGCCTGATAAGTACCCAATAAATATTAACTATAATCATTATTACCTCACTTTTGTCCATATCCTCTTACTTCCCTGCTGAGATAAAACTCAATTATTTATTCCACTACCAGTATTAGTGAGCTACTGTGATATGCTGAGTTTTGTTTGAGGCACTGAGGATGCATAAAGGAATCAAAGCATAGGTCTTACACTGAGGAGTTCATACTCAAAGGAAAGGCAGACATATCAATTACCATGCTGTGGAAGAAGCACAATACTAGAAATATGTCCACGGCCCTGTGCTGGTGTCCTGGCTTTGTTTCTGCATGGATTCTCAAATCTTCCAGAAGGAACTAGAAAACCATTTTGGTGTGATTTCAGTCATTCCAGGGAGGTCCTGATGGTCTGTCCTCTTCACAGTACCCCTCATATCCCTGTCTCCCCTAGTTCATCCTGTCATCCCCATTTCTTTTAGCTAAAGATGTTGAGTCTGGATAAAATGTAAATATCTCCAACAGGGTTTCAGAAACTGTGGTTTGGGGCTGAACACCCATTCACTATGAATGTAGTTTTGGGCAAGCACCTGTGTTATTTTGGGTACTCCAGAAAGCAGATGGAGTCAGAGGGCAATAGATTTATCGGGGGTGACACCTGTGAATGAGAAAGGAGAAGGAAGGAGGGTTGAGCAAGGAGAGCCTGGGACTGTGATGCAGATCTGACAAGACTCAGCCAATCTGGGACTTGGGAGCATAAAGTCGCCTGTTAGAAGAACCCCATGTTGGATGGAAATGGCTAGGCCCAGCACCCCCAGTGCTCAGGTGCTGCCTGAGGATTACTCAGGAAGAGTATGGCTTCAGTTGGAATGCTGAGGTGGCTCTTGCAGGGCTGCAGCTGGAGGCTGACGGCAGCCGCCCTCGTGGCAAAATGGCAGGTTCTCTCTGGAGGGAGATCCGTGTGGGGATCCTTGTGGGGCACCTCCATAACCTCCCTGAGAACTCGTTTTTTAATCTGAAAAGGGGAGATACTAAGAACCGCAAAAACTCTTGACAAGGACACTCGATTCAACCCCTTGCACTAATGGACTTGACCAAACGTTTACATGGCTTCTAGCAGCCTTAGGTGTCATCCCTGGGGCAACCCAGCCTCCTTCTGAGTTCCTGTCTGGAAAAGTTCAGGGCTGTCAACAGAATTTACTGTTTGTTCTAGCCCTGTGGTTGGCAAACTGAGGCTCGCGAGCCACATGTAGCTCTTTGGCCCCTTGAGTGTGGCTCTTCCACAAAATACCACGGCCTGGGCGAGTCTATTTTGAAGAAGTGGCGTTAGAAGAAGTTTAAGTTTAAAAAATTTGGCTCTCAAAAGAAATTTCAATCGTTGTACTGTTGATATTTGGTTCTGTTGACTAATGAGTTTGCCGACCACTGTTCTAGCCAATACCTGACAGCCCTTTCCTAGAGCATTTACCAAAAAGGGCTTACAATTGTGAAACCTTTTTCTGTCCCTTACAGATGTACATGTAGTTCCTATAACTCGGGGTATCTTTCTTGAGGATCTGAAAGCCATTCCTTTGAAATATAATCACCAGGAAGGATAGGGCTTCTGTCTCCGAGTCTCCGTGGGAAGATAGAATTCCAACTTCCATAATTGCCAGCTTGTAGACACAGCTGGCCTATTACATTGACACTCACTGACTCTGTAATTTTTCATGGAGCCGTCACTTGCTTCCCCTCCCTTAGCTCTCATTTCATTCTCTTTATGTCCCTTTGAAACACCCAGTCATCTCTGCCCAAAATCTGAAAGGAGCTCAGCTCTTTCCTTTGGTCTTTGACAATTCTGAGACCTGCCTTTCCTGCCTCCCAGGGCTAGGAGGGCTGAACAAATTAATGGAAAAAATAAAAGTGTTTGTAAACTGCAAAGCTTTTTACAAATACAAGTGGTTGTCTGTGCGAAGACATGCGTATATTTTCCTGAGAGAGTGTTTTGAAAAATACATCAAAATATTTTTCTGGCCCTGGCTGGTTTTGCTCAGTGGTTAGAGAGTTGGCCTGAGGTACCAAGGATCTTGGGTTCAATTCCCAGTCAAGGGCGCATATCTTGGTTGCAGGTTCAATTCCCGGCCCCAGCTGGGGCTTGAGCAGGAGGCAACCAATCAATCTCAGTCGATCTCTCTCTCTCTCTCTCTCTCTTCCTCTCCCCTCTCCCTTCATGCTCTCTAAAAATCAATGGAAAAAATATCCTTACTCTGTGAGTGAGGATTAAAATTTTTTTTTCTGTTAATATATCTTTCCTCTAAAAATGTAAACAATGTAGAGAAAGTGGATAAGGCCTATAATGCTACCCCTCAGAGATACTATTGTCAACAAAAAGATATTTATCATTTCATTCTCTTTATGCAAGTATAAACACATTTTTTTTAACATAAGTGAGATCCTACTCTATATACTCTTCTATAATCTACTTTTCTTATTTAACAATATATGGAGCATATGTCAGTGTCAATCGATATTATTTTAATGGCTACAGATTGTTTCATTGTATGCTTATGTGATAATTTATTTAAGATCCCTTTTTAATGGATGCTTACATTGCTTCCAATTGTTCAGTATTTTTAATCAAAGCAGCAATAAACATTCTTGTACATACACTTCTGCTTACCCATGCAATAATTTCTTTAGGATACATTTCTACAAGTGAAATTCCTGGGTCTATTCTAAGGGAATAGACATTTAAAATTTATATTTGTTGACCTGTTCTCCTGAAAGGTTATACAGATTTGCTCTCCCATCAGTAATGCATGCCAGTGAGTTTTCTTATTTCTAAACTAGAGGAATTTTCTGGGGGTGGGGGAGAAGGGCTCAGAAAAATTGAATGAGATCATTAGATTCCTAAAGAAAGGTGTCATTAAAGGGGATAGGGGGAAGCATAGACCCCAAAAGGTGGACTCAAAAAGTAACCTGCTGCCTGCCTTCTGTTTGGTCCCAGGTCCCAGCTCGCACACCTCCTAAGCCACCAAAGCGCTGGCACTGCTTTTCATAGACTGTGGCAGGCAAGCAGCAGCAGCAGCATCCCTTGGCCTGGGCAAGCAAAAGCCTTTCTGCACAGCCTTGGAGAAAGCCCTGCCTGCAGCTATACCTGCCTGACCCAAGCTCTTGTCCCATCTTGCACATTAAAGAGAAGCAAAGCTGACGTGTCCATGAAGGAAAAGTGTTCAAAGGCTAGACAAGCTGCCAACCCTCAGAAGTGGTGCTGTGCCTGAACTTGGGGCCTGGCTTCAGGAGCAGACATTTATCTTGGTTGCTCTAGGGAAGCCTTTAATGCTATTTCTGGGTGGGGAATTGGGGAGGGGGATAACAGGGAGCCACATTTTACCTGCCTTTGTTCCTATGTTGCACCAGCTGCCAAGACTCGTCCCTTTCCCTCTCTTTTTTCCTTATTAATTGTTCTTAAATTGAAACTATTTGAGTATATAAGTTTTATCCTAAACTTAAAATCCTAATTGAAAGCTCATCCATTATGTATTCATTCAAATGCCACAAATGTCTTCATGATATACATTCCCTGTCAGCTGTTGTCACAGGGGTTTCTATTTCTCACATAGCTCCAGAGAGCTAGTCCCCTTGCCCTTTGCATCTTACACTAAGCAGCTTTAGAGCACAATAGCGCAGCTGCTGAACAGCTGTTGCCTGGACTTACAGGAGCCCTGTCTGAAGTTCAATGACATAGCTCCTTTATGTAGTTCCCAGGACTCTGATTCCAGAATAGACAGGACTGCTCAAGCAAGAAGTGTAGGGTCCTACCAGAGGCACTCTCCTTTGTGTGGGGAGTGGAGAGAACTGTGTGTTTGCTTGCCCAGGCCCAGGCCCAGGCCCAGGCCCAGGCCCAGCAGATTCTCAGAACTGCTTTCTCTTCCTTTCTCCATGCTATTAGAAGAACACGAAAAAAGGTGTCATTGAGAGAAATAGGCCAAATTATACATTTCCTCAACTCATTAGTACCCACTCCTCCTGGTGTGTTTAAATCAATGAGATTTTCCACTCTTGAGGGACAAGTTACCTGCCCCAGCCAAAGCTATGCAAGTTATGCTCAATAGATATTTGTGATTTTATCAGCTTGCAGAAGCTAGAGAGGGCCCTGAAATGCTAAAGAGGGAAGCTGGCTGGACATTAGGGCAGAGCTCATGGCGACAACACTCTTATGGGGTCACCAGAGTTTAAGGTTAGAACCTCATCTCTGCAGGCCAAGAGCTAGAATCTAACATATGGAGTAGAACAGTTTTTTAGTGAAAGGAAGTGTGCGTGTGTGTGTGTGTGTGTGTGTGTGTGTGTGTGCGGGGGGCGGGGGGGGGGTACCAGCTAGTTAATTTATACGAGAGGATTTCTCTTCCTTGGATCTAGAATGTTAATGTCTGCCATCAAAAATGCTAACATTATGCCCTTCCTGCTAGCAGAATAGATGAGGAGCTAATCCCATCAGCAAGCCCATACTTGGAATGGACTGAGAACAAACAGTGGGTGTGGTGGCTCTGTGCATGGTGCCATCCAGACCTGATGAAATACAGTGCACCAAACAGCTTTCTCCAGTTACTCTGATGGGACTTTAAAAAAAAATTGTTTTTATTGATTTTTTTTTTAGAGAGGAAGGGAGAGAGCGAGAGAGATAGAAACATTGATGAGAGAGAAACAACGACCAGCTGCCTCCTGCACACCCCTTATTGGGGATTGAGCCCACAACCGGGCATGTGCCCTGACCCAGGAATAGAGCTGGTGACCTCTAGGTGCATGGATCAATGCTCAATCACTGAGCCACACGGGCCGGGCGGGACTTGGTTTGTTTTTTATTTGTTTTTTTACTCTGTAGTTATTCATTTCCACTGCCACTACAGAGAGTTAATATCATCCCTTACATTTTGATCTGATTATATTACAGAAGGCTGTAATTCCCCTTTAGAAACTTTATATCTTTTCTCGAAGTACTGAGGGCCCCCTAAGCAATCATTTCAAAACCTACTTTGCCATTCCACATTCCAGAAGAGCTTTCATATTAAGTCTTGGGAATTTGGTAGTATTATGTTTCCAGTAGACTTTAGAGTATATTTATAGAATTGTAATTTTATTTATTTATTTCCATCTACCCTCATTATGTAAAAAGTTAGCCAGTTAAAATGAAAATTATTTTCATTGACTTACAAACTTGTTTTTTTTAAAATTTAATAAATCTTTATTGATCAAATTTTTACAATTGTTCCTCTTTTTCCCCCCATAGCTCCCTTCCACCCGGTTCCCACCCCACCCTCTGCCTTACCTCCCCCACCCCCCGCACTGTCCTCATCCTTAGGTGTACGATTTTTGTCCAGTCTCTTCCCGCACCCCCCACTCCCCTTTCCCCCCGAGAATTGTCAGTCCACTCCCTTTCTATGTCCCTGATTCTATTATATTTCACCAGTTTAGTCTGTTCATGAGATTTTATTATTCACTTGATTTTTAGATTCACTTGTTGATAGATATCTATTTGTTGTTCATAATTTTTATCTTTACCTTTTTCTTCTTCTTCCTCTTCTTAAAGAATACCTTTCAGCATTTCATATAATACTAGTTTGGTGGTGATGAACTCCTTTAGCTTTTTCTTATCTGTGAAGCTCTTTATCTGACCTTCAATTCTGAATGATAGCTGGGTAGAGTAATCTTGGTTGTAGGTTCTTGCTATTCATCACTTTGAATATTTCTTGCCACTCCCATCTGGTCTGCATAGTTTCTGTTGAGAAATCAGCTGACAGTCATATGGGTGCTCCCTTGTAGGTAACTAACTGTTTTTCTCTTGCTGCTTTTAAGATTCTCTCTTTGTCTTTTGCTCTTGGCAGTTTAATTATGATGTGTCTTGGTGTGGTCCTCTTTGGATTCCTCTTGTTTGGGGTTCTCTGCGCTTCCTGGACTTGTAAGTCTATTTCTTTCACCAGGTAGGGGAAGTTTTCGGTCATTATTTCTTCATATAGGTTTTCAGTATCTTGCTCTCTCTCTTCTTCCAGCACCCCCATAATTCGGATGTTGGTACACTTGAAGTTGTCCCAGAGGTTCCTTACACTATCTTCATATATTTGGATTCTTTTTTCTTTTTGCTTTTCCAGTTGAGTGTTTTTTGCTTCTTTGTATTTCAAATCTTTGACTTGATTCTTGTGATCCTTTAGTCTGCTGTTAGATCTCTGTATAATATTTTTTATTTCAGTCAGTGTATGCTTAATTTCTAGTGGCTCCTTTTTCATATCCTTGAGGGTCTCGCTAAATTTATCAGCCTTTTCTAGAAAATTCTTGAAAAACCTTATAACTGTGGTTTTGAACTCTATATCCAGTCGTTTGCTCTCCTCCATTTCTTTCATTTGTGAACTGTTTCTTTGTCTCCGCATTTTTGTTGCTTCCCTATGTTGATGGACCCAGTGGCTCAACCTCCCCAGTTACGTGAGGTGGACACTCTTGGTGCACCCCTTTGTGGGCTGTGTGCACAGTCTTGTTATAGTTAAGCCTTGATTGTTGTTGGTATCACTGGGAGGAATTGACCTCCAGGCCAATTGGCTGTGAGGATCAGCTGTGTCTATGCTGGGAGAACTGTGCTGGAGACACCCTTATGAGACAATACTTGCAAAAACCTCTGTGCTCAGCTTGGATGGGGCGGAGTCTCAGGGCGGAGCAGACAGCATTGGTTTCCTGTCATCCCTGCCCTAATAGGCCCCTGTGTCTCAGTGTCCTGTGGTAATCGCTGCAAGCACCTCTGAGAGAAAGCCACCCTCGAGTTCTGCCCACTGCCAGACAGTCCAGTTTCTTCCTGAATGAGTCTGGGTCCCCAGAGTTTGGCCCGCAACTGGAGTTCAGTGCTGTCGGGAGCTTATGTCTCCCTCCCGCTTGAGAAAGCCAGCCGCGTAATCAGTTGCCCACCCTCTCCGCGCGTGCCTCAGTACCTCTGCCTTCCGCAGTTCCTCTGAGTCTCAGTGTGCTTTTCTCTTTCTTGACAGTCCAGTTTCACCCCATATGAGTCTGGGTCCCCAGAGTCTCGCCCGGAACTGGAGTTCAGCGCAGTCGGGAGCTTTTGTCTCCCTCCTGCTTGAGAAAGCCAGCCACGCACTCAGTTGCCAGTCCTCTCCGCGTGCGCGTCTCAGTACCTCTGCCTCCTGCAGCTCCTCTGAGTCTCAGTGTGCTTTTCTCTTTCCTTCTAGTTGTAGAATTTCCACTCAGCCAGCCTTCCTGTGGTTCTGAATGATGTCTGTTTTGTCTTTTAGTTGTAGTTTTGAAATTGTTGTGCAAGGCAGCAGTTTAGGTGTTTACCTATGCCGCCATCTTGGTTTCTCCTAGAATTGTAATTTTAAAGATAGTTCAGAATTTTTATAGACATGAGCTTTTTTAGAAAAAAAAAGAACACTAAATGTAGATACAAAGATACAAAGATGCGCATTGGTTTTCTTCTCCTACCAATAACAAAAACAGAAAAAACAAAGGGTTCAGGAAGAGGGAACACTCAAACACTGACAGAAATGTAAAAAAAGAACCGTGGAGGGAGAAGCAAGAGAGAAAGAAAGGAAGCTGCAGAGGACAGCAGATGACGTAAAGGGGGTGCGGTGGGGATTAAAATATGGAAGGGAGAAGAATTAGCTGTGGAAACCAGTGAGACCAAGAAAATTCAGTGTGGGACAGCTGTCAGAAAAAACTTGGACGAGGAGTGAGGAATGTTGGGTTTTAATCCCCTATCTGTCAAAGCTGTCCGACCTAAGCAAGTTACATTACTGCTCTGGAGCTAACTTTCCTCTCTATATGGTGAGGGGGTGAGCTAAGAGACTCTCTGAGGTCCACTGCAGCTTTGCCATTCTCATTCCAAAACTTAGAAGAGACTGCTAAAGCAACTCAAGACTCGTGTCTTCTGGGAAAATGTTTCTTAAATCCTTGACTAGGGGACTGTCATTATTCCTAGTAGTAATCTTTTTTCTTTTTTTTTATTATTATTAAATCTTTATTGTTCAGATTATTACAGTTGTTTCTCTTTTTTCCCCCATAGCTCCCCTCCACCCAGTCCACACCCTACCTCATGCCCTAACCCTCCACCCCTGTCCTCATCCATAGGTATATGATTTTTGTCCAGTCTCTTCCCACACCTCCCACACCCCTGTCCCCCTGAGGTTTGTCAGTCCACTCCCTTTCCATGCCCCTAGTTCTATTACATTCATGATAATTCTGTTCATCAGATTTTTTATTCAGTTGATTTTTAGATTCCTTTGTTGATAGATATGTATTTGTTGTTCATAATTTTTATCTTTACCTTTTTCTTCTTCTTCCTCTTCTTAAAGAATACCTTTCAGCATTTCATATAATACTGGTTTGGCAATGATGAACTCCTAGGTTTTTCTTATCTGTGAAGCTCTTAATCTGACCTTCAATTATGCATGATAGCTTTGCTGGGTAGAGTAATCTTGGTTGTAGGTTCTTGCTATTTATCACTTTGAATATTTCTTGCCACTCCCATCTGGCCTGCATAGTTTCTGTTGAGAAATCAGCTGACAGTCATATGGGTGCTCCCTTGTAGGTAACTAACTGTTTTTCTCTTGCTGCTTTTAATATTCTCTCTTTGTCTTTTGCTCTTGGCATTTTAATTCTGATGTGTCTTGGTGTGGTCCGCTTTGGATTCCTTTTGTTTGGGGTTCTCTGCACTTCCTGGACTTGTAAATCTATTTCTTTTACCAGGTGGGGGAAGTTTTCTGTCATTATTTCTTCCAATAGGTTTTCAGTATCTTGCTCTCTCTCTTCTTCTGGCACCCCCATAATTCAGATGTTGGTACACCTGAAGTTGTCCCAGAGGCTCCTTACAGTATCTTCACGTTTTTGGATTCTTTTTTCTTTCTTTTTTTTTTTTTTAAATATATTTTATTGATTTTTCACAGAGAGGAAGAGAGAGGGATAGAGAGCCAGAAACATCGATGAGAGAGAAACATCGATCAGCTGCCTCCTGCACACCTCCCACTGGGGATGTGCCCGCAACCAAGCCACGTGCCCTTGACCGGAATCGAACCCGGGACCCCCCAGTCCACAGGCTGACGCTCAATCCACTGAGCCAAACCGGTTTTGGCTGGATTCTTTTTTCTTTTTGCTTTTCCAGTTGAGTGTTTTTTGCTTCTTTGTATTTCAAATCTTTGACTTGATTCTTGTGATCCTCTAGTCTGCTGTTGGATCTCTGTATATTATTCTTTATTTCAGTCAGTGTATGCTTAATTTCTAGTTGCTCCTTTTTCATATCCTCGAGGGTCTCACTAAATTTATCGGCCTTTTCTAGAAAATTCTTGATAAAACTTATAACCATGGTTTTGAACTCTATATCCAGTAGTTTGCTTTCCTCAATTTCTTTCATTTGTGAACTGTTTCTTTGTCTCCGCATTTTGGCCGCTTCCCTATGTTGATGGAGTGGCTTTGTGTGCTAGGTGTCCTATAGGGCCCAGTGGCTCAGCCTCCCCTGTTATCTGAGGTGGACACTCTTGGTGCACCCCTTTGTGGGCTGTGTGTACAGACTTGTTGTAGTTAAGCCTTGATTGTTGTTGATATCACTGGAAGGAATTGACCTCCAGGCCAATTGGCTGTGAGGATCAGCTGTGTCTATGCTGGGAGAACTTCTGTGCTAGAGACACCCTTATGAGGCAAGACTTGCTTCAGTGGGGCTTTGGTGCTCACTGAGTCTGCCCCCTGAGTGTGTCCCTTATCGATCTGAGGAGTTGTAATCTGGATGGTCCCACTCTGACCCCTGGGTACACTGGCTCTTGGATCTCCAAGGAGGTACTAATTTAGCCTCGGCCTGAGGCCACCCAGCAGGAGCTACGGAGAGATCTGCAGCTTCTTTTTTTTTGTTTGGTTTTGGAGGTGCCCAGATGAGGCCCAGCTGTGAAGCAATGCAAGCTGCTGTGGGGCCTTGGGCCTTCTTTTGGATGTTCTGGGTCTCTCTGACTCAGCTGCAGTTTGTTAGGTAAGTTTAGATTTCAAAGGACCAGGCCATTCATATGCAAAAGCCTCTGCGCATAGCTTGGTGGGGTGGAGTCTCAGGGCCTAGCAAAAAGCAATGGCTTCCTGTCAGCCCTGACCTAAGATGCCCCTGGGTCTCAGTGTCCTGTGGTAATCGCTGCAAGCACCTCTGAGAGAAAGCCGCCCTCGAGTTCCACCTGCTGCCAGACGGTCCAATCTCCCCCTATGAGTCTGGGTCCTCAGGGTCTCACCCAGAACTGGAGTTCAGAGCAGTCGGGAGCTTGTGTCTCCCTGTGGATTGAAAAAGCCAGCCGCATACTCAGTTGCCAGCCCTCTCCACGCACGTGCCTCTGTACCTCTGCACTTTACTTCCACAGCTCCTCTGAGTCTCAGTGTGCTTTTCTCTTCCCTTCTAGTTGTAGGATTTCCACTTAGCCAGCCTTCCTGTGGTTCTGGATGATGTCTGTTTTGTCTTTTAGTTGTAGTTTTGAAGTGGTTGTGTGCGGCAGCAATTTCAGGTGTTTACCTATGCTGCCATCTTGGTTTCTCCTTTTTAAAAAAAAAATATATATAATATATATATATATATATATTTTATTGATTGCAAAGAGGAAGGGAGAGGGGGAAAGAGAGATAGAAAAATTAATGATGAGAGAAATCATTGATTGGCTGCCTCCTTCTTGACCTCACTGGGGATGGAGCCCACAACCCAGGCTCGTGATTGGGAATTGAACTGTAGTTGCCTGGTTCATAGGTCAACACTCAACCACTGAGCCACACCAGCTGGGCCTGTAATCTTTTTTACGATTGCATCCAGTCCATGATCCAATCAAGTCTGTCTTAAGCTTTGGATAATATGCAGTCCAGTCTGTCCTGAGTTTGGTTAATTTTTACTTATAAATAATTATGGTGGGAAAATAGAATAATAAGCATTAATGAGTGGGAATGAGCACACTCAGCACAAATACAATAAAAAACCAAGATAAGTATGACAACCTTAATACATACATAGGGAATGTGCTGCAAGTGTGCCTGGTGCAGAAACAGTCCCCATTTGGGCAACTCCATTATTTTCCAAGCCCTGGGGAGAGAGAAGCTATTGCAGGCAGGCAGTGCCATCAGTAGACAGGATCTTAGGGTGGCACCAGACAGTGTTAAGCAGCATAGATTAGTAGCAAATAAGCCACATCTATATTTAATATCCAGTGCATGTAGAGAGGCTATGCTGGTCTAAAAAGTCTCTGAAGTTGTATTTCATGGAGGATAGACAGCTTAAAATATCTAAGTTGTAAAAAAGCTCTGATGAGTGATTCACTCATCTCTTGGTTTACATCTCACCTCTTCTAACTTTCTCCTCCCATCTTTGTTTAATTTAAAAACAGCTTCCGTGAGCTTCTTGGGAGAGTGCCTGTGTCTTCTTCATGGTTATATGCCCAGTATCTCCTAGAGTCCTGTCATATAGTAGCTGCTTAAAATAAATGAAGGTTGAATGAACACATAAACAAATGAAGCTACTTGAGGGTTTCTCAGAGGAAGTTATGCTCTAAAAGTGATGCTATTTTAAGGACCTACAGCAGGATCCTATAATAAGTAAAAGGGAGGGGCAGTGAGACTTCCTCTGGACTCTGAGAATTAAAATTGCCAAGTCAACACATATTGGAAGAGAGCAGGTATTTGGAGAATTTCCTTAAAGCAAAAACAAAACAAGCAAACAAATGAAGAAAAAAGAATAGAGAATGTCTTCTGGGCCTCAAGGTGGGGAAAACAGGGCGTGGCTATAGCATTCCATGTGGGAATCAACATGGCTAAGAATGCATAAACCAACAGCACAGGAATGATTTGAATGGAAAGAGAAAAACAGGAGTCAGAGAATCAGAGATCAACTTTCTAGTGTTTACCAGTGTCGGCTGGGGGCATAGACGTCCTGTCTGAAATGAGAGAGACAAGTATCCACATTAGGAATATCCTCACAGTGAAAATGGATTAGTCAGGAAAATGGTCCTTTATTCTTTTAGCACAAATATTTGAATTCCATGGAGACTTCCTTGTAGGGAACAGTTATGCAGACATAGCCCTTTGCTGTAAATTCAGCTCCTCTAGGAAGCAGATGCTGAGATGGAGTTGGAGTACAGAGGTTTATTGTGGGGTAGGGGTGGGTAATGGCCATGTAAGATAAAGCGGGGGCTGTGGGGGGAAGCAGGGTTGGGCAGGAAAAGTCTTCAGACCACAATGCAGACTTGATACCTGGGAAAGGAAATGGGAAGGGAGCAGTATTAGGCAGGGAGAGCTTCAGGCTGTGCTGTGGATCTGAACCAGTCTCTACCACTTGCATAGGAAGCTCTGGACAAAGACGAGAGGAGTCCCACTTTGGGCCCACACGGCCTGTCCCTAGTACTCCCAGCTTGGACAGTATTGGCTGAGGGGTACATAGGGAAAACGAGGCCTCAGCTTGAACATGTGGTATACCCTGAAGGCACTGTTGCTAGAAGCTGTCAGCCAAATGCCCTTCTTGAAGCTGATCAAGCTGCCACGTTATTCAAAGCTGTTTCCAAATCTCTTATTTCATGAGGGGTTTCTGGTCAGCTGGGCTTCTGGGAAGCTAACCAGGTAAAAGACAAGGTTTTGTAAAAGAAAGGGTTCTCCCCTCCCCAACCAGCTATTTGTTTTCTGATTGTGAATGCAGCATTCATGTCTGGGGTGGTAGACGTCTGGTTAGCAGGAGGCCATGAGCAAACATGCTAAAGGTCCTTATAGGGGTGGGCAAACTTTTTGACTCGAGGGCCACAATGGGTTCTTAAACTGGACCGGAGGGCCAGAACAAAAGCATGGATGGAGTGTTTGTGTGAACTAATATAAATTCAAAGTAAAGGAGCGGAGGGGAGAGCAAGAGAACCGGTTAGAACAGCCGGATCCGGCCTGCGGGCCGTAGTTTGCCCAAGGCTGAATAGTTCCTTGACGACAATGATAAGACTGCTTTCTCTTCTTGTTGAATAAAACATCAATAGTGTTCTGGTTTAATCCATTGGTTTGTTTTCCTGTTACTTGAAATTAATGGATACACCCATTGCCTGGTTCCCATAACTTACAGCATATATATAAAAATTCCCACCTAGCCGAAACCGGTTTGGCTCAGTGGACAGAGCGTCGGCCTGCGGACTGAAAGGTCCCGGGTTCGATTCCGGTCAAGGGCATGTACCTTGGTTGCGGGCACATCCCCAGTGGGGGGTGTGCGGGAGGCAGCTAATCGATGTTTATCTCTCATCGATGTTTCTAGCTCTCTATCCCTCTCCCTTCCTCTCTGTGAAATATCAATAAAATATATTTAAAAAAAAAAAAAAAAATTCCCACCTAATATATCTTAATATAAACTAGTAAGTTGGCATTTTGTTTTATATATCAATTTCTTGTTATTTTGGTATCCACTGAGTACACTGAGAAAATAGTGTTAAGGTCTGAAAGGCTAAAACTAAACCTGGAAAAGGATGGTGTATTCACTCAGTGTTCTTCCTGAGCTTGTGGTTTACAATCTTATCAAGAGGTTTTGCATTTATTCAAACCTCAGAGTAAACAAAGGTTATAAGTCCCAGTTAGCAACAATATTAAAAAAAAAAACCACCTGATATTTGTAACCTATTTGATTGGTTTTTCTGCAGTGAAAGAATGAAGCAAAGCCTGTACTTCTTACGTCCGTGGTCGGCAAACTGCGGCTCGCGAGTCACATGCGGCTCTTTGGCCCCTTGAGTGTGGCTCTTCCACAAAATACCACGGCCTGGGCGAGTCTATTTTGAAGAAGTGGCGTTAGAAGAAGTTTAAGTTTAAAAAATTTGGCTCTCAAAAGAAATTTCAATCGTTGTACTGTTGATATTTGGCTCTGTTGACTAATGAGTTTGCCGACCACTGTCTTAGGTGAATCTTCAGGTGTGATTAATTATAGTCTGTGGGACAATAATGAGTTCTATAGACTATGAAAGTCAATGACCAGTGTCTAGGGAGATGACCAGTGGATGCAACTTTTTCTTATAGGAGACTATTAAACATTGTGTCAGCCTTCTTCATTAACGTACTAGCACCGGTGAACACATTTGTTAATTGTCACATTGGGAGATAGAGTCATGGGAAAAAGATACAGAATAGTTAATTTAAAAAAATGTTTTTATTGTTTTTAGAGAGAGAGGAAGGGAGAGAGAGAGAGAGAGAAACATCTATTGGTGTCTCCCGTACATATTCCAATGGGGGAACGAACCTGCAACCTGGGCATGTGCCCTGACCAGAATCAAACTGGTGACCTTTTGGTGCATAGGATGATGCTCAACCAACTGAGCCACACTGTCCAGGGCCAGAATAGTTAAGCTTTAAACATGGTTTTAGAAAGTATGGGTGAGCCCTACCCTTTTTGGCTCAATGGATAGAGCGTCAGCCTGTGGACTGAAAGGTCCCAGGTTCGATTCCAGTCAAGGGCACATGCCCGGGTTGTGGGCCTGATCCCCAGTAGGGGGCATGCGAGAGGCAGTCAATCAATGATTCTCTATCATCACTGATGTTTCTATCTCTTTCTCCCTCTCCCTTCCTCTCTGAAATCAATAAAAATATATTTTAAAAAAAAGTATGGGTGAGAATGGAGACCACGTAGAGAATAATACTGTGTTGCTGGTTGCGGTAGAGGGAATTCAGGATATCTGTCCCCTCAGTGTGTGAGCCCTGGACACTTGAGAAATCTGAGGAGCAATATGAATAAGTGAAAATGGACTGTTTTGATTTTCTCATCTGTATCACTCATCATCAGATGACATAGTGAAATTAAGATAATTTAAAGAGGATTTAATAAGAGGACTATTTTCAAAGGCAAAGGTGGGATGTAGGGAAAGCACAAGGGATAGTGTAGTGAGTCAGAGCTAGAAACAAAACTGTAACCAAATTAGGCCCAAAGAGATAAAAGGAGGATATACTCAATGGAACCCCAAAGGGGAGAGCTGTGTAGAAAACCAGAGAGAGGATGTGTGACTTTGGTTCAGGGGACTTAGCTCACCTGAGGGTGGGAACCGGGGGAATAAATATCCCAACATCACACTCCTCTGGTCTCTTGAGGGGCTCCCCATTGGCCCAATCAAAAGCCAGAGAGCTTCCTTGATGTGGTCCATCAATTCTGTTTCCTGGGTAGAAAACACAATGAGAAGAGCCAAGAGCAGATCTGAAGGACAAAGAGAAGATACTCTGTCATTTCCTTTGTTTATACTTTTGTAGAGATGATGCTGAACACCTCAAGGACTAAGACAAAGAAGAGAGATAAGGAAACTGGGTCTGGATCATCTGAAAATGGTATTACTTATTCTTCAAAATTTGAGAAGTTCTGAAAAACACTAATAAATAAAACCCCCAGTTTTTCAAGTAAGCCTTGGATTCATCAGGCTGTGTCAGCAGGTGCTGAGGCGGGTATTTAGAAATGTATCTTTGGTTGGTATTGAAGGAAGAAGAATTCTCATTTCACTAGACAAGTAATTATTTTATCCCAGACATAACATAATGGGAATATATGTGGAAATGAGCATTCAAGTGTTGAAGAAAAAGGAAAGTGGGACCAAGTAGGAAGAAGAGGGAGAGCACTTATTGAGGGAAGCAAAGCTTTGCAGAAACCCTATTTATGACTTATTGCCCAGAACTTCGTCACATAGGTGGTGGGCACCCCTACCTGTGAGGGAATCTGGGGAAGCAAGAGTTTCTACTTGGCACATTGATGCTCTGAACCAAGTCAGGTTTCTGGTAGAAAAAAGAAAGGGGAGTAAATATTGGGCCAGCAACTAGCAGCATCTACCATCTTAGAGAAAACTAAAACTCAGGGATGTGAAAGAATAAACCCCCAAATTCATAGTTATCAAGTGATGAGTCTGGGATTCAAGACCTTCTCTTTTAAAGATAAAAGCAAATGCTTTTGTCCACTTGTCTATAGAGATGTAATGGAAGATTGGTTCTGACTTTTTACCCTACATAAACATGTAGCATCATGAGAGACTTGGTACTTATTAGATATTTATTAGGTATTCACTAGATACTGGTTCTTATTAAAGGACTGGCATTTATTCTGTAGGTAATGGCGGCTTTGGACATATGGAGAGGAAAAACAGGATATTTTTAGGAGATGAATTAATCTCATCTGGAGTCAGAAACACTGGATATTGGTTCCAGTTTTGACACTGACTTATGACTTAGATAAGTCACTTACTTTTCGATGTGGCATTTTCTTACTGTCTATAAAATGGAAGTAATAATACCTTCTCAAAACTTACAGATGATGTCAAATGTAATGACAATGTTAGCAAATGCTTTAATATCTATAGATAAAGTATCTTAATAAGTCCAAGAAATGTCAAAGCAGCATCTTTGACCATGGCGCTCATCAAGAACATTCCAGATAAAGGCAGACCATCACTCCTATTGAATGAAGTAACATTACCATCAAAATCTAAGTGCCCAGAAATATTACTGTTAGGAACATGCACCACAGAGAATAACAATGCTTCCTCTTCCTCTTCTTTTGAAAGAATCCTCCCCTTTTTCTGAGCTCCAGGACCTGAAGGAGGCCCACAGAGAGGATCTAGTGCAGGACATGCTGCTGCCAGGATCATTGCAGGGGGCCTTTTCTAACATATGGTGTTCTGAGGAAACTCTGTGGGATTCCAAAGCTGCCACTATTAGTCTCATTTCAAAGAGAAAATGTGAAAAATACCAGTACAACTGGCAGCGGCTATTGTGGTACCCAAGACAGTGGGAATTGGGGCTGAAAATCAAGAGAGACTTGTGATCACAAATCTAGAGTATTTTGTTGCTGGTAGCATCCCAACTTCAAAAAAAAAATCACAATTTGCAGGTTTTTATTATAAAAAGGTATAAATGCTCCCTTGTTCAATGCTTAAAATGAGTTAATGTATTCAGGCTAGCTACTGAGATGATCCAGAAATATAGGTTGCCTGAGCTTGAATTCTGAGTTCTAACTGTGCACTTTGGGAAAGTTACTTCATCTTTCTAATCTATTTCCTCATCTGTAAAGTAAGAGAGTAATAGAAGCTTTCTTGGGTTAGTCTTGTTAGATAAGTTAACTCACATAAATCCATTGGCACACTACTAGTATATATTCCACAAATTCTAGCTCTTACATTAATATTTATAATATTTATATATAATACTTATAATATAAAAATTATGTGGCATTGTTTCTATATTCAGGGAGGTATGTCTTCTTACACGCCCACCTATCCTCTGCCATGTCAGAGGCATACTGAAAGGAGGCAGCTTGAGTAGGTTTTGAATCCTGCCCCGTTTCTTTTTTGTTTTTGTTTTAATCCTCACTTGAGGATATTTTTCCATTGCTTTTTAGAGAGAGTTGGAGAGGGAGAGACAGAAAGAGAAACTTTGATGTGAGGGACACACATTGGTTGACTGCTGCATGAGGTACGTACCCTTGACTGGAATTGAACCCGGGACGCTTCAGACTGCAGGCTGATGCTCTATCCACTGAGCCAAACCAGCCAGGGCCTGCCCTGTTTCTTATAACACTACTAGAGGCCTGGTGCACAAAATTTGTGCACGGGGCGGGCAGGGGAGGGGGGGGGGTCCCCTCAGCCCAGCCTGCACCCTCTCTAATCCGGGACCCCTCGGGCGGATGTCCAACTGCTGGTTTAGGCCCGATCCCCAGGCCTCACTAACTCCCCTTCTGGCATGGTTGCCCCATGCAGCCTGCTGCTCAGTCGTTTGGTCGCCCCGCACTAACCCCCCTGCTGGCCTGATCAGGATCTGGCCTAAACTGGCAGTCGGACATCCCCCTCACAATCTGGGACCACTGGCTCCTAACTGCTCGCCTGCCTGCCTGATCGCCCCTAACTGCCCCCCTTGCTGGCCTGGTCATCCCCAACTGCCCCCCTGCCAGCCTAGTTGCCCCCAACTGCCCTCTCCTGCTGGCCTGGTCACCCCTAACTGCCCCCCCCCCCCCGCCAGCCTGGTTGACCCTTACTGCCCCCCTATGCCGGCCTTGTCACCCCTCACCTGCTGGCCTGGTTGCCCCACTCAGCCTGCTGCTCAGTCATTTGGTCACCCCTCACTAACCCCCCTGCCGGCCTGGTCGCCCCACACAGCCTGCTGCTCAGTTGTTTGGTCGCCCCTCACTGCCGCCCCCCCCCCCCATGCCGGCCTGGTTGCCCCCAACTGCCCGCCCTGCCCACCTGGTTGCCCCATGCAGCCTGCTTGTTTAGTCGTTTGGTCGTCCCTCACTAACCCCCCTGCCGGCCTAGTCATCCCATGCAGCCTATTCAGTCGTCCATTCGGTTGCCATGGTTGCTTAGGCTTTTATTATTATAGATGCCTTTCACTCAGTTACTTTACCTCTCTGAACCCCAGTTTCTTGTCTGTGTAACTAAAAAACGTGTCTTTCTTCTCAGACCCTTGTGCTTGGCAGCCCAGTCAGTACCAATCTTGAGGTCAACTCAATCCCTTTATTAATTTACACAAGAAATCCATTCACACTGATCTTATCATGCTTTATTTTTTCATTCTCACTTTGGGTTTGTAATACATAGGAAGTTATCTTACCACACAGAATACCCATAATTTCACTTGAAAAATTTCCATTAGGTTTATCTCTTCCTCCAATTCTTTCTAGTCCTCAGCCATTGTCTTCCTCTTAAATTTACCCCAATAATGCATCCGACCCCGTTCTCCTTCCCTTTCCTCCTTTATTATCCAGAAGGAGGTGCTTCTTCTACAAGAAACCTGGTGCCAGTCTCTTGCTCTCTTCCTTATCACAACTGGTTTGTCAAGACAGTTCTCGTTAGAATCAATTCTCTTACCAGCTGTGAGTTTTTGCTGCTGTGCTTTTTAGAGCAGGGGTCATCCTTTTCCATTATTGTCTTGCTTCTGGGAGTTGAAGAGGAGGCTGGCTGCTCTGCGGATACTTCCAGATCAGTCCTCTTGTTTTCTTTATTTTCGTGTCTCTCTGTGCGTGTTTTGGTGGGTTTGTCATCTTCAGAGCCCCAGGTGAATTCAGTGAAGGGGTTTGAGCCCCACAGCCCTTATCCTGGACCTCTTTGGTCACATATCCACTTCTCCTGAGTCCTTAGGGGCCCGATAATGAGACACGTGATCCACTCGGATCGTTCTCCCTTTGATCCTGATCCCATTAAAATTGTCCACGGCCAAAATGGTGCTCCTCTGGTCTTCATAGCAGAGGAAACAGAATCCTTTGGATCTCCCAGTCTTCTTGTCCCGCACCAGATGGATGCTCACGACCTCCCCATATTGTGAGAACACACAGATGATGTCCCCTTCTGTCAGTTCATAAGGAAGACCTCCCAGGAAGATCCAGGCGCTGTCTTTGTACTGGGAGTGCCAGGACACCTCCTGGGCCGCGTCGAGCTGGGCCTCACGGTCATTCAGCTCCTGGATCAGCTTGACTTTAGTTAAAGGGTTCATCTCCGCGGGGTGGGATTTCTTCAACAAACCTTTCTCTTCCGGAGCTGCACCCAGGCCTCGCCCAGGTCGGCCAGCCCTCAATGGACGTCCCTGCGCCTGAACCCTCAATGGATGTCTCTGCGCCTGAAGCTGAAGGAAATGGGGGCAGCGGAGGACCCCGTGCCGCACAACACCCTCTTCGTCCTCCGCCCACTGGCCTCCGTTCCCAGGCTGGCGCGCTGCACGCTGGGAAGGTTAGTCTGGGCTTAGTTTGCAGAGCACACGACCGTCCCGGGAACTACTTTCCCATGAAACACTGCGGCGTCGACGGGCGTAGGCGGATGCGGGGATGGGAGGTAACTGTCGCTTTTTTATTTCGTCAGGGGAACTTGTAATCCTTCAGGGAGGTGGGCGTGGCAGGACAGGCCTCATTCCCCCGTGTAGACACGATGCCAGATTTAATACTTGAGAAGCTCTCAGTTCAAATATTAATAAATAGAGGTCCTCCGCCGTAGAGGCTCCCAGTCCAGTGGGGAACAAGGGCAGGCACCGTCCTTGGGGCGCAGGTGCTTGTGGCCCGGGCCCTGCACACCAGCCTCACCGAGTCGCTGGGCGCTGGCTGGGAGCGCGGTGGCCTGGCTGCTGGCAAGGAGGCCTGGCTCCAGAGATCTTCGTAAAAACACCCTGCACCCTTGCCCTGGCTGGTTTGGCTCAGCGGGTGGAGCTGTGGACTGCAGGGTCCTTGGTTCCATTCTGGTCAAGGGCACATGCCCGGGTTGTGGGCTCCATCCCCAGTGTGGGGCGTGCAGGAGGCAGCCGATTGATGATTTTCTCTCATCATCGATGTCTCTCTCTCTCTCTCTCTCTCTCTCTCTCTCTCTCTCTCTCCTCCTGTCTGAAATCAATAAAAAATATATTAAAAGAAAAGAAAAGAAAAACACCCTGTTTGGGGTCTCTTTAAAATTCTTCTAGTTCCGTTTTTGTGTTCACACTGGCTGCTTTTCTTGCCTAACTTTATACCACTTTCCCCTCACCTCTCTTGACCATTTATGTTTGCGTTCTGTCTCCAATCCTTAATCCATTTTTACCACGTTGCTTTAATCTCTAGTGCAGGGGTCCTCAAACTTTTTAAACAGGGGGCCAGTTCACTGTCCCTCAGACTGTTGGAGGGCCGGACTATAGTTTAAAAAAAAACAACTATGAACAAATTCCTATGCGCACTGCGGGCCTGGGACGAGTCGGCTGCTAAGCAGGACAGGCAGCGGCACCCGGCAGGCTGGATAAATGTCCTTGGCAGGCCGCATGTGGCCCGCGGGCTGTAGTTTGAGGACGCCTGCTAGTGGATATTGAATATTCTGGTTCCCCCTTTCCGTATCTCATAAGCACTTTAAGTCTACATATATGTTCTTGCTCAAATATGGAGGACCATGGTGATGGTTATGTGAACAGTAGATTAGGGTCATGACTATTGAAAATGTGTGAATGTGGACCAGGAACAGCAGCAACAGTAGCTAAGCCTTTATACCATTGCTCTGAATGCTTTATATGCACTGGTTGATTTATTCCTTAGTAGTAACTACCTTATGAGGCGGTTTCATCACTTAATAAAGAAAAAAATTCTGAGGCCAGGAGGTTAAGTCAACCTTAACTTTCTCAATCTCTCAACCTAAAACAAATAATTTCCTAAGTTTTCTTTGTGTAAATTAAACTGCCCTTACAATGACTTTTTATAGCACGACTATAGAGCAAATGTTTCACTTAATGCTTAATATTGTAGTTGAGGGTTAGGTATCAAAACAAATCTCTAAAATAAACCCAAACCACACATAATGAGGTAGATGTCATTCCTACCTTGCTGAGCAGGAAACTAAATGTATTAGGGGAACAACAGTCATTTCCTGTATCACAAAGTCCGATATGTTTACTTGTCTCTGATACACTGACTCAAATGTCAGCTGTGGGTAACAGGGAGCTCCTACCATTATGCGAACAGAAGCTTTTGGTGTGGCAAGATGACTGGTTAAGTGTCATAAGCTTAGTCATGCATGTTTGCGTCAGACTAAATGACCAAATAGACATAAAAAGGTGGAATAAATGTCATAATAATTTGGAATATACCTTCCTTTTAAAAAAAATTATTTTGAGAGTATGTTCATTAAAGCTGGAGACAGTGAAACAAGGAAGGGCTGAGGATAGAAGAAGCAACAGGAGAGAGACTAGATGGGGGCTGGTTTGGCTCTCTGGAAACAGTATGGGAAAGAAGTGAGCCAAGGTGAGGCTGCTGCCAGCTTACTGGAGAATCGGAGACAAGGGGGACAGCCTGGGATGAGCTGCTGCTTCCCATTGCTCCCCTGATTGCCAGTCTTGTGGGGTCCTTTAGAATTTAGGAGATTCATGCCTGTGGGGGATGGTAAGGGGGAAGGGAAAGGTGCTTCCGGGGTGCCAATATCTTGCTCTTGTTTCCTTTTTTTGTGGCTTAACTCCATGCAGTAGGTCTCTGGGATGTTGAATAATAATAATAATAATAACAACAACAACAAAACAACACAGTTAAGGGCTGCTGCTTGTCATACATGATTAACACATGCATGTACTTAATTCTCCTATTTAATAGTAAAATCTAGGTTCACTTAACAGAATACCTGATTCAGTGAAGCAATCAGCACCTTTCACCTGATAAACTAGAATTGATGTGGAAATCTTACTCTGAGGTATTACAGCAGTTTCTACTTCCACTGACTAAGAAAGCATTCAAATACTGGCCCAATGTCAGATAAATTAATCTCAACTAATCAGTCCTAGGTATCGATCAACTTTTATAGGTGGTGCATAGAAGCTAAGTCTATTATAAGTCTCCCTTCTAAGAGGAACTGGGATTTTTGAACCCCAGGTTGCCTTCCAAAGCCAGATGCTGGTTCTACTGCATGCAGATGTGATGGGATGTTTATGGAAACGCCTCCCTCATCCCCTGACTCACCTTACTGTTCATTGCTTTTATTCTACTTCCTTATGAAAGGGTTAACACCTGGCACTTTGTTTTCTGAAATAACTAACCCAGTTGTTTCACTCAATGACCTGTCTGCCTTCCTAGCTTGCATTTTCAACTCTTCCCACTTCAGTCCTATTACGATTGTTCTATGTCTGCATATGGACTTCCAGTCTGTTGCCTTCTTTAATTTATCTCAGTATTCCAGTTGCTGGCTCTATTCCTGGTTAGTTTGTCTTTTTTCCCAAGTAACAATCGTATAGCTCTCTTTGTAATGCCTTTCTAATAAACCTCAACACAGCATGAACCAGAGTATCTACGCTGCCCTAATATTGGAGAGGTAGAACTTGGGTAAATTAATAGTGACATAATAAAGATTAGGTAATATTAATTAGGTACTTATTAAAGAATATGGTGGAATAATATGCCTTAAATTCGTGAGTGACTTTGGATTCTCCCAATTGCCAAACAGCAGAGGGGAGGAAGGGGATAAGCCAGAAAAACAAAGTTTTGGGACAATCTTAAGCTTACATTTCTCTTTAAAAACACACACAACAACACAACACAAAACAAAAAACTCAACAAGTAACCTTTGCTTTTTTCTCACAACAAAAACTTCCCCTTCACTTCAGAGATTATAAATAAGTTGGTAAAACATGCATTAATAACCACAAATTGATGTAGCATGAGTTGAAATTTGTGTTTTGACTTTATTCTCAGCAATTCTGCCATATTAAACTCACCAATTTAAGTAGCTGCCATATTCTAAGATGGGTTCCTCCCATTGACTCCCTTCTTTCTGAATCAATCTCTGGTATCTGTTAGAGGCTAAGTCCTGGGACTGTGTGATGAGACACAAAAAATGTCAAAATCTACAAGGTAGTTAGAGACATTAGGCTCTGAATATGAGGAAGTTCCACAACTATGCTGAGTGACTTGTCCTAATTAGGAGGGCTTGGGTGACTATTTCTAACAAGCTCAGAAAACAGCCATGCCTCACCTTCCCTCTGGAAGATTGTATGAAGTGGAGAACAAGTATCTTCTAGTGTACTCAAACTAAAAATATTTCTTTCTGTCTCACTGTGGTAAAGCAAATCCCTCTTAAAAGTGGCGGTATTCACACTTTCAGCCCCAAACTTCAGGCAAATTAGTAAAAGTAGTCATGGATTTTTAACTTAAAGCTTTCCTCTTTTTCTACAGTTACTAAGTGCCCTCTGTTGGAAGATGTGTTTAAAGCTCTAATTAGTGGTAGTGCCCTAAAATGCTCAAATAGCAAGACCCTGTGTGTTTAATCCCTGAACAGAGATCAGGGCTTCTCAAACATGAGGCCATGACATTAGACCCACTAGGTCATCTCCCTGTCGCCTTTGCTTTGATATGTATTTGACATGGTCTTCATTGTTGGGGCCTTTCCTTGTCCAGACTGATACTTTCCAGATTTTTCTTATCCCAGGTTGATACTTTTGGGTTTGATATTTATCAACACTATTTATTCCTCCATTCTGCCCACCAAAGGCTAGTTGCTTTGTTCTCATTTGCTCAAGATATTTGAGAATGAGTAGAACTGGAAATTTTGATCTGCTTGGGACCCTGAACACCAGCTTCTGATTGGTCTCCAAAAAACATACCCCCCCCCCCAATAATATTTTCCTATTTTTAGGTGGAAATTTTAGGATCCAGGGCGAATGAGATGACAGGAGAAAAATGGTTAACTTTCTAGGCAGTAATCATTTTTATCAAATGAGTTTGGTAGGCTGCAGTGGCCCAGACTGGTGCATCTCAGACTATGTGGTGTAGAAACAATTTGTTTTTAAACTGTCATGGGCCAACATCTTATAAAATACTGTAAAATGAACTATCAGAAAAAATAAAAGCCAAATTCTATTAGACTTAATAGACATAGAACTACATTTTTATAAACATAATCAGAATAAAAGGGGAAAATATAAATTTTATATTCATTACAATAATAGATGACTAATAAAAGAATTACAATTGCAGAACGATAGGTTGGTGTTATCAAGAATTAAAGTATAGTTATTGCACTAAATGTTCTTCTGCAGAATGAGTACTGTGCATTAGTACTTCAAGTACGCAGTTTTTAATGTGACACATTTGCTTCTTAAGTAGTTTATTTAAAAAATATTTTAATACAGTTTTTATTGATTTCAGAGAGAGGAAGGGAGGGGGAGAGAGAGACATAGAAACATCAGTGATGAGAGAGAATCACTGATCAACTGCCTCCTGCAAGCCCCCAACTGGGGATCAAGCCTGCAACCCAGGTATGTGCCCTGACTGGGAATCAGACTGTGACCTCCTGGTTTATGGGTTGACACTCAACTACTGAGCCACAGTGGCCGGGCACTTCTTAATTTATTGAATCTAGGTTGGATTGACAGCAATGCTACTCAAAAGGGATAATGTAACTAAAGTATATGTTTTATTTTAATAATTGTCCTTGTAGGGAGACTAGTTTCATTAGCTGTGTTGATCAGAATGGAAGAAGACTATAAAGCTATCACAACAGGCTCTGCAGATACTTAGCCAAAATAAATCAAGGAGTCCTGTATTTTAAAAACTTCTCTTCAATCCTTTATTGCTAGCCAGTTACAGTTAAATCTATGGTTATCTTCTGACTGTATAAACAAATGGACTCCAGGTCTGAATTTTTTATGAAAACCAAAATTCAACATGTTTTAATTCATAAGGTCTTTGATTGTCTTACAGATATGCAATATCAAGACTCCCTACTTCATTGATAATTTGTCATATTATGTAATGTAATAACTTCATTGGTTCAAGAGTGTAACTTTTGTTTTTCCTCCTCTATCATACCTATACCTGCATACCCATTTTTTTTTAAAAATATATTTTATTGATTTGTTACAGAGAGGAAGGAAGAGGGATAGAGAGTTAGAAACATCGATGGGAGAGAAACATCGATCAGCTGCCTCCTGCACACCTCCTACTGGGGATGTGCCCGCAACCAAGGTACATGCCCTTGACCGGAATCAAACCTGGGACCCTTCAGTCTGCAGGCCGACGCTCTATCCACTGAGCCAAACCGGTCAGGTGCATACCCATTTTGATGGTTGGAAGACTGTTGGTATGGTTTAGAGAGCAGGAAGGATATAGAAGGCCCATTATCTGCTTATCCACTTAGATCACTCTGTCAATTAGATTATCTCTAAACACTGGAGGTTATAAATAAATGACATTAACTATTTGGAGCTATAGCTTTTGGAGTCTTAATATGGCTGAGGAAGGACTAAAAGTTATGACATAAACCTTACAATTTTTGGTGAACTAAAATTGCCAAGATTTCACTATGGAAAGATTCAAAAGAGGCTAAATCCTAGGGATAGCTACATTTGGGAGGCCATGCCTCCAAAATTCCTTAAGGGACTATGCCAAGGTGTGATTTGAGGAGTTCTAGCCACCTCCTCTTTCTCCCATGATACCCCAAGTCTGTCCTCTGTTCTTGGACAATGCAATTGGTTCTTGTTTAATTACTACGGCTTGATCCATAAACATGGTTTCAAGCCATAAGTTCATTTCCATGTAAACCAGGCTCTCATTCCCTAAACGCATCCTATTTGGAATTCTGGAGATGCTGCTTTCCCATGGGATAGTCGGAGCTTTGCAGGGAGGTGACATGATTTAGACGTTAGAACACTGACTTGGCAGCTCAGTCTGAGTTGGCGTTCTAGATCTTCTGACTGTCTAACCTGCCTCAGTTGTCTGGTTAAAAAATAGATACTATCCTGAAACACCAATCAGAAAGAATGCATGCATTCCTATGTTCACAGTAGTATTATTTACAATAGCTAAGATCTGGAAATAACCCAAATGCCCACCAGTAGATGAGTGGATAAAAAAGCCGTGGTACATTTACACAATGGAACACTATGCAGCTCTAAAAGAGAAAGCTCTCTTACACTTTGTGACAGCATGATGGACCTGGAAAGTATTATGCTAAGCAAAATAAGCCAGACAGGGAAAGACAGATATTATATAATGTTACTTATATGTGGAATCTAATGAACAAAATAAACTGATGAACAAAATAGAACCAGAGGCATGGATACATAGAACAGACTGCCAGAGTTTAGAGGGGAAGGGAATTGGGGGGACTGATGAAAGAAGGTGAAGAGATTAGCCAAAGAACATATACGCATAGCCCATGGACACAGACAAGTGTGGTGAAGTCCAGAGATAGGGATGGATGAGGCTGAGTAGAGGCGAGTAAAGGGGTAAAAATGAGGGACATCTGTAATAGTGTCAACAATAAAAAAAATACTAATAGTATTTCAGAATAAAATTGTACAAATGGAGAATGATTTGTATAGGTCTCCTAAAGGGAGCTGGAAAGGCTATGTCAAGACCAATAAAAAAAGATTATCACATAGCCAATGGTTGTCACAAATATGTTTATCAGTATAAGTGCCATTTTTACAAAGACAAAGTGGTGCTTTGAATATTATGTCTGGTGTTCTAATATAATCCTATATAATAAAAGCCTAATATGCAAATTGTCCCCTCAACCGGGAATTCGCCCGCTTGCTATGATGTGTGCTGACCACCAGGGGGTGGCACAGAACATGGCGGGCATTAGCGACACGGTGCTGGCAGTGGGTGGCAGTGGAGGCGCTGCCGGCCACAATGGGCCCCAACGAGAGTGGGACCATGGTGGGATGATGGAGCAGGCGAACGGGTGGCGCCAGGCCAATGCAGGCGTGAGTGGGGCCCGATCACTCTGCCAATTGTCCCACAGATGGCAACCAGCAGCAGCAGCAGGGGGGCGGGGCCGCCACCCGGCTCCCAGGTGCTGAGGGAGCCAGGCAGGGGCCCGATGACTCAGGCGGAGGGGGGAGCACGGGGGTCTGGGGCCCAGGTGCTGCCCAGGGCCTAGAGGTCAGCTGAGATCTGCCCTTCCATGCCAGACGCTCACACTTAGATCACTGGCCAGGCCTAGGGACTGCACCCATGCACGAATTTCGTGCACTGGGCCTCTAGTGTACTAGTAAAAACTTAGAGAAGTTAGGAACTACCATCACTTATGCAACTTCTGTCTAACAAATGATAAACGTTAAAATATGTCCTTTCCTAGACTGCTTTGTCTAATTTTCTAGTCCTTTTCCATCCATGCCACTGCTAGGGATCAGTATACATTTTCTTGGGCCACTTATTCCGTTTATAGTTGACAGCAGGGCGAGCTGTCAATTAATTAGTCTTCCCTAAGTAAGAAGCCAGAGAAGCAAATTTTCAAGGCTGCCACAATCCTGGAGTACAGCTAAGATTGGTATTTTTGTTTAGATAGCATTTGGAACATAACTGTTTCCTAATCCCAAAACAGTGTTAGAGATGCCGACAGGGGTTCTTAAATGACTGAAGAATCAAGGTATGTGGCTCAGGAATACCAGCTTTTGGTATCTGGCTTTTATGACAAGGGTTGAGAGGGAGATCTTTTATTTGATAATGAGGAATGTTTGATGTAAAATTGCAATTCTCTGTTACTGGCAAATTTGGAAAAAATAAGCGGGCCCTGAGCATTGCAGTTTCTGATCAGTACTAGTTGGGCCTGATGGCAGAATCCATGTTCCATGTAGGTTAGGAAATGAGGACTGAGTGTCATCTGCCAGTTTTGGGCAGAGGAGGTGGTGAGGGAGATGGATTTCTTATCCATTTGGTTGACCCTGACCTCAAGCTCTGTTTCTTTTCTGAATAAATGTTAGGAGTCATCTATCATTGTTTTTGTCCTTCACAGTGAGAAGGAAATCAGTAGTGACATATGAAAGGTCTAATGTCCTATTTTATGAGTCTGTGTAGATTTAGCTAAGTGTGAAGGCTTATCTTTCCCCATTTCCTACAGGCAAAAATTCTAGGGCTAAGAAGAACTCTATGAGATGTCTGTACAAACATGTCTGTGCTTAAAGGACATATGTGTGTCTTCTCTAGCCTTTTGGGTCAGTGTGCCAAACTGTATCCATAGTGGTGAACTTCGATGTCAGGTGGAGTCCTAGACCACAGGCAGGCCTATGGTCCTGAATGATGGAGGGGCCTGGGCCCACTCAATTGCAGGGGCATCTGGCCATCAACAGGGGAGCTATTATCGAGCCAGTTCTGGTGTTACACATTGTGGAATGGTGTATTATTGATGTTACTACTGTGCTAAAGCCATAATTTTAAGCTACACTTCAAACTGGTCAACTCATGTTTTGTGGGTCAGGCTGAGATTTCCCCTTGGTTACACATCCTTGAGAGAAGATCCTTGGTAGAAATGTTGCATTTTGTTTGTCAGTTTGTCTTTGGGGGAAGCAAGAGTCCATCTCCCCGTGCAGATAAAAAAGGGTGTACTATGCATTTATATGGAGTGTTCTATGAGAAGGTCTGCCTTCCAAATGCTGTCACTCAGAAACCATAAGCAGTCAAGCAAGGGAGGTCTGCACCTGATAGCTCCATATCTGTTCTGTAGACCTCAGCTTATTTGACTAGGAGGGTCAAGTGACAGGGTAGGCCATTTGAGCTGGTATTCCTCTGTGAGCAAACCCCTGTGAGGTTTCTGACTCCCTAGGACATTGCTATTAACGAATTCTCTAAAATCGATGCCTTAAGTTGTGGGTGTTCTGAATATCTCTCCTATCCTGGCGGGAAGTGCAGGTGAGGGAATCAAATAAGACCCAAGGATGACCTGTGGGGTAGACGTGCTGGGACTGAGTTCAGCGTTTTGGCCAGGAGATGGCAGCATTCAATCATACAGGGGAGCTCTGTGTTCTCTGAGCTACGTCAGGTGAGTTGGAGCCCCAGCTGGGCTGTGTTTGAGAGGGCTTTCTGGGTAGAGGGAACCAGTAGTGATGGACTTTTTGGTCCTAATGGCTATCCTGGAAGGGAGATAGTTTTGGGAAAATAGAATGGGCTAAGTGAAAAAGGAAAATGGATATCTGCAGACGATGCAAAACGTAAGCTTTTTAGGGGAAAGAAGACAGATAACCTCTTGGGGGAAATTAACTCTAGAAGAGACAGTAGAGCCAAGTGCATCAGAGAAGCAGAGTTAGCTCTTGTCATGTCAGTGGCACACACCTAGGTGAGTGAACTGAGTGTGACAATAGCAGAGGATATCGGGTGTTCAGAATTACCTGTGCTTGAGCATCATGTTTCCTAAACTGTTAATACACTTCCCTATGCACATTTTCTTCCGTGCATAGGGAAGATACATCATCAGACAGAATAATGTACAGCTAAGTGTGTCTTCTGTGGGTTCATCTCCTTCTAGGATTATTTCATCACATAACATTCTTTCTTGAACATAGGAGCTTTCTAGATCTCTGGGACATCTAACTTTTCTCATGTAGGGACGATAAAGGATAGAGCACAGTAAATTGAATAATTGGAATGAACATGTGACTCCATTCTGATATCTCCTAGTGGTTAAGGGGAGCTGTTAAGTGAGGCAAAGTATGTAGGTTACCTGGCTCAGAGTAGGGACTAAAAGGGTGGTGACTTGTAATATATGAACAGTAAATTAGGGATGGGGTGGTGTAGGGACCCTAACCAGAGTATACCAGAAGTTAAAGGGTTAAAGGCCCATTTGCCACCCACATGTGCAAAGGCAATGACACAGCAGTTTTACTGTATACACTGCACAGGCGTACCTTTCTATACTGATACCGCTCTTTGGCAAGAAGCCTCTTTTGTCTGAGTTGGTATAAAACTGTGTTGCTGAACAGCTGGTGCATGGCTGCTTGGGGTGGGGAGGGGCTATTTTGAAGAACTGCTTTGTCTGATGGCTCCTATGTTAGCAATGGCTACTTAGTCTACAATAAAGTCTCTCCTATATGCCTGCGGCTACTCATGTCTTTTTCCAACTCCCGGCATCCATAGAGATCCATTTCCTGGCAGGGGAACTGTGACCCGACTGGTGGCCACATTAGTAGTTCAAGCTGGGCTTCTACTTCTGTGGTTGCCAACTCCTTATTCTGGGGGCAGTGGGTGCCTTTAAGAACAGGGCCTCAGGTTTGTGTTGGCCTTGGCTTTGAAGAATGATTAACTGTGGAATGTTGGCTGGCTTCTGTACAGTGAGGATTATCATGTGTCTTGTTTTGAACTAGACTGTCTGGTATTTAACCTTTCATCCAGGAAATCTCCCGAGAAAACACTGGTATAAGCATATGGGTGGGAGCTTCTCTAACTTGATAAGCTTTTCTTTTGTAATATTATTAGATGACTTCCAAGCAAAATTATCATTGACTTGGCCAGCAGGAGCAAGTGCTTCCTTTCCATTGGCTCGTAGGCATAATTTGGTGTTGTTCCCAATTCATCCCTCCATTATGTATGCATTTTAAATGCCATGGTAGTGTTAACCATTTTCCTTGTACGACGTACCCTTTCTTTGGACCTCCCCGCATGGCATATCCCCTTTCTTCTTTCTTCCTTACTTTCTGATAACAAAAGCAGCAATCTTTGCTGGCTAAAAGCAAAGATTCTAGAACCAGACTGCTGTGGTTTCAATAAAGCTCTAATACTTAAAGGCTGTGTTACCTTGGGCCAATTATTTATCCTCCTATTGTTTAGATTCCTCCTGTGGAACATAAAGACTAATAATAGGACTGTTGTGAGGATTAAATGAAACTATACGTATATAGAACAGATATGGGCAAGTATATAGAACAGATATGGGCAATAATAAGTGGTGCATGAACTATTCTAGATGCTTTCGGACATATTATCAATCAACCCTCACAAACAATCTCAGGAGTAAGCACTATTTTTACCTTAATTTCACCGATGAGGGAAGTGAAGCTTAGAGAGTTTTAGTGTGAGGTCACATAGGTAGTAAGCAATAGAGTTGAGAATTAAACCCAGGTTTTTCTGTCTGCCTCCAAAGTACATGTTCTAATTTCAACTTATGTCTCCCACAGAGAGATACTTCTGTTGATGCTCTCTGGCTACCTGAGAAGAGGATCTCCTTTCTCCTGATTACTGGTGTGTAAATACTCAGGATAAAGTGAATGGCTTGAATTAGTAAATTCCCAGAAAGCACTGGTAGCAATCACAGGAATTAATAAGTCAAGTTGTTCCTAGTTGTATATTGACTTGTTGCCTTAGACTTGGTTACCTCCCAGTTCGATTTCAGCTAGCGTCTCAGTTCTCTGACCTCCACCCTCCAAGCAGTTGTGGGATTATTAAGTTAAATATGCTGCTTCTCAACCTTTTCCTCCAAATGACCCCTAACAGTGTAAAACTGCATCCAGCAAGTAGGGGGGGGGGGGGGGGAGGAGAGTGTTGGAGAGGGCCTAGTTTAAAGGAGTCTGCTATAAGCTTTCTTCAAAGGCTCACATTTTATCCTAAAGGTTTATGCAGATTTTGAAAATTTTTTCGTGTTAATTTTTCTTTTAAGTAAATGTTTTATTTAGGAATAATTTTAGATTTACTGAAAAGTTACAGAGATAGTAAAGAGAGTTCCCCAGCCTTTACCCAGTTCCTCCTATGTTAACATCGTATATGCCTATGGTACATTTGCCAAAACTAAAATATCAACATTTATACATTACTACTAACTAAACTCCAAAATTTATCTGGATTTTGCCAATTTTCCCACTAACATCTTTTCCAGTTCCAGGATTCCATCTAGGTACCACACTGCGTTTAGATGTCATATCTCCTTAGTGTCTTGTGGTCTACGGCAGTTTCTCAGTCTTTCCGTATTTTTCATGACATTGATTAACTTCTCAGGATTTTGTAGAATGTCCCTCAATTTTCTTTTGTCTAATGCTTTTCCCATGGTTAGATTGGGGCGATGGGTTTTGAGGTGAAGTGCTTTTCTCATCACATCATATCAGGGGGTACATAATAGCAACAGTAATTAACACTGGCGTTGCTAACATGGATCACTTGGTCAGGGCAGTGTTTGCCAGGTTTCTTCACTGTAATATTATTATCTTCCCCTTTTCCTACTCTGTTCTTTAGAACTGTGAGTCACTAACTCCAGACCACACTCAAGGGGAGGTGAATTAAACTATACTTCCTGGATGGAGGAGTATGGATATATAATATTTTTAAATTCTTTTGTGAAGAATCTTCTTTATTTATTAAATAAATCATTTATATCAGTTTGGATTGCTATTGTCCTAACATAAAACAATGCCTTTTACCTTAATACCCACAAGTGGAATTGACTTTACAGAAACATGTGCATCCTGAAGAGTCTCATACACCTCGCCTGCAGTTTGGGAAACAGAGACAAAACCCAAAGCCACACTAGGTCACTTTCTCACTTTCTCTGAATCATAGGCTTTAACACTTGTGAATTAAAGAATAAAAGAATGACACACGCTAGTGAACAGTAAAGTAGTGTTATCTGAGGGTAAAGGTGTTTGACTCTAACACTAGTGTCTGACCAAATAAGGGCGTACCTAGGTGACAATGGGGTTTTGATTCTAGACCACCATAATAAAAAGAGTATTGCAGGAAAGTGAGTTGTAATCTTTCTGCTGGTGGAAGGCCTTGCCTTCATTCAGTTTGTAAGAAAAGTTACACCTGTGAAGCATAATAAAGTGAAGTGCAATAAAACGAAGTATACCTGTAGGCACTCATATTTCTGATTTTGAAATTCCTTAGGGCATGCTAAAAATCTTCCATATTAAGATGCAGTGCTAGCCCTGGCCAGTGAGGCTCAGTGGGGCATCATCCCGTGCACCGGGAGTTTGATAGATGATTACATGCTCAGTGTCTTTGCTTCATCCTGGTAGGGGGTGTGTAGGAGGCAGCCAATCGATGTTCTGCTCTAACATCATGTTTCTTTCCCTCTCCCTCTCTCTTTAAAATCAATAGAATATTTTTTTAAAAAGGACAAAGTGCTAGAGGCGCAGTTGATTCAGCCATTCTTTGCAGATGACTCTATTCCCTCAAAATATGTCTTTAACAACTCAGAAGCTTTTACAACGTTGTATAGAAGCAGGCAGGGGAAGCAGAGCCTCTTTAAAATAGGGAGCTTAAAGAGAAGGCCCTTGGGCAGCCAAGCATCCAGAGACTTGTTTTCACTTGCCAAAAGTCAGGGACCAATTGTAGAGCTGAAGTAGATCCTTGGCATTCTCTTTGGTCCACACCCAAGAAGAAGGCGGGGCTTTGAGTATAAAAAAAGACGAGGTCTGTTGGGAGGGAGTGTTGCTTGCTCTGGTGTTGCTGGGTGTGGTGTGGGGCAAACTTAAAGTTTCCTAGGCTTAAAAACGTATCTGATGGTTAGGAGGGGTCATTGGGAATGAACCAAACTTTTCACAGATCTCAAGGGAAATTTTGGTTAGCTTCCTTTAGAAGTGAAATGTGAATAAAGAAAAAGGAAAAGAGAATCTAAGCAGACAGATTGAGGAACCGAAAAGAAGGGAAGCCAGTGTGTGTGCAGACAGAAAATAGGTGGTCACTGTAACTGCCTGAAGTCATTTGATAGGCATGTCTTCTCTTCCTGGAAATAAAGAGGGGAAACTTTTCTTAACTATTGGAGCTTCTAAAAGGGATTCAGTTCTTAAAGCTTAAAATTGAATCTTGAATTTTGAAATTTCTTCTCTCATGCTCAAATCTTTCTAGAAGCCAACTGCTTTTTGACTTCTGTTCAACCTCTTGATAAAAGATACTTTAGCCCTAGCCGGTTTGGCCCAGGGACTAAAGGGTTCCAGGTTTGATTCTGGTCAAGGGCACAAACCTCATTTGCAGGCTGGATCCCTGGCCCTGGGAAGCAAGCAATGTGATCAATGTGTCTCACATCAATGTTTCTCTCTCTCTCTCTCTCTCTCTCTCTCTCTCTCTGTCTCCCCCTCCCTCCCTTCCACTCTCTCTAAAAATCAGTGGAAAAATATCCTCAGGTGAGGATCAACAAAAAAGTTCAGCAAAATCACTCTTCCAGATATCTTACTGCAGTTTGAAAAACCCCCTTTAGAAGAAATACATAGGTTTGGAGCTTCTGTGCTTGAAGGAAACTCAGTAATCTAATCTCAGTTTTTTTGTGTGTTTTTTTCATGAAAAGTTTCTAAATGCCTTCCTTCTAGCCTTCAGTTGGGTCCTAAAATATCTACTGGAGAGAAACTCCTCTTTAGACTTGGCAGAAGGTGAGGAAAAGCTAGCTCCCCTCCTCCTTGCTTTAGAGACTAAAGGTTGGATCAGCTTGGATGAAAACCATGGGGAAAAAAGACTATTTTTGAATTAGATTTGTTTGAGAGGAGAAAGTGTCCTTTGAGATGTTAGTGAAGAACAGAACTAAAGTGAACCTCAGCCATCATGCAGCTATTGAACCCTTTTACCCGGGAGTTAAGGTCTTAACCTTACTCCTTTTGAAAACAGCCATCTAATCTGAAAAGAACCTAAAACCTGTGGGCTGAAGCTCACCTTCCACCTGAATGTGGAGGTGGGGAAGGGGGAATGTATTACATCATCTTAGGCTCTTCATTCAGTCTCATGCTTGCTCACCTGAGAGCACTCTTCTGATAGGTAAATGGTCAGTTGGGATATGGAAGAAACTTCATCTGGTTAGATGGTGGTTACCCAGAGCACTGAGAATTGTGAGGCTTTCTTGAGGTTATCCAGAGAAAAATGTCATAGGGAAAGGGGATAATGGGGCATCTTTGTGACATTCATCAAGAGTATGCTATGGGATGGATATGTTTATTATCCTGACTGATGATTTTATGGCTGCTATACAGCAAATTGTATTGTTTTTCTATGTCAACTATATGAACAAAGGTGTTTCTTTTAAAAATCACACTATATCAAACACCTGGGTCTTCCTGCTTTTAGAAAAAACCTGGACAAATTGAGAAAAAGTAAAAAGAGTAAGAACGTGTACCTGTGTCCACCCTCATCCCCAATGAGTGGAGAGTTACATTGCTTACACTGTATGTGTGAAAGAAGCAGAGTTCAAGGGGAAGAGCAGAGACCTTGCCTTTGTGTAGATTCCCTGCTCAAGAGAAGCGTAGTTCTGGGCAGAAAAGCATAGTTGGACAAATAATTACTTGGCATATGAGATCGAGGGTCTTGAAAGTCCCAGCCTTTCCAAACAACAGTGCTAGTAAATGGTGATAACTAGAACTGGGGTGTTGGGACAGGTGGTGTGGTAGGGTTCTACAGGAAGAGGCCCAGGGGCAGTGCTGCCTGACGCTGCTTCTCCTAGCTGCCTAATATAACCGAAAACCAATTTCTGACTACTAATCCTGTAGAGTTCTCACCCGTAATTGTGTCCCTTTACTGACAGCAACATTTCTCTGCTTCCAGGAATTCCAAAAGTGAGTGGACTAGTGATTTAATTCTGTCAACCATGAATCTGGTTAAATTTAAGTGTGAATTCTAAGATACTAAATGCATGGCATGCTTCGTCTACTAAGCCCCTCTCCATTTCTGTAAATTTATCCAACCACTATGAAAACAAAGTAAAAAAACAAAACAAAACCAAAACCCAAAAAGTTAACCTATATATACAAAATTACTTTAAATATACAAAATACTCCAATGGATTATTGGGCAAAGAAAACAATACTGACTTCCCAATACAATATTAACAGTGGAGACACTGAAAAGTTCACCTTTCCCGCCTTAGAAATGCAGAGCAAAACAATTGGCATCCACTTTTCCCAACTAATCAATTAAGGGACTCCCAACTGCAGGTGAGTCCTATAAAACTACATGTGGTTGGTGTTAACTGCATAAGGGTTCTGGAGAGCCACGTGGCTGTATTTATCAAACTATGGTATGAGGGTTAGGAGGAGACAAGTTTATAACCGTAATTGGAGAAGAGGTTGAATGAGCTCTTAATTGTAACTTTCTTTTAGAAGAAGACATGGGATAGGGCAGAATTCTCCTAGGCCAGTGGTCGGCAAACTCATTAGTCAGCAGAGCCAAATATCAACAGTACAACGATTGAAATTTCTTTTGAGAGCCAAATTTTTTAAACTTAAACTTCTTCTAACGCCACTTTTTCAAAATAGACTTGCCCAGGCCGTGGTATTTTGTGGAAGAGCCACACTCAATGGGCCAAAGATCCGCATGTGGCTCGTGAGCCACAGTTTGCCGACCACGGTCCTAGGCCATAGGAATATGGCTGTGCCTTGGGCCATTTCTTCTGTGTGGACACCTCTCTGAACTTGTTTCTGAAGTGCTTTCTGCCTTCTATCTACGGGGCACAGTACAGCCTGAACCTCTTATATGTTCTCTTAAAACTTGTTTGACTAACACTTTTTAAAAAATATATATTTTATTGATTTTTTACAGAGAGGAAGGGGGAGGGATAGAGAGTTAGAAACATCGATGAGAGAGAAACATCAATCAGCTGTCTCCCGCACACCCCCTACTGGGGATGTGCCCACAACCAAGGTACACGCCCTTGACCGGAATTGAACCTGGGACCCTTAAGTCCGCAGGCTGACACTCCATCCACTTAACCAAACCAGTTAGGGCTTGACTAACTCATAATGGCTCAGAACCCTGACTAATTCTTAGGGGGTGGCCTTTACTGAAATTCCAAGGCTAGTCTGGGTTCAACTTCCTGTAGGTTACTGCTTAGAACCCAGTGTTCCCCTAGAGCAGCTCAACACCAGTGGCTACTTGCCCAGAGACTGGTATAGCCATGTGTCATATTTCTTAGCACCAAATCTACCTGAAATTGTTTATGGTCAAAGACAGCTATTGCTATCTGAATTGTAATATGTTACTCAGACAAGACTAAGCAATGAAAAGGGGGTAGCAGGAAAACTCAAAGGTGAGGGAATTTAATGATAGAAACTGCAAACAGGTGAAGTAAAACCTGTGCCTCTGGGAGAAGCTATTAAGTTTCCTTGGAGGGGTTTGTTGAAGGCAGCTGTCTGTGTTTGTAACTATCATGACCTCCAAACCCCATATACCTATATGGAGGTGAGACAATCCTATATAATAAAAGCATAGTATGCAAATTGTACCCTTGACTGGGAGTTGTCATGGAGTTTGACCAGGGGGCCAGGCCGGCCAGGAGAAGGGAGGAAGTACCCGGCCAGCAGCAGGCAGCCAGCCACTAGGGACCCTACCAGTGCACAAATTTTGTGCACTAGGCCTCTAGTATTAGATGTTGTAACTCAAGCCACTGGCTTTTGAACCTCCTTTTGTGTGGAATACTATCACATGGCAAAGTAAGAAAAAGTTGCTGTAGGAGCAGCAGGAGAATGTACAGAACCCTTTCTCTAGCCTACTTCCCCAGCGGGCTCAGAATATACAGGGTACTGGGGAACACAATTTGAAAGTGCTTCAATAAAATACTTCATCTTATGAAAGATGCTCACCCATTTTTTTATTAAAAACTAAAGCCAGTCTCTATTAAGAAAGACACCTCAAATAAGTGATAACGGAAATAGATCAAATAAACCACTTGTCATTCCATTTATAGTTGGTTTGTAGTGCAGCTGGAAGAGCTGTCAATTGACTAGTCTCCCCTAAGTAAGAGGTCAGAGAAGCAAATTTTCAAGACTGCCACAATTCTGGAGTACAGCTAAGATGCTTTTAAATTGGGATTCTTGTTTAGCTAGCATTTGGAACCTAACTCTGTTTCCTAATCCCAAAACAGTGTTAGAAATGCTGATGGGGTCCTTAAATGCTTGAAGAATCAAGGCATATGGCTCAGGAATATAGCTGCTTTTGGAATCTGGCTTTTATGACAATGGTTGAGAGGGAGATATTTTATTCAATAATGAGGAATGTTTGATGTAAAATTGTGATTCTTATTTACTGGCAACTTTGGAAAAAATAAGCTGGCCCTGAGCATTGCAGGTTCTGATCAGTATTAACTAGCTGGGCCTGATGGTTCTTACCTTTATTCTGGGACTCCAGGCAATATTCAATCCCTACAGCTACCACAAATGCAGCAAATCCCTATTTAAATCCTTTTTAATAATTCAACAACATAGGAAACATTGTTGCCCAGCTTCACTGTGGCCCCATAGATCCCTTAGCCTGGGCATAGCTTCTCCTGTACTGTACCTTCTGTCTTCCATTGTTTATAATTTGGAAGTTCCTTTTATTATGTCCATGTCCATGTTCATGGGCCATGTTTGACAGCAGTCTGACCTCTCAGGACATTCAGTATTCAACCTGGATATTAATAAAGTAAGGGAGAAAAGGAACTCAGACATTAACCATAATCAACTAGGGAGCTGAATCAAATATTAAGCCTAATAACGAGGGAAGTGGAATCTGCTTCATTAGAAAGTTCATTCTATTAAGCCTGATTTACCAGGAAGCTATAGCATTTACGTTCTCATTTACAAACTCCAGGAGACCTTGCCCTGGAGATTTAATCCTTGGAGTGAACAGGAAAAGTCTCCCTGGAGCACTAGGGCGGTCTCAGGATTATGGGGGAGGAAGAGGGGAAGTTCCCCTGCTGGGGACACCTGCAGTAGAAACTAGATGATACAACAGAACTTTTAGCCATGAGCAATAGAAGTCAAGATGGGGGGAGGGGGGTGGGCGGGGGAAGGGGGGTGGAGCTTCTACTCTTGGACATGCCCAATAGGAGCCAAGCTGGCACCATCAGTGTAGCCGGGGAAAGATTGGATTGGTTAAGGGGTGGACCCAGCAAAGCCTGCAGAAGCTCGGGAAGTTGATTGGTTATTTTGAAAAAGCGCCTGGCCTTTCCCAAACCCGAGATGATATAATCCCAGCTAACAAAGTTTTCTCTCCCGCTGGCCTGGTAACCTGCCCTCCGCCCATTGGTTAGCCCCTGCTCTTTCCTTAGCAGCCATGTGGCCTTAGCAGCTGCAGGGCCCCCAAACGCAGGTTTCAAGGGGGAGCCTGGGTATAGCAGCCCAGTGAGGAATCCCAGCCACAGCCGGAACAGCGCTTTGCTCCTGCTCCTGCCTGGATGGGGACTGGGACGCCTTAGTAGCTGCATGAGGCCCTGGCAGCCCTTGAGCTCCAAATGGGCCCTAGCCAAGGCGCAGCGGGAAAAACAAGCTGAGCGAGCACGGTGGAGATAGACTGGATTGGATTGTTTTAATATGAACTGAACCAATGGCACAGAACATTTGGACCTTGGCTTTTACTTTGGCCCTGATGAAAACAAGGGGGAACTTTTCCATGGCAGGACAGGCAGAGATAGACATTGGGCACCCGGGGGCAGACAAATACATCTTACCATGCCACACTGTCCTGTACATGGGCCCCTCAAATGCCTTCCTTGAGATCCTGTGAAAGAACATGATTTCCACCGGCAACAACATAACAGGGTAGGCCATTTGAGCTATTCTTCTTCTGTGAGCTCGTAGAGTCCATAAACGCTGAGGTTTCTGACCCCCTAGGACATTGCTATTAACGAATTCTGAATACCTCTCCCATCTTGGCTTGGAAATACTGGTGGGGGAATCAGATAAGGCCCTATGGGACTGAGTTCAGTGTTCTGGCCAGGAGATGGCAGCACCGGGTCATACAGGGGAGCTGGGTGTTCTTCCCTGAGCCACCTCAGGTGAGCTGGAGCCCCAGCTGGGCGGTGTTTGAGAAGGCTTTCTGGGTAGAAGGAACCAGTAGTGATGGACTTGTTGGTCCTAAGGGGTATCCTGAGTATACAGTCCTGGAGGGGAGGGAATTTTGGGAAAATAGAAAGGGTTAAGTGAAAACCAGAAATGGATTTCTGCAGTTGATGCAAAACATAAGCTTTTTTAGTGGAAAGGAGACAGAGACCTCTTGCAGAAACTAACTCTAGAGGCTAAAGCAGAGTCCAGTGCCTCATAGAAGCAGAATTAGCTCTTGTCATGTGTCACACAGCTAGGTGAGTGGACTGAGTGGGACAGTAGCAGAGGATATCGGGTGTTCAGTATTACTCATGATTGAGTATTGAGCAGTATGGTTCCTAGTTATAAATACTTTCCCACTTCTTTCTGTGCATCATCAGAAGGAATAATGTATGTCTAAGCTTGTCTTATGTGGGTTCATCACCTTCCAGGATGTTTCATTGCATAGAATTCTTTCTCGAACATAGGAGCTTTCCAGGTCTTTAGGCCTCCTCTAACTTTTTCTCCTCAGGTGGGAAAGATAAGGGATAAAGCACAGTCAACCAATTAGTTCAAACATGAGATGTGGTCCTGAAGGGAAACAGCAGAGAAGACCTCAGCCGGTCGCCATCCACTTGTGTGCCAGCAGAATTTGATGGTGTGCACCCACAGGTGCTTTAGGTGTGTTTTCAGTTTTCAAAAAATCATGGGAAGAGATGTTTTGCCAAATAATAAATTACAAATGGTGAGTTCAGATCATGTGGAATATCTGTCTTTTACTTGGTCAAACTTTAAGATTTTGGCTCATACAGAAAAGCTTGGATAAGATAGAACATTAAAAGTGCTCTACGTTAGTCAAGGAAATTCTTATAATCCTGTATGATTTTTACCAAGTTGGGGTTATGGTCTGAATGTTTTAGTATATGTGCTGCCGAAGCGAGCACTATGGTCTGAATGTTACACATCTGAAATTAGAATTAAACATCTGCTGAAGGTAATTCAGTTCAGCGTTAGATTGGGTGTAAAACCTAGTTCTGACTTGGTCTAGTGTTTTTTAGACAACAAGTTGACATTGGCAGAGAATGCATCTGCATTTTTTCAGGTCTTATGGAGCAAGCAGCATTACAGTTTGAATTGATCTCTAAACACAGATACTAGAAAGGATAGTCAAATTCAAGAAGCCTCTGGATATGGAGAACTTGGAAAGGCACTAAGTTCCCCACAAGGGAAGGTGTGTTGGTTCATATGCTAAGAGTATGTCATCAGTCTTCAGTTGTCCCCTCCTTAAGGTTTGTCTCAGCTGCGAGGACAAGTGCTTCCTTTAGCAACACTCATGCACTACAGACTGAAAAGGCGGACAAAGGCCAGCCAGTGGAGGCCACCATGGAACAACTCTGAGGAGCCATATACTGTTATGCCTACACTACAATGAAATGCACTCGCATCCCAATGCAGCTTCCTTTCCCATCCTTTATATGGAATTTCATAAACGTGCTCTTCATGCTGAACTCCACCTCAGTATCTAATTGGGAAAAACCCACCCTATAGCACTAGATGAAAAGGCCGAGAGGAACATGATTCCACTCTTTTGACCAGGGTGTCTACCCATCATCATGACCATGTCCTTTTCAACTCTAAACTCTCTCACCTGAAGAGAATGGCACAGTTTGGGCACCCTAAGACATGCCATGGTTTATGGACTCCTCTAGTTTCTAGTTACATGCCAAACCTTACAGCTTTTTATGGACCTAGATTCCAATTTTATTCTGACATGGTTTTCTGCCTTGTTTAGCTTCTTACATAGGGATAGATGTGTGTCTCTCATCTATCCAGCTCCCAAACACAAATGTCTAGAAAGTGAAATCGGTTCTTCCTCTTAAACTTAGGGAAGAGCACAGCCCGCTAAGGCCCACCAACAGTCTGGAGAGAGTCAAGAACCGGCTTCACGTGTTCTGCAATTTCAGGGAGGATTCCAATACAAAGCAGTCACAAGCAGAGGGAGGTGAGTGACCAGATATCTTGGACTCCATGAAATACTTGTTTTCTCTGACCTGGTTCAAAGAGTTCAAGGTCTTATGACCTTTGGAAGAAGTCACTCTGCAATGCTTACTCTCTGTATTTGCTTCTTTGAAATCCAGTGAAGAAAAGAAGTCTAGCATTTGTCCTAGCGCATGGAGAGGAGCTTCTTAGGCCATTTCCAGGTCTTCAGGTTGGGGTATCCTGCAGGCTGTTGCACTGCTGTCCTGATCTTCTTACAGGCACAGGGAGAGGTTATTCTATAGGGAGAGATTATTCAAGGCAGTTCTACCCACGAGAGGCCAGGACTTTAACCTTTTGCCTGCTTTATGATAACAAGTCTTCAACTTTGAGCCTGAACTTTCAGCAAAAGAGAAGAGGAGAAAGAGCCTACAAGGGCTCCTATTGTCCAGGCAATAATCCTACTTCCTAGTGTAAGCATGGAGGCCTGTCTGGGGACTTGGGGGCTCTGTAGAGGTACCAGTGAGCACTAAAGGGAGGATCTCGTATGTGAAGCCAATGATTCTCTGTAGTAGCAGCCTCATGAACAGGGAAATCTGCTCTTTGTTTGTAATGATATTGGAAAAGACTATGGAGTTCTGGGAAGCTGTGTGTTAATGTGATGTGAAAAAAAACAACTCCTGGCCCTTATTTTGAATATTGCCAGTCACATCTTTATCTATGCTGTCCTTTACTTTCAATTATTTAACTCTTCTTTTAGTCCATCAACAGGATAAAGCCTATTTAGACATAGAGATGGAATGATAGCCTGGATATGCTAAGATATCTTCATACTAGTGGCCCGGTGCACAGATTCATGCACATTGAAACGAAATTAATTAGAAGAAATATTTTAATATCGCTATTCACCCTTTCTCTATAATAGAAGTGTCAACCAAATTCACGATCGACAATGACAGATCGAAACACATGCGTGCTATTGGTGCCAGTGAGAGCTTTATATATATCGTGTATGCGCGAGTCAACTTAGCCTTTTATATATATAGAATAAACTTGCTTAATTAGTTCTGCTTTCTGATTTAGCTAAACTTTTTCCAACCCAGTGAAGCACCTCAACTTCTTTCAGGTAATTGTCAGCAACACAGCAATAAATAGCAACACGAAGCAGATTATTATTGTAGATCATGCAGGGAGAACAAAGGGTAAGATATTTAACTGCAGCAGTGTTTGACTATATTCTGTGCAGTGAGAAAACCTGAAGTCATTTTCAAGGTCCACCATTTCTTCTTGTCAGTTGGGTCAAGTTTCTAAACTTTCTAAATTTGTTTTCTGGCTAATGAAGAGAAAAAGGATTCCACTGAGTCTCCTATCTATCTACTCCAGGACTTCTGTGAGGATCAAATGAAATGAGGCACGGGAAATGCTTCACAGACATCTGATTACAGTGCAAAGTGTTTCCACCTGGGTATAAAGCAAATCGTGTTCCTGGGCTGAAGAAACTGCAAGGAGGCTTGTTGTTGTTAGAGAGAGGAAGCTGGGCATTGCTATGTGACATTATTACCTGGATGGACACTTAGCATATTAGCCTTTTATATATATAGTCTTTATAAAATGGGATGGGGAGAAAGTGGGTATAAGAGAGCTTTCTATGGAGCAGACTAGAACGACAAAGTAGGTATACCAAGCTCTTGCTAGAGCATTAATATCCAGAGATGGCCAATCTTCGTACCACCTCATTGTGACCATCCTTCTGATGCTTGGGAATTGTTCTTCTCTTAGCACAGGAGCTACCTCCTAATTGCCTTGAGGGCATTGCTGTCCAATAGAGATACAGTGTGAGCCACATATCTTATTTTAAATAGTCTAGGGGCCATAATAAAACAAAATAAAGAACTGGATGAAAATTGAAAATTCTCGTTTGTTTTAGACCAGTGGTCGGCAAACTCATTAGTCAACAGAGCTAAATATCAACAGCACAACGATTGAAGTTTCTTTTGAGAGCCAAATTTTTTAAACTTAAACTTCTTCTAATGCCACTTCTTCAAAATAGACTCGCCCAGGCCGTGGTATTTTGTGGAAGAGCCACACTCAAGGGGCCAAAGAGCCGCATGTGGCTCGCGAGCCGTAGTTTGCCGACCATGGTTTTAGACCATTCCTTGATGCTGTCTGCCCTAAGAGGCTTCAGACCATTTGAGGTTTCAAGTCTCAGCTATTCCCACTTCCTAGTTGTAATTGTATTTTCATTTAGAAACTTCTGGCCTGGTTGGAAATTCCCAGAATACTTGGGGAACTGCCCCAAAGATTTTCTGAGGATCATCTGATAAACTATTCATGTTTCCTACAAGTTTCCAGCTTGTAGGGAACTTATAAATGTTCTAAAAGGCACAGTGAACTCAGTGCACCCATTTTTCAGCGGCTAAAGGTTTTTTGGTTCCGAAGAGGTAGCATTTGTCTTAGATTGGCTGAGAGTTAACAGTTGTAGATTCTTATGGCACTTGGTTGAAGAATAATAGAGAATCTAGAGAAAATGCATTTTAGATGTGGCAGCAGGGGCTGGATCAGCTGTGATGCCAGCCAGTGTCCAAACAGTCAACAGAGCCAGAATATTGGCAGCCTTTATAGATGTGAGGGTGTCCTATCGGCTGTTGCACTGCTATGCTGGGTCTTCTTACAGGCACAGGGAGAGAGAATCCTGTAGGGAGAGATTATTCAAGGCAGCTGTTCACCACCAGGGGAAAGGGTGAGAAAAGCCAGCTGCGGAGGATGAGTGTAGATGTGTCTACATGAAGAAGTACCAGTCCTCACCACAGGTGGGGTCTGTGCAGAATGTAATCAGGGAAGTCTTATTGTTTAATTCTGGGTCTGGAGTTCTTCAGTTCTTTGGAATAGAATGGAAGTATATCTGACTAATGGTTAATTGCTCGATGACCCAGAAGAAAGCTTATTCTCTGCCTTACACTGGCAGGGAGTTTTTGAATGAGGCCTAATCTTGAGTTGAAGATTAGTGGACTGTCCTAAAGTGGACCCACCCCATAAGCCCTGTACTCCCTTCCCCCATGTCAGGTGTGAGCTATAGACATGAAGGTTATAGATCTGTGTGCTTACAACAAGATAGTTCTAGAAGCTGAGGTTCTTGTACTACTCACAACTCGTGTTTTACTGCTAGAACTACTTACCGCCTTTGCTGGAGTAGAGCTATTCTGCCTGACAGTTGTATTTTCAATTTTAATTTTTACCTTTTTTTTTTTTGCTCTTAGTATTTTATCCAAATTTCATTTGTAAAATCCCAGACATGGCCAACTATTCTCGTACAGCAATATCTACCTTCCTAGTATTAATAAATAAGAAAACCTGTTGTGTTCTTACCATGAGCTTGGAAAAGTGTTATCACAGATATCAATGAGCTATTCTTGTCCTCAATTCCAATGATTTAGAATCTTTTACTGAAAATAAGAAGCCCTCTGATTGAAATATAAAACACGATATTCTACTTAGTAACAAACACAAACACCCGAAACGCCATTTTTGACCCATTCCTGCTTAATAAGAACCCAGCCTGCATTTGCCCATATTAAACTAGGTAGTCCCTGGAGAGATCACAGTGTTGGCCAAATTCAACATGATGGTGGAGCCTACACAGACACAGGAAACAAAGCTAGGCCCTTCCACATAGCCATAAGTCCTTGCGATGATTTCGTTTTAAGTCAATGTATCTTCATGTCGCACATATTCCCCAATGTCTGCTTGATGAAATACAACAATCGCTATGGGGTCTACTTTCCTGCAGTCTTGTGTAGACTTTGCTGCCACCCCAAAACCCAAAGGGATGTCTGCCATGGAGTACACCACCACTCCCTGGTACTGAGACGTGTTTTCAGTGATTCGACCCAGTCCAGATTTTAACACCTGATTCCCATACAGGAAGGACTGCTCTGCTCCAGGCTTTATCCACACTTTGTACTTGGCATAGGGTGCAAGGTAATCCAGAGCTGTGATGTGCAACCGGAATTTGTGGGTCTTAGTGAATTTTCTGAAGCAGGTCCCCAGCGACACCAGCTTGTCACCGGAGATGTTGGCGGCCAACTTCAAGATCTTTTCACTCACGTAGTACACGTGGTCGTTGTGCAGCCTGAAACAGCAGGTGCCGTCGGGCCTATCGACCAGCAGTTGAAGGTTCTCCCCGATGTATTTTGCTGTCTTCTCAAACATGACACGAGTCTCCTCTTCAGTCAAAGGCCGCATTTTCCCGCTGTTGGAACACCGGATCCTTGTGCCTCAGTCCTTAATTTTTACCTTTTTGTTGTTGTTGTTTGCTTGTTTAGACTGCTAGACTTAGTAGCAACAGATCAGGGTGGTGTGGTCCCAGTGGAGTGGGAGAAGCATAGAAGTACTTTTAAGTACTAGCCATTTGACTATCCCTGATGCTGTCTGCCCCAAGAGGCTTCGGACCATTTGAGTTATATCTCCTTCTGGGCCCCAGAGGCCATCTGCTTACAGGGCACAGCTTAATTTGACGTCTTGCTTTTGCCTCCCAGTTCCCACTCCTCCCAGTTCCCACTCCTCCCAGTTCCCACTAAGAGGTGTCATAGAGTTGGGGTTTTGGACACTTGGGTGATAGTCCAATGTTTATCACTACCGTATTCTAAGTCTTGGTGAACTATATATACTGGATAATTAATAAATTGGAAAAGAATGTTATGGCTTAGATACTTCTTTATGTCTCCCCACCTTCTCTGTCCTTCCGGGGGACTTCTCTAGACCACTGCTGCCCTTGCCTCTGGGCTTGGCAAATCTTCCTCAACTTACTTTATTTGTACTGGGCCAAAAGCAAAAAAAATGGGGCCATTCTGGGCATTTATAGATGTAGTTCCTGTGTATCTTCATCCTTCCTTACCTGAAGGTTGAGACTGCTTATTATACTTTAGATTTCAGCTGAAGTGCTGCTGTCTCAGCTTTGTGCCTTATTTAATTTCTTGCTTACCACCCTCTGTGCTATCCCCCACTTACTTGCTCTGCTCTGACTATTTGTGACTATATATTCATTTATTAGTTTACTTTCCCCCACCAGACTGAGCTGTGTCATGAAGACAGATCACATCTCTCAATGACATTCAAGATTATAATGTATAGTTCCATGTTTGAAACATTCATTTGCTGAACTAGCAGAGAGGAAGCTGTGCATTAGATAACATCATTGCTGGTCTTGCTAGAGATTTTGGACATTATCTTATACATAATAGGGAAACTATTAAAAAAATTTAAGTGTGATTGTGTCACCGGACAACCAATGGGTACTGGCTGCCTGTTACTACTTGAACCAATTCAGCAGATTCAGGGTTGAATCATATGAGTGTTTATTCCAATAATGCCGGCAGTATGGGAGAGCAGCAGGTCATCCACAAAAATCTGCTCTGCCCCCCACCATAAACCAGTTGCTTATATTGGGTAGAAGATTGCGATGAAGATTACATGGGGAAGTAGGCAAAAGGGTATGCCAAATGGGCAGTTTAGAGGTAATGTGGGCTGGGGATTTGCAAAGGGCTGGGGGTCTTCAAAGGGCTGGCAGCTCTGGTTTCTGCAATAAAGTTGTTAATCTTTCCATGATAATAGGCAGCTCCTGATGGGAGCATGGGCCGCATTTCCAGGTGAGCTCCCAGGTCCTGCATGCAACTCCAAGCCAGGTTAGAATGGGCTTTCTTTGTTCACCATTAATCGGAACAAAACAATCACGGTTAACAGAGCATGATTAATATTTCTTAAAATTATAGCTGGCCCCCAATATTCTATTTCTGCCCCTAACAGTTGGTTGACAGAAGATATTTGATATGATCAAACTTCATTTTAAAAATTATTGTTGACATTTCATAAAAAAGGGAAAATGGAGTGAGTTGTGAGAGATTACCTCTGTGGTCTTTTATTGAATGTCATAAACTTAATTACTCTCCTGTTGATTAACTCACTAATATTTAATTCAATTCCTCAAGGAAGCCTTTCCTAAATTTTTTTTAAATTGAATTTAATTGGGGTGACATTGGTTAACAAAATTATATAGGTTTCAGGGATATAATTCTATAGGTTTCAGGGATATAATTCTATAATACATCATTTGTGTATTATATTGGGTGCTCACCATCTCAAGTCAAGTCTCCTTCCATCACCATTTATCCTCCCTTTACCCTCTCCTTCCCCTCCCCACTCTCTTTCCCTCTGGTAATCACCATACTGTGGTCTGTCTATTAAGTTTTCTCTTAATCCCTTTACTTTTTTCACCCAGACCCAATTCTTTAATAAGATTGGATCCTGTCATTTTCTGGGAGGGGTCTCTAGAATTTAGGACCTTATTTGATTACCTAGCAGGGTAGTGATTGGTATAGTATTGTGCAAATTTTGAATGCCTTGTATTTGTCCACTTCTGGGAAATTATTCTAAGGAATCAGAGTGGCAGAGTAAAAATTTAGATATACTTTCCATCCCTATTATGCTAATTACCATTATAAAACTACATATGAAACAGGAATACATTAGAAACAGGAATGCCCATCTCCCAGCATCTCATCAATTTGACATGGCATTTCCTAATCTTTGCTTCCCTGAAAGTTGAAAAATGAGAGGATATATATATATATATATATATATATATATATATATATATATATTAATCTTAATCATTTTTTAATTTTTCAGTTGACATGCATTATATTCATTTTAGGTGAACACCCCAGTGATCAGACATGTAACTAAGTGATCCCAATAAATCTCATTTTATACCCATGATTATTCTGTAACAACCAATTTGTACTTCTTAATCCCTTCACCTTTTTCACCTATCCCCCAACAGCCCTCCCATCTGGCAACTGTTAAAATATTCTCTGTATCTATGAATCTGTTTATGTCCTGCTTCTTAATTTGTTTTGATTTTTAAATTCAGTTGTTGATAGGTTTGTATTAATTACATTTTATTCATTTTTTTTTCTTTTTCTTAAAGAAGACCCTTTAACATGTCATTGAATATCAGTTTAGTGATGATGAACTCCTTTAGCTTTTTCTTGTCTGAAAAGGTCTTTATCTGACCTTCAATTCTAAATGATAGCTTTGCTGGGTAATCTTGGTTGTAGATCCTTGCTCTTCATCACTTTGAATATTTCTTGCTGCTCCCTTCTGGCTAGCAAAGTTTCTATTGAGAAATCAGCTGACAGTCTTATGGAAGCTCCCTTGTAGGCAACTAACTGCTTTTCTCTTCTTGCTTTTAAGATTCTCTTTGTCTCTAACCTTTGGAATTTTAATTATGACATGTCTTGGTGTGGGCCACTTTGGGTTCATCTTGTTTTGGACTCTTTGCCCTTCCTGGACCTGTATGTCTATTTTTTCTTTTTTACCAAGTTAGGGAAGCTTTGTCATTATTTCTTCAAATAGGTTCTTGATCCCGTGTTCTCTCTCTTCTCCTTTTGGTACCCCCATAATGTTGGTGTGCTTGAAGTTGTCCCAGAGAATCCTTATACTATCCTCATTTTTTTGGCTTGTTTTTTCTCTTTACTGTTCTGATTGGGTGTTTTTTGCTCCCTTATATTCCAAATCACTGTTTTGATTCTCAGCTTTATCTACTCTACTGTTGATTTTCTGTAAATCATTCATTTCAGTTAGTGTATTCTTCATTTCTAACTGTTCCTTTTTTATGCTGTTGAAGTTCTCATTAAGTTCATTGAGCATCCTTATAACTAGTGTTTGAACTCTGCATCTAGTAGATTGCTTCTCTCCATTTTTTAAGTTATTTTTTTGGAGATTTATTTTGCTCTTTCATTTGGGATATTTTCTTTGTCTTATCATTTTGGAACTCTCCTTGTGTTTGTTTCTATGTACTAGGTAGAGCTGCTACAACTCCCAGGCTTGGTAGAGTGGCCTAATGTAATAGGTGTTCTGTAGGGTCCAGTGGCACAGCCTCCCCAATCACCCAAGCTGGGCACTCAAGGTATCCCGCCCCCCCCCACCCCTGCCCCATATGGGCTGTATATACCCTCCTTTTGTAGTTGAGCCTTGATTGCTATTGGCATGTCAATGGGAGGAATTTACCCCAGGCCGGTCAACTGCAAAGACTGGCTTTGACCACTGTCCACTGACCTCTGACCATTGTAGAGGATCAGCTGTGTATAGGCTCACCCACGGAACAGTGGGGCTCTGGTACCCACTGAGTCTGGCTCTTGAGTATGTTGCTTGTGGAGATAGTTGGGTGGTGCTTTGTGTTCTGAAGCTATCCATTATGTATGCTGGCTCTGGGGCCTCCTGAGAGGTGCAGGCCAAGATCAGCCACAACCTGTGTTCTGCCCTGGGCTGCCTGGCATGAGATACAGAATGATCTGCACATGGCTGCTACTTGTTCTTGACTTGGAGGTGTCCAGGTGAAACCAAGCTGTGAACCAAGGCCAGCTGCTGCTAGTGCCAGGCCTGGGGTCACTTAGCAAGAGGTATGGGGCACACTGAGTCCAGATGCTGCTTGTCTGAGAGATTTTAGGAAAATCTGAAGAATGAGCCAAGATAGGCCATTTGTATGGAAAAAACACACCACTGGAAACAGCTTGAGTAGACCCAAAAGTTGGGTGAAGTGGGGTCCAGCACTGCAGCTCAGAAAGAGTGAGTCTGAATAAGTCTGTGTGTGGGCCCTTTAAGAGGAATTGGCCTGGGATTCCAGCAATCCTCTGTTTTCCTCAGCCTCAATCCCCACTGGTTTTTATATCCAGAACTTATGGGGACTTTTTTCTTGGTACTGGAACCATGGGCTGAGGGGCCCTGGTGTGGGTCTGGGACCCCTCACTCCTCAGGGGTAACCTTTACAGCTGAGATAGTCCTCTAAATTTTTACTTTCTACATGTGGGTGTGGGACCAGTCCCTTCTGAGTCGCTGCCCCTCCTACTAGTCTCGGTGTGGCATCTTATTTAATTCCCTAGTTGTAGGACTTTCATTCAGCCATATTTCAGTTGTTTCTGAATGATGGTGGTTCTGTAATTAGTTGTTATTTTGATGTGGTTGTGGGAGGAGGCGAGTATCATGTTTTGTCCTAGGATTTTGCAATGAGCAAGTCTGAGAGGGCATATTACTTTGTTTACTTGTGAATTTCAGTAAGCAATGGCTACTTGTTTTTCTGTAAATTACCTATGCCTGTCCTGTACATTTTACCTTTAAGTGTTTTGTTTGTAAAATTTTTGAATGTTGGAAATATTAGACATCAGTCTGTTCCCTCATTTTTTTTCTTTACCAGTTTGACTTGAACTCCTAATTTTTCCTGTATACATTTCATATCTTTTGAATTTTGTGTTATTTACATGTATCACTCACTGAAAAAAAATTTGGTCTCCTTTCTGTCCTTTACCCTAGAAATTGTGATTCCTCTTTCTAAAAAGAAAGCATTTTTGTTATCTTCCAGACTTTCTACACATATATCTAATTTTCCACAAAGTAAAATGATAGTACAAACACTATTTTATGCCATAGCACTTCCAAAATAACTTACAATTCTTTCTACTATATCTTGGAGATATTTTCCCATCAGTTATATATAGAGCTACCTGTCTCACTTTGGGTTCTCTAAAAGTGGAACGTGAGATCAGGGGTTTAGTATCTTTTCCATGGTGGATTTTTTAATGTGTGATATTGTCTTGGGTATCTCATTGACAAAACAAATATCTAGCCTGTTGGCTATAGCCCATGTCTGTAGAAAAATCTCTACACTGTCACTGGGCCAAATTTTTTTACAGAAGTAAATCCTAGCTGTATCTGTCCAGATCTAGCCCTTCAGAGTTAATTGGGTGTTCTTATTGTCAAACCAAGCTCATTCTCATATCTGAAGTTAAGGACTTGTTTGGGCATTTGCTTAAACATCTCAAAGTCTTAAACTGTCTGTTCTAATAGTATGATACAAATTAAAATAATTACATACCATTGTTAAGCCAATGATCCAAATAAAAAAACACAAGCCACTGATTTTGGAATTTATAAAACTTATGTTGACTAAGAAAATTATCACTTTAAAAAAATATTCTTACTGATTTCAGAGAGGAAGGGAGAGGGAGAGAGAGATAGAAACATCAATGATGAGAGAGAATCATTGATCAGCTGCCTCCTACGTGCCCCCTACTGGGGATTGAGCCCACAACCTGGGCATATGCCCTGACCTGGAATCGAACCGTGACCTCCTGGTTCATAGGTCAACGCTCAACCACTGAGCCACGCAGGCTGGGTGAAAATAATCACTTTTATAGATAAACTAAAGCTATAGCAATTCAGAACTTTTTTTTTTTAATAACCATGGGTATGGCAAGTATTTGAAAGCAATGGATCTGAGTTCAGTTCTCACCTTTACTTAAATGCCATGTGTCTATATTCACTTATCAAAAGTGGATACACTTTTAAAGGAGAATGGCAGAAAAAGTACACCTTTTTAGACCAAAACTTATTGAGGGTTCTCTTGACTCCGTTCTCTTGACTACTTTGAGACAAAGTAGGTCTCTAAGTAAGGAAGTTTCCTTATTACAAATATTACAAGCTGAGAGACCTTAAACTCCTAATAGTCTCAAACCACCCACATTCTCATACTATAGTATGTGATCTCTATCACCGGCATTCTATACTGAAATAGTAGTGGCAAAAGTCACCACATTTTCCTTTTGGTTTAAAACTAAACCCAGACATGGAAACTATATAATTATCAGATGTGTGCACAAAAGCTACTTGTGTGTACCAGGTGAAATAGAGACATGGAAAATGACAGCAAATGTTGCAAAATGTGGTCATTAAATCTCAGTTAATGCCAGACTAGAGTGAATCTGCCTTATTCATTGACAACCTTATCTAAAATACTGCTTCCTTCCTTCCTCACCCTGCCCCCTCCATATTCTGCTTTGTTTCCTTCACAGTACTTATCCCTTTCTGACTGTCTCCCCCTTTAGAATGCAAACTCCATGAGGGCAGGGACCTGTTGTTTACTGCTGTGTCCCTCAGTGCCTTTCATCACACTTGCCCAATACACAGTAGATGCTTGATAATATTGCTTGTTGGATGCAGCGGGCATGCAGGTGATTACATGGAATATTAGAACACCTTTCTTTTTTGTCATTGCTTATAAAAGGAACTACTGTGTTTCTGAGACCCTTTACCTAGGTGCTCCAGAGAATAGATTCTAAGACAAAACTTAAGCTTATTGAGAGGAGATGTGTGAAACCCGAGGGTAATAAGAGTAAGGGGGAAAAGTGAGGCGGGAGAAGGAACGCAAATACAAGGTGTTAGTTGACTTGAGCTGATCACAGCTTTAATAGAAGATACATAGCTGCTTGCATTATCTGCAGGCCAGCTGAAAACACTACCTTAGAGCTTCTGGTGGTGGGAAATATATTGTAATGGTGGACTGCTCAGTTTCTCCTTAATTTCTTAAGTTGTAAACTTTAAGACTCTGTGAATCTAATCTTAAAATTTATTTCTATTGAATTGAAGCTTGTTAAAATTAGGTAATGACTTTATCTCAAGTAATCATCTTTTCTTGATTTTTAACTATAGTAACTATTTTGTTGATACATTCCTAATACCTATTTGTCCATCCTTTTACTTTAAAAACGACACATTTAAAATTTAAGGAATCAGACACTTAAATATCTTATGCAAGCATTTAAAAAATTCAGACCTATATGTGCTACTATTTGTAATACCTTAAACAATAAAATTAAAATATCCAGACCTGAAAATCTTGTTCTCTAACTAGAAATCCTAGAAATAACAAGTGTCAGTTTCTAAAACTGTATTTTGTGCTTCCTGCTTTTCTGTTTTGACTCTGTTTCCCCTGAGTTTCAGAAAAAGGAAGAGCAAAAATGTGCTATGTTACCAAACTGGTCATGTTTTTGTTAACCATGTTGATCACAGCTTGGGTTCTCTTGAAGTCATTGCACAGATGGAGTTTGGGGTACAAAGCATGTATAAGGAATCTCCACCTGGAAGGGAAAGGAGGCAGAACTTGGCAGAGAGAAACTGAAATGTGATGCAGGCTGAAAAGCCTTGACCAACGCGGTGGAAAACTCTGGAGCTGAAACTGCTCCATGTCCTATGTCAGGCACAATGGTCAGATACCTGTGGGAGGTGTGGCCATGCTCAGGCTGCTGTGGGAGGGTGTGGCCTTGATGAACGAGTTCTCTGCAGCGATCACTTAGGGGCTGTCTGCTAATTGTACCTCCCTAGCTCAGAAGCAAGTCTTTCCTAGAAAGGGGATGTGGATGAAGCATCTCCATGTCTACAACAATGTCTGTTGTTTCCAAACTATGATGGTTCCTAGTGACGGGTCTGGAGGGATGGAAGGGGAAGTATGCATCTACCAGCTTCCACTTACCTCTCATTTCCAATTGGCACAAAATCCTTTGTACTTCCAGGTGCCACTGGGCCCTACTGGGCAGCAGCTGGGAAAGCCGTGTCTCAGTCCCCAGGGCGCGTGGTGTTCGGCCCGAGGTGGTAAGGGAACCTGCAGCCTGAGTCCCTTCAGGTGCTATGGACACAGTGTCGAGTCCTGCCTTCTTTCTGAGGGAAACACAGTTGGCTGATAAAGCCAGAGAGGAGATGATGATGGTATTTAGGGCTCTTCACTGAGCATGAAGCCAAGGACCAAGAGGCAGGTAGGGCTGAGCATATTTGACAAGAGTATCAATTTGGTCTGATGCGTTTGTGAAACATTTACTTGCTGATAAAGCTCACAGGCCAAAGTTTAGGTAATACACACAATAATGGCTAAATGATATTATTCGAGGCCATGTCTCATTAATAAAACAAAAACCTGTACAGTCTTTTCAACATTAGCATATTCTAATAAAGAAAACTCATATATTTTTATATTAAATATTATATGTAGGCATAATAATGTTAAATTAATATTTAAAGGAAACTACAACTACAGCAAGGCAAATCACTGCTTATTTTCCATCTCTAAAATAGCAGTATGAGAGAAGACATTGATTGCAGTAAAGCCTAATTAGTTAATTAGAATGAGCTGTGAGAAAAATAAAGCAGTATAAGAATAAGGATCTCGGAGGACTAATGTTGACTCTTTTTTTTTCTCCAGGAATAAAATCTAATGTTCTCTTTGGTTAATACTTAAATATTAAGAAAACTATGTTGAACCGGTTCTCCACATTATACTTACAGTGATTCGGATTTTACCTTTCCAAGAGCAGTTGCTCAGAAGGAAGAAAAGGCAACCATAGAGTCTCTGAGGCTCGCACCGCCTTCTCAGGAAGGGGTTCCCTGGCAGAGCAAAGAATTGAGGTGCAGAAGCAAGCATCCTCTCCCCACTCTCCCCCCATGCTCCCATTTTTTCTTTTACTTAAAGCATTTTGAATAACAAATGCAAAAATTAGGTTTGGATATAAAAAGCTCGACGACCATCCCAATCCAGGATTGTTTCACTAGGAGACTTGGCAGAGAAAGGACGTTCCCCTCGTCACAAGGACACAGTGACAGAAGGCAAAGGTCATATGTAAATAATTTGTGATCTCTGAGCAAAGGCATTGAGAGTATAAATTCATCTGGAAAATGAGGGGATCTGACCAGGTGGCCTGTCATGTCCCACGTGACCTAAGCTCAGACCGTCCATGCTGGGGGGACTAAAGTGGACATAGGAAGGAAGGTCTGTCTTACTGTGGCATCAATCTTCCATGTCCTTACTGCTTGTGGGATAAATTTATATTTAATAGTGTGAAATTTCTGTATGCTGAAAAATAGGCAAAAAGACAACCATAAACAAGCCAAGGATGTCCTGTGTAAGGTAGACAATTTGAAAGCGAGTCTTGCAAGCTACTTTCCAAGTCCTGGTCTGCGTCCACGACAGTTTCTCCCAGGTCAGCTGGATGAGGGCATTTCTTGTCTCATGGAGGCTCAAGAAATTATGATTCAAGGGTTTGAAACCCTAATGTTATAGGCAAAGCCTCATTTTTACAGAATACAGAACACTATTTTTCTTCCACCTCTAACAGCTTGCTAAGAGAAGCCACCACTAAATCATGGTCCTGCAGCATCTCCGGGTAGCAGATCAAGGCTGGCTCGATCCTCGCTGACCGCTGTAGGGGTGTGATCAGCTTCATGTCCTGCACTTCCGGCATCCCACTTATTCTGAGAGATGAGAGGTATTCAGAACTTTATCGCTTCTTTTGAAATTTCACTTTGTCCTTATTTTTTTCTTATTCTGGGGATGGGGTTGACCTGTAATTTGATACTAGGGTAACTCTCCTGTTCTGCCTTGGTTATTTGGGGTGTTGCTAGAACCTGTTCTCTCTTTTGGAGAAAGACAAGTCTTTCTTCCAGATTGCATGTCCCTGGCCAGCTCTTCTATAGATGGTATAGTAGTTTCAGCAACCAAAAATTTCAGAGGTAATTCCATCTCTGGCTCTGGTTGGGTCTTGCAAAAATATAAAGAACAACTTCCCGCAACTCTTGTATTGGTGTTGCCCTATTTCTAATGGCCTCTTCATACAGTCCGATAACATCAAAGGTGCCTTTACTTGCCAAGAACTTTGCTTTGCAGATCCAGAATTTAGCAAATTTTTCAGCCTCAGGAATACTGGACAATAAGGTAAATACTCATTAGAAAGTATACCCCCTTCGATGAGCTGCAGACACTTGGTCAGAGTGCTGTTAATTTTATTGGACAGTTCAAGTTGTGCTTCCCTTTCTTCCTCTTCTTTTTCCATGCTCTGCCAGAACGGAACATTTCCTCTGTTTTTCTTTTTGTTTTAAGTTCCATTGGAGGCCGCTTATACATTTTCCCCTTAGATTTCTGCCATTCTTCCAGCTGTTTCCTTTGATCCTCTGCTGTGATCTTCTTAACATCCGGGTTAGTCTGGGTCCCATTTGGGACTCCTCTTCCATTTATGGCTGTACCACCAGCTTGAGTTTGGGGGCTGTTTTGTTTAGAAAGGGGTTCTGGGGAAGAACCCCTTTCAACTTGGGTCCAGGGTCTGTGCTTTCTGTTGATAGCTGCTGCTGTGTTTATTCCCCTGGGCTGTACTTGCTCTTACGCTTGGGGTGTTGGGAATGACTGAAGTGAAGCTGCCAACAGCCAGGGTAGGCCTTTGGCTTACAGCTTTGGATTTCTGCTGCACACATGACGTCTGAGGTCTAGAACAAAGTTGAGTGGGTTTCTGGTCTTGGTTAAGGTGGTCAGTGTGAAAAGCCACGGCCAGCGTGGCTTTTGGGTTCAAAGGCTTGGAGAAAGAGCTGATGCACAAACTGATACACAAGACAAGAATAATTAATTTTGAAATTGTAGGGGGAGGCCAGGGAAAACTCAACTGTAGCAGTCAAGTTCCGCTGAGTCTCCTTTCCCAGCTGCTTTTATTTACTAGAATACACAATTGCTTTTTAGGAATGCAAACAGACATATCAATGGTAATGTTTATAGTAAACAGTAAGATTGTCAGGTTTGGGGGAGTTTGCTTTAGGCCATTGAGTCAGCAGTAGGTAATAAAATGTAAATATTCACCCTGTGAATATCAAAGGGGAGCCCAAACTCAGCCTTCTGGTGGACTCCTCGCATTTATATTAATTACTGTTGATCTTGGTTTCCAGCATTTCCCCCTTCTTTAAATTCTTAGTAGATGTTGATATGCCACTTGCAGAGTTTCAATTATTTTAAGATTTTTATTCCGCATCTGCAGACTAAAATTAAACAAGAACAAGAATGAGACAGGTAATAGTGGTTATGCTAAAAAGCAAAGGTAAAGGAGCATTCTTTCTTTAAATTGCTGTCAGGCATCTAAGGAATTAGTTTGTAAGTTTGCCTGGGATAATTATACAATATGCTGCTGTAATTCAAAAATATCAAGGGTGGTGTTATTTTTACTTTAAGCACCAAGAAGGTGACTTTTCATTGAAGTTACTATTTTAAACAATATCATTTTACTGGTGCAAGTGCAGCAGCTGGTTTTCATTGATTATTACTATACGCAGACCCATAGGGGCTTCAATTCACAAAAGAAAAAACTATTCTTAAGTTTGCTGCTGGTGGGTGCCATTCATAAGACTTTTTACATAATGGCTTAGTGGGGGGAGGTCTTAGTAATGTTAAATTCTCTTTGCCTCTCCCAGAAGCAAGCAGTGATAGTAATTGTATTTAGGTTTTTGCTTCCCCCTCCTTTGGTGTGATGTTAGCCAGCTTTAATTCTACACACAACGGACTAGTTTGATTCTTGTGTCATACAAAAAAAGGAAGCTGGGTGGGGACACCCAAGTAATTATACTTTGCCCATATATTTACTATACTAGGCAGGGGATCAGTCCACGTAAGGGATTTTACCCAGGGAGGACATCCCCATTAGCCCTTGGTGAAATTACCACACAGCTGGTTACTGCCAGCATGGGAAGAAAGACATTTTCGGGCATTCTTGGGGTTTTGGTCTCTTCACAAATTTGTTCAGCTTTCTGGACCATCTTCTTTATTTCTCCCCAAGTCAAGTCTGGGCTGTTTATCGTTCTCCTTGTTCTTCTCTACTCCTTATCTTCAGTGTGTTTCCTGGGGCTGCTGTTTATGGCTGGGGTAGCCAATTGTCTACAGCTGCATGGTGTGGCTTCAGGTGCAAGGTCCTCATTAATCTGGCTAGTTCCTCTCTCGGATCCATGTTGCAGTTTAATATTTCTAGTAGGAATCCACGCAGGTTTGGAGAAATTTTCTGGAAATATACAAGCATATCCTCGATTGTATGTTAGTACTTGATCGGGTCCCTTCCATAAACCAGATTTAGGATCTTTCCATTTAACTAGACCATTTTCCTTTGTTTTATTCTGTCACCAGTGTAACTCCATAGGTGTCTAGCCATCAGCATCACAAGTGAAAAAATTTAAAGTAATTAAGGCTTGGTGCAGCCTACCCACAGGTGTATTCTCCATCATAATCCCCTCTTTTTGTTTTTCAAGTTGGGATTTTAGCCACTGATGCTGTCATTCAATAATTGCCTGACTTGGGAATTATATGGTATTCCTGTAATGTGCTGAATTTTCCACTTTTTACAAAATTGCTGAAAATGACAGCTGTGTAAGCAGGCCCATTATCAGTTTTAATAATTTTTGGAATTCCCATGATGGCAAAAGCAGCTAGGCAATGATTAATAACCCGTTTTGCCATTCCCCCTATAGATGCAGTAGCCCATAGGACTTTTGAAAAGGTGTCTACAGAGAAATGCAATGCCCCAAAGCATCCAAAGGAAGTATAATATGTCACATCCATTTGCCAGATATGGTCCCTTAGCAAACCTCTAGGGTTGACTCCTGTGTTAGGCCCTTGAGGCAGATGTAACATGCAAGTGGGACATTCTCTGATAATCTGTTTTGCCTGCTGTCGAGAGATTGAGAATTGCTTAGACAATATTTTGGCAGATTGATGTAAGAGCTGATGAGATTCTAAGGCCTGTTTTGAAAAAGCAACCAATTGATCAGCATGTACATTTCCTTTTGCCAATGTGCCAGGTAATAAACTGTGAGCCCTTATGTCAGTAATATAGAAAGGATATTGTCTTTGTTGCACAATCTGCTGTACTTGTTTAAATAGTAAAAATAAACTTTTGGTCACTGAGCCATTTTAAACAAGCAGTTTCAATTCTATTTAATAAACTTGCAGCGTAAGAAGAGTCTGAGATAATATTAAGAGGCCCTTGCAAATCCTGTAATGCAGCCTTAATAGCTTCCAACTCAATCTTTGTACAGAAGTATGACTAGTTTCGATGACTCGGTCTAAATTCATTGGATGATAAGCAGCTTTGCCATTTGATGATCCATCAGTAAAAACAGTTCCTGCCTAGTATTTTTTGGTATAATAATAGGAGTATAATATAAAAATTGTAATAATTTGTCTTTTAGTAGGTGACAACTAAGTTCCCCTGAATATCCACTCAGTCCAGTTTGCCAATTTAAATCAGTCTGAAATAACATCCTATCTAAATAAAGAGGGAATATGCTAATTGACCATCACTCTATCACAAAGATGGCTGCACCCACAGCTGAAGCCAAGTTCCCATTAGTAGCCTTAACGAGTAATCAGCAGGGACCTGAGGCTATGCCCTCCCCCACCCGCGTGGGGCTTGACAGGAAACCTCAGGCCGCATCCCCCACCCAGCAGGGCTTGACAGGGGACCTCAGGCTGTGCCTGGCATCAGGCTGGGGGACCTGAGGCCATGCCACCTGCCTGGCGGGGCTTGACAGGGGACTTCAAGGTGTGCTTCCCGTCCTGGTGCTGGGCTAGGGGACCTCAGGCTGCTCCCCCCGCCCCAGTGCCAGGCTGGAGGACCTCAGGCTATGCCCCCCACCAGGTGGGGTTTGACAGGGGGACTTCAGGCTGCGCCCCCCACCCCGGCACCAGGCCAGGGGACCTCAGACTGCACCCCCCGCCCAGCAGGGCTTGGTGGGGGACCTCAGGCCATGCCCCCTGCCCCAGCATCGGGCTAGGGGACCTGAGGCTAAGCCCCCTGCCTGGCTGGGCTTAACAGGGGACCTCAGGCTGTGCTCCCCACCCAGCGGGGCTTGACGGGGGACCTCAAGGTGCATCCCCAGTGCTGGGTCGGGGGAACTCAGGCCACGCCCCCCACCCAGTGGGGCTTGACAGGGGACCTGAGGCTACACCCCCCTGCTGGTGGGGCTTGACGGGGAACCTGAGGCTGTGCCCCCCTCCCAGTGCCGGGCCAGCCGGGTCTGGGTCTCACGCGATTTTGAGGCACATGTGGGTGGGCGGGGACTTGACTCTGGGTCCCATGGTGCACCCCAGACTCTGAAAGGAGAAGGTTTTCATATACATTTTACTAATTTTCTTTCATCTCTCACACTTCTATTATAGAAAAAGGGCAAATAGCAATATTAAATTATTTCCTCTAATTAACCCTCTTTTAATGTACACGAATTTCGTGCACCAGGCCACTAGTTTCTAATTGCTTCCCAGTAAGGGGAAGGTAAATACATTGGGGTTCTTGTCCTCTAAGCTGTCTGCAGTGCGTTCTAAGCTGTCTGCAGTGCGTTCTAAGCTGAAAAATCAACTGAGCCATAAGTTCTATATATGTAACTGCAGTTTTAGAGTATTGATATCCTAGGTGGACCCATCAATTCAAGAGTTTTTATTTTGGAAGATGGCTCCAGTGGGACTGTTTGCAGTAGGATTAATCTGTCCCAATAAAGGCAATTCAGGCAGTACTCGTGCCACTTGGGCTAAGGAGATTGCTCAATTCTTAGTAACTCCTTCCTACCTTCATCTGTCAATACTCGTGGTGAGGAAAGATTAGAGTCACCTCTAAGTATATTAAATAAATTTGTCATTTCTCCTGTAGAGATTTTTAGATAAGGTCTTAACCAATTAATGTCCCCTAATAATTTTTGAAAGTCGTTTAAGGTTTTAAGGCAGTCTTTCCTTATTTCTACCTTCTGAAGTCTAATATATTGGTTTTCAATTATGATACCTCGATATTTAAAAGGCATTTCTTTCTGTACTTTTTCTGGAGTAATTTTTAAACCCCATTTAGGAAGTTCTTTTCCTAATTGAGAAAACATTGCTAAAGTCTGTTCTTTCCATGGACTCGCTAGGAGCAAGTCATCCATGTAATGGACGATATAACACTGAATATTTGTCCCTTAAAGGCTGAGTAGCTTGAGCTACATATTTTTGACATAAAGTAGGGCTATTGGCCATTCCTTGAGGCAAAACTTTCCATTGATATCTTTTCATAGGCTCTATATTATTAATAGGTGGCACTGAAAAGGCAAATCTTTGTTTATGTTGTGGTGCCAAGGGAATGGTGAAGAAACAATCCTTAAGATCTACTACTATAAGAGACCAATCTAGAGGGATTTGTGAAGGCGCTGGGAGTCCAGGCTGTAAAGCTCCCATGGTATGCATAATAGCGTTAACGGCTCTAAGATCATGTAACAATCGCCATTTTCCTGCTGCCTTCTTAGGTATTGTAAATATAGGAGTATTCCAAGGTTCTATATGACCAGCCTCTACTTGTTCCTGTATTAATTCATGAATAGGATTTAATTTCTCCTTGGTTAATGGCCACTGATCCACCCATATAGGCCTATTATCTTTCCATTGTATAGGCTCAGCATGGGGGTGAGGAGATTGAGCAGTGACCACTCCTAAAAAGGCCGATATTCTAATCCTTGTTTTCCTGTGTTTTCTTTGGCCTGAATGGGTTCTTTAATCTCCTGATTATCTTTTCCTAAGCCTTGACCAGCTTGATATCCCATCTGAGTTATTAACTGTTGTCCCTTACCGGTAATAATACAAGCTTGTAAACTTTCTAAAACATCTCGGCCTCATAAGTTGACTGCAATTCCAGAGACTATATAGGGTTGTATATAGGGCTGAAACCATCCTGTTTGTCCTTCCTCATCTTTCCACTTTAACACCGCAGCGCTGTGTTGCGTGTTATCAGGAATTCCAACACCCGTGACAGAGCCTATAGCTTCTACCATGGACCAACTTGGAGGCCAGAATTCTTGACTGATGACACTAATATCTGCTCCAGTGTCTACAGATCCTTTAAACAGTTTTCCCTCTATTCTTAGATTAATCATAGGATGGGTCTTGTTAATTTCCTGTATCCAATATATATCTGAGCTTCCAAATCCTTGTGTCCCTCTCTTCCTATTTATAACTTCACCTTTCGGAATATAAGGTAAAAGCAGGAACTGAGCAATTTTTTGTCCTGGAATAATTTGCATAATATGCTTGCATTCTAAAATTACTTTGATTTCTCCCTTATATTCTGAATCTATGACTCCAGGAAAAACAGTCCTTTTAGCGTATTTTCACTCTTTCCTAGGACTAAACCTGATATTCCTGGTGGCACAGGTCCCCAAATTCCTGTAGGAACAACTTGTCTAGCCATATCGGGGACCAGGGTGATTGTTATTGTGCTATTAAGATCAATAATAGGATGTTCGAATTCCCCTTTACGGAATGACTAGTCCCAGCTATGGGGATGCTGTCAGTAGTCTCCAGCTGTCTGCTTTTTCAAGTTTGCCCTAGCTGCAGAGACACACCACTCTAAGGTATAACCCTTCCACATCTAAGCATCTACTATATTGCAAGTATAAAGGCCATTTGGGTCCACTTTGGGACAACTCGGAGTTGTATATCCTCCAGAACTCTCCGTAGGACTGGCTGAGGTGTTTTTTTTTTCTTTTTTTCTTTTTCCTGATATGCACTTTATTTCCAATTTAAAAGAACAAGAAGCAAAATTTTAACTAGAATGGCATAAAAAGGATGGCCAATTTATAGTCTTCATGTTTACCGATACCATATAATACCAAACTTCACTTAATTGACACTTTTGATAGCAATCTAGAAGCATTATGGTTTTGGTTAAATAGTGGTTTAACTTCATTAATTTAAAACAGATCATGAAAACCTAACCCCTTTCTAAAATTTCCTTTTCCTTACAATGTCAATCTTTGGATCTGGTCTGACATACTTTAGGAAGAACTCGGAATGCAGTGCCTCAAAAATTTAGTCAAACCCTAGTATGTGGTAAGCACTGAGCTAGATACTTTATAGAGAAAACCATAATTATGTTACAGCTACTGAGGTACAAAGCCTACATCCAAGAATAAAAACACAAAATATATTTTCTGAAGGAATATTTACCAATGAAGGAAAATCATAATTAATTCCCTTCTTAGCTAGTCTCTTCCTGAGTAATTTTTCTTTCTTTTTAAATCAGTCCTCCATCCACAGCTTTTTAAGAAGTGTCCGGTTCTGATTACACAGTTTCACTGCTGGATAAGACGGATTCTTAAATGGAAGATGCCACTCTCTAAAAAGTTCCTCGTGTACTTTCTCAGTTGGCATAAAATGACACTTCAAGAGTCTTTTACCAAAAAGGGAGTTGTTCATTGTTTCAGCAACTCTCTTGGCAACATCTTCAGATTCAAATTTTACAAAGGCATAGCCTCTGCTATTTAGTCCTTTTACTTCTGGACAGCCTGAATCTCATAACAGTGCCAAACTGGGAGAAAAATGCTCGGAGCTGAGTTTCGTAAAGTGCTGGAGGTAGGTGGCCCACATAAATAACTCCAGAGTAAGTTTTTCTTTTTTTTGCTTCTGTTTCTTAGTTGCACGCCCGTGGGCCTGAGCCACCTCCTTGTGAAACTTGGCGTCCTCCTGCGGGTTCAGGGACAGGAGCGGCTAGACTGGGCCTGCGAAGACCACCATGCCGACAGCCTCCCAGCCACAGAGCTGGCTGAGGTTTTTTTAAGGTCTCCAGTGCAGTTTGACTTTTCCCTCTGACCAACTCCAGTACTTACCCTGTCCTTCCATAAGCGTTCATCCCTAATACCCTGCACACCAAATTCTCATCTGTCTAGACAACCACACCTGAGATGGTTGGTGTCAGCAGTGGTCCAAGAAAGCAGGTGATAATATGGGTTTCAATTTAGGCTGGATTACTCACTGTCCACCTGGCCATGAGGACCTTGTCATTGGTGGTAGATGGAGCACAGCCCTATGACAATGCCCCAATTATTAAGTGGTATTTCTGGTGAATGTGTATTAGTAGAGGAAAATGCATTAGCTGATGTAATACATAGCATGTTTGACAAGTATCAGAGAAATAGTCCTTATTTTATTTTGGCTAAGCTCCATTGACATTGGAGACCCAGTGTCATCATGGCTTCCTTGTCATCATAGTCCTGGCCAAGGCTCAGCTTATTAGGGTTCCATTTTGTCCCTGAATCAGCCCAGTGGTCATGTCCCTAGTCCCTGAATATACTGGAATTGACACTTGGCATTTGGAGCAACCCCCACATCGAGTTCTTGGGCTTCTCCACTATGATAGCTTTTGCCTATAGGCGAAATAGAAAATGCTGTAAACCCTTCCAATGGTGAAAATAAGTGCCACACTTAAGGATCTAAGTGATGCAGGGTTGGTGGTCCCCATCATGCTCTATTTAATTCACTAGCCTGGCCCCTGAAGAACCATATGTTCCTGAAGGATGGGATAGGCTGGATCTAGAGAAAGAACAGGGTAAGATATGACTGGGAGTAAGAATGTGGCTGGGAATTAGGGGGAGGTATCTCTGGAGTCAGATGACCTGTGACAGGGGACTGTACCATAAGTCACTCCAATGAGCTCAGTACTGTGGCTCCCAGGAAAGGCAGCAGAAATACGTGCACAGGATTGCAACCATGGGTCCAACTGAGCAGAAAGACGTCTGTTCTTCATCTCTTAACTCCTCCTCTTGACTCTCCACTGAGGATCTTGTACTAGAGGAGGGAAGAAAAGAGTAAACATACTTAATACCCCACCACCAGAGGCCCTATATCCCCCCTCCTTCCCTATCCTCATCTCAAACCTGATCTGGTGGTATGAGTTTTAAACTGGACTGGATCCAGTCAGGTTGCTTTAAGTTATTACAAAAAGTTATGGGGTCATCTAGGAAAAGAATGATTGGACACAGCATGATTGAGGTCAGAGAGTAAAAGAAAGTAACAATATCCAATTCTGTACTCCAGAGTGCAGACTAGTTCAGTAAACCAATTAGGAATGACTGCAGTCTATTTCCTTGCTCATCTTCCTCAGCAACAACTTCAAAACTCCGCTTGCCATGTCTCCTGTTCAGTTCCCTTGTGTCTTCTCCGCTCATCCCATCCCTGGATAAACTTACCTACATTTGTTTCCTTTCTTCTCTTCTTTCCTCTAATCTCAGAGGATATCTTGGGTTCAAAGCCAAGTTTTCTAGTGTTCTTAATCAACACCTCCTACCTAACAGTAGACTCTATCAATTATGCATTCTCTTCAGGTCTTCAAGCGTCCACCCTGCCCCCCCTGTGTCTCTTTCTCACTCCATAAATAAGATTGTCTCTTTCCCATCTGAGAGTATCACCCTTGATCCCACCCCACCCCCCAGCCATTGTCCTTTCCCTCCTCTCTGACCGAAACCCAAAAATGGTACTTATTTTTTCTATTTCCTTCCTACTACTTATCCTCTACAACTTGGTTCAACACCATACAACAAATTACTGACTTTGAACTTGCCCAATCATTAATGGGTGCATTTCATTTATGTGGTATTAGAAAAACTGACTTTTCTCTAATTATTCGTCAATGATGGTAATTTTTTATGTGCTCACCTGGCTAGGCTACAATCCTAAGTTATTCAATAAAACACTTATCTAGGTGTTGTAAAGGTAACATATAATTAAATCCACAATAGGTTGATTTTTAAGTAAGCGACATTATTTTGGACAATCTGACGAGCCTAATTCAATTCATTGGAAGGCCTTCAGGAGCAGAGTTGGGCCTTCTCTGGTGAAGAAATTCTACCCCTGGACAGCAGTTTCAGCTGTACCTGAGTTTCCGTCTGCCCTTCCTGACAGCCTTCCCTGTAGATGTTGAACTTGCCTCGCCAGCTCCAGTCATGGCTAAGTAGTGCCTCTGAATACTCCTAGTCAACTACACATGGTGAGTGAGGTATTGGAGGAGCAGGTATTTGCTACTGTAGCACATTTTTGTCTAATGAAGAAGTGTAAGAGGGTTGGCTAGATACTTCTGACGGCCCTGGAGAAAGGAAAAGGAAAACAATGAGCTCAGGAATTCAAACTCCCAATCAAAGCTTTGTATAAAACAACCTGAAAACTTACATGTATGTCCTAAAAGAAGGCTTCATCTGCTGTAGCTGCAAGGCCAAGACTTCTGAAACCCAACTCAGAGTCACAACCTATAAGTGGTCGAATCCCAGTGCAAACAGAATTCCCTACTACATAGTGTCTCTTCTGTTAGAGCAGGGGTGGGAAACGTTCGGCCCGAGAAATCATTTGGTTTGGCTCTGCCAAGGCATCAGGGATGAGTTAAATGTTTGACCAAATATAGCAGGCTAATTTTTAAGTTGATAATTTTGTATGGCCTGCAAATGATGTTATAAATATCCCTGGCAGAAAAAAGGTTTCCCATCCCTGTATGAGAGTACTGATAAGGAATGGGATTCTAAATATTGGTATGGGGACATTTGGGCCAATCCTAACAAACCAGGGACATCAAACCCCTAAATTCTGCCCAGTCTTCTCTGCTGGTAGGAGAAGCCCTTCCACAGCCCTGCCTAAGAAGGTTGGTGCTTCTTTGCTTGAGGGAGTCACCTTGCTAGGCACTGCTGATTCTCCTTAGGGTCTAGCCCTACCACTTCTCTGCTTACTAAATGTTGAGACTTGACTCAAGACCCAGGAGCTCCCAAAGGGCGAGGTACAAAGGGTGATCCATACCTTTTCATGGTGAAGAATATTCCCGTTGTGTGTATCTCACATCTTCTTTATCTATTCATCCACTGATGGACGTGTGGGTTGTTTCCATGTCTTGGCTATTCTCAATAATGCTGCAATGACCATGGGGAATTTCCTGTTGGCACCGAGCAATGCCTGTTTGGGGATGGGATGATAGAGTCATCATCCTTCTCTTTTTGTGCAGTTACTCTCAGGATTTTTGTTGTATTGCTTGTTTCTTACGTGGATTCCAGAACTTTCCCAGAGCTGTTTCTGCTCGTGGATAACTGTAATTATTGATCTTTGTTAGGGGACAGAGACTGAGGTCTCCTATCTTGTAATTTGGTGATGTCACTTGAGATTAAGTATGGTTTAAAGTGTATGGGCTGCCAAGTTAACACAGAGTAGACTGTGGTTGTCTTTTTAGAAAAATATTTTTTTATTTATTTCAGAGAGGAAGGGAGAGAGAGAGAAACATCAAGTGATGAGAGAGAATCATGGATCAACTGCCTCCTGCACGCCCCCTACTGGGGATTGAGCCCACAACCTGGGCATATGCCCTGACTGGGAATCAAACCATGACCTCCTTGTTCATAGGTCAATACTCAACCACTGGGCCATACCGGCTGTGGTTGTCTTTTGATCAGGCTACAGTCCCCAGTTATTCAGTCGAACATGAATCTCGGTGTTTCTGTAAAGGTGTTTTGTTGATGTAATTAAAGTCCATAGTCAGTTGTTTTAAGTAAGGAAGATTATTTTAGATAACTTTAGGGGCCTGATTGAGTTTAAAGGATTTAAGAGCAGAGCTGAGGCTTCTCTGAAGATGAAATTCTGCCTGAGGACAGAATTAGCCATGCTTAATAGTTCAAGCCTAGCCTTCCTAACAGCCTGCCTTACAGATTGTGGATTTGCCTTACCAGCCCTCACAATTGTACAACCCAATTCCTCGCAATCAATATATTTTTTTTTAAAAAATATATTTTATTGATTTTTTTACAGAGAGGAAGGGAGAGGGATAGAGAGTTAGAAACATCGATGAGAGAGAAACATCGATCAGCTGCCTCCTGCACACTCCCTACTGGGGATATGCCCGCAACCAAGGTACATGCCCTTGACCGGAATCGAACCTGGGACCTTTCAGTCCGCAGGCTGATGCTCTACCACTGAGCCAAACCAGTTTCGGCGCAATCAATATTTTGATATATATCTTCTACTGATTTTGTTTCTCTGGTTGAATACTGGCTGACACGTATTGTTTAGTATCTGATATAACTTCCAAGACTAAAAAAATTTTTCCCCAACAACAGTAGTTTCAACCACTCAAGGGGAGAGAATGAATTATACAATCTTTAAAAAAAATTTTTAATTTAAATGATTTATTGTTTAAAGTATTATATAAGTCTCCTTTTTCCCGAATTGAACTCTCCTTGGCCGTTCCCATGCCCCAGCACATGCCCTCACCCCGCTACTGTCCATGGATTATGCTTATATGCATGCCTACAAATCCTTTGGTTGATCTCTTAAAGGTCTGAGCCTTAGTGTTGGCTGTCCTATGATTTATCCTTTTCTGCCATCTTGTGGCCATCCTTGGAAGTTTACAGTGATGACTACTCAAGAAATGCACTTGAAAATTCATAAACAATTCTGCTGAGTCACCATCTCATAAGAAAATAGGGAATTATGCCAAGATTACAACCAGGTGAATCATATTTATTTATTTCTCCAATAATTGAATAGTTAAACATGCAACTTGTTACCCTCCTAGCTGAAAACATACTTTAGAATGTGAATATTTGTGGCAAGTTAGAGTTAAGTTTCTATTTCTTTATAATATAAGTTCAGAATTAGAAGAGCAATATCTTCCCTATAGGAAAGCCTTGTATATTTCTCTTGAGGTTCAAAGTCAAAGTCCCTCCTTTCTCACTACCCACCTCCCCATCCCACTTAACAGGTGTTCACTGTCAAAGTCACCTACGGTCATGCTTCAGAAGGCTGAGTAAATATAAATGAACACAAAGGATTATAGAAGCAAATTTTACAAAAATTTCATCATAATGTACATGTTTTACGTTTCCCTTTGTACTCAATATATCATGGTCATTCTTCAATAAATATCTGCTCACTCCTTAATGTATGCCCAATATTCTATAGTATAAATTAACCATGATTTATTTACTCTTCTCTTTATTGATAGACATATAGTGTTGTCCAGCATCTTGGCAATGAAAAATAATGCAATGAACAAACTTACAACTATAGCCTTGTTCTCTGTGCCAGTATTTTTATAGAGTATGTGACTGGAATAGCAGCAATCCCTTTTTTTTTTTGCTACTGATGCTGAGTAACTTGTCCAATGCCAGAAGTAACAAATCTAGCCTAGGATGGCCCTTCTGACTTTTTATATCCCTGTCTACGCGTCACCTTGTACAGTTGTCCAAGACAAATATGGCCATGAAAGTATTCTGCATAGATCTCCCTTCAAGAACGTCCCATTCAGCTGTTGGGAGTAATGATGATGGACAACCTCCAGATGTTGGTCCTTCAGGATCCACCTCAACTTTTGAGCAAATGCATGGTCTTTCTGGACAGCCTCCAGCCAATGACTGAGCTTGGCGGTTAGAACTAACATCTATTTCCACCCAAATGTGTGATCCTGCTAACAGTCTTTAACCTGCAGCTTCCTATTGGGTTGACTAAAACTTAGATCTGCATAGCAGTGGAGACTCTCCCACCCCTGCCCAATTCTCTCCCTGCTTCCCTTTGACACATGCCAGATATGCGTAGCCACCTGAAGTCTTCTTTCCCTGCTATGGCAGAAAGAATAATGCCCCCTAAAGATGTCCAGATCCTAAGCCCATGAACCTAGGAACATTACCATACATGGCAAAAGAGATTTGCAGATGTGATAAAAGTTGAGGATCTTGAGATGGGAGGTTATCTGGATTATGTGGTCAACCCAATGTAATCACATAGGTCCTTGTAAGGGAAAGAGAAATCAGTAAGAAGGAGAAGTATTAGAAGTCAGAATGATGTGTGACCATAAGTCCAGGAACGTGGGCTGCCACTTAGAAGCTGGATAAAGAAAGGAAAGGGATAGTCCCCTGGAACTTCCAGAAGGAATGTAGCCTGCTGATACTTTGATTTTTAGCTCAGAGAAACCCATTTTGGACTTAAATTCACTATATTACAGTTATGAAGGTTATATCTTAAGCTGTTAAGCTTGAGATAATTTATTATAGCAGCAATAGGAAATTAATATTCCTACTCAACCTTGTGTCCACTCTTTTTCTTTCATAGACATTGCTCTCAAGAAACTTATCACACTCCAAACTCCACCTCGGTGTTTGCTTCCTGGAGAGCTCAACTAACTCAAAAGGGCTTAATGTTACCAATTTTTGACCAACACCATTTGGCAGCAAAGTTCATGAAGCCTGGGCAATAATCATCATGGCTCAGAAGTTTAAGAAATACATTAAGAAGGTAAAAGGGAAAATCTTGGGAGAGAAAGATATAGAACATGACAAGTGGCCACCAGTTTCTCAGAGCTATCCTGAACATCAGAACCAACACATCTAGCAGCTTCTAAGGCAGAGAATTCAACTGGGAGGACAAAACTTGCTCATTGGAGGCCCCTGGTCTGCTGTTTGGACCACATTTCTTCAACAGTGCTGGTAATAGTAATATCCTTCATTTCAGGACACCAGTTTACTACCCTAAATTAAGGGGTTTTCAGCTCAAGAAATTCTGTCTAGTCAGAGGGACATGAAAATCAATGCCACTTATTGCAAACAGCTGGAACTTCTCAATGGTGCTGCTGTACTATGCAACATGTTCCTGATGGCCTCAGTGACACAGTCTGTTAGTGGAAAGTGCTAATTCTTACTAGGCCATTTCTGTAAATTCTGAGGGTTCAGGGGGTCTGCAGAGCTGCTCTCAGGGGACTCTACCCAAATGTCTTCCTGAGTTTTCCAAACCAGGGCCCTGACTCAGTGTAGTAGACTTGCCTTGGCAGGGCATTAAAATGCCACTGCAGTTCTGCTTCTCCAACTTCCATGTGTTGTTTTATCATGTCTATTCTCTGACTATTACTTATAACGAGGCCCAAATCTATAAGGGGGCCATCTGTTCTCACATTTAATCTTTAATTGCTTGGGTTTAAAAAAATGTAACATTCGATAAGGTTAAGGTGTACAATGCTGATTTGATACATTTATACGTTGCAGTATGATTACTACCATAGCATTAGTGAACATGTATCTTTGTGGTGAAGACAATTAAGATCTAATCTCTTAGCAACTTTGAAGTTTATAATACAATATTGACTATAAACTCTATGCTGTGCATTAGATCTCCAGAACTTCATCTTCTAGTTGCAAGTTTGTACCCTTAAACAAGATCTCCCCAATTCCTCCACCCCCAGCATCTGGTAAGCACCATTCTACTCCTTTTAATGAGTTCAGCTATTTTAGATTCCACAGATAAGTGATAGCACATGGTATTTGACTTCTCAGTCTGATTTATCTCACTTAGCATAGTGTCTTCAAAGTTTGTCCATGAAGTCACAAATGGCAGGATTTCCTTCTCATAGCTGACCAATATTCCATTGTTTGTGTGTATTCTTTATCCATTCATCTGTTGACAGATACTTAGGTTATTTCCATATCTTGGCTATTGTAAATAATGCTGTCAATGAATATGGAAGTGCAGATATCCTTTTGATATACTGATTTAATTTTCCTTGGATACATACCCAGAAGTGAGATTGCTGGATCACATGATAAAATACTGTTTATTTTTTGAGACACTTCCATACTGTTTTCCATAGTGGTTGAACTAATTTATTTTATTTTTTTATATATTTATTGATTTCAGAGAGTAAGGGAGAGGGAGAGATAGAAACATCAATGATGAGAGAGAATCATTGACTGGCTGCCTCCTGCACACCCCTTACTGGGGATGGAGCCCACAACCTCAGCATGTGCCCTTGACCGGAATTGAACCCAGGACCCTTCAGTCTGCAGGCCAATACTCTATTAACTGAACCAAACCAGCTAAAGCTAAACTAATTTACATTCCTACCAGCAATGCACAAGGGTTCCTTTGCTCCATAACCTCTGCCAACTTATTACTTATATTTTTTGTTATATATGTTCTTTATATATTTTGGATATATATCTCATAAATGAATGATTGATTTTTGCTTTTGTTCCTTGTACTTTTGGTCTCATATCCAAAAAAATTGTTGCCCTCACTAATTCTCTCTTCCATATGGTCTGCTCTGTTTCCAATGCATCCTTCATCTCACTGAGTTTTTTAGCTCCAAAAATTTGGTTCTTTTTTATAGTTTCAATCTCTGGCAAAGTACTCACTGCAGCATTATTTACAATAGCCATGATATGGAAGTAACCTAAGTCAATCCATAAGTGAATGAATTAAGAAGTTGTTATACATATACTAGAGGCCCGGTGCATGAAATTTGTGCACGGGGGTGTGTGTCCCTCAGCCTGCACCCTCTCCAATCTGGGAAATCCCTCTCACAATCCAGGACTGCTGGCTCCCAACTGCTCGCCTGCCTGCCTTCCTGATTGCCCCTAACCACTTCTGCCTGCCAGCCTGACCACCCCCTACCCACTCGCCTGCCAGCCTGATTGCTCCTAACTGCCCTCCCCTGCAGCCTGGTCACCCCTAACTGCCCTCCCCTGAAGGCCTGGTCTCCCCGCAACTGCTCTCCCCTGCAGGCCTGGGTCCCTCCCAACTGCCCTTCCCTGCAGGCCCGGTCACCCCCAACTTCCCTCCTCTGCCGGCCTGGTCACCCCTAACTGCCCTCCCCTCAGGCTTGATTGCCCTCAACTGCCCTCCCTTGCAGGCCTGGTCCCTCCCAACTGCCCTCCCCTGCTGGCCATCTTGTGGTGGCCATCTGTGTCCACATGGGGGTAGCCATCTTGTGTGTTGGAGTGATGGTCAATTTGCATATTACTCTTTTATTATATAGGATAGAGGCCTGGTGCACGGGTGAGGGCCGGCTGGTTTGCCCTGAAGGGTGTCCCAGATCAGGGTGGGGTTCCCTTGGGGCATGGGGTGGCCTGGGAGAGGGGCCTGTGGTGGTTTGCAAGCCAGCCATGCCCCCTGGCGACCCAAGTGGAGGCCCTGGTATCTGGGATTTATTTATCTTCTATAATTGAAACTTTAGCCTTGAGCGGAGGCCAGGGCAGGCGGAAAGCTTGGCTTCCTCCATTGCCGGGGAAACCCAAGCCTCCTGCTCTCTCCAGCTCCGTGGTTGCCACCATTTTTGTTGGGATTTATTTATCTTCCATAATTGAAACCTTGTAGCCTTGAGCGGAGGCCAGGGCAGGCCAGGGTGTGCGGGAAGCTTGGCTTCCTCCATTGCTGGGAAAACCCAAGCCTCCTGCTCGCTCTGTGGCCATAGCCATCTTGGTTGGGTTAATTTGCATACTCGCTCCTGATTGGCTGGTGGGCGTGGCTTGTGGGCGTAGCAGGGGTACAGTCAATTTGCATGTTTCTCTTTTATTAGATAGGAGCTTTCTGGCCTGCCCTGGCCTCTGCTCAAGGCTACAAAGTTTCAATTATAGAAGATAAATAAATCCCAACAAAAATGGCAGTGGCCACGGAGCTGGAGAGAGCAGGAGGCTTGGGTTTCCCCAGCGATGGAGGAAGCCAAGCTTTCCACCTGCCCTGGCCTGCCCTGGCCTCCGCTCAAGGCTACAAAGTTTCAATTATAGAAGATAAATAAATCCCAGATACCAAGGCCTCCACTTGGGTCGCCGGGGGGTGTGGTTGGCTTGCAAACCACCACAGGCCCCTCTCCCAGGCCACCCCATGCCCCAAGGGGACCCCACCCTGATCTGGGACACCCTTCAGGGCAAACCAGCAAACAACCCGTACACCAGGCCTCTATCCTATCTAATAAATGAGTAATATGCAAATTGACCATCACTCCAACACACAAGATGGCTGCCCCCATGTGGACACAAGATGGCTGCCACAAGATGACTGCCACAAGATGGCCAGCAGGGGAGGGCTGTTGGGAGGGACCAGGCCTGCAAGGGAGGGCAGTTGAGGTCAATCGAGCCTGCAGGGGAGGGCAGTTAGGGGTGACCAGGCCAGCAGAGGAGGGAAGTTGGGTGCGACTGGGCCTGCAGGGAAGGGCCGTTGCGGGGGACCCAGGCCTGCAGGGGAGAGCAGTTGGGGGGGACCAGGCCTGCAGGGGAGGGCAGTTGGGGGGGACCAGGACTTCAGGGGAGGGCAGTTGGGGGGGACCAGGACTTCAGGGGAGGGCAGTTAGGCATCAATCAGGCTGGCAGGGGAGTGGTTAGGGGTGATCAGGCTGGCAGGCAGAAGTGGTTAGGGGCAATCAGGAAGGCAGGCAGGCGAGCAGTTGGGAGCCAGCAGTCCTGGATTGTGAGAGGGATGTCCAACTGCCCATTAGGATCGCGCCTAAACGGGCAGTCGGACATCCCTCGAGGGTCCCAGATCGGAGAGGGTGCAGGCTGGGCTGAGGGACACCCCCCTGTGCATGAATTTCATGCACTGGGCCTCTAGTATATATATAAAATGTAATGTAATATTACTCAGCTATAAAAAATAATGAAATCTTGCCATTTCAACAACATGAATGGACCTAAAGAGTATTATGCTAAGCAAAATAAGTCAGAGAAAGACAAATACTGTATCACTTCACTTATATGTGCAATCTAAAAAACTAAATAAACGAACAAACAAAACACAACAGAGCCAAAACCGGTTTGGCTCAGTGGATAGAGCGTCGGCCTGTGGACTGAGGGGTCCCGGGTTCGATTCCGGTCAAGGGCATGTACCTGGGTTGCGGGCACATCCCCAGTGGGGGGTGTGCAGGAGGCAGCTGATCGATGTTTCTCTCTCATCGATGTTTCTAGCTCTCTATCCCTCTCCCTTCCTCTCTGTAAAATATCAATAAAATATGTTAAAAAAAAACAAAACAGACTCATATAGAATACAGATTGACAGTTGCCAGAGGGTTGGGCAATGGTGGACGGGCAAAACAGTGAAGAGGATTAAGAGGTACAAATTTATAAATAAATCACAGGGATATAATGTACAGCATAAGGAATCCAGTAAATAATATCACAATAACTGTGTGTGGTGACAGATGCTTACCAGGCTTCTCTTGGTGATCACTTTGTATGGTATATAAATGTCAAATCACTATGTTGTACACCTGACACTAATACAATGGTGTATGTCAACTATACTATAATTAAAAAGAGCTTCACATTCCAGAATGAAAAAAACAAAAACAAAGAAAGACATCCAAATTGGAAGAAGTAAAACTGTCACTACTTGCAGATGACATGATTTTACCTATAGAAAATCCTAAAGACTCCACTAAAAAACTATGAGAAATAAACAAATACAGTAAAGTTGCAGGATACAAAATCAATATGCAATGATCTGTTGCATTTCTATAACTAACAACAAACTATCAGAAAGATGAAAGTAATCCATTTTTTGCAACAAAAAGAATAAAATACATAGGAATAAATTTAACGAAAGGAGATGAAAGACCTGTACACTAAAAAGTACAAAATAGTGTTGAAATTTAAGAAGACACAAGAAAATGGAAAGATATTTTGTGTTCATGAATTGGAAGAATTAATGTTGTTAAAATGACCATATTCCCTAAGGCAGTGGTCGGCAAACTCATTAGTCAACAGAGCCAAATATCAACAGTACAACGACTGAAATTTCTTTTGAGAGCCAAATTTTTTAAACTTAAACTTCTTCTAACGCCACTTCTTCAAAATAGACTCGCGCAGGCCGTGATATTTTGTGGAAGAGCCACACTCAAGAGCCACACTCGCGAGCCACAGTTTGCCGACCACGGCCCTAAGGCAATCTACAGATTCAGTGCTATCTCTGTCAAAATCCCAATGCAGTTTTTCACAAAGATGGTTAAAGAGCCAAGAATATGGAGAAAGGAAAATATCTTCAATAAATTATGTTAAAAAAACTGGGCAGCCATTTGTAAAATAATGAAACTAGACCACTATCTTACACCATACACAAAAATTAATTAAAAATTGATTAAAGGATGCCAGTCCTGAAACAGTAAAATACATAAAAGAAAACACAGGCACTAAGCTTCTAGACATCACTAAGCTTCTAGACATCAACTTCAGAGGTATTTTTGTGAATTTGATCCCAAAGAAAAGGGAAACAAAAACAAAAATAAACAAATGGGACTACATCAAACCAAAAAGCTTCTGCTCAGCAAAGGAAAAAACAAAAAGACAAACAACCAAATGGGAGAAGATATTTGCAAATGACATACTTCCCACAAAGAGATAATATCCAAAATATATAAGCAGCTCATATAACTCAATAGCAAACGAACAACAATTAAAAACGGGCAGAGGATTTGAATAGACATTTTTCAGGGAAAACACAGAGATGCTAACAGGCATATAAAAAGATGTTCAACATCATTAATTACTAGGAAAATGCAAGTAAAAACCACAATGAAATATCATTTCACACATCTCAGAGTTGTTATAAAAAGACAAGAAATAATTAAGTGTTGGAGAGGATGTTGAGGAAAGGAGAAACCCTCATTAACTATTGGTGGAATTATAAATTGGTGCAGCCACTAGGGAAAACCAGTATGGAGATTCCTAAAAAAAAAAAAAATTAAAAATAGAAATACAAGCAATTCTACTTCTAGATATTTATCCAAAGAATATAGAAAACACTTATTCAAAAAGATATGTGTTCCCTTATATTCATTGTGCTATTATTTACAATAGCCAAGATATAGAAACAACCCAAATGACCACTGACAGATGAATAAAGAAGATGTGGCGTGCGCACGCACACGTATACACTGAATGGCCAGATTATTATGATCTCTGAACGCATAATAATCTGGCCACTCAGTGTGTGTGTGAGTGTGTGTGTGTGTGTGTTAATTAGAGTCCTGGTGCATGAATTCGTGCATGGGTGGGGTCTGGCCAGCCTGGCCAGGGGGAGGGGACATGGGCGGTTGGCCGGCCCGCCTGCCTGCTGGTCGAACTCCTGGTAGAGGGGACAATTTGCATATTAGCCTTTTATTATATAGGACATACACTGAGTGGCCAGATTATTATGCGTTCAGAGATCATAATCTGGCCACTCAGTGTGTGTATGTGTGTGTGTGTGTGTGTATATATATATATATATATATATATATATATATATACACACACATATATATACACAAACACAATGTGATACTCCTAAGCCATAAAAAATTGGAAATACTTCCACTGCTACAACATGGATGGAATAAGTCAAATGGAAAAGGACAAAAGCTGTATGATTTCACTCATGTGGAATATTTTTTAAAAGTAACAAATGAACTAACAAAAAAAAAAAATCTCATAGATACAACAGAATGATTGTTACCAGAGGAAAAGAGAGGCATAGGGAGAAGGCAAGAATGGGTAAAGGAAGTCAAATATATGGTAACAGATCGAAATTAGACTTTTGGTGGTGAGCATGCAACATAGTCTACAGATAACAAATTATAATGCTGTACATCTGAAATTTATGTTATTAACATTACCTCAATAAGAACATTTCAACAAAAGGAAGATTACCAGCAGTGCAGTGCAATTCTTTTAATTCAAGAAACTAGACCAGAGCGCAAGAAATTTATCTAAGGCCAGATTCAAAACTGTAAAGTGGTCATACAGTTTTCATGATGCCCTCCAGCCTTTCAGTTCATATCCATAACAAGGAAGCAGGGACTCTTCCTTTATTAATGTTATTGATAGATTTCTTGAGAATAATGTTTGAAAGCCTGGGCAGTGATTGCCATGCATTTTCATCTTGTCACTCTTTTTCTAAGTATGGTCCTTAAATGTCAGGGATATTTTTGTTGGCAGGATGAACATTTATAAGTTTTATCTAAAATAGAGAATTGAGCCCCTGGAACCTCAGACTCCTTTGTGGGTTTTCCCCCTATTCCTTCACGGCTGCTGCTATAGAGATAATCTGAGTATTATACTCTAGTATAATAGCCTATGACATGGGGATATGAAAGAACTATGAACAGTGGGAGAGTCAACAAGGAAACCAATGTTCTATAGTAGAGATAGGGTTAAATAGGGCTGCAAGAGAAGGTGAACAGTCAACTTGAAGATTTACATAGTGGGAGATACTTGAGTTGAGAGTTGAAGAATGAGTAGACAGTAGACATTTATCAAGTGGGGAGGGCATTCTAGGGAACAGCATGTACAAGTGCTCAGTGTTTTGAAAATAATTGGTATGACCAGGCAAATGTCTATTTTCTGTCCTGGGATTGGCAGGAGTTGAGTGGAAAGTAAGCAGGAACCAAATCACAGAAGGCCTATTCCCTGTTATAAACTAGGTCTCTGCCTCCAATCTTGTCTCAAGTTGCTGTAATTGTCTAGATGAGTGATGAGGGCCTAAACTATGGAACGAGACATGATAGATTTGAGAGATTTACAGATTGAAACGACGCCAGCTGAAACTTTTCCAGGGTCCAAGTTCTGTGGAGCCTCAAACTAATTGGGAGACAACTGTCAGCCAAGAGATGGGGAAATTGGTAGTTATCCAGTTTCTTGTCTGATTCAAGGTTCCCTGATTTATTTGAGATCCGTATCTCAGGCACTTTTGCAGGGACAAAAAAGGCATGTAGGCCCACTGTTAATACTTATGATTCTGAATTTCTTTTCAACACAGTGCGAGAGCCGTCAAAACTTATGAACCTTAGAGTTTCCCTATTTCTCCTGCCCTGGAGTCCTGTAACAGTTTCAGCTGGCTCCAATGGTCATGGCCGAATTTCCTCTTTCCTTTCACCCCTTGCCCTGTCTGCCTAACCCTGTTTCTAACTCCTCTCACAATTGTAGGATAAAGGCCATTACATTATGGGATGAATTTATTTCTACTTTGAAGACATCAATCTTTTTTTCCTGTCCATTCACCCTTTATGATTTTTGAAATGCACATGTTGCAAACCAAATATAATAAATAACACTTTAATCACACACTTCATGCCACAAAACAAATTTAGAAATACTTCTAGGTATTAATGTGACTGATACAGATGACATCAGAAAATTTAATGTGGCTGGATTAAAAAATTAAAAAACAAAAAAATAAAAAAATTTATGAACCTTAAACCTGAGTAATAGGTTAACAATAGAGTTCAAAGCACGAATCCTGGTCCTTACGAATGTAAAAGGTTGCTAGCAATTCATTTGCAATACAAAGACACACAATAAATGATCTCCATTTTGATTGTACTGTATCACAGTAATTGAGATATATTGAGCTAATCTTTACGCTTTTGTTTCAAAGGCAAATAGTGTAGTGGCACATTAATACCATCCTCACTCCTAAAATTCTCCCCTACCTTTTTTCACTGTAACTTCACTAATGTGACAGTTTGAACTGTCCATACCAGCAGACCCATGGCTAATCAATTTCAAAGATTGTCTACATGAATGACATTCAACTTAAAAACAAAATGGCCCACTGGCCCCTGTAATCAGAGAATAAACTCAATGGAGGATGTCGGGCAGCTCATGAAATTATCAGGAGCGGAGAATTGGGCTCAGAAAAATGTGTAAATAAAGGCAGAGCTTAAAAAACTCATCACATATCATGTCATGTGAAATAGGTCAGACAGAGAAAGAAAAATATACAATTTCACTTATATGTGGACTGTAAACAACAAAATAAATGAATAAGCAAAATGTAGTAGTAGGTAACAAAAAGGTCATTAGAGATTAAAGAAAGTTAATGTTGCAGCAACTTCTTACATAGAGAAATCAGCCCCTCTGAAATGTGTTTTTATATAATCAAATTTATAAGCTGTACCTAAATTTGTTCCCTTTGCTAGCTAGCTTAGCTGCAGAGGTGTTAGGTGCCAATATGCTCTCAATACCCACGAAAAACCATTTTACAGAAACAGCTTGGCTCTGTAGCTAGCAGCTATAGTGACCACTTCACTAATCAGCAGGCAATGTCCTGAAACTACAAAAATCCTTGAAGAAAACATAGGCTATAAGCTCCTTGATAATAGTGTTGGCAATGATTTTTTTAATCTGACAAGCAAAGGCAAAAAAAGCAAAAATAAACCAGTGGAACTACATCAAGCTTTCTACACAGCAAAGGAAATCATCAACCAAATGAAATGGCAACCTATTAAATGGGAGACAGATTTACAAAGCATATATCTGATAAGGGGCTAATATCCAACATATATAAGGAACTCATTCAACTTAAAAGAAAACAATAATCTGATTAAAAATGGGTAGAGGATCTGAATAGAAAATTTTCCAAGGAAGACATACAGGTGACCAACAGGTCCATAAAAAGATGTTCAACATTACTATTCATCAGAGAAATGCAAATCAAAACTGCAATGAGATATCACCCATACCTGTTAAAACGGCTATTACAAAAAAGACAAATGTTCGCAAGGGTGTGGAGAAAAGGGAACCCTCATGCACTGTTGGTGGGAATATAAATTGGTACAGACACTGTGGAAAACAGTAGGGAGATTCCTCAAAAAATTAAAAATGGAACTACCATATGATCCAGCAATTCTACTTCTAGGAACTTACCCACAGAAAACAAAAACACTGATATGAAAGGATAAATACATGCCAATCTTTACTTCAGCATTATTTACAATAATAAGATGTGGAAATAACCTAAATGTCCATCAATGGATGACTGGATAAAGAAAATACACAATGAACTATTATTCAGCCATAAAAGAATACTAACATCTTGCCATTTGCAACAACATGGATGGACCTTAAAGGAATTATGCTAAGTGAAATAAGAAAGAAAGAAAAAAGATAAATACCATATGATCTTACTTATATGTGAATTCTAAAACAAACAACTCCATCCCCTAAACAAACACAAAAACCGGAGCTCATGGATATAGAGAAAAGATTGGTGGTTGCCTGATGTGACCTGTGGGGGGTGGGCAAGAAATGGGTAGAGAGGGTAAAAGGTAAACATTTTAGTTATAAAATGAATGAGTCATAATGTAATGTATAATTAATAATAGTATATTGCATATTTGAAAGTAGCGAGGAGAGTGGATCTTTAAGGTTCTCATTACAAGAAAAAAATTTAAAGTATATATGGTGACAGATGTTAACTATTGTGGTGATCATTTTGCAATATATACAAATATCAAGTCATGTTATACACCTGAGACTAATATGTCAAGTATATCTCAATTAAAAAAAAAAAAAAGTGTTGTGGCTTTAGGCCTCATACCTGGAAGTTGACTCTAGAATTTTCTTCCATCAATTCTATAAACCATTTGATACTCTTTTAAGTCCCTTTCTTATGTCCCTCAATTAGAAGAAATAGGCTCAATTGTCTGTACTTGAACTCTGAATGGATACACAATGTTACTGTTGGACTGAGATTGCTGGGAGCCAAGATCAACAGTAATTAATATAAATGCGAGAAGTCCGGGTCAGAAGGCTGAATGGGGCTTTGATATTCACAGGTCTGAATACCTGCATTTTATTACCTGCTGCTGACTCAATGGCCAAAGGCAATCTCCCTAACCTGATATCCTTTTACTGTTTACTAAACATTACCATTGATATGTCTGTTTGCATTCCTAAAAGGCAATTGTGTTCCAGTAAATAAAAAGAAGATGGGTGCAGAGATTCAGTGGAGCTTAGTCCCTTGAACTAAGTTCACAGCTTGCTTCCCCCATAATTTCCAAATTTATATTTCTTGTCTTGTGTATTAATTTGCGCATCAACTCTTTCTCCAGGCCTTTGAACCCAGGCCACGCGGGCTGTGGCTTCACATGAGATAACACTTTCTTTTAATTTTCCCACCCCAAACCCCAAAATGTTGCTATAGTGAAAGCATTTAACTTTACTACCACTGGTGACTATGTTGGAGTTTGAGGGAGGGCCCTATGAATACTAGCCACTCTTTACCTGGGTTCAGAACAGATACATATTGGGTTATAGAGGTAAGAGCTGGTGGCATGAAGATCAAAAGACCTCCTTTTTTTTTTTTTTTTTTTTTTAAGCTGATAAAGCTGTTGGGAGAAATATAATTTTGATTTCTGGTAAAAAAAGACTTGTAAATACTGTACCCAAAATTGAATTTACCCAATCATCACAGGCAGAGCTGGGTACACTGCCAGTTCTTTTCAACAAGGTCCCACCCCCGAATCTGGAGCATCTGAGCACAGTATATCAAAGGACTATGTGGCCAATACCACCCTTCAGAAATTGACTTAAATCAGAACCCCAAACTTGTTAGGTTGGGTGGGCTCAGCAATGACCCATTGTCAGATGGAATGGTACATCCAGGATCAAACACGAACAGGGCTGAAAGACAAAGCAGCAGGTAGCCCAAATTTATCACTGTTGCACTTGTGTGTTTTGCTCAGGTCACACCTAAGGCAACACTGGGGTCCTTCTGACCATATGATGAAGTGGGAGAAAAATGATGTCAATCCTTGGAAGAGTTCCAGCTGCCCTAAACCTCTCCACATGGTGACATGAGGAAGACATGGCTTACCAGTGCAATGAGAAATGTGCTGATGAAAGGGGAGCATCAGCATCACTGAGAAGTCCAGTGGTGCTGCTCTCTGTGGGCCAAAGCTGATAGTAGAAGGCGCTGTTAAGGCCTGGGACCACTGAGAGCAAAGGGGATCATCAGAATCTGAAACAGTAGAAGCAGGTGATAGGTGAACCATCAGAAGCCAAGTGGGCACAATCATTATAATCAGCAGCACGGTCAGAGTGGCAGCTGGAGATTGCATTCTGGCCCAGAGAGATCTGAACCAGAAGGACATCCTGTGGAATGTAACATGGGCCCACTATATAGATAACATTGTGGTAATCTGACTAGATGAGCAAAAAAGTGGCTAATACTTTGGAGGCCTTGGTAAGGCACATGCATATGGGTGAGGGTAAGAGATAAACCGAAGCTTTGGTGTTCTATTGTATCAATAACATTTGCAGGTCGTCAGTGGTACTGGCTGCTCCAACATCCCCATTTCCCTTAGCTTCTATATTCCTTCCTCTGCTCTCTGGCTAGGCAACTCGGGCTTTTTTCATTTCACTGAACATTGCCCATCACCTTTTCTTTTTTTTTTTATTGTATAAAGTATTACAAATAGTAGTACATATGTCTCTTTTTTTTCCCATTGAACTTCCCCTGGCCTCCTCTACCCCCCGGCACATGCCCTTACCTGCCCCCCCCCCCCCCCCAGTGTCTTGTGTCCATTGGTTATGCTTATATGCATGTATATAAGTCCTTCAGATGATCCCTTACTGCACACCCCCCCAACACTCCCCAGCCTCCCCGCTGTAATTTGACAGTCTGTTCAATGCTTCTTTGCCTCTGTATCTATCTTTTTGTTCATCAGGTTATAATGTTCTTTATTATCCATAAATGAGTGAGATCATGTGGTATTTTTCTTTCACTGCCTGGCTTATTTCACTTAGCATAATGCTCTCCAGTTCCATCCATGCTGCTGCAAATGGTAAGAATTCCTTCTTTTTTTATAGCAGCATAGTATTCCATTGTGTACATGTACCATAGTTTTCTAATCCACTCATCTGCTGATGGGGTCCATCACCTTTTCTTAAAATTTATTTTTCAATTACAGTTTACATTTAATATTATTTTGTATTTGTTTCAGGTGAACAGCATAGTGGTTAGACAATCACATACTTTATAAAGTGGTCCTCTCAATATATCATAGTTATTATAATATTATTGACTATATTCCCTATGCTGTACTTTACTAGCATACCCTCATGACTATTTTGTATCTTCCAATTTGTAGTTCTTATTCTTTCACCTTTTTCACACATCCCTCCAAGCCCCTTTCTTCTGGCATCACCTTTTATAGGCTTCTAATTGCCTTCTTAGCAGCAAGTTTGCTCCATCCCCTGGGGTCCTTGCCAGTGTATTAAACTCAGTGTCTCAAAAAATTGCCCTGAAATAAATGAATTCTTGGTTTTCTAGGCTCATATTTTAGCCCCACTTGATTAGGTGTCCTCAAAATCCAAACCCAAGTGTATTCCCCTAACTTCTGGTGGTACATATTAGCTAATTCTTGCAACAGGTTTATAGTGTTTCCTCCCTTGCCAGGCAGGCCCAGAGCATCCACTAGATCCGTGGTCGGCAAACTGCGGCTCGCGAGCCACATGCGGCTCTTTGGCCCCTTGAGTGTGGCTCTTCTACAAAATACCACGGCCTGGGCGAGTCTATTTTGAAGAAGTGGCGTTAGAAGAAGTTTAAGTTTAAAAAATTTGGCTCTCAAAAGAAATTTCAATCGTTGTACTGTTGATATTTGGCTCTGTTGACTAATGAGTTTGCCGACCACTGGCCTAGATTATGCTGAGATTTAACTCTAGTCACCAGCCTAGAAACCAGGAAAGGAAGTGAGAGGTAGTGCCGGGTGGGTTTGGGGCAGCTGTTTTCTGGTGGAGAGACCTCTGCAGTGTCTTCCACCACTGGGACGATGCTAGCTCTTCCTAGGAAAGGTGGAGGGTCTTGTAGAGTTAACATTTTTGTGGGCATCCATCAAGATGTCCAGATCCCATGCTTTAAGGTCCCAGTTTTTCCCTGCTAAGCCCCGACATTTGCATAACAAAAATACCTTGGCTGTGCATTCCAGTGTCTCTGGAGCTCTGTGACTCGTCTGCAGACTTGCCCAGCTGTGTCTGCCCTTCTACTGCCTGAGATGGGCAGACCTCTTCGTAGGCTACTGCAGAAGCTGTAAGACTCATATTTGCCCACAAACTGCTTATTAATGGTCCTCAGCCTCTCTCCTCCGCCTGCACAGCATCAAGTACAGCTCTGCAGTAAGGAATCTTCTCTACTGTCTTTGTAGGCTTGCTCCCTCTGTATTTTTCAAAAGCCTGCATCACTGCATTGCAGCATTCCCCTCCACCAGGGCTTTTTCAGGCTTCTTTTGGTGAGATCTTTACCAACGGAGCCAGCATCTTATGACAGATTCTATTTGTGCCCCCTCTACCAGGATGGGTTGTTTTTTTTTCACCCACTAGATTTAGAGTGGGCAATGGGTGAAATTTCCTCTATTGTATTTTTTTCTGGGACTACTCTGGTATCACACGAGAAGCAGATGGTAAGATAGACAGGATTAAACATGCAAGAAATTTATTAGAGAAAATGCCTATCAGAACATGGAGTGGGAGCCAGGTGAGGCTGACAGGCCATCAGGCTGAAATGCATGTCTCTTAAGGTTGCATGGACTCTTAAGCTGAGTGCAATTTTAAGAGTTTGGCAAGGCCATTACAGAATCTTTGAGCCTCCTTACTTCCCTGCTTGTCCTGCCTGAGGGTGTGGAAAGGCCAAGGGCAAGATGACAGCTGCACATTGACTTGGCTTTGGGGGGAATTACAGTTCTATGCCCATGTATTTTGAGAGCAAATTAACCTGGTTGTGGAATTCATCAGACAGTGGGGGTTGCTTTTAATCACCATCTGGCATCTCTTGAAATCTAGTGACTTGTTTGGGATTTAATCAGGCAGTAACAACATGTTGATAAAAATTACATCCCAGGTTATTGTTTTATATTACATAACTTGAAACATTACAGTGATTCCAGATAAATTAAAGATGAGCAGCATTCTCTTTGGGATGAACTGTATTAATCACATGTATTTTATAATTATTGTTTATTTAATCATCAAGCCCTGAGGATAAGTTAAAGATTTTAATTTTCTGGGAAATGAGTGCCAACGCATGAAATCAGGAGCACTGCTATAAAAGGCAAAGGATATGTAAAATGATGGTGCTATCACAGCTGAGTAGCTCATAAATAATATTTGTATGATTTTGCAGGCTGGTTGCCAATAATTATGTCAGTTATTACTGCTCAGGAAATATCTCATTTCAAGATATTAAAGTTAGACCTTAATGCAGAAAAATCCATAAATTTCATTATAAATATATAGGATTTTAATATCAGTAATCAAATTGTATAGACATGGGACAGCTTTGGAAGAATACCCTCCTGTGGGGTTGGGGGGTGGGAGATGGGGTGAGATCATTGGCATCAAGACCATGAAGCTGATTGATACCGTTCATTCTTGCATTAGAATTGTTTACTATGTCAATATACTAGTTTGAAGATTGTGATCAAAATCAAAGCTTTAAAACATAGTTGGTGTAATCATAACTTTAAAATCACATACTATTTTGATACTATGACATATTTACCATGGGAATTATCACCTTGGATTTACATGAACATATTTACATACTACAGGTTCTGTTTTATTGAAATCCTGACCCATATCTAGAAGATCCTTTCTAGGATAACAACTGGACCAAAGCCAATATGGAATGACCTAGGTTTAAGGAAATATACCAATGTACCACTAAAGCCACAAGACCACACCACAGTAATCCTATAAGACCACACCATGAGTCCTGAGGATTAGGGAAAGACATTTCCACATTAACCCTGGGGTAAGAAATGAGATGTGTTTTTGGACGAGGGGTGGTGAGGAGGTTGGAGTAGTTTTGCTGGTGGGGCGAGCTCTACGTGGAAAAAGACAGAAATGAGAGGGAACCCCCAGTCTCCTCTTGTTGGCAACAGTGGCATTGTAGAACTACCCCTTCCCGAGCAGCTAGGACAGGCCTCCAAATTCAAGGGGGAAGGTCTGAGTTCTGACCCTGCTACTGAGTGGCAAGATTAACATTTTCGACATGTAGTTATCAGTCTTGCCTCCCTGAATTTGAGATGGGGACATCAGTGAGGTCACCACTAGAAAGGGCTCTGCTCAGCAGTGACAAGTGATGAGCCCATCAGGATCAGTAATGGAAGGAAGCAGCTTGCAATGGCCAGGTGAAGAGGCTGGAGTGGGAAAATCTGAGATAGTCATTCCAGGGCACATGAGAGGTGGTACCATTACAAATAGCTAGAAGGCAAGTGTCCTCTCCCCTACCTTTTTTTTTTTTTTTTTTTAAATGCCTGTGGGAATTAGGTCAGTAACTTGGCCTTTAAAGGAAATGTAAGAATAGCTGTAAGCTGGGGACTTCAATGGATTACCCGATATCAACCCAAAGTTCAGTAACTTCATGGGCTGGCCGAGAAAGCTTCATTAAAGAAAAAAAAAAAAAAAAAAATGAAGGCTGCACTTAGTTCCGGAAGTTCCATGGACTGAGATCTCATTCTGGGCAGCCAAGAGCAGGATATTTTAGCCTTCTGGGTCTGGGGTCTCCTCCCCCACCTCAGAAACAACCCCCTCAGTGCTAGATAAGCCATGCCCTTCCACTGGAGCCTAAATCTGTAATATTTATTTATTTATATATCTTTTATTGATTTCAGAGAGAAAGGGAGAGGGAAGAGAGAGATAGAAACATCAATGATGAGATAGAATCATTGATTGGCTGCCTCCTGCATGCCCCACACTGGGGATCGAGCCCAGAACCTGGCATGTGCCCCTGACTGGAATCGAACCTGAGACCCTTCAGTCCGCAGGCCAACGAACGCTCTATCCACTGAGCCAAACCAGCTAGGGCCTGTGACCTTTATTTAAATAAGGCTGTCAGTTCCTGATAGGCAAAGTACCAGAAGAGACAGTTACTATACTCTTATCAATGCCTGTTACTCAAAGGACACACAGCCTTTCCTAGCAGGCAACTTTGTCAGAAAATTTTCATGAGGGACTTTGTAGAGCAAGAGCTGAGGGCTGTAGTGGGCAGTGTCTTCCATGTTCCTGGAACAAAGAAAATGATGGATTTCATTAGCCAGTGTTTCTCTAGCATCCCTTGATGAAAGTGGAAGGCGCAACACCAAAACATAACATAGCAAATGTGATTATGTGTGAGGCCAAGAAAGTATCACCCGAGTACATGAGGGTCCTGTTCAAACTGAGGATGGAATGTGGAATAACAAGATCTGGATGTGCTATATGACCTCCAGTCAATTTTTCATAAACATCACTTCTTTCAATTAGTCTTTTGGAAAGAGGCAGCACACATCTGAAATTAACCTCTGGTACGGGTATAGAGAATTGTTTTGCTTGTTCAAAGTTTATCCATTACTTAAGAGATCAAATTAGTATGGGGTAAAGTTAATACTCAACATTACAATAATTAAGCAGAGTAACCAAGGCCTCTGATCCAGATGAATTTTCATCTCTCTTTTGTTCACAGTAGCTTTGAAGGCTCAATAGGCAAAGCTAGACACTTTTAATGTCCCAAATAAACTAAATACTCAACTATAGGCTGGAACAGCTCCATGCATTAGACTTTTAGGCTAGAGCAGTGGTCGGCAAACTCGTTAGTCAACAGAGCGGCAAACCGCGGCTCGCGAGCCGCAGTTTGCTGACCACTGGGCTAGAGGTTCTTTTTACCCATTTCTAGAAACCTATCTCTGGCAGTTACTTTAAATTCCTGAAGGCCTGCTTGGTTTCAGGGACTATACTTGTCCTCTGGTATCCAGATATTTTTTGGCCAGAGATCTTTCTTTCCCTTTTGTGATACTGAGGAAATTCCTAAAGCAAAGCTGGTGATTCCTTAAGTCCTGGCAAATGTTGCAGACAAGATCTAGCTCCATCCAAGGGGATCCTGTGTGCCAGTAGAGTCTGGGAATGAGGAATGGGAGGGGAGAAGATCTCTAGGGTCAGCTGGCTTACACTTAGACTAGAATGGGTAGTTAGCACGCTTGGTCTCAGCTCCTTAGCTTTGATACATGTCATGTGGCCAGTTTCTCTTTTGGGAAAGTAGGCTCTTTATTCCTGCTGCAGTCCATCTACCAAATAAATTAGTGACTTAACAAGAGACAGTTTATGTGGAATCATCCTTCTATACAGAAGCTACTGTATAGAAACGCAAACTAAACTTGGTTACTTGAGAGACTGCTTAGAAGTCCATGTGAAGACAAGTATGTATTCAAAATCAAGACAGTACTTTTAAGATCCCTTTCAGATGATTCGTTTGATCAACTAAAGTCGAAGACAAAATAATGAGGTACAGGATCCAGAGTTGATGTTCCTCAATGGACAAGATGCATTTGGACTCTGAGGGAGGTGTGGACTTTAGATAAAGATAGAGGACCACAGGGCAACACTAGCAGTTAACACTTTTTTTTTTTTTTGTAATGAAGATTCCAATTTTTTAAAATATTTTTTTTTTTATTGATTTCAGAGAGGAAGAAATAGGGAGAGATAGAAACATCAATGATGAGAGAGGATCACCAATCGGCTGCCTCCTGCATGCCCCCCACTGGGGATCGAGCCCGTAATACCAGGGCATGTGCCCTTGACCGGAATTGAACCTGGGACCAGTCAGTCCTCAGGCCACCACTCTATCCACTGAGCGAAACTGGCCAGGGCAACAGTTAACACTCTTAAGTCTTAAGCCTTATAAGATGCGGGGCAGGGTGTCAGGAGCAACTCTTAATTCTTATTGGCAGTGTAGATGGGTAGTGCACACAATTAAGTCCTAGGTGAACTGCTGGGTCAGACCAGCTGGGACCAAGTTCAGTGCTTTGACCAGGAGATGGCAGTGTCTAATTACACAGCAGCGTTCACTGAGCCCTGAGGCACCTTGGCTGGATGAAATTAAAACTGGGTAGCTTCTGCGAGGGCTTTCTGGGAAGAAAAGCAGCAGTGACTGTCTCAAATAGTCTTAGGAGGACCTCTGAGTTCTACAACTATGGATAAAGATAGTTCATGAGAGGAGAATGGCCAGGCTAAGCTAAGTGACCCAATCAGAGGCTAATTAGCAGAAAGGACCTCAAGAAAAGGAAGAGATCCTGAAAGGCTAAAGCAGAGCAAAAAGACAAGCCAGGAAAGAAGCAAGAGTTGGATGGACAGGTATAGGTCCAGAAGAGAACCGACACCAGGGAGGCCAGAGGAAAAGACT